>NC_140591.1:181679968-182993301 GCF_964204655.1 Triturus cristatus | reverse complement strand
AGTTCCAGAAGAACTGGGAACCACACTTGAGACCTCCAAAGAGGGGTGATTAGCACCACCTCCGCCTGCTGGAGACGCACATGAGCGGACACTCGCGTGATCATGGAGCAGGGAGGGAACACATAGCCCTGCTCCCGATGCCAGTCCTGCTGGAACGCATCCGTCGCTTCCGTTAGTGGATCTGGCCTCCAGCTGAAAAACCTTGATAACTGATGATCCAGCCGTGACACAAAGAGATCAACTGTGAAAGGTCCCCATCTCTACGCTAATTGGGAGAACACCAGGGGTTCCAGCTTCTAAATGCTGGCATCCAGCAAGTGACGCGACTGCCTATCTGCCACCTTGTTTGCCTGGCCCGAAAGATATTCCGCCGTGACAGACACTTGATTGCCCAGGCAAAAATTCCAAAAGTCCTTGGTGAGGTTCGACAGCTCACGAGACCGGGTGCCACCTAGATGTTTGATGTACCTGATCGCTGAAACATTGTCTATCTTGAGTGGAATGCAGGACTGCACTCTGTCCTTGGTCCAGCATTGCACCAAGAACGAGCCCGCCAGTAGCTCGAGGCAATTGATGTATAACGACTGTTCGGGTACTGACCAGGCACCACCGCATCTGGCTCCCCAACCTGTTCGACTATATCACAATGTCTGGGGCGGACCCAAAGATCGCACGTCCATTCCATGCCTCCATGTGGGTGAGCCACCAAGTCATCACCTCCCTCACCTCTGCCAAGAGAGGAACAGACCGCAAATAAGTTAGACCTCTCCAAAGATGGTGCGCTTTTAGCTGTTGCGATGCACGGTAGTGCAGGGGACCCGAAAAGATGGCCTGAATCGAGGACGAGAGGAGCTCTACTAAGCGGGCCAACTGACGCAGTGAGGTATGTGATTTTGCCAACGTTTGGTGCAGTTCGTGTCTGATCTTCACCATTTTCCTGGCCAGGAGGCTCAGCGGCGACAAGGTGGAATCCACCGTGAAACCCAGGAACGTTGCGCTCTGCACTGGGGACAGGGGAGATTTCTTCTCGTTGATCACAAAACCCAGCCCTTGTAACAGGTTGACCCTACCTGAAGTTGACTGGAAAGAGTCTGGGAACACTGGGCCATCAGTAGCATGTCGTTGAGGTAGACGATCATACGAATGCCCTGAGAAATTCCACTGCCGGTCAAAGGACCTTGGTGAAGCACCAGGGCGCAGAAGAAAGACCGAAAGGCCGAGTGGTAAACTTGAACACCTGACGCCCCAAGCAAACTGAAGAAAAACGGCAGTGCGGGGGAAGATCGGAATAGAGAGGTACACGTCCTTCAAGTTAAAAAAAAATTAAATCTGTATTTGTAAAGCACAAACTACTCACCCTTACGGGTCTTAAGGCGCTGGGGGCCGTTGTTGAAATTAAGTGAGCTATTGCCCAGAGTCACATGGTGCTGAGCTGCCGCCGGGGATCGAACCGCCGTGAGCCCTGTGCTCTGAAGTCAGCTGCCCTGGCCGCTGCGCCACACCTCTCCACTCAACAAGTCCAACCAGTCCATCCAGTCGCGGGGCCTCAACATGTCTCTGAGAAGGTGGATCCACTCCATTTTGAAATGGCGATTCACAACCCACTTGTTGAATTCTTTCAAATTGATTACTGGTCTGCGGCCCCCGTCGGGCATGTCGACCAGAAAAAGATTGCTGAGAAAACCTTGGGAGTGCTCCTTTGAACGACAGATAGCTCCTTTTTGGAGGAGAGCTGAGACCTCTTCGCTTACCAGATCCGCATCGCACTTTGAGAAAGAGATGGGGCGAGGCCAGGATATCGGACGAGGACAGCCATGGAACTCCACTTGGAAACCCTGAACCGCCTGCAGCATCCAAGCATCGCTCGTGAGAGAGACCCACGCCGTGAGGAACTGTGCCACACGACCACCCACTCGCAGGCGCGCCGAAGGCAGCACACTCACCTTTGCCAGAAGAATTGGCTTGTCCCTTGAAACCTCCACGACCTTGGAACTTCTGTCCTCTGGTGGGGTAGAAGGTGTTGAAGCGGGAACCGTCCTGATAGTGACCACGTCCAGAGCCTTGCCCCTGTCAGGGTTGTGATAGTTTGAACGTCCGGCCAAGCGGCCCCTGCCACGACCAGCCCCTTGGAAAACCCTAGGGGTAAAAACTTGCGAATGTTGGACTGGGCCTTATCCATTGACGTGAAGGTGGCCACAAATTTGCCCAATTCCCTCATGAAGGGGGTCTCCGAAAAGGCCCCCCCGGGCAACTGCACCCGCCATCAAATAGGCCAGGTCCCCCAACTTAGGGTCCACCTTAATCAAGGGTGACCGGCGCCTCTCCGTGGAGAGCGCGCAGTTGGCATTCCCCAGAAACACAATAGCCCACTGTGCCCAGCCGGAAAGGACCGCAGGGTCAATGAGGGACCCAGATGCCTTAGACTCCTCGGCCATATTGAGGTTTTTCGTGACTGGCCCAATAGTATCGAGGAGCTTGTCCTGGCAAGAGCGCCAGGACCTGTCAATACCTTTTTTTTTTGGGTCCTTCATGAATTTGGCAAGAAAGGTTGCAATTTTGGGGTCAATGTCTGGGGTGAGGGCAACCTTATTCTCTAGACAAGGGCGAGGACACTATGCCCGGAGATGGTTGCGAGCTTCCTTCTCCATTGGTTTGCGCAAACAGCCCGCCACATACTTCGCAACCTTGTCCGCCGGGACCCAGTCTGTAGACCTAGGGTGGACGATGTTGCCCGGGTCCAGCATATCCGAACTGCTACCGGGGGCAGAGCAGGGGAGGGAAGCCAAGGTCTAGAAGGACCTGCATCGTAATCAGTATCCCCTGGGGAGTCCCCGGTGTCCTGGGGATCGGGAGTGGCCGTTTGGGGGGGGAGGGGGGGGGGGAGTCTGGGGGTCCTCCTGGGGGGCCGCCGGGGCAGGAACTTACACTAACAAGGCCTGTTTCAAGCGCGCAAATGCGTCCGCGTCCACCCCTTCACAACACTGTTTTTTAGCGGGTGGGGGACCCTCCCCTTGCGCTGACTTAGGGGCTTAAGGCGGGTTCACTGAGGTCTACATCCATTTGGCGGATTCCCGCTCAATCTGTACCCGAGACGCTGTTCAAGAGGTTCCATGGCCTGGTTTACGGCCCTATATATGTAATCGTCAACCGCCTCGTAGAAAGTCATCGCAGGGCAGGTAGGACAAATCATCCCCCCCTCAGTACTGATCCTGGCCCTGTATAACAGTTAATAACCCTCTGCAACTAGCATGCAGTCCCTCAAAATACCACGAACACTGGGGTTATTGAAGCTGGGAGGGATCCTAGACTGCTTTGGGTGAACCAGAGGCTCACAATAATGCGGGCCGAGCCCTGGAGACACTTACGCCCTGTAAAATAAATGGGCCATGGTCTCTCTGGAAAAGTGTCCCTGCGGCGCTGCAGCCGCCAGTACAACCCCGCAGGCCATCACCAGAGCGAAAAATACAGACCCCACGTGGGGCGTAAACAAATAGTAATGATGAAATACAAGTCCAAAATCAGGGCGTCACTCAGGACACCGGGGATCCGCAAGGCTCCTCACCGGGCAGCTCTCGTCAGCACTCTATGGCCAGTGCTGGCCCGCGCTGCCCGGGAAAAGAAACACAGCGCCCCCACGCGGTAGGAGGATTCCACCGCAAATAAGGCAATGTCATATTAGGTACGCGCTAGCGTCCCGCGACTAGAGGATCTGTAATGGAAAACCAGAATAGCAGTCAAAATGCAACAATAACCCCCAAAAAATGCAAAACATCTACAAAAACCCTTCCCACAAGCAGAGAGTAAATGAAAAGATGACTTATCTTGCTGCTGAGCAGCGAAGGGGGAGGAAGAGGAAGCACTGAGGAGGGATCAAGTGGAGGCTGGTTAAAGGACAGTGTTGATGGAGTACTGTGACTTTGTTTGGACTTCTCCCGAGTGCTCATGGGAGTAGTGGTTTTTCGATTGTTTTAAAATTTGCTGCTGTAAAAATAAAAGCGAAGGAAGAAGGCATAATCTCAGCCTCCGATCCTGACATAGAATTACATATATTGCATGCAGTGTCTGGAGGCACAGGGTGTGTGCCATGTGTTTCACATTTGTTTGCACCATTTCACACAGTCTGCAATTTCAGTCTGCATGAGTTTGGTGGTGGGTCCCTTAGGGTGGCACAATACATGCTGCAGCCCTCAGGGACCCTCTTTAGTACCCATGCCCTAGGTACCAGAGCTGCCAATTACTAGGAAGGTAGAGGTGCTGAAGTTCTGCCCTATTGGGATACAATTGAACAGTTGCCTTGTTTTAGGGAAACAGCACTGGGGACCTGGTTAGCAGAAATTTAGTGCACTGCAATAAAAATTGCATCAAATACAAGCCAAAAAGTGGGGATGACCAGCCAAATCGAGGCACCTTCCTACAGAAGCCTTCTAGGTGTTAGCCCCAAAAGGCAGGCTTCAAAGGTGAACCCGCCTTTTAAGGACAAATGTGTAACACCTGGATGGAGGGCCGCCCCATTGTTGAGGTAGGCATACTGGCAAGGGAAGCAGAAAGGGGAAACCAGTTGCTCAATGTGTTTCCCCAGGGGCATGTAGCCCTGATGTAGCGACATCATGGGGGTGGGCTAGGGAGGTCTGAACACCAAGAGAGGTGTCTCGCCACCATGAGTGTGGGCAGAATGGTGCATCCTGGGATAGCTAGATGGCACACGCCACAGGAAGTAGTCACCAGGTGGGAGGTAATCTGGTAGCCCATTGACTACCAACCACATCCTGCCAAGAGGGCACTTTCTGAGCATAAAGTGGACACCTCTGGCACCCAGACCTCAAATCTCGACCAATGTGAAGAAAGACCAAAGGACTGCCCTGCTGCACTAAGGGACCGGCAAAGAGAGGCTGCACCGATGAGCACTGCACCTGCTGCCCCGGGTGCCTAGCAAGGAGAGCGAATGTTCCTTCTGTGTCCTGCTGAAAGAGAAACTGTCTCCAAAGCCCAGTCAAGTCAAGAGAACTCATAGGGCAAGATGGCTGGCCTCTTGTTCGCAGCACAGGGACACACAGCTGGAGAAGCCTGCTGGAGCTAGTTGGTAGCCCAAAGTCTTCAAGCCACTACCATCTCTGCTGTGCAGCACCAATGACCAATACCTGTGCACAGAGTTGCACCTGCGGTCGCTGAACTCAGGAGTGTTGTCAGAGAGTTGCTGTGACCCTCAGAAGTTGAGTTATTGACTGAGGAAGGATTGGCCTGTGACCATAACAATGTGCAACTAGTAGTCCAATGTCGACTGACTTCGGCCAGATCAGAGAGGACTTTGGGGGACATCGACCCTCCAGCCCGGACCGCCTCATATTCTTCGTGGACTGGGAAATTCTGCGGGAGGACCTCCCTCAACCGCGTCGCACCCACAGCATCCTTAAAGCATCTTCAGCATCCTTCATTCCTTGCATCAGGGCTACTCCATAGGAATCCATTGCAATGCGGATTAAGTGTGTGGAACTGCTGAGGGACTCCTACTTCGGTGGAGGTACCTGTTCTTGAGGTCCTTGCTGGTCCCCCTGACTAGCTCCCTGCCAAAGTTGGTTGTCCCAACTACTTCTAACCAACTGCATTGACACTTACCTTATTTTCCTTGAAAACGTTCCTAAAGGTCCAATTCGTTGACTTTGCCAATGTCTGTTCACCGTTGCTTGAAATTGTTTTGATTTATTATTGCTTGTAACATCTATATTTTCGTAACCCTCTGGTGGATCTTTTTCATTCTAGTGTCTAAATTCTTAAAAAATACAGTCTATTTTTATAAATTGGTGTTGGATTTCTTGAGTGTTTTCGATTTCTTCAATTGTTGTGGTGCTTTTTAAATGCTTTACACTTGTAAGCCTTGCTGCTCAATGTCCTAGCTACCCAGAGTTAACCCGAGGGTCTTGCAGACTAAACCAGAGGGACCTAAAGAAATTGGTAAATGTATTACACAGTGAGGTCACTCAACCACACTACTTAATACACCCTATTTCCTTTCACTTGTGAAATCTATATCTCCGAAACCCTCTGGTAGATGTTATTAGTTTTGGTAGCCATAAATGTATAACAATATAATCAATGTTTATAAATTGATGTGAGATTTCTTGAGTGTCGAATCTTTTTTTCCTCAGTTTTTTTGGGGCTGTTTAAATGCTTTAAACGTGTTTCTTTGTTGAATCCTGCCTAATGAATGCCGCAGCTAACCTAAGGTTTGACAAACAAAACCTGACTTGTCCATAAGGGGTTGGTAGTGTGCACGAAAGTACCCTTTTTTGTCACTGGTACTGAAGTTTGTTTTACTGACATGCGCTGGGTCACTGCCAACTAGGCTCCAGTGGTAGTGATCTTTCTTTAAAAAACAGGTAAAATGGTCTAATTGAAACACAATTGGCGCACACACTTTAGCACCCCTGTATGTCCCTAGTAAGTGGTAACCCTGGTACCTTGCAAAAACAACAATGGGGGTCCCTTGCTCACTTTGCCACTGGGGGCCCCTTGCTCACTTTGCCACTGGGGGTCCCTTGCTCACGTTGCCACTGTGGGTCCCTTGCTCACTTTGTCACTGGGGGTCCCTTGCTCACTTTGTCACTGGGGTTTCCTTGCTCACTTTGCCACGGGCATCTCCTTGTGTTTGGTTTGTTCGCCCTAAGTTGGCAGGGTATGCCCAGACGTGGGTCCCTTGCTCACTTTCGAACTGGATTCAAGCTAGCCTGGCTGAAGAGGGCTGTTAGCCCGAAACTGGTCCCAGGATGCTTGTTTCCGGTCCAGGGAAGTCATGGCTTGGCAGTTCGGGCTGAACTGTTCCCATGAGGCACAGGGTCAGGACTGATTTGCATATAGCTGTGTCGAACTGGGGTGGCAAAGTGAGCTAAAGAATGATGATGGATTCAACCCAGATCTGTGATTGGGGGTTAGTGTTTGAAAAGTTTCAGCACTCCGTCCACCACCTCCATGTGTTTACCCCTGGTACCTTGGGCATAGGTACTAAAGAGGGTCAATAAGGGCTGCAGCATGTATTATACCACCGTAAGGGACCCTGTAGGAAGCTGATTCTTTATATAGTATATCAAAAAGAGGTATGCTGTGTAAAGAATCTAGGTATCCCTTATAAGTGGACAGGGGCTTGCTTTAACAATCCCACAGTGCTCTATTTTTGGTAGTGTGGGCGAGCAGCCTTAGGCTTATCAGAGGGGAGTGTTAGGCATTTGTTGCATACACAAAGTCAGTAAATGATACTCACAGCCAAGAAGGAGATCCACACCAATCTAGAAAAATAGCCAGGTCTCCAAGTTCCACCAGCAGTATGGTTTTACATGCCCCGGTGTGTCTGGGTGCAGAGGTGCTAGACGGGTTGGTAGCCTTGTGCACTACACCGTTAACAAAGAGGGAGGACACCTAGAAATAGGCTGCAAAGGGGAACTAGGGTACAAGTCCGGAAGCTCCCAAGAAGGGGCACAGTTTGTGAGGGACCTGGGAGCAAGGTGGAGCAGTCGTTGTTCGTGGACCCGAGCCAGGAAGCTTGGGTGCAGAAGGTTTTGGTCGACTGGCCCTCGTGCATCATAAGCAGTCACGGTTCTCTGTCTGGACCATAAAAAGGGGGGCAAAACAGGACAGCTGGGCCACTTTCGGTGCTGGCCTCTGCAGAGCTTATGTTCCTCATCAGCTGGTCGATCTTCAGATGGTTAGAGTCCGGTTTGGACTCTAAACAAGGGTTGGTTGCGGCAAGGGGTCTGGTACCCTGGGTATTGGTGCAGGGAGGCTCATAGGGGTCCTGGCATCTCCAAACTTGAAAAGGAGTCAAATCTGGCCTCTTTTGAGTACGCTGACCTCCTCCTGGGCAGCTACTGTGTCGGTGGACCCAGTGATCTGCAGCTTCTTTGAACGGGACGTCGCAATCGGTGCCTGCAGGATGCAAAGAAGTGGCTCCTCCACTCCAAAGGAGATGCTGGCTGGTTTTCGAAGTACTGCCAATGCTTCAAGACATTTGGAGGATGCACAGCAGTAGGACGAGTCTGGGCTTTGCAATTGTCAAGTCTGGAGTGGGGAGGCAGGGTTTGGTGCCAAAAGCCCTCATGTAGCTGGGGAACTCGTTTTGACCAGTACATACCTAAAGATGGCTTCCCTGTTCACTTGCAATATCTGGTAATAGAACCAGACATCACAGGGTCATACCTGCTAATGCAGATATGACTTCACATAAAATATAATGCACCCTGTCTAGGGCTCAAAGGCCTGCTGTAGGGGTGACTAACTGTGACAGGGCGTGTGATACTGTAGGCCCGCCCTCCTGTAAGCAGAACTGTGGTACACCAGATGTCTCGTTGACCCCTTCTCTCCCCCTGCAGCAACCCGAGGTGACAGGACCACTGGAGAAGGCATTTCCTTATTACACGCAGGACTGGCCCGTGGGAACTGGTCAGGGCTCCTTTAACTTCGCCTTTCAGAATGACGAGGCCACTCCCACCGATGACGTCACGTTACTAGGTTACACAAAAGCGGTAAGATCCCGGAAGAGGACGGACGGCGTTTCCCAGGAGGCGGAAGGTGATTCAGAGTGGAGGACGATTCGAGAGCGGAGAAGCGGAGGTAGCAGTACGGAGGAAGCGAGACCGGAGGAAGACGACAAGCCAGGAGGCCAACGGTACCGCGAGTCGCCCGGCCACGTTCCCAGGGGAGGAGCGTGGCTCGAGCAGGTACGTGGAAGGGTAGCGGGTTGGTTGGGGAAAGCCAGCACACCGCCATTGTTAAACCCAGACCCGTAACGTCGAGACCGCATCCAGTACCCTCCCCTACTATCGCCTCACACGTGCACCCCCCTTCACAGTCACAAGAGAGAGTGAGAGCACTGAACGCACTTGGTTTCCCTCACTCCCGGCCCCTACGTGTGTCACGGCGCTCCAGTCCCCCGTCCTAACCAGCACTTTTCGTCTCTTTTTGTTCTATACGGCGGAGGGAAGATTCGGAGGAGAACCAGAGAGGAGAATCCACAGCATCTGACCTGAAGCGAACAGGAACGTGACGCCTGAGCATCGACCAGACAGTCCCTCACTTGAAGAGCTAGACACCCCGTTCTTGTACCGAACCCTATAATAGGTTGAGAATAAAGTACTCGACCAACCTACATTCTCTTGTTTGTCGTCTCTGCCGGCCCTGCCCCGTCACACTAACATATATGAAATGCAGTGACTTTGGCATGGAGGAGTGTGCCATGTCATGTTTTCACTCATGGTTTGCACATGTCACGCAGTCTGCAATAGCAGTCTTTATGGAATGTGTGTGTGGATCCTTTAAGGAGGCATAAGATATTCTGCAGCCCTTAGGGACCCTCTTTATACCCATGCCCTAGGTACCAGCGGTACCATTTCCTGTGAAATTGTAAAACAATTAGACATACCTTGTTTTAAAGGAAAGGGCACTGGCACTGAGATCTGGTTAGCAGGCCTTAGTGCACTACTGCTCACGAAATGTTTCTGGATCCAGTCTGACGCGTTAGGATTATTGTAAGTTAAAGAATCTGTGGCTAGATCGTCTCAACCAGATAAGGCATTACCAAGGGTAAGTAACTTATTTGTTTCTTATGTTCGGTAATGCTTTTTCTGGTAGTTACTCTATCTAACCACAGATTCCTGATCACTGGCCCTCCTCATCTTTCTGTGGATTTCAGGAGTTAGTAAGGTTCTAAGTTATATTCATATGCTGTCAGTGTTTCTCAATCTGTCATATCAGGCTTGGTGCCTGAGGGCTTAGCATTGGCCATTCAGCAAACTAAAATTAACATGCATTAGTGATACCTATATGTGGCTCCATTTTGCCCTGGCTGGTACGGGAGGCCAATGCCACTATCTGCCAGTGAGCAAAAACTGTTTAAAAAATTTCCTGGTGTAGTCTGGGCCATGCAGAGATAATAAGAAGGCGAGGAATCTGCAGTTAGATTATCCACCAGAAAGATTGATACAGAAGATGAGTAACTTACTCTTTTCACTCTCTCTGAAGAAATTTACTGCGTCTCTCATGAACTTTCCTTGTCAAAATTCCAGTTCCAATATACATGGGAAATGTCCCCACCAAAAATGACAGGTTTTAGGAACTGTCACAAGCAGATTCCTGTGATAGACCCCCATGAGATATGTCTCTGTTGTCTAGGGTATTTGCACAACTCTGTGTCAAATGGGGACTGAGCCCTAATGAATCCTAAGATTATCTGGGACACAAAGCGAATCTTATCCGTTCAAAAGCGCCTAAGTTCCTTGGAAAGATGTTCTTCATTCTCCAAATTTTCAGATAAGCCAAGTCTAAGAAGAGGCATAAGTAGACTAAGCTGGATTTGACCACGTCCCCCACTCCTAAGAGAAGCCGTGGTGGATTTCAAGTTGCCTCTCAGTCCCGGTCTCTCACTGAGTAACAGATGCTATAATTTCCTGGCCCATGACCAACACTACAACAGATAGAGAATTTCAAGTAAGCCATGTTATGGATTTTCTGTACCCTAACAACTTTCTCTGCACATCTTCAAGCCCCAAGGGTGCAAGGAAGCCTCCAGCAGTATTAGTGTCAGCAGATCCCTTCTCAACACTGCCTCTGCTTCATGACCTTACTATTGAGTCTGCCCCGGTAATGGGACCAACACCCAAATCGACTTTTACTCCATCCTGAGCACTACAATCCACCCTGATCTGTGCCACAGCAACACAAATCTCAATGCCAGAGGAGTACCCAATTGTTTTGTACAACTTTGAGACAAACCTGAAACAACTTCAACCAAAGTCACGTCCTTCACAACCTTTGATGCATCTGGTCCAACCTATTTCTTAATCGGGTAGAATGTTGTAGTTACACAGAAGTCTGCCACATATACATCAGACTCTGATCATAGTTAGTATGGTTTAAGGTGAGGGCAGTAAGGATGACTGGAATGAAGCATCCCTTTACTATGATGAGGACAGTCTTTATATGGACATACAGGAGGCAAGTGGACTGTACACCTCTCCTGATAGTGTATTAAGTTCCTACTGGCCCTTTTACATAGGAATCCGTTTCTTTTGCTGTGGTCTTCTGGTGTGCTGCCATAGTGTTAGATGTACAACTGCCGTCCATTGATGGTAGAACCAATGTTCTGATGGAAGTTCTACAACCTGGGCACGTTTCCACTGAACTGCTTTCCTTAACTAATGCACTTTGTGCCAAACCTTGTTACTTGCCCGCCGCTAAATAGGCAAGTGAATAGAAGACACAGACATGCCCAAGGGGCCCAGATTTCCTCACACAAAACCCTACGCCTGAAGGTTTGGATGTCCAGGTGGCTCAAGTAGAAGAAACCCTCACTCTTTCCCTTTTTCGAATCCCTATAGGGAATCAAAACATTTAGAGGCATTTGGGGAAATAATGTTTTCTTCCGCTAGTCTCACCCTTTGTTCTGTTAACCCCATCTTCCTCCTGGGGCTAAGCTATAATCACAGGTTTTGTTGGACATGATTAGCAAAATGTTGCCAACAGTCCAAGACGAGTATCATGCTATCAATCTTGCGTAAATCATACAGGATGGTCACGATGCAGTTAAGTATGTCATCCACTGTGGGCTGGGCACTACTGACTGCTTGGGGCACTCGTGAATGAGATACTCTGGTTTTTCTGGTGACAACCAGGCATCACTGATGAATATTCTATTTGATCGCACCCATCTCTTCCGAGATATAGCAGACTCTGCACTGGGGCACATCAAGGAAAATAGGTCTACATTGCGCTCCCTCTGCCTTTCTGTGCCTGCGAGGCAGCATCCCCAGCAATTACACCCCTTTGAAAGCTTTGGAAGGGGCTTGGCTCAAAGACAACGCCAAGTCCCACTTCCACAGCAATAGACCCCCTCCACCCCCACCCCGTCCTTTAGAGGCCAGTGCAGTGTATCAGCCGACAATGTCCAAGCCCTTAGGGGCAGCATACTACCCAGTCCCATGCCTCTCCAACTACCAAATCGCTTTAGCTTGCACTCAGCGGCACATGGCCATCATGTTGGACACAGAATAAGTTCTTACCTCCATGGCTTGTAAAGCATCACATCCGACTAAGGGGTGCTCCAAATAATACACCAATTATACCCCTACCATTTCTCCTCTAGCTGCTTCTTATTCTATCTACATCAGAGTGGCTATTGGACCTTTGCGACAGGAGGTCCAGGTTCTTTTAACAATAGGTCATAGAAAGGAACCTGACATCAGAAATAGGGACTGTATGTTATTCCCATTATTTCCTGGTACTAAAGGAGGATATAGGCCTTTTTCCTATTTTAGATCTTCACCCTTTCGATTTCTTCTTGAAAAAGGTCAAATTCAGGATTCTCACATTGGCCCAAGTTCTGTCTGCTGTAGATCCAGGAGACTGAATGGTAATGCTGGACCTGGAAGACGCGTATTTTCACCATCCCACCTTGCAGTCCCACATTCATTACCTGCAGTTAAATGTGGTTCAGGAGCATTTTCAGTTTAGTGTCCTCCCCTTCAACCATACCAGTGCCCCTCGGGTATTAATAAAAGTGATGGTGATGGTTGCACCACATTTTCGGAGGTTGTGAATACCAGTCTTCCCCTAACTCGACTCATGGCTGTTGAAGGTGGGCTCACTGCAGTCCGTTGCAAACCACCGTCAGACAACAGCAAACCTCCCAACATTTTTGGGATTCTCAATTAACTCTTCAGAAGTGACACCTGATTCATTCTTAGAGGTTCCCGTCCATCTGAACTATCCTGGATGAGGTGCTGTTTTGAGCCTTCCCTTCAGTTCTACAGATTTGTGACATTTAGGCTATGAAGCCAATGTTTCAGCCTCAGTCTTGGTTGGGTCTCAGTGAGAGTAGCTTTAAGAATTCTTGGGCTCCTGCCTCCTGCTTTTTGACTGCACCAGATGGCACATACAGTCTCTAGAGTGGGATTTGAAACCTCAGTGGTTTCAGCATGAAGTAAAACCTGTCAGAATCCGTGAATGTTTTGGAGTAGCCTGCAGTAGATTCAACAGTGGTAGATGCTCAAATGCAATTGGCCCAGCGACAGACCCCTCTCCCTGCACCAAGAGCAGGGAGATTGGTTCAGGTTCTCACAGACAACACCACCGCCATATGTTACTGCAAAAAGCAAGGCGGATTAGGGTCATCGTCCTGTGCCAGGAGGCCCTGTGATTATGGAACTGGTTGAGCCAGCAGGGCATCTCCCTGGTCATGAACCACCTGGTGGGATCTTTAAATGCCAGGGCGGACAAACTCAGCCGGTGACAACGAACTGCAGCTACACCCGCAAGGTGTTTTCCTGAAATGGGGAGAACCATGACTTGATCTACTTGCCACTGAATGTGCACTGGTGTTCCAGAGCCATTTTTTTCTTGTAGAGGCATCCTGCCTGAAGTGGAGTTCCGTGACTCCTGTATGCCTTCTTATCTCTACCTCTCCTGAGTTCTGAAACTATTAGGAGCAACTAGACCCAGGTCATCGTAATGGGCTGGGAGTGGGACAGTAGAGTGGCGTACCCGGAACAACGGGCATGAGCATCTATCTTCCGATCAGGCTGCTGCTTCGGGGGGTATCTTCTGTTGCAACAGCAGGGTAGGGTTCTAGTCCCAGGCATGTGCAATGTACACATCCTGGCGCGGAGATTGAGCTGCAGCAGTTGATTTCAGCCTCTCTCCCGAAGAAGTGGATGTTATTCTAGTGGCCAGGAGTCCATCTGCAAAAACTGTTCCCACTGAACTCGGAGTTCAGTATGTGATTTAGTGTAATTTTAGTAGTAGAAACCCACTATAGGCAAAGTTATTGATGTCTGCTTTTTGTTCTGTCATGTGCCCAGCATCAACTTGCCTCTAACACTGTTAAAGGCTATTTGTCGGCTCTTTGGGCCTTTTTGTGTTTACCGAACCAATCTTCCTTTTTTAAAACAACTGTTGTGATGCGTTTTCTTTAAGGTCTAGTTCATATGTTTCCACACAAGCCTTAGGTGATGAGGTTGTGAGACCTTAATTTGGTTTGCACTTTCCTTATGTTTACCCTGTTTCAGCCAAATCACAGCTGTACTTTGTGTCTACTGACTCTGAAAATAGTTTTTTTTATAGCAATACCTTCAGCTAGTTGCGTGAATGAGCTACAAGCTCTGTCCATTCTTCCACATACACCACCTTTATCTTGGCCAAACTGATGTTGTTGTCTATCACAGAATTCCTGCTGAAAGTTGTGATGCCTTTTGAAATGAGACTGTCCCATCACCCTTTGGGCATTCTTTGCTCCACCTCACCCCTCAATGTTGGAGAGACTCCATTGTTTGGTCCCTGAAAGAGCCTTGAGCTTTTACATCGATTGTATTATCAAGGCTGCACGATGCCACCTTCTGGCACTCAGGAGCAATGCTGAAAGAAATCTCCAAATCCCGTTTGACTCCTTGGGGTCACAAGGTGAGGCATCTGCAGATAGATGTAGTATCCACCAGAAAGAGCATTACCAAAGATAAGTAAATTGTTCTTCATGGGTATGACCTAGTGTCCCCTCTTCTAACAGGGAATCCATTTGTAATTCTTGGTGGTTAAATTATACTTTGGTGTTTGCAGTTTAAACATAAGACTTCATCAATGATTGTTGGGGGACTGGAATGTATTTGTATAAAATTATGCTGAAATTATTAATAACAATAATTAAACTTGGTAAATTATTAAACCTAAACTTGCAACTTTTTTTCAAACATTATAATTTTGATTTATAAGCACAAAACATTTATGCCATTTTTAGGATGTAAACTCTCAAAACAGTGCATGGATGGAAATTATTTCTTTAAATGAATTGTTTTATGTTTATTTAACCTTTACAGCAACAAATTTGAAAACGAGAAGCTGAAATTTGAAGAGAATATTAAAAAGTGCAACAATAGTATACTGGAAAGTAAGAAACGAGCAGTTGCGTCAGAGGTAAAATATATTTTTGGTTAAATCTATCGTGTTTGTAAATGCCCGAGTATCAACATGTGTAAAGAGAATGGGATTTGTGCTATTAGAAAATTGTTGATTAGTGTTGTTCTTGGAAACCTTGTTCCAAAAATGGCATCAGAGATTAGAGGGCTCCTTTTGCTAGTCATCTGTACTTTCAGATCCTGCTCTGTGTTTAGGATGTCATTTCTTCTGACCATTGATGGTCACAATTCTATTTAGAGATCTAAGAAGTAAAGCAGAGTGACTAGCCTTGAACATGGACATAAAAGCATTTTATCATAGTATATTTATAGATTTATCTGAAAGAGACACGTTAGTGATAGATTCCTTACTTTAGAATTACCCCCAGGTGTCAGACTGGATCCGACAACTTTTTGTCCTCAGTATGCCTGCGCGTCGGAAGGTGGCGTCGTGCGGCTCCGCGTTGGTCATAGGCGTCTTGATTGCCGGGATGACGTCGCGGCAGCTACTTAGACGCCGCCCATGCACTCTGACGTCAGTTCTTTCTTTTTCTGCACCAGCAAGCGCAAATCCGGAGAGAGTGGTATCCCCAGTCAATTTTTGACTGAGGTTTTTTTTGGGACTTTAGTCTCTGTCTTTTTTTAGTCTATCCTGGTGCTGTAGGGATGCCCGGTTTGAAATCTTGCGAAGTTTGTCCCTGCATGATGTCGGTGACGGACCTGCACCGCGAGTGTCTCTGCTACCTGGGGTGCGACCACAACCCCACGTCGCGCCCTGACTGCCGTGCCATGGTGCTGAAAACTTTGCGGGAGTGGTCCCGAAAGTTGCTTGAGGCCCGGGAGTCTGCTCCGCGCCGTTCAAGGTCCCGGTCCCGTGGGAGGTCGAGGGACCGGTCGCGGAGCCGCCACCATCGTTCGATGAAGTCTTCGCACTCTGGGTCAGGTAAGACGAAGCACAAGAAGTCGAAGAAGCGCTGTCGCTCTTCGCCTACCCCTAGCCTGTCTCGTGACATGGCTGAGGGTTGCGGGTGGTGCCGACGGCCTACCCGCCTTTCCCGGGTCCGTCTGTGAACCGGGCCAGCTGCAGGACTTTCTGTCAGCCATGGCTCTTCTCCTTGGCCCGTTGTGCCCCGCTGGTGCCCCTTTGGGCCCCGCGGGAACGACTGGGGGTCCTTACTCTTCTTAATCAATGGCTCCGGCCCCCGACGTCGTTGACGGGTCCGGCCTCGGCGCAGCGAGACCCCCACGGATCCATGCATGGATCCCAGCCGACGACGGTTGACCTCATACGACCTCCATCGATGTCTATGGCCCCGGCGTCGGCCTCCCCCCCGGCCAATGTCGTCCCCGGCTTCCACCCCAACATGGAGACGGTGCCGGACCGGTGTCAATCGACGCCGATTCCGACGCCGATGGGGAATTTCTATCCCTTACTCCATCCTCCTCCTTCTTTTCCGCCTGCCCAGCAGGTTACGGAGGACTGAGAGGGGTCTGAAGACCCTCTCGCAGCCCAATGCGAGTTAGACCTGGACTGGGCAGAGGATTTGGAGGACGCAGGTGGACTGAATTTTTCTCCAGAACCTGGCGCACTGTCTTCTTATACCGTGGCTACGGAGGAGGGTGGTACTTATTCAGTGGTGTTGCGTAGGGCAGCCGAGGCTCTCCACCTCGAGCTCCCTACAGTGGCCGTCAGGACTAACCTCCTGACAGAAGTTCTTCAGCCGGCTGCTTCCTCTGCGGAGCCGCTGCTGCCCTTTAATGACGCACTCTGACGTTCTTTTGGGCACCTGGTCCAGGCCCAACACAGGGGCTCCTGTGGATAGGAACGTGGCCCACGCCATCGCCCGTCGCCGGGCGACACCATTTTCCTCTCTCAACACCCTACCCCTGAGAGCTTGGTAGCCCAAGCCTCTGCGTCCCCGAGCGCATTCCCTTCCGCACCTCCGGACAGGGAATCCAAGAAACTGGAGCAGTTTGGGAAGAAGATTTTCTCTTCCGCCAGTTCAGGGTTGCGGTCTGTGAGCAGCACATACCTCTTGGGCAGTTATTCCCACTCTGTGTGGGATACGGTCGCGCAGGTGCTGCCTCAGTATCCTAAGGAGGCCCGGATGGTGCTCTCTCAAGCTGTTGCTGAATGGAGGGATGCAGCCAAGTTCACAATTAGTTGTGGCCTTGACACCATCGACTCGTTGGACATAGCGATTTCCACGACAGTGGCGCTACGCCGTCATGCCTGGCTTAGGACAACTGCCTTTTCAGGGGATGTCCAGAACACTCTGATGGACATGCCTTTTGATGGCACTCGCCTTTTTGGAGACAAGGCACTCCTTTGGCTTCTGCTATCTGATAGAGACTACTAGCCGCAGATTCCTTAACGTAGAATTATCCCCAGGCGTGAGACTGGACCCGGAAAACTTTCTTTGCCCCAGCTTCTCTGCGCGCCGGGGGGCGGTACCACGCGACTCTGCCCTGACATCGTCCGCGGGCGTGATGTAAGCGAGGTCACATAAGCCCCACCCAGGCGCGCTGACATCAGTTTTCCTCTTTTCCGCGTGCAACGCGGATTCGGATTGTGTACCTGCCTGTTTTCAGGCCTTCTTTTTCACGCTTTGCGTGGTGGGACAGTGTGCGAATGCCTTCGGGCTTTAAGGCGTGCAAGTCTTGCGCGAGTCAGATGTCCGTAACGGACCCTTATCCGATTTGCATGTGGTGTTTGGGCGAGCACCATGATTCCACGGACTGCGACGCTTCCCAGCATCTGAAGCCTAAGTCCTGGCAGGAGCGCCGGATGAAGCTCCTTTCGGCCTGGTTGTCTAGGTCGGTGTCATCTCCGCGTCCGTCCCCCGCGGAAGGGTCCACGAATCGCCGCTTTCGCTTCCGACATCGCCTATCACCGAGGCCCCTAGGGCGTTGCTTGCCCATCGGTAAGTCATACAGCTTGTCCCCGAGGCCTGGTCCCCGCTCTGCGGAGGGCACGGGTTCTCCACGGGACATGTTGCCTCATTCGTCGCCACCCTACTCGCCATTTTCCGGCGCCGGGGCGACTAGGGCCCAAATGGAGGCCTATGCTGCGGCTCTGCAGGCTTCCTTGGCCCCTCCTCCTCCCGGGATGCCCGCGGATCCCTTGCCACGTGCAGGGCCTTCCGCGGCATTGCCGGCGACTCCGGTGCCGACTGGTTCGGCTTCAGGTGTTGGAGGTGTGGTGACGTCGGGGTGCGGCCCAGCGGGGTTCCCCTCTTCGGCCAATGTTGCGCCTTTGCCTTGCCGCAAACCCCGAGGCGGACTCCACGGCATCGGGTCGTCGACTCGTCTCCGGAGGCCCCCTCCTCTACAGAGGTTCATCAATTTTTTATTTCTTCTTCCCCGGAGACGGGACTCTGTGTCGTGGCTTTTTCCCCGCCGTCTTCCAGGGAGGGCTCTTCGCCGTCCCCGCGGCCTCAGCCTTCACCAGAGGCGCCTCAGGTACCCCACTCGTCTGTCAATCTTCCACCATTCCGGGGCTGGCCATTTCTTCCTCCAGCTGGATTTGGGAATGGCAGGCTTAGTTTACAGCCGTCGCCCATGGAGGAATTGCTTTCCCTCCCTCTACGCCCTACAGAGGCATCTGCGGCCTTTGTCCGGGCCAGTTCCACGGCTGCTGGCATTTTGCACATGGGCGACCCTGCTACTCCGTTCCATATGGACTATTTGCTGGAGGTTCTCCATCAGGGCTCTGGTGGACGGGAGCTGCTTCTTCTCTTCGAGGCTTTGCTCCATAATTCTCTTCTGGGGGCGTCCTGCCACAGGGGATCCGGTCCCCCAGTCGCTCCTCCACCGCGCGACCCAGTCTGCCTTTCTTTCCACCCTTCTACCCAGGGCCCTCTTCTGCAGACTGCTTTTCCTTCCCTTCCTTTTGTGGTGTTTCCTCCGTCACGGGAGGCCACCGGTGGTTAGATTCATAGGGGCGAAACCTCTTCGCTTCCTCTAGTGCTGCTTTGCGCGCGTTCAACACGCTTTGTGTTTGCCAGGGCTACTTCTAGCTTGTGGGATTCCGTGGAGTCCCTTCTGTCTTCTGCCTCTCCGGACGATGTCTCCGCCGACCTGCGACGCCATGTGCTGGATGGCCGGGAGCTGGCCGCGTTCATTTTCCGTTCGCCCCTGGATGTTTCTGATGCTCTTGGCCGCACAATGGCAAGTTCAGTGGCTCTCCGTCGCCATGCTTGGCTGAGGGATAGCGTTTTTCCTGAGAATGTGAGGGAGTGGCTCGTTGACCTGCCCTTTGATGGGGTGCTTTTGTTTAACACCCATGCGAATGCTGCCATTCAGCTGCTCCTTGCGGGGCTTCGTCCTGCCCCCCCCCTCCGTAATCTTGGCTTGTCGGTCCTCTGCTGCTTTATGGACGGCGTTGTTTGGTTGGACCGTCTGTCTGTTCTGGTGGGTTGGCATGCTTTCGGGTCCTTGACCCCCTTTTGTCCTGTTGGCTGCTAGTACAGCCCCTCCGCATTTTGTGGTTCTTTGGTGGTGCTCCACCCATATGTGTCCTCAGGTTGGGTCTTCTGTGTGTTTTTTGATTGGCTGATTGACACGCCATCTGTGGTTCTATCTGCAGGTCCTTTATGTTCTCTTCTCTGCTGCGGGATTTTTCCCTAAGAGGTGTTCCCTTGTTTTCTTGGGACGTTTCATGCCCTAACCTTATGTTCTGGTCCTTTGCTGCGGATTTTTCCCTAAGAGGTGTTCCCATGTTTTAGTGGGACGTATCATACCCTATGTGGGGTTCTTGTAGCTATTGCATAGCTCTGTTATGCGCTGGGGAGCTATGGTTGCCCCTTTTTCGGGTTCCCTACCTTTCTTGGCTTCACTGTATTCCGCTGGTGCGGTCTCTTGTTTCTTGTCCGGGCGCAGCTTGCGCTGCTCCTGGTTCCGTCATTCTCAGTGTTCACTACATCGCTTGACTATTTGCCATGGTGTCATGTTGTGGCGTTTCCGCCTTCCTGTCCAGCGTTTCGGCCTGGTCCTCTGTCTGGTGTTCCAGGGGAGCTGGGTTTCTCCTGGCTTTCCTGTATTCTGGTTGGTGGCTTGGTCCGTCCTCCGTGGCTTCCCCTTTTTCTCTTATGGCTGGTTCCATTTCTCTTCAGGGGTCGCTGTGTGTCTATTGCACGGTCCTCCATTGGGGCTTGTTCTGCATTTTCCTGGCCTCTGCCCTCGGCCTGTGCCTGGCTTGTTCTGGGTGCGCTGCTCCATGGTGCTGTCAGCTGCCGGCTGTGCACGCCTGCCTGTTCTGGTCCACCTCCGTGGCCCTTGTTGTGTTACCTTGTGCCCTTGCCTCTTATTCTGCTGGGGCTTTGCGCACCTGTGCCTTCTTCGTATGTCTGCGTCTCTTGGCTGTGGAGCCGTCCCTGCCTTGCCTGCTTCCTTGCGGCTGATGCCTGTTCAGCTGTCCTCTGTCGCTGTGTGTTTTCCTACGGTGGGCTCTGCCTCCGGTTCTACCTCTTCTCCCTGGAGTTGGGGTCGTTCTTTCCACCTGGGTGCTCCTCTGCGGCTGTCTGTCCCTACGAGGGTTTGTGGCCGTTGTACTTTGAATGGGCTTGGGGTCTTCCCTTTGCCTTGTTCTTGGTTACTTCTGCTTGTTAGGGGCTGGGCCGCCCTTCTTGTCCCCGTGACACGTCCCCTGCTGGGGCCCTGTGTTTCCTCCTACTGGGGAGGATCTCTCGCAGGCCCTCCTCCCCTCTGGGTAATGCTAGGGTATCTATTCTACGTTAAGGAATTTGCGGCTAGTAGTCTCTATCAGATGTACAAGTTACTTACCTTTGGTAAAAATGTATCTGGTAGAGACGATTCTAGCCGCAGATTCCTTCACGGCTGCCCTTCCTCCCCGTTCTGAGAGGACCCTTAGTTGGTTTTCTGCACTCGCCTCCCTCCGGGTGGCTTGTTTTCTGTGGGTGTCCGCTTCGCTTCCTCCCGGGCAGGATTCTTCGTTCTGCTTGATTGTTCCACCCCTTCCTTTATGATACATGCTTGGTTGGTTCATGTGTGCTTCTGCATCCCTCCATCCTGGTTTTTTCTCCGGTGTAGGGCATTCCTTTTACTCTTGTTCTTTTTGCTTGCGTGGGGTTTCTGATTCCCTTGCAGTCCACTACATTGGGGGTTGTTTTACCTGTACCTCGGCCTTTCGCTCCTTTCAGGGGATACGGCCCTCCTTGTGGTGTCGTCTAGGGGTGGATTGCTGTTATTCTTCTGTTCTGGGCTTGTTGCCCTTAACTGTTGTGAATTGTGCTTGCAGTCTCTCTCTTCTGCTATGGCGTTTTTTCACATGCTTTCTGCCTCCTGAGAGGATGTTGCCTTGGCAGGCGAGGATGTTCCTGCTATGGCTTTCACCGCAATTACTTTTTGTACCTTAGTGCTTGGCACTTTTCCAACTGGTGCTGTGTCTCGCCTTTCGTTTCTCTCTTTTCTATTTCACTAATTTTTCGCACACTGTTCCCGTACTCTCCACAGTTTTGTTTGTGATGGTTCCGCGTTGTTGCACGGAAGAAAACTGATGTCAGCGCGCCGGGGTGGGGCTCATGTGACCTCGCTGACACGCCTGCGGACGTCAGGGCGGAGTCACGTGGTACCGCCCACCGGCGCAGAGATGCTGGGGCAAAGAAAGTTTTCCGGGTCCAGTCTCACGCCTGGGGATAATTCTACGTTAAGGAATCTGCGGCTAGAATCATCTCTACCAGATACATTGTTACCGAAGGTAAGTAACTTGTACTTTCGCTCCTTTCGTGGCCACGAAAGGGGCGCCCAAACACGTTCGTTTCAGAGCCACAGGCCTGCGCAGCAACAGTCTCATTGCAGCTGCGGACGTGGGACCCGCCGAGGTGGGTCACGGGGCCAGCGGGCGGGGTCAGTCCTCCGCCACCACTGCCTCCAAATCCTCCTAGTCCGGTGTTTCAGGCCCATCAAATGCCAGTGGGCGGCAGGATTCGCCATCACCTCTCCCACTGGGGCACCATCACTTCGGACGGGTGGGTTTTACAGATTGTCCGAAGGGGCTACTCCCTCCCCTTCGAGACTACCCCTCCAGCCATGCCACCTCAGTTCCACCGCATGGCGGGAGATCACTTGACACTTCTCCAGCAGGAAGTTACAGCCCTCTTGGCCAAGGGGGCCATCGAGCACGTTCTGACGCCAGAAGTGGGTTGTGGTTGTTATTCCCACTACTTCTTGGTTCCAAAGAAGGACAAGGGCCTGCATCCTATCTTAGACCTATGGAACGTCAATCGCTTCCTCTGGATGGAGAAGTTCAAGATGCTCACACTTGCTCAGGTCTTGTCTGCCCTAGACCCGCAAGACTGGATGGCAGCGTTGGAGTTGCAGGACGCTTACTTTCATATCTTCGTCCTGCCGGCCCACCGGCAATACCTGGGGTTCACGGTAGGCCACGAGCATTATCAGTTCACTGTGCTCCCTTTTGGCCTTACCAGCGCCCCGCAGGTGTTCACGAAAGTGATAGCAGTGGTCTCAGCTCATCTGCGCTGACCAGGGGTTTCAGTCTTCCCCTATCTCGACGACTGGTTGTTGAAGTCGGGCTCGCCCCAGGCCGTCGTCTCCCACCTCCAGACTACGGTCAACCTCCTGCATTTGCTTGGGTTCTCCAACAACCTGCCGAAGTCGCACGTGATTCCCTCTCAGAAGCTCCCCTTCATCAGAGCGATTCTGGACACGGCGCAGTTTCGGGTTTATCCTCCCGAACAGCGAGTCCGGGACATTCGTGCTATGATTACGATCTTTCGGCCCTTGTCCTGGGTTTCAGTCAGGATGACATTGAGGCTGCTGGGCCTCATGGCCTCCTGCATCTTGCTGACCAATCTTGCCAGATGGCATGTGCGGGCTCTGCAGTGGGACCTGAAGTTCCAGTGGGCGCAGCATCAAGGGAACCTTTCCGAGCACTTCCAGATCTCGGAGGGCCCTGCACGACAATTGCAGTGGTGGCTCACGAACCAGCTTTGTGTCAGTGGCAGATCACTTTCCCTTCCTCAACCAGAGCACACAGTGGGGACAGATGCGTCCTTCCTGGGATGGGGCGGCCACATGGGAGAGGTGGAGATCAGAGGCCTCCGGTCTCCTGCGGAGTCCAGGCTCCATATCAACCTTCTGGAGCTCCGGGCGATCCTACTTGCACTGAAGGCATTCCTTTCCTCCGTCAAGGGGAGAGTGATGCAGGTGTTCACAGACAACACCACAGCCATGTGGTACTGCAACAAGCAAGGCGGGGTATGGTTGTGGACCCTATGTCAGGGGGCTCTGCATCTCTGGACATGGCTGGAATGTTAAGGCATTTCCTTGGTGGTTCAACACTTAGCAGGTTCTTTGATCGCCAGGGTGGACAAACTCAGCCGCAGGTGCATGATGGATCACGAATGGTGGCTTCACTCGGAGGGGGCGCGATGTCTCTTTCTGCCGTGGGGAGAGCCTTGGTTAGATCTATTCGCCACCGAAGAGAACGCTCAATGTCAGCAGTTTTACGCGTTGGAATTTCCAAGGCGGCACTCGCTCAGTGACGTTTTTTGTCACAAGTGGAGTTGTGGTCTATTGTACAGCTTTCCGCCTATACCACTCCTACCCAGAGTGCTGATGAAGATCAGGCGCGACCGGGCCAAAGTCATTCTTGTGGCCCCGGACTGGTCTCAAAGAGTTTTGTATCCCGAGCTACTCAGTATGAGCGTGGATTTCCGATCCGACTGCCTCTTCTGGAGGATCTTCTGTCCACCCGAACCTGTCCAGCCTCCACCTCCTTGCGTGGAGATTGAGCGGCGACAGTTGATTCCATTTGACTTGCCTCCTGAAGTCTGTGATATCATTCTGGCAGCCAGGCGTCCCTTCACTAAATCTGTATACGCCTGCAAGTGGAACAAACTTGTGGCATGGTGCACAGCGATGGGCTGTTCATCCCCTTTCTGCCCCTCTTTCAGAAGTCCTTTTGTTCCCTCTTTCTGTGGCCCGGCAGGGCTCTGCTCTGGGCACTATTAAGGGCTACCTTTCAGCAATTTCAGCCTTTTTTAGGCTCCCTGATCAGCCCTCTCATTTCAAGACCCCTATCATAAGTAGATGTTCGAGGCATATGAGCTGCAGAGCCACACACTTAGGATAGGAGATCGCCATCTGGTGTTGGGCTCGGATGCTTGCAGGTTGTTGTTGTCTTCGGAAGAAGTCTTTGGTCACGAGATAGGTGACTCCTCCCTTGGACGACCGTGCGCATGGGCATCAACTCCATCGTTAGATTGTTTTTTTCCGCCATTGGGTTCGGATGCAACTTTTCCCTGTCCGGAAATTTCAATTCCAAACTTTTCGAAGCGCAAAAACTTCACACAAAACATCGTAGCACCTTCGTTCTCGACATCGATTTCATCTGCTCGATTCCGGACGTCGACGCGGGTCGCTGGGCCTATCCATGCCGTGAGGCCTATGGCTCATGGAAAGGACGCCGTTCAAAAAATGCCCCCAGTGTGGAGCAAAATTTCCGCACAGTGACCACCACAAAGTCTGAAACCTGTGCCTATCACCGGAACACGACGAGTCCAGCTGTCCAGCCTGCGCATCCTTTAGATCCAAAAAGACGATTTGAGATCGAAGGGCTGGACGACACATCATGGCACAGAGACCAGCTCCGGAACCAGTGGACATCTTTGATGAAGGCCCCGATGTCCCGGAAGAAGATTCCGAAGATCTACAAATAATTTCTGAAGCAGACGACTCAGACGACCCCATCACTCCTGGGCAACGTGTGAGTACTACTGGCCCTGCCCCAACCCCACCGAAACCAAAGGCATTGGTCAAGACTTCGCCTGCTCGCCCCAGTCGCGACCGAAAACACCCTTCAGAAGCCCCGCCTCTGGGCTCGGCTCCGAAGAAATATAAGCCTTCCGGTAGCTCGGGACCGAGCAAACCGCATGTCATTGTCCAACCAGCACCCTTGGCACCGAAGACAAAAGACCACTCGGCACCGAAATCGGCTCCGAAACCCTCGGCCATGAAAACACCAAGGCCAATCGACACACCGGCACCGAAGGTTCCCAAGGCCACAGATACACCTTCGGCTCCGAAACCTACATCGGTACCGAAACCATCATCAGTACCGAAACCACCGGCTAAGGACTCTCATACACCTCCTAAAGCCAAACATGCTACCGATCATCCAGAACCTCGATCGGAACCGAAAAAATCGGTACCAAAGACTGTTCCTGAAGAACAAGAACTTTTTCATCCAGATCCAATCGACTCAAGGCAGAAAAAGATTGATATCAACCCCAAGACTGGACATGTCACCGCGGTGCCATGTAAAAAACGGAAACTGGACACACCACCTGCCCCAGTTCCTGTAAACAGGAAGGACTCTTCAACATCCCCTATCCCTCCTTCCTCTCCTATACTGCCTCCTATCCCACCCCCTCTGCCTACACCACCATTACCTATACCCTCTCCATCACACACACCACCACCACAGGATGATGATGACCTAGGGGGTGGGGGTGATCCTAATGATCCGTTCACGGATCCAGACACCTCACCACTGGATGATTGGGCATTCCCTTTACCAGACATGCCTGACCCTCAGCCATATCCCTCAAAACCATCGCCTCCTGACGATCACCTGGGGTTTGGCCAATTATTAAATAGGGCAGCACTATACCACGGCGTCACAATGCACTCAGATGCACCAGAGGAAGACATCCTATTAGACACTTTCGAACAGTCTCAAAAGTCGGTACAAATTCTGCCCATGATTAAAGGAGTCATAAAACACTCCCCGAAGTCTTTAAAGACCCCGTTCGTGCCAGGGTGCTCAACCCACGGATCGAAAAGAAATATAGGCCTGCCCCTGAAGATCCTAATTACATCAAAAGGCAACTCCCTTTGGATTCTTTGGTCGTTTCCAATGCTCGGAAACGCGCCAACTCCCAAACCACAGGAGATACACCATCCCCCGACAAAGAATCCAAACTATTGGAAGCCTCTGGCAAAAGAGTAGCAGCACAAGCCGCTAATCACTGGCGTATTGCCAACACCCAAGCCCTACTAGCACGCTATGACAGGGCCCACTATGATCAATTAGAGACTCTTACAACATCTGCCAGACCAATATGAAACCCAGGCAAATGATCTCATTCAGGAGGGAAAGCTTATTTCAAATGCAGCAATTAATATGCGCTTGACGCCGCAGACACCGCCTCTAGAGCGATTAACACAAGTGTGCTCCTTCGACGACATGCCTGGCTCCGTATTTCAGGCTTTAAGCCAGAGGTACAAACTACCATACTTAGTCAACCATTCAATCAGGAACAGCTCTTTGGGCCAGCAGTAGACGCTGCCCTTGAAAAAATGAAGAAGGACACAGATGGCTAAGTCCATGGGAGCATTACAGTCTCCCCAACCACGTGGCTCCTTTCGGCGCTCCTTCTGTAGAGGAGCCTCCAAAAATATGGGAGCGGACACCTCCTCTACATTCAAAACCGCCACACACACATCCCCCAGTAGTGGATATTTTAGAGGCGGATACAGAGGAAACAACAACAAGGGACGAGGTCGAGGTAATACCAACACTCGCACCTCCCCTGCCACAAAAGAGTGACTTTCCTCCACTCCCCCCAGACCATTCCACTCCGGTCGGGGGAAGACTGAAACAGTTCCTACCTGTCTGGAACTCCATCACCACAGACAAGTGGGTCAAATACCGCCCAAACAGCGTTCCATGTCAACAGACCATCTTACACAACTCAAACAGGAGGTTCTCTCATTGCTTCAAAAGCACGCAATAGAACCAGTTCCCTTAGAACATCAGGGTACAGGGGTATGCTCACTCTAATTCCTAATCCCCAAAAAGGACGGGACTCTAAGACCAATACTCGACCTCAGACCCCTAAATCTGTATATCAACTCAGATCATTTCCATATGATCACTCTTCAACAAGTGCTCCCACTACTGCAACAAGGCGATTTCCTTACCACATTAGATCTCAAGGACGCCTACTTCCACATTCCCATACATCCTGCCCACAGGAAGTATTTAAGGTTTGTGGTGGAAGGACAACACTACCAGTTTATAGTCCTTCCATTCGGGGTAACAACCGCACCCAGAGTATACACAAAATGCCTAGCAGTAGTAGCAGCACACCTCAGAAGGCAACAAATTCATGTCTTCCCCTATCTAGATGACTGGATAATAAAAGCCAAGTCCTTCAACAAGTGTGTTCTACACACTCACCAAACCATCCAAATCTTACACAACTTGGGATTCACAATAAACAATCCCAAATCTCATCTTCAACCCTCTCACATATATCAGTATCTAGGAGCCACCATAAACACCTCCACAGCCCTAGCATATCCCAATCCAGCCAGGATAGCCAATATACAAGCTCTTATCGCAAAATTCCAAATCCAACACTCTCTTCCAGCAAGAGTGTTCATGCAACTCATAGGCATGATGGCGTCATGCATCTTCATTGTGCCTTATGCCAGACTTCAAATGCACCCCTTGCAAGAATGTCTAGCACGTCAGTGGAACCAGGCTCACGGACAACTTACAGATCTGGTGTTGGTGGACAGCCGCACACATCGCTCTCTCAAATGGTGGAACATAACCTGTCCAGAGGGCGGCCGTTCCTAGAGCCTCTTCCACAGATAGTGCTGACAACGGACGCATCGCTCACAGGATGGGGAGCCCATCTCCTCGGCCACACCACTCAGGGCAAATGGACCACTCAACAAAAAATGCTCTATATCAATTACCTGGAACTGCTAGCAGTGTTCCTAGCACTAAAATCATTCCAACTACATCTCCAGAAAAAAACTGTCCTCATCCGGACAGACAACAGGACGGCCATGATTACATACAGAAACAAGGAGGCACACATTTCTCTCCAGCTGTCCCAGCTCGCACAGAACACTTAGAGATGGGCCATTCCCCAGAAAATATACCTACTTGCAGAACACCTTCCAGGGGTTCACAATTAGATTGCCGATCTGTTAAGTCGACAGACTCAACAGATCCACGAATGGGAACTACATCCCGAAGTCCTAAGACCCTTTTTCCAACAATGGTGCCAACCAGACATAGATCTGTTCGCCACACACAAACGCAAAATGCCCAACCTTCGCCGCCAGGTTTCCCCACCCGGAGTCAAAGGGCAATGCGATATGGATGAACTGGTCAGGCAGATTTGCGTACGCTTTTCTGCCTCTCCCACTCATTCCATTAGTGGTACGCAAGCTCAGGCAACAGTCTCTCAAACTGATCTTAGTAGCTCCCACATGGGCACGCCAACCGTGGTTCCCAACACTACTGGAACTCTCACTAGTGCCACACCAAAAACTGCAACTCTCCCCGTCCTTATTAACCCAGAACCATGGAGAAATCAGACACCCAGATCCAGGTCAACTGAACCTGGCAATATGGCTCCTGAAGTCCTAGAGTTCGGTTATCGCAACCTGCCACCAGACTGCATGAATATTATAAGAGAGGCCAGAAGACCTACCACTAGAGCCTGCTACGCTGCGAAATGGAAAAGATTTGCCATTTACTGCACTAACAATCATATAAACCCACTGGAGGCATTCATCCAGGACATCATTTGCTACTTACTGCACTTGCAAAGATGTAATTTGGCATACTCCATTTATACGTCTCCACCTAGCAGCATTAGCAGCCTACTTACAAAATAGACAACACTTGTCACTCTTCAGAGTACCTGCGAACAAAGCATTCATGGAAGGACTAAAAAGAATTATTCCTCCCAGATTGCCACCCTCTCCAGTGTGGAATCTAAACATTGTTCTTACAAGGCTCATGGGACCCCCATTTGAACCTCTGCATAAATGTGAACTACAGTTCCTCACATGGAAAGTGGCTTTCCTTATCGCTATCACATCCCTCAGAAGGGTATGTGAGATCCAGGCTTTAACCATACAAGAACCATTCTTACAATTACACCGTAACAAAGTGGTTCTTAGAACAAAGCTCAAATTCCTTCCAAAAGTCATATCTCCGTTCCATCTTAACCAATCAATAGAGTTACCAGTCTTCTTCCCAAATCCAGACTCGGTAGCTGAAAGAGCTCTTCATACCTTAGACGTTAAAAGAGACCTTCTTTACTACATTGACAGAACCAAATCATTCCACAAAACAAAACAATTGTTTGTCGCTTTCTCTCCTCCACATAAAGGCAACCCCATTTCCAAATCTGGGATAGCTAGGTGGATAGTTAAATGTATACAAATATGCTACCACAAGGCTAAATGCACACTAACCGTTCCCCCTAGAGCGCATTCCACACGCAAAATAGGGGCTTCCATGGCATTCTTAGGAAACGTTCCCTTAGAAGATATTTGTAATTCGGCCACATGGTCTACAACACACACCTTTACCAAACACTATTGTGTTGATGTACAAGCAAAGCAACAAGCTTCTGTGGGCCAGGCTGTCCTTAAAACTTTGTTTCAAACTGCTGCAACCGATACAGGTGACCACCGCTAGGGGAGATACTGTTATATAGTCTATCCTAAGTGTGTGATCTGCAGCTCATATGCCTCGAACGGAATATGCTACTAACCAGTATGCATCTGTTCTTGGCATGTAGAGCTGCAGAGTCACACACGCCCACCTACCTCCCTGGGACCTGTATCTGTTCCAGCATTGTCTTACTTAGACATCACACATGGATATCTCTCTCTTTTCTACAAACTCCATCATTTCCCATCATGGCGAAAAACAATCCAACAATGGAGTTGATGCCCATGCGCACTGTCGTCCAAGGGAGGAGTCACCTATCTTGTGACCAAAGACTTCTTCCGAAGACAACAACCACGTGCAAGCATCCGAGCCCAACACCAGATGGCGATCTAATATCCTAAGTGTGTGACTCTGCAGCTCTACATGCCAAGAACAGATGCATACTGGTAAGTAGCATATTCCTTCTCAAAGGCATTACTCACCTTTTCCATCCTTTTCCATTTGTGATGCCGCAGTGGGACTTGAATCTGGTTCTTACTTATTTGATGGGCGCTCCTTTTGAGCCGCTTCACAACTGTCCTCTTCGTTTACTGACTTTAGATACTGCTTTCCTGGTTGCCATCACCTCCGCTATGCACGTGAGTGAGCTCCAGGCTCTTTCCTGTAAACCTCCTTTTCTGTCTGTTTATGCCGACAAGGTTGTGCTCCTCACTTGTCCTTCCTTCTTGCCAAAGGTTGTTACTGCCTTCCAAATCGGGCAAGCTATCAACCTGACCACTTTCTTTCAGCCTACGCACCCTTCCAGAGAGGAAGAGAGGCTCCACCGTCTGGACCCAAAACGTGCGCTCTCATTTTACCTGAATCGCACACAACAGTTCCAGGTGGATGATCAGCTCTTTGTTGGCTACATAGGTGCTAAGGAAGGCCGAGCTGTACACAAGAGGACTATCTCCCGCTGGGTCGTCTTGTGTATAAAAGCCTGTTATTCTCTGGCTAAAAAGGAGCCTCCGGGCGACAGCAGCTACTACTACATTGGAACGTGGTGTCCCCCTGCAAGACCTCGGTCAGGCAGCTACGTGGGCCTCGCTGCACACTTTTACTAAGCATTATTGCCTTGACAGCCAAGTTCGTAGATGCGGCTTCTTTGGCCGTTCTGTTCTCCGTGACTTTCTGGTGTGATCTTGGTTCGCAGACCCACCACCGGGGTTGGTATTGCTGGGGTATCTGTTCTAAGGTAAGGAATCTATCACTAACGTGTCTCTTTCGGATGCACAAGTTACTTCCCTTCGGTAACGATATATCTGTAAGAGACATGTAAGAGACATTAGTTATTGATAGATTCTTTACCGCCCCACCCATCCTCCCCGTTCTGCGAACTGATTTCTAGGGTTAAGGTCATTCCTTTCAGGGCTCTAGTTTCAATGCCTCAGTGGTCAGTATCTTGCATGGTTCTGTGTTCCTGGTGCAGAAAGTCGTGTACAAAACTGACGTGGGGTCGTGGTCGCGCCCCAGGCTGTAGAGACACTCGCGGTGCGGGTCCGTCACCGACATCATTTGGGGGGCAAGCCTTGAAAGACTTGAAACCGGGCATTCCTATACACCAGGAGTCAAAGACTCAAAAGAACAGAGAAAAAGTCCCAAAAACTCAGTAAAAAATTGACTGGGGTACCGCTCTTTTAGGATCTGCGCTTGCTAGCGTGGAAAAAGAAAGAACAGAACTGACGTCAGCATGCGAGTACGGCATCTAAGTCGCTGCCGCGACGTCATCCTGGCGACTGTGACGGACGCGGAGCCGCACGATGCCACCTTCCGACGCGCAGGGGTACTGCTGACAAAAACTTTCTGGATCCAGTCAGACGCCTGGCGGTAATTCTAAGGTAAGGAATCTATCACTAACTAATGTCTCTTACAGATATATCGTTACCGAAGGTAAGTAACTTGTGCTTTAAGTTTTATTTTTGTTTTTTAGCTTCATTCAAATTGCCACTCTTTAATTTATGTTTTGAAGGATTGTTTAGATCCATCCCCATAGCACCTGTGCTTTTCAGCTGATATCAAAACAAAACACAACTGTTATTAAGTGTCGTACGCCATCTAATTTTTAGGTAACAATTCTAGAAAACCAAAAGAATATTGAAATTTTCAAGTTGTGCTGCGCCATGTCAAGTTGTGATTTTAGGAACAACCTTGGGTTTTGACTTCAAGGGCAGCAAGGCCAAGTCAATATATAATTTCCAAAACAAAAGAGTTGCCAATGCTGCACAAAGTATCAACACGATACTTCAAATCATGGACTGAACAAAACAGTACCACCAAAAACCACTTTTTCCGTTTGATTTTAATCAACAATTTTAGGGGATCGGTGCTTATTTAACTCATTTTTAAGCACGGTTTTATTTACACAGAAAAAAGCAAAAAACAATACGATATTGATATATACATTTACTACAAAAATATACACGACACTACTACTGGCATACAAGTGTCAATCATACCATACATTCATACTACTCAATCATACTGTGAGACATTTAAGACAAATAATCAATGACAATTTTACAACTTTACACAAAAATAGGGGGCTACCGAAAACATGTTTGCAGCCTAATAATAATAGTTTGAAAATAATTGGGTTGAAATTTGTGCGGTTAGCCCACAGCGGAGAGGTCTACGCGTTTCGAATCCCTCAAGTTGTGGGGATTCTCATCAGGACCAGATGCTCACTATAGGAAGAATACAGAAAAGCTAAATTAGACCAATGAACCCTTATGCACTATACTTTCCTCAACGCTAACCTTGTGCCAGTATCTTACCTTGCAGCCAATGCCACCCGAAGGGAGACTAGCGAGTGTGGAGTATAGACCTTTTCGAGACAGACCTTTAGAAAGACAGAAGAGGGGAGGATTGAATTAATTAAAATGTCGCATAAAGCGCTGGTATGTGTAATGGCGGTGTTAGTCCCAAAGTCACGTCTTACTTGTAAGCCTGTCGATGTCGTGTATCTTACTGCTGGCGTACCTTCGGACTAAATGCCGACTATTGTAGATGATGATTCAAATATCGGAAAAGCTTCAATTGTCGTCTACAAGAGATGAATCAAAAGCGGAATGTAGTGGTTGCGTTATAGTGGCTCAAACAAGCTCGTGAGTCGCTCGTGCAAATATTCTCTTACCTTCCGAGGTAGTTCGAGGAAAATTTTTAACAAGGAACCCGTCGTCCGTGTTTGTACCGCCAATGCAAGTATGGTTCACAGTGCAGCCGGAAGGAAACCGCTTTTATACTTCCTGTCTTTGGTCGTGAGCGGAGTCTGGGATATGTAGTTTATTCGCAGCAAAGCTAATTCAAGAAGTGGAGGACTGCTTGTTCGAGCGGTGATTGCGCTACGATATAAAGGATCATGGGATTTGTAGTTTGCCAACGCGTTGTGTGCAGCTTTATTGATAAAAACAAAACATCATGCCCATGGATATACAGGTACAATGTTAAATGAAGCAAGGGTGTGGTATGGTAAGGCTGTGAAGCGAGTATCATGATAGACATTATTTTGCTGGACAACCGGAAACCGGCGATGTTCTCACAGGCGTAAATTCAAAGGTTGAAAATCTCAGACATTTCATTTAATCCTTCAACAGATGTGTTGAATTTAATTATCAACATCGTTTCTCTTTTCAACAGTTTGGCATCTAAATCGCCTCCTCTGCTATCTGGTGTAACTTTCGAAATTACAGTCCATTTGACATCAGCTTCTGCATGGTTGTTAAGACGCCAATGGTTAACCAAAGGAGCGTTTTGTACATTTTTTCGTATTCTTGATTTGTGCTGTTGGATTCTGAACCTTATTTCCTGGTTTGTTTTACCAATATAGAGTTTGTCACATGGGCATAGTATCCCATATACTACAAATTTAGTTTTGCAATTTGAGAAGGAATCATGTTTCCAATGAATGTTCTGATGAATGAAGTGATTACCTTCCAAAGTGGACTCGCAGCACACACATGTGCCACATTTGTGGTGGCCTTGAATCGGAGGAAGATTAAAAAAGCTTCTCCAGTCCGGGACCTTTGTTTTAGGAAGAGCAGCTCTCACGATCTGATTAGCAATGCTTCTGTCTTTTCTAAAGGCAAACAATGGGGGTTCTTTGAGGGAAGGGTCCAGATTTTTTACAAGGTGCCAGTTTTGGGAGATGATCTTCTTCAGCCTATTGGACGTGGGTGTAAAGGTGGAGACACAGACAATCCTGTCCATTTTCGATTTGTCTCTTCTTTCAAAAAGAACCTCCCGTGGGGTCCACCATGCACGTTTCATAGATCTCTTCAAAAGTTTTTTGGGGTAACCTCTTTCTAAGAGGTTAGTTTTTAATTTTTCTGCATGAAAGAAAAATTCATCCTTGAAAGTGCAATTCCTACGGATTCTTAAAAATTGTCCGTAGGGCAAATTGTCCCTCAGGCTGCGTGGGTGATTGCTGGAATAGAGTAACGCTTTATTTCTGTCGGTTTTTTTCTTGTACAATGTAGATACGAGGTGTCCCTCACTTGGGTAGACTTCAACGTCCAAAAACGGTATTTTAACTTTGGAAAAGTTCAGGCTGAACTTGATGTCCGACTTGATTGCCTTGACAGCCAAGTTCGTAGATGCGGCTTCTTTGGCCGTTCTGTTCTCCGTGACTTTCTGGTGTGATCTTGGTTCGCAGACCCACCACCGGGGTTGGTATTGCTGGGGTATCTGTTCTAAGGTAAGGAATCTATCACTAACGTGTCTCTTTCGGATGCACAAGTTACTTCCCTTCGGTAACGATATATCTGTAAGAGACATGTAAGAGACATTAGTTATTGATAGATTCTTTACCGCCCCACCCATCCTCCCCGTTCTGCGAACTGATTTCTAGGGTTAAGGTCATTCCTTTCAGGGCTCTAGTTTCAATGCCTCAGTGGTCAGTATCTTGCATGGTTCTGTGTTCCTGGCGCAGAAAGTCGTGTACAAAACTGACGTGGGGTCGTGGTCGCGCCCCAGGCTGTAGAGACACTCGCGGTGCGGGTCCGTCACCGACATCATTTGGGGGGCAAGCCTTGAAAGACTTGAAACCGGGCATTCCTATACACCAGGAGTCAAAGACTCAAAAGAACAGAGAAAAAGTCCCAAAAACTCAGTAAAAAATTGACTGGGGTACCGCTCTTTTAGGATCTGCGCTTGCTAGCGTGGAAAAAGAAAGAACAGAACTGACGTCAGCATGCGAGTACGGCATCTAAGTCGCTGCCGCGACGTCATCCTGGCGACTGTGACGGACGCGGAGCCGCACGATGCCACCTTCCGACGCGCAGGGGTACTGCTGACAAAAACTTTCTGGATCCAGTCAGACGCCTGGCGGTAATTCTAAGGTAAGGAATCTATCACTAACTAATGTCTCTTACAGATATATCGTTACCGAAGGTAAGTAACTTGTGCTTTAAGTTTTATTTTTGTTTTTTAGCTTCATTCAAATTGCCACTCTTTAATTTATGTTTTGAAGGATTGTTTAGATCCATCCCCATAGCACCTGTGCTTTTCAGCTGATATCAAAACAAAACACAACTGTTATTAAGTGTCGTACGCCATCTAATTTTTAGGTAACAATTCTAGAAAACCAAAAGAATATTGAAATTTTCAAGTTGTGCTGCGCCATGTCAAGTTGTGAGGCAAATCTTCAGTTTCTGCATTCAGCTGGAAGCAGGTACAACTTTAAAATATTTTCGGTAATGCAATGCACACGGCAATAGTTTAAATCAAAACCGTTAAATATAGTAACAAAATATTCAGTCAGAAAAGGAAATGACAGTATTGAAGCACATATAAAAGTTTGCGACGTATTATAGTTACTGAAAACCAAGTAAAAGTATTAGAACAGTATTTGAGGAGCAGCATTGAAAGGGAAAGAGGGGGGGCTGGGTATCATGTAATTGTTTTGGGCTCTCCAGCATTTTATTTTAAATTTTCAGGCAATTACGACTGTTAATCTCTTTTCATTCTCCTTTATTATGCACTTTACCATTTCTAAATGTTTTGTGGGATATCAGGAAGTATGGCTTCACTTGACCCTCCATCCTTGATCCCCGTGGTCAGAAGCTAAGCTTCTGTGTTTGTGTTTGTGCGTGATAGTTTTCTTTGTACACTTTCTTCTTGACCACCTGTGACCAGTTCAGAAGTGCTGTAAAAGATTCTGCTGATACGGGGGATTATGGATACAGTTATGGTTCTTCTTTTAGACTTCTGATAGGTAGAACTTGCGTCTCTGACTTTTCAGACATCACAGAAACTTATGAACCTGCCTTTCTCTGACTCCTCTCTGGTGGGCACATCTTCCTGCGTATTCCTCACTTTGCCAATACTTTCTGGACACCAGGCTGGAATGCAACACTTTTATTAGCTTCCCAGTGTCAAGTGGTGATGTCGCACAGCTCCAACTATGGTTTTGGCCCATTCCTAAGATGGAATCGGCAAGAGTCAGTTAAATGTTGATATAATTGCCCTTTTTCTGCATCTTTACAATGTAGACCTCTCTAGGTAGATTGTCATGGTTTTCACTGTTGCTTTTGTGAAGTACTTTGCTGTAGGAAGCTGACTCTGTATTGTATTGCATTAAGATAGCGCTTACTACCCCTGATGAGGCGTTGAAACGCTATTGTTGCGAGTAGCACACTACTCCAGAACCCATAAGGATTAGTGGTGAATTAGTATAGTGAAAATATAAAAGTAATTGGAGTGGTGGATATGTTAGTTATTTGAATTGAGAAGGATGGTGTGAGAAGTTGGCCTGATATATGATGTCACTAATTCTAGTGTACACCTTGTATCAGTCCAAACAACCCTTATGGTGATTGGTTGTAAAGTCAACCTTATAGACCAGCTATCCTAGTGGTAGCATGGACAAGAGCAGTCTTAGGCTAAACTCTGAATGGCATGTAAAGCCAGCTGTTATACCATATGTAATCCCTTGAATACCAAATGAAAGGACACCACAACAGATATATATAAAAATAGAATGTATTTATTCTAGGAAAACCCTCAGCACTCTTTATGAGTTTCGAGGTAAGTACAACACAGTCTTATTTAAGCATACATTAAGTCACACAGGTAAGTAATACAGTTAGGCCCTAGGGGCCACGCAAACCATATACTAAGTAAGTGGTATAAGGACCACTGTCACGAACACAGGATAGGCCTAGGCCTAGGGAATCGCTGGGGCTACACTACGCTACCAACAGTTACGAAGAGGGAGGCCCAAGGGATTCAGGTGCAGAGTGGAAACACTCACGCGTAATGCGTAAAAGTCGATAGAATTACTAGCAGTTAGAAATTAACAGTTTTAGGACACTTCTGGTATAGCTAGAAAGTCGAGACTCGGAAACTAGACCCTAGGATTGTCAATACCCTTGTGAGCACCGAAGTACCCAAGTTACCTAGCCCACGGGCTGCGGGTGCATAGGTGTGAACTTGCGGCGGGTTTCGTCGTTGACTTCTATGGATGCCTGAAGGAAAGTTGCTGACAGGCAGTCAGTGAAGAGGGTCCGGTGGATCCCAAGGTGGGGATCAGGAAGGAAGGAACCTGCAAGCAGAAGGGACAGAGTCTAGGTCACCAGCCAGGAGCCGGGAAGGAACCAGGAAGGAACCAGGCGATGTTGTGAAGATGCAGCTGAAGAGGTGAAGCTTGTCGCAGCAGCCACGGGTACCAGGAGACGTCGAGGACGACCAGGACCAGGAGGTGAGCTGTCCCACGAAGGCTCTTGCTGTCGGCGGCGTCGAAGTCGAGTCAGGACCCAACAAGCCTTGGCAAGCGGAACCCACGCAGGATGGAGGACTTGCTTCTGGTGCAGACCAGGAAGGTCTGGGGTGCTTCTCTTTCACAGAGGAGCGGGTGCCAGTCTGGAGGAGCCGGACCAGCAAGATGAAAGTAAAGGTTCGTCGTCGCAGAGGCTACTAGCCAACGGGCCAGCAACCGGACAACACGTCGAGCAACACAGGTGCAGAAGGGCCCCACGCAGAACACGTGAAGTGTGGGGAGCTGGTCTTCTTTGCAGATGGTGCTCGGGAGTGGGGCTTCTCAATTCCCCAAGCACAGCCTCGAGGGAGCCTCGGAAGTTGCGCTAGTCAGTTACTAGCCACTTTTCCCAAGTCGCCGGTCCCACGTCCCTCGTCACCTCCACGGGTCTCAGCTTCGCTGGAGATGTGGATCTGGTTCAGAGGTGTCTGGAAGTCTCGGCGCTGGTCAGTCTCTGCAGTCGTCCCTCGCAGGATTCAGTCGCAAAGCAAGCAGCGGTCGCTGGATGGTGCCTGGTTGCCCAGGGTGGTCACTCCTTGGCCACAAGGGAGATTCTTCAGTCTTCTTCCTGAGGTCGAATGTCGAAGGGAGGGCTCCCAGCTGCAGGAGGTCAGACTCGTGTCTGTGGCAGCAGCATCCATTTTGTGATGCTGAGGCTTTGATCAGAGTTAAACAGCAAAGTAGGATTTTAACATGTCTCTACCTCTAGAGGGGAGGAATAATATCCTCATCACCAGAAATGGTATGGGGGTAGTATTCCAAAGTGTTAGACACCTTACACGACATGTTTTGATAAAGCCAAACCATAGTTACCATAACCGCGAGGATTATAAGGCACTTTAAGAGTATATGGTAGGCGATATCATAGAACAGCTATAAGAACATGGTTCCGAAAGCTGCAGACAGGCTCAGCTCATGCTAGAGCACCATCTCACATGTTACCAAGCACTCTGCCTCCAGGACTGTTAAGGCCTGCCATAGGAGTGCCTTACGGGTTACCCATGTGTCTATATAGAAGGTAGGTATAGGGATACTACACCTAAGCAAGGGGTGATTACACGACCTTGCCCCAGCTGAGTGATCAGCCAGTTGTGTCACAATGGGAGGCCAGCCAGGGGTGGCATAATACATGCTGCAGCCCCTGGTAGGCCTAGGTTACACCTATGCCCTGGGTACCTAAGGTACACTGTACAGGGTCCAATAAGGTGATCCTTACCAATTGGGTTATGTACCTAAAGTACATAGTAGGAATTTAGAGAGAGAACAGCTGGGCTGTGGGTCTGATTAGCAGGCCCACAGCCACATCTAAGTCAAAAACTAGTGAAGCAAAAGCAAAAAGTGGGGGTGAACATAGAAAGCAGACCCTACTCTCCTACAGTCTAAATTTGTTCTTTGGTGCGGAGAGTAGTCTATTGACCCTTTGAGGGCTCGTTTATCTAACATTCTTCAGTTTGCTCTTTCTCTTGCTCAGAAAGGTTTTGCTGTAGCCACTGTGAAGGGATATCTTTCGGCCTTGTCGGCTTTCCTTTCCTTGCCGGATCAACCGTGATTGTTCAAATCACCTATTGTTTTACGATTCCTTAAGGACCTTACAAACAAGTTTCCGCCTACTCCTTTTATTGTACCTCAATGGGACTTAAATCTTATCTTAACTTACTTGATGGGTTCGCCATTCGAGCTCTTACACAAGTGTCCCTTGAGACTGTTGTCTTTCAAAACGGTTTTTCTCATTGCGAGCACCTCGGCAAGGAGGGTAAGTGAGCTTCAAGCTCCGAGTTCAAAACCCCCATTCTTGAACATTCATGCTGAAAGAATGGTACTCAGGACCAGGGCTGCCTTTCTGCCTAATGTGGTAACTCCTTTCCATCTGGGGCAGTCCATTACCCTTCCTATCTTCTATCCTCCCCCTCACCCTTCCAAGGAGGAGGAGCGGCTTCACCGCTTGGACCCTTAAGAGGGCGGTGATCTTCTATCTTGATAGGACTAAAGACTTTCGAGTGGACGACCAGCTCTTTGTGGGCTTTGTTGGCTGCAGGAAAGACAGAGCGGTGCACAAGCGCACCCTTTCCAGATGGATTATCTTATGCATCAAGATATGTTACTTTTTGGCCGGTAAGGAACCTCCAGAGGGTTTAAGGGCTCATTCTACTAGGGCAAAGTCTTCTAAATCTGCCTTGTCCAGAGGTGTTCCTGTGGAGGATATTTGTAGGGCGGCAACTTGGGCCTCCCTCCACACTTTCGCGAAGCATTACTGCTTGGATTCCGAGGTGAGGAGGGACGGTCACTTTGCTCGTTCCGTCCTTCAGGACTTTCTGGTATAGAAGGGTGGACACCCTCCTCCGGGAGTGGGACAGCTGTGGGAATCTTTTCACAAGGTGAGGAATCCACTGGCAGATGTATCCATCAGAAGAACAAGTTACTTACCTTTGGTAACGCTTTTTCTGGTGGATACAGTATCTGCCTGTGGATTCCTCACTGACCCACCCGCCTCCCCGTTGTGCACCCTTGCATACCATAATTCTCATGGTGTTGTTTAAAAAAAAAAACAACAAAAAAATATGTTATTTGTTACTGTCAAAGGCAGTGTGTTATTTCTTTTGCCTTCCTATGTTATCTCTGTAGGAAGGTGGATATCTGACTATGGTTACCCCCAACTTTTTGCCTAGTGTCTAGCTGGTTTTTCGACTTAGTTGGCCTGAGATCCTGCCATTCAGGGTCTCAGGCTGTCTGCTCTCTCTTTAAAATGGACTCCATATACCCTAGGTACATACACACTTGGTAAGGATCACCTTATTGGACCCTGTACAGTGTACCCTAGGTACCCAGGGCATAGGTGTACCCTAGACCTCCCAGGGGCTGCAGCATGTATTATGCCACCCCTGGTCTGGCCTTCCAATCAGACACAACTGGCTGATCACTCAGCTGGGGCAAGGTCGTGTAATCACCCCTTGCTTAGATATAGTATACCTATATCTACCCTTAATATAGACACATGTGTACCTATCAGCCACTCCTATGGCAGGCCTTAACAATCCTGGAGGCAGAGTGCTTGGTAACATGTGAGATGGTGCTCTAGCATAAGCTGAGCCTGTCTGCAGCTTTTGTAACCATGTCCTTATAGCTGTTCTATGATATAGCCTACCATATACTCTTAAAGTACCTTATAATCTTAAACGGTTATGGTAACTATGGTTTGGCTTTATCAAAACATGTCGTGTAAGGTGTCTAGCACTTTGGAATAATACTCCCATACCATTTCTGGTGATGAGGATATTATTCCTCCCTTCTAGAGGGAGAGACATGTTAAAATCCTACTTTGCTGTTTAACTCTCACCAAAGCCTCAGCATCACAAAATGGATGCTGCTGCCACAGACATGAGTCTGACCTCCTGCTGCTGGGAGCCCTCCCAGCCAGGGAGGCCTGGACAATAGGTTTCCTGCTTGGGGAGGTGCTAGCACTCCCTGCCCCACTACTTTAGTGTAGTGGGGCAGGGAGGGCTGAAAGGAATGAGACATGCCTGGGGCACACAAGGTGCTCCATGCATAGTCCAGTTCAAACCGGTGCTGGGGCACTCCAGCCCCAGCTCTGGCGCGAAACTGGACAAAGGAAAGGGGGTGTAGCCCCTCCCCTTCCTGGTCCCACCCATAGGAGGGACCTTGCAGGTGGACCAGCCCACTAGCCCAGTATATTAGTAGCTAGTTGGACCCTGCTAAAGTAGATTATCCTGAACCTGCAACTTGAACAGAAACTCTGGACCTTCGACATTCGACGAAAGAAGAAGACTGAAGAATCTCCCTTGTGGCCAAGGAGTGGCTACCCTGTGCAAACAGGCACCATCAAGAGACTACCCTTTGCTTTGCTGAAGTTCTACGAGGGACCGACTGCAGAGCCTTGACTTCCAGACTTCTCCGACCCTGATCCACAGCTGAGCGGAGATCCGTGGAGGCGACGAGAGACGTGGGGCCGGCTACCTGGGAAAAGTGGCGAGTATCTTCCAGCGCAGCTTCTGAGGCACCCTCGAAGTTGTGCACCGGGGATTGAGAAGCCCCAACCCCAAGCATCATCTGCACCGAAGATCAGCCCCCCACACTCCACAAGTCCTGCGTGGGGCCCTTCTGCATTTTCCTGCTTCCCGCGTCTGTCCGGTTACTTGCCCGTTGGCTAGTAACCTCTGTGACGACACACCTTTGAATTTCCACTGCTGGTTTGGCTCCTCCAGACTGGCTCCTGCTCCTCTGTGAAAGAGAAGCACCCCAGACCTTCCTGGTCTGCACCAGAAGCAAGTCCTCCATTCTGCGTGGGTTCCGCTTGCCAAGGCTTGGTGAGTCCTAGTCCAACTTCGACGCCGCCGACAGCAAGAGCCTTCGGGGGACAGCTCGCCTCCTGGTCCTGGTCGTCCTTGACGTCTCCTGGTACCCGTGTCTGCTGCGACAAGCTTCACCTCTTCACCTGCATCTTCACGACATCGCCTGGTTCCTTCCTGGTTCCACGTGGTCACTGGCTAGTGACCCAGACTCTGTCCCTTCTGCTTGCAGGTATCCTTCCTTCTTGATCCCAGCCTTGGGATCCACCGGACACTCTTCACTGACTGCCTGTCAGCATCTTTCCTTCAGGCATCCATAGGAGTCGACGACGAAACCCGACGCAACTTCACACCTATGCACCCGCAGCCCGTGGGCTAGGTAACTTGGGTACTCCGGTGCTCATCAGGGTATTGACTATCCTAGTGTCTAGTTCTCAAGTCTCGACTTCCTAGTTGCTCCAGAAGTGTCCTAAATCTTATTATTTCTGAACTGTACTATTTCTATCGATTATACGCATTACGCGTGAGTGTTTCCACTCTGCACCTGAATCCCGTGGGCCTCCCACTTCCTAACCTTTGGTAGTATAGTGTAGCCCCAGCGATTGCCTAGGCCTATCCCATTTCCGTGACAGTGGTCCTTATACCACTTACTTAGTATATGGTTTGCGTGGCCCCTAGGGCCTAGCTGTATTACTTACCTGTGTGACTTAATGTATGCTTGAATAAGACTGTGTTGTACTTACCTCGAATCTCATAAAGAGTGCTGAGGGTTTGACTAGAATAAATACACTATTTTATATATATTTCATTTGGTATTCAAGGGGTTACAAATGGTATAACAGCTGGCTTCACATGCCATACAGAGTTTAGCCTAAGACTGCTCTTGTCCATGCTACCACTAGGATAGCTGGTCTATAAGGTTGACTTTACAACCAATCACCATAAGGGTTGTTTGGACTGATATAAGGTGTACACTAGAACTAGTGACATCATACATCAGGCCAACTTCTCACAATCTCCACACTGTGTGTGTTGCTTTGTATATTATGTACTGTGTATATATTGCTGTCAGTCCGTCCGTGTGCCTCGAAGGCACTGAAAAAAGGGCGGAACTGACGTCATCACGCCGACTAGGTCTTCTTATGGATCCGGTGATGTCAGCTGAGCCGCGTTCGGAGCCGTGTCTCTGTGACGTCGTCTTCGACCTCATTGGCGTGGAGTGCTACAAAAGTTTCCGAATGGTGCTGGCGCAGGGGATATTCACAAGGTGAGGAATCCACACTACTGTATCCACCAGGAAAAGCGTTACCGAAGGTAAGTAACTTGTTCTTCTGCTCCTCGGGACAAGGAATCGAAGAAATTGGAGCAGTTTGGGAAAAAGATTTTCACTTCTGCCAGTTCCGGGTTGCAGGCTGCGAATACTGCGTGCCTGTTGGGCCTCTATTCACATTCTGTGTGGGACACCGTGGCACAGGTGCTGCCTCAGTGCCCTTTGGAAGCTCTGGCGGTGCTCTACCAGGCCATTACCGAAGGGAGAGATGCTGCTAAATTCACTATCCGTTGTGGACTTAACACAGCAGATTCCCTCGGCAGGGCACTTTCCACGACGGTGGCGCTCCGCCGTTACGCTTGGCTCAGAACTACTGGCTTCTCCGGGAATGTCCAGAACACTTTGTTGGACATGCCCTTTGATGACACACGCCTCTTTGGTGACAAGGCAGATAGCACCCTGGAACGCTTGATGGACTTTCTGGCTATGGCCCAGTCCTTAGGTCTCGCCACCAATGCGTACACCCTCGGGGTCTGCTTTTCGCTCATTTCGAGGTCAGGGTCAAGGTGCCCAAGCACGTTCCTTTTAGAACCGCCGACAAGCGCAGCCGCAGTCTCAGCACAGCCGCGGTCGTGGGGCCCGCCCTGGTGGGTCCTGAGGCCAGCAGGCGGGTCACTCCACCACCGCCCCTGCCACCACTGCCTCAAAACCTTCCTAGTCCGGTGTTTCAGGCCCACCAGACGCCAGTGGACAGCAGGATTCGCCATCACCTCCCCCACTGGCGCACCATCACTTCGGACAGGTGGGTTCTGCAGATAGTCTGAAGAGGATACTCCCTACCCTTCGAGTCTACCCCTCCAGCCATGCCACCTCAGTACCACCGCATGTCGGGGGATCACTTGGCACTTCTCCAGCAGGAAGTTGCGGCCCTCTTGGCGAAGGGGGCCATCGAGCGCGTTCCAACGCCAGAAGTAGGTCGTGGTTGTTACTCCCACTGCTTCTTGGTTCCAAAGGAGGACAAAGGTCTGCGCCCTATCTTAGACCTCCGGAACGTCAATCGCTTCAAGTTCAAGATGCTCACGCTTGCTCAGGTCTTGTCTGCCCTAGACCCGCAAGACTGGCTGGTAGCATTGGACTTGCAGGATGCTTATTTTCCCATCCCCATCCTGCCAGCCCACCGGCGTTACCTACGGTTCATGGTGGGCCACGAGCACTTTCAGTTCCCCATGCTCCCTTTCGGCCTTACCAGCGCCCCTCGGGTGTTCACGAAAGTGATGGCGGTAGTCGCAGCTCATCTGCGTAGATCAGGGGTTTCAGTCTTCCCCTATCTCGACAACTGGCTGTTGAAGGCGGGCTCGCCCCAGGCTGTCGTCTCCCACCTCCAGACTATGGCCGACCTCCTGCATTTGCTGGGGTTTTCCATCAACGTGCTGAAGCTGGACCTGATTCCCTCTCAGAAGCTCCTCTTCATCGGAGCGGTTCTAGATAAGGCATAGTTTTGTTTTATCCTCCCGAACAGCGAGTCCGGGACATTCAGGCTATGATTCCGATCTTTCGGCCCTGGTCCTGGGTTTCGGTCAGGAAGACCCTGACATCCTCCGTGGGCGTGACGTCAGCGAGGTCACATAAGCCCCACCCCAGCGCGCTGACGTCAGTTTTCTTCTTTTCCGCGTGCAACGCGGATCCGGATCGTGTTCCTGGCTTGTTTCAGGCCTTCTTTTTCCGCTTTGAGCGTTTTTCTTGAGACCAGTATGTAAATGTCTTCGGGCTTCAAGATGTGCTCGTCTTGCATGTGCCAGATGTCGGCGACAGATCCTCACCCCATGTGCATGTGGTGTTTGGGGGAGCACTACGACTCCAAGGACTGCGAGGCGTGTCAGCAAATGAAGGCAAAGTCCCGGCGGGAGCACCGGTTGAAACTCCTTTCAAAAACAACAGTTGATGGACAGAATGCAGAACAATGTCATACATTCACCCCAGTACAGAGAACTGGGCCTAAATCCATCGTTTTTTTGCTCACCATGCCGTTCCAGTTTGAACCCAGCCATATGCAAATCAGTCTTGACCCTGTGCCTCATGGGAACAGTCCAGCCCGAACTTCCAAGCCAGGTCCTCCCTGGACTGGAAACAAGCATTCTAGGACCGGTTTCAGGAAAGACCATGGCCTGGCAGTTCGGTTCTGAACTGGGGTGGCGTGGTGAGCAATATAACGATGAATTAAACCCAGATCTGTGACTGAGGGTGAATGTTTGACAATGTTCAACATTCCGTCCATCATCTTTGTGTTGCATTTTCAACCTAAGTTGTAAGGGTGTGCTCACTACGCCACTGGAGTCAAGCTATCCTAGCTGATGAGGACTTGAACCTGGTTCTCACATACTTAATGTGCACTCCCTTTGAGCCTCTTCATAACTGTCCTTTGCAGTTATTGACTTTGAAAGCTGTCTTCCTCGTGGCCATCACCTCCGCTAGGCGTGTGTGTGAGCTCCAGGCTCTTTGGTGTAAACCTCCTTTCCTGGCGATTCATCTGGACAAGGTTGTGCTTCGACCACTTCCCTCCTTTCTACCGAAAGTAATCTCTTCCTTTCATCTCGGGCAAACTGTCACTCTGCCCACTTTCTTTCCGCCTCCGCATCCTTCAAGAGAGGAAGAGAGGCTCCACCGTGTGGACCCAAAACGTGCGCTTTCATTCTATCTCAACCGTACACAACAGTTCCGGGTGGATGACCAGCTCTTTGTTGGTTACGTGGGCGCCAAGAAAGTCTGAGCTGTGCACAAGCGAACTATCTCCCATTGGGTTGTCTTATGCATTACTCTCTGGCTAAAAAAGAACCTCCGGTTGGGCTGCGCGCCCATTCTACCAGGGCGACAGCCGCTACTACGTCATTGGGATACTGTGTCCCCCTGCAAAATATCTATCTGATAGACTACTAGCCGCAGCTGCCTTAATGTAGAATTATCCCCTGGCGTGAGACTGGATCTGGAATTTTGTTTTGCCACAGCATCTCTGTGCGCCGGAGGCGGTACCACGCAACTCTGCCCTGACGTCGTCCGCGGACGTGATGTCAGCAAGGTCACATAAGTCCCACCCCGGCACGCTGACGTCAGTTTCCTTCTTTTCTGCGTACTACGCGGATCCGAAGTGAGTTTCCTTGACCTGTTTTCAGGCCTCTTTTAACACCTTTGCGTTGGGAACAGTGTGCAATGCCTTCGGGTTTCAAGATGTGTGCTTCTTGTGCCCGTCAGATGTCGGCGACGGACCCTCACCCTATTTGTATGTGGTGTTTGGGCGAACATCATGATTCTACGGACTGCAATGCTTGTCAGCATCTCAAACCGAAGTCCCAGCGGGAGCGCCGGATGAAATTGCTTTCGGCCCGCTTGTCCAGATCGGTCTCGTCCCAGCGTCCGTCCCCTTCCTCGGAAGGGTCCCGAAGCCGCTGATTCCGGCTGCGGCATCGTCCTTCACCGAGGCCCCGTAGGCGTCGCTCGCCCGTCAGTAAGTCCAGCCGCTTGTCACCGAGGCCCTGTCCTCATTCTGCAGGGGGCGCGGGTTCCTCTTGGCACGTGCACCCTCGCCAGTCGCCACCCTATCCACCGTTTCCTGGCGTTGGGGAGACAAGGGCCCAAATGAAGGCCTATGCTACGGCTCTGCAGGCTTCTTTTGGCCCTCCTCCTCTTCCTGAGACGTCTGCGAATCCCTCGCCGTGCGCGGGGCTTTCTGCGGATTCGCCGGCGAGTTCAGGTTTTGGAGGTGTGGTGTCATCGAGGTGCGGCCATACGGGGTTCCCCTCTTTGACCCACGGCGTCCCTGCCTCGCCGCAAAACCCCGCGGGGTTCCATGTGGTGTCGCAGGAGGTCGCCGGGACTCACGGCTCGACCCCGAGTCCTCCTCGGTCTTCTGGGCAGACAGCTGTCTTACCGGAGGCCGAGCCGACGCCTTTCCGGCGCCTACGGCCCTGGCGGCGTGGCGGGTTGAGGCCGGGACTAGGGGTGCCTCCCCGAGTCCCTCTTGGTCCTTTGCACAGGCTGCTGCCTCGTCGGAGGTCGAGCCGGCGCCTTTTCGGCGCCGTTCATTGGCCTTTCTCCTATGAGGCACGTGGTGGTGGAGGTCGACTCGGCACCACTGGTGCCCATGGCGGATTCCCAGGTGCCGTCCCGACGTCGGATCGCCGACTCTTCTCCGGATGTCCCTTCCTCTCCAGAGGATTGTCATCTCCTTGTCTCCTCTTCACCGGAGACTGGACGCCGCATCGTTAACTTTTCCCTGGCGGCTTCCAGGGCAGGTTCTATGCCGTCCTTGCGTCCACAGCCTGCGGACCTGCTCTCCCGCACCTTGCAGTTGATTGCCCCGCACTATTCTTCACCTTCTCCGGAGACACCTCCGGACCCTCACTCGTCCATGGGTCTTCCATACTCCAGGGGCTGGCCGTTTCTTCCTCCAGCATGGCACGGGGAAGGGCGGCTTTGTTTGCAACCTTCGCCCACGGAAGAGTTGCTCTCCTCCCCACGACGCCCTACGGAGGCGAGTGTTGCCTTTATCTGATAGAGACTACTAACCGCAGATTCCTTAACGTAGAATTATCCCCAGGCGTGAGTCTGGACCCTGAAAGCTTTCTTGCCCAGCATCTCTGCGCGCCGGGGGGCGGCACCACGCGACTCCGCCCCGACGTCCTCTGTGGGCGTGACGCCAGCGAGGTCACGTAAGCCCCACCCCAGCGCGCTGACGTCAGTTTTCTTCTTTTCCGCGTGCAACGTGGATCCGGATCGTGTTCCTGGCCTGTTTCAGGCCTTCTTTTTCCGCTTTGAGCGTATTTCTTGAGACCAGTATGCAAATGTCTTCGGGCTTCAAGATGTGCTCGCCTTGCACGCGCCAGATGTCGGCGACAGATCCTCACCCCATGTGCATGTGGTGTTTGGGGGAGCACCACAACTCCACGGACTGCGAGGCGTGTCAGCATATGAAGCCAAAGTCCCGGCGTGAGCACCGGTTGAAACTCCTTTCAAAAACAGTTGATGGACAGAATGCAGAACAATGCAATACATTCACCTCAGTACAGAGAACTGGGCCTAAATCCATCATTTTTTTGCTCACCATGCCGTTCCAGTTTGAACCCAGCCATATGCAAATCAGTCTTGACCCTGTGCCTCATGGGAACAGTCCAGCCCGAACTGCCAAGCCAGGTCCTCCCTGGACTGGAAACAAGCATTCTAGGACCGGTTTCAGGAAAGACATGGCCTGGCAGTTAGGTTCTGAACTGGGGTGGCGTGGTGAGCAATATAACGATGAATTAAACCCAGTTCTGTGACTGGGGGTGAATGTTCGACAATGTTCAACATTCCGTCCATCATCTTTGTGTTGCATTTTCAACCTAAGTGGAAAGGGTGTGCTCACTACGCCACTGGAGTCAAGCTATCCTAGCTGATGAGGGCTGAAAGCCCGAAACCGGTCCTAGAATGCTTGATTTCTGTCCAGTAAAGACATGGCCTGGCAGTTCGGTCTGGACTTCCCATGAGGCACAGGGTCAAGACTGATTTGCATATGGCTATGTCTGAACTGGGGTGGCGTGGTGAACAAAATAACGATGGATTAAATCCAAATCTGTGACTGGGGGTTAATGTTTGACAATGTTCAAAATTCTGTCCATCATCTTTTTGTGATGAAACTCCTTTCGGCACACATGTCCAGGTCGGAGCCAGCGCAGCGCCCTTTCCCTACTGAAGGCTTCAAGACCCGCAGCTTATGTCTCCGACATCGTCCCTCTCCCAGGCCGCAAGGGCAATGCTCACATGTTGGTAAGTGTCGCAGTTTTTCCCCGAGGCCCGGTCCCCTGCCTGTTGGGGGCGCGGGTTCTCTGCGGGTGGTGCGGCCCCGCGCGTCGCCACCCTATCCGCCGTTCCCTGGCGCAGGGGTGACCAGAGCCCAGATGGAGGCCTATGCGGCGACCTTGCAGGCCTCTTTGGCTCTTCCCTCTTCTCCTTGTCTTCCTGAGACATCTTTGGATCCCTTGCCGCGTGCGGGGACTTCTGCGATGTCGCCGGCGGCTCAGGCGCCGACAGGTTCGGCTTCAGGTTCTGAAGTTGTGGTGCCGTCAGGGTGCGGCCCTTCGGGGTTCCCTCCTTCGGACCACAGCGCCTCTGCCTCGCCGCAAACCCCGGCGGGGGTCCCTGTGATGTCGCGGGAGGCTGCCGGGGCTCGGTGCGTGTCCTCGAGTACCCCTCGGTCCTCTGGGCAGGCAGCGGCCTTGTCCGAGGCTGAGGTGACGCCGCTCAGGTGCCGGCGGCTGCTGGCCCTGGCGGTGCCGCAGGGGCCGGCTTGGGGTTCGGCATGTCCCCGGGCCCCCCTCGTCCCTCCACGCAGGCGGCTGCCTTGTCGAAGGTCGAGTCGACGCCTTTTCGGTGCCGTTCCTTAGCCACCCCGGCTCCGACCCGGCCTCGGTCTTCTGCGCCGCTCGTTATGGCACAGGTCGTTCTGGCGTCCGCTTCGGCGCCGGTCGACGTTGACCTGATGCCGGTGGCAGACTCTACAGCGCCAGGCCGACGTCGGGTCGTTGATTTGTTTTCGGACACCCCCTCTTCTCCAGAGGATCGGCGGTTATTGTTCTCATCTTCTCCGGATATGGGTCGCCGCGTCGTGGCTTTTTCCGTGACGTCCTCTAAGGACGGCTCTTTGCCGTCACCGCGCTCGCAGTCTTCGCCAGAGGCGCCTCAGGTTCCCCATTCATCGGTCCACCTTCCCCCTTTCTGGGCTTGGCCTTTCATTTCTCCGGTTGGGCTGGGGGACGGCCGCCTTAGCTTGCAGCCGTGGCCCACGGAAGAACTGATTTCCCCACCGTGGGCCCGTACGGAGGCGAGTGCTGCCTTCGCTCGGGCTGCGGGAATCTTGCGCATGGGCGATCCAGCTGCCCATTTCCCCACGGATCATCTGCTGGAGGTCCTCCATCAGGGCTCTGGTGGTCTGGAGCTGCTTCTTCCCTTCGAGGCTTCACTCCACACTTCTTTTGGGGGCTTTGGAGCGTCCTGCCACGGGGGACCCGGTGCCCCAGCCACTTCTGCACCGCCACCGTCCTGCCCCGCATGATCCTGTCTCTTTCCCTCCACCCCTCTACCAGGGGCCCTCTTTTACAGACTGCCTTTCCCTCCCTGCCATCGGTGTTGTCTCCCTTGTCACGGGAGGCCCACTGGTTAGATTCCTGGGGGCGCAATATCTTCGCCTCCTCCAGTGCGGCTTTGCGGGCCCTTAACTCTCTTTGTGTATTGGCTAGAGCCACGTCTTGCTTATGGGATTCGGCTTATGTCATCCACTTCTCAGGAGGGTGGCTGTGTTGATCTGTGGCACCATGTGTTGGATGGCCGGGAGCTGGCAGCGTTTATTCTTCGCTTGGCTCTGGACATTTCGGAGGTGCTTTGTCGTACCATGGCTTCTTCGGTGGCCCTTCGCCGCCATGCCTGGCTACGGGACAGTGTATTCCCTGAGAATGTTCGAGAACGACTGGTTGACCTTCCCTTTGATGGCGCTCTTTTTTTTTTCCACGCCCCTGCGGATTCTGCCATTCAGAGGTTTCTTGCGGGGCTTCGTCCTCCTCCTCCTCCTCCTCCTCCTCCCCCTCACTCTCAGTGACCTGTATGTCGGTCTGTGTTTTGGGAGGTGTTTTTACGTTGTTTTCCTGGGGCCTTGTAACAAGTACCCCCGGTTGTGTGTTCTGTGTGGTTAATGTGCCTTAGGGTCCTTTTGTTGGGACTTTGGTGCTGTTGGCCGCTGGTCCGGCCCTTTTTTGACTTGTAGTTTTGGCTGCTGTTAAGCCCGTGTAGGCCCTGAGATTAGGCCTTCTGTGTATTCTTTGTTGGCTGATTGGCAAGCCATGTGCGGTTTTCTCCGCAGGTCTTTCTGTTTGTCCTCTGCTGCGGAAACTTTTTCCTAAGAGGTGTTCCCATGTTCTTGGGACATAATATACCCTATGTGGGGTAATGGTAGCTATTACATAGCTCTATCTTGTGCTGGGGAGGTGTGGTGGTCCTTTTGGGCTCCTTGCTCTCCGTGGCGTCATGGTACGTCGCAGGTGCGATCTTCTTGCCGATTGTTTGAAGCAGCTTGCGTTGCGCCTTGGTTGGTCCTTCTCCTGGTTCGCTAGGTCAGTCTGGCCTGCTGTCTGCGGCATCATGTTGTAGCGGTTCCGCACTTCTTTCTGGTGTTTCGGCTTGGTCCTCTGTCTGCTGTTCTGGGGGGGGACTGGCTTTCCTTGGTTTCTGTGTTCTGGTGGACGGCTTGGTCCGTCCTCCATCTCTTTCTTTCTGCCTGGTTCTACTTCTTTCGTGGGTCTGTGTGTGTGTTTCTGGGCCGGCCCCCTCCCTTGGGGTGTGTCATGGCCCTTCCTGGCCTCTGCCTTCGGTTGGCGTTTAGCTTGTCCTGGGTGCACCGTTTCGTGGCGTTGCCTGCTGCTAGCTACGCATGCCTGTGCAGGCCTATTTGTTCTAACCCACCGTTTTGGCTTTGATGTATTCCCTTGTTCCCCTGCCTTTGGTTCTGCTGGGGCTTGCGCAACTGTGCCTTTCTTTTCCGTCTGCGCTTTCGCGGTGGAGCCGTTCCTGCCCTGTCCGCTGCTTGCGGCTGAGGTGTGTTCAGCTTTTTCTGTCGCTGTGTATGTGTTTCTTACAGTGGGCCCTGCCTCCGGTTCTTCCTCCTCTCCCTAGGGGTGGAAGTGGTCCTTTGGGTTCCTTTGGGCTCTCTGCCCCTGCGGTGTTTTGGGCAGTTCTCCCTTGGTTGGGCTTAAGGGTATTTTGGCATTTCCCTTCTTGTCCTTGTGACTTGTCCCCTGCTGGGGCCCTCTCTCTCTTGGTGGGGAGGCTCTCTCGCAGGCCCTCCTGCCTTCTGGGTATGGCTAGGGTATCTATTCTACGTTAAGGAATCTGCGGCTAATAGTATCAGATGTACAAGTTACTTACCTTCGGTAACTATGTATCTGGTAGAGACGATTCTAGCCGCAGATTCCTTCACGATCCGCCCTGCCTCGCTGTTCTGCGAGGACCCTCTGCTTGGGTTTCTGCAGTCGCATCCCTCTGGGTGGCTTGTCTTCTGCGGGTGTCCTCTTCGTTTTCTTCTGGTCAGGCATCCCTCCAGCTTGTTTCTTTCCAGCATGAGGGCCTACTTTTGCTCTTTCCCTCTGTTGTTAGAGTTTCTGATCCCCACCGGTCTTATTCGTTAGTGGTTCTTTTGCCTGTCCTTTGTCCTTCTACTACTTTCGGGGGTTATGGCCCTCTTTGGCAGTGTAGTCTGCGGATCGCTTACCTGCCCTCTGTCCTACTCCTTTCAGGAGGTGGGGCCATCCTTGGTGGTGTAGTCTGGGGATGGGTTGCTGTTGCTCCACTGTTCCGGGCTTGGGGCCCTTCCCTTTGTAGTTGGGGTTGCAGGCTCTTTCTGTCAAGGCGCTTTCACATGCTTGTGCCTCCAGGATGGCTCTCGCCTTGGGTTGTGAGGTGGGTCCAAGGAGTGGTGCTTGCGTCTATCTTTTTTTTTTTTTTTTTTTACATCTTTTTATTGATTTTTTTTTTTTTTTTAAATCAGTTTTTATTGTTTTAGAGAATACAATAACATTCTTTGGCAATTGACACAGTAGGCGAGCATAGATGTAATAGCATAAGCAAGTGAGCACCCCGCTACAGAACCCCCAACCACTGCGTCAGGACTTGCAATCAGTCTTGTGCACGAGCACCGCCCTCAGTGGAGCCAACCACAGTTTCTTTGACAGTCTCGTAGTAGTCTCACCAGGAGTAACAATGTTAACCGTACCTCAGCTGGGTTCCGTGGCTATGCGCGGGTGCTACCCGCCTCGTTCAGATAGTGAAGAACAGACAAAATACCCGCCAGGCCTAAAGATTATACAGAACAAAACCTTAACGATGGCAGCATAAACTGTACATGCAGTCCCAATACCCCCCCAGTTGTCGCCTAGACCCCCCGCCCCTTCCCCCCCCCCCCCCCCCCCCCAGGAATCCCCATGTGTGTGTGTGCGTGCGCCCCGGCTGTGGTCAGCACTATGCAAGTGTGGGCGTCGCGGCTCCAAGAGAGGCAGGAATTAGCCGGGGTATGTCAGCACGGCAGGGGGGCATCCCCCGATCCACCCCCGCCTGCGTCAGCCGCCCCCCGCAGCCCCGCATCGCCCTCCGCACCCAGGTGGCGGAGCTTCCCCAGCAGCTGCTTCCAGTGGTCCGCCATGGGTTCCCTCCGCAGGCCCAATGTTTCCTCCCTCTGGATGGCGGTCCCCTCAGCCCCGGCCCATGCCTGAAACGAGGCGATCCAAGCCTGCACGCGCGGCGGGTCCTGCGCTTTCCATCGTTTCGTGATGAGTCGTGCCGCTACCACCAGCCCTAGGTCAATGAACCGCGACGTCACCTTATTCTTGCGCGGCCGTTTAAAGTGGTGCAATATGTGTTCGGGCCAGTCGAACGGGATTCTGCGACCCACACTCTCTAGTAGCAGCCCACTGACCGATCTCCAGTAGACACCTAACCGTGGGCAGCTCCACAGCATGTGCAGGAAACCCGCCCCCGGCTCACCACACCTAGGGCACACTGCGTCTGTGCGGTGAAAGAACCGATTGATTAACTCCGGCGTGAGGTAAGCTCTGTGCACAATAAATACCTGGATTTGGCGGAATCGTAGGTTTCGGGGTATGCGCACCGGGCCTTTGAGTATCCTTTCCCACTCCTTGTCCTCTAGCGGTCTACCCAGATCTAGATCCCACTTAGCGCGGAGGCGGTCCAGGCTGACGGACAACAGCTCCCTCAGTGAGGCTGCGAACCAGCGTATCAAGTGCCCTCCTCTCCCCATAACATGCAAGTATTGCATGGTCAGATGTAGGGCGGGTTCCGAGGTCATATCTCCCCACTGGGCAGTCATGCTCGCCATCAGCGAGCAGTGTGTCAGAAACCCCCCGGGCGGGAGCCCGTCCTCCGATACCAGGGTCTCGTACGGTACGAGTTCACCCTCCCGATAGAGGTCTCCCAATGTGCGCACATCGGCCCCCCACCAGCCTGCCAGCATGTGGGCCGTGAGTACCCCTCCCCCACCAGGGGAACCCTCAAGCGGTATCGCCGGCGCGTACGGGATAACAGCACGCGTGAGGAACAAGGCCCTCCGGAAACACCTGTGTGCCACTTCCAGTAGGAGTGGCAGCGGGCGCGCGACCCTGTGGAGAGGATGGAAGAACCTGGTTAATTATTCCAGTGTGTAGGGTGCCAGCTCCGAGGCCGTGTCATCCCTGCCCCTGTCGGCGAGCCAACGGGCCACCCATTGCAGTTGAGCAGCCAGGTAGTAGTGCTCAAAGCAAGGGGCGGCCAAACCACCTCGGTCTGTTGGTAAATACAACTTCGCGAGCGCCAGCCTGTGCCGGGCACTACCCCAGACAAAGTCCCGCAGCAGCTGGCTAATCACCCCTTGCTTAGATATAGTATACCTATATCTACCCTTAAAATAGACACATTTGTACCTGTGAGCCACTCCTATGGCAGTTATTTTTAAGAAACAAGGTCCCATTCAATTTAAAGATAGGTATAATCTCACAATTTTCCAATCAAAAATTGGATTATATGTTTTATTCAAAAAATGATTCAGATATAATACAATTGCTACGAACCAAATACGTACTCAAATAAAATTTACAATGTATTATTAGGAGATTAGAGATGTGTGTTAACGTCGTCGACACACATCTCTAATCTCCTAATAATACATTGTAAATTTTATTTGAGTACGAGATGTTGTTCAATTGTGACTTTCAATAACCTTTATTCTCACAAACACAAAAAGTCACATTTTAAGTCACTTGCCTGCGGCTAGGAAATCGGCTGATTTCCTTTTACAACTCACGGGCTGCTCACTTATTTCACCACATGTATTTTGGTTCGTAGCAATTGTATTATATCTGAATCATTTTTTGAATAAAACATATAATCCAATTTTTGATTGGAAACTTGTGAGATTATACCTATCTTTAAATTGAATGGGACCTTGTTTCTTAAAAATAACTTTCTACCCTTGGTCCCTTCTGATCAATAGGGTTTCCTTGTTTCTATTTTTGACTCCTATGGCAGGCCTTAACAATCCTCAAGGCAGAGTGCTTGGTAACCTGTGAGATGGTGCTCTAGCATGAGCTGAGCCTGTCTGCAGCTTTCGGAAACATGTCCTTATAGCTGTTCTATGATATAGCCTACCATATACTCTTAAGGTACCTTATAATCTTAAACGGTTATGGTAACTATGGTTTGGCTTTATCAAAACATGTCGTGTAAGGTGTCTAACACTTTGGAATAATACCCCCATACCATTTCTGGCGATGAGGATATTATTCCTCCCTTCTAGAGGGAGAGACATGTTAAAATCCTACTTTGCTGTTTAACTCTCACCAAAGCCTCAGCATCACAAAATGGATGCTGCTGCCACAGACACGAGTCTGACCTCCTGCAGCTGGGAGCCCTCCCAGCCAGGGAGGCCTGGACAATAGGTTTCCTGCTTGGGGAGGTGTTAGCACCTCCCCAGACAGACTTTAGTGTATTGGGGCAGGGAGGGCTGAAAGGAATGAGACACTGCCTGGGGCACACAAGGTGTCCCAAGCATAGTCCAGTTCAAACCGGCACTGGGGCACTCCAGCCCCAGCTCTGGTGCGAAACTGGACAAAGGAAAGGGGGTGTAACCACTCCCCTTCCTGGTCCCACCCATAGGAGGGATCTTGCAGGTAGCCCAGCCCACTAGCCCAGTATATCAGTAGGTAGCTGAGCCCTGCAAAATTAGATTAACCTGAATCTGCAACTTGAACAGAAACTCTGGACCTTCGTCATTCGACCTCAGGAAGAAGACTGAAAAAATCTCCCTTGTGGCCAAGGAGTGACTACCCTGGGCAACCAGGCACCATCCAGCGACCGCTGCTTGCTTTGCGACTGATCCTACGAAGGACGACTGCAGAGACTGACCAGCGCCGAGACTTCCAGACACCTCTGACCCAGATCCACATCTGCAGCGAAGCTGAGACCCGTGGAGGCGACGAGGGACGTGGGACCGGCGACTTGGGAAAAGTGGCTAGTAACTGACTAGTGCGACTTCTGAGGCTTCCTCGAGGCTGTGCTTGGGGAATTGAGAAGCCCCAATCCCGAGCACCATCTGCAAAGAAGATCAGCTCCCCACACTTCACGTGTTCTGCGTGGGGCCCTTCTGCACCTGAGTTGCTCGACGTGTTGTCCGGTGCCTGGCCCGTTGGCTAGTAGCCTCTGCGACGACGAACCTTTGTTTTCATCTTGCTGGTCTGGCTCCTCCAGACTGGCACCCGCTCCTCTGTGAAAGAGAAGCACCCCAGACCTTCCTGGTCTGCACCAGAAGCAAGTCCTCCATTCTGCGTGGGTTCTGCTTGCCAAGGCTTGTTGGGTCCTAGCTCGACATCGACGCCGCCGACAGCAAGAGCCTTCGTGGGACAGCTCGTCTCCTGGTCCTGGTCGTCCTCGACGCCTCCTGGTACCCGTGGCTGCTGCGACAAGCTTCACCTGCATCTTCACGACATCGCCTGGTTCCTTCCTGGCTCCTGGCTGGTGACCTAGACTCTGTCCCTTCTGCTTGCAGGTACCTTCCTTCTTGATTCCATCCTTGGGATCCACCGGACACTCTTCAGTGACTGCCTGTCAACAACTTTCCTTCAGGCATCCATAGGAGTCAACGACGAAACCCGACGCAAGTTCACACCTATGCACCCGCAGCCCGTGGGCTAGGTAACTTGAGTACTCGGCTGCTCACAAGGGTATTGACTATCCTAGGGTCTAGTTTCCAAGTCTCGACTTCCTAGTTACTCCAGAAGTGTCCTAAAACTGTTAATTTCTAATAACTACTATTTCTATCGACTTTTACGCATTACGCGTGAGTGTTTCCACTCTGCACCTGAATCCCGTGGGCCTCCCACTTCCTAACTTTTGGTAGTATAGTGTAGCCCCAGCGATGGCCTAGGCCTATCCTGTGTTCATGACAGTGGTTCTTATGCCACTTACTTAGTATATGGTTTGCGTGGCCCCTAGGGCCTAACTGTATTACTTACCTGTGTGACTTATGTATGCTTAAATAAGACTGTGTTGTACTTACCTCGAATCTCATAAAGAGTGCTGAGGGTTTGACTAGAATAAATACATTCTATTTTTATATATATCTGTTGTGGTGTCCTTTCATTTGGTATTCAAGGGATTACAAATGGTATAACAGCTGGCTTCACATGCCATACAGAGTTTAGCCTAAGACTGCTCTTGTCCATGCTACCACTAGGATAGCTGGTCTATAAGGTTGACTTTACAACCAATCACCATAAGGGTTGTTTGGACTGCTACAAGGTGTACACTAGAATTAGTGACATCATATATCAGGCCAAATTCTCACACCGCCGGTGTGCTGTGTGTGGCTTGGAATGCCTTCAGGGTCCTTAGGTTGCCCCCTCTGTCCTTTTGGCTGCTGGTACAGCCCTTGAGCTATTGTGGTGTGTGAATTTTGGCTGTTAGTTCAGCCATGTAAGTCCTCAGGTTGGACCGTCTGTGTCCTTTTTTGGCTGATTGGTAAGCCGCCTGTGGTGATACCAACAGGTCTTTTATGTTCTTGACCTCTGCTGCGGGTTTCCCTAAGAGGTGTTCCCCTGTTTTGTTTTGGGACGTGTCATACCCTAGGTGGGGTACTTGTTGGCTATTAGATAGCTCTGTCCTAAGTTGGGCGGATGTGGATACCTTCTTGGGTTACTCGTGTTTCCTGGTGTCACTGTATACCGCTTGGTGCGGTCTTTTTATTCAGCCTTAACGCAGCTTGCTCTGCTCCAGGTTCTGTCCTGCTCAGTATCCGGTGGTGTTTCTATCGTTCTTCTACAGGGCTTGCCTGTCGTCCATTTTACCCTTTGTTCCTGCGGGATATTTGCTTCTGTGCGTTTTACCTTTCCTCTTCAGCCTCTGGCTCGCCAGACCGTCCGTGTCTTGGTGTTTCCACCTTATTATCTGACGTTTTGGCATGGTCCTCTGCCTGGTGCTCCAGGGGGGCTTGGATATTCCTGGTGTTCTCCTGTGTTCTGGTTGCCGGCTTTGGGTCTGTGCTACATATTTCTCGCTTCCCGGGGGTCGCTTGGGGTCCCCCCCCCCCCCCCCTGCTGCTTCTTGGGGGGGGTTCTTCTCCTCTTTGTCTTCTGGCCGGTCCCACTTCTCTTCTTGGGCCGAGTTGTGCCTCTGGGACGGTCCTTCTCTGAGGCTTGTTCTGGGGTTCCCTTGCCTCTGCCTTCGTCTTGCACTCGGCTTGTTCTGGGCACACTACTTTATGGTTTTTACCAGCTGCCTGCTGCGCACGCCTGGTCGTTATGGTCCACCTCCGTGGGCCTCGGCGTGTACCCGTGTGCTCCTGTCCCTTGCTTGCTGGAGCCTTGTGCAACTGTGTCTTCCTTTTCAGGTATGCGATTATCGGCTGTGGGGCCGTTCCTCCCTTGTCCCCTGCCTCGGGGCTGATACCCGTTCAGCTGTCCCCTTTGCTGTGTGGGGGTTCTCCTGAGGAGGGCTCTGCCTCCTCTTCCACCTCTTCTCCTTGGATTTTGCGGGTGGTTCTTTTCTTCCCTTGGTGCTCTCTTGGTGCCGCCTGTCCCTCCGGGTTTTCCGGCGGACACCCTTTCCTCCTCGGGTAGGCTTGTAGTATACTGGCCTTTCCTCCTCCTTGTTCTTGCTGCCTTCTACTTGGTGGGGGCTGGGCGGTCCTTCCTGTCCCCCTGACACATCCCCCGTTGGGGCTTTGTGTTCTTCCAAGCTGGTGAGGTTCTCTCGCAGACCCTCCTCCCCTCTGGGTATGGCTGGGGTATCTATTCTACGTTAAGAAATCTGCGGCTAGTAGTCTCTATCAGATGTACAAGTTACTTACCTTCGGTAACGATATATCTGCAGATTCCTTCACACCCCACCCTTCCTCCCCGTTCTGCGAGGACCTTTCAGCTTGGTCTTCTGCACTCGCCTCACTCCGGGTGGCCTTGTCTTCTGCGTGTGCCCTCTTTCACTTCCTCCCTGGCAGGATGCTTCGTTCTGTTTATTTGTTCCACACCTTCCTTTCTGGTAATTGGACAGTAGGTTCATGTGTACTTCTGCATCCCTCCACACTGGTTCTTCCAGTGTGGGGCCTACTCCTAATCTTCTCCCCTTTTTCATTGCTTGGGGTTTCTGACTCTCCTGCAGTCCTCTGGGTTGGGGGCTCTTGGCTGTGCCTACCCCATAGCTCTTTACAGGGAATACAACGCTCCTTGAGGGTGTTGTTTTGGGGTAATTTGTCGTTACTCCTCTGTTCCGGACTTGTTGTCCTTCACTGTTATAGATTGTGGTTGCAGTCTTTCTGTCATCTGCCATGAAATTTTTCACATGTTTTTCTGCTTCCAGGGAGGATGTTGCCTTCGCTTTGCAGAGTTGTTTCTCTGAGCGGTGCTCTGCTCTTTCCCTTCCATGCCTTTCAGTAACACAGTTTCTGATGGATACATCGGCCAGGGGATTCCTCACCTTGTGAATATCCCCTGCGCCAGCATTCCACAGAACTTTTCTTTCCCAGCACTCCACGTCGACGTGGGCGACGTCATAATGCATCGGCTCCACTCGCGAGTCAGTACGACGTCACCGGAGCCATAAGAAGCCCACGTCGGCGTGATGACGTCAGTTCCCTTTTTTCCGCGCCGTCGACGCTCAACGGTTTTTTCCAGTGCTCTCTAGCTACTTCATAGTTTGGCTGTGTTACTGTTTAAAATTTGGTATGTCTTCGACGAGGAAGTCGGACTTTAAGCCCTGTAGGGAATGTGGAGGTCTGATGTCCATGACTGATCCGCATCAAGACCGCTTGTGGTGCCTTTCTTCGGACCACGATGTGGAAGATTGTGCGTGCTGTAGGAGGATGAATCCTAAAGCGCTGGAGGAGAGGAAGACTAAACTCTTAATGAAGAACATCGGTGAGGAGAAGAGAGGGAGGAAGAAGGAGAAGTCGAGGCGGGAGTCGTCGACTTCGAGGTAGTCGAAGAAGCATCACAAAAAGAGAAAGCATTCTTCTCGACGTCGGTCCTCGAAGACCAGGAAGTCGAGGTCGACTTCGCCCCGTCGGCGTCGAAGCAAGGACTTGTCACCTTCTCCTTCTCCTTCGAAGTCTCCGAGAGGATCTCCTTCGCCGAAGCGGGCTCCAGTTCAGTCCCCGGCGCAGTCACCGGCTCCGTCAAAGGCGTCGACTCCGGTTCGAGTGGAGTCGAAGGTCTCTATGGATGAGCAGGAACAGGAAGAGCCTGCTCCGGTGCTTGATGAATCTGCGGCTCCGCTAGAAGACACTGCGGAGCCGACGCCGGAGACTCCACAAAGGGATACAGGGTCTGTTCCTTATCCGCAATTCCCGGCTCCAGGTACCGATTCAACACAATTTCTGAATGCCATGTATGGTATATTTAATATGGCGGCCTTCCCATCCGGAGCACCTACTGGTCCCGTGGTTCCAATGGCTTATACGCTAGGGGTGCCGCAGCATTATGCTCAGGCCCCCTTTTTGCCCTTTATGCCGATGACGCCTTCGTGGCAGTTTCCGGCGCCGATTGGGGATCCGTCGAGGCTTCGGTTGGATCATCCTGTTTCGGAGCCTTCTTCGACGCCATTGCCGCCGTCGGCGCCGCGTCAGGCGCCTCCGACTCCTGTGGCTCCGCCGACTCCGGTTCCTCTGGCTCCACCGACGCCGCGTACGACGTCGACGACGCCGGCTCCCCGGATTCGGTCGAGAAGGGAGGCCCAGAGGGTATTGGAGGAAGGAAGGTATAGAGCAGGGGTGGAAGAAGGTGAAGTCGACACTTCTTTGGCTGAGTTTGAGGGAATAGAAGAAGCAAGTGGTTTGGATACGACCCCAGAGTGGGAGCATACTTCTTCAAGATCTTCTCCACCACAGGAATTGGCACCCTACCATGTGGTAATTAAGAAGGCCGCGGATCTCTTAGATTTGCAGCTGCCCTCTGTGGAGAACAAATCTAACTTGCTTACAGAGGTGTTGCATTCTCCGACTTCAACTTCGGAGCCTTTGTTGCCTTTCAATGAGGCCATCTTGGAGCCGGTTTTGGAGGTGTGGAAGAAACCTCTTTCATCTCCGGCTGTTTCCAGGCAGGTGGCAAGAAGTTACAGGGTTGCACCTGGGGAGCCTGATTTTTTTGTCTACACATCCATCTCCGGAGAGCCTAGTTGTGCAGGCTTCTTGTTCAAAGCATGCTTCGATGCTTTCCCTCAGTCTCCAGCAGATAGGGAGTCCAAGAAAATTGATCAGGCGCTAAAAAGTCCTTCTCTTCAGGAAGTATGGCACTGAAATCATCTAATGCCACGTGTCTGCTGGGGCGTTATGTTCATGCCTTGATGGACTCTATTAAATCTTTGGCCCCTAAATTGCCTGAGGGAGTTAAGTCGTCCTTCTTGGAGGTTGTTGCGGACACTCAGGCAACTGCCAGACAGGTGATCCAGTCAGGGCTGGATACGGCGGACTCGGTGGTGAGAATTATGGGGTCATCTATAGCCGCGAGGAGGCAGGCGTGGCTCCGTTCCTATGGATTCTCGGCGGATGTTCAGGCCACATTGGTGAATTTGCCATTCGACGGACAGAAACTGTTTGGGGAGAAAGCAGACTCTGCCCTTCAACGATTTAAGGACAGCAGATTGACGGCAAAGTCCTTGGGTCTGCAAGCACCTGCTAGGGGTTCAGCTTTTCAGAAGTTTAGGGGTTTCGGAAGAACATCCTTTCGCTCCTTCCGGCAGCCTCAATAGCAGCAGCAACAGAATCCCCTCTATAGGTCCTATAGAGGGAAGCAAAGGGGTCGGAGAGGTTCTGGTCGCAACCCCTCTTCTTCCTCCTCCTCCTCTGCTCCCAATGAGGCTTCAGGGAAGCAGCCCTAGATCCCCCATCCCGGATCATGTAAGTCCTGTGGGTGGTCGGGTGTCCTACTTTCTACGGGGTTGGAAATCTATTACAACAGACCTTTGGGTTTTGAACCTCGTAGAGACTGGGTACGCCCTTCCCTTTCGGGAGTTTCCTCCCCCTTACCCTCCTTGCCAAGGTTATTGCTCGGAAGACCATCTGCTTCTCCTACAGAAAGAGGTTCTAGCCTTGCTTCAGAAGGGTGCAATAGAGGTGGTTCCGGAGCAGGAAAGATGTCAGGGATGCTACTCCCGGTATTTCCTGATTCCCAAAAAGGACGGCAGATTGCGTCCGATTCTGGACCTCAGAATCTTGAACTTTTACCTGAAACAGGAGAAATTCAAGATGCTGACCCTTGCGCAGGTTCTTAAAGCAGGACGCGTACTTCCATGTCCCAATCCTGAAGTCGCACAGGAAGTATCTCCGTTTTACGGTTGGGTCGCAACACTACCAGTTTGCGGTCCTCCCGTTTGGTCTTACTACCGCACCTCGAGTGTTCACAAAGGTGATGGCAGTGGTAGCTGCTCATCTCAGGAGGTCGGGGATTCCGGTTTTCCCCTACCTGGACGACTGGCTTCTGAAGGCAGAGTCCCCAGAGATGGTGCAGCGTCATCTGCAGGTAACATCTCAGCTGTTATACGACTTGGGTTTCTCGATCAATGTGCCCAAATCTCACCTGGTGCCCTCTCAACGCAGCCTGTTCATATGGGCGGTACTGGACACTACTGTGTGTCGGGCATTCCCTCCTCCTCAAAGGATTCTCGACATTCAGGAAATGGTCCCTTTATTCCACAATGGAGCGGTTGTTCCAGTTCTGAAGGTCCTTCGCCTGCTCGGTCTGTTCGCCTCCTGCATTCTGTTGGTCATCCATGCACGCTGGCACATGAGGGCGCTCCAGTGGTGCCTCCGCAGGCAGTGGTATCAGCACAATGGAGATCTCAGGGAGTCGATCAGGATCTCCGGAGAAGCTGCAGCGGATCTAGCTTGGTGGAGCGTGGAGGGCAATCTGTCCCTAGGAAAGCCCTTCCATCTTCCTCCATCGGTGGCCACAGTGATAACGGATGCATCCACCCTAGGGTGGGGTGCTCATCTGGGTGATCTGGAGATCAAGGGTCTTTGGTCTCCAGAGGAGAGGTTGCTTCACATCAACCTTCTAGAATTGCGGGCGATTCGTTTGGCACTCAAGGCCTTCCTCCCTTCCCTTCGCAGTCAGTCTGTTCAAGTCCTGACGGACAACACTACCGCAATGTGGTATGTCAACAAGCAGGGAGGAGTGGGGTCGCGTTGTCTCTGCAGAGAGGCTCTGCGTCTCTGGCCCTGGGCTCAGGACCATCAGATTTGTCTGGTGGCAAATCATCTGGCCGGGGTGCTGAACGTGCGTGCGGACAGTCTCAGTCGGCAGTTCTCCGCCGACCACGAGTGGAGGCTCCATTCGGAGGTGGTTTGTCAAGTCTTTCGGACGTGGGGAACCCGTTGGGTGGACCTGTTCGCCACTTGTGAGAACGCGCACTGCCTGTCGTTTTGCAGTCTCCAGTATCCGATGCAGGGGGCGTTAGGGGATGCGTTTCAATTGAGTTGGGGCTCACAACTCCTTTACGCATTTCCTCCCATACCCCTGATTCCTCTGGTTCTGAGGAACATTCGCCAAGACCGGGCCCAAGTTATTTTGGTCGCCCCGGATTGGCCAAGAAGGGTGTGGTATACAGATCTACTCCACCTCTCCTCGTGCCCTCCGCTCCGTCTCCCTCTGAGGGCAGACCTCCTCTCGCAGTCGGAGGGGCAGGTTCTGCACCCCCACCTCGAGAGCTTACACCTTCATGCCTGGAGATTGAACGGGGCAACCTGAGTTCATTCTCTCTCCCGCCTGATGTGGTGGATGTTATTTTATCGGCCAGGCGACACTCCACCAAGTCCATTTACTCCTACCGGTGGTCCAAGTTTGTAAAATGGTGTGGAGAGAGATCCATTGACCCTTTAAAAGCACATCTTTCAGGGGTGCTCCAGTCTGCCCTTTCCTTGGCTCAGCAGGGCTGTGCTGTGGCTACGGTCAAGGGCTATCTTTCGGCCTTATCGGCTTTTCTATGCCTTCCTGATCAACTGTCGCCGTTTAAATCTCCGGTTGTTCTGAGGTTTATCAAGGGCCTTACAAACATGTTTCCTCCCACTCCTTTTGTAATGCCTCAGTGGGACCTTAATCTTGTTTTAACCTTTCTGATGGGGTCCCCATTTGAGCCTCTACATAGCTGTCCTTTGAGGCTGTTGTCCTTTAAGGTGGTTTTTCTTGTAGCCATAACCTCGGCAAGGAGGGTGAGTGAGCTCCAAGCTCTTAGTTCTAAACCCCCTTTTCTCACATTACATGCTGAAAGGATCGTTCTTAGGACCAGGGCTGGTTTCCTGCCAAAAGTTGTTACTCCGTTCCATTTGGGGCAGTCTGTTACTCTCCCTGTTTTTTATCCTCCTCCACATCCTTCTAAAGAGGAGGAAAGACTCCATCGCCTGGACCCGAAGAGGGCTGTGAGTTTTTATCTGGACAGGACTAAAGACTTTCGTCTTGATTGTAGGAAGGTGGATATCTGACTATGGTTACCCCCAACTTTTTTGCCTAGTGTCTAGCTGGTTTTTCGACTTAGTTGGCCTGAGATCCTGCCATTCAGGGTCTCAGGCTGTCTGCTCTCTCTTTAAAATGGACTCCATGTGCCCTAGGTACATAACCAATTGGTAAGGATCACCTTATTGGACCCTGTACAGTGTACCCTAGGTACCCAGGGCATAGGTGTACCCTAGGATTCCCAGGGGCTGCAGCATGTATTATGCCACCCCTGGTCTGGCCTTCCAATCAGACACAACTGGCTGATCGCTCAGCTGGGGCAAGGTCGTGTAATCACCCCTTGCTTAGATATAGTATACCTATATCTACCTTTAAAATAGACACATGTGTACCTATCAGCCACTCCTATGGCAGGCCTTAACAATCCTGGAGGCAGAGTGCTTGGTAACATGTGAGATGGTGCTCTAGCATGAGCTGAGCCTGTCTTTAGCTTTCGGAACCATGTCCTTATAGCTGTTCTATGATATAGCCTACCATATACTCTTAAAGTACCTTATAATCTTAAACGGTTATGGTAACTATGGTTTGGCTTTATCAAAACATGTCGTGTAAGGTGTCTAACACTTTGGAATAATACCCCCATACCATTTCTGGTGATGAGGATATTATTCCTCCCTTCTAGAGGGAGAGACATGTTAGAATCCTACTTTGCTGTTTAACTCTAACCAAAGCCTCAGCATCACAAAATGGATGCTGCTGCCACAGACACAAGTCTGACCTCCTGCTGCTGGGAGTGATCCCGGCCAGGGAGGCTTGGACAATAGGTTTCCTGCTTGGGGAGGTGCTAGCACCTCCCCAGACAGACTTTAGTGTATTGGGGCAGGGAGGGCTGAAAGGAATGAGACATGCCTGGGGCACACAAGGTGCTCCATGCATAGTCCAGTTCAAACCGGTGCTGGGGCACTCCAGCCCCAGTCCTGGCGCAAAACTGGACAAAGGGAAGGGGGTGTAACCACCCCCCTCCCAGGTCCCACCCATAAGGCGTGACCTAGCAGGTAACCCAGCCCCCCAGATTAGTATAAGAGTGGTAGCTGGGCCCCAGGAGATTAGATTATCCTGAACCTGCAACTTGAACAGAAACTCTGGACCTTCGACATTCGACGAAAGAAGAAGACTGAAGAATCTCCCTTGTGGCCAAGGAGTGGCTACCCTGTGCAAACAGGCACCATCAAGAGACTACCCTTTGCTTTGCTAAAGTTCTACGAGGGACAGACTGCAGAGCCCGACCAGAGCCTTGACTTCCAGACTTCTCCGACCCTGATCCACATCCACAGCAGAGCTGAGATCCGTGGAGGCGACGAGAGACGTGGGACCGGCTACCTGGGAAAAGTGGCTAGTATCTTCAAGCGCAGCTTCTGAGGCACCCTCGAAGTTGTGCACCGGGGATTGAAAAGCCCCAACCCCAAGCACCATCTGCACCGAAGATCAGCCCCCCACACTCCACGAGTCCTGCGTGGGGCCCTTCTGCATTTTCCTGCTTGCCGCGTATGTCCGGTTGCTTGCCCGCTGGCTAGTGGCCTTTGTGACGACGCATCCTGTAATCTTCACCGCTGGTTTGGCTCCTCCAGACTGGCTCCTGCTTCTTTGAAAAAGAGAAGCACCCCAGACCTTCCTGGTCTGCACCAGAAGCAAGTCCTCCGTTCTTCGTGGGTTCCGCTTGCCAAGGCTTGGTGAGTCCTAGTCCAACTTCGACGCCGCCGACAGCTCGCCTCCTGGTCCTGGTCGTCCTCGATGTTCCCTGGTCCTCGTGGCTGCAGCGACAAGCTTCACCTTCACCTGCAATCTTCACGACATCGCCTGGTTCCTTCCTGGTTCCACGTGGTCACTGGCTAGTGACCTTGACTCTGTCCCTTCTGCTTGCAGGTCTCCTCTCTTCTTGATCCCAGCCTTGGGATCCACCGGACACTCTTCACTGACTGCCTGTCAGCAACTTTCCTTCAGGCATCCATAGAAGTCCACGACGAAACCCGACGCAAGTTCACACCTATGCACCCGCAGCCCGTGGGCTAGGTAACTTGGGTACTTCGGTGCTCACAAGGGTAGTGACTATCCTAGGGTCTAGTTTCCGAGTCTCGGCTTTCTAGCTATACCAGAAGTGTCCTTAAACTGTTTATTTCTAAACTGTACTATTTCTATCGACTATACGCATTACGCGTGAGTGTTTCCACTCTGCACCTGAATCCCGTGGGCCTCCCACTTCCTAACCTTTGGTAGTATAGTGTAGCCCCAGCGATTCCCTAGGCCTATCCTATTTCCGTGACAGTGGTCCTTATACCACTTCTTTAGTATATGGTTTGCGTGGCCCCTAGGGCCTAACTGTATTACTTACCTGTGTGACTTAATGTATGCATAAATAAGACTGTGTTGTACTTACCTCTAATCTCATAAAGAGTGCTGAGGGTTTGACTAGAATAAATACACTTTATTTTATATATATATCTGTTGTGGTGTCCTTTCATTTGGTATTCAAGGGATTATATATGGTATCACAGCTGGCTTCACATGCCATTCAGAGTTTAGCCTAAGACTGCTCTTGTCCATGCTATCACTAGGATAGCTGGTCTATAAGGTTGACTTTACAACCAATCACCATAAGGGTTGTTTGGACTGATATAAGGTGTACACTAGAACTAGTGACATCATACATCAGGCCAACTTCTCACATTGATGATCAACTCTTCATTGGCTACGTTGGTCATTCGAAGGGTAAAGCGGTGCAGAAGCGCACGCTGTCGAGATGGATCATCCTTGCTATCAAGATCTGCTACGCCCTGGCTGGTAAGACCCCTCCTGAGGGCATTAGAGCTCATTCGACTAGAGCTAAGTCTTCTACGTCTGCTTTGGCCCGGGGTGTTCCTGTGGCAGATATTTGTAAAGCCGCGACTTGGGCCTCCCTCCATACTTTCGCAAAGCATTATTGCTTGGACTCTGAGATGAGGAGGGAGGGCCACTTCGCGCGCTCTGTCTTGCAAGACTTTCTGGTATAGGAAGGTGGACACCCTCCTCCGGGAGTGGGGACTGCTGTGGGAATCTATTCACAAGGTGAGGAATCCACTGGCAGATGTACCCATCAGAAGAACAAGTTACTTGCCTTCGGTAACGCTTATTCTGGTGGATACAGTATCTGCCTGTGGATTCCTCACTGACCCACCCGCCTCCCCGTTGTCCACCTTTGTATACCATGAAAGAGGTCTTGTTGGAATGTTTTTATACTTTCTTGTACATTTGTAGGAAATGCTTGTTTATTTAGCATTCCTTTTCTTTGTATGCTATGTATATGTGTTGGTATTCTGTATACTGTGTATACTTGGAGTTGTCGTTGGTTCACCTGTTCGCCTCGAAGGCTCGGAAAAAATGGGTGGAACTGACGTCATCACGCCGACGTGGGCTTCTTATGGCTCCGGTGACGTCGTACGGAGTCGCGAGCGGAGCTGATGCATTATGACGTCGCCCACGTCGACGTGGAGTGCTGGGAAAGAAAAGTTCCGTGGAATGCTGGCGCAGGGGATATTCACAAGGTGAGGAATCCACAGGCAGATACTGTATCCACCAGAAAAAGCGTTACCGAAGGAAAGTAACTTGTTCGCTTGGCACTGTCTCTAATGTTGCTGTTCCTCACCATTCGTTCCTTCCCCTTCTGTTTCACTGATTTTTTTCGCACACTATTCCCATACTCTCACAGTTTTGTTTGTGATGGCTCCGCGTTGTGGCGCAGAAAAGTTCTCCGAAGAAAACTGACGTCAGCGCGCCAGGGTGGGACTTATGTGACCTCGCTGACGTCACGTCCGCAGACGACGTCAGGGCGGAGTCGCTTGGTACCGCCCCCGGCGCGCAGAGATGCTTTGGCAAAAAAAATTCCGGATCCAGTCTCACGCCTGGGCATAGTTTTACGTTAAGGAATCTGCGGCTAGAATCGTCTCTACCAGATACATTGTTACCGAAGGTAAGTAACTTGTACGTCAGGCAGCTACTTAGGCCTTGCTGCATACTTTCACTAAGCACTATTGCCTTGACAGTCAGTTCCGGAAAGACTGCTTCTTTGGCCAGTCGGTTCTCCGTGTCTTTCTGGTGTGATTTCGCTTTGCAGACCCACCACTGGAGTTGGTATTGCTTGGGTATGTATTCTAAGGTAAGGAATCTATCACTAACGTGTCTCTTTCAAATGCACAAGTTACTTACTTGTGTAACGATATAACTGTAAGAGACATTAGTTAGTGATAGACTCCTTACCACCCGCCCATCCTCCCCGTTCGGCGAACTGTTCTCTAGGGTTCAGGTCATCCCTTTCAGGGCCCTAGTTCTATTGCACCAGTAGACGGTCTCTGGCATAGCTCTGCGTTCCAGGCGCGGGAAAGTCGTGTACAGAACTGACGTCTGTGGGCGTGGTAAGTAGCTCCGACGACGTCATCTCAACGACTACGACGCTAGCGACGTACGCGGAGCCGCACGGCGCCGCCTACCGACGCGCAAGGGTACTGCTGACGAAAACTTTCCGGATTCAGTCTGAACCCTGGGGATATTCTAAGGTAAGGAATCTGTCACTAACTAATGTCTCTTACAGATATCTCGTTACACAAGTAAGTAACTTGTGCGTCGTGTCTTGTCGAGTGTCTTTGGTGTGTGGGTTGTCAGGGTCTGATAGATTTGCCTGATCTTGTGAAGTCCAAGGTAGTCCATCAGCAAGCGGCCCTCCAGGGGGTGAAATTCAGGGACGGCCTCGAGTGTGCGAATCAGGGGAGGGAGTGCATGTCGTAATTGAAGGAATTTGATGAATTGTGTTTTATGGAGGTCAAATTCCGCCTGTAGTTGCTGGAAGGATTTAAGTGTTGTGCCCCGTAGCACATCGCCACGGGTCGATATCCCCACGAGGTCCCACCCCCGGAACCCCTTCAGAGCGGCCACCGCACGGAGATATGTACCATACTATAGTGGGGTTTTCTGCTTAAATCTCCCATTCCAGCCCTTCTGTCAGACTTTAGCCTACCATAGCTGTATCACAACTTTACCAGCAGGTAGCATGAAATCTAGGCGTGTGGCACTGTACAGAAGATGCAGGAGAGGAGCCCTCTCCATCACCACGTGCTCTATCGCATACGCCGGATCCGTAGGGGAGTTATACCACCATTCATTCACCACGAGTATATGGGACGCCACATAATATGAGTAGATGTCCGCTGCCACGATCGCCTCACAATATGTGGATTGCGCACAAGTGCGGAGAGCGACCAGTAATGCGCCACCGTTCCACGGGAATTTGTTTTGTATGGCGTCGACTTGTGCGTACCAGGAGCTTGGATTTGGGTATGGGAAGTTTTGGAGGGGATACAAGATCCGAGGTAGTGACACCATCTTAAAGACGGCTGAGCTCCCGTATAAGGACAGGGGAAGTGATGACCATATTGCTGTTTCGCCAGTAAGACTGGTCAGCAATGGGGTGATATTATGCACCTAGGAGACTTTGGGGCACAGGGACACAAAAATGCTGTGATATTTAAACCCGTCCGTTTCCCGGGAGAGTTGTGAGGCCCACGTATCACGACCCTGTTGACCTCACACCCGGAACAGTATGGATTTAGCGGGGTTCGTGTGCAAGCTTTGGTTTCCCCAAATACCCTGAGGATTACTAGTACGCGGGGCCCAGAGTACCAGGGATCTGTTATAAATAAGAGGACATCGTCCGCGTATAGCGTGTTTCGGTCCGATCTCAACTGTGACCAGTCAAAACCCCAGAGCACCGGGTCGCTTCTAACGCACGCCGCCAAGGGCTCGACCGCAAGGGCCAACAATAACGGGAACAGGGGGCAACCGTGTCGAGTACCTCTTTGGATAGTAAAGGGGTGGGAGCGATGGCCCGTGATGTGTATGGTCGCCGTGAGGTCTGTGTAGAGCAGGCGCACATATGCGAGGAAGCGCGGCCCAAAGTTGATCGCTTCGAGCAGTTGGAAGAGATACACCCACCTCAGCGAATCGAAAGCTTTGTCGATATCGACCAATAGCATGGCGGCCTGCCGCCCGAGTGCTGGGGCTGCTGCCATAGCGTTATGTATTCTCAGTATATTGTGGCGAGTGGCTCTTTGAGGCATGAAACCCAACTGGTCGGGGTGTATCAAGTCTGAGACGCATGCGCGTAAGCGATCGGCAAGGACATTCCCTAGCAATTTGGGTTCGAAGCTAATTCGGGAGATGGGGCGGTCAGAGGAGGGATCGTCTGGAGGGCGGGCGGGTTTAAGAAATAATACAATTTCCGCGTGTCGCCAATCCTGAGGCAAAATGGTAAGTTCCGTAGCCTCCTGAATTGCCGCCAACAGATGGGGACCCAAGAGGTGTATGTCGGCCGTAGGAATTCCATAGGGAATCCATTAGGGCAAGGGGCGCACCCGGGGTGTAGCTCGTTGAGGGCACCTGTCAGTTCGTCCACTGTGGTAGGAGCCTCCAATTGCTCGTGTAAATGAACGGGGAGCCTCCGCGGCGGAATGTCTGTGAGGAACTCTGCTATAAGTTCGGCCGAGATCTGTTCATGTCGTGCATAGAGAGCTGTGAAATGTCATGCAAATTCCCCGGCACCACCTTTGGGTGATGTGTGTAAGGACCCATCTACGCCGCAAATAGCAGGGACAATCACCGGAGAAGCATCCGCCTGGCAAAGCTGGTGGAGCATTCTGCTGGATATGTCGCCCCATTGATAAACTCGATGTTGTGACGCCTCACAGATCCCCCTAGCTTCACCCATGCGATATTGTTGCAGTTCTTGTTGCACCTGTATCAGATTGCGCCGTATAATGGGGCTAGGGTCCAAGTTAAGCTCCGAAGCCAGGGCTGTTTGCTGTTTCTGTCTCTAGTTGCTCCCGCCGTGCACGTTTTTCTTTGGACATACCTTTTTTGATACCGCTAGACCACCAGGCACTCGATAGGAACGGGACGCTGACGCTGTTGGTTCCCCTCGCCGCCACTTACAAACGCTGGCCGCAGTGGGGGGGAACTACAGCTCCCAGCAGCCTTTGCACCGGCCAGGACGTCCTTCCGGCTTGTTCCGCGCCCGGAGGCGCTACAAATACAGAGGCTCCCTCGGTGGAGCGGGGGACATACCTTTTTTGATACCGCTAGACCACCAGGCACTCGACAGGAACGGGACGCTGACGCTGTTGGTTCCCCTCGCCGCCACTTACAAACGCTGGCCGCAGTGGGGGGGGGGAACTACAGCTCCCAGCAGCCTTTGCACCGGCCAGGACCTCCTTCCGGCTTGTTCCGCGCCCGGAGGCGCTACAAATACAGAGGCTCCCTCGGTGGAGCGGGGGACATACCTTTTTTGATACCGCTAGACCACCAGGCACTCGACAGGAACGGGACGTTGACGCTGTTGGTTCCCCTCGCCGCCACTTACAAACGCTGGCCGCAGTGGGGGGGAACTACAGCTCCCGGCAGCCTTTGCACCGGCCAGGACCTCCTTCCGGCTTGTTCCGCGCCCGGAGGCGCTACAAATACTGAGGCTCCCTCCGCGTCGCGGGACGCGCGCGGGCGACGCCGGGCTGAGCCCGGGCAGAGGGCGGGCCGTCTGTGGCCGTCCGGGGCCAGACGAGGCCGGGCTGGGCCACCTCTCTAAGGCAAGTGAACACTTCAAGCTTGGATATATCCTGTTGCATATCAATTGCTGCATCTCAGTTACTCTTGTAATTCTGTGACTTGCACCAATTAGAAGGTTGGCTCACGAGTACGTTAGAAGGCCCTGTCCTCCAATATTGGATAAACACTAAACTGTGACTGATTGGTTGCTGGTTTGCCTCGTGCTCTTACCACCCCTTGCTGTCTGAAGCTCCTGACCTGCTTTGAACCACTTGCAGCAAACCGAACTAGATAGAGCTCCCAGTAACCATTTTGACTCAAAAAACATATTTTTTAAGCAAAACAAGAGGGTAGCCGTTGTTCCTTTTTTTTGTGTAACCAAATTTACAATTCATAATCCATTGTGTTGCATATGTGCTGTTTGTAAAATCTTTTAGTAGTGTATCCCTAAAATCAGGGCAACTAGGGCGATTACAGATAGCTTGTAATTGGGTTTCTGAATTAAACTGTGCCCCATACTGTTAATCCATGGTAAAAAACAATTCCACTATGGACAACTACCTTGTGAAAGTAGTAAGCCAAATCAACAAAGATAGAAGGAAATCACTGGGCCGTGAAAATACTACTACTACTGACTTAGGTTTTCTGAGTAATGCTGCTAACACTAATACAAATATCGCGGCACCTAATGCCTTAGCCGCTGAATGTTTGCTAACAGAGTTTTCGGCGCTACCTGAGTCCCCTGTAGTTTCAGAATGTCCTCTACTTACGTCTGCAAACTCTAACGCCTCACTTTTGAATCTGTCGGACGAATCTAGAATTGATCATTTAGCATGCTCCCCAAAAAAAAGGGCTGTAAGGGAATGTAGAAAAACGATACCAAAGCGGGGTGGGGCACAGCACAAATCGAACTGTGAAGCTACTCCCAAAAATTCCTACTGCCAAAAGGGAACTATGACCAAAAATTGCGGCACTGATATATATATGAGCACAAATAGTATGTCCTGTATTATTAAGGCTTTTGAGGATAAATTAGAGGCTGTGGTTAAACCACTAGTTGAGAAAATAGACATACTATCTGCAGAAGTGCTTAGACTAGGTGGCTCTCTTTCTACAATAATTGATACTCAGAACAAATCACAAGGTGGGATAATGGAGCAAGAGGGAAGAAATGCACAAGCCCCGATTAAGGAGAATACCCTTCCACCTAATCCCATACCAAATAACCAGATGGTCGATAAAATTAATACACCAAATGTAGAACCATCTTCTACAGGTTGGACAACGGTTCAAGCTAAGAAAACTCGCTCTACTAATTTACCCCCTCAATGCGAACCATATGTTCTAGTACTTACAAATGTGCCGCCCTTAGATACTATGCAGTCTAATGTACAAAATGAATCACACGATTCCCTTAAACGGAAAACAGTTTCCTGGCTAAACCACAATTGTGGGTTCCCCGTCAATTACTCGGACCAGATACTATCAACTAGATGGGTCCTCTGGATTGGGAGTGCCAGGAAAACTTGTAAAGGTGATTGCATAATCGTTAATTTTAAACACCCCCAACACGTGGCGACTGTACTACTTAGAGCAGCATCATTGGTACTGGGAGAATATAGTGTGGGTGCACATCCTTTAGGTTATTTCTACCAGCATCTAGCTAGGAATAAACAGATTAATACTCCAAGTATATCCCAAAACAATACTCAATGCTTACCATTTCAGATCAACACAAACAATAGGTATTTGGCATTAAGCACCCTGGATCTGAATGACTGACTAACGTCAGCCAATGTGACAGATGTGGAGACTAAGATAGCAACACAAGGTGGAGACAGGATTCTGACTATAGTGGAACCTAATGATGAAACTGATCAAATAAGGTTGGAGACCCCCGCAATTCTAAATGATTCCCTGATACCTTATCCTAGGACAACTACGGAGACCTATATAAATTTAAGGTCAACTATTGCTATCTTGGGCGAGAATGGACAATGTGGTGTCAAGCATATTGTGAATGGGGGGTTAACTACTGCAAAGCCGCCATCACATGAAAATATTGTCTCACACATTACTGCGGATGGTGCAGTTGAACTCCCATCTGTTAGATTAACAGCATGGAATATAGCAGGGGTAACTAGGAACATGTAGGACGAAGTTTGGTGCTCCTACATTGAGAATTTTGATATCATTCTCCTGCAGGAGACCTGGGCTATAGATACACCTCATAGACTGGGTTATAGAACATTCAGTCGTGGCGCAGTGCCGTCAGCGAGAGGAAGAGCATCTGGGGGCTTGGTGATCTGGATAAGGGTTACTGTGGAGGTAGACATCACACTACTGTCGATTGATTCCCCTGATCTAATGGGATTAAAAATAGTAACTAGGGGAAAAGAAATTATATATTTACTAAATGTATATAATAGACCGCATCCTCCTAGTAAAGAATCACAGGTGATAGACCTCCTTGATTCTTTTTTAAATACTTTAAGTCCAAGTAAGCAGGTAATTGTTGGAGGAGATTTTAACTGTCAATATGAGCCAGTATTGGGCTTGGATACTTTATTCGAAGAACAGGACATAGCTAATAATGTCCTTCCCTTAGAGTCCAATAATATGGTTAAAAATTCAAGAGCAGCTATGCAGATTTTACAAACCTCAGTAAATCACGATTTAAGGGCGTGTAATGGCCGCTTTCAGTCCGATAGACCAGCGGCTCCAACTTTTGGTAGGGGAAACTATAGGTCCCACATAGATTTTTTAATGGTCTCTATGAGTCTATGGTATCTAATAATAGATTTCAAAATAGACCATAGAACAGAGAGTGACCATTTCCCCCTCCAACTGTGGTTACATCCAGAACCTTTTACACCTAATATAAACATGGTAGCCAAGCTAAATAGCCCCGTAGGAGAACATCAGGTTTCAAATAATAGGTGCGTTATTAAGTGGCCCTATATTCTGGCCAAGGATGAAACGATGACAAACATATATAATTCCTTTGCCGATATATTGGAGGAACGTCAAATGCCTGCTCTAGGTACTCAGGATGTTCTAGATTTACACTACAAATTAGTAGATGCACTGACTCCCCATTTAAGTAAAATCTATAAAAAGGATTCGAGCCAGAAAGATAACCATCTAGCGACAACAAACCAATGGTATAATAAAGATTGTCGTAAAGCTAAGACTGACCTGATCCAGGCTGTAAAATTAAAGGACTTCCAGGGAATCCAAGATAGTAGATTAGCATATAAAAAGACATTGGCCCAAGCAAAAAAAGCCTGGGACGATGCTTTCTGGGATGACCTTATAAATGCAGCCCACCAGAAAGATCAGGCCACATTCTGGAATCTAATCTCCAAGGGAAACAAAAAAGGCAGATCATCCAGGGATATATACCTTGATGAAAAAACCTGGTGTGATCACTTTTCTAAATTATATCGTAACACCAATGAGGAGTTGGCTATGGAGGACCAAGAGATTAATAGATTATCTGATAATAATACCCTTCTATATTTTAGCTTAGAAGAAACTGTTGAGGCATTACAGGCTATTAAAATGGGCAAAGCACCAGGCCCCGATAAAATTCCCGGTGACTTGCTAAAGCATGATGTAGGAATTTGGGGACCCTACATTAATTTCTTATGTAATTCTATAGCGGCTGGGACACCAATTCCTGAATCTTGGAAAGGGGCTGAAATAGTTAAAATTTTTAAGAAAGGGGATCGTTATGATCCAGCCAATTACCGCCCTATAAGTTTAATAGATCTTTTACAAAAAACTTTTGCCAGACATATTTTAAACAGACTTTTAATGTGGATAAAAGGGGCACAGATTTTATCTAAATACCAAGCAGGATTTAGGTTAAAAACCAGCACGGTGGATCAAGTATTTAGATTCATGTGTATTTGCTGGAAATATATTAATATAAGAAAGGGAAGTTTGTATGTAGCATTCATTGATCTAAGGGCTGCGTTTGACCTTGTACCCCGTAAACTACTATGGTCCACCCTTAAAGATATGGCAGTTCCCAGTGAGTTACTTAAGGAAATAATTAGACTCCACACAGGAAATTATGCTAGAGTTAGATGGGGCGAGGGAGGAGAAATTTCAAAGGATATCCCTGTGGGTCGGGGCGTCCGCCAAGGGTGTGTGCTGGCGCCCACACTCTTCTCTCTATATGTCAACAATATACCTATCTATTTAAAAGATTGTAAACATGACTCCCCGAAATTAGGAGATGAGGTGATCACCGCATTGCTTTTTGCTGATGACACAATCCTCATCTCGCAAACCCCGCAAGGCTTACAACACCTAGTAAACACTTTTAACAACTATTGTGTGGAGAAGGGCTTAGAAATAAACTCATCTAAAACAAAATATATGTCCATAAATCCTCAGAAATCCTTTAGAAAGAATTTGGCCTTAAATAATCAGAAATTGGAATATGTGGAGAGTTTTAATTACCTGGGCATTATGCTGGATAGTATGCCTTATTGGAAAGGGCAATTGGAAAAAAGTAAATTAACTTTGAAACAAAATCTAATGCCTATCCTAAAGGTGCACGGCAGTAGTCAATCTAAAGCAATTACGCCGGCACTAGAATTATTTAAAGCAAAGGCCCAATCGGCAGCACTATACGGCGCCGAGGTCTGGGGTTACTCCTGCAACAACACTTTTAGGAAGGAAGAGAATATCTTCATACGCAGGCTACTTAAAATACCATTAAGAACACCGATAACTCCAGTGTTCATGGATATTAACCTTAAAAGGACTGACCATCAAGCCACATTAAGGCCACTACTCTATTGGATTAGACTATGGACAACCCCTGAGCTGAGTGACTACAAGAATGGACTGATAGAAATAATTAGGATTGACGAATATAAAAATATTCCCTGGTTAAAACATATTTCCCAGTGGTTTGGAAAGCTTGGGTTCTCCCATTTTTGGGAAAACCCCCAGAACATGTTACCACTCTCAAAAAAACTTTTGAAATCTGCGTTTTGGGTATACGTCAAGAACGAAGTATCCTCTAGCTCCACACTAGGTATATTGACGCAGAAATTCTTGTCCATTAAGGATACTTCTGTATTCGAACAATTTATGGACGAGATAAGACCACCATTAGCCAAAACGCTGTATTTACAATTCAGATATGGGGTCCTGCAGATTTCTGCAAATACTAGTAGTTGGAGGGGCAATGAAGATGATAGAGGATTGTGTACCCTTTGCTCACAAGAAGCAAAAGAAAATGATGCTCACGTACTGTTTTCCTGCCCAGTTTATAAAAAGCCAAGGGATCGATGGATTAAACCCTTGTGTAAAAACATGGGGTTTAGACTTTTTAAAGAGGCAGAACGTACACTTAAGTCAAATACTTCACAACCAATAGTGTTCAGCTTAAGTAGATTCCTATTCAATGTATATCTTATAAGGAACCAGAAAGGATGTAAGCTATAATATTCAAAGGCTGGTTATACAACCTTCTTGCTCGACACCATGAATTTTATTTCTTTCCCCTTTCTTAAATATATTATAATAATCTTTTAAATATTATCTGGCTTTTAACTAATTTATATTGTTTTTAGCATAGCTGTGACAGAATTTATTGTGATTGATCTCCACACTTATTGCCTGGAATCTGGACTGTGTATTGTACATGTTTTTAATATCTATGTATGTTGCTTTTATGACAAATAAGTCGAAATAAAGCTGGAATTGATTGATTGATTGATTGATTGATTTCAGTACCCCAAACAGTAGGTTTAAGGGCTTTCCATAGAATACATCGGGTTGGGGCAGAGTGGCCATTGTTGTCCTTATATGTGGTGATTGCCTTACAAAGCATCTCTGATAATTAGGACACCGTAGATGCCTGGGAGACATGCGCCAACGGAAGGGGGGTTTGCAGGAGCGGGTGTGGAATTGTAGGGTTACCTGAGAGTGATCAGAGAGCCCGCGAGGCAGATGTGTTACTTGATAGAATCGATGAAGGAATATGTGAGGGGCAAAGAAATAGTCTAAACGGGACTGCGAACCGTGGGCTATGGACAAATATGTGTAGCGGTGTTCTGCGGGGGAGGTATTCTTGCCAGATGTCAGCCCAACCCAGAGTTAGTAGGGCCCAGTAGTGTTGGGCTATCTGCGCTGTGTTGTCGGTCCAGTGGCCCCATTGTATCGTTCCATTCGCCCCCCAGAATGGTCAAACCCTCAGGCTGGTCCCCCCAGACTCCCAAAATCTTATCTATAAAAGCTGTCCCTAGTGGCGGAAGGGCGTATATGCTGCCTATGGTAACCCATTCCCCGTATAGCGTGCCCGTGACAGAGGAATCGACCTCCGGAATCAGTCTTGTGTACTTCATGCTGAAACTGGACTCTGCGATGTATTAAGATGGCCACCCCCCTGGAAACCCTGGTGAACCCCGCATGATACACATGAGAAAAGCCGAAGCAGGCTAGATATGGGGCCTTGGTACCTAGGAGCTGGGTTTCTTGTAAAAGTAAGATATCTGCCCCATATCTCTTTGCCTGTCGCAAAACAGCACTGCGTTTCACCTTGTTTAGTAGGCCCCTGATGTTCCATGAAACAATCGTTAGGTCCCCGAGAGGGGAGACATCACCCAGCACCATTGTCTCTTGATTTGAAGACAAAAACAGTGAAGAGAGGAAAACCTAAATGATCGGTCTGCATATAACATAAAAACACCAACATCCTAAATCTACATTCCCTTAAAACCCAACCACCCCCCACCTGACACTGCCAATAACTAGGAGTATCTGTCACGGTGTAAGGCACACCAGGTCCCCAACTGAGGGACCCCGCGCCCCCACACCAAAGAGACCCAACCCACCCTAGAAACATAAGAACAAAAGGGCCACAATAAGTCTGTGGCTCAGCTGTCCCATGGCCTCTCTTCCACGCCACCCCAGTGGAAGAGTCGTACAAAGAATCTTAATAAACAATGTAAACTTGCTGTTGGTTGCCTGCGATGCACCAGACAGTTCAGGGGGGCTGTTCCGGACTCGCGGACATCCTGTCCGATCCGGATATCCCTGTCGTTTCTTGGATTTAGTACGCCGTGACCGATGACTTAGTGAGCTGCGTGAAGAGTCTGAATCTAATGGTGGTAACCACGTCTGGAGCTGTGGGCGCTCGTCAGTCCAAGCAAAGACGGCGTCTGGGGTGTCGAAGAAGAATGACTTGGAGTTGTAAATCACCCGCATCCTGGCTGTATATAACAGCATATATTGTATGTTCAAGTGTCGCAGCCTGCGCTTCGCCGCAGTGAAAGATTGGAGTTGCTGTTGGACAAGACGCGTGTAATCCGGAAATACCATGATGGACTGTGACTCGTGTTGGATACCGTCCATGTGTGTTCTGGCATATCGCAAGATTGCATCTCGGTCAGCATAGTTCAGGATTTTGGCAATCACTGGCCTGGGAGTTGCTCCCGGAGGCGGTTTTGTGTGTGAAGGCCCTGTGGGCATGTTCCACCACGAAGGACGGGGACAGGAGATCTTTCGGTATGAGGTCTGTGAGCCATCAAGTGATGAAGCTAGTCATAGAGGCACCCTCGCAGTCCTTCAGCAGGCCCGCGAAGCGCAAGTTACTGCGCCTCTCTCGGCCCTCTGCATCCTCCACCCTTGAAGCCAGCTACTGCGACACCACAGTGAGTTTGTTTACCTTTTTCTGCAGGGTGGAAACCGTATCTTCCACTGTCGAGACCCTCGTATCCGCCTCCGTGATGCGATCGACCGCCTTTCGGCGGTCTTGTCGTAGGAATGAAACTTCCAACCCCACTGCTCCGATCTTGGCATCTAGCATGTCCCTGGCACTGTTGATCGCTGCTAGGAGGGCTGCATTGTCAGGTGCTGAACCTGTCCCCTCGCCACCCGTGGAGCCCCCAGTGGGCGTAGTGTACTGGTCCAGGGTGCCCTGCTTGGGGCCAGTCGCGCTGGATTTATCTCTGCCCATCGTGGAGGGAGTCTAAAGTTACCGCAGCCACGCAGGGGATATGGACCGGCAACACAGGGCCGTACGTGTACCCCGTGGTGCATTGCCACTATGTAGGAGACAATCTGTGCAATCTGGAGGTGTCCTGGCCCAAGCTGCAAGGTGGATGCTGCAGAAGAATAGATGCCACCGGCCCAGCCAGGAACGAGCCACCAACGCAGCCGCAACTCACTCACTCCTCCAGCAATGGGCGCCAGCCCTCAAAGAACCACACCACCTCCCTAGGGCGGGCAGCGGTGGGTGCACCTGGCGATCTCAGCAAGTGGGAGGATCATAAGCCGTATGGGGTTGCAAGCCACGTCACAAGTCCCCCCCAGGCCACCACCAGCCAGGTGTGATATCTGGGGGACTCCAGGCAGGCCAAGGTCTCCTCACCCACTCTGAGCATCAAATTCACAGACTCCACATAGCCAGCCGTGCAGGGAGGTCTAGGTGCAGGACTCCAAGGGGGCTCCGTTCCAGGCCCATCAGCCTTGCAATGCCACCACCAGGCAGGAGTGGGAGCACTGCAATCCGGTATGGGCAGGAGGGCGTCCGATAACTACGAGGCCAAGTGCTCACCTCCAGGGGGCGCGGCCCAGCCCCGGCGTCCCCCGATGCGTCACACTTCATGGATTAGTCACGGCAGAGCCGCGCCCAGCCGGTCCCAAGATCTGTGGCCCAAACGCTGGAAGGACTGCTACTGCTCCAGCTGCCCCGCAGCAGGCAGGAATCGGGGCACCAGGCACCTCCGCCGCTCCGGGGACTCCCAGTCACGCCGTCCGTCAGCGTCGGCAAAAATGGCGAAGTCCCGGGTGGAGGGGGAGGGCCAGGCCGCGCCCGCTGCCGAATCCAGGCTCGCACTAGCGATCCATCCACGGGGGCGCCAGGCGTCCGGCAGCCTGTCTCCTCCGGCCCGATCCCGTGACCAGCTCCCAGGATGTGGCCGGAGCGTCAAGGCGAGGACCCGGCCTGTGCCTCGCTGGAATTCGTCCGCCAGGAGAACCTGCACCACAGCTCGGCCACCGCGGGCAGCAAGGAATCTCGGCACCCTACGTAGCCGTGGGCCCTGGCGGTATCAATGAGGCACCTCTAGGCAGGATTCAAGTAGGATTACGTCAGGATTTTGGGGTGGTAGTGCGGAGCCTGGTTAGGCTGCGTCCGCCATGGTGGCTCACCAAGCCACGCCCCCGAAACTGTAAGTTTGTTGCAGTTGTCTCGACACTTTTTGCTCCATTTTTAGGTCTCGCCTGAGCCAGCGCTTTAGCGCTGCTATGGCGAGAGCTTTAGTAAACGGGGGATTTGAAAGTGCATACTTGCTTTTCAGGCCGTAAAATACAGTGCATGTGCGCCAGGCGCGCGCACCATTTGTCAGCCTGCCTGATCACTTTCGCAGCCGCTTTGATTTTCTCAGTGAGCCGCGCGGCCACTGAGAACATCAAAGCGGCCGCGAAAGTGCTCACCATTTGCCACCCCCTCCCTTGGCGGCTCGGATTTGTAGCTCAGCACGCTTGTAATAAAGCGGTGGGGTTTTTTGGCTCTTCATGGCCTAGCGTCACGGGTGGCTTGACTTGTTTTAGAGTTAGTGAACAGGCTGTGCTGGTCGCTTTCGAAATGAATAGAGGGACGCCACGCGCCATCCGCATCTTTCCCGCCAGCCCGGCTGAATGCTTTTTTGTTTTTGTTTTGGCAAAGCATGTTTCTCCAGTGGCTGCAAATCAAATCCCACAATAAGCTTTAGATGCGCCTACCTGTGTCCCTTCATGAGCCCGATTGGTTGCAGCTTGACGTATACTACTTATGTATCTACTTCACTTTTTTTACAGGATGAACTACATATTTGATGAAGTGTTCATTTCTCTAATAACATTACATGTGGGATGTGGTGCACCGTTAGCCCCTCCCTTCTACTACCCCCTTCCTCCACGTCAGTTGCCGGGCTACAGCTTGTTTAAACTTTCAGCGCAAGGCTAAAAAAAAGTATGGACACGTCGTATACCTCGGATCCCGACCACTATCGGAGACGTGCTACACTTTGCAGGTTTCTTCTATGGCGATGCGCTTTTGACGTGTTTCTATTAAAAAAAGGCTTCGTATTTTAGGGAATAATTTATGAAGGCTTGCTTAATATCTTTGTACGTGTTTTAACATATGCACTGGGTTCAATAGTTCTCTCTAGACCTTGCCCCTCGAGTTGGCACCTTTCTTACCAGTCTACATTTAAAACTGCATGCCAGGCTTCTAATAACAAGCATTGGCATAGCCAATAGGTCTCGCTTTTGGGACCTTATAAGTTTTGAGCCATGCAACAGTTGATGTTATAGCACCAAGGATATTGTGCTGCTTAACTAAATACTTATAAGGTCCCAAATCGAGACCTATTGGCTATGCCAATGCTTGTTTACTACTAGATGCTGGTTTTCAACTCCGACAGTGCACTGAGGCCTGCTAAGCAGATCTCAGTGCCTGTGTTCTTTCCCCTAAAACCAGTAAAGTCTCATTGCACTCCAATTGGCATGGACTTTAGCACCCCTGTAAATCCCTAGTAAATGGTACCCCTGGTACATAGGACATGGGTACTAAAGAGTGCCCCTAAGAGCTGCACAATGTCTTATGCCACCCTAAGGGACCTCCACACAAATTGCATTCAAGCTACCATTGCAGACTGCATGTCATGGAGCATACCATGAGTGAAAACACGACATAGCACACTCACTGTGTGCCTTGCTAGTCACTGCATGTAATATATGTAAGTCATCTCTACAGCTGTCATTGTTGCCCTAAGGCAGAGTATTATTTTCCATGTGAGGGCTGTAGGAGAGTAGGGTCTGCTTTCTATGTTCACCCCCACTTTTTGCTTTTGCTTTACTGGTTTACGACTTAGATGTGGCTGTGGGCCTGCCAATCAGACCCACAGCCCTGCTGTTCTCTCTCTAAATTGATACTATGTACGTTAGGTGCATGACCCATTTGGATAGGATCACCTTATTGGCCCCTGTACAGTGTACCTTAGGTACCCAGGGCATAGGTGTACCCTAGGCCTACCAGGGTCTGCAGCATGTATTATGCCACCCCTGGCCTGGCCTTCCATTATGACACAACTGGCTGATCACTCAGCTGGGGCAAGGTCGTGTAATCACTCCTTGCTTAGGTTTAGTATTCCTATACCTAACTTACATATAGACACATGTGTACCTATCAGCCACTCCTATGGCAGGCCTTAACAATCCTGGAGGCAGAGTGCTTGGTAACATGTGAGATGGTGCTCTAGCATGAGCTGAGCCTGTCTGCAGCTTTCGGAACCATGTCCTTATAGCTGTTCTATGATATAGCCTACCATATACTCTTAAAGTGCCTTATAATCTTAAACGGTTATGGTAACTATGGTTTGGCTTTATCAAAACATGTCGTGTAAGGTGTCTAACACTTTGGAATAATACCCCCATCCCATTTCTGGGGATGAGGATATTATCCCTCCCTTCTAGAGGGAGAAGACATGTGGTAACCTACTTACCCGGTTAAAGTTAACCAGAGCCCCAGCATCACAAAATGGATGCTGCTGCCACAGACACGAGTCTGACCTCCTGCTGCTGGGAGTGATCCCGGCAAGGGAGGCTTGGACAATAGGTTTCCTGCCTTGGGAGGTGCGAGCACCACCCCAGACAGGCCTTAGTGTATTGGGGCAGGGAGGGATGAAAAGAATGAGACATGCCTGGGGCACACAAGGTGTCCCGTGCATAGTCCAGTTCAAACCGGTGCTGGGGCACTGCAGCCCCAGTCCTGGCGCGAAACTGGACAAAGGGAAGGGGGTGTAACCACCCCCCTCCCAGGTCCCACCCATAAGGCGTGACCTAGCAGGTAACCCAGCCCCCAGATTAGTATAAGAGTGGTAGCTGGGCCCCAGGAGATTAGATTATCCTGAACCTGCAACTTGAACAGAAACTCTGGACTTTCGACATTCGACGAAAGAAGAAGACTGAAGAATCTCCCTTGTGGCCAAGGAGTGGCTACCCTGTGCAAACAGGCACCATCAAGAGACTACCCTTTGCTTTGCTAAAGTTCTACGAGGGACCGACTGCAGAGCCCGACCAGAGCCTTGACTTCCAGACTTCTACGACCCTGATCCACATCCACAGCCGAGCTGAGATCCGTGGAGGCGACGAGAGACGTGGGACCGGCTACCTGGGAAAAGTGGCTAGTATCTTCCAGCGCAGCTTCTGAGGCACCCTCGAAGTTGTGCACCGGGGATTGAGAAGCCCCAACCCCAAGCACCATCTGCACCGAAGATCAGCCCCCCACACTCCACGAGCCCTGCATGGGGCCCTTCTACATTTTCCTGCTTGCCGCGCCTGTCCGGTTGCTTGCCCGTTGGCTAGTGGCCTTTGTGACGACGCACCCTGAAATCTTCACTGCTGGTTTGGCTCCTCCAGACTGGCCCCCGCTTCCTTGCCAAAGAGAAGCACCCCAGACCTTCCTGGTCTGCACCAGAAGCAAGTCCTCCGTTCTTCGTGGGTTCCGCTTGCCAAGGCTTGGTGAGTCCTAGTTCGACTTCGACGACGCCGACAGCAAGAGCCTTCGTGGGACAGCTCGCCTCCTGGTCCTGGTCGTCCTCGACGTCTCCTGGTACCCGTGGCTGCTGCGACAAGCTTCACCCTTCACCTGCATTCTTCACGACATCGCCTGGTTCCTTCCTGGTTCCACGTGGTCACTGGCTAGTGACCTTGACTCTGTCCCTTCTGCTTGCAGGTCTCCTCTCTTCTTGATCCCAGCCTTGGGATCCACCGGACACTCTTCACTGACTGCCTGTCAGCAACTTTCCTTCAGGCATCCATAGAAGTCCACGACGACACCCGACGCAAGTTCACACCTATGCACCCGCAGCCCGTGGGCTAGCTAACTTGGGTACTTCGGTGCTCACAAGGGTAGTGACTATCCTAGGGTCTAGTTTCCGAGTCTCGACTCTCTAGCTGCTTCAGAAGTGTCCTTAAACTGTTAATTTCTAACTGCTAGTAATTCTATCGACTTTTACGCATTACGCGTGAGTGTTTCCACTCTGCACCTGAATCCCGTGGGCCTCCCACATCCTAACTGTTGCTAGTGTAGTGTAGCCCCAGCGATTCCCTAGTCCTATCCTATTTCCGTGACAGTGGTCCTTATACCACTTCTTTAGTATATGGTTTGCGTGGCCCCTAGGGCCTAACTGTATTACTTACCTGTGTGACTTAATGTATGCTTGAATAAGACTGTGTTGTATTTACCTCGAATCTCATAAAGAGTGCTGAGGGTTTGACTAGAATAAATACACTTTATATATATATCTGTTGTGGTGTCCTTTCATTTGGTATTCAAGGGATTACATATGGTATAACAGCTGGCTTCACATGCCATTCAGAGTTTAGCCTAAGACTGCTCTTGTCCATGCTACCACTAGGATAGCTGGTCTATAAGGTTGACTTTACAACCAATCACCATAAGGGTTGTTTGGACTGATATAAGGTGTACACTAGAACTAGTGACATCATACATCAGGCCAACTTCTCACAAGGGCATATCTGCCTGTGCAGATATGCCCCTATACTATCCAGTTTAATTACTAGATGGTATAAGTGAACAGAGAAGCCATCTTAAGTATATGTACTGGGAACTGGTCATCACTACTTCCCCAGCTACATGATGGCTTCACTGGAAATACTGGTGTTTGGTATCAAACATCTTGTCTCAATAGATCTATACTGATGCCAGTACTAGATTTATTATGACATGCACCCATAGGGCACCTTAGAGGTGCCCCCTGAAACCTTACTAGTCTTCTAGTGTGCTGGCTGACTACACCCTTCCAACCTGCCACAACAGACATATTTCTGACCCTGCAGTGAAGAGAGCCCATGCTCTCAGGAGGTTGGGAACAATGCCTGCTCTGACTGGAGGTGTTTTCACCTCTGCCAGCAGGATGGCTAGTGAATCTGCATATCAAGGCCAGAGGCTTCAAAGATTCTGCTGCCTTGGATATGTGACTCCAGATTCCCCCCCAGACCTAGGAGATGCAACACCCTGCCCTGTGGTCCATTTGGCACCAGGACAGACAGGAACGTTAGCTAGTCAGGAGGCGTGTTCACTTTCAAGCTAGTTACACCCATAAGGTGGGCTGCCTTAAGTGAACACAGAAAGAAGGGTTCCACCATCTTGTTTTTGGTGGAATTAACAACTCTGGGAAAGAGTTATGCCCACTCCACACATGAAGTGGTCATATAGGGGGTGTAGTGACCCCAAGGGTAAGTAGCCCATTGGCTACTACCCTTCACTCCCCTTAAAGCTCCTAAATTGAGTATTTTGGCTGCCTTTTTACACCAAGACAATAGATCCAATCAAGACTTTGAGTACTGAGAACGGAGGTAGACGAGGATGGACCTACAGAACAGAAGACCTGTACCAAATATTGGTGCCAAACCCTTTCAGGCTGTTTGTACTTTGCCAGTCACCAAGGCCAACCTCACAAAGAGTTGGACACCCGCCTCAAACCCTAGGAGGACCATCCAGTACCTCAACAACCAGGAAAGATCTACCTTGGAATGGAGGAGCCACTTCCCTGCACCAGGAGGCACCGACTGCAGATTCCCGGTCCAGCAATCTGTCGACCCCTGGGCCCACAGAGGGATCAGTACCCCAGAAAAAGGTCTTTGTGCTCTATAAAGTCAAATCCATCTCCGCTCCAGATGCCAGGGCCCGCCCTTCACCAATACCCTCGGTACCAGAGCAGTGACGCAACCGAGGCTTGTTGCGTGCCCAGTCCGGACACCACCAGCGCCAGCACCAAACTATCGACGAGAGATATCGGGATCCATAGCGCCAGCACCTACAACAATGTCAGTCGATTCATCTTCATCTCAAGGTGGTCTACAATGGCTTTGGTGAGACTACCTTCAACAGCCTCTCATCGAGCTCGGGAAAAAGTGAGATCCCCAACCTCCAAAGCTATGCTGAGACCACCGCCATCAGTTTTGTCAACATACAAGCTGCACTGATGAGGCTGAAGAGGAGTATGACAAATTGAAAATGCTCCTGGCCCACCTTCAACTGCAAGTTGTGTGTGTGTGGGGGACTATAGGTCCAAAGCCACAATCCAGCTGCTTGGCTCCAGGGGAGACAGAGCATGGACCAGAGTAAACATCTTGAATTTGTCCTTCTGCAAGAAAGCGTTCAGAGTACGGAAATCTAAAATGGGACAAAGGCCTGCATCCTTCTTCCACCCAAGGATATATTGGGAGTAACAGGAAGTCCCTTTGTTCTTTGGTAGGATCCTCTCTATGGCTCTTTGGGCAATAGACCCTGCTCTTCTTGGAGCGAAATGGACAGGTGCTCCTCCGAAAGATGTTCGGATGTGGGTGGAAGATGAGTGGCTCTGATGACGTGTTTTGCTCCCCTTCTCCAGGTCCCCGATGGCACAGTGAGACAGTACGACTCCATCAGACAAAACACCTATGCACCTGAGCCCCATAGCCCCTATCCATGGAATACAGGGGTGTCCCTGTGCCCCAGAGTCCCTCAAGAACTGAGCTGCCCACATTGGGTTATGCCGGACTGGTCCCCCAGCGTCTACTTGCAGCCTCTTTTTACAGGTACCATCTCTATTGACTTTAATGGGTAGCGTTTGAGGCTACCATTGCGTCTAGCACCCGGTCACCCCAGGGCAGACCGGATTGAACTGATGGTGGTTTCCTGGACCTTTTCCACTACTCACCTTAAGTCCAGAAGATCAGTCCTGTAAGTCGTTCGCAAGTGACCCTAGGCAGTGAATGTTTCTCCCATAGGATAACATTACCGCATTTGAGGCTCATGACTCAAATTCGATAGCTGTCATTTCCTACTGTTTCTACTGTAACAACTGATGATGTCTAAAGTACTTACATGTTTACGAAGCTCTTGGTAGCAAACATTATATAAAAATATCTGTTTTTCTAAATTTATCTTGAGGTTCTCCTTGAGTATATGTAAATTATTGACTATGTGTACAACGAATACTTAATACTACCCTCGGATAAGCCTAACCTGCTTGCCCACACTATATAAAAGAGAGCATTTGAGATTATAAATTTAAGCCCTGTCAACCGATAAGGGTTGTCTGGACTTTCTACATAGTGTACCTTATATTGGTACACTACATAAAAAGCCAGCTTCCTACACGGAGTCATACCTGATCCCTTTGGAGAGGTTCCCTTTCACTGCACCCTTCCTGGATAGAGGGCGATTTTAGGCCTTCCCTCCACTACAACATGTCCAGGACATTCGGGTTAAGATCCCAATATTTTAGCCTCTGCTTGGGCCTTGGTGAGAGTTTCTATGAGAATTCAGGGCCTCTTGGCCTCCTTCAACCTATGTGTCTACTATATATTATAAAGACATTTAGCCGCAGATTCCTTACCTTAGAATATCCCAGGTGTCGAGCTGGATCCAGAAAACCTTTGTTCCAGCAATACCCTTGTGCGCCAGTAGGTGCCATTGGTCGGCTCACATGACGTCATCGTTGTGTGTGTCGGAAGTGACGTCCGCTTCACCTATATATGCGCCACCTAGGGGCACTGACGTCAGTTCTCTTGTTTCCGTGCCCACTAGTGCAGATCCGTGATGAGAGCTATCCTTTATCACTTTTTGACAGGCTTTTTTCAACATACTATTTTTGGTGTGTAGATTTTTTCCTCTATGTCAAAGAAGACTTCTGGATTCAAACCGTGCGGCACATGCCATTGCGCCATGTCAGTGAGGGATTCACACTTAATTTGTCTGTGGATCCTGGAACGCAACCACGACTCAAAGTCGTGATCTGACTGATGGGGCATGGCTCGGAAGGCTTTGAGGAAGCGGTCCCTAAAGCTGCTTGTGGCCCTGCGTTTGGCTCCACGCCTCTCGCCCCAGAAGTCTTGTTCCTGGTCGAGAGGAAGGTCCGGGCACCACTCTGGGAGTCCAAAGTCCTCGTCTCACCACTCAAAGTGGTTGAGTTGGTCAGGTAAGAGGCATAAGAAACATAAGAAATTGAAGCCTGCTTCCTCTTCTCCCCATCTGTCGGCTGATGGGACGGAGGAGCCTTAACGCTCTAGGCCTCGTTATGCGGAACCTGTTCCTGGGTTGGCTCCACACTTCACAGCCTTTCCAGGAGCCGAACCAACCCCCTCCCTGCTTAAAGAATTCTATGATGCCATGTGCCTCATGTTTGGGCGACCTTTCCCTCCCGGTGTGCCTTTGAACCCCTGCGGTTCAGAGGGGGCTCCATTGAGTTCTGCTCCGGCAAATCTGGCCCGGCGCCGATGGCCCAATGGATTGAGTGGTGGATCTGGACCGGCACAGATCGTACCTCTGCGGCCGTCCTCTGCACCTGTGCCGAGACTCCCAAAACTGCTGCCACCTACGGCGGTGCCATCCAATTCTTATACCTGACGAGCCGAATTGGTTTGACTCAGATTCCTGCATCGATGCCCTTGGGTCCTAGGTCGATTCCTCAGCCTTATTTTGAAAGGCTAGGAATGGAGGAGGATTGGGAATAGTCGCTAGACCCTTTATATGACCAGCCTGAGCACGAAATGGACTGGCAGGAGGAATTTGGTGAGGCCAGTGGACTGGAAATCTCCCCAGATGTTGGCCTGCTTTCTCCCCCTACCGTGGCTATGAAGGAGGGAGCTTGTGCTATGGTGTTGAGAAGGACAGCCGAGGTTCTGGACATCAATATGAACATCTTGACGATGGTCCTGCTGCTAGATGCCTCCTCCTCTGAATTCCTCCTGCCTTTCAACGAGGCCTTGACTGATGTCCTACTGTTTAGCTGGTCCAAACCCAGCACAGGTGCTACTGTGACTAGGATACTCACCCGCCGCCATTGCCCTGCACCGGGCAACCCAAAATTCCTCACAAACCACCCTACCCCCGAGAGCCTGGTGGTCCAACCCTCTACTTCCAAAGTGCGTTGCTTTTCTCACCCCTGGACAGGGAATCCAAGAGTCTAGATAGTTGGGGCAAAAAGATTTTTTTCTTCCACCAGTCTTGCATTGCGGTCAGTGAACACTGCATGCCTACTGGGCTGTTACACACACTCCTTCAGGGAAACCTGGAGGAGACCCAGGCCTTTCTCTCCCAAGCGATATCAGATGGTAGAGTTGCCAAGTTCATCATTTGTTGTGGTCTTGACAACACCGACTCACTGGGCAGAGCAATGTCCTCAACTGTGGCTATTCGTCACCACGCCTGGCTGAGGACTTTTGGCTTTTCTGGGGATATCCAGGCTCCCTTTATTGACATACCCTTTGATGGTGCCTGTCTATTCGAAGACCAGGCAGACATGGCCCTGGAGTGCTTTAATGACTCACAGGTTACAGACAAGTCCTTGGGTCTCTTGGTGTCCACCCGTCCCGTCTGCTTTTTGTCCCTTTTGTCGCCACAGAAGGGGCTTTCAGCCGTGCCAACCATACCCCAGCCAAAAGACCTCACAAGTTCAGCAACCTCTCTGCTGCTCCTTTCGATCCCATGGTTCAGGCGTCCAGAGGTCCAGTCACTCCACTCCTCCCCTGCAGCCTCTAAACCTTCCTAGTTTGGCCCTTCAGGATCATGGGTGGCCGGTTGGTGGCATGATCAGCCATCACCTCCACTACTGGCAAAACGTAACGTCAGACAAGTGGGTTCTTCACATAGTCCGAAAGGCTACTCCCTACCTTTCGAGACTACCCTTTCCTCCATGCCCTCGACTTCCGACCGGCTGAAGGATGACCTCCCGAACTTGCTTTAGAAGGAAGTAGGGTCTCTCTTGGCCAAGGGAGCATAAAGACGGTTCCAGCCCAGAAGTAGGCTGTTGTTGCTATTCCTGCTACTTTCTCGTCCCGAAAAAGGACAAGAGCCTTTGTCCTAGTCTAGATCTGCAAGCCCTGTTTACCAAAGGTGATGGTGATTGCAGCTCATCTGCGCAGATTAGGTGTGCCAGTCTTCACCTATCTCAACTTACTGTTGAAGGCGAGCTCGCCCCAGGCTGTTGTCTCCCACCTCCAGACTATGTCAACTTCTTGCTTTCGCTGGGGTTCACGATCACTGTTCCAAAGTCACACCTGACTCACTCTCCGAGGCTCACTTTCATCGTAGCTGTTCTGGACACAGTGCAGTTTCGAGTCTAGCCTCTCGAGCGACGAGTCCAGGATATTCAGGCTATGATACCGATATTTCTGCTTCTATCCTGGATTTTGGTGAGACTGACTATGAGGCTGCTGGGCCTCATGGCCTCCTGCTTCCTGCTAGTGACAACACCACCTCCATGTGGTACTGCAACAACCAGGGCAGGGTGGTGTCGTGGACCCTTGTCAAGAGGCCCTGCGTCGCTGGACATGGCTGCAACAGCAGGGCATATCTCTGGTGATTCATCACCTGGCAGATTCCCTAACTGCCAGGGCAGACATCGCTGCCTTGCGGATCACGAGTGGCGTTTCCATCGGAGGTGGCACCAAAGTCTTTCAGCGGTGGGGAGAGCCTTGGTTAGATCTGTTTACCTCAGCCGAGAATGCTTACTGTCAGCAATTTTGCACTTTTGGGGTTTTCAAGGTGACTGTCGCTCAGAGACGTTCTTCCTTTCGAGTGAAGCTACGCCTTAATACCCATACCACTCCTGCACAGAGGGCTCAAGAAGATCAGGAACGGCATGGACCAATTCATTATTGTGGCTCCATACTGGGCACAAAGAGTCTGGTATCCTGAGCTTCTCCAATTAAGCATCGATCCTCCTTTGGGAGGAGCTTCTGGCGCAACACCAGGGGAGGGTCTTTAACCTGAACCTGTCAACACTATGCTGTCTTGTGTGGAGCTTGAGCAGTGGCAGTTGATAGCATTCAACATTCCTCCCATCGTCTGTTATGTTATTTGGGCAGCCAGGCGTCCTTTAACCAAAACCGTATATTCCTGCCAGTGGAACAAATTTGTAAAATACTGCACAGACAGATCTGTTGATCCTCTTTCCCTCTGCTCTGGACACTCTTAAAGGGTACCTTTTGGCCTTGTCTGCTTTCTTGAGGCTGCCAGACCAACCCTCTTTATTTAAATCCCCAATTGTAAATAGATTTATTAAGGGGCTTGTAAATATTTTCCCATTTGCCCCTTTCATCATGCCTCAGTGGGACCATAATTTGTTTCTCACCTTCCTGATGTGTGCTCCATTCGAACCTCTGCACAACTGCCCTCTCCGGCTGCTTACCATCAAGCAACCTTTTTTAGTGTCATTAACTTCAGCCAGGGGAGTGAGCGAATTGCAGGCTCTGTCATCCAAGCCTCCTTACCTGACCATCTTCCCTGATAAGTTGGAGCTTCGCAAAATGGCCTCTTTCTTACCGAAAGTGGTAAACATTCCATGTGGGGCAATCCGTCACTTTGCCCGCTTCCTACGCTCCTTCGCACCCCCTAAAGAAGAGGAGCGAATGGACCCAAAAAGAGCATTGTTATTCTACCTTGACTGCACAAGAGTTATGGGTGGATGACCAACGCTTCGTGAGGTACGTTGGATCAAAGAATGGTCGTGCGGTGCAGAAGAGGACAATCTCGCAATAGGTCATCCTCTGCATCAAAATTTGCCACGCTCCAGCCAAGAAACTGCCTCCTGAAGGCTTACAAGCCCATTCCACCATAGCTAAGGCTGTAACATGGCATTGCAACATGGTGTTCCAATCCTTGACATTTGTCAGTCAGCAATGTAGGCATCCCTACACAGTTTCCCTTAGCTCTACTACCTAAAAAGTCAAGCCCACATGGACGGCCTTTTTGGCCACTCTGTCCTGCAGGACTTTCTGGTCTAAACTTGTCCACAGTCCCGCCTCCGGGGATGCTATTGCTGGGGTATCTATTGTAAGGTAAGGCATCTGCGGCTAGATGTCTCTATCAGATGGACAAGTTACTTACCTTCGATAACACCTTATCGGGTAGAGACACAATCTAGCCGCAGATTTCTTACCGACCCACCCATCCTCCCCGTACTGCGGATAGATTTTTATCGTCGGGGATGATCCCTTTCAGGGTCCTGTTTTTAAACACACCAATGTCAGTACCACTCATGGCTCTGTGCTCCTGGTGTGAAAAGTCGTGAAAAGTAACTGACGTCTGCGCGCCGAGCTGGCGCCTATATAGGTGACGCCGATGTCACTTCCAGCGCAGATGACGCCAATGTCACTCGGAGCCGACCAACTCCACCTACCAGCGTGCAAGGGTATTGCTCGAGTAAAAGTTTTCCAGATTCAGCCCGACGCCTTGGAATTTCTTAGGTAAGGAATCTGCAGCTAGATTGCTCCTTCCAGATAAGGCATTACTGAAGGTAAGTTACTTGTCGGTCAGGTGGCACATGCAGGCCCTGCAGTGTAACAAGAAGTCTCAGTGGGCCCAATACCAAAGGAACCTTTCCAATTCCATCCAGGTTTCAGAGGAAACTGCAAAAGACCTGCTGTAGTGGCACAACCGCAACTGGACCAGCAGCAGACACTCTCACTGCCCCCTCAGAGGTGATGGTGGTGACGGATGCATTGCAGCTAGAATTTGTTGGTTATCTGGGAGAACTAGATATCAGAGGTCCCACCTCCACATCAGCCTGTAGGAATTGTGAACCGTTTACCTGATGCTGAAAGCCTTTCTATGATCCATCAAAGGGATGCTGGTTCAAGGTATCTATCATGGACAGCACTACCGCCATATGGTACTGCATCAAAAAATGTGTGGTGGGACCCCTGGATCCTATGTCAGGAGACGCTTCGTCTCTGGAGCTTGCTAGATTCCAGGATGTTTACCTGACCGTATACCACCTGGCGGGATCTTTGTAACCCAGGGTCGACAAACGCAGCCAGCGGTGCCTAGCAGATCACAAACTGTGGTTGCACCCGAAGACTTTCTCCATCACCTGGAACTGGCAGCGGCATTATTTTTTTTGGTGCGCCGCTACCTCCACTGCACGAGTTCTGAAGAAGATCAAGAACAACGGGGCCAAAGTCATCAACGTCTACATGGCCCCCTCACCCCCATCATCAGAAACCATAGGCTCAACATCGTCTCCTACACCGATGACACCCAGCTCATCCTCTCCTTCATCAAGTAACCCAACATCACCAGGCACAACTTCCAAGAAGAGATTAAATCCGTTGCTACCTGGATGAGCAACAGCTGTCTGAAGCTCAACTTGGAGAAAACAGAAGTCTTCATCCTCGGCTCCACCCCATCTGCATGGGACAACACCTGGTTGCCCCCGACCTCGGAAAGCCACCTACGCCAACGGACCATGCACGCAACCTCGGCATCATACTCTACTCCTCACTCACCGTGAATCGCCAGATCAACGTCTCATCTTCCGCCTGTTTATCACCCTCTGCATACTTCGCAAGACGTTCAAGTGGATCCCCCGACTCTAAGAAATCCGTCACCCAAGCACTCATCACCAGCAGACTGGACTACGACAACGCTCTCTATGACGAAATCAACAAAAAACTCCTCCACAAACTCCAGACTCATCCTCGACATCCCACGACACAAGCACATCACCCAACACCTCCGCGACCTCCACTGGCTCCCCGCCAAAAGGAGAAAAACTTTCAAGCTGCTCATACACGCCTACAAAGCCCTCTACAACACCAGAACCTCAACGACCGAATCTCCTCCTACGCCCCCAAGAGAAACCTCCGCTCAGCCAACCTTGCCCTAGCCCCCATCCCTCGTTTCTACATGACCAGAGCAGGTGGAAGATCCTTCTCCTATCTCGAAGCCAAGACCTGGAACAAACTCCCCCTCTACTTTTGACGAAGCCCGACACTGTTCCAATTCAGAAAGGACCTCAAGACCTGGCTCTTCCAGCGGAGCTGCCCCCGTCCGTGCCTTGAGACCCTCACGGGTAAGTAGTGCGCTCTACAAACCATGATTGATTGATCTGACTTACGTCTCTGGATTGGGAAAGGAGCGTGTGATACCTGGAACCTCTGGGCATGAACAGCTGTCCTCTGATCAGGCTTCAGAAGGATCTTCTTTTGCCATAGCAGGGTAGGGTCTCCACCTGAATATGCACATTCATGAATGGAGATTGAGAGGCAGCAGTTGACTGCATTCATCCTCCAGAAGTAGATGTAATCCTTGCTGCCAAATGGTCCTCTACAAACTCTGTCTATGCTGATCTTTGAGGGACACGTTTGAGGCTTGGTGTTGTATCCGTAATAGACACCCATTGCAGGCCAAACTATTGAATGTCTTGTTATTTGTGTTATCTTTGACCCAGCAAGGACTTGCAGTGGGCACGGTTAAAGTTTATCTGTCAGCCCTTTCTGCATTTTTGAGTTTACCTGACTAAGCGTCCTTGTTCAAACAACCTTTCGTGATTTCTTAAAGGTTTAATTTGCATTTTTCATCCTATACTCTTTGCGATGCTACAGTAATACCTTAATTGGATGCTTACTTTTCTTATATGCTCTGCTTTTGATCCTCTATATGGCTATCCTCTACCTCTCTTGCCTGAAAGAGTCTTTCTCATTGTGATAACCTGAGCTTGTTGTGTGAGTGATCTTCAGACTTTGTCAGTTTAACATCCCTTCACCATCTCCTTTCCAGACAGACTTCTGCTGACAACTAGAGCAGCATTTTTACCAAAGATTGTGGCCCTCTCTAATGTTGGACAGTCCAGCACTCATCCAACGTTTTTTGCTTCTCTTCTTCCCTCGAAACAGGAGAAACTCCATTGTTTTGACCCAAGAAGAGCACTCAGCTTTTACATCGATGGTACCAAAGACCATGGGATTGACAATCAGCCCTTTGTGGGTTTCTTTAGGGCAAGACAGTGCAGAAAAGTACTCTATCATGGTGGATATTTGTTTCTATTACTATCTGCTATGCACTGGCCAACAAGTAGCCCCTTGAGGGACTCTGGGGCCAGTTCCATCAGGGCTTAGGTTGCTACCACTACACAGGATGTCCTTGGCATCTAGCAAACTGGAATGTTGATGCCAATATGCATGTTCCAAAAACACTACTGTCTTATCAGCCAGTTCTGATGGACGAGCATGTTTGCTGTTTGAGTCATTTTACAGACCCACCAGTGGAGGAGGTACTGCTTTGGTATCTATTCTAAAGGTGAGAAATCTGCTTTCTGATGGATACATCTGCCAGTGGATTCCTCACCTTGTGAATATCCCCTGCGCCAGCAACGTTCGGAAACTTTTGTAGCAGTCCACGCCGATGTGGTCGAAGACGACGTCACAGAGACACAGCTCCGCTCGCGACTCCGCTGACGTCACCGGCTCCATAAGAAGACCTCATCGGCGTGATGACGTCCGTTCCCTTTTTTCCGCGCCGACGACGCCAACGGATTTTGGGAATCGTTACTTGTAGCTTTACTGGTTACTTTGTGTGTTTTCTGGGATTTCTCTGTTCTTCTTGGAAAATGTCGACAAGGAAGTCTGGGTTTAAGCCTTGTCGAGAGTGTGGCAAACACATGTCTATCACCGACCCACACGACGATTGTGTTTGGTGTTTGTCTTCAGACCACGATGTGGAAGGAGGTTCGAGCTGTCGGAAGATGAGCTCGAAGGCTCTTAAAGAAAGAGAGGCGAAGCTTTTCATCGCCCGGATGAAGAAGAAGGAAAAAAAGAGGAAGAAGGAGGTCTGGATCCAGGTCGAGGTCGGCGTCCAAGTCGACTAAGGGGCATGCTTCAAAGAGTAAGAAGCATAAGAAGAAGAGGAGACATGCTTCGCATCATCATTCCGATAAAGGTTCGGCTTCGAAGTCGAAGTCGCCTACTCGACGTCGGAGAGAGTCAGTGTCTCCTTCTCCAGTCCCGGCTTCGCCTCCAACTCCTTCTTCTCCGGTGACTTCGCCGGTTCCAGCTGCTTCTCCGGTGCCGGTGTCATCCCCGATGCCGGTTCCATCTCCGGCTCCAGCAAGTCCTCCGGCTCCGTCTCCGACTCCGGTCCCGGATGAGGATTGTCAGCCTCCGGGTGAGACCGTGACGCCGCTTGTTCCACCGTCGGCGCCAGCAGGCCCGAGTCCGGTGTTACCTGACCAGTATCCTGCTTTTCCTGGTCCAGGTCAGGACCCTACGCATTACCTAAATGTAATGTATGGGGTTTTTTCAAGGGCCATGTATACCCCTGGTGCACCTATGGGTCCGATGGCTTTCAATTTGGGAGTGCCGCAGGTCTACCCTCGGGCTCCGTTCGTGCCATTCTTTCCAGCGACGCCGTCTTGGCAGCTGCCGGCGCCGAGAACATCGACGCCGCTTCCCTCTTCACCGGCGCCGACTCGACTTCGTTTGACGCCGCTGCCGGCTGCTCCAGCTGATCCGCGTTCGACGCCGCTGCCGGCGCCGTCGAATTCGAACACGGCGCCGCCGACGCCGCAGGTGCGGATTCGTTCAAGAAGGGAAGCGCAGAGAGTTCTGGAAGAGAGACGCTTTCTGTTGGAAGAGACTGAAGAGGGAGAGTTGGTCGAATCTGATGATTTGTTTGAGGAGTTAAAGGAGGCAAGTGGGCTGGAATTGTCTCCAGAGTGGGAGATCACTCCACCATCGGATGAACCCTCTAAAGAGGCAGCACCCTATCATGCGGTGATAAGAAAAGCTGCAGAATTGTTGGACCTCCAATTACCGACAACTGAGTTTAAGTCCAATATTCTTACGGAGGTGTTGCATTCACCGACTGCGGTCTCAGAGCCTTTGTTACCATTTAACGAAGCTATTATGGAACCTGTGTTGGAGGTATGGCGCAAACCTTTGTCAGCTCCTGCAGTCTCCAAGGCAGTCGCTAGGAGATATAGAGTGGCTCCTGGGGATCCTGGATTTTTATCTTCGCACCCTTCGCCTGAAAGCCTGGTAGTTCAGGCGGCTTGTTCGGGACGATCAAAAGGGGCATTTCCTCAGGTTCCAGGAGACAGGGAGGCCAAAAAGGTGGACCAATCGGCCAAAAAGGTCTTTTCATCAGCCAGTATGGCGTTAAAGTCGTCAAATGCAACGTGTCTGTTGGGACGCTATATCCATGCGCTTATGGACTCGGCAAAAAAGTTGGCTCCGAAGCTGTCAGAGGAGGATCGGGCTGGCTTCAATGAAGTTCTGACTGATGCCCAGGCGGCTGCTCGACAAGTTATTCAAAGTGGTCTGGACACGGCGGACTCGGTGGCCAGAGTCATGGGGTCTTCGGTTGCCACCAGGAGGGGTGCGTGGCTAAAGTCCTCTGAATTCTCTTCTGATGTTCAGTCAACTTTATTAGACTTGTCTTTTGATGGGTCTGGTTTGTTCGGGAAGAAGGCGGATGCTGCTCTCGAACGCTTCAAGGAGAGTAAGGCTACGGCTAGGTCGTTGGGCCTTCAATCCCAGCCGAGAGGTACTTTCAAGAGGTATAGAGGCTTTGGAAAGGCGACTTTTCGCTCCTATAGACCGACCCAGCAGCAGCAGCAAGGTTCCTCGTCAAGAGGTTACAGAGGAAGAATTAGGGGTCGCACACGTGGCCGTCAGCTCTCCTCCTCCTCTTCCTCCTCCTCTGCCCCTCCCACCACCGCAAAGCAGCCCTAGATTCGACATTCCGGATCATGCTGGTCCTGTGGGGGGCCGGCTTACCCATTTTCTACAAGATTGGGAGTCTGTAACTACAGATCTCTGGGTTCTGGATCTTGTAGAAAATGGGTACGCCCTGCCCTTTCGGGAGTTGTCTCCAAATTACCCTCCTTGCCAAGGGGCTTGCTCGGAGGACCACCGTCTTCTCCTGCAGGAGGAAGTTCTGAAGTTGTTTTAAAAAGGTGCGATAGAGGTGGTTCCGGAGCAGGAGAGGGGTCAGGGGTGCTACTTCCGGTACTTTCTGATTCCGAAAAAGGACGGCAGATTGCGTCCGATACTGGACCTCAGAATCTTGAACTTTTACCTGAAACAGGAGAAGTTCAAGATGCTCACCCTTGCGCAGGTTCTTCAGGCGCTGAATCAGGAGGACTGGATGGTGTCGCTCGACTTGCAGGATGCGTATTTTCACATCCCCATCCTGAAGTCGCACAGGAAGTACCTCCGGTTTACGGTAGGGTCGCAACATTATCAGTTTGCGGTCCTTCCGTTTGGTCTTACTTCGGCACCTCGAGTCTTCACAAAGGTGATGGCGGTGGTGGCAGCCCATCTCAGAAGGTCGGGGATTTCAGTTTTCCCTTACTTAGACGACTGGCTGATCAAGGCGGAGTCGTCGGAGAAGGTGCTGCGTCATCTGCAGGATACAACTCGGCTGTTGTACAAATTGGGTTTTTCGATCAACGTGCCCAAATCTCACCTGGTGCCTTCTCAGCACAACCTGTTCATAGGTGCGGTATTGGACACTACTGTGTGTCGAGCATTCCCTCCTCCACAAAGGATTCTCGACATACAGGAAATGATTCCTTTATTTTACAGCGGAGCGGTCGTTCCAGTTCTGAAGGTCCTTCGCCTGCTCAGTCTGTTCGCCTCCTGCATCCTGTTGGTCAACCATGCACGCTGGCACATGAGGGCGCTCCAGTGGTGTCTCCGCAAGCAGTGGTATCAGCACAAGGGAGATCTCAGGGAGTCTGTGAGGATCTCCAGAGAAGCTGCAGCGGATCTATCTTGGTGGAGCGTGGAGGGCAATCTGTCTCAAGGAAAGCCCTTTCATCTTCCTCCATCGGTGGCCACAGTGATAACGGATGCCTCCACCTTAGGGTGGGGTGCTCATCTGGTGGATCTGGAGATCAAGGGTCTTTGGTCTCCAGAGGAAAGGTTACTTCATATCAACCTTCTGGAATTGCGGGCGATTCGTTTGGCATTCAAGGCCTTCCTCCCTTCCCTTCGCGGTCAGTCTGTTCAAGTCCTGACGGACAACACTACCGCGATGTGGTATATAAACAAGCAGGGAGGAGTGGGGCTCTTTGTCTCTGCAGAGAGGCCCTGCGTCTATGGTCCTGGGCTCAGGACCATCAGATTTGTCTGATGGCAAATCATCTGGCCGGGGTTCTGAACGTACGTGCGGACAGTCTCAGTCGGCAGTTCTCCGCCGATCACTAGTGGAGGCTTCATCCGGAGGTAGTTCGTTACGTCTTCTGGATGTGGGTAACTCCTCGGGTGGACCTGTTCGCCACTTACGAGAATGCTCACTGCCCGTCATTCTGCAGTCTCCAGTCTCCGATGCAGGGAGCGTTGGGGGACGCGTTTCAGTTGAGTTGGAGGTCTCGACTCCTTTACGCGTTTCCTCCCATACCCTTGATTCCTCGGGTTCTGAGGAAGATTCGCCAAGACCGGGCCCAAGTTATATTGGTCGCCCCGGATTGGCCACGAAGGGTGTGGTATACAGATCTTCTCCACCTCTCCTCGTGCCCTCCGCTCCGTCTCCCTCTGAGGGCAGACCTCCTCTCGCAGTCGGAGGGGCAGGTTCTACACCCCCACCTCCAGAGCTTACACCTTCATGCCTGGAGATTGAACGGGGCAACCTGAATTCTTTCTCTCTCCCGCCAGATGTGATCGATGTTATTTTATCGGCCAGGCGACACTCCACTAAATCTATATACTCATATAGGTGGTCTAAATTTGTGCTTTGGTGCGGAGAGAGGTCCATTGATCCTTTGAAGGCTCGTCTGTCTAACATTCTACAGTTTGCCCTTTCTCTGGCTCAGCAAGGCTTTGCTGTGGCTACAGTTAAAGGATATTTATCGGCTTTGTCGGCATTCCTATGCCTGCGGGATCAGCCGTCACTGTTCAAGTCACCTATTGTTCTTCGTTTTATAAAGGGTCTTACAAATAAGTTACCTCCTACTCCCTTTATTGTGCCCCAATGGGACTTAAATCTTGTATTAACCTATCTTATGGGTTCTCCCTTCGAGCCCTTACGTAAGTGTCCCTTGAGGCTGTTGTCTTTCAAGACGGTATTCCTTATCGCAATTACCTCGGCAAGGAGGGTAAGTGAGCTTCAAGCTCTTAGTTCAAAGCCCCCATTCTTGACTGTGCATGCTGAACGAATGGTACTCCGGACCAGGGCTGCGCTTTTCCCTAAGGTGGTAACTCCTTTCCATCTGGGACAATCCATTACCCTTCCTTCTTTTTATCCTCCCCCTCATCCTTCCAAGGAGGAGGAGAGACTTCACCGTTTGGACCCTAAAAGGGCGGTGAGCTTTTACTTGGACAGGACAAAGGACATCAGGATTGATGATCAGCTCTTCGTGGGCTTTGCTGGCTGCAGGAAAGGTCGAGCAGTGCACAAGCGCACCCTTTCCAGGTGGATTGTCTTGTGCATCAAGATTTGCTACTCTTAGGCTGGTAAGGAGCCTCCGGAGGGTTTAAGAGCTCATTCCACTAGAGCAAAGTCTTCCACCTCTGCTTTGTCTAGGGGGGTTCCTGTGGAGGACATTTGTAGGGCGGCAACTTGGGCCTCCCTTCACACCTTTGCAAAACATTATTGTTTAGACTCCGAGGTGAGGAGGGACGGACATTTTGCTCGCTCCGTCCTTCAGGATTTTCTGGTATAGAAGGGTGGACACCCTCCTCCGGGAGTGGGGACTGCTGTGGAATCTATTCACAAGGTGAGGAATCCACTGGCAGATGTATCCATCAGAAGAACAAGTTACTTACCTTCGGTAACGCTTTTTCTGGTGGATACAGTATCTGCCTGTGGATTCCTCACTGACCCACCCGCCTCCCCGTTGTCCATCCTTCTATACCGGTATTTCTATGCCTGTAACTTTATTGATGGGTTTCAAGTGTGTTTATCACTGTCAAAAGCATTATGTTAATTCTTGTGCTTTGTTATTTATTTTTCACACTGGGTGTGTTGATATGCATATGGTGTACTGTGTATACTGTGTATGTATATATATTGCTGTCAGTCTGTCCGTGTGCCTCGAAGGCACGGAAAAAAGGGGCGGAACTGACGTCATCACGCCGATGAGGTCTTCTTATGGAGCCGGTGACGTCAGCGGAGTCGCGACCGGAGCCATGTCTCTGTGACGTCGTCTTCGACCACATCGGCGTGGACTGCTACAAAAGTTTCCGAACGTTGCTGGCGCAGGGGATATTCACAAGGTGAGGAATCCACAGGCAGATACTGTATCCACCAGAAAAAGCGTTACCGAAGGTAAGTAACTTGTTCGTTAGAAGTATCCATAAGAAGAAAAAGTTATGCTCTTTCTGGTGAATACTCTATTTAACAAGATTGCTCACCGCCCTCCTGCGTCCCCACTCTGATGACTCTTTCCTATATAAAAGTTCCCACACTGATGCACATAATTTATCCTTTGATCTCCACGTGTCAAGAAAGAAACTGATGCAGCGCTCTTGTGTGGCTCTTGTATGCAACTGTTGTCATCACTTCCAAGGCTGAACGGGGTTGACGCGAAGCCACAAGATGCCACCTATCAGCATGCATAGGCTATGCTGAAAAACCTTCTGGAGCCAGTCTGGCACCTGAGGATATTCTAAAGATGAGGAATCTGAGGTTACATAGAATATCCACCAGAAAGAGTTTTCACCAAATGTAAGTAACTTGTCTTACAAGAAAAGTGAATAAGTATATGACTTTGAATGCAGGTATCTATATTTCATTGCTTTATCACAGGACCTACTGCAGTGCCTGTTGCTTCTGCACCTTCTTCCACAGGAAAAGAAACAACATGGAAAACACCACTGTTACTCACGCTTTCCAGGAGTCCAGCCTGCACCCCTTCTAGTCACACCTCAGTGCCACCCTTCACATGCCTCTGGTTTCCCCCCCTTTCTCCTAAACAGATTACCTCAGGCCATCATGGATTTATCAGTGTCTCTCAGCTCCCCAAGCATACCACCTGTTGAGTTGTCGATAACCTTCAATACCATCCCTACCAAGGCTGTCAAGAGCAGTTCTCAGGGTCGAGCAGGAGATGATGGCTCTAATTATCATGGTTTTAAGGAGAAGATCAATGAATGCAAGCATAATTTAATTAGTGACAACATATTGACAAGTAGCATGAGATGAAATAAACCTAGAGGGAGGCCTTGCGCTGCCGGATCTGGAGGCCTACTACCATGCTGCGCAGCTCCAGCGGTTCACGAAGTGGGTGGCGGGTCACATCTGGCGCCCGGAGGACCGGGGAGGGTCGGATCCGAGCTGGCACCATTGGTCTTGTGTGCTGCTCCGAGTCCCGATGAGGGATGCTTCGATGCCATCGGACTTGAGGGCGGTGCGACACTGCTGGGCGCGCTTAGCCAGGAGGACGCAGGTACGGGTTCCCTATGCGCCTGAGATCCCCTTGCGGATGTGTGGGGCTTTGCCTCATGGGGGAGACTGGAGCCGGTTGTCGGCCTGGGAAGAGGCGGGAGTTATGGCGCTGGGTGACCTCTATGAGGATGGTAATCTTCTCCCTTTTGCAGACCTCAGGGAGCGGCACGATCCCCCGCGGGGGGACTTCCTCTTGCATGCAGCTCTGACTGCGGCTATCAGGAAACACTGGCGACGGGGACCGGTGGAGCCGACCACATCCCTTGCTTGTCAGTACGTAGTGATGGCGGCGGGGACTTTTAAGGCGGTGACCTGCCTTTATCGGCGGATTACCTGTGATATGCGTCAACCCCTGACTGCACTGCGACTCAAGTGGGAGGCGGATCTTGGGGAACCCATTGCGGAAAAAGCCTGGGACGAAATCATGGAGCGTCCATGGAAATGTTCCTGAAATGCGCGGTTCCAACTTATCCAGTTCTATGTCTTTCATAGGGCATACCTCACGCCTAGTAAAATAGCTGAATATTTTGGGGGGTCGGATGCTTTCCCCCGTTGTGACCAGGACGGGGCGAATTTCCTCCACATGTTCTTGGACTGCCCACGGGTGGGAAACTTTTGGCGGGAGGTGACGACTGCACTGCGGGCTGTGACTGAGAGGGAACTGGAGACGATACCAGGGGTCTGCTTGCTGCATTGGTTCCCACACACTGCTAAGACTAAGGTAACCAGCCGGTTCATTGACCTGGGGCTGGTCCTGGCCAAACGGGAGCTTACTTCCCATTGGAAGGCGAGGCAAGGGCCTAATCTCTTGCGCTGGAATAGAGATGGTGAAGTGGGCGGGAAGCGAGGGGAACTATAGACTGGGCATGGCGCGGAGGAATGGAAGTGAGAAATCACAAGAAATGGCCCGGGCATGGATGGCACTCCTGGAACTATTCAAACAGCCAGATGAGGGTGGCGAGGGGGAGCCTGGGGAGGGGGATAGGGTAGGAGACCCTTGAGACTCTCTCCATGATCATAGGAATGCAGGGCGAGGGGAGGACTCTGGACCCGGGATAAGCAGCTTCCCCCTGGCCTCTTGTTATACTCGCTGTGCCCTGTGGGAGGGGAATCCGTCAGGCGGCGTGGGAGGCTTCAGGGTTCACTTGACTACATTAGATACTGGCGACATGCTTGGGGGGTGGCTGGGGTGGGGGGCGTTGTTGGGGGAGATTTGCCGGGGAGAGGGGTGGGGGCCTTTTGTTTGTACTGCATTATGAATCTGAAAGAAACACGTTAGTTAGATTCCTCACCTTAGAATATCCCCAGGCGTCAGACTGGATCCGGAAGATTTTTCGTCAGCAATACCCCTTGCGCGTCGCTAGGCGTCGTCTGCGGCTCCGCGTCCGTCGTCGGCGTCGTGCGCCGGGATGACGTCGTCGGAGTACTTAGACGCCGCCCTCGCGCGCTGACGTCAGTTCTTCTTTTTTCCGCGCCAGTAAGCGCAGATCCGGGAGAGCTACCCCTTTTAGTCTTTTTTGACTAAATCTTTTTGATCATTTTTGATCCTTGTCTGTCGACATCTGGTGCCGGTAGGATGCCTGGGTTCAAGGCTTGCGAAGATTGTCATCGACTGATGTCGGTGACCGATCACCACCGCCGGTGCCTCTACTGCTTAGGCCTCGACCACGACGCGGAGTCGTGCAACGACTGTCAGGCCCTGACTTCGAAGGCTAGGCGGGAGCGGTCCCGCAAGCTTCTCGAGCTTCGCCACTCGGCTCCGCGTCGTGCGCGATCCCGGTCCAGGAGGAGGTCCAAGGATCGCTCGCGGAGCCCTAGCCGACGCCACCATCGATCGTCGGGCTCCAAGTCGTCGGGTAAGTCCAAACACTCTAAGAAGTCCAAGCGGCGACATCGCTCTTCGGACTCCCCTCGACGGTCGCGCGACTCGGCCGAGGGTCCAAGTGGTTCCACCCCCGCGGCTCCGGCGGAGCCGCAGGTGCCGCGTCCGCCCCCATACCTTCCGGTCCCTGGGGCTGACGCGGCGCCGGCGGAGATCAGTGCCTTCCTCTCGGCCATGAGGAGCCTGGCCCCGCCGTCGACGCCCGCTGGCGCGCCTTCGGGCCCCGCGGACTCGACTGGGCGACCTCGCGTGCCGGCGGCTCCGGCCCCGGCGCCGTCGACGACTCCGGTCTCGACGCCGCAGGTCCCCGCGGGGCCCATGCCTGGGCCCCAGTCGACGCCGGTTGACCTTGTCACTCCTCCACCGGCGCCGACGCCTGAACCACCGACGCCGTCACCGACGCCGACGCCTGTGACGCCGACGCCCCAGTTTAGCCCTCATCCGGACCCGACGCCGGCACGGCGTCCGCCGACGCCGCATCCGACGCCGCTAGAGTCCTACCATCTCTACAGTCCGGTTCCGATCATTCCTCCTGTTTATCAGGAATCGGAAGAAGGGGGCGACTGGGAGGGGTTCGAGGACCCTCTGGCTGTTCAGTCACAGCTTTCTCAGGACTGGGCAGATGAACTGGGGGAGGCCAGCGGGCTGGACACCTCGCCAGATGCTGGATTCACTTCTCCTCCGACCGTGGCTTCGGAGGAGGGTGCAGCATTTTCTGTGGTGCTGCGCAAGGCGGCTGAGGCCCTTGGGCTCGAGTTGCCTGCCGTGGCTGTGAGGACCAACATCCTCACTGAGGTGCTTCAAACCTCAGCAAGCTCCACTGAGCCTCTGCTGCCGTTCAACGAGGCCCTCACTGACGTTCTGCAGGGCACCTGGTCCAAGCCCTCCACAGTTCCTCCTGTGGATAGGAACGTTGCCAGGCGCCACCGCCCTGCTCCGGGCGACCCCAGTTTCCTGTCCCAACACCCCACCCCCGAGAGTCTGGTTATCCAGGCCTCTACTTCCCAATCCTCCTTCCCGACCGCTCCGCCGGACCGGGATTCCAAGAGACTCGAGCAGTTTGGCAAGAAACTGTTCTCGTCCCTTAGTTTGGGCCTGCGGTCCTTAAATACCGCCTGTCTCTTGGACCGTTATTCCCATTCCCTGTGGGATACGGTGGAGGACGTGCTGCCCCTGTGTCCGGAGGAGGTCCGGACGCGTCTTACCCAGGCTTTGGCCGATGGGAGGGATGCAGCACGGCACGCCATAAGATGTGGGCTTGACACCACGGACTCGCTAGGTCGGGCGATTTCCACCACGGTGGCGCTCCGCCGCCACGCCTAGATGCGGTCCACGTCATTTTCCGGGGATGTCCAGAACACCCTCATGGACATGCCCTTTGATGGCACTCGCCTGTTTGGTGAGAAGGCGGACAGTGCGCTGAACCGCTTTAAGGACTCCCGGGCTACGGCCAAGTCCTTGGGCCTCTCGGCTCCGCGGGCGCACACCTCCGCTTTTCGCCCCTTTCGTGGCCAAGGAAGGGGCGCCTCCTCACGTCCGCAAAGCCACCAGCCGCAGAACCAACCTGCGCGCGGACGTGGCTTCCGCCGTGGCGGAAATGGAGGCCGACTTGGTCAGCCCACATCCACCCCGGCAGCATCCGCCTCAAAGCCTTCCTAGTCCGAGCTTTCAGGCCCATACCACGCCAGTGGGCGGCAGAGTTCGCCATCACCTGCTCCACTGGCGGTCCATAACATCGGACAGGTGGGTGCTGCAAATCGTCCGAAGGGGCTACTCCCTCCCCTTCGAGACGACCCCTCCAGCCATGCCACCGCAGCACCACCGTATCTCGGGGGATCATTTGGATCTTCTCCGCGAGGAAGTTTCGGCTCTCTTGGCCAAGGGGGCCGTCGAGCGCGTTCCGAGTCCAGAAGTAGGTCGTGGTTGTTATTCCCACTACTTTCTGGTTCCCAAGAAGGGCAAGGGGGGCCTGCGCCCTATCTTGGACCTCCGGAACGTCAATGCCTTCCTCCGAAAGGAAAGGTTCAAGATGCTAACGTTGGCTCAGGTTTTAGCTGCCCTAGACCCTGGAGACTGGATGGTAGCGTTGGACTTGCAGGACGCATATTTCCATATCCCCGTCCTGCCGGCCCACCGGCGTTACCTGCGGTTCACGGTGGGCCAAGAGCACTTTCAGTTTACCGTGCTCCCCTTCGGCCTCACCAGTGCCCCTCGGGTGTTCACGAAAGTGATGGCGGTGGTCGCAGCTCATCTGCGCAGATCAGGGGTCCCAGTCTTCCCCTATCTCGACGACTGGTTGTTGAAGGCGGGCTCGCCCCAGGCAGTCGTCTCCCACCTCCAGACTACGGCGGATCTCCTGCATTTGCTGGGGTTTTCCATCAACGTGCCGAAGTCACACTTGAGTCCCTCTCAGAAGCTCCTCTTCATCGGAGCGGTTCTCGATTCGGCGCAGTTCCGGGTCCATCCACCGGAACAGCGGGTCCGGGATATACAGGCCCTGATTCCCATCTTTCGGCCTCTATCCCGGGTTTCGGTCAGGCTAGTGTTGCGGCTTCTGGGGCTGATGGCCTCCTGCATCCTACTAGTGCATCACGCCAGGCGGCGCATGCGGGCTCTGCAGTGGGACCTGAAGTTTCAGTGGGCCCAGCATCACGGCAACCTGTCCGACCATGTCTTGATCTCGGAGGGTACTGCACAGCAGTTGCAGTGGTGGCTCACGGACCGCGAGTGGGTCAAGGGCAAGAGCCTCTCCCTTCCCCAACCGGAGCATGTCGTAGTGACGGATGCGTCCCTCCTGGGATGGGGTGGCCATATGGGAGAGGCGGAGATCAGAGGCCTCTGGTCTCCGGCGGAGTCTCGTCTCCACATCAACCTGTTGGAGTTGAGAGCGATCCGGCTTGCGCTGAAAGCCTTCCTTCCCTCTGTCAGGGGAAGTGTCGTGCAGGTGTTCACGGACAACACCACCGCCATGTGGTACTGCAACAAACAGGGCGGGGTGGGGTCGTGGACCCTTTGTCAGGAGGCTCTGCGCCTCTGGACATGGCTGGAACACCAGGGCGTCACCCTGGTGGTTCAACATCTGGCGGGCTCTCTGAACGCCAGAGCAGACGAACTCAGCCGCCGGTGCATGATGGATCACGAATGGCGTCTGAACTCCGAAGTGGTGCAAGGCCTCTTTCAGCAGTGGGGAGAGCCTTGGTTAGATCTATTCGCCACCGAAGAGAACGCGCAATGTCAGCAGTTCTGCGCGTTGGAATTTCCAAGGCGGCACTCGCTCGGCGACGCTTTTCGTCACGAGTGGAGTTGCGGTCTGTTGTACGCCTTTCCGCCTATACCACTTCTGCCCAGAGTGCTGAAGAAGATCAGGCGCGACCGGGCCCAAGTCATCTTGGTGGCTCCGGATTGGGCACGAAGATACTGGTATCCCGAGCTACTCAGTCTGTTGACCGATCCCCCGATACGTCTGCCCCTTCGGGAGGATCTTCTGTCGCAGCAGCAGGGGACGGTCCTCCACCCGAACCTGTCCAGCCTCCACCTCCATGCGTGGAGATTGAGCGGCGGCAGTTGATGCCATTTGACTTGCCTCCTGAAGTCTGTGATATCATTCTGGCAGCCAGGCGTCCCTCCACAAAGTCGGTATACGCCTGCCGGTGGAACAAATTTGTGGCATGGTGCACAGCAAAGGCTGTGGATCCCCTTTCCGCCCCTCTTTCTGAGGTTCTCCTCTTCCTTCTTTCTCTGGCCCGGCAGGGCTCTGCCCTGGGCACCCTGAAAGGTTATCTTGCTGCCATCTCCGCCTTCTTGCGGCTTCCTGATCAGCCTTCTCTTTTCAAGTCCCCTGTGGTTACACGCTTTCTCAAAGGCATTACACACACGTTCCCTCCTGTCCCTTTTGTAATGCCTCAGTGGGACTTGAATCTGGTTTTGACATTCCTGATGTGCGCTCCCTTCGAGCCTCTTCACAATTGCCCTCTTCATCTTCTAACTCTAAAGACTGCTTTTCTGGTAGCCATCACCTCGGCTAGACGGGTGAGTGAGCTCCAGGCTTTATCTTCAAAGCCTCCTTTTCTATCTGTTCATCCGGACAAGGTTGTCCTTCGGCCTCGTCCTTCCTTTCTTCCTAAAGTGGTGACTCCATTTCACCTTGGGCAGTCTGTCACCTTGCCCACCTTCTTTCCGCCTCCGCATCCTTCCAAAGAGGAAGAGAGGCTTTACCGTCTGGACCCAAAACGTGCGCTCTCCTTTTATCTGGACCGCACAAAACAGTTCCGGGTGGACGACCAGCTTTTTGTTGGGTACGTGGGCGCTAAGAAGGGGAAAGCTGTGCACAAACGAACCATCTCTCGGTGGGTCGTTTTGTGTATAAAAATCTGCTATTCCTTGGCTAAAAAGGACCCTCCTGTTGGGCTGCGCGCCCATTCTACTCGGGCCACGGCGGCTACTACTGCCTTGGGACGGGGAGTCCCTTTGCAGGACATCTGTCAGGCGGCGACGTGGGCTTCGCTACACACGTTTGCCAGGCATTATTGCCTTGACAGCCAAGTCCGGAGGGATGGCTTCTTTGGCCGTTCTCTCCTCCAGGACTTTCTGGTGTGATCTTGGTTCGCAGACCCACCACCGGGGATGGTATTGCTTGGGTATCTATTCTAAGGTGAGGAATCTAACTAACGTGTTTCTTTCAGATGAACAAGTTACTAACCTTCGGTAACGATGTATCTGTAAGAAACATTAGTTAGTTAGATTCCTCACCGACCCTCCCATCCTCCCCGTTCTGCGAACTGACATCTAGGGTTAAGGTTATCCTTTCAGGCCCCTAGATTTTATTTTTGGCACCAGTGTCGGTCTTTGCATGGCTCTGCGTTCCTGGCGCGGAAGGCTATGTACAAGAACTGACGTCAGCGCGCGAGGGCGGCGTCTAAGTACTCCGACGACGTCATCCCGGCGCACGACGCCGACGACGGACGCGGAGCCGCAGACGACGCCTAGCGACGCGCAAGGGGTATTGCTGACGAAAAATCTTCCGGATCCGGTCTGACGCCTGGGGATATTCTAAGGTGAGGAATCTAACTAACTAATGTTTCTTACAGATACATCGTTACCGAAGGTTAGTAACTTGTTCTAATGGACCACACTTGTGGACGGACTGCATTATTGAACAGACGCCTTATGTGGAGAGAGATATGCTGTTGTGCTCCGAATGGCGGGCTGGTCGCTTTCCTACATCCTGGTTCATCTGGGTAGCCCGGAAGCGGGCAGAAGGTTCGATTGTGTTATTCTGTGAAGTTCAATAAAAGTCTGTTAAAAAAAAAAATGAGATTGAAATAAACCTATCAATGTTGTCTAGAAGCCATTGCAACTGTTTTTAGTACCCTGTTTACAACTTAACTCTTAACTTGTTTCTCCCAACATTGACTTGGTATTCCCTCGGGTATTTAGCAGCCTGAAAATGACATCTTAAATGCATGAGTGATTTTAGCTCAAGTCATTTATCCAACAAGGTTAATTCTATTGCACTCTGAAACATCCTTACGTCCTTTTACTTCACATTCTTGGAGCGCATTTGGATGCATTTGCTGTTAGGAATTGCAGGCTTTGACTTTGTGGTCATATCCAAAGCACCATAGACTTATTGTTGCAGTCTTTGCAGTTTCGGACACGATGGAGAAAAAATGCACCTATTGATTATAAAAAAAGAGAAAACTTTGAGTAATAACTGTTCTGGGAGGAGATGTGAAGAGTTCCAGATCGCGTTAATAGCGCTGATAATAGGGAGTTAACGTCAGCACAGCACACCAACGGGTGCGCTTTATAGATTTTGTGATATCACAAGGAGCCACGTGCAGTTCCAAGGTGAAGCGGGTCACCCCTACCGGTATGGGAGAGCTATCGACAGGGTACTGGTATATTTAAAAGGTGAGAAATCTATATGTAGATTCAGTATCCACCAGAAAGTGTTATCAAAGGTTTTTCCTTTAGCACAAACCTATCCAAAAGGCAGCGGACTGCTGCACAGGGTCACAAGCAACAATAGAGTCAACAATTGACTGGATGGGGAAGATGGGTTCTGAGAATGGAAGTAGGCAATTACTTTGTTGTGTTACCCTGTAGAGATGTTTAAGAAGCCTAGTTCTCAAGAAACGTCAAACGCCATCATCCTTTCAAAGATGTTGCAGAGGAGGTAAGGCTTAAGCTATATCATGGGTTATTTAGTGATTTTTGACATTCAGTTTTCTATATTGTCCTTTTTTGTAATTTGTAAACATTTGTTTAAACTTGATTCCATACTGCACTGGTAATGCTAGATGGATATGGGAATTTAGTCATCGTAATGGTGGCTGGATTGTCTAGGGTAGACATTTACAGAGTCCAATGCCTCATACTGTACTCATTAAGCATTTTCATTAGCACAGTTTCCTTCATTTTTTCAGTTTATATTTTCCACCAGTACCCATCCTTATATTCTTTTCTGCTTTATTCACCCCAATATGCTTAGTTCTAGCTTGCTGGGGTGGAGTTAGACGTTTGTCTGGAAGACACAAGACTACAGGTTCACAGGGTGACTATGACATCAAGAAGGATGCTTGTAGGAGGCTGGCTTAGTATATGGTGCACACTTATTTAAGAGAAGCACCTTGCACTAATCCAGACACCCCTTATTGTGGTGGTAGCGGTCTTAGACAACCTTAGAAAGCTCTTTAGGTTGTAGCTGTGGAGAGCAGCCCAGAAGGAGTGTTAAGCAGCTTGTTTTACTAGATCTAATCATGTAGTGTAGGTTAAATGAAAAAGAACCACACAGTCTAGTTATAAAAATGTCTATTTATTACACAACACTCATTAACACAGTGGTATATCTCCTACCCGGAGAGATCAACACAAATACACAAAAATACTTCAATTGCAAGAGGTAAGTAAGCACAATACACAGTGGTCTCCGGGGGTAGACCAAACCATATACTAAGAAAGTGGAATGTTAACTGCAACCAAAGTCAGGACTTGGACCAGGGGACTCAGAAGAGCTGGGGACACAAGAAACCACCCAAGGTAAGTACCCAGGAACCCCACGGAGGCTGTGTACAGAGTGAAAACGCAGCTGTGTACTCGATAGACGTCCACGGGAAAGTTGCGATTGCAGTTTTGAAGAAGGACACTTCCCAGTGGACCCTGAATAAACCCCATGGAAGAGAGAAGGTTGAAAAGTCACCCCATCCACTGATACCCCAGGAACCAGGATACCTACACCCGGGAAGCCGGGTGCATAGGTGTAAAGTGACGTTGGAAACCGCCAGAGATCACAATGTAGGACTTCAGTAAAGATGCAGCTAGCGAAGTCTGTGCACGATTCTAGTGGAATCCAAGGGTGGATTCTTTAAGAGAAGAAACTGAAAGCAGAGGGGACAGAGTGTATTACATTAGGAGGTGACCAGGAGGCACGGAAGAGCGATGCCCACCGATGATGGAAGATACAGGAGTGATTACGATGACCTTGTCACTGCAGCTGTGAGGACCAGGCAATGTTGAGGAAGACCAGGAGCCGTTCACAAGCTGTTCCAGTCGAGAACCAGGGGTTCGCTGTCTGGTGGGAGCACCAGCAAGCCTTGGCAGCAGCAAGAGATGTGCAAAACAATGAATGAGCTACGTTTGGACCAGCAAAGACCAAGGGACTCATCAAGTGCAGGAGAGTCAGAGCAGGCCCCGAGCAAGCTGGGGAGCCCAATGAAACAGGAGGACCCACAGGCTGCAGCCACAGGATTCGCAAGAGGACCTCGAGCAGCTCACCCACGATGAAGGCCCATGGTGTAGAGGATGCAATGAGGACAAAGATCTTGGCAGGAAGAGACGCTGGAGTTTCTTGTAACCCAAAGCTCTCTGGAGTGCAGAGCCAATAAGCCTGAACAACGGCTGGTCGACGCAGTGCACAGGGGTTCAGTCCCATCGGTTTCGACGAGGGATACTGGTCTCAAACTTGCAGAGAGGACAGGGTATACCTTGAGGGAGTTGCAGGAGCACCACCTGTGTTGCTGAGCCTTTCGAAGTCAGGAGCAGCAGACCAGCCAGCTTCGTTGCCGTGTCTGCAGATGCTGGGAAGTGACTCCTACACTCCAAGGGAGATTACTTTGGGTGTCCTTCATGCCCACAGGTCTGTTGAAGATCCTGGAAGAAGCACAGACACAGGCGATGAAGACGACTTGCAGAGCAGCAAGACCAGGAGCAACAGGAGTCTTCCTTGATGCAGTCTCGGTTCCAGGCGAAGTCCAAGTGTCCAGACGGTCGAAGAGTAATGTGGTTTCAGGCTTGAGCCTTGTCCCATTACGAATCTGAGAATCCACCCACAGGTAAGCCCTTTTTTTCCCCTAAGAAAGGGGTTAGGACGACTCCGGAGTCCCTCCCAGAGGAGGGGCTGGACATAGGGGAGGATACTCCCATGTCCGTTGTCCATATTCGTGCCAGAGTCCCAGAACTGGTTCTAACTCGATATGTAAGAAGGGCATCAAATGTGCCCTTCAAAGCAGTCAGGTGGCGCTGGCAAGCGCCCCCACCCCAATACACTAAGTCCTGTCTTAGAGGTGGTCACACCTCCCTGTGACAGGGACCTATTGTTTTACCTTCCCCTGCTCGAGCTCAGCAGCAGTAGGGCAAAACCGTGTTGGCAACAGCACTATCTTGCTGATAGACCCTGGAAGGCTGTTACCTGCAGTATTGGGGGCTTCCTGGAGGAGCTCGCAGTGCATGGAATCATACCTCTAACACCTGTAAAGGTATTGTGGTATGATTCCAACATGTAACCAAACATGCCCAGTTCAACACAGCAGCTATATAGTTAGCCATTGCATAATGAAGCATGGCCATTATATGTATCAAAATGGCTGACTTCATTTACGAAGCCTGAAGAATCAACTCTGAGGTTTGTAGGAGGTGTCCTGCTCTTGCAGGGTCACCTTCACACTTGTAACCCAGCACCCTGCCTTCAGGATTGAAAGGCCTACCTAAGAGGTTATTTACAGGTTTTAATGGTAGTGACCTTAGATATATGAAAGCTTATATCTTTCGTTAGTGGTGCTAGCACCAGCTTACACAGGCTGCAGTGGCAGGCCTGTAGTCACAGTTTGAGTGGTCTCTCATTGGTGGCATAGTAGCCCACGGGAGACCCCTGGTTTACCTATGCCCTGTGTACCTTAGTACTATATATTAGGGACATACAGGGGTACACCAGTAGCCAATTGTGGAGGTACAGAAGTACTTACCAAGTCAAATGTAAAGAGGAAGCACAGTGACTGGGGTCCTGATTAGCAGGATCCCAGTCAAACTAGTCAAAAAAGCATACTGACACCAGTAAAAAGCAGGGGTAACCATGAAAGCAGATCCTGCTCTCCTACAATGCTGCATCAGCAATGAAGCTTCTCCTTGCAGGCCCAGCCTGATGTGTCATTGCTTCTCAAGGACCTTGAGAGCCTTGTTGCAGCAAAAATTACATTAATAATGTCCGTGCTCAGTGGAATAGGTTCACTAGTTAAAAACAGTCAACCCTGTAGTTTAAGCTTCCATTAACAACTTTATTTACATGTTCTCCCAGAAATCTCCTTTAATCAAGCACTATAAATTTTGCATCATTTACGCTACTTGCTCTATAGTGTCTACAACTCCCTCAGCTGCCACTTTTAATTTTTAATGCATCTCTCACAACTGTACTTTTTATTACCCCAGTTCACGGTCATCTGCTTGGGGCACCTGAAATCTCAGAATGTCTCCATTCTCTGTTGCCCGAGCCCCAGGCACAGTAATTTGTTGTCCCACCGTCAGCAACCCCACACCCAGAGCCAACTCAGCTTCCCACTTAGCTGCTCTAGGCATAAACAATCTTCTTCTTCACAGAACACCATGCTGTCATAGTATCCAGCACGATAAATGGATTCACTTTGGGGAACAGTGAGTGTATTTACGATGGTGGTTTGTGTTCATCAAGTACACTTCTGCTATTGACATACCCCTCACACACTCTATGCTCATTCATACAATGCACATTTGATAATGTTCTTAATTCAGTTATTGTAGGGTAATTTATAACTTAGGGTGGCGCCATTTATCATTTCCATACCAATGCTGAAGAGCTTGAGGTGCAGTATTCTTTCTGCTTTGAGCAGCTCTTTGGAGGGCAGCATTGGGAATTACTGTTGTCCACTACGCCACTTCCACAATGGTTTGCCAACTGCTACAAACTCTCCTTGCCCTGCATTAAGACATTGTTTAATTTTCACCTCTAAATTGAACCCTTATTGACAATGTGTGAACACAAGTAGGGTTTCAAAATCCTGTTGCAAATCAACATTGAGGATATTGTGACAATAAGATGATGTACAAGTGAAAATGTTGCTTCATATTGACGAAGGAATGCATTGAGTTCATAAGACTGAGATTTGTAGTAAGGTACAAATTACAGGGAATTATTTTACACATGCTGTATCTGTTTTCAGTTTTTTTTTGCTTCAAAGTATTTTATGATATCTTTTGAAATCATTTATATGGCTGGTTATCACATTTGAATATATTTATTTTATTTTAGTGTCTCAGCTTCTGGTCACTCTGCATCACGGATTATATCGTGGAACAACTATCTTTCCAGCATTAAAACTGAAATTCAAAATATTCAGGTAAATTAACTGAGCTAATTTGTCAGCTACAGTGTTTCTCTTCTATTATGTCCCTTATAGTTGCTTTTCACTACTTCATCTAATGCAGTAGTTTCACAATATATTACCTGGATCAACCAATCACACTCTTTAAATTTTATTTACAAATTGTTACGTAGCACTAATACACCAACTCACCTGCATATCTCCTGATCCAGACAACATGAATATAGTTCTACACCATGACAGTTACTGAAACCCTTTTATGAACCATTTTCCTACAAGAAAGTCAACAGAATGCCATGGATGCTTTCACTCCCTAGTTTCTCACATTGTAAATTCCGCCTGATGCCAGACTAGATGTGGAAAACTCTTGTGATAGCTCTCAAACACAAACCGGTCTCGGCTGTCGCAGCGCCATACAAGGCACGACCTAACGTATTATCGTCAGTTCTTTTTTTCCATAGATTTGGTGCTGATTTGTTTTTTTTCCAGCAGAAATTTGTTCCAAGTTGTTCTTTTTTGGCAGTGTGCTATGGCCATGTCTCCGCCAAAGGTCTCTGGCTTCAAGCAGTTCCATTCTTGCGACAAACAGCTGTTGATCTAGATTCTTGCATCTGCCCTTGGTGTTTGGGTTATAATCCTAACTCTGCTTCTTGTGAGAAGTACATCCTCATGCACTCGAAGGAAATCAAGAATAGGGAAGCAAAGCTTTTCATGAAGCAGGCCTTTGACAGGGACATTCCGGCTCCTACTACATATAAGTCTTGAAAATGGGAGCACTAATACACCCTCCTGCACAAGAAAATGGAAAACCGCAAGAGGCAATCTTCCTCGCCTCGATGTCACTTCCATTCTTGGCAGAACTCCAGCCTCTAACATCATCTGAGGATCCAATTCTGGTTCCTGGGAATGTAAAAGTGCACCCAGAGTTTCCCACACCTGCTCCCCAACACCCACAGGTTGTGGCCTCCACTCACTCCATTTTCAGAATTTTGATAGAGACTTCTAACCGCATTATTCCTTACCTTTTGAATGTCCCCAGGCGTCAGACTGGAATCAGAAACATTTGTGTTGCAATTCCCTCACGAGCCAACAGGTAGCACCGTGCGGTGTCGTTCTACCTCGTGCCACTCCTTTTCTATGTGAATGTGACATCAGGATATATATATCTCCCGCTGGTGTAAGTTCCTTTCTTTTTCATGCCAACCAACGCAGATTCGGAGCTTCAGCTGTCATTTGACAGATCTTACTTTTTCCTCATTAATCTACGGGTGCTGACAATGTCACCTAAACTTAAAGGTTTTAAACCATATAAGGACTGTACTCAATAGATGTTGGTTAAAGACCCTCATGACATCTGCCTTTGGTGCCTTGGCTCCATCCACTATTTGAAGTTGTGTTCATTATGTGCCAAGATGAACCAAAAGACAATCTGCAACCGCCAGGCAAAGCTCGCTGTTGCCAAACTGAATGAGCCAAAGACTCGTTCTCAGTCAAAATGGATGGTGAGACAATCCTGGTCGAAGACGAGGGCCCTCTCGTTCCCCAGTTCGCTTTCGTGATCGGCTTTCGTCAGTCAGGTAAGTTGACGAGGAGTGTAGGAGGCTGGCTTAGGATATGGTGCACACTTAAAGGAGTGATGCACCTTGCACTAATCCAGTCAACCATTATGGTGATTTTAGTGGTCTTTGATAACCTTAGGCTCTCAAAGTGGTTGCTGTGAAGAGCAGCCTTTAGGCCTATCTTGGAGGGTAAAGCATCTTGTTTTACCACATTTAATCAGTACTGTAGATTAGATGAAAAAGAACCGCAGAGTGATAATAATAAAATACGTCTATTTATTACGCAACACAATCACTAACACATGATATCACCTAGCCAGCGATATCAACGATACACATGAAAATACTTTAAAGAAATCAGGTAAGTAGAACAATATACACTGGTCTACAGGGGGGATCCAAACCATATGCTAAAGAAGTGGAATGCAAACTGCAAACAAGAACGAGACTTAGACCAAAGGACTCGGAGAACAAGGAACCACCCAAGCTAAGTACATAGGAACCCCACGGAGGCTGTGTGCAGAGTGGAAACACAGCTGTGTGCCCACTGGAATTCTATAGAGAAGTTGCAGTTTCAGTTTGAAAGAAAAAAGGTCCCTTCCCAGAGGACCTAGAGGAAACAGTTTGAAGGCCGGAAGGTTGGAGGGCCATACCACCCCTGGTTGCCCCAGGCACCAGGTTACCTGCACCAGGGAAACCGGGTGCGTAGGGGTGAACTGACATCGAAACCTCAGTAGACAACAATGGAAGACTTGGGAAGAAAAGCCTCTGGAGAAGACTCTAAAATCCGGTGGATCATAGGGTGTATTCTTGAAGAGGAGAACCTGCAAGCAGAGAGGACAGAGTCTATGCCACTCGGAGGTGACCACGAGGCATGGAAGCACAATGCCGACCCTTTGCCGGGAGCTCAGGAGAGTTAATGAGGAACTTGTTGCTGCAGCTGTGGGGGCAGGTGACCCTGGGGAAGACCAGGTCCCATGTCCAATGTCACTGTCTAGGTGGTCGGTTTCTGGCAGGAGCACCAGCAAGCCTTGGTAGCCGCAACTGGGGTGGGAGACGAAAAGATGCAACCGTTGGGACCAGCAGGTCCGAAGGACTCACCAAGTGCAGGAGAGTCAGAGCAGGCCCAGAGCAAGCCGAGGAGCCCACCAAAGCAGAAGACCCTCAAGAAAACACGCTGGCCTAAGGCACAGGAGTTGCAAGAAGTCATCAGGCAGCTCACGAAAGATGGAGGCCCACGGTGCAAGGCCAGTGAGGACGCTGATCTTAGATGGATGAGGTGCTGGAGTCTGGAGCTTCTTGTAACTCGAAGATTTTTGGAATGCAGATCAAACAAGTGGACTCCCATGAGTGGCGTAATACATGTTGCAGCCCATGTGAGACCCCTGGTGTACCTATGCCCTGGGTACCAGCCAAATCTAACCTCTATGCCCAATCCAAGCCTAACTGATAGAGACTTCTAGCCGCAGATTCCTTAACTTTGAATTATCTCCAGGTGCCAGACTGGATCCGGGAACGTTCCACAGCAGTTCATCTGCGCGCCGGTAGGGGGCATCAAGTGACCCACAACAATGTTGTCCATCAGACGTGACATCAAAGAGTCCATGTAAGCCATCTCCCGATGCCTGACGTCAGTTTCTTCCTTTCCGCGTAGATCTGGAGAGTAGAACCTCTTACTATTTTGGCCTATCTCGATGTTTTGTCAGAAGCACAGTGTGCCTTTTTCTGAATCTAATCTGGGTTCTGTGGATGAGCATCGCGATCCAGGACCCTCATACTATTTGCATGTGGTGTCTGGGCATCCATCATGACTCCAAAGAGTGCGGCTCCTGTCTTCAGCTTCAGCGTTGTGGGAGCACCACATGATAATTTTTGGCGGCGTTGTGGTTGCAGGCCCCATGTCGGTTGCGGTCTTCTTCTCGTTCAGAGGACCACTCGAGGGACTGTTCCAGAAAGCCTTTCTGTGAGCGTTCTTTGTCTTTGATGGCGACTAGTAAGTCTCACCCTAATTGGTCGAAGTCCTGGTCTTCCCCGATGTTGCCGTGTGCATGTGGTGTCTATGACGCGTCTCAAATTCCTCCGGTTGCGGAGTCTGAGTGAGAGTCTGCCCCGCACCTTCCAGTATTCCCTGACACCGAGGTGACTCTGGATCAGATATGGGAATATTATCACCTCCCTTTGGTGTGTATCTCTGCCCCAAGGAGGCAGGAGGAGCATTGACTAACTTCACACCGGTTGGCCCCTCTCCGCGTTAACAAGGCCTTGTAGATCCGTGGTCGGATCCATATCGGCTCCAGTGCACAGCCCTTTGGGGTTCCCGTCTGTGACGCCAGTTTTGAATCTGCCGGCTCCGATGTCAATGGCACTGATCACCGCTACTGACTTCTCTCCGACGCCAGGGGTGGCATCGGCAGAGCGTTTTCTTACAGGCTACCTTCCTCCTTCAGAGGAGCCCTCTGCTGTTTTCCCTTTGGGAGACCAGTGTTTTGGTGAAGTCAGTGATGACATGAGTGACACTGCTCAGCCTCCACTGGAATTTCATTGGCTGTCTGATCTTGATAAGGCTTGTTTTTTTCCTCCTAGCCTCGTTACTGAGGTTAGCTCTGCTGTTGCTGAGCTTCAGAGGAGGGTTGCTGTGGGTCTTGAGCTACAGCTCCCTTCTGTGGAGGTGGCCATTGATCTCTTAATTGGGGTCCCTCATCAGGGCCTTCAGTGAAGCCCTTTTTGCTATTTTGTAGGGCTCTTGGGTTAAACCTGTCTCAGGGCCTCAGTGGACCAGTCTATAGAGCATAGGCACCGTACTGGCCCTGGAGACCCGGTCTGCCTCTTCCGGCAGCCAACTTCACACAGGTTTGTGGTTCAGGCTGCTGCAGTTCCCCTGACATCGGTGCCATTCCTGACGTCCCTCCAGACAGGGAGTCGAGGAGTCCAAATACTCTTGGTCGACATATATTTTCTGCCACCAGTTCTGCTTTACGGTCCCTTTATACCGCTTGTGTTCTGGGCCATTTTTCTCAAATGTCTTCTCCCCTCCATCCCAGATTGGACCTGGAACATTCTTACTCAGCCGCTCCAGAATGGCCGTCAGGTGGCTAAATAGCTGATTCAGTGTGGCATGGATACCACAGATTCCGTCGGGCGAGCCATGGCTCTTTCAGTGGCACTTTGCTGGCGTGTCTGGCTACGCACCTCTTGTATTTCAGAGGCTGTTCAGTCAACCTTGGTGGACATGCCTTTCTATGGTCAACATCTGTTTGACGCTCACGCCGACTCCGCTTTACTCCATTTTTGGGTTAGTCGGGATGGAGCAAACTCTTAAGTTCTGCTTGCCATATCGTCCGCTTCTCTTTTTTCCCATGTATTGAGCTTGTACGGGGAATGGTCTCCTTGTTTCATATGTTAGCCGTTCTAGGACGATGCCCATTGGCTTTTTTCTTTCACACTTGCTCTATTAGTGACACCTGGTGAGGTGCTCCTGCGTCCGACAGGTATTTTGTATTGCTTCCCAAACTGTCAATGACAGATTATGGTCCTCGTTATTTGGGTTGCATAATATTTTCTGGTCCTACTGGCTTTCCAAGCCTGTTGCTGCAGGGTAATCTTTTGTTTTTCTACCCAGGTTCTCTTTGTGGTATTTTGCTTGTCCTGTGCAGATTCACTGTTGTCTTGTTCCCTACGGGCATTCCTACATATGTTTGTGGCACTTTGGTACCCTTTATAGGGGACATCACATTGAGTGCTTTGGTAGGATGGTGCAAGGGGTTTCTCCTTGCTCTCCCTCCCCTCTGTTTTGTTCCCTGTATTCTCCTCACTAGCCTGGGTGTTTTTTCCTTGCACTTTATCTGGTGCCCTTTTTTCCTAGCAGAAGCAAGGAAAGATGGCTTAGTCCTTGGTCTAGGGTACATTGTTAGCTCCTGGCCTAGGCAATGTTCCTATTTTCTGGCTTAGCTCCTGTAGCAAAGTGCCCCTTTTTGCATGGTTACTACCCACTTTTTGCCTGATATCTGATGCACTTTGATTGTGTGCACTGGGTCGCTGCTAAACAGGGTCCCAGTGCCTGTGTTCCTTCCCAAAACTGTACCTTTGTTTCCACAGTTGGCACACCTCTGGCTCACATGTCAGTCCCTTGTAAAAGGCACCTGTGGTACCATGGGCCTTGTGGCCAGAGAGGGTCTCTAAGAGCTGCTGCATGTATTGTGCCTCCCTTAGAGACCCCTCACCAAACGCAAACACCCTGCCATTTCAGACTGTGTGTTCTGGTGCAGACAAAACTAGAGTCGACATGGCACACATCCCTGTGTGCCATGCCCACCAACCACTGCCTGTGGCATTGGTCAGTCACCCCTCTAGCAGGCCTCACAGCCCTAAGGCAGGGTGCCCTATACCACAGGTGAGGGCACACCTGCATGAGCAATGTGCCCCTACAGTGTCTGTGTCATTCAGAGACTTTGTAAGTGTAGTGTTGCCATATTGACTAGAGGGGCTGGGAGTTTGTCATTACGAACTCCACAGCTCCATGACAGCTTTACTGAATACTAAAGATTTTGGTATCAAACGCCTCAGCATATTAAACCTACACTGATGTTGGATTTATTACCAAATGTACTCAGAGGGCATCTTAGAGATGTCCCCTAAAAAACGACCAACTTCCTCATGTTCAGCTGACTGGTCTGCACCAGCCTGCCACTTTCAGAAATGTTTCTGATCCCGTGAGGTGGGAACCTTGTGCTCTTGTGAGTCAGGGACAAAGTCTGCTTGGAGTGGAGGTGCTTCACACCTACCCCAAGCAGGAAATGTGTTCAGGGCAGTGAGCCTCAAAGGCTTCCTTCCCTTTGATAAGCTAGCCAGGGCCTTTCCAGCTAGTGGAGATGCCAGCCCCCCTGACCTAGCCCCACTTTAGGCGGGAGGGTTGGTGGGAAAATTAGTAGTCAGGAGAGGTGTGTACCCTCTTTGCCAGGACCACCCCCAAGTGCCATGGACTGAGGTGATCCCCTCCTTATGAAATGCTCCATCTTGAATGGAAGGATTCTACCCAATCAGGTTAGGGGGATGCCCTCTCCACAAAGGGGAAATTCAGTCTTTGAGTGTATGCTATCATTTCTTGCCTGAGTGTGTGCAATAAATAGCCCTCTGATAAGCCTAACTGCTCGACCACACTACTGCAAATAGAGCTTTTAGTATTATCTACTTGAGCCTCTGTAAGCCTTTGGGAATGCACTGGATTCTGTGCACACTATACTTTACTTTGGTATAGTATATACAAAGCCATCTTCCTACAAGCATACAAACAGTAATAAACGGAAACACACAACACAAGAGGAATCCCACACCAATGTAGAAAAAAAATAAAATGTAATAAATTATTTATAACCAAAACAACAAAAATGCAGTCAGTAGAAACGCAGATATGCAAATTTAAAGAAGCCAAGTGGAAAGAAGCAAAAAGTGCCAACCGCAGTCATCTGGTTGCGGTAGACCGAGGCCGAGTCACAAGTTCAGGCAGGCCGCAACCATTTTCTCCTACTATAGGGTAAAGCAGGACGAATACAAGTCTGATTTCAGTCCACTGAAAAAGTTCCTTGTGGCCTGGGCATCGATATGTCCTTGCTGGCTGCGAGCTGTGCAAGTGGATTGAGGAACTGTTGTCAAGAGCTTGGATATGATACGCACAGCAGTTGATAACCCTCGGCAAAGACCTGCAATGCAAAGTCCTCGAGGAAGTCAGTTGGGCTTGTGGAGTCTTGTGATGCATAAGAGCAGGAGACAAGCTACGTTGCGTTTGTCTGAGGTCAGGCTGCATCATCAGCGAAGAAGCTGCCAGTGCTTGCGAGGACTTGCGCTCTGTTGGATTGGCGTGGAGGAGTAGCTGTGTCACGCTGGGCCTGAGTCGATGGTGGCTGCATTGCACTGTGTCAAGATGTGATGAGGTGCGGCTATGTTGTAGAAGCCTGTTATGTCCCTGTGGCTTGAACAGGGGGCCTAGACTACTGAACCTTGGTTTTTGGTCTACACAGGAAGGCTAGATTCAGCAGGGCAGCTTAGAGCAGTAGGAGAGTCCTGGTGCAGTAAGAGCAAGTCTTAAGCAGCAGGGTAGACTTCACAGCTGGACAGTCCTCCTTCCTGGCAGGCTCCACAGTTCCAGACATGATCTGAAGAGTTGGGTCTGAAGTTGAGTTGGGTCTGAAGTTCCACTATTTGGAGCTGGTGCCTACTTTGAATTAGGAGAAGCTACGAGAGCCCTCCTCCTACACAGGTGTCTGGAATTTCCTGCCTCCCTGTCCTGGCCGCAGATTGTCTGGGGCACAAAAGACTAGTGTGAACCCCTGTTGAGTGTGAGTGTGATAAGACAGAGTCTTCATGATGTACAAGCGTGGTCGTTGGCCGCTCCGCTATCAAGTCAGAGATGGCTCATCTTGCCACGCCTATCCCCCTTTTTCTCACTGTCTGAAGGTAATACGAAATGACCAACTGCCAGCTACCCCTGATCACATGATCCAGCATACAGGCACCAAATGGTTGGGACGAGAAAATGGTAACGTTCTAAAAACAAATCGTACAAAGGGGATGGGCCTTTTAAGTCAGTTGGGATGGATATTCAAAAACTTGCATTGCTCCCGTGCTGAAATCATTAATTCAACACTTTTTTCATAAGATCAAGTAACTGTCTTAATCTTTTTATGATTTTTCGGACTTCATATTATTCAAGACATTTCAAAAACACCTTTTCATATTAATTGGACCACATATATTTTTATGAGGCACATTTCTGCAGCACTCTGTGGCTGCCCAATACATGTCCAATTTCCAAAATAAAATAATTTCAAACCAAATTATGGTTGATAAACATTCATCGTCTTAAAATATATGTTATGTTATTGGACATTTCTAGAGTGCACGTTCACCGGGAAGGTCTGTTGGCGCTAGGTAACTGATACGTCATTAAACCATTGTTACTGGTAAGCCTGTTTAAAGAGCCAGGTCTTCAGAAGCTGTCTCAATTTGATGTAATTGGAAGTCTGCCTACTCATCAATGGTAGTGTGTTCCATGCTCGAGGGACAGTACCAGAAAACCTACGCCCTCCAGTCCTGTGTTTCTTAAACGTGGGGATGGTCAGTTAGTGGAGGTGACTGGATCTCAATTCTCTTGTTGGACAGTATTTCGCAATCCGAGATTTCATGAAGGCTGGGCAGCTCATGTGTAACGCCTTAAACACCGTACAACATACATTAAACCTAGTTCTCTGCACCACTGGCAGCCAGTGGACGTCATTGGTCCGACATGAACAAAGAATTGCATATCCATGTTACATTTACACCAGTCAAATCATTTCATTGCTAATGTGGTCTCTATTATTAGTCTTCTTCATGACCTCTTTTTTTCAAGTCCAGCTATAGGGGTTATCTAGTGAACTTTGTTAAAATAGGCAACCATATCCTTTTTTCAGTATGGCCTACATGCCGTTGTCTCAATGTTCATAAATAACTTCCCATCAATGGCGACTACATGTTCTGAACCTCACATTTCTTTTAGGGTTCTCATCAGGGCCTGACTGGTTGGTTCTTAAGCTTCCTGTCAAGCATTTTATTTGCCGTATTTAATAAGTTCCCACTTCTCTGGTGGGTTTCACTCAATTCCCTTTACTTGTGAGATTATTGTTATTCCTATTGTGTGACCTCTCCTTTTCATTGAAAGGGTTTTCTGCTCCCCGAGTGGTTCTTTGGTGTCCTCTGGCATGTCCGACCCTCAAATGAAAAGGAGAAGTGGCGGTCGATGGAAGGATCAATTATTGAGGAACACTGGGAGGGGCGTGTGTGGGCCCTCCTCCCCAGAACCATAAAGGCCCAGTGATCCCAACCTCCAGGCTGGTTTAGGCTCAAGGGGATCTGGGACCCCATCTCAGAGCCCCTGTGAGGAACAGGATCATGGGAGCGGCGTTGAGAACCCACTCCCTCCCCTAAATCAGAGCAAGGGGACCCAGGACCCCATCTCCAGGCCCAGTGACTAAAAGAATCGAGCGCCATTGTAATTGCATAGTGATACACAAGATTCAAGAAAACTGACACAAATTTTTTTTAAATAACTGTATTTTTATATATTTTTAGACCAAAGCTAAAAAAGATCCACCGAAGGATTCCAGAGATATAGATTTGACAATGTGTAGTAAATATGCTTTTTTTCACTTAATTGCAAGCAAGCACATGGGCAAATTCAACGAATTACTTAGGTAGGTATCAATGGGGTTACTTCCAGTTACTTTGAGCGACCAGCAAGGTTCCCAGAAACATTACTGCAAAGGAAGGAGCAATCCTCAGTGAGTTCCAGGCACTTCTATCTCCTTGCTACAGGGTTCTATGGAAGTGGTCCTAATGTCTATGTCGAATATTGGTAGAGCGCGACTGTTACTCCAAGGAGTGTCCAAGCTTTAATGCAGAAAGAGCGATCAGCGTGAAATAGGAGGGGAAGGCTTAGGGACTGGAAAGGAGCCAAGTCTTATGTTTTTATCGAAACTCAGGTGTAGCCTTGATGCATCTGAGTGTCAACAGAGGTTTGCTCCACAGAGAGGGAACAATGCATGAGATACATGATGCTGAAGATGCTCAAGGATGTGATGCGGTTGACAGATATCTTACTGTGGCTACTCCTCGGTCCACGGATGGAGTGAGGCGGTCCTGGACATGGGGGTCGACACCCCTATAAGACCTCTTGGTCCTGGTAGAAGCCCAGTCACATGGCAATACGGTTACTTTCAAATCCTTTCCTGGGCTATAACTCTTCATCTGGGCAACTAAGGTGTGCACTCCTACAATTCTCCCGCATCCTGCGGACCTGGGTACAACTTTGAACGTCGGGTTCTGGTCTCTGGTGCTGCACTGCAGCAGACTGCAGATTCTGGGCTACCAACGTGCCCAGGAGGCTTCTTCAGCTGTTGTGGCCCTGTGCTGCGAACTACAGCTCAGCCAACTGATCTTTGGAGTCTCTTGCTTTAGGTGGGCTCAGGAATCAACCTCTCCACGAGAATGAAACATCAGGCATGTGAGAAGTTGGCCTGATATATGATGTCACTAATTCTATTGTACACCTTGTATCAGTCCAAACAACTCTTATGGTGATTGGTTGTAAAGTCAACCTTATAGACCAGCTATCCTAGTGGTAGCATGGACAAGAGCAGTCTTAGGCTAAACTCTGAATGGCATGTGAAGCCAGCTGTTATACCATCTGTAATCCCTTGAATACCAAATGAAAGGACACCACAACAGATATATATAAAAATAGAATGTATTTATTCTAGTCAAATCCTCAGCACTCTTTGAGATTCGAGGTAAGTATAACACAGTCTTATTTAAGCATACATTAAGTCACACAGGTAAGTAATACAGTTAGGCCCTAGGGGCCACGCAAACCATATACTAAGTAAGTGGTATAAGAACCACTGTCACGAACACAGGATAGGCCTAGGCCTAGGGATTTGCTGGGGCTACCCTATACTACCAAAGGTTAGGAAGTGGGAGGCCCACGGGATTCAGGTGCAGAGTGGAAACACTCACGCGTAATGCGTAAAAGTCGATAGAATTACTAGCAGTTAGAAATTAACAGTTTTAGGACACTTCTGGTATAGCTAGAAAGTCGAGACTCGGAAACTAGACCCTAGGATTGTCAATACCCTTGTGAGCACCGAAGTACCCAAGTTACCTAGCCCACGGGCTGCGGGTGCATAGGTGTGAACTTGCGTCGGGTTTCGTCGTTGACTTCTACGGATGCCTGAAGGAAAGTTGCTGACAGGCATTCAGTGAAGAGTGTCCGGTGGATCCAAGGAGGGGATCAAGAAGGAAGGAATCTGCAAGCAGAAGGGACAGAGTCTAGGTCACCAGCCAGGAGCCGGGAAGGAACCAGGAAGGAACCAGGCGATGTCGTGAAGATGCAGGTGAAGAGGTGAAGCTTGTCGCAGCAGCCACGGGTACCAGGAGACGTCGAGGACGACCAGGACCAGGAGGTGAGCTGTCCCACGAACGCTCTTGCTGTCGGCGGCGTCGAAGTCGAGTCAGGACCGAACAAGCCTTGGCAAGCGGAACCCACGCAGGATGGAGGACTTGCTTCTGGTGCAGACCAGGAAAGTCTGGGGTGCTTCTCTTTTACAGAGGAGCGGGTGCCAGTCTGGAGGAGCCGGACCAGCAAGATGAAACAAAAGGTTCGTCGTCGCAGAGGCTACTAGCCAACGGGCCAGCAACCGGACAACACGTCGAGCAACACAGGTGCAGAAGGGCCCCTCGCAGAACACGTGAAGTGTGGGGAGCTGGTCTTCTTTGCAGATGGTGCTCGGGATTGGGGCTTCTCAATTCCCCAAGCACAGCCTCGAGGGAGCCTCGGAAGTCGCGCTAGTCAGTTACTAGCCACTTTTCCCAAGTCGCCGGTCCCACGTCGCCTCCACGGGTCTCCGCTTCGCTGGAGATGTGGATCTGGTTCAGAGGTGTCTGGAAGTCTCGGCGCTGGTCAGTCTCTGCAGTCGTCCCTCGTAGGATTCAGTCGCAAAGCAAGCAGCGGTCGCTGGATGGTGCCTGGTTGCCCAGGGTGGTCACTCCTTGGCCACAAGGGAGATTTCTTCAGTCTTCTTCCTGAGGTCGAATGTCGAAGGTCCAGAGTTTCTGTTCAAGTTGCAGATTCAGGTTAATCTAATTTAGCAGGGCTCAGCTAGCTACTGATATACTGGGCTAGTGGGCTGGGCTACCTGCAAGGTCCCTCCTATGGGTGGGACCAGAAAGGGGAGTGGCTACACCCCCTTTCCTTTGTCCAGTTTTGCGCCAGAGCTGGGGCTGGAGTGCCCCAGCGCCAGTTTGAACTGGACTATGCATGGAGCACCTTGTGTGCCCCAGGCATGTCTCATTCCTTTCAGCCCTCCCTGCCCCAATACACTAAAGTCTGTCTGGGGAGGTGCTAGCACCACCCCAAGCAGGAAACCTATTGTCTAGGCTTCCCTGGCTGGGAGGGCTCCCAGCTGCAGGAGGTCAGACTCGTGTCTGTGGCAGCAGCATCCATTTTGTGATGCTGAGGCTTTGGTGAGAGTTAAACAGCAAAGTAGAATATTAACATGTCTCTCCCTCTAGAAGGGAGGAATAATATCCTCATCACCAGAAATGGTATGGGGGTATTATTCCAAAGTGTTAGACACCTTACACGACATGTTTTGATAAAGCCAAACCATAGTTACCATAACCATTTAAGATTATAAGGTACTTTAAGAGTATATGGTAGGCTTTATCATAGAACAGCTATAAGGACATGGTTTCGAAAGCTGCAGACAGGCTCAGCTCATGCTAGAGCACCATCTCACATGTTACCAAGCACTCTGCCTCCAGGATTGTTAAGGCCTGCCATAGGAGTGGCTGATAGGTACACATGTGTCTATATATAAGGTAGGTATAGGATTACCACACCTAAGCAAGGGGTGATTACACGACCTTGCCCCAGCTGAGTGATCAGCCAGTTGTGTCATAATGGAAGGCCAGGCCAGGGGTGGCATAATACATGCTGCAGCCCCTGGTAGGCCTAGGGTACACCTATGCCCTGGGTACCTAGGGTACACTGTACAGGGTCCAATAAGGTGATCCTTACCAATTGGGTATGTACCTAGGGTACATGGAGTCCATTTTACAGAGGGAGCAGACAGCCTGAGACCCTGAATGGCAGGATCTCAGGCCAACTAAGTCGAAAAACCAGCTAGACACTAGGCAAAAAGTTTGGGGGTAACCATAGTCAGATATTCACCTTCCTACAAGGCATAGTCCCTTTTCCTTTGCTTGCCACCAGGTTCAGCAGGTGCAGTCCATGCCGGTGCAGCCTTCCTTTGCCGATTTCTTTGGTGCAGCAGGACACTCCTCTTTCGGTCCTCTTCTCCAGTCCTGTAACGTGGATCCGGAGAAGCAGTTCCTCAGGCCATTTTCTGGCCTCCATTGAAAGTTTTTGTCGGTTGGCAACAGTGTGCTTTTTCTCATTTCTTCAGGCTTTTAGCCTTGTGGGTCTTGTACTCAACAAATGTCGGTTACAGACCTGCATTCCGTTTGTATGTGGTGTGTAGGGGAAAACCACGATTCTGCAGATTGCGTCTCCTGCCAGAAGGTGAAGCCGAAGGCATTCAAAGAAAGCCATATGAAACACCTGGTGGCGTGGCTTTCGTGGTCTTCACAGACTTCGCCTCTATCATCTTCTCATTCAGAGGTCTATTCAAAGGTCCATTCTAGATGCCAGAGCCACTTATGGGGATGTCATTCTCCTTTTGAAATCCCAAGGGAAGCAAAGGTGTTTGAAGTCGCGGCATCCTCCGACTTTGCCACGTGGAGATTCTGTCTCCCATGGCTCCTCCCACTCACCTGTTGAGGAGGCCGTTCATTACTCACCCCCCCCCCCCCCCCCCCCCCCCCCAGCGCCTCCCCGTTTTTCCGGGAGCCGGGGCGTTGATGGCCCAAATGCTACAATTCTCTACATCTCATCTTTGGGCCCCCAGCTTCCACTGGAGCGCTGTCAGGCCCAATGGAGGTCAGAGGAGCCACACTGCTGGGTTCGCTCTCTGTGTCAGTTGGGCTGTCTGAGTTGTTGCATCGGTGCTGGCCGGCGTCAGCCATCTCCGCTTCGGCACCACTGCACAGCCTTAAGAGGTTTCCACCTTTTGCGTCTCGTGGTGGTGATGCGGAAGAGTCTGGGCTATTACAGCCTATTTCTGAGGCTATTCCATCTGTTATAGTCAAGAATTAGCTATCTGCACTTCGTGATGCTAGTGGGCTGGAGTCTTCCCCAGCCACGGGGTTACTTTCCCCTCCTAGTCTTGCTACTGAGGCAAATTCCTCCTTTGCAGATATGCTAAGGAGAGTGGCTACGATTTTCGAATGATCTCTTCCTTCAGTAGATCCCCGGATTGATGTCCTTTATCGAGGTCAGACAGGGGAGGAGCCTGTTCTTCCATATAGTGAGGCCCCGTACAACCTAATTGTTGGGCACTTGGGCTAAGCCTGATACGGGGGTCAGTGGATCGTACTACATCTCGCAGACACCTACCTGCTCATGGAGATCCACCTTGTCTTCTCAGCCATCCTACCTCTCGTAGTTTGGTAGTTCAGGCTGATTCTGCTTCGCAAACTATGGATTCTCTACCTAATGTTCCATCCAATAGAGATTCTAGGAGGCAAAATTTGTGTGGCAAACATATTTTTTCCTCAACTAGTTCTGCTTTGAGGTCTACTAGCACGTCATGTGTGCTTGTGCGTTTTTCTCATGCCTTGCAGTATTATTTGCAGACTGTGTCACCATCACTTCCGGATGAACTACGATCTAATCTTGAACAGGTGGTTCGGTATGACCAAGATGCAGCAAAGCACATTATTAGATGTGTCATGAATACTACTGATTCAGTAGGTCGAGCCATGGCATCCTCTGTGGCACTACGGCGCTGTGCCTGGTTACGAACCTGAGGTTTTTCAGAGGCTGTCCAAGCTGCTTTAGTCGATATGCCCTTTGAAGGCCCCCATCTTTTTGTTTTATGCCCTTTGGGAGACCTTTTGTACAGAGAGTATGCTTATTCTTTACACCTACTCTGAATTCCTACTTCAGTGCAATTTTGGGTCTGATTAGACCAAGATTTTCTCTAGGACATTCTTTTTGATCGGTCCTTCGTTTGATTGCAGTCCTTTTCTCTAGTTTTGGCAGGGTGCACTTTGCTTTGAATTTGGGGTTCACGGATTGCTTTGGTGTTAGGTAATTTTGCAAAGGTCATGCTACCCTAAGAGGGGGTTATTTCAACTCCACCACGTTGAGGTGTTCCATGCCTGCTCATGGGGTTTTGTCCCTTCATATGTATTTCTCGGAGGCATTACATATGGCAGGTTCAGGGGCTCTATTTAGTTTTCTTCTGAATGATTATATTACTAACGCTTACTTCCATTTATGGAGGTTCTATGGTCCACTTTCATTATTGAAACATGGTTGTTCTGCAATCACTGCTTGTAATATCTGATAGAGACATCTAGCCGCAGATTCCTTAACTTAGAATATCTCCCCAAGCGTCAGACTGGATCCGGAAAATCCTTTTTCCCCAGCAGTACCTCTGCACGCCGGGAGGCGGCGGCGCCCGGCTCCGTCCTGACGTCGTCCACGGAAGAGCCATATTGTCAAGAATTCCTGTCATACAAGGGAAACACGCCCTTATGTAAACAGGAGAGCTGTTACATAACTCAAGGGAAACACGCCCTTATGTAAACAGGAGAGCTGTTACATAACTCAAGGGAAACACGCCCTTATGTAAACAGGAGAGCTGTTACATAACTCAAGGGAAACACGCCCTTATGTAAACAGGAGAGCTGTTACATAACTCAAGGAAAACACGCCCTATAAAGGGAGGAACCGGGAGGTACAAGGCTGTCGGATATTGTGTTTACACCGACGTACCTGCTTCGTGAAGAGCAGTGTTCCGGAGTGGTGCTCCAGTAAGGCAAGAACGGAGGTAGGTCGAGTCGTTACTCCCTGGGCCGTGTCTTGCCCCATCGTCACCTGTGAAGGACCCGGAAGCTCTACCGGTCAACCATTGAGCTTCGCTTTTTGACTCGGCTGAGTCCAAGCGCAGTGGCGCTTTTGCTGGTTGGAGTCGTAACTCCCAGCCCGACCAGAGACACAGGGACTGCCAGCTGTAACGCACACCAGGAGGTGTTTGCCGCGTTACAGACTCGGAAGTCCACAGGATCGATCGAGCGGCTGCTCTCGGTTCAGTCTTCTTGCTTGTGATTGGGGTATCGGTGACGCATCACCAGGAGGTGACTCCGCGTCCCGGTGCAGTCTGAGGAAGAGGTTGAGAGGCTGCTCCCTTCAGGTAGAGACCCCGGCTGGGTGTTTCCCTGACTCCTCGATTCTCCCCAACACTCTTCGTGCCCCTCACAGCCTACCGATTGGCATTGTCGGCCATTTAATTTCTGCCCTCTGTTGGCATACGCCGGGATCGGCGTATATGCAGAGGACGGTTAGGACCATCCGTGCTGTGGGCTGGTAACGTACTTAGCCTGGAGGATTCCAGTGACTATAACTTTTGTTTGTTCTTTGTATTTTATTTGCCTTCATTAAAAGAACTAACCCTTCACAAGTGGTTGCGTCCTCATTGTCGTGTCTGTTAAACGATCCTGAGACGTTCAGGGCGTTACAAAATATCCGACCTTAATAACACTAACTGTCTCCCGGTCGATAACAGACATGGCAACACTTGATGATGTGCTGGCTGCTTTAGCGGCCATGCAAGGTGAAGTGGCTGCCTCTAGGCAAGAAACAGCCGATGTAAAAGCCAGACTGGATGCTATCCAATTGGACCCGCTCACGCCCAGCACCTCCCTCACGAACCAGACCCCTGCGGTAGTAGTGGAAATGCCGGTAGCCATCCCCTTGGCAACACCAGAGAGGTACAGTGGGGATCCTAACACAGTGCAGGTATTCCTCACACAAGTGGCGCTACATTTATCGTGCAAACCAAAGGCGTTCCCCACGAGTCAGGCTCGTGCGGCTTTCCTTATATCCTATTTGGCTGGAAACGCGGCACAATGGGCCGTACCTCTGGTGAGCAGGGACGACCCCCTCTTATGTGATTGGGGTGCTTTTCGCGAGGAATTCCTGAAGGTATTCGACAGAAGGGCTGACTCGTACATGGCGGACCGTGAAATGCTTGAGTTGAGACAGGGATCCAACGACCTGGTGCAGTATCTCAACGCGTTCCGAAGGCTGGTTGCGGAAACCAAGTGGCCTGTTGCTAAACAGACGGCGCTCTTCCATCAAGGGCTGTGCGATGAGCTCAAGGACGCCGTGGTTCATATTGACCCTCAACCCAAGACATGTGAGGGCCTTATCAACCTGGTATTACGGCTGGAACATAGGCTAAGTGACAGAAAGGGGGATCATGGGAGAAAAGGAAAATCCCTTCCATCCTATGTGACGGTGGGAAGTCCTGAAACTTCCACCGCATCCAAGGGAGAACCCATGGACATCAGCGCAATACGAGCGAGCCTCACAGCCACGGAGAAAGAGTCACGCCGTAAACAAGGATTGTGCCTATATTGTGGCAAAAAAGGCCACTACGTACGTGAATGCCCTGCCAAACCGAAGACGTCACGTTATCGGGCCAACCGGTCGGTAACAGCCGTGGTGGACATACCGGCGGAAAACTAGAGGACTCCAAGACCAGAGAAGGGGCATCTCGGAGTCACTCATCCATCCCTTCACTTTCCAACTCGGTCACTAAGGGACAACGACACCTGTTTATCACGGTGCACGTGGGAGTGCATGACCAGTGGATACCCGTTGTGGCCATGGTGGATTCAGGGGCCACTGGCATGTTTATGGACCACAACGAGGCATGCAGGCTAGGGCTAGTGCTTCTTCCCAAAGCAGTACCCGAAGACGTCTATGCGGTAGACGGAAGGCGATTGGTGACGGGGCCCATCGGACAGCACACGGGGGTCCTTCCGATGAGATATGGGAGGAACCATTTGGAACAAATCGATTTTAACATCATCCGAGCGCCCCAATATGGCGTCATATTGGGATTGCCGTGGCTACAGAAACACAACCCCTTTGTGGATTGGCCAACACATCGCATCGAAATGACGTCACCGTATTGCATCCTGCATTGTGGAATAAGAACGGAATCCCTTGACGCAGATGAGAGCGGGAGTCAGACGGTGGCTACAGCGGCAGAAAAAGATGTGGCTCTCCCCCAGGCTTATCACAGTTTTGAGGATGTATTTGATGAGGTGAAGGCGGAAGTGCTACCACCACATAGACAGTTTGACTGCCAGATCGACCTGGTGCCAGGGGCCAGCGTTCCCAGCGGCAGGCTGTATGCCCTGACGGAGCCTGAAAACGTGCATCTCCGGGGGTACCTGGATAAACTCCTCAGGCTAGGATTCATCCGCCCGTCCAAGTCTCCGGCCGCCTCGCCACTCTTCTTCATCCCGAAGGCTAATGGGGAGCTGAGAGCCTGTGTGGACTTTAGGGCATTGAATGCGATAACCATAAAAAATCGGTACCCCTTGCCTCTCATCAGTGTACTTCTGGAACAGGTCAAGAAAGCTCGTATCTACACCAAGTTGGATTTGAAAGGGGCATACCATCTGGTGCGCATGAGGGACGGAGACGAGTGGAAGACCGCCTTTAAGACCAGGTTCGGCCTTTTTGAGTACCTCGTCATGCCGTTCGGTCTGTGCAACGCCCCGGCAGCCTTTCAGTACTTTTTGAATGAGGTATTCAGAGAGGAGTTGGATATCTACGTGGTCGTATATATCGACGACATCCTCATCTATTCGTCCAGTGTGGAGGAGCACGTACACCACGTCACAGCTGTGCTCCAAAAGCTGAGGGAAAACATGCTGTTTTGTAAACTCAGCAAGTGTGACTTCCACGTCACATCCGTAGAATTCCTCGGAGTGATGCTGAGTCCAGAGGGACAGGAGATGGCAGAACGAAAGATCAAGGCGGTGAAAGACTGGCCGGTGCCCCAAAGCGTGAAGGACGTCCAAAGTTTCATTGGCTTCGCCAACTTTTACAGGCGGTTTATAGATGGATTTTCAGGAGTGGTGGCCCCAATCACACAGCTACTGAGGAAGTCCAAGGAGTTTGTCTGGTCCCCTGAAGCGAACAAAGCCTTTGAGGCCCTGAAAAGCGCCTTTGGTAAGGCGCCGGTGTTGGCTCACCCCGATCCGGATCTCCCCTACGTGGTGGAAGCGGACGCGTCGGATGTGGCGCTGGGGGCTATCTTGTCCCAACGCAACCACGACACAGGGGTGCTTCATCCCGTTGCGTACATGTCCCGCAAACTCAACGACGCCGAACGCAACTACCATATTGCGGAGAAGGAGCTTCTCGCAATCAAGGACGCCTTCACCGAATGGAGGCATTGGTTGATGGGGGCAAGACATGTGGTATCGGTGTACTCGGACCATCGGAACCTACAGTTCATGACGGCCACTAGACACCTTTCTCCCAGGCAGCTGCGGTGGATGATCTTCTTTGCGGGGTTCAACTTCCGCATCACATATCGGCCGGGGACGGAAAACCGGAAGGCGGACGCCCTGTCCCGTCAATCTGCAGTTAAGGAACCATTGCCTGCAACCGAGCGTTCCATCATTTCCCCGAGGATGGTATTGGGGGTTATCCAACCGGATACTTTCCTGAGGGGAATAAAGAGAGGGATCAGGTCATTCGCATGGCGGAGGTGGCTCCTCAGTCACAGAGAATGGCAGCTGAAGGACGGGATACCCCTGAAGGGCAGGTGCCTATTGATACCCACGCCTAGGCTAAGGAAACAAGCATTCATCTGGTGCCATGACTCTCCATGCGCAGGTCATTTGGGCTTTGAAAAAACGGTGGCTAGCATGGGACGGCATTTCTGGTGGCCAACCATGAGAGTGGATGTCAGGAGGTGGGGACAGGAGTGTCCTACGTGTGCTACCATGAAGGCCGACCATGGCCGAACCCAAGGGCTCTTACATCCACTTCCGACCCCGGATAGACCATGGGATAGCATATCACTGGACTTCGTGGTGGGCCTACCGGTAGACCAGGGGATGACGGCAATACTGGTGGTGGTGGATTACTTGACGAAAATGGGGCACTTCATCCCCTGCAAGAGAGTCCCTACGGCCGGGGAATTGGCGTCACTACTCCTAAAGAATGTGGTACGACTGCATGGATTACCTGGGGTGATCGTGTCGGACCGGGGGTCGCAGTTTACTGCGCAATTCTGGAAGACTTGGTGCACTGCGCTGCATGTTAAGACCGCCCTGTCCACCAGCTACCACCCTCAAACGGACAGCCAAACCGAGCGCCTGAACCAAACGCTCAAACAGTATCTGCGATGTTTTGTGGACCAGGGCAGGGAAGAATGGGTCGACTTGCTATGGGTTGCAGAGATAGCCTATAACAACGCCACTCACAGCTCCACACAGTCATCTCCGTTCTATAGCAACTATGGCCAACATCCCAGGTTCTTGCCATTTCTACATCCGTTCAGAGAGGACAGGATTCCCGCCACAGCGGACAGGGTGGCACACATAAAAGACACGTTGATGCGCTCAAGGGCTGTCCTAATAGAGGCCAAGAGAAGATACAAGGCTGCGGCAGATAGGAAGAGAAGGCCCGGGCCACTGTACCGCACTGGAGACTACGTCTGGATATCCACAAGAAACATGAGGTTTCGAAAGAACAGTGTGTTCCATCCCAAGTACATGGGCCCCTATCGAATTACCAAGTGTATGGGTCCCGTGAACGTGAAGGTGTGCTTGCCCCAGTCATTGCGGATACACCCTGTCTTTCATGTATCATTGCTCAAACCAGCACCCTCCAAGCCGTCTGGGACACCTAGGCCGGTATGCGTGGAGTCGGAGGTGGAGTATGAAGTGTCGGGCATACGGGCGTCCAAATGGCGCAGGGGGAAGCTGTGGTACCTGGTTGCGTGGAAAGGCTATGGCCCGGAGGAGCATTCATGGGAACCGGCTGAAGGGGTTCATGCTCCGCGCTTGGTCTCCTTGTTCCATCGGCGTTTTCCTGCCAGCGCTGGACCCGTGGGGAGCCGCTGAGAGGGAGGATGTACTGTCAAGAATTCCTGTCATACAAGGGAAACACGCCCTTATGTAAACAGGAGAGCTGTTACATAACTCAAGGGAAACACGCCCTTATGTAAACAGGAGAGCTGTTACATAACTCAAGGGAAACACGCCCTTATGTAAACAGGAGAGCTGTTACATAACTCAAGGGAAACACGCCCTTATGTAAACAGGAGAGCTGTTACATAACTCAAGGAAAACACGCCCTATAAAGGGAGGAACCGGGAGGTACAAGGCTGTCGGATATTGTGTTTACACCGACGTACCTGCTTCGTGAAGAGCAGTGTTCCGGAGTGGTGCTCCAGTAAGGCAAGAACGGAGGTAGGTCGAGTCGTTACTCCCTGGGCCGTGTCTTGCCCCATCGTCACCTGTGAAGGACCCGGAAGCTCTACCGGTCAACCATTGAGCTTCGCTTTTTGACTCGGCTGAGTCCAAGCGCAGTGGCGCTTTTGCTGGTTGGAGTCGTAACTCCCAGCCCGACCAGAGACACAGGGACTGCCAGCTGTAACGCACACCAGGAGGTGTTTGCCGCGTTACAGACTCGGAAGTCCACAGGATCGATCGAGCGGCTGCTCTCGGTTCAGTCTTCTTGCTTGTGATTGGGGTATCGGTGACGCATCACCAGGAGGTGACTCCGCGTCCCGGTGCAGTCTGAGGAAGAGGTTGAGCGGCTGCTCCCTTCAGGTAGAGACCCCGGCTGGGTGTTTCCCTGACTCCTCGATTCTCCCCAACACTCTTCGTGCCCCTCACAGCCTACAGATTGGCATTGTCGGCCATTTCATTTCTGCCCTCTGTTGGCATACGCCGGGATCGGCGTATATGCAGAGGACGGTTAGGACCATCCGTGCTGTGGGCTGGTAACGTACTTAGCCTGGAGGATTCCAGTGACTTTAACTTTTGTTTGTTCTTTGTATTTTATTTGCCTTCATTAAAAGAACTAACCCTTCACAAGTGGTTGCGTCCTCATTGTCGTGTCTGTTAAACGATCCTGAGACGTTCAGGGCGTTACACATATAAGCCCCTCCCAGCGTGCTGACGTCAGTTTTCTTAATACCTCGTGCTTTTTTTTTTTTACTTACAGGCCTTTTCGACGCCTTTCGCGTCCAGGAACAGTGTATTTGATGCCCCTTGCGGGCTTCACACAGTGCCGGTCCTGCTCGCAACAGAGGTCTGTGACGGACCCTCACGACATCTGTATGTGGTGCTTGGGAGAGCACCATGACTCCGTGGAGTGCGCCGCTTGCCGCCAGCTGCTGCCAGAATCCCTGCGGGAACGCCGCATGAAGCTGCTGTCTACCCGGATGTCCCGAACGGACCAGTTGCGACGCAGGTCTCCTTCTCCAGGGGAGTTGTCCACTCGGCGCCAGTCCACACGGGAGTACGTTCTTGTTCAGGGCAGGTCCCAGGACCGTCGCAGTCATTCACCTACCTCAGGTAAGCATTTGCTCCCCCCCCCCCTCCCTGGTGCGCCTTCGGTCCCCACAGGGGGGGTAGGGACTCAGGTTGGGACACCGCCGGCGGGTTTACCCTCTGCTCCCACCGAGTGCCCTGACTCTGACACCAGAGTCGCCGCACCGTTGGGACACGGCCTGGATGGGCATCCCACGATGTCTAGCCCTTCCATAGCGCTGTCGCACAGCCTTCCGAGGCTCCTTGAGGCATCGCTGGAGGTGGCTGCAGCACGGTGCACAACATCGCTTCGGCATTACTCTCTCCCGCAGGTTTCCACCTCAGGGAATGTTGAGTGGCCGCCGGTCCGACTCCGAGCGGTCGAGGCCTTTTCGGAGGTCGCCGGCTCGACTCGGACGGTCGGGACCTTTTCGGAGGTCTCCGACGCCAGCTCCACTCGAAGGGCGAGGCCTCTTCGGAGGTCGCCGGCTCTACTCGAGGAGTCGAGGTCGCCGGCTCTACTCGAGGAGTCGAGGCCTCTTAGGAGGTCGCCGGCTCGACTCGAGGAGTCGAGGCCTCTTAGGAGGTCGCCGGCTCGACTCGAGGATTCGAGGCCTCTTAGGAGGTCGCCGGCTCGACTCGAGGAGTCAAGACCTTTTTGGAGGTCGCCGGCTCGACTCGAGGAGTCAAGGCCTCTTCGGAGGTCGCCGGCTTGACTCGAGGATTCGAGGCCTCTTAGGAGGTCGCCAGCTCGACTCGAGGAGTCAAGACCTTTTTGGAGGTCGCCGACCCCGGCTTAACTTGAAGTGTGAAGGCCTCTTGGGAGGTAGTCGGCTCGACTCAAGGAGTCGAGGCCTCTTTGGAGGTCGCCGACATCTGCTCCACTCAAGGGGTCGAGACCTTTTCAGAGGTCGCTGGCTCGACTCGGGCGGTTGAGGCGTTTTCGGAGGTCACTGACGCTTGCTCCACTCCGCCAGTCGGGGCCTTTTCAGAGATTTCCGACGTCGCCTCGACGCCGGTACTATCTCCAGCTTTATCGTGGAGGACGTGGTTCCGGTGGGTTTACCACCCCCTGAGTCATTTCACTGCTCTCCAGCGCAGGTGCTAGTGGAGTATTGACCTACTCATCCTGCTGCTGAGCCTCTATTAAGGGGCCGGTTTAGCTTGTGTCCATCGCCTACCGATGACTTGCTCTCAACGCCTCGCGGGGCCGAGGGGGCTAGTGAGACATTCCTCAGAGCTGTTTGCAGGGCCTTTGCTGGATATTCTCCACCAGGGCACGGGGAACATGGACCCATTATAACCTTTTGCGGAGTCATTGTTTGACATCCTCAGAATATTTTAACCTAGGGGGTTAGCTTTAATGGCCACGTCCAGCTTTTTCTTGGAGGATTTCTTCTTTTCTTAATGAGAATGTTCACCTCTGTTTCTTCTCTTCCTTAAGAACATCCTGAGTTTTCCTTTCCATATACTTTGATATGCTGGTATAGTTACACTTTTCGAGTCAGGAGGTTGGTGTCCTCTGCCTCCTTGGGAACATTTGCTTTCTCTAATCAGCAATTGCTCTTTTTGTGACTTACTGTCCTTTTAGGACATATATCTTTGTCTGATTTGCGGTCAAATATTCCAACTGGATATCTCTTTTTGAGATTTCGTTGGGTTGGATTGTACTACATTCTGACCTTTTGGGATAAGTGTGACTGAAGTGTTTGCTGTTAGCAAGGTTTCATTTTCCTGTGTTTTCTTTTAGGCTGATGTTAGTAACAACCTCTCAGGATCATTTTGAGGAGTTGGCATTATCTTAATGCCAAGTCATCCAGGGTGTGTTATTTAAGGATGATCTTCCTTTCTTTTGTTCTATTTCGATTTTCTGTGGTTTAGGTATCATAGACTTGTTTTTAAGTTCCATTTTATCCATCCGGGTATCTGGCATACACACAGGTGTAATGCATCTGTGCTGTGCATATTTAGAAATTGCTCTGCTATATATAATAAGGCATAATATGTATTATAGTTTTATGCAAATCTTACTATGAGTTGCAATTTGCTTCTCTCTTCCCTGTAGTTTTATCTGTGACTTTGTCATATCCTGTAGATATGTGTGTATATATATATATATATTCACTGAAAAAACCATAGGTTTCACACATGTTATAGTTAGCTGGACATTTTACTGATAAAAAACCAATGAAATTCCCCCGTTATAGTTACTGTAGGCAACTATAACTCACGCGACCGCAATCCTCTGCTGATGCTAATACTGTATTTAAACACTTATTTGCCCATGTCTTCTTCCATTAAATTTTAGCTATACATATATTACAAATATTTTTTTTTCATAAAGACACATATGTCATCAGCAGAGGATTACGGTCGCGTGAGTTATAGTTGCCTACAGTAACTATAACTGGGGAATTTCATTGGTTTTTTATCAGTAAAATGTCCAGCTAACTATAACATGTGTGAAACCTATGGTTTTTTCAGTGAATTTGCAAGGTTTTTTAAATGCTAATTCCCAACTATAACGTGTGTGAAACCTATGGTTTTTTCAGTGAATTTGTACGTTTTTTTAAATGCTAAGTTACTTTACGCCATTTGTGGCGTGCGCGCCCTCTTAACGCAGTTCGTTCCGTGCGCGCACCGTGCGCGCACAGTGAGCACGCGGTGCGCTTTGCGCACCGCGTGCCCACGTTACGCTAGATGGGCCATGAACGCACGATGCGCTTCGCGCACCGTGCGCACATGGAGGACATATGATGAGCATCGTTGTGATAGGTAAAATATATGTTTTTTTTATATATTACATAAGCCATGCACATATGGTGCCCTTCGGGAACCATTTGCACACGGGGTGGGGAGAATGTGGATATTTTTTTATTTTTATTTTTATTTTCTACCGTACGCGTACGGTAAGCGTAATCGGCGAAATTTTCGAAAAAATTCAAATTGCCTTTTTTCATTTGGGGGATCGTTGGGGACTCCCTCGACATGGCTAGGTGCTTGGGAGCTGTCTAAACAGCCCCTTTACATGTTTTTGCACTTTGTTTTTCAACCCCCTGTCAGAGTGCGAGAGAGAAAATGGCGGCCGCCGCTTCCTGGTTTCGACCGATTCGAATGTTTACTAAGATCTAACGGCCAATCAGAATCGCGCTCGCGCACGTCACCGTACGCGTACGGTAAGCGCACCGTAAGCTGGCTCAGATATATATATTGGTTTAAAGGCTATTTTCTCAGAATCTACTGAACAGATTTACACCAAACCTACAAAAGGCACTTCCTTGACCTGAGGACTACCTCTCTGCCAAATTTCAAGGAACTCTGTTCAGTCGTTCGGGCTGTAGCTGTGTCTAAAGGTCCTATGGAAAAATGCATGGGAAAAACGCGTTTTGGGACCCCCTTTTATCTCAGCCCCCGCTTGACGAATCCCCCCGAGACTTTCAGGGTAGGAGCGGAGCGTAGCGCCCCACCTATTTTGAAAATTTCGCGAGGATTCGTCGACCGGCGCCAAAGTTATTCAAAATAGAATGTTGCGGTTTTCCTATGGAAACAGGGTCCTAACTATAACTACCTACTGGCGACCGCCAGTAGGTAATATATATATTATATATATATATATATATATATATATATATATAATATTATGAGTGTGGATCTATATATATGTATTATGAGTATGGAGCTATATATATACATACAGTATGAGCTATATAGATGGGGGCATTGTTTTTTTATTTTTGGCAGATTCATATCTGATTAATTGCCATCTTTCCATCTCTACAGGTTCTATGCATTGTGGGACCCTTGTAGTGGTCATTTTATCTAATGACATTTTCTTCAAGGATAGTCTCTGATTTTCATTGGTTTTTGTGCTTGGATTGGTCTTTTCGACTTTACGATTAATGTGTGTTTTTTCATCTAAGCTCTATGTGGATGAGTTCTGGAATCTCTCTTTTTTCTGGGGTTCTTAAGACAGGTTCTTTTGATTATTTCCTTACTGGTGTAGGGAACTGTAGTTTACAGGGTGTTCGTTATTGCTTTTGTCCCTTCTTGTCCTTTTAGGGGTCATGTAATTGTATCATACTGTTATCTACTGGCACAGTATTATTCATCTGTCCTTGGGGCATGGCGTTTTCCATGCCTGTAGGGTTGTTTTTATTTACATTGCCTGTGGTCCTTGACACAGTTTTTGTAAAGCGCTCATGCTCTTTTTCATCCATTCATACGTACGACTGGTCTATTGTTCATTTCGACTGGCTGATTCTCTGAGAACTTTTGTAGGATTAATTCGCAGACCCTCCTCCAGGTGGGTATAGCTAGGGTATTTAATTCAAAAGTTAAGGAATCTGCAGCTAGATATCTCTATCAGATGAAAAAGTTACTTACCTTCAGTAACATATTGTCTAGTAGAGACATAGTCTAGCCGCAGATTCCTTAACGCCCTATCAATTCTCCCCACTCTGACAACGATTTGTAGTGTAAGAGGTATTTCCTTTTACAACTCTGGTTTATACACCGGTGGTCAGTGTTTCAAGTAGCTATGTGCTTCGTCAAACCATTTGATCTTACCTTACAGACCTTGTATGGGTGTAAGGAATTTACCTATTTTCAGTACTGGTTTTATACACCAGTGATCACTCTTTCATGTAGTTGTGTGATTCACCGAACCATTTGGTCTTACTTTATAGATCTTGACTTAGTATTGGCATACCATTTATGTCTGTTTCTAGTTATAGTTTCAAAGATACATTCATCTTTTTGGCACACAGTTTCCACAGCCAGTTTCTATAGTGACTCTGCATTGTGGCGCGAAAGGTTTCACCGAAGAAACTGACGTCCGCGTGCCGGAAGGCACTTATATGACTCCACTGATGTCACAACCAGAGTCCAACGCCTGGGGAGAAGTCAAAAGTTAAGGAATCTGCGACTAGACTCGGTCCCTACCAGGTCATGCGTTACCAAAGGTAACTTGGCGTTAAGGGGAGTGAAGAGTTGTAGCTAATGGGTTACTACATCCCCTGTATGACCACTTCCTGTGGAGAGTGGGCATAAAACTGTACCAGAGTTTCTAATTACATCAAAAACAAGATGGTGGAACCCCTCTTTCGTGGAGCACATCAGGTAGCCCACCTTAGGGGTGTAACTAGCCTGGAGGTGCAATACGCCTAGTGTATAGATAATTTTCTACTTGTCCTGGTGCCAGATATGCCTCAGATCAGTGGAGTGACAAATGCAAAAACAACAATTGATGGACAGAATGTAGAACAATGTCATACATTCACCCCAGTACAGAGATCTGGGCCTAAATCCATCGTTTTTTTGCTCACCATGCCGTCCCAGTTTGAACCCAGCCATATGCAAATCAGTCTTGACCCTGTGCCTCATGGGAACAGTCCAGACCGAACTGCCAAGCCAGGTCCTCCCTGGACTGGAAACAAGCATCCTAGGACCGGTTTCTGGCATTTCAGCCGTCTTCAGCCAGGCTTGCTTGATTTTCAGTGGCATGGAGAGCAAGGGACCCACGTCTGGGCATACCCTTTCCACTCGGAGTGACAAATGCAAAAACATCAGATCAGTGGAGGGCATTCTCTATTTCTGGGGGAAGCTGTGGTTGCATATCAAAGGCGACATGGGCTTTGAAGCTCTAAACTTGGTTAGCAGATACACTAATCATCCTGCTGGAGGTGGTGATAACACCTTCCTCTGGAGCACGCATTGATTCTGACATCCAACAGCGTGGGCTCTCACCTGCAGGGAGCCATAAAGTTGCCTGGATTTAGGGGGCACCTCTAAGGTGCCTCTGGGTGCATGCCAGGACAAATCTGATACAGGCATCAATATGGATTTGTCAAGACAAGATGTTTGATACTAAACACCATTATTGTCAGTGAAGCCATTGTGTACCTGCATACCTATTATTGACCAGAGCCCAGTACATGTTCTTAAATGGCTCCCTGAACACTTGCAATGTTGTAGCAATTAAATCAGACATCACAGGCATATCTGCTTATGCAGATATGTCCTCACATATAATATAATGCACCTCGCCTTTAGGCTCTAAGGCCTGCTTTAGGGGTGACTTACATATAGTATATGCAGTGTCTATGGGCGTGACACACTGGCAGTGTGCCATGGCATATTTTCTCAATGGTTTGTACCATTTCACGCTTCCTGCAATGGCAGTGTGCATGCAATTTGTTTGTGGGTTTCTTAAAGTGGCATAATACATGCTGTAGCCCTTGGGAACCCCCTTAAGTACCCATGCCCTAAGTACCAGTGGGTCTATTTACTAGGGACTTACAAGGGTTATAAAGTCCTTGTCAATTAAATTACTATTGAACATGTACGTTTAGGGGAAAGAACCCTGGCACTGGAACCTGGGTAACAGGCTTCATTGCACTGTCTGAGTCGAAAAGGCAGTATCAAGTAGTTCCAATGGGGGCAAAAAGTGGGGGAACATCTTCTACACAGGGTATTATATTTTTCCAGATCCAGTCTGACGCCTGGGGAGTATTCTAAGGTGAGGAGTCTGCAGTTAGATAAGTCTCTTCCAGAAAGAGCATTGCAGAATGTAATTTCTTCAACCCAGAAAAATCATCTTGCAGGGGGTGGGGGTTAGTGGGGGGGGAACCGCAATCTAGCCAACACTAACGGTGGTAATCAAACAATCGTAATCAGCAAACTAAAATCAGTTTAGCCAGTTTTGTGGTAGTAAAAATATAGCTCCTACCAAAAGTTTCTGCATATTTACAACTATATATTAAACCCCCTCCCCCCCCCCCCCCCCCCCCCATTTCATTTCTTGAAGTTCCTTTCATATGTTGGTTGAGTTAATGGAGAGAATAAAATATGTAATACATCCCATGTCAGATATACCTGGTTTGGTCTTTTACTGTTATACTGGTCTCTGCATGCTTTCCTTCTGACTTTGTAATGGGTTCTAGAGTGCTGCTATTTCCCCAGTTTACAGTTTAATGAATCTGAAGTTACCCTAACCCTCCGTGGAAAACTGCTTTAGCATTAGAGGAATAAACACAAAGAAAATTGTCATTTTTTTTTAAATTATGGAATTGTTCATGAATGTATTGAAAAAGCTAACACTGCTAATGTACATTTTAATAACTGACCACATTTAATCTTTCTATACTTACTTTTTTCTTATTCTTGCAGTCACAATTTGAAATTCGAATCAATTTGGTAAAAAGTGGTGCAAAGCTAAGTAGTCTCCAGCCAGTGCAGGTTGAAACCCTTCAGTCTCCTCCCAGTATACCTGTAAGTATATAGACTTTTTGTGTCTTCGTTAATTCTTTTTATATCAATATTATTTATTACTTTACAGTGCAGTTGATCAAAAACAATAGATCAAATCACAACACCAACAGTATGTTCATAGTGTCCCATTATACATAGGGACTACAGCATAGTCCATACCATCTGCATACGCGGGCAGAAGAAAGGCAAAAAAGAAAATAAAGAAGGGAAGGAAGGATAAATGAAAGAGCACACACAAGTTTCGGTGGAACTGATGGAAGGATCAACCAAAGGGCTCTTCTCCTCTCCATAAACAATGGTGACTCCTATGGACATTGCCCCAGTGTAGTAATGTAATAGCTCATGTCACCAGGCCATAGTTCCCTCCCAAGTCGGTCCAAGAATCTCACTACCAGTATGTGCGTAGGATAGAACACACCAACATTAATGGAAGAGTCCAATGTCACTGGGTCCTTCCGTATAGTTGTCAGCAACACTGTCTCACATCCAGTGCCCCCCCTCTCATTCTGTCCAGTTGGGAATAGTCCTTTCTTCTGCTAGGCAGCATGAGGAGCCCCTGTTTCTTGTTAACGGTCTGGCAGTCACCAGTCTCCCCACCTCAGGAAGACTCCTCTAATAAGAGGGGTCGAGACATGACACCCAAAGGCGTCCAGAAGAAATGAGTGTATGCCCGTCCTTATCACACTTGAGGGATAGGTACTAGGGATCGATAAGTCTCATAAACGGGCCCCATACGTCCTCAAACTGAGTTCATTTATCCTGGACTTTGTATATTCAACTCTAGTATGTGGTTAATTGGAAAAGTTCAGTGGACCATCCTTGCTGTGTAGGAAGAGTAGATTGTTGCCAGTGTCAAAAGATATAGACCTTCGCGACCATCAAAGCTGTTGACATCCACCTCCTCCAATGTACGGAGCTGTCTACATCCAGAACATCGTGTAAAATTGCCAGTTTGGCCCAGGGAATAAAGAGCGGAAGAGGGGGCTGGTATTCTGCAATGTGTTCAGATACTTGTCCACTTGCGGACAGTTTTATGCAGGACCACAGTAAATGAAGGAAGTCACAGCCATGTTCTAAGCACCTCCAGCAGTTGTCATGGGGGTAGTAAGTGAGTCCTTCTCAGCTTGTGTACAGAGCAATACCAGTCATGTAAAATGTTAAAATAAGAGAACTTCAGTCATGCCTCTCACATGACTTTATCACGAGTGGCCAATAATTCTGACCAATCTTCATCAGTGTATTCAAGGTGGGTCTGCCAAAGCCGCTTCACCTCTCGACTAGTGGTGTAAGAGTAAAGTGAATAAATAAAAATCTCGTATATATTAGAGAGAGTGCCCCTGGACACACCCAACATTTAAAAAAAATAAATAACTTTATTGCATTTGCATGTACAGACGCATGCCACTGTGTGGCTGGTGAAAGTACGCTGTATACATAGAGTAGCAACACAAGATATAAGCAACGACATTCAACCCCCACACCTTAACTTGTCACCGTCTTGTTTGCAAATAAGTACCCACATTGCGCTACTGGGGAACGTGTCTATATGACGACAAGAATAGCTGATCCCAGTAATCTATCTGGAATTGGCCTTTATGGGAGAAAGTATGATGTGTGATAGATACTTCTGTTATGCATTATCACAGGTCAGAGTTGGGTCTTTTAGAATTATCACTGTTCGGAAAAGGATTGCGGCGTTATACCACTGAATGCAGTACAGAAAAAAATGATTTGTGTGATCTGTCCCTAGACAGACGAGACATTATGTGTTTCATGAGCTGTGAAAGCTTCAAGTAGTGTGTCCATTCCATAGCGATGGGCCTCTTTTGTAACTCTCTATATTCTTCCCTGCACAAGGTACCACTTTCTGCCATTCCCCATCGATTGACCTCTTCTCTCCATTGGTGTTACTGAGGACTTCCAGGGTCTCTTAAGGAGCAGCTTTGCTAGTAAGGAGCAGCTTTGCTAGTAATAATGCTAAATGCGTGATGCGTTTGAGTACCTTGGAGCCCTTGGGCCTGAGATACAATCCCAGTATACAATGTTCGACTGTGTATCAGTAGTCTAAGTTAGTTCTGATAAAGCAGTCCTGATATCCGCCCAGTAAGAGGATAGTGAGGGCAAGCCCATAACAAACGCAGTAAACCTGTGTCCGAAGTATGGCAACGGGGTAGGCAGACGACATAGTGGGAAAAAGTGTGTAAAGTTTGTGTGGCTTAAGGTAGGCCGGGTGTAAAATTGAAAACTGTATACATTTAAAGTGGGAGTTGCGGGAGACCTTGCCCAGGTACTCTAAAAGAAAGGTCCATTCCTGTCCAGTCTGTTTAATTTCAAGATGCCCGAGGATATAGGGAGACCTTGCAAAGGAATATTCAGGGCATATGGTACACATGGGCAGCATAGCGGAGGGCTGTCTTCCAGTAAGCGAGGACTATGCTCAATAGAATGGAACAAGACTGGGATGTCGTGGAACTAGGACAGAGCAATCTATGTAGTCTACCCTGGTTCAGCTTGGCATTCGTACATCCGATCTCCACAAGGTTGTGGCCTTCTAACCAGTTGGCCAACTATTGCAATTGTCCTGCCAAGCAGTAGGCTTTAAAGTCTGGAGCACCCATTCAACCCCTGTCGGTGGGTAGCTGCAACTTATCTAAGCTGATCCTGCATCGTCCATTGGCCCATGTCAAATCAGTTAATAATATGTTCAGTTTTTTAAATATTTGGGCATGTAGCAGCCCATCTAAATTCATACAATGATAAAGGAGTCAGAGCAGCATAACCATTTTGGCGAGAGTCAGTCGTCCCGCTACTGACAGAGTTAGTGTGACCCAAAAGATTATTTGTGATTTAAGGGATGCGGTCGTCTTCAGAAGATTCCCATCCAATAAATCATTTGCTTTGCCATATATTTGGATCTGGGTATCAGAAAATGTGTGGTGCTATTTCAGTATGTGCATTGCCAAAAAGCAGTGTGGGCCCTGCAAAGGTGTCTGCAAAGAAAAGGCATAGGATTTACTATAGTTCACATGAAGACCAGAAAGGTCGCCAAACACAGAAAGCATCTGTGAGATCCCTGACAAATTTGCCTGAAGGTCCTTTACAGACACTACCATATAATCGGCGTACAATGAAAAAGCATGCGTTGTAGGACCCCCGGGGCATCCCCAATTCTAGTGCCTCCTGCCGAATCCGTTGCGCCAGTTGTTCCAGTGCTGTGACAAGAGCGGACATCCCTGCCTTGTGACACAGTTCACTGGATATGTGGAGGAAATATGGGGGCCCGTTCTAGCTCGTGCAATAGGACAGGTGTACAATAATTAAACTAATTCCATGTAATTGGGATGGATACTAAAATGTGGTAAAGTAGCAAACATGAAGTCCCACCCAAGGTATCTAAGGCATGCCTGAGATCCAGTGAGATACAACCGACCATTGTATACTAATTGAGGGCTGCATCCATTACGTGATAAAAGCAGCGTATGTTGAGTGAGGTGTTACAACGTGGAATAAATCCACACTGATCCGAGTGTATTAGTTTAGTGAGCTGGGGAAGCAACTGGCATGCCAGCTCAGGGTCTTGTATTCAGTGTTGGTGAGGGACAGAGAGCTCTTCTGAGAGCTTACCTGATTTTAACAGTGAGGTAACCAGAGCTAATCTGGTGGTGGTAGGTAGTGCTCCTTCCTCCAGGGAGGTTTTGTATAGTTTTTCCAACTGAGGCACTAATCTTGATGAAAAGGTATCATAAAATTCGAGGGGATGCCCTCGTAAACACTACAAAATGTGGAAATGGTGGGCCGACTACAGGGGTCTGTATCTGGAGTCTCCTCTCCCCGCCTTCCCCACCCCACCCCGTCTGACGCTGAACAATTGCTGCTATGACACTCGCGGATTGGCATTTCCTTAGTACCTCTATTCGCTGCAACTGTGGATGGCGAAAACTTTCCCTTATATTCAAGACTGTTCTATTTGTTGAACGGAGGCAATGTGGCGCAGTTGTTTTTCTTTCTTTTTTCTTTCTTTTGTTTTTATCTTCTTTCACGATATATTTTACCTACAATCAATCCTCGAATGTTGTTGAAAATGTTGACTCTCATTTATGTCATCCTGATTATGTACCCTGGCTCCCCTGCAAGGCCCACGCACTGTACTGGCTGTCAACAATAAAATTATGTTTACAAAAAAAAAAGTATCATAAAATTCAACAGGGAGGCTATCTAAACCCGGTGTTTTATTGCGGGCACACTCTGGGCGATTGGTCTAGAAAGGAAGGTATAGCAATGCGGTCCGCCAGTGGTTAGGGGACTGTTGAAATCCCGGATGACACTGTTAATTTCGATTTAGGTGACCGCAGAATAATTTTGTGGCGCATGGATGAAAAGTATAGCTGTGGGTGAGGGCATTGGTCTCATCATACGCGCTAGCAGCACACTGAATGTGTCGGTCTGTGTTGTTTTTTTGTATGTAGGCTGTATCACCCATAGTCGCTCAAGAAGTTCAGCATAGTTGATTCTGGCTTCTTGTAACTGCTGGCCATGTCTTCGTTCTCTGCTGCCGCCTTTTCTAAGGGACCCAAAGTGTCCTTGACGCGTGTAAGATCTTGTAGAACGGTTTTGCGCACTCCTGCCACTGCATTAATGGCTGCCCCTTGCACCACAACAAAAGCTTCCCACTCAACCACTGGTGAGGAGGCTATATTGGTATTTTCCGCAAAGTATGTAACAATGGTGGTGGTTATTGCATCCCAGAATACCGCGTCCTCCAGAACCTGCGGCTGCATACGCCAGGTGGGGATGGAGGTGAGCATACGGCCAAAGACAAAGTGAGTTCTAGAGGATTGTGGTCAGAGAGGGTCTTACCTAGGTATGCAGTGTGAGAAGTTGGCCTGATGTATGATGTCACTAGTTATAGTGTACACCTTATATCAGTCCAAATACCCTTATGGTGATTGGTTGTAAAGTCAACCTTATAGACCAGCTATCCTAGTGGTAGCATGGACAAGAGCAGTCTTAGGCTAAACTCTGAATGGCATGTGAAGCCAGCTGTGATACCATATATAATCCCTTGAATACCAAATGAAAGGACACCACAACAGATATATATATAAAATAAAGTGTATTTATTCTAAGCAAACCCTCAGCACTCTTTATGAGTTTAGAGGTAAGTACAACACAGTCTTATTAATGCATACAGTAAGTCACACAGGTAAGTAATACAGTTAGGCCCTAGGGGCCACGCAAACCATATACTAAATAAGTGGTATAAGGACCACTGTCACGGAAATAGAATAGGCCTAGGCCTAGGGAATCGCTGGGGCTACACTACACTAGCGTTAGTTAGGGAGTGGGAGGCCCACGGGATTCGTGTGCAGAGTGGAAACACTCACGCGTAATGCGTAAAAGTCAATAGCAATGTTACAGTTTAGAAATAGATAGATTTAGGACACTTCCGGAGTAGCTAGGAAGTTGAGACTTGAAAACTAGACACTAGGATAGCCACTATCCTGATGAGCACCGGAGTACCCAAGTTACCTAGCCCACAGGCTGCGGGTGCATAGGGGTGAAGATGCGTCGTTTTCGTCGTCGACTCCTATGGATGCCTGAAGAAGATGCTGACAGGCAGTCAGGGGAGAGTGTCCGGTGGATCCCAAGCCTGGGATCAAGAAGAGAAGAAACCTGCAAGCAGAAGGGACAGAGTCAAGGTCACTAGCCAGTGACCACGTGGAACCAGGAAGGAACCAGGCGATGTCGTGAAGAGTTGCAGGTGAAGGTGAAGCTTGTCGCTGCAGCCAGGAGGACCAGGAAGCGTCGAGGACGACCAGGACCAGGAGGCGAGCTGTCCCACGAAGGCTCTTGCTGTCGGCGGCGTCGAAGTTGGACTAGGACTCACCAAGCCTTGGCAAGCGGAACCCACGAAGAACAAGGGACTTGCTTCTGGTGCAGACCAGGAAGGTCTGGGGTGCTTCTTCTTTGCAGAGAAGCGGGAGCCAGTCTGGAGGAGCCAAACCAGCGCAGAAGATTTCAGGGAGCGTCGTCACAGAGGCCACTAGCCAGCGGGCAAGCAACCGGACAGACGCGGCAAGCAGGAAAATGCTGAAGGGCCCCACGCAGGACTCGTGGAGTGTGGGGGGCTGGTCTTCGGTGCAGATGGTGCTTGGGGTTGGGGCTTCTCAATCCCCGGTGCACAACTTCGAGGGTACCTCAGAAGCTGCGCTGTAAGTTACTAGCCACTTTTCCCAGGTAGCCGGTCCCACGTCGCTCGTCGCCTCCACGGATCTCAGCTCTGCTGCAGATGTGGATGAGGGTCGGAGAAGTCTGGAAATCAAGGCTCTGGTCGGGCTCTGCAGTCGGTTCCTCGTCGAACGTTTCACAAAGCAAAGGGTAGTCACTTGATGGTGCCTGTTTGCACAGGGTAGCCACTCCTTGGCTACAAGGGAGATTCTTCAGTCTTCTTCTTTCGTCGAATGTCGAAGGTCCAGAGTTTCTGTTCAGTTTTGCAGGTTCAGGATAATCTAAAGTCTTGAGGCCCAACTCCCACTCTTATACTAATCTGGGGGGCTGGGATACCTGCTAGGTCACGCCTTATGGGTGGGACCTGGGAGGGGGTGGTTACACCCACTTCCCTTTGTCCAGTTTCGCGCCAGAGCTGGGGCTGGAGTGCCCCAGCGCCGGTTTGAACTGGACTATGCAAGGAACACCTTGTGTGCCCCAGGCATGTCTCATTCCTTTCAGCCCACCCTGCCCCAATACACTAAAGGCTGTCTGGGGAGGTGCTAGCACCTCCCCAAGCAGGAAACCTATTGTCCAGGCCTCCCTGGCTGGGATCACTCCCAGCTGCAGGAGGTCAGACTTGTGTCTGTGGCAGCAGCATCCATTTTGTGATGCTGAGGCTTTGGTCAGAGGTTACACAGCAAAGTAGGATTTTAACATGTCTCTCCCTCTAGAAGGGAGGAATAATATCCTCATCACCAGAAATGGTATGGGGGTATTATTCCAAAGTGTTAGACACCTTACACGACATGTTTTGATAAAGCCAAACCATAGTTACCATAACCGTTTAAGATTATAAGGCACTTTAAGAGTATATGGTAGGCTATATCATAGAACAGCTATAAGGACATGGTTCCGAAAGCTGCAGACAGGCTCAGCTCATGCTAGAGCACCATCTCACATGTTACCAAGCACTCTGCCTCCAGGATTGTTAAGGCCTGCCATAGGAGTGACTGATAGGTACACATGTGTCTATATATAAGGCCAGATATAGGCATACTATATCTAAGCAAGGGGTGATTACTCGACCTTGCCCCAGCTGAGTGATCAGCCAGTTGTGTCTGATTGGAAGGCCAGACCAGGGGTGGCATAATACATGCTGCAGCCCCTGGGAGGCCTAGGGTACACCTATGCCCTGGGTACCTAGGGTACACTATACAGGGTCCAATAAGGTGATCCTTACCAATTGGGTATGTACCTAGGGTACATGGAGTCCATTTTACAGAGAGAGCAGACAGCCTGAGACCCTGAATGGCAGGATCTCAGGCCAACTAAGTCGAAAAACCAGCTAGACACTAGGCAAAAAGTTGGGGGTAACCATAGTCAGATATCCACCTTCCTACATGCAGCCTGAGTAGATTTTGTTTGGAGAGAATTGGTACAAAGGATCCTATCCAGGAGTGTGTGTGATTGATGTGGGGGTGAGTAAAAAGAGTACTGCCGTATGCCTTCATTTCATTGATGCAAGCGTCCGATAGGGATCACCCTTGAACCCACTGTTATAATGCTTTGGAAAAAGGTGTCTTGTTCCATATTGGGCGCGTAAATATTACCCATGATTATCGGCACCCCATCCAAGGTACCCTTGAGGAGAACATTTAGACCTTGTATGTCAATTCTGGTGCCCAACGCTTTTAAGGGAACCCCTGTTCTCAGCCTAATAGCCTCCTTCGTGCAAAGGCAGAAGACCTGGCTATTTGTTAACACAGTTTGAGGGCTTCAGCAGCAGTTAGGTGGGTTTCCTGCAAACAAGCTATTTGTGCCTTAGGGTGGTGTAATTGCACTAATATCCTATACCTTTTTTGCACTTATACCATCCTACTGAAATTCCTGAATGCAATTAGGAACATCTGGGCCGGGATGGATGCTCCCAGTTCGAACAAAATACACGTGCCATCCATAAGTTTACAAAAAAACTAGGATCCTCCCCCATTGGAGAAGTGCTCAAAATATATAAGACCAGATGTGTATCAGCAGCAACCTACAGTGCAGGGATCTGGGGAACACAGGACCCACTACAATTACTGACTGCCGAAAACAAATTTGCATGCAAACTGTTATGAGTACCTAGGTCCATTCTAGCATCCATTTGTCATGAAGAATTGGGTCTCATCCATGTGAGAGACATCGTCCTGTCTGTGTCTCAGTCTGGATTCGACCGGAAGCATTAGTAACCAAAGTAGTAATTACTGACTGTCTGAAGCTAGATAAGGCAGGTAACATCCAGTGGTTGGAATATGTCAAAACACAACTTAAATTGATAGGGAGACAAGACCTTTTTAATAATCCCCGAGCCTCACGAAGCATATGAAAGCCACGGTCAAGAAGGAATGGATGGATTGCATGATGAGAAAAAGAGAGGAGGAGGGAGCACAGCAAACAATCAATTTATATGGTAGGTTGGTAACGACCAGAAATATTGAACCGCATTTGCTCACTACCCCTAGTTCGTATCGGTATTACCCAGTGAAATTTTGTTTAAATATGTCACACTTACAGTTCGCTTACCCCTCGACAGCCAGCTGTGACCAGGACCTCACAGTGTGCCCATGTTATTCTGCCTCTGCGCAATTGCAGCAGCATTTTGTCTTTTTTGTGGCTAGTACAACTAAACAGGAAGGCATTACTTGCCCCTTTGCTTAGGAGCTTAAACATCAAACAATGCAGACCTGCACTGTTGTATCTACAACTATTACAGACAGACATGGTCTCGTACACAGTTTATAGGTATATTGCATCCTCCGTTAAGTTACGGACGATTGTGGGCAAATAACCATCTCCACGTCTACGCTTCATCGTATAATCCCACTAACATCGGTATGCCCACATGGTATCATTTTTACACATGCTTTTTATCATAGCATGTTTCACACTCCTAGTTTTATGAATTAAAAAATTTGGCTTCGCTATGTCACTGGCTAAATTCGAATTGTTTTAGAGTTTCTAAATGTTTATAAATTCAGATCTTATGGTAAATACCAATGAATGAAATGATGCATAGATTTTTGATATGTGTGGGTGTAAAAAAAGGCAGGATGGGCAATCAACGAACAACATAACCTTAAGTATTGCCCGGCGGTAATCGCCTCTTATACCATTCGATGATTAACCAACAAAAGAGGCAGGCGCTGGAGACTGGAAGGCAGGAAACAAAGTTTTATTCTCTCCGGAGGAGAACACATCAGATCAGACCAACAGGGAATCTTCTCAAGGTGCTCTCCCCACATCTCTGAGGCCTGGCCTCTTATACACAGGTTTATTGCTTTATTACATGTGATACATTCTTGTTGAGACTTTGATGTACGGAAAGACATCCTTGGAATCCCCACTTCAAGCTTGTTCCCACACATATCTACAGTAGAAGTCCCCACCCCACCCATAGTAGGAGATGGCTATCACACAGCTGGACATTCCGCCAATTCCTGGGGGTGTGTGCGACTGGTCGGGTCTCAGGGGGTGGGGTGTGGATCTACTGTAATCCCTTTGATGTGGGGTGTCTCCCTTACAGTAGGGGCAATAAACTGCATCCGCAGGGCTAGGTGATGGCCTGGGATCGGTTCGGACAATCGGGCGCAGGGGAAGGGGGTTATCAAAAGGATGTATGACCATGTATGGGATGAAAGGAGGTGTTGGTCAGGCGCGGGATGTGGTTCCATGGCAGGGTCACGCAGAAGGAGGGGGTTTATGGCCCATGTATGAGAGAGCGGGGGTGGCCAGCGCGCGGGGGGATGTTCGCAGCGCCAGAGGGACGCGCTGGCGATCGGCAATGAGCGGGGAGAGGGGCCATGGTGTAAAAAAAAAATGGCCGCCGTGTGTTTCTGCATGCGGCGCTGGAGAGAGACAAGATGGCGCAGATAATGTTCAGTTACAAACTAAATTTCCACATGGGCTGGGACCATATCCCAAATTGATTGACATCGTTGTGTGTAAATATAGTATGATTTTGTATATTTTATGGTCTTTCTAAGTCTTTCTAACTGAATAAAGAATATTACTACTACTGCTCACTAGACATTTGGATCCACACTGCCCCCAGCGCATAACAATATTAAGTGTACAAGCAGTATGTATCTGAAAGAGACACGTTAGTGATCGATTCCTTACCTTAGAATATCCCCAGCCTTCAGACTGGATCCAGAAAGTTTAGCTTAGCAGTACCCCTGCGCGTCAGTAGTTGGCGTTGTGCGGCTCCGCGTCCATCACTGGCGTTATAAGCGCCGAGATGACACCACGGAGAGTACTTAGGCACCACCCATGCGCGCTGACGTCAGTTCTTTATTTTTCTGCGCCAGCAAGCGCGGATCCGTATTGAGCACGTACCTTAGTCACATTTTGACTACTATTTTGAGACTTTTTCTCTCCTCTCTTTTCTCCTAGTGCACTTAGGGATGCCCAGCTTTAAGTCCTGTGGGGCCTGCCGCTGGAATATGTCGGTGGTGGACCCCCACGATGTTTGCCCCAAGGCCTTGCGGGAGCGGCGTAGGAAGTTGCTGGAGGTCCGACATTTGTCACGCCGCCGCACCAGGTCCAGGGGCCGTTCCCGGGACCGCTCGCAGGACCGGAGCAGCGCTCCTCAGACTCCAAGTCTTCGCCTTCGGATTCCGGTAAGCGACGCCATAAAAAGAAGTCGAAGAAGCGTGTTCGCTCTCCGACGTTCCCCCGTCGCTCCCCGAGGTGGACGAGGGGGACAGTGGCTTCGCCCCGCGGCTCCCCTGGAGCCTGGGAGTCCCGCGGCCTACCTGCCATACCCGGCTCCGTCGGCGACTCCCGAACAGGTGCAAGAATTCCTTGCTACCATGGACCGCCTTTTTAGGCCTCGGGCTTCCGCCGGCACGCCTTCGGGCCCGCAGTCCTGTATCCACATCCTGTTGGCCCGGCGGCTCCTCCACCTGCGCCAGCCCCGGCGCCACAGAATCCTGCGGCTCCGGCACCACGAGGTGCGACATTTCCGGCCCCAGCACCTCCCTCGGCTCCACCCTCGGCGCCACACTGGGTGCCGTTTATTCCTCCCTTGCCCCGATTCCAGGACCATTTTGTTCCGGCCTGGGACCCGCATTGAGAGCCGGCGCCGGTCCGACCCCGGCTGGCGCCGTTCATCCCTGCTCCAGCTCCAGGCTGTGCCGCCGTGACCGGCTCCCTCTACGCCAGAGGCGGACTAAGACTGGGATGGGTCTGAAGACCCTCTTGCCCGGCAATGTGACTCCGAGCAGGATTGGGTGGATGACTTGGAGAAGGCTGGCGACCTCAATGTCTCCTCTGACTCGGGGTTCGCTACCCCCGCCTACGATGGAGGAAGGAGCCTCTTACACGATGGTCCTCGGTCGGGCGGCTAAGGCCCTTAATCTTGACCTCCCCACAGTAGCCCTCAAGACCAACCTCCTCACCGAGGTGCTCCAGACAGCATCTACTTCGTCGGAGCCGTTGCTTCACTTCAATGATGCCCTTACCGCGTCCTCTTGGGCACTTGGTCGAGGCAGGCCACGGGGGCTCCGGTGGATAAAAACGTTGCCAGGCGCCACCGACCAGCGCCCGGTGACCCCGCCTTTTTGACTACTCACCCTACACGTGAGAGCCTGGTCATTCAGGCCTCAATGTCACAGAGTACTTTTCCTACGGCCCACCAGATAAAGACTCTAAATGGCTGGACCAGTATGGGAAGCGGTTATTCTCTTCAGCCAGCTTAGGGCTGCAGTCGGTGAACACCGCCTGCTTGTTGGGCCGCTACTCCCACGCGGTGTGGGATGCCGTTGCTCAGGTGTTGCATCAGTGTCCTGAGGAGGTGCAGGCTGGCCTTTTTCTCAGGCAATTGCTGAGGGTAAGGATGCGGCTAAGTTAGCCATTCGGTGTGGGTTGGACACCACCGACTCATTGGGCAGGGCGATTTCTACAACTGTGGCTTTGCGACATCACGCCTGGTTGCGTTCAAATGGGTTTTCGCCTGATGTCCAAAGCTCGCTCATGGACATGCCTGTAGGGAGGTGAATATCTGACTATGGTTACCCCCAACTTTTTGCCTAGTGTCTAGCTGGTTTTTCGACTTAGTTGGCCTGAGATCCTGCCATTCAGGGTCTCAGGCTGTCTGCTCTCTCTTTAAAATGGACTCCATGTACCCTAGGTACATACCCAATTGGTAAGGATCACCTTATTGGACCCTGTACAGTGTACCCTAGGTACCCAGGGCATAGGTGTACCCTAGGCCTACCAGGGGCTGCAGCATGTATTATGCCACCCCTGGCCTGGCCTTCCATTATGACACAAGGTCGTGTAATCACCCCTTGCTTAGCTGTAGTATTCCTATACCTACCTTATATATAGACACATGTGTACCTATCAGTCACTCCTATGGCAGGCCTTAGCAATCCTGGAGGCAGAGTGCTTGGTAACATGTGAGATGGTGCTCTAGCATGAGCTGAGCCTGTCTGCAGCTTTCGGAACCATGTCCTTATAGCTGTTCTATGATATAGCCTACCATATACTCTTAAAGTACCTTATAATCTTAAACGGTTATGGTAACTATGGTTTGGCTTTATCAAAACATGTCGTGTAAGGTGTCTAGCACTTTGGAATAATACCCCCATACCATTTCTGGTGATGAGGATATTATTCCTCCCTTCTAGAGGGAGAGACATGTTAAAATCCTACTTTGCTGTTTAACTCTAACCAAAGCCTCAGCATCACAAAATGGATGCTGCTGCCACAGACACAAGTCTGACCTCCTGCTGCTGGGAGTCCTTCCAGCGAGGGAGGCTTGGACGATAGGTTTCCTGCTTGGGGAGGTGCTAGCACCTCCCCAGACAGACTTTAGTGTATTGGGGCAGGAAGGGCTGAAAGGAATGAGACATGCCTGGGGCACACAAGGTGTTCCATGCATAGTCCAGTTCAAACCGGCGCTAGGGCACTCCAGCCCCAGCTCTGGCGCGAAACTGGACAAAGGAAAGGGGGTGTAACCACTCCCCTTCCTGGTCCCACCCATAGGAGGGACCTTGTAGGTAGCCCAGCCCACTAGCCCAGTATATCAGTAGGTAGCTGAGCCCTGCTAAATTAGATTAACCTGAATCTGCAACTTTAACCGAAACTCTGGACCTTCGACATTCGACCTCAGGAAGAAGACTGAAGAAATCTCCTTTGTGGCCAAGGAGTGACCACCCTGGGCAACCAGGCACCATCCAGCGACCGCTGCTTGCTTTGCGACTGAATCCTACGAGGGACGACTGCAGAGACTGACCAGCGCCGAGACTTCCAGACACCTCTGAACCAGATCCACATCTCCAGCGAAGCTGAGACCCGTGGAGGCGACGAGGGACATGGGACCAGCGACTTGGGAAAAGTGGCTAGTAACTGACTAGCGCGACTTCCGAGGCTCCCTCGAGGCTGTGCTTGGGGAATTGAGAAGCCCCAATCCTGAGCACCATCTGCAAAGAAGACCAGCTCCCCACACTTCACGTGTTCTGCGTGGGGCCCTTCTGCACCTGTGTTGCTCGACGTGTTGTCCGGTTGCTGGCCCATTGGCTAGTAGCCTCTGCGACGACGAACCTTTACTTTCATCTTGCTGGTCCGGCTCCTCCAGACTGGCACCCGCTCCTCTGTGAAAGAGAAGCACCCCAGACCTTCCTGGTCTGCACCAGAAGAAAGTCCTCCATCCTGCGTGGGTTCCGCTTGCCAAGGCTTGTTGGGTCCTGACTCGACTTCGACGCCGCCGACAGCAAGAACCTTCGTGGGACAGCTCACCTCCTGGTCCTGGTCGTCCTCGACGTCTCCTGGTACCCGTGGCTGCTGCGACAAGCTTCACCTCTTCACCTGCACCTTCACATCGCCTGGTTCCTTCCCAGCTCCTGGCTGGTGACCTAGACTCTGTCCCTTCTGCTTGCAGGTTCCTTCCTTCTTGATCCCCACCTCGGGATCCACCGGACACTCTTCACTGACTGCCTGTCAGCAACTTTCCTTCAGGCATCCATAGAAGTCAACGACGAAACCCGACGCAAGTTCACACCTATGCACCCGCAGCCCGTGGGCTAGGTAACTTGGGTACTTCGGTGCTCACAAGGGTATTGACTATCCTAGGGTCTAGTTTCCGAGTCTCGACTTTCTAGCTATACCAGAAGTGTCCTAAAACTGTTAATTTCTAACTGCTAGTAATTTTATCGACTTTTACGCATTACGCGTGAGTGTTTCCACTCTGCACCTGAATCTCGTGGGCCTCCCACTTCCTAACCTTTGGTAGTGTAGTGTAGCCCCAGCGATTTCCTAGGCCTAGGCCTATCCTGTGTTCGTGACAGTGGTCCTTATACCACTTACTTAGTATATGGTTTGCGTGGCCCCTAGGGCCTAACTGTATTACTTACCTGTGTGACTTAATGTATGCTTAAATAAGACTGTGTTGTACTTACCTCGAACCTCATAAAGAGTGCTGAGGGTTTGACTAGAATAAATACATTCTATTTTTATATATATCTGTTGTGGTGTCCTTTCATTTGGTATTCAAGGGATTATATATGGTATAACAGCTGGCTTCACATGCCATTCAGAGTTTAGCCTAAGACTGCTCTTGTCCATGCTACCACTAGGATAGCTGGTCTATAAGGTTGACTTTACAACCAATCACCATAAGGGTTGTTTGGACTGATACAAGGTGTACACTAGAATTAGTGACATCCTATATCTGGCCAACTTCTCACAATGCCCTTTGATGGCACTCGCCTGTTTGGCGACAAGGCTGACAGTGCCCTGGAGCGCTTTAAGGATTTGCGGGCTACGGCCAAGTCCTTGGGCCTTTCTACTAAAAGTTCGGCCTCTCCTGGTTTTCGTTCCTTTCGTGGCCAAGGTAGAGGCAGTCAGGCGCGCCCATCCCCTAAGCCAGGGCAAAACCAGCCCCAGCGCGGCCGGGTGCGTGGTTTTCGCAGGGGCTGGTCGGGGAACCAGCGTGTGGGTCCGTCCACCTCCACCCCCGCTGCTTCTGCCCCCAAACCTTCCTAATCTCCGCTTCGGGGAGCACCCCATGCCAGTTGGTGGAAGGATCCACCACCACCTCCCTCACTGGCGCGAGATTACATCAGACAGATGAGTGCTGCAGATAATCTGCCACAGTTACTCCCTTCCCTTAGAGTCCTCCCCTCCTGCCATGCCACCGCATGTCGGAGGATCACTTGGTTCTTCTCCAACAGGAAGTCACTGCCCTCTTGGCCAAGGGGGCCATCGAGTGCATTCCTGGGCCGGAAGTAGGGAGTGGTTGTTATTTCCACTACTTTCTGGTCACCAAGAAGGACAAAGGGGCCTGTGTCCTATCTTGGACCTCTGGGACGTCAATCGCTTCCTCCGGAAGGAGGAGTTCAAGATGCTGACTCTGGCTCAGGTCTTAGCTGCCCTCGACCCTGGAGACTGGATGGTAGCGTTGGATTTGCAGGACACATATTTTCACATTCTCGTCCTGCCGGCCCCCCGGCGTTACCTGCGGTTCACGGTAGGCCACGAGCACTTTCAGTTTGCCGTGCTCCCCTTCGGCCTTACCAGCACCCCTCGGGTGTTCACGAAAGTGATGGCGATGGTCGCAGCTCATCTGCGCAGATTAGGGGTTCCAGTCTTCCCCTATTTCGACTGGTTGTTGAAGGCGGGCTCCACCTCCAGACTACGGCCGACCTCCTGCATTCGCTGGGGTTCTCCATCAACGTGCCAAAGTCACATCTGAGTCCCTCCCAGAAGTTCCTCTTCATCGGAACGGTTCTGGACTCGGCGCAGTTTTGGGTTTATCCGTTCGAACAGCGGGTTTGGGATATTCAGGCTCTGATTCCAATCTTTCAGCCTTTATCCCGAGTTTCGGTCAGGATGGCCCTACGGCTGCTGGGTCTGATGGCCTCCTGCATCCTGCTGGTACATCACGCCAGGTGGCGGATGCGGGCTCTGCATTGGGACCTGAAGTTCCAGTGGGCTCAGCATCGGGGCAACCTGTCCAACCACGTCCTGATCGCTGAGGGCACTGCAAGACAGTTGTAGTCGTGGCTCACGGACCACGAATGGGTCCGCGGCAGATCCCTCTCCCTACCCCAACCGGAGCACGTAGTGGTGACGTATGCGTCCCTCCTGGGATGGGGGGGGCCACATGGGAGAGGCGGAGATCAGAGGCCTCTGGTCTCCGGCGGAGTCCCGGCTCCATATCAACCTATTGGAGCTGCGGGCGATCCGGCTTGCACTGAAGGCATTCCTTCCCTCTGTCCGGGGAAGTGTATTGCAGCTGTTCACAGACAACACCACCGCCATGTGGTATTGCAACAAAGAGGGCGGGGTGGGGTCGTGGACTCTTTGTCAGGAGGCTCTGCACCTCTGGCCATGGCTGCAACATCAGGGCATCACCCTAGTGGTTCAACACCTGGCGGGCTCTCTGAATGCCAGGGCGGACAAACTTAGCCGCCGGTGCATGATGGATCACGAATGGCATCTGAACTCGGATGTGGCGCAAGGCCTCTTTCGGCAATGGTGAGAGCCTTGGTTAGATCTATTCGCCACCGAAGAGAACGCGCAATGTCATCAGTTCTGCGCGTTGGAATTTCCAAGGTGGCACTCACTCGGAGACGCTTTTCGTCGCGAGTGGAGTTGCGGTCTGTTATACGCCTTTCCGCCTATACCACTTCTGCCCAGAGTGCTGAAGAAGATCATGCGCGACCGGGCCCAAGTCATCCTTGTGGCTCCGGTTTGGGCACGAAGATACTGGTATCCCAAGCTACTCAGTCTGTCAATCGATCCTCCGATTCGACTGCCTCTTCTGGAGGACCTTCTGTCGCAGCAGCAGGGGACGGCCCTCCACCCGAACCTGTCCAGCCTCCACCTATATGCGTGGAGATTGAGCGGCGGCAGTTGATGCCATTTGACTTGCCTCCTGAAGTCTTTGATGTCATTCTGGCAGCCAGGCGTCCCTCCACTAAAACGGTATACGCCTGCAGGTGGAACAAATTGGTGGCATGGTCCACAGCAAAGGCTGTGGATCCCCTTTCCGCCCCTCTTTCTGAGGTTCTCCTCTTTCTTATTTCCCTGGTCCAGCAAGGCTCTGCTCTGGGCACCATCAAGGGATATCTTTCAGCTGTTTCTGCCTTCTTACGACTTCCTGATCAGCCTTCTCTTTTCAAGTCCCCTGTTGTAAATAGATTCTTAAAAGGCATTACTCACATGTTTCCTCCTGTCCCTTTCGTGATGCCTCAGTGGGACTTGAATCTGGTGCTAACCTATTTGATGTGCGCTCCTTTTGAGCCACTTCATAACTGTCCTCTTCGTCTTCTGACTCTCAAGACTGCTTTCCTGGTTGCCATCACCTCTGCCAGAAGAGTGAGTGAGCTCCAGGCTCTTTCTTCTAAACCTCCTTTCCTCTCTGTCTATCCGGACAAGATTGTTCTAAGAACTCGTCCTTCCTTTCTTCCTAAGGCCTTTCACATCGGCCAGTGTGTTACAGTGCCCACCTTCTTTCCGCCTCCGCATTCCTCGAAAGAGGAAGAGAGGCTCCACCGTCTGGACCCAAAGCGTGCGCTCTCCTTCTATCTGGACCGCACAAAACAGTTCCTCACATAACACCCTGCCCCAAGGAGCTTAGAGGTCCAAGCCTCAACTTCCCACAAAAATCCTGGTGCATTCCCAACCGCACTTCCAGATCGGGATTCCAAGAGGCTGAATAACTTGGAAAAGAAAATGCTTTTTTCCACAAGTCTGGCATTGTGGTATGTGAACACCGCATGCTGTTTGGGCTGCTATTCCTGTGAGATATGGTTACACAGGTGATGCCAACAGTTTTTCAGGGGGTCTGGGCCGTGATCTCCCAGGCTGTTGTCAATGGGACGGATGGAGATATGTTCACCATTAGATGTGGACTGAACAACACTGACTCACTTGGCAGAGCGATTTCATCGTCACTAGCCCTTCGGCACCATGTCTGGTTGGCGGCTACCGGCTTTTCTGGGATTGTCGAAACATAACTTATGGAGATTCCCTGTGATGGCTCCCATCTCTTTGGGGACAAGGCAGATTAAGCGCTGGTACGCTTTAAGGACAGCAGGGCTACGGCCAGGTCCTTGGGCTTTTCCATGGCCCCTCATCACCACCAATCCGCCTTTCGTGGCCGCAGAAGCAACTTCCAGCCGCGCCTTTACCTGCCCAGCCACCTCAACGCGCAAGCTTTCCAGTTCTGCATGACCGAGGATGTGATACCAACAGACCCCGTGGGTTGGGCAGCCAGCGGTCAAGCCAGTCCACCACTCACCCGGCAGCACAGCCTCCAAACCCATATAATCTGCCTCTTAACATCCTGGGCACCCAGTGTGGGGCAGGATCCGTCATTAACTAGCCCACTGGCGGTCTATAACATCGGATCGGTGGGTTTTGCAGATCGTCAGAGGGGCTCCTTCCTCCCCTTCGAGGCTACCCCTCACTCCATGCCACCTAATTATGACAGGCTAAGGGAGCACCATATATCCCTTCTCCGCAATGACGTAACAGCATTCGACAGAAGGAGCAATAGAGAGGTGGAACAAATTGGTGGCATGGTCCACAGCAAAGGCTGTGGATCCCCTTTCCGCCCCTCTTTCTGAGGTTCTCCTCTTTCTTATTTCCCTGGTCCAGCAAGGCTCTGCTCTGGGCACCATCAAGGGATATCTTTCAGCTGTTTCTGCCTTCTTACGACTTCCTGATCAGCCTTCTCTTTTCAAGTCCCCTGTTGTAAATAGATTCTTAAAAGGCATTACTCACATGTTTCCTCCTGTCCCTTTCGTGATGCCTCAGTGGGACTTGAATCTGGTGCTAACCTATTTGATGTGCGCTCCTTTTGAGCCACTTCATAACTGTCCTCTTCGTCTTCTTACTCTCAAGACTGCTTTCCTGGTTGCCATCACCTCTGCCAGAAGAGTGAGTGAGCTCCAGGCTCTTTCTTCTAAACCTCCTTTCCTCTCTGTCTATCCGGACAAGATTGTTCTAAGAACTCGTCCTTCCTTTCTTCCTAAGGCCTTTCACATCGGCCAGTGTGTTACAGTGCCCACCTTCTTTCCGCCTCCGCATTCCTCGAAAGAGGAAGAGAGGCTCCACCGTCTGGACCCAAAGCGTGCGCTCTCCTTCTATCTGGACCGCACAAAACAGTTCCTCACATAACACCCTGCCCCAAGGAGCTTAGAGGTCCAAGCCTCAACTTCCCACAAAAATCCTGGTGCATTCCCAACCGCACTTCAGATCGGGATTCCAAGAGGCTGAATAACTTGGAAAAGAAAATGCTTTTTTCCACAAGTCTGGCATTGTGGTATGTGAACACCGCATGCTGTTTGGGCTGCTATTCCTGTGAGATATGGTTACACAGGTGATGCCAACAGTTTTTCAGGGGGTCTGGGCCGTGATCTCCCAGGCTGTTGTCAATGGGACGGATGGAGATATGTTCACCATTAGATGTGGACTGAACAACACTGACTCACTTGGCAGAGCGATTTCATCGTCACTAGCCCTTCGGCACCATGTCTGGTTGGCGGCTACCGGCTTTTCTGGGATTGTCGAAACATAACTTATGGAGATTCCCTGTGATAGCTCCCATCTCTTTGGGGACAAGGCAGATTAAGCGCTGGTACGCTTTAAGGACAGCAGGGCTACGGCCAGGTCCTTGGGCTTTTCCATGGCCCCTCATCACCACCAATCCGCCTTTCGTGGCCGCAGAAGCAACTTCCAGCCGCGCCTTTACCTGCCCAGCCACCTCAACGCGCAAGCTTTCCAGTTCTGCATGACCGAGGATGTGATACCAACAGACCCCGTGGGTTGGGCAGCCAGCGGTCAAGCCAGTCCACCACTCACCCGGCAGCACAGCCTCCAAACCCATATAATCTGCCTCTTAACATCCTGGGCACCCAGTGTGGGGCAGGATCCGTCATTAACTAGCCCACTGGCGGTCTATAACATCGGATCGGTGGGTTTTGCAGATCGTCAGAGGGGCTCCTTCCTCCCCTTCGAGGCTACCCCTCACTCCATGCCACCTAATTATGACAGGCTAAGGGAGCACCATATATCCCTTCTCCGCAATGACGTAACAGCATTCGACAGAAGGAGCCATAGAGAGGGTGCCAATGCCAAAAGTGGGTCACGGTTGCTATTCCCGCTACTTTCTGGTGTCCTAAAAGGATGGAGGCCTTCGTCCTATTCTAGACCTGCACCTTCTCAAATTCTTGCTGAGGTCCTGTCTGCCCTGTACCCAGGAGCCTGGATGGTAGTGTTAAACTTGCAGGATGCATACTTTCACATTCCTGTCCTACCCCCCACAGACGATACCTGCGGTTCATTGTAGGGCACGAGCACTTAAAGCTTGCTATGCTCCCCTTTTTCCTTACAAGTGCCCCTCAGGTGTTTACCAAGGTGATGGTGGTGGTTGCAGCTCATCTGCGTAGATCAGGGGTGCCAGTCCTCCCCTATCTCAATGACTGGCTCTTGAAGGCGGGCTTCGCCCCAGGGGGTTTTCTCCCACCTCCAAACTACCGCGTGCCTGCTGCATTCGCTGGGGTTCACTATCAAGGTGCGGAAGTCACACCTGACACTCCTTGTAATGGATATAATGCAGTTTGAGCTTATCCTACCAAACGGTGAGTCCAAGGTGCTCAGGCTATGATACAGCTGTTTCAGCCTCTATCCTGAATTTGGGTCAGACTGACTCAGAGTCTGCTAGGTGGCCTATTTTATCCTTCTGGTGACGCATTCCCATTGGCGTATGCAGGCTCTACATTCCATCAAGGGAAGGCTAGTGCAAACGTTCACAGACAACACCACCGACGTGCTACTGCAACAAACAGGGCGGGTAGACATGGCTGCAACAGTAGGCCATATCCCTGGTGGTTCAACATCTAATGGGCTCCCTGAAAGCCAGAGAGAATGAACTCAGCCGAAGATGCCTAGAGGTACACGGATTGGCGTCTCCATCCGGAGGTGGTGCAAGGTCTCTTTCTGCTGTGGGGAGAGCCTTGGTTAGATCTGTTTGCCACTGCTAAAAATTTGCAATGTCAGCAGTTCTGCATGCTGGAGTTCCCAAGGCAGTTCTCACTCGGAGACGCTTTTCATCTGAAGTGGAGCCCCGGTCTCTGTACCCGTTTCTGCCAATAGCACTCCTGCCCAGAGTTCTCAAGATCTGATAGAGACTACTAGCCGCAGATTCCTTAACGTAGAATTATCCCCAGGCGTGAGACTGGACCTGGAAAACTTTCTTGCCCAGCATCTCTGCGTGCTGGGGGGCGGAACCTCGTAACTCCGCCCCGACGTCCTCCGCGTGCTTGACGTCCGCGAGGTCACATAAGCCCCACCCTGGTGCGCTGACGTCAGTTTTCTTCTTTTCCGTGTGCAACGCGGATCCGGATCGTGTTCCTAGCCTGTGTCAGGCCTTCTTTTTACGCCTTAGCGTTTTCTTGAGAACAGTGTGCAAATGCCTTCGGGCTTCAAGACATGCTCGTCTTGCGCGCGCCAGATGTCGGTGACTGATCCTCACCCCATCTGTATGTGGTGTTTGGGGGAGCACCACACTCCACGGACTGCGAGGCGTGTCAGCAAATGAAGCCGAAGTCCCGGTGGGAGCGCCGGATGAAACTCGCATGTCCAGGGCGGCGTCGTCACTACGCCAGTCCCCCACGGAAGACTTCAAGAACCGCCGCTCCTGTCTCCGACATCGTCCCTCTCCCAGGCCGCAAGGGCGTCGCTCACCTGTTGGTAAGTGTCGCAGTTTGTCCCCAAGGCCCGGCCCCGGCCTGTTGGGGGCGCGGGATCTCTGCAGGTGGTGCAGCCTCACGCGTCGCCACCCTATCCGCCGTTCCCCGGGGCAGGGGCGACCAGAGCCCAGATGGAGGCCTATGCGGCGGTCTTGCAGGCCTCTTTGGCTCTTCCCTCTTCTCCTTCTCTTCCTGGGACGTCTGCGGTTCCCTTGCCGCGTGCGTGGACTTCTGCGTTGTCGCCGGCGGCTCCGGCGCCAACAGGTTCAGCTCCATGTTCTGAAGATGTGGTGCCGTCGGGGTGCGGCCCTTCGGGGTTCCCTCCTTCAGACCACGGCGCCTCTGCCTCGCCGCAAACCCCCGCGGGAGTCTGTGGTGTCGCGGGAGGTTGCCGGGGCTTGGGGAGTATCCTCGAGTCCCCTGGGCAGGCGGCGGCCCTGTCCGAGGCCGAGATGACGCCGCTGAGGCGCCTGCGGCTGCTGGCCCTGACGGTGCCGCAGGGGGCGGCTAGGGGTTGGGGCATGTCCCCGGGCCCCCTCGTCCCTCCACGCAGGCGGCTGCCTCGTCGGAGGTAGAGTCTACGCCTTTCCGGTGCAGTTTCTTAGCCGCCCTGGCTCCGACCCAGCCCTGGTCTACCACACCACGCGTTGTGGCAGAGGTCGTTCCGGCGTCCCCTTCGGCGCCGGTCGGCGTTGATCTGACGCTGGTGCCGGCGTCGGGTCTTTGATTCGTCTTCGGACGCCTCCTCATCTCCAGTGGTTCGTCAGCTGTTTGTTTCATCTTCTCCAGAGACGGGTTGCCGCGTCGTGGCTTTTTCCCTGGCGTCTTCCAAGGGTGGCTCTTCGCCGTCACCGCGCCCGCAGTCTTTGCCAGAGGCACCTCAGGTTCCCCATTCATCGGTCCACCCTCCCCCTTTCCGAGCTTGGCCTTTCCTATCTCCGGTTGGGCTGGGGGACGGCTGCCTTAGCTACCAGTTGTCGCCCACGGAGGAACTGCTTTCCCTGCCGCTGGGCCCTACGAAGGCGAGTGCTGCCTTCGCTCTGGTTGTTTCCACGGCTGCGGGAATCTTTCGCATGGGCGATCCAGCTGCCCATTTCCCCACGGATCATCTGCTGGAGTTTCTCCATTAGGGCCCTGGTTGACGGGAGCTGCTTCTTCCTTTCGAGGCTTCGCTCCACAATTCTCTTTTGGGGGCCTGGGGGCGTCCTGCCACGGGGGACCCGGTGCCCTAGCCACTTCTGCACCGCCACCGCCCTGCTTCGCATGATCCTGTCTGTCTTTCCTTCTACCAGGGGCCCTCTTTTACAGACTGCCTTTCCCTCCTTGCCATTGGTGTTGTCTCCCCCGTCACGGGAGGCCCGCTGGTTAGATTCCTGGGGGCGCAACATCTTCGCCTCCTCCAGTGCTGCTTTGTGGGCCCTTAACACTCTTTGTGTATTGGCTAGAGCCACTTCTTGCTTATGGGATATGGCAGAGTCCCTTATGTCTTCCGCTTCTCAGGAGGGTGCCTGCGTTGATCTGCGGCACCATGTGTTGGATGGCCAGGAGCTGGCGGCATTTATTCTTTGCTCGGCTCTGGACGTTTCGGAGGTGCTTGGTCGTACCATGGCTTCTTCAGTGGCCCTTTGTCGCCATGCCTGGCTACGGGATAGTGTTTTCCCTGAGAACGTTAGAGAACGGCTGGTTGACCTTCCCTATGATGGCGCACTTATGTTCCACGCCCCTGCGGATTCTGCCATTCAGAGGTTTCTTGCGGGGCTTCGCCCTCCTCCTACTCCCCCTTCCCCTCAGTGACCTGGATGTCGGTCTGTGTTCTGGGAGGTGTTCTCCCGTTGTTTTCCTGGGGCCTTGTAACAAGTAGCCCTGGTTGTGTGTTCTGTGTGGTTGATGTGCCTTTAGGGTCCTTTTGTTGGGCCTTGGGTGCTGTTGGCTGCTGGTCTGGCACTTTTTTGACTTATGGTTTTCGCTGTTGGTAAGCCCGGTAGGCCCTGAGATTAGGCCTTCGGTGTCTTCTTTCTTTGCTGCTTGGTAAGCTGTCTGCTGGTTTTTTCTGCAGGTCTTTCTGTTTTGTCCTCTGCTGCAGAAATGTTTCCTAAGAGGGGTGTTGCAATGATGAATTGTAGTAACGAGGTAAACCAAAGTAGAAGTTTATTTGTAAGTTACAGGATGGTAGTTACAAGTAGATGAGTTAGTTCAAGTTGATTCAAGGCCCCACCAGAAGCTGCATCTTTGCTGCTCAGCCCACTCTCTCTAACTGTCATTCCTCCAGTCCACCAGGCGCACCAACATTCCACACAGTCATCAGGCATTCCAACATTCCATACACACACTCATGCATACTGGCTAAGCAGCAGGAAATGTAAGTACAACAAGGTGTTCCCATGGTTCTTGGGATGTAACCTACCCTATGTGGGGTACTTGTAGCTATTACATAGCTCGGTCATGTGCTGGGGAGGTGCGGTCACCCTTTTTGGGCTCCTTGCTCTCTGTCGCGTCACGGTATGTCGCAGGTGCGATCTTCTTGCCAATTGTCTTGGAGCAGCTTGCGCTGGGTCCGTCCTCCTTGTCGCTGTGTCGCTCGGCCGGTCTGGCCTGCTGTCTGCGGCATCATGTTGTGGCGGTTCTGCACTTTTGTCCTGTGTTTTGGATTGGTCCTCTGTCTGATGCTCCAGAGGGTTTGGCTTTCCTTGGCCTCTGTGTTCTGATGGCCGGCTTGGGCCCGTCCTCCGTCTCTGTTTCTTTCCTGCCGGTTCCTCCACTTCTTCGTGGGTCAGTGTGTGTGTTTCTGGCCTGGCCCCTCCCTTGGGGTGTGTCCTGGCCCTCCCTGGCCTCTGCCTTCGGCTGGCATCTGCCTTGCCATGGTTGAGCTGTTCCCTGGTGTTGCCTGTTGCTGGCGGTGCATGCCCGTGCAGGACTGCTTGTTCTACTCCACCGTTGTGATCTTGATGTGTTCCCTTGCGCCCCTGCCTCTGGTTCCGCTGGGGCTTTGCGCAATAGTGCTTTTCTTCTTCCGCCTGTGCTGTTGGCGGTGGAGCCGTTCCGGCCTTTCCCGCTGCTTGCGGCCAAGGTGTATTCAGCTCTTTTCTCTCTCTCTCTGCATGTGTTTTACGGTGGGCCCTGCCTCTGGTTCTACCTCTAAGAGGTGGCCCTTGTGTTCCTTGAGGCTTTTGGGGCACTGTCTGCCCCTACGGGGTGTTGTGCGCTCTCCCTTAGTTGGACTTAGGATATCCTGACCTTTTCCTTCTTGTGCCATGTCCCCTACTGGGGCCCTGGTCTCTCCTGGTGGGGAAGCTCTCTCGCAGGCCCTTCTCCCTTCTGGGTATGGCTAGGGTATCTATTCTACGTTAAGGAATCTGCGGCTAGTAGTCTCTATCAGATGTACAAGTTACTTACCTTCGGTAACGATGTATCTGGTAGAGACGATTCTAGCCGCAGATTCCTTCACGACCCACCCTTCCTCCCCGTTCTGCGAGGACCCTCAGCTTGGTTTTCGGTACTAGCCTCCCTCTGGATGGCTTGTCTTCTGTGGGGGTCCTTTTCGTTTTCTGCCTGTCGGACTTCCCTCCAGCTGGGTTCTCTCCAGTGTAGGGGCTGCTTTTTCTCTTTTCCCTTTGCTGTTACAATTTCTGATCCCCTTGCGGTCTTCTACGCTGGGGGTTCTTTTGCCTGTCCTTGGCCTCCTGCTCCTTTCAGAGGCTCTGGCCCTCCTTGACTGTGTAGTCTGGGGGTGGATTGCTGTTGCTCCTCTCTTCAGGGCTTGTGGCCCTTTGATGTGTGGTCTGTGCTTGCAGTCTCTCTCTCTTTCTCTTACAGCGCTTTCCCCTGCTTGTGCCTCCAGCCCTGCTATCGCCTTGGCTTGCACGGTGGTTCCACGCAGGGGTGCTTTACGCTTTCCCTGTTGTGGCTTTTCTGATGTGGCCTTCTGGAACTTTTGTGCTGCCTGGTGCTATCACCTGGCTTGCACAGTTGTTCCTCAGAGATGGTCTGCTCTTTTCCTGCTTTGGCTTTCCTGTTGTAGCCTCCTGGCGACTCGGTGCCACCTAGTGCTGTTCCTCACCTTTTGTCTCTTTTTGTTCCTCTGTTTTTTTCGCACACTGTTCCCATGCTCTCCTCAGTTTTGTTGTGATGGCTCCGCGTTGTGGCTCGGAAAAGTTCTTCGAAAGCCAACTGACGTTAGCCCGCCAGGGTGGGGCTTATGTGACCTCGCTGACGTCACGCCCGCGGAGGACGTCGGGGCGGAGTCGCGAGGTACCACCCACCGGCGCGCAGAGATGCTGGGCAAGGACTTTTTCCGGGTCCAGTCTAATGCCTGGGGATAATTCTACGTTAAGGAATCTGCGGCTAGAATCGTCTCTAGCAGATACATCATTACCGAAGGTAAGTAACTTTTACATTAGGAACGACCTGACCCAAGTAATTCTTGTGGCTCCAGATTGGGCCCAGAGTCTGTTATCCTGAGGTGTTGAGCATGACCATCGGTCCTCTGGTCAAGATGCCTCTTCGGGAAGATCTTCTGTTGCAACAACAGGAGAGGGGTCTGCTACCGAACCTGTGCACCCGCCACCTCCATGGGTGGAGGTTGAACGCCCACAGTTGACAGCTTCCAACCTTCCTTCCGAAGTCTGTAAGGCTTTTCTGGCAGCCAGGCATCCCTCCACCAATATGTTATATGCTATAGTTGGGAAAAATTTGTATCATGGTGTACCATTCACAATATCGACCCCCGTCTGTACCTCTCTAACAAGTTCTATTGTATGCACTGTCTTTGGCCCAGCAGAGCTCTGCTATGGATACAGTTAAGGGTTACCTGCCTGCCATCTCTTCTTTTTGCGATTGCCATACCAACCTTCACTTTTTAAGTCACCAGTTATGGCTAGGTCCCTTAAAGGCCTGCAACATATGTTCCAACTTAAGCTTTTTATCATGCCTCAGTGGGACCGCAACCTGGTCCTGACCTTTCTCATGTGTGCTCCATTCGAGCCTCTACACAATAGCCCTCTTAGGCTGCTGACCATCAAAACTGCCTTTTTAGTGGCTATAACATCGGCCAGGAGGGTCAGCGAACTGCAAGCCCTCTCGGCCCACCCTCCTTATACCACCTTTTGCCCAGACAAACTGGTACTCCAGACGCGTACCTCCTTTCTGCCAAAAGTTGTTACACCTTTCCATGTAGGCAAGAACATCACCCTGCCTACTTTCTTTGCTTCACCTCATCCCTCCAAAGAAGATAAAAGACTCCACTGCCTGGCCCAAAAAGCTCAGTCGTTCTACCTTACCAGCACAAGAGAGTTCTGAGTGAACAATAAATATGTAGTGTAGGAAGGTGGATATCTGACTATGGTTACCCCCAACTTTTTGCCTAGCGTCTAGCTGGTTTTTCGACTTAGTTGGCCTGAGATCCTGCCATTCAGGGTCTCAGGCTGTCTGCTCTCTCTTTAAAATGGACTCCATGTACCCTAGGTACATACCCAATTGGTAAGGATCACCTTATTGGACCCTGTACAGTGTACCCTAGGTACCCAGGGCATAGGTGTACCCTAGGCCTCCCAGGGGCTGCAGCATGTATTATGCCACCACTGGTCTGGCCTTCCAATCAGACACAACTGGCTGATCACTCAGCTGGGGCAAGGTCGTGTAATCACCCCTTGCTTAGGTGTAGTATTCCTATACCTACCTTATATATAGACACATGTGTACCTATCAGCCACTCCTATGGCAGGCCTTAACAATCCTGGAGGCAGAGTGCTTGGTAACATGTGAGATGGTGCTCTAGCATGAGCTGAGCCTGTCTGCAGCTTTCGGAACCATGTCCTTATAGCTGTTCTATGATATAGCCTACCATATACTCTTAAAGTGCCTTATAATCTTAAACGGTTATGGTAACTATGGTTTGGCTTTATCAAAACATGTCGTGTAAGGTGTCTAACACTTTGGAATAATACCCCCATACCATTTCTGGTGATGAGGATATTATTCCCCCCTTCTAGTGGGAGAGACATGTTAAAATCCTACTTTGCTGTTTAACTCTAACCAAAGCCTCAGCATCACAAGATGGATGCTGCTGCCACAGACACCAGTCTGACCTCCTGCTGCTTGGAGTGATCCCGGCAAGGGAGGCTTGGACAATAGGTTTCCTGCTTGGGGAGGTGCTAGCACCTCCCCAGACAGACTTTAGTTTATTGGGGCAGGGAGGGCTGAAAGGAATGAGACATGCCTGGGGCACACAAGGTGTCCCATGCATAGTCCAGTTCAAACCGGTGCTGGGGCACTCCAGCCCCGGTCCTGGCACGAAACTGGACAAAGGGAAGGGGGTGTAACCACCCCCCTCCCAGGTCCCACCCATAAGGCGTGACCTAGCAGGTAGCCCAGCCCCCCAGATTAGTATAAGAGTGGTAGCTGGGCCCCAGGAGATTAGATTATCCTGAACCTGCAACTTGAACAGAAACTCTGGACCTTCGACATTCGACGAAAGAAGAAGACTGAAGAATCTCCCTTGTGGCCAAGGAGTGGCTACCCTGTGCAAACAGGCACCATCAAGAGACTTACCCTTTGCTTTGCTGAAGTTCTACGAGGGACCGACTGCAGAGCCCGACCAGAGCCTTGACTTCCAGACTTCTCCGACCCTGATCCACATCCACAGCCGAGCTGAGATCCGTGGAGGCGACGAGAGACGTGGGACCGGCTACCTGGGAAAAGTGGTGAGTATCTTCCAGCGCAGCTTCTGAGGCACCCTCGAAGTTGTGCACCGGGGATTGAGAAGCCCCAACCCCGAGCACCATTTGCACTGAAGATCAGCCCCCCACACTCCACGAGTCCTGCGTGGGGCCCTTCTGCATTTTCCTGCTTGCCGCGTCTGTCCGGTTGCTTGCCCGTTGGCTAGTGGCCTCTGTGACGACGTATCCAGAAATCTTCACTGCTAGTTTGGCTCCTCCAGACTTGCTCCCGCTTCCTTGCAAAAGAGAAGCACCCCAGACCTTCCTGGTCTGCACCAGAAGCAAGTCCTCCGTTCTTCGTGGGTTCCGCTTGCCAAGGCTTGGTGAGTCCTAGCTCGACTTCGACGCCGCCGACAACAAGAGCCTTCGTGGGACAGCTCGCCTCCTGGTCCTGGTCGTCCTCGACGTCTCCTGGTCCCCGTGGCTGCAGCAACAAGCTTCACCTTCACCTGCAATCTTCACGACATCGCCTGGTTCCTTCCTGGTCACTGGCTAGTGACCTTGACTCTGTCCCTTCTGCTTGCAGGTATCCTCTCTTCTTGATCCCAGCCTTGGGATCCACCGGACACTCTTCACTGACTGCCTGTCAGCAACTTTCCTTCAGGCATCCATAGAAGTCCACGACGAAACCCGACGCAAGTTCACACCTATGCACCCGCAGTCCTTGGGCTAGGTAACTTGGGTACTTCGGTGCTCACAAGGGTAGTGACTATCCTAGGGTCTGGTTTCCGAGTCTCGACTCTCTAGCTGCTTCAGAAGTGTCCTTAAACTGTTAATTTCTAACTGCTAGTAATTCTATCGACTTTTACGCATTACGCGTGAGTGTTTCCACTCTGCACCTGAATCCCGTGGGCCTCCCACTTCCTAACTGTTGCTAGTGTAGTGTAGCCCCAGCGATTCCCTAGGCCTAGGCCTATCCTATTTCAGTGACAGTGGTCCTTATACCACTTCTTTAGTATATGGTTTGCGTGGCCCCTAGGGCCTAACTGTATTACTTACCTGTGTGACTTTTTGTATGCTTAAATAAGACTGTGTTGTACTTACCTCTAATCTCATAAAGAGTGCTGAGGGTTTGACTAGAATAAATACACTTTATTTTATATATATATCTGTTGTGGTGTCCTTTCATTTGGTATTCAAGGGATTATATATGGTATCACAGCTGGCTTCACATGCCATTCAGAGTTTAGACTAAGACTGCTCTTGTCCATGCTACAACTAGGATAGCTGGTCTATAAGGTTGACTTTACAACCAATCACCATAAGGGTTGTTTGGACTGATATAAGGTGTACACTAGAACTAGTGACATCATACATCAGGCCAACTTCTCACATTGGTGAGCTGCGGTTGGGATCTGAGCTTGCTGTTGTAATACCATTGTAATCTTGAGATACTAAATTGAAAGATCACACAGATATTGTTTAGGTACATATAACATAGATTATAATACTTAAGTCCTACTGGACTTAGTGGTTGTAGGTTGAAGGGAGTAACACACCCTGACTACAACTACTAGAGAGGTTTAGTAGATACAACTAGTGTAGGTAGGTGCACACACCACACCCTCACTAGAATCATGTCCCTGAATGGAGATCACACTGATACTCCCTCAGGAGAGGAGAATCCTGGACAGATTCCCTCTAGATATGATGCATTCACTTTCCAGGAGATGAGACAACTGTGTACCTCCAGGAGATTAAAACAGGGTTCCAACCCTACCCTTAGACAGCTAGTGGAGCTTCTGGAGGCCTATGATGCTGAAAGAGCTGCCAAGTACGGTGCCATAGCTGTAGATAAGGGTCTACCCACCACAGATGAGTCAGATGGGACTTCAGATGAAGAGGTAGACAGCCAGGGCCAAGTAGGAAGACTTAGCCAGGCTAACCTAAGCTTACATCGGAGTTTGCATGGGGTCCCCCCATACAGACCCCCAAGTGGGCTTACCCAGAGAAGCAGGAGAGACAGATCCCCTTCAAGGGAATCCATCCACTCCCATGTCTCTAGCATCTCTAATGCTTCCTCTCACAGGGGAATGACTTCCCCTGAGAGAAAGGAGCATGAAGCCAGAATGAGGGAAGCTAATCTGAGGATTCAGAGGGAAGAACTTGCCCTTGCCAAGGTGAAGCTTGCTCTGGCTAGAGAGCAAAAATTGTGTGGGTCAGAACCCACTGGTGGCAGCAACATTCCTAGAGATAGGGATAGGTCTTATGACCATAGAAACCTAAGCAAGATAGTCCACCCATATCAGAATGGGGATGACATCCACAAGTGGATGACTGCTTTGGAGAGGGCCTGCAAAGTACAGCAGGTACCCCAGAGTCAGTGGGCAGCTATCTTGTGGCTCTCCTTTTCTGACAAAGGTAGAGACAAGCTCCTCACAGTCAGTGATGAGGATGCTAACAATTACAAAGTCCTGAAGAGTGCTCTGATAGATGGGTTTGGCTTAACCACTGAGCAATATAGGTTGTTGTTCAGAGACACCCAGAAGACACAGACACAGGACTGGTCTGATTTTGTGGATTGTGCCACTAAGGCTTTGGAAGGATGGTTAACTGGCAGCTAGGTGCAGGACTATACAGGATTGTACAACTTGATTATGAGGGAGCAGATCCTTAGTAATTGTCAGAACCAGCTTCTCCATCAACACCTGGTATACTCAGATTTGACCTCTCCCCAAGAGTTGGGAAAGAGGGCAGATAAATGGGTCAGGACCAGGATTAGGCCTAAAAATCAGGGTGGTGACCAAAAGAAAGATACCACCAAGCCTCAAGAGAAGGGTGGGGATAAAACAAAAGAGAAATCTTCCTCAGGGCCCCAAAACTCCACACAGGGTGGTGGGTCCCAAGCTCCCTCCTCTACCACAGTTAAAAAGCCTTACTGCCATGAGTCTAAAACTCCTGGGCATTGGAAAACTGACGGCAGTTGCCCAAAGGCTAAAAACAAAACTGTTCCTCCAACTACTCCTGTCACACCACCTATTACTGTCAGCAGTAATCCCCCAGGTGGTGGGAGTGCCCCCAAAAATTTGGTTGGGTTTTCTAGGGGAACACAGGGAGATCCTGGCTTAGCCACTTCCCCTACAGCAGCTACTCTTGTCTGTGATGGTGGCATGGGGTTTGCCAACTTCACTGCCTGTCCCAACACTTTGGGTAGGTACAGACAGGAGCCCTACATCAATGGTAGAAAAACTGAGGCCTACAGAGACACTGGAGCTAGCATCACTATGGTGGCCCATAGGCTAGTTCCCTCTGAGCAGCTTTTGCCTGGTTTCTCATACCAGGTGTAGGAAGGTGGATATCTGACTATGGTTACCCCCAACTTTTTGCCTAGTGTCTAGCTGGTTTTGCGACTTAGTTGGCCTGAGATCCTGCCATTCAGGGTCTCAGGCTGTCTGCTCTCTCTGTAAAATGGACTCCATGTACCCTAGGTACATAACCAATTGGTAAGGATCACCTTATTGGACCCTGTACAGTGTACCCTAGGTACCCAGGGCATAGGTGTACCCTAGGCCTCCCAGGGGCTGCAGCATGTATTATGCCACCCCTGGTCTGGCCTTCCAATCAGACACAACTGGCTGATCACTCAGCTGGGGCAAGGTCGTGTAATCACCCCTTGCTTAGGTATAGTATGCCTATATCTACCCTTATATATAGACACATGTGTACCTATCAGTCACTCCTATGGCAGGCCTTAACAATCCTGGAGGCAGAGTGCTTGGTAACATGTGAGATGGTGCTCTAGCATGAGCTGAGCCTGTCTGCAGCTTTCGGAACCAAGTCCTTATAGCTGTTCTATGATATAGCCTACCATATACTCTTAAAGTGCCTTATAATCTTAGACGGTTATGGTAACTATGGTTTGGCTTTATCAAAACATGTCGTGTAAGGTGTCTAACACTCGGGAATAATACCCCCATGCCATTTCTGGACATGAGAATATTATTCCCCCCTTCTAGAGGGAAAGACATGTTAAAATCATACTTCAACTGTTAGCCTCTGACCAAAGCCTCAGCATCACAAAATGGATGCTGCTGCCACGACACAAGTCTGACCTCCTGCAGCTGGGAGTGATCCCAGCCAGGGAGGCCTGGACAATAGGTTTCCTGCTTGGGGAGGTGCTAGCACCTCCCCAGACAGCCTTTAGTGTATTGGGGCAGGGTGGGCTGAAAGGAATGAGACATGCCTGGGGCACACAAGGTGTTCCTTGCATAGTCCAGTTCAAACCGGCGCTGGGGCACTCCAGCCCCAGCTCTGGCGCGAAACTGGACAAAGGGAAGTGGGTGTAACCACCCCCTCCCAGGTCCCACCCATAAGGCGTGACCTAGCAGGTATCCCAGCCCCCCAGATTAGTATAAGAGTGGGAGTTGGGCCTCAAGACTTTAGATTATCCTGAACCTGCAAAACTGAACAGAAACTCTGGACCTTCGACATTCGACGAAAGAAGAAGACTGAAGAATCTCCCTTGTAGCCAAGGAGTGGCTACCCTGTGCAAACAGGCACCATCAAGTGACTACCCTTTGCTTTGTGAAACGTTCGACGAGGAACCGACTGCAGAGCCCGACGAGAGCCTTGACTTCCAGACTTCTCCGACCCTCATCCACATCTGCAGCAGAGCTGAGATCCGTGGAGGCGACGAGCGACGTGGGACCGGCTACCTGGGAAAAGTGGCTAGTAACTTACAGCGCAGCTTCTGAGGTACCCTCGAAGTTGTGCACCGGGGATTGAGAAGCCCCAACCCCAAGCACCATCTGCACCGAAGACCAGCCCCCCACACTCCACGAGTCCTGCGTGGGGCCCTTCAGCATTTTCCTGCTTGCCGCGTCTGTCCGGTTGCTTGCCCGCTGGCTAGTGGCCTCTGTGACGACGCTCCCTGAAATCTTCTGCGCTGGTTTGGCTCCTCCAGACTGGCTCCCGCTTCTCTGCAAAGAAGAAGCACCCCAGACCTTCCTGGTCTGCACCAGAAGCAAGTCCCTTGTTCTTCGTGGGTTCCGCTTGCCAAGGCTTGGTGAGTCCTAGTCCAACTTCGACGCCGCCGACAGCAAGAGCCTTCGTGGGACAGCTCGCCTCCTGGTCCTGGTCGTCCTCGACGCTTCCTGGTCCTCCTGGCTGCAGCGACAAGCTTCACCTTCACCTGCAACTCTTCACGACATCGCCTGGTTCCTTCCTGGTTCCACGTGGTCACTGGCTAGTGACCTTGACTCTGTCCCCTCTGCTTGCAGGTTTCTTCTCTTCTTGATCCCAGGCTTGGGATCCACCGGACACTCTCTCCTGACTGCCTGTCAGCATCTTTCTTCAGGCATCCATAGGAGTCGACGACGAAAACGATGCATCTTCACCCCTATGCACCCGCAGCCTGTGGGCTAGGTAACTTGGGTACTCCGGTGCTCATCAGGATAGTGACTATCCTAGTGTCTAGTTTTCAAGTCTCAACTTCCTAGCTACTCCGGAAGTGTCCTAAATCTATCTATTTCTAAACTGTAACATTACTATTGACTTTTACGCATTACGCGTGAGTGTTTCCACTCTGCACACGAATCCCGTGGGCCTCCCACTTCCTAACTAACGCTAGTGTAGTGTAGCCCCAGCGATTCCCTAGGCCTAGGCCTATTCAATTTCCGTGACAGTGGTTCTTATACCACTTCTTTAGTATATGGTTTGCGTGGCCCCTAGGGCCTAACTGTATTACTTACCTGTGTGACTTACTGTATGCATTAATAAGACTGTGTTGTACTTACCTCTAAACTCATAAAGAGTGCTGAGGGTTTGCTTAGAATAAATACACTTTATTTTATATATATATCTGTTGTGGTGTCCTTTCATTTGGTATTCAAGGGATTACATATGGTATCACAGCTGGCTTCACATGCCATTCAGAGTTTAGCCTAAGACTGCTCTTGTCCATGCTACCACTAGGATAGCTGGTCTATAAGGTTGACTTTACAACCAATCACCATAAGGGTATTTGGACTGATATAAGGTGTACACTATAACCAGTGACATCATACATCAGGCCATCTTCTCACACCAGGTAACTAATATTGATGGCAAACAGAACAGTCATCCCATGGCAGAGGTATGTCTCAGCTGGGGAGGTGTCACTGGCCCTAAAAGGGTGGCAGTGTCTCCAACCTTGCCTGTGGACTGCTTACTGGGGAATGACTTAGAACTCTCAGCTTGGGCTGGAGTTGAACAAGACACCCATTCTAAAATGGTAGGCCTTTCAAAAAAGGGTAGTGGGGTTGTGCCAGCCACAACCCCTGTCCAAGTAGATTTCCTCCCTGAAAAGGTTGGAAGGGCAGTGGTAGCCACAGCCCAGGCAAAGACAGACTTCCCTGTAGAGATTGGCAGAGCTGTGACAGTCACAGCTCAAACCCAAACTGAGTGCCTCCCTGAAAAGGTTGGCAAGTCTGTAATGGTCTCAGCCCATACTCAGACTGACATAGGTGTAGTGAAGCCTGAAACTATGGATCACTCCACACAAACAGAGTAGTGGGGAGGAAGAAAAGTCTCCCTCTCCCCAGACATTAGGAAAAGGTCAGCCTCCTCAGGGATCTGACCTCACCCCTTGTGAAGGAACTGCCCCAGAGGTAGCCAGGCCTGGCCCGGCAGAGCCTCTGATGTCAGTGGCCCCTTCCAAGGTGGGACCCAGTCTGGTGCAGGTAGCCTGCCTCTCTCTACCCTGCCTCAGTCAGCCCAGGGCTGCAGAGGTCAGGGAGGCCAGTGGACCCCAAGAGGGCCCCTGTCCACAAGAACCCCCCCATCAAAAGAATGAGGATTGCCTGGCTAGTAGCCCTAGCCAGGTGATGGTTAAAAACATTCCTGAGGGATCTCCTTTACAGGTAGTTAGGGACCTCCCCCAGAGGGATTCTGTTGGGCACAGGCAAACATGGGACCTTAGGGCCCCAAACCTGACCTGTCCCTCCAGTAAGCCCACAAAAGGGACCCAGCCTCCAGCTTTAGGTAGCCAGAGGCTGACCCTGAGAGCACAGTGCAACTCAGTGAAAGAAAGAAAGGCATCCATGGTGGAGGATGATTGGAGGAAGCTGAGGCCTCACTTTGAGGACACTCACTTCAGTACTCCATCTCAACACCAGCCTTTTACTTTGCAAAGACACACCCAAGGTAGAGATTCCCTATGGTGGAGACCCTATGATACCTTTAGGATGAGGGATTGCTTAGTGGACCATGAGACAGGGGGTAACCATGCCAGTGCTGGTTCTTCCTTATATGGCCACTTAGGCAATATAGGCTTACCTGGTCAAGGGCAGCCTTATCTCCTTTCGTTTGGGGGGGGGGGGGGGTTGTGTAGGAAGGTGGATATCTGACTATGGTTACCCCCAACTTTTTGCCTAGCGTCTAGCTGGTTTTTCGACTTAGTTGGCCTGAGATCCTGCCATTCAGGGTCTCAGGCTGTCTGCTCTCTCTTTAAAATGGACTCCATGTACCCTAGGTACATACCCAATTGGTAAGGATCACCTTATTGGACCCTGTACAGTGTACCCTAGGTACCCAGGGCATAGGTGTACCCTAGGCCTCCCAGGGGTTGCAGCATGTATTATGCCACCCCTGGTCTGGCCTTCCAATCAGACACAACTGGCTGATCACTCAGCTGGGGCAAGGTCGTGTAATCACCCCTTGCTTAGGTGTAGTATTCCTATACCTACCTTATATATAGACACATGTGTACCTATCAGCCACTCCTATGGCAGGCCTTAACAATCCTGGAGGCAGAGTGCTTGGTAACATGTGAGATGGTGCTCTAGTATGAGCTGAGCCTGTCTGCAGCTTTCGGAACCATGTCCTTATAGCTGTTCTATGATATAGCCTACCATATACTCTTAAAGTGCCTTATAATCTTAAACGGTTATGGTAACTATGGTTTGGCTTTATCAAAACATGTCGTGTAAGGTGTCTAACACTTTGGAATAATACCCACATACCATTTCTGGTGATGAGGATATTATTCCCCCCTTCTAGAGGGAGAGACATGTTAAAATCCTACTTTGCTGTTTAAGTCTAACCAAAGCCTCAGCATCACAAGATGGATGCTGCTGCCACAGACACCAGTCTGACCTCCTGCTGCTGGGAGTGATCCCGGCAAGGGAGGCTTGGACAATAGGTTTCCTGCTTGGGGAGGTGCTAGCACCTCCCCAGACAGACTTTAGTGTATTGGGGCAGGGAGGGCTGAAAGGAATGAGACATGCCTGGGGCACACAAGGTGTCCCATGCATAGTCCAGTTCAAACCGGTGCTGGGGCACTCCAGCCCCAGTCCTGGCGCGAAACTGGACAAAGGGAAGGGGGTGTAACCACCCCCCTCCCAGGTCCCACCCATAAGGCGTGACCTAGCAGGTAACCCAGCCCCCCAGATTAGTATAAGAGTGGTAGCTGGGCCCCAGGAGATTAGATTATCCTGAACCTGCAACTTGAACAGAAACTCTGGACCTTCGACACTCGACGAAAGAAGAAGACTGAAGAATCTCCCTTGTGGCCAAGGAGTGGCTACCCTGTGCAAACAGGCACCATCAAGAGACTACCCTTTGCTTTGCTGAAGTTCTACGAGGGACCAACTGCAGAGCCCGACCAGAGCCTTGACTACCAGACTTCTCCGACCCTGATCCACATCCACAGCCGAGCTGAGATCCGTGGAGGCGACGAGAGACGTGGGACCGGCTACCTGGGAAAAGTGGCGAGTATCTTCCAGCGCAGCTTCTGAGGCACCCTCGAAGTTGTGCACCGGGGATTGAGAAGCCCCAACCCCAAGCACCATCTGCACCGAAGATCAGCCCCCCACACTCCACGAGTCCTGCGTGGGGCCTTTCTGCATTTTCCTGCTTGCCGCGTCTGTCGGGTTGCTTGCCCGTTGGCTAGTGGCCTCTGTGACGACGCATCCAGAAATCTTCACTGCTGGTTTGGCTCCTCCAGACTGGCTCCCGCTTCCTTGCAAAAGAGAAGCACCCCAGACCTTCCTGGTCTGCACCAGAAGCAAGTCCTCCGTTCTTCGTGGGTTCCGCTTGCCAAGGCTTGGTGAGTCATAGTTCGACTTTGACGCCGCCGACAGCAAGAGCCTTCGTGGGACAGCTCGCCTCCTGGTCCTGGTCGTCCTCGACGTCTCCTGGTCCCCGTGGTTGCAGCGACAAGCTTCACCTTCACCTGCAATCTTCACAACATCGCCTGGTTCCTTCCTGGTTCCACGTGGTCACTGGCTAGTGACCTTGACTCTGTCCCTTCTGCTTGCAGGTATCCTCTCTTCTTGATCCCAGCCTTGGGATCCACCGGACACTCTTCACTGACTGCCTGTCAGCAACTTTCCTTCAGGCATCCATAGAAGTCCACGACGAAACCCGACGCAAGTTCACACCTATGCACCCGCAGTCCGTGGGCTAGGTAACTTGGGTACTTCGGTGCTCACAAGGGTAGTGACTATCCTAGGGTCTGGTTTCCGAGTCTCGACTCTCTAGCTGCTTCAGAAGTGTCCTTAAACTGTTAATTTCTAACTGCTAGTAATTCTATCAACTTTTACGCATTACGCGTGAGTGTTTCCACTCTGCACCTGAATCCCGTGGGCCTCCCACTTCCTAACTGTTGCTAGTGTAGTGTAGCCCCAGCGATTCCCTAGGCCTAGGCCTATCCTATTTCCGTGACAGTGGTCCTTATACCACTTCTTTAGTATATGGTTTGCGTGGCCCCTAGGGCCTAACTGTATTACTTACCTGTGTGACTTAATGTATGCTTAAATAAGACTGTGTTGTACTTACCTCTAATCTCATAAAGAGTGCTGAGGGTTTGACTAGAATAAATACACTTTATTTTATATATATATATCTGTTGTGGTGTCCTTTCGTTTGGTATTCAAGGGATTATATATGGTATCACAGCTGGCTTCACATGCCATTCAGAGTTTAGACTAAGACTGCTCTTGTCCATGCTACCACTAGGATAGCTGGTCTATAAGGTTGACTTTACAACCAATCACCATAAGGGTTGTTTGGACTGATATAAGGTGTACACTAGAACTAGTGACATCATACATCAGGCCAACTTCTCACATGTAGGAGCAAAGAAAGGGAAAGCTGTACAGAAAAGAACCATCTCATGATGGATTGTCCTGTGCATTAAGATCTGTTACGCATTGGCCAAGGAACAGTTCGTAAGGGCTTTCGGACTCACTCTACCAGAGCCAAAGCTGTGACAACTGCGTTAGTGCACGGTGTTGCTCTCCTGGATATCTGACAGGCAGCGACGTGGGCATTCCTGCACACGTTCACAAAACATTACTGCCTGGACCGTCAGGTTCATTGTTATGGACCCTTTACCTATTTCGATCCTACAGGACTTATTGATTTCATCGAATTTGCAGATCCACCTCCGGGGAAATATTGCTTTGGTATCTATTCAAAAGTAAGTAATCTGCGTCTAATAGTCGCTATTAGATGAACAAGTTATTTACCTTCGGTAACTGCTTATCTGGTAGAGATTCTATCTAGCCGCAGATTACTTACAGATCCTCCTCTCTCTGCGAACTGGTTCAGGCATAGTGACACCCTTATCAGGGCCTTAGTCTTTTATACACCAGTGGTCAGTTCTCATTGTGGCTTCACGCTCCTGGCGCTAAAAATTTGAAAAATAACTGATGTCTGCACGCCGAGGTAGCAGCTATATAGGTTCTCCTCACGTCACTTCGGTGCCGACGACGCAGAGTTGAGCGACTCAACCTACCAGCGCACGGGGTACTGCTCAAAAATCTTCCTTATCCAGTCTGATGCTTGAGGATATTCAAAGGTAAGAAGTCTGAGGCTAGATAGAGCCTCTGCCAGATAAGGCGTTATCGAACGTAAGTAACTTGTTCTTTTTGAAGGGTTGACAAACCTTAATTTAGTGTTTGCTTTTCTAATGTGGACTCTGTGCTCCTACATAGTTTTCTCTTAAGGATGTAGAGTTTTAAAACTGTGTGTTTGGTAGCTATCATCTCAGACAGAGGGGTAAGTGGCTTACAAGCTGTCAGTTCTTGTCCCTCTTTTACCTCTTTTTATCCAGACAAATTGGTGTTGCAGACCAGGGCTGCTTTTCTGCCAAAGGCGGTGACTTCTTTCCATCTGGGTCAGTCCATCACCCTCCCAACTTTTTATCCCCCCGGCCCCCCCCCCCCCCCCCCCCCCCCATCCCACATAGAAGGAGATGCAATTGCATTGGTTGGATCATAGGCAGGTGGTCAACTACTATCTCGACTGCATAAGGAACTTGCTTCTCGATGACCAGCTCTTTGTTAGTTACTACAGTGCTAAGAAGGGAAAGGCCGTTCAGAAAAGGACCATCTCAAGATGGATTGTTCTATTTATCAAATCCTGCTATGGTTTGTCCCAGAAAAGCCATCTTGAAGGACTTGGGGCTCATTCCATCAGGGCCAAATGCATCATTTCTGCCGTTGCCAAGTGAGTTGCCATCACAGAGATCTGCAAGGCGACTGCGTGGGCATCCTGCATACCTTTGCCAAGCACTACTGCCTGAATTCTGAAGAGAATTGGGACGGACACTTTGCAAGAGTGGTTATTCAGGACTTACTTGTGCAACCAACAATCATCTGTCCTCCAAGGGCAGGCAATTGCTCTATAATGTCTTCTTCAGGTTAGGAATCTGCAGGCAGATGTATCCATAAGAAGGAAAAAGTTTCTTACCTATGGTAATGATCTTTCTGGTGGCTACTTTATCGACCTGCAGATTCCTCACCTGTAGAACAAACCCAGGCATCTGACTGGATCCTGAAACTTCAGAGATCGTTATTGCAGGTAAGTAACATTCTTTGCTTAGCCTATGAGAGGGAAAGCAAGGATTGGAAAAAGACTAACTTTAGTGTGCACTGTAGGTGAGCTTTAGAGTATTATGGCAAAACACGATGATCATTGTAATTTGTGTGATAATTTCACTAATTTAGGTTTATTTTCATTACAGATAATGCAGTCCAACACCTTAATTGATTTTCCAGCTGTCCTTACATATTCTGCTGCTTCTCAGATACCTAATTCTTTGTTTTCGGAATATTCAAGTCCTATCAGTCAGGGTTCTGTGCCACAGAAGGGAAGCAATACAGGAGCATCTACAAACTCAAACCTTTTGGATAATGTTTCATTTGAGGTACTTAATGTTTCTGGTGGACGTCCCTCATCTAAGCAAGATGCTGTCAACCAGTCTTTTCAACCAAATGTGAATAATCTAGCCCTAGGTGGAAGCAGATCTATGTCTGATGTTCAGCCATTGGCATCCCAGGTAGTAAATGCTGGCATTGCAAAGAAGAACCAGAAGAATCCATATGATAAGCTCATTGCTCAACTAAATGCTATATTTCCACACTACGATGGGTAAGAACCTTGATGTTGTAATGTTGGCTTCTACTGCTCTCTGTATCATTTATGTTCTTGTGTGGTACTTGTTTTGCAAATGAGACGCATATAATAATACCACAATATCACATAATGAAGCAAAATATTGGTCAATAATAGTGAGCGACAGTAAAAAAGAATCTGTGTATTATGTGAGATATAAATAAAAAATAAATAACGACAAACACTTATGCAGCTAAGCAGCTTGATATACTAAAATGGGAATTATTCAGTCCTAGTAAAGAAAAATCAGACTTTGCACAATAGTATCCTGCATTTTGTTGCTATGCACACAGGTAAGATGTTTTTTTTGTGGGTTTTTTTATGAATAAGGAGGTATGGTTTTGTGATGCTGCAGTGAGGGGCTAGGCATATTTTAGAAAATGCCTGCCAATAGTAAGTTTTTGTAGTCTTGCCCCGATTGTACCAGAAAATACACTAGTACCCTGAAGTAATTTTCTTTGATGACGGGTTTAGAGTCTTGGTTGAGCCTTTGCTGATGGTGTACTTTTTTTGCCAAGGAGCTGATGTATGCTTGCAGATTTACATTTGGCTGCAAGATTATGTCAGAAAAGTTGGTAATATCGACAATGAAAGGGTGGTTGTTCAATAGAGAACATGTGTTCAGCCTAGTATGGACTGGGACTTAGTTGTATACAGAAGAGATAAGAAATAACTATAAACACATACATAAACATATATATAAACACATTAGTTAGATTCCTCACCTTAGAATATCCCAAGGCGTCAGGCTGTATCCGGAAAGATTTTTCATCAGCAATACCCCTTGCGCGTCGCTAGGCGTCGTCTGCGGCTCCGCGTCCGTCGTCGGCGTTGTGCGCTGGAATGACGTCGTCGGAGTACTTAGACGCTGCCCTCGCGCGCTGACGTCAGTTCTTCTTTTTTCCACGCCAGACAGCGCTGATCCGGGAAGAGCTTACCCCTTTAGTCACTTTTTGACTAAAACTTTTTGGACTCTTTTGTCTACTCATCGACTCGAACTGGTGCCGGTAGGATGCCTGATTTTACAGCCTGTGACTCCTGTCACCGACTGATGTCGGTAACGGACCACCATCGACGGTGCCTTTACTGCCTTGGGGCCGACCATGATGCGGAGTCGTGCCTCGACTGCCGGGCCTTGACCTGGAAGGCTAGGCAGGAGCGGTCCCGCAAGCTTCTCGAGCTCCGACACTCGGCTCCGCGCCGTTCATGGTCCCGGTGGAGGTCGAAGGACCGATCACGGAGCCTCAGCCACCATCACCGCTCGTCGGGTTCCAAGTCTTCGGGTAAGTCGAAGCATAGTAAGAAGTCCAAGAGACGGCATCGCTCTTGGGACTCCCCTCGCCGGTCGCGCGACTCGGTCGAGGGTCCGGGTGGTACCACCCCCGCGGCTCCGCAGGTGCCGCGTCCGTCCCCATACCCGCCGGTCCCTGGGACTGACGCGACTCCGGCGGAGATCAGTGCCTTCCTCTCGGCCATGAGGGGCCTGGCTCTGCCGTCGACTCCTGCCGGCGCGCCTTCGGGCCCCGCGGGCTCGACTGGGAGGCCTAGCGAGCCGGCGGCTCCGGCCCGGCACAGTCGTCGACTTCGGTCCCAATGCCGCTGGTCCCCGTGGGATCCAGGCCTCGATCTCAGTCGATGCCGGTCGACCTCACGACGCCTCCTCCGCCGGCGTCGACACCGGTTCCACCCCCGACGACGCCGTTCCCCGGTTCAGCCCCGGCGCCGCATCCGACGCCGATGGATGACCATTTCATCTTCCGCACGGCTCCGGTCATTCCCCTTCTTTATCAGGAATCGGATGACGGTGGCGACTGGGTGGGGTCTGATGACCCTCTGGGCCACCAGGGCCAGTTATCACAGGACTGGGCAGATGAGCTGGGGGATGATAGTGGCCTTGACACCTCCCCTGACACTGGCTTCATCTCTCCTCTGGCCGTGGCTTCGGAGGAAGGTGCTACCTTTTCTGTGGCGTTGCGTAAGGCGGCTGAAGCCCTCGGGCTGGAGCTACCTACTGTGGCCGTGAGGACTAACCTCCTCACTGAAGTGCTCCAACCGTCAGCAAGCTCCTCGGAGCCTCTGCTGCTGTTTAGCGAAGCACTGATGGACGTTCTCAAGGGCACCTGGTCCAAGCCATCCACAGTACCCCCTGTGGATCGGAACGTGACCCGGCGCCACCGCTCTGCACTGGGCTACCCCAGTTTTCTGTCCCAACACCCCACCCCTGAGAGCCTGGTTATCAGAGCCTCTGCTTCCCAGACCTCCTTCCCGTCCGCTCCCCCGGATCGGGAATCCAAGAGACTGGAGCAGTTTGGCAAAAAGCTATTCTCCTCTCTTTGTTTAGGGCTGCGGTCTATTAACATCGCTTGTCTCTTGGACCGTTACTCCCACTCTCTGTGGGATACGGTGGAGGACGTGCTGCCCCTGTGTCCGGAGGACGCCCGGACACGGCTCGCCCAGGCTCTTGCCGACGGGCAGGACGCAGCGCGGTATGCCATCCGATGTGGTTTGGACTCGCTTGGCATGGCAATGTCCTCCACGGTGGCGCTTCGTCGTCACGCCTGGTTGCGGTCCATGTCTTTTTCCGGGGATGTCCAGAGCACCCTCATGGACATGCCCTTTGATGGCGATCGCCTCTTTGGCGACAAAGTGGACAGTGCGCTGGAGCGCTTTAAGGACTCCAGGGCTACGGCCAAGTCCTTGGGTCTCTCGGCCCGCGCCCGCAAACTTCCGCTTTTCGCCCCCTTCGTGGCCAAGGAAGGGGCGCCCCCTCACGTTGGCCTAGCCACAGGCCGCAGAACCATACTCCACGCGGTCGGGGACGTGAATTCCGCCGAGGCGGTACAGGGGGGCAACGTGCCGGTCCATCCACATCCAACCCAGCAGCATCCGCCTCAAAGCCTTCCTAGTCCGTGCTTTCAGGCCCATTCCACGCCAGTGGGAGGTAGAGTTCGCCATCACCTGCTCCACTGGCGTTCCATCACTTCGGACAGGTGGGTGCTGCAAATCGTCCGGAGGGGCTACTCCCTCCCATTCGAGACGACCCCTCCAGCCATGCCACCGCAGTGCCACCGCATGTCGGGGGATCACTTGAATCTTCTACGGGAGGATGTTGCGGCCCTCTTGGCCAAAGGGCCGTCGAGCGCGTTCCTGGTCTAGAAGTAGGCCGTGGTTGTTATTCCCACTACTTTCTCGTTCCCAAGAAGGGCAAAGGGGGCCTACGCCCTATCTTGGATCTCAGGAGCGTCAACGCCTTCCTCCGGAAGGAAAGGTTCAAGATGCTCACCTTAGCTCAGGTTCTGGCTGCCCTAGACCCGGAGATGGATGGTAGCGTTGGACTTGCAAGACGCTTATTTTCATATCCCCGTCCTGCCGGCGTTACCTGCGGTTCACGGTGGGTCAGGAGCATTTTTAGTTTACTGTGCTCCCCTTCGGCCTCACCAGTGCCCTTCGGGTGTTCACGAAAGTGATGTCGGTGGTCGCAGCTCATCTGCGCAGATCAGGGGTTCCAGTCTTCCCCTATCTCGACGACTGGCTGTTGAAGGCGGGCTCGCCCCAGCAAGTCGTCTCCCACCTCCAGACTACGGCCGACCTCCTGCATTTGCTGGGGTTCTCCATCAATGTGCCGAAGTCGCATCTGAGTCCCTCCCAAACGCTCCTCTTTATCGGGGCGGTTCTGGACTCGGCGCAGTTCCGGGCTTATCCTCCGGAACAGCGGGTCCGGGATATTCAGGCTCTGATTCCCATCTTTCAGCCTCTGTCCCGGGTTTCGGTCAGGTTGTGCTGCGGCTTCTGGGTCTGATGGCCTCCTGCATCCTGTTAGTGCATCACGCCAGGTGGCGAGTGCGGGCTCTGCAGTGGGACCTGAAGTTTCAGTGGGCCCAGCATCGGGGCAACCTGTCTGACCATGTCTTGATCTCGGAGGGCACTGCAAACCAGTTGCAGTGGTGGCTTACGGACCGCGATTGGGTCAGCGGCAGATCCCACTCCCTACCCCAACCGGACCACGTAGTAGTAACGGATGCGTCTCTCCTGGGATGGGGGGGCCACATGGGGGAGGCGGAGATCAGAGGACTCTGGTCTCCGGCGGAGTCTCGGCTCCATATCAACCTTTTGGAGCTGAGAGCGATCCGACTTGCACTGAAGGCATTTCTTCCCGTTGTCCTGGGAAGTGTGGTGCAGGTGTTCACGGACAACACCACCGCCATGTGGTATTGCAAGAAACAGGGTGGGGTGGGGTCGTGGACCCTTTGTCAGGAGGCTCTGCGCCTCTGGACATGGCTGGAACATCAGGGCATCACCCTGGTGGTTCAACATTTGGCGGGCTCTCTGAACGCCAGAGCAGACGAACTCAGCCGCCGGTGCATGATGGATCACGAATGGCGTCTAAATTTGGACGTGGCGCAAGGCCTCTTTCGGCAGTGGGGAGAGCCTTGGTTAGATCTATTCGCCACCGAAGAGAAAGCGTAATGTCAGCAGTTCTGCGCGTTGGAGTTTCCAAGGCGGCACTCGCTTGGGGACGCCTTTCGTCGCGAGTGGAGTTGCGATCTGTTGTACGCTTTTCCGCCTATACCGCTTCTGCCCCGAGTGCTGAAGAATATCAGGCGCGACCGGGCCCAAGTCATCTTGGTGGCTCCGGATTGGGCACGAAGGTACTGGTATCCCGAGCTACTCAGTCTGTCAATCGATCTCCCGATACAACTGCCTCTTCAGGAGGACCTTCTGTCGCAGCAGCAGGGGACGGTCCTCCACCCGAACCTGTCCAGTCTCCACCTCATGCGTGGAGATTGAGCAGCGACAGTTGATGCTATTTGACTTGCCCCCTGAAGTCTGTGATGTGATTCTGGCAGCCAGGCGTCCCTCCACAAAATCGGTATACGCCTGCAGGTGGAACAAATTTGTGGCATGGTGCACAGCAAAGGCTGTGGATCCCCTTTCTGCCCCTCTTTCTGAGTTTCTCCTATTTCTTCTTTCCATGGCCCAGCAGGGCTCTGCTCTGGGCACTCTTAAAGGTTATCTTTCAGCTATTTCTGCTTTCTTACGGCTTCCTGATCAGCCTTCTCTTTTCAAATCCCCTGTTGTTTCTCGCTTCTTCAAAGGCATTACTCACATGTTTCCTACTGTCCCTTTCGTAATGCCTCAGTGGGATTTGAACCTGGTCTTGACATATCTGATGGGCGCTCCCTTTGAGCCTCTTCATAATTGCCCCCTTCGTCTTCTGACTCTTAAGACTGCTTTCCTGGTTGCCATCATCTCGGCTAGACGGGTGAGTGAGCTCCAGGCTCTATCTTCTAAGCCCCCTTTTCTTGCTGTCCATCCGGACATGGTTGTCCTCCGGACTCGTCCTTCCTTTCTTCCCAAAGTGGTGACTGCCTTTCACCTCGGGCAGTCTGTCACGTTGCCCACCTTCTTTTCGCCTCCGCATCCTTCGAAGGAGGAAGAGAGGCTCCACCGTCTGGACCCAAACGGACACTGTCCTTTTATTTGGACCGCACCAAACAGTTCCGGGTGGATGACCAACTCTTTGTTGGCTACGTGGGCGCTAAGAAGGGGCGGGCGGTACACAAGTGAACCATCTCGTGGTGGGTCGTATTGTGTATAAAGGCTTGTTACTCCTTGGCTAACAAGGATCCTCCTGTAGGGCTGAGGGCCCATTCCACCCGGGCCACAGCTGCAACAACTGCCCTGGGCTGGGGAGTCCCCTTGCAGGCAGCAACGTGGGCCTCGCTGCACATGTTTGCCAAGCATTATTGCCTGGACAGCCAAGTCTGGAGAGATGGCTTCTTTGTCCGTTCTGTTCTCCAGGACTTTCTGGTGTGATCTTGGTTCGCAGACCCACCACCGGGGTTGGTATTTCTGGGGTATCTATTCTAATGTGAGGAATCTAACTAACGTGTTTCTTTCAGATGAACAAGTTACTTACCTTCGGTAACGATGTATCTGTAAGAAACATTAGTTAGTTAGATTCCTCACCGACCCACCCATCCTCCCTATTCTGCGAACCGACATCTAGGGTTAAGGTTATCCTTTTCAGGGCCCTAGACTTTTTGGCACCAGTGTCGGTCTCTTGCATGGCTCTGTGTTCCTGGCGTGGAAAGCTATGTACAAGAACTGACGTCAGCGCGCGAAGGCGGCGTCTAAGTACTCCGACGTCATTCCGGCGCACAACGCCGACGACGGACGCGGAGCCGCAGACGACGCCTAGCGACGCGCAAAGGTATTGCTGACGAAAAATCTTTCCGGATCCAGCCTGACGCCTGGGGATATTCTAAGGTGAGGAATCTACCTAACTAATGTTTCTTACAGATACATCGTTACCGAAGGTAAGTAACTTGTTCTTTAATTGGGTTGTATTTTAGGTAGTGTCTTGTCATCCAGGACTGGATACCAGCTAGAACTTCGGCTATGAATTCAATGTCTCTAGAAGATCAGATTTTCCTGTGGAGCTCATTATCTTCTCCAAGGCAGGTGGTTACATAGAGAGGTTGAAAAGGGCGGGAGAGAGCCTGGACACTTGTAGAACACCGTATTTGAGCCCCCTGGAGTTGGAGAGCGTAAGATGGCCATGGTTTCACATGCTGACACTGATTCTCGGGGTATGACGAGAAGGACAGAATTCTGCTCCTCTAAACCTAGTTCTGTCATTAAGACTTTGTAGCACAGATAAGTGATTTACAGTGTCAAATGTTGCCAGCAGATCCAGAAAGATTAGTAGGCCTGAGTTGCCTTTATCTAGAATCTCTACTGTATCATGAGCTATTTTTAAAATCGACATTTCTGTGCTGTATGCTGGTCTGAAATTCATTTGCAATGTGCTAAAGAGTCCATTTTCACTTTTAAACATATTGAGCTGAGTCTACACAACTTTCTAGTACTTTTCCTAGATTGGGAAGAGTAGATTCAATTGAAATTATTTTGATAGTTTTTCACTACTTGGCGGGGATCTGATCATTTTTAAATAGTATGGGGCTGAGCATTATGAAATGGAGAGTCATCCAGAAGGGCATAACTGAAGAATTTAATGCTTAAAGCAGTGTCAAGATAATAGGTTCAAGAAAGTGTGACAATGATGTGATTTTGGCAGTGGTGTTTAGCATTTCTGATTGGGTTGCTACTCTAAAATATGAGCAGGGTACTTTGGATTTCTGTACCTTGTCACATTCCTTCATGACAGTTTTGAGAGGCATTATCTATCTTTTGCACCTGAAAAAAAGATGGCAAATTTGTAACATTTGAGAATGGAATGCTTTGTATTACCCTGTCATGGGCAGTTGTGATGTGTAGGAGAGTAGGGTCTGCTTTCTATGGTCACCCCCACTTTTTGCTTTTGCTTCACTGGTGTTCGACTTAGATGTGGCTGTGGGCCTGCTAATCAGACCCAGAGCCCAGCTGTTCTCTCTCTAAATTCATACTATGTACTTTAGGTACATAACCCAATTGGTAAGGATCACCTTATTGGACCCTGTACAGTGTACCTTAGGTACCCAGGGCATAGGTGTACCCTAGGCCTACCAGGGGCTGCATGTATTATGCCACCCCTGGCTGGCCTCCCATCGTGACACAACTGGCTGATCACTCAGCTGGGGCAAGGTCGTGTAATCACCCCTTGCTTAGGTGTAGTATCCCTATACCTACCTTCTATATAGACACATGGGTAACCTGTCAGCCACTCCTATAGCAGGCCTTAACAATCCTGGAGGCAGAGTGCTTGGTAACATGTGAGATGGTGCTCTAGCATGAGCTGAGCCTGTCTGCAGCGTTCGGAACCATGTCCTTATAGCTGTTCTATGATATCGCCTACCATATACTCTTAAAGTACCTTATAATCTTAAACGGTTATGGTAACTATGGTTTGGCTTTATCAAAACATGTCGTGTAAGGTGTCTAACACTTTGGAATAATACCCCCATACCATTTCTGGTGATGAGGATATTATTCCTCCCCTCTAGAGGGAGAGACATGTTAAAATCCTACTTTTCTGTTTAACTCTGACCAAAGCCTCAGCATCACAAAATGGGTGCTGCTGCCACAGACACGAGTCTGACCTCCTGCAGCTGGGAGCCCTCCCAGCCAGGGAGGCAGGGACAATAGGTTTCCTGCTTGGGGAGGTGCTAGCACCTCCCCAGATGGACTTTAGTGTATTGGGGCAGGGAGGGCTGAAAGGAATGAGACATGCCTGGGGCACACAAGGTGCTCCATGCATAGTCCAGTTCAAACCGGCGCTGGGGCCTTCCAGCCCCAGCTCTGGCGCAAAACTGGACAAAGGAAAGGGGATGTAGCCACCCCCTTCCTGGTCCCACCCATAGGAGGGACCTTGCAGGTAGCCCAGCCCACTAGCCTAGTATATTAGGAGGTAGCTGAGCCCTGTGAAATTAGATTATCCTGAATAAACTGCAACTGGAACAGAAACTCTGGACCTTCGACATTCGACTACGGAAGAAGACTAAAGAATCTCCCTTGTGGCCAAGGAGTGACCACCCTGGGCAACCAGGCACCATCCAGTGACCGCTACTGGCTTTGCGACTGATCCTACGAGGGACGACTACAGAGACTGACCGGCGCCTTGACCCCCAGACACCTCTGAACCTGATCCCCATCTGCAGCAAAGCTGAGACCGGTGGAGGCGACGAGGGACGTGGGACCGGCGACTTGGAAAAGGTGGCTAATAACTGACTAGCGCGACTTCTGAGGCGTCCTCGAGGCTTTGCTTTGGGGAATTGAGAAGCCCCAATCCCGAGCATCATCTGCAAAGGCCAGCTCCCCACACTTCACGTGTTCTGCGTGGGGCCCTTCGATGCTTGACCTGCTCAATGCGTTGTCCGGTTGCTGGCCCGTTGGCTAGTGACCTCTGCGACGACAATCCTGCTGTTTTGCTTTGCTGGTCCGGCTCCTCCAGACTGGCATTCGGTCCCCTGTGAAAGGGAAGCACCTCAGGCTTTCCTGGTCTGCAACAATCGCGAATCCTTCATCCTGCGTGGGTTGCACTTGCCAAGGCTTGTTGGGTCCGAACTCGACATCGATGCCGCCAGCTGCAAAAGCCTTCGTGGGGCAGCTCGGCTCCTGGTTCTGGTCGTCCTCGACGCCTCCTGGTACCCGTGGCTGCTGCGACAAGCTTCACCTCTTCACCTGCATCTTCACGACATCGCCTGTTTCCTTCCCGGCTCCTGGCTGGCGGCCTAGACTCTGTCCTCTCTGCTTGCAGGTCTCCTTCTTCTTGATTCCAACCTTGGAATCCATCGGACACTTTTCACTGACTGCCTGTCAGCACCTTTTCTTCAGGCATCCATAGGAGTCGACAGAGAAACCCGACGCAAGTTCACACCTATGCACCCGCAGCCCATGGGCTAGGTAAACTGAGTACTTCGGTGCTCACAGGGGTATTGACTATCCTAGGGTCTAGTGTCCAAGTCTCTAACTCCTAGCTCCTTCAGAAGTGTCCTAAAACTCTTTAATTCTAATAACTTCTATTTCTATCTACTTTTACGCATTACGCGTGAGTGTTTCCACTCTGCACCTGAATCCCGTGAGCCTCCCACTGCCTAGCAACTGGTATTATATGGTAGCCCCAGCGATTCCCTAGGCCTAGGCCTATCCTGTGTTCATGACAGTGGTTCTTATACCACTTACTTAGTATATGGTTTGCGTGGCCTCTAGGGCCTAACTGTATTACTTACCTGTGTGACTTATGTATGCTTAAATAAGACTGTGTTGTACTTACCTCGAATCTCATAAAGAGTGCTGAGGGTATTTTGACTAGAATAAATAGATTCTATTTTTATATATATCTGTTGTGGTGTCCTTTCATTTGGTATTCAAGGGATTGCAAATGGTATAACAACTGGCTTCACATGCCATACAGAGTTTAGCCTAAGACTGCTCTTGTCCATGCTACCACTAGGATAGCTGGTCTATAAGGTTGACATCTGAAAGAAACACGTTAGTTAGATTCCTCACCTTAGAATATCCCCAGGCGTCAGACTGGATCCGGAAGATTTTTCGTCAGCAATACCCCTTGCGCGTCGCTAGGCGTCGTCTGCGGCTCCGCGTCCGTCGTCGGCGTCGTGCGCCGGAATGACGTCGTCTGAGTACTTAGACGCCGCCCTCGCGCGCTGATGTCAGTTCTTCTTTTTTCCGCGCCAGTAAGCGCAGATCCGGGAGAGCTACCCCTTTTAGTCACTTTTTGACTAACTTTTTTCGATCCTTTTTGATCTTGTCTCGACTCCGGTGCCGGTAGGATGCCTGGTTTTAAAGCCTGTGCTGACTGCAACCGCTTGATGTCGGTTACGGACCATCACCGCCGGTGCCTTTACTGCTTGGGCCTCGACCACGACACGGCGTCGTGTTCGGACTGCAAGGCCCTGACCTCGAAGGCTAGACGGGAGCAGTCCCGTAAGCTTCTCGAGCTTCGCCACTCGGCTCCGCGCCCCTCTCGATCCCGGTCCAGGAGGAGGTCCAAGGATCGGTCGCGGAGCGGCAGCCGACGTCATCATCGATCGTCGGGATCCAAGTCTTCGGGTAAGTCAAAGCACTCCAAGAAGTCCAAGAGGCGACACCGCTCTTCGGACTCCCCTCGCCGGTCGCGCGACTCGACCGAAGGTCAGGGTGGTTCCACCCCCGCTGCTCCGGCGGAGCCGCAGGCGCCGCGCAAGTCCCCATACCCACAGGTCCCTGGGACTGACGCGACGCCGGCGGAGGTCAGTGCCTTCCTCTCGGCCATGAGGAACCTGGCCCCGCCGTCGACGCCCGCTGGCGCGCCTTCGGGCCCCGCGGACCCGACTGGGCAACCTTGCCTGCCGGCGGCTCCGGCCCCGGCCCCGTCGACGGCTCCGGCCTCGACGCCGCAAGTGCCCGAGGGACCTGTTCCCGAGTCCCCGCCGACGCTGGTCGACCTCGTCACGCCTCCTCCGCCGGCGTCGACACCGGTACCACCTCCGACGCCGACTCCGCTCGGCGTCGAGCCCCAGTTCAGCCCCGCTCCGGGCCCGGCGCCGCTACGGCGTCGATGGACGCCGCGTTCGGCGCCGCTGGAGACACATTTTGTCTATCGCCCGGCTCCGATCCTTCCTCCTGCATACCAGGAATCGGATGATGGGGGCGAATGGGAGGGGTCCGATGATCCTATGGCCGCTCAGGCTCAACTGTCACAGGACTGGGCAGATGAACTGGGGGAGGCCAGTGGTCTGGATACCTCTCCAGACACTGGATTCATCTCTCCTCCGACTGTGGCTTCGGAGGAGGGTGCTGCTTTCTCTGTGGTGCTGCGCAAGGCGGCCGCAGCCCTTGGGCTCGAGCTACCTGCCGTGGCGGTGAGGACTAACGTCCTCACTGAGGTGCTTCAGTCTGTAGCAAGCTCCACTGAGCCTCTGCTGCCATTCAATGAGGCCCTCACTGACGTTCTGCAGGACACCTGGTCCAAGCCCTCCACAGTTCCTCCTGTGGACAGGAACGTCGCCAGGCGCCACTGCCCTGCTCCGGGCGACCCCAGTTTTCTGTCCCAACACCCTACCCCCGAGAGCCTGGTTATCCAGGCCTCTACCTCCCAATCCTCCTTCCCGACCGCTTCGCCGGACCGGGATTCCAAGAGACTGGAACAGTTCGGCAAAAAGCTGTCCTCCTCCCTTAGTTTGGGTCTGCGGTCTTTGAACACCGCCTGTCTCTTGGACCGTTATTCCCACTCTCTGTGGGATACGGTGGAGGACGTGCTGCCCCTGTGTCCGGAGTAGGTCCAGACACGACTTACCCAGGCTCTGGCCGATGGGAGGGATGCAGCGCGACATGCTATCCGATGTGGGCTTGACACTACGGACTCGCTGGGTAGGGCGATTTCTACCTCAGTGGCGCTAAGACGTCACGCCTGGCTGAGGTCCACGTCCTTTTCGGGCGATGTCCAGACCACCCTCATGGACATGCCCTTTGATGGCACTCGCCTTTTCGGCGAGAAAGCGGACAGTGCGCTGAATCGCTTTAAGGACTCCTGGGCTACGGCCAAGTCCTTGGGCCTCTCGGCCCCGCGGTCGCAAACTTCCGCTTTTCGCCCCTTTCGTGGCCAAGGAAGGGGTGCCTCCTCACATACGCCTAGCCACCAGCCGCAGAACCAACCTGCGCGCGGTCGCGGACGTGGTTTCCGCCGAGGCGGTTCTGGAGGACGACGAGGTCAGCCCACATCCACCCCGGCAGCATCCGCCTCAAAGCCTTCCTAGTCCGAGCTTTCAGGCCCATTCCACGCCAGTGGGCGGCAGAGTTCGCCATCACCTGCTCCACTGGCGGTCCATCACATCGGACAGGTGGGTGCTGCAAATCGTCCGAAGGGGCTACTCCCTCCCCTTCGAGACGACCCCTCCAGCCATGCCACCGCAGCACCACCGTATCTCGGGGGATCATTTGAATCTTCTCCACGAGGAAGTTTCGGCCCTCTTGGCCAAGGGGGCCGTAGAGCCCAGAAGTAGGCCGTGGTTGTTATTCCCACTACTTTCTGGTTCCCAAGAAGGGCAAAGGGGGCCTACGCCCTATCTTGGACCTCCGGAACGTCAATGCCTTCCTCCGGAAGGAAAGGTTCAACATGTTAACTTTGGCTCAGGTTCTATCTGCCTTAGACCCTGGAGACTGGATGGTAGCGTTGGACTTGCAGGACGCATATTTCCACATCCCCGTCCTGCCGGCCCACCGGCGTTACCGGCGGTTCACGGTGGGCCCAGAGCACTTTCAGTTTACAGTGCTCCCCTTCGGCCTCACCAGTGCCCCTCGGGTGTTCACAAAAGTGATGGCGGTGGTCGCAGTTATCTGCGCAGATCAGGGGTTCCAGTCTTCCCCTATCTCGACGACTGGTTGTTGAAGGCGGGCTCGCCCCAGACAGTCGTCTCCCACCTCCAGACTACGGCGGATCTCCTGCATTTGCTGGGGTTTTCCATCAACGTGCCGAAGTCACACCTGAGCCCCTCTCAGAAGCTCCTCTTCATCGGAGCGGTTCTCGATTCGGCGCAGTTCCTTTAGAGGTCAGGGTCGAGGCGCCGAAGCGTGTTCCTTTCAGAACCGCTGGCCAATGCAACCGCAACTCAGCGCAGCCACGGCGGGCCCCTCGACCGTGGCTGCGCTGAGTTGCGGTAGGTCCCGGGGCCAGCAGGTGGGTCAATCCACCACCGCCCCTGTCACCACCGCCTCAAAACCTTTCTAGTCCGTTGTTTCAGGCCCACCGGACCCCAGTGGGCGGCAGGATTCGCCATCACCTCCCCCACTGGCACACCATCACTTCGGACAGGTGGGTTCTCGAGATAGTCCGAAGGGGCTACTCCCTCCCCTTCGAGTCTACCCCTCCAGCCATGCCACCTCAGTGCCACCGCATTTCGGGGGATCACATGGCACTTCCCCAACCGGAAGTTACGGCCCTCTTGGCCAAGGGGGCCATCGAGCGCGTTCCGACGCCAGAAGTAGGTCGTGGTTGTTACTCTCACTACTTCCTGGTTCCAAAGAAGGACAAGGGCCTGTGTCCTATCTTAGACCTCCGGAACATCAATCGCTTCCTCCGGAAGGTAGCGTTGGACTTGCAGGATGCTTATTTTCATATCCCCTTCCTGCCGGCCCACCGGCGTTACCTACGGTTCACGGTAGGCCACGAGCACTTTCAGTTCACCGTTCTCCCTTTCGGCCTTACCAGCGCCCCTCGGGGGTTCACGAAAGTGATGGAGGTGGTCGTAGCTCACCTGCGCAGATCGGGGGTTTCAGTCTTCCCCTATCGCGACGACTGGTTGTTGAAGGCGGGCTCGCCCCAGACAGTCGTCTCCCACCTCCAGACTACGGCGGATCTCCTGCATTTGCTGGGGTTTTCCTTCAACGTGCCGAAGTCACACCTGAGCCCCTCTCAGAAGCTCCTCTTCATCGGAGCGGTTCTCGATTCGGCGCAGTTCCGGGTCTATCCGCCGGAACAGCGGGTCCGGGATATTCAGGCCCTGATTCCCATCTTTCGGCCTCTATCCTGGGTTTCGGTCAGGCTAGTGTTGCGGCTTCTGGGGCTGATGGCCTCCTGCATCCTACTAGTGCATCACGCCAGGCGGCACATGCGGGCTCTGCAGTGGGACCTGAAGTTTCAGTGGGCCCAGCATCACGGCAACCTGTCCGACCATGTCTTGATCTCGGAGGGCACTGCACAGCAGTTGCAGTGGTGGCTCGCGGACCGCGATTGGGTCAAGGGCAAGAGCCTCTCCCTTCCCCAACCGGAGCATGTCGTAGTGACGGATGCGTCCCTCCTGGGATGGGGTGGCCATATGGGAGAGGCGGAGATCAGAGGCCTCTGGTCTCCGGCGGAGTCTCGTCTCCACATCAACCTGTTGGAGTTGAGAACTATCCGACTTGCACTGAAAGCCTTCCTTCCCTCTGTCAGGGGAAGTGTCGTGCAGGTTTTCACGGACAACACCACCGCCATGTGGTATTGCAACAAACAGGGCGGGGTGGGGTCGTGGACCCTTTGTCAGGAGGCTCTGCGCCTCTGGACATGGCTGGAACACCAGGGCGTCACCCTAGTGGTTCAAAATCTGGCGGGCTCTCTGAACACCAGAGCAGACGAACACCGCCGCCGGTGCATGATGGATCACGAATGGCGTCTGAACTCCGAAGTGGCGCAAGGTCTCTTTCAGCAGTGGGGAGAGCCTTGGTTAGATCTATTCGCCACCGAAGAGAACGCGCAATGTCAGCAGTTCTGCGCGTTGGAATTTCCAAGGCGGCACTCGCTCGGCGACGCTTTTCGTCACGAGTGGAGTTGCGGTCTGTTGTACGCCTTTCCGCCTATACCACTTCTGCCCAGAGTGCTGAAGAAGATCAGGCACGACCGGGCCCAAGTCATCTTGGTGGCTCCGGATTGGGCACGAAGGTACTGGTATCCCGAGCTACTCAGTATGTTGACCGATCCTCCGATATGTCTGCCCCTTCGGGAGGATCTTCTGTCGCAGCAGCAGGGGACGGTCCTCCACCCGAACCTGTCCAGCCTCCACCTCCATGCGTGGAGATTGAGCGGCGGCAGTTGATGCCATTTGACTTGCCTCCTGAAGTCTGTGATATCATTCTGGCAGCCAGGCGTCCCTCCACAAAGACGGTATACGCCTACCGGTGGAACAAATTTGTGGCATGGTGCACAGCAAAGGCTGTGGATCCCCTTTCCGCCCATCTTTCTGAGGTTCTACTGTTTCTTCTTTCTTTGGCCCGGCAGGGCTCTGCCCTGGGCACCCTGAAAGGTTATCTTGCTGCCATCTCTGCCTTCTTGCGGCTTCCTGATCAGCCTTCTCTTTTCAAGTCCCCTGTAGTTACACGCTTTCTAAAGTGCATTACTCACACGTTCCCTCCTGTCCCTTTTGTAATGCCTCAGTGGGACTTGAATCTTGTTCTCACATTTCTAATGTGCGCTCCCTTTGAGCCTCTTCATAATTGTCCTCTTCGTCTGCTGACGCTTAAGACTGCTTTTCTGGTAGCCATCACCTCGGCTAGACGGGTGAGTGAGCTCCAGGCTTTATCTTCAAAGCCTCCTTTTTTCTCTGTTCATCCTGACAAGGTTGTCCTTTTCATCTTGGGCAGTCTGTCACCTTGCCCACCTTATTTCCACCTCCGCATCCTTCCAAAGAGGAAGAGAGGCTCCACCGTCTGGACCCAAAACGTGCGCTCTCCTTTTATCTGGACCGCACTAAGCAGTTCCGGGTGGACGACCAACTTTTCGTTGGATACGTGGGTGCTAAGAAGGGGAAAGCTGTGCACAAACGGACCATCTCTCGGTGGGTCGTTTTGTGCATCAAAATTTGTTATTCCTTGGCAAAAAAGGACCCTCCTGTTGGGCCGCGCGCCCATTCTACTCGGGCCACAGCGGCTACTACGTGGTGTCCCTTTGCAGGACATCTGTCAGGCGGCGACGTGGGCTTCGCTACACACGTTTGCCAGGCATTATTGCCTTGACAGCCAAGTCCGGAGGGATGGCTTCTTTGGCCGTTCTGTCCTCCAGGACTTTCTGGTGTGATCTTGGTTCGCAGACCCACCACCGGGGATGGTATTGCTTGGGTATCTATTCTAAGGTGAGGAATCTAACTAACGTATTTCTTTCAGATGAACAAGTTACTTACCTTCGGTAAAGATGTATCTGTAAGAAACATTAGTTAGTTAGATTCCTCACCGACCCACCCATCCTCCCCGTTCTGCGAACTGACATCTAGGGTTAAGGTTATCCTTTTCAGGCCCCATGATTTTATTTTTGGCACCAGTGTCGGTCTTTGCATGGCTCTGCGTTCCTGGCGCGGAAAGCTATGTACAAGAACTGACGTCAGCGCGCGAGGGCGGCGTCTAAGTACTCCGACGACGTCATTCCGGCGCACGACGCCGACGACGGACGCGGAGCCTCAGACGACGCCTAGCGACGCGCAAGGGGTATTGCTGACGAAAAATCTTCCGGATCCAGTCTGACGCCTGGGGATATTCTAAGGTGAGGAATCTAACTAACTAATGTTTCTTACAGATACATCGTTACCGAAGGTAAGTAACTTGTTCTTTACAACCAATCACCATAAGGGTTGTTTGGACTGATACAAGTTGTACATTAGAATTAGTGACATCATATATCAGGCCAACTTCTCACATTGGTGAGCAGCGGTTGGGATCTGAGCTTGCTGTTGTAATACCATTGTAATCTTGAGATACTAAATTGAAAGATCACACAGATATTGTTTAGGTACATATAACATAGATTATAATACTTAAGTCTTATTTAAGCATACATTAAGTCACACAGGTAAGTAATACAGTTAGGCCCTAGGGGCCACGCAAACCATATACTAAGTAAGTGGTATAAGAACCACTGTCACGGACACAGGATAGGCCTAGGCCTAGGGAATCGCTGGGGCTACACTATACTACCAAAGGTTAGGAAGTGGGAGGCCCACGGGATTCAGGTGCAGAGTGGAAACACTCACACGTAATGCGTAAAAGTAGATAGAAATAGAAGTTATTAGAATTAAACAGTTTTAGGACACTTCTGGAATAGCTAGAAAGTCGAGACTTGGAAACTAGATCCTAGGATAGTCAACACCCTTGTGAGCACCGAAGTACTCAAGTTACCTAGCCCACGGGCTGCGGTTGCATAGGTGTGAACTTGCGTCGGGTTTCGTCGTTGACTTCTATGGATGCCTGAAGGAAAGTTGCTGACAGGCAGTCAGTGAAGAGTGTCCGGTGGATCCCAAGGATGGGATCAAGAAGGAAGGATACCTGCAAGCAGAAGGGACAGAGTCTAGGTCACCAGCCAGGAGCCGGGAAGGAACCAGGAAGGAACCAGACGATGTTGTGAAGATGTAGGTGAAGAGGTGAAGCTTGTTGCAGCAGCCACGGGTACCAGGAGACGTCGAGGACGACCAGAACCAGGAGGTGAGCTGTCCCACGAAGGCTCTTGCTGTCGGCGGCGTCGATGTCGAGTCAGGACCCAACAAGCCTTGGCAAGCGGAAACCACGCAGGATGGAGGACTTGCTTCTGGTGCAGACCAGGAAGGTCTGGGGTGCTTCTCTTTTTACAGAGGAGCGGGTGCCAGTCTGGAGGAGCCGGACCAGCAAGATGAAACAAAAGGTTCGTCGTCGCAGAGGCTACTAGCCAATGGGCCAGCATCCGGACAACACGTCGAGCAACACAGGTGCAGAAGGGCCCCACGCAGAACACGTGAAGTGTGGGGAGCTGGTCTTCTTTGCAGATGGTGCTCGGGATTGGGGCTTCTCAATTCCCCAAGCACAACCTCGAGGGAGCCTCGGAAGTCACGCTAGTCAGTTACTAGCCACTTTTCCCACGTCCCTCGTCTCCTCCATGGGTCTCAGCTTCGCTGGAGATGTGGATCTGGTACAGAGGTGTCTGGAAGTCTCGGCGCTGGTCAGTCTCTGCAGTCGTCCCTCGTAGGATTCAGTCGCAAAGCAAGCAGCGGTCGCTGGATGGTGCCTGGTTGCCCAGGGTGGTCACTCCTTGGCCACAAGGGAGATTTCTTCAGTCTTCTTCCTGAGGTCGCATGTCGAAGGTCCAGAGTTACTGTTCAAGTTGCAGATTCAGGTTGATCTAATTTAGCAGGGCTCAGCTACCTACTGATATACTGGGCTAGTGGGCTGGGCTACCTGCAAGGTCCCTCCTATGGGTGGGACCAGGAAGGGGAGTGGTTACACCCCCTTTCCTTTGTCCAGTTTCGCGCCAGAGTTGGGGCTGGAGTGCCCCAGCGCCGGTTTGAACTGGACTATGCATGGGACACCTTGTGTGCCCCAGGCATGTCTCATTCCTTTCAGCCCTCCCTGCCCCAATACACTAAAGTCTGTCTGGGGAGGTGGTAGCACCTCCCCAAGCAGGAAACCTATTGTCCAGGCCTCCCTGGCTGGGAGTGCTCCCAGCAGCAGGATGTCAGACTCGTGTCTGTGGCAGCAGCATCCATTTTGTGATGCAGAGGCTTTTGGTCAGAGTTAACAGCAAAAGTAGGATTTTAACATGTCTCTCCCTCTAGAAGGGAGGAATAATATCCTCATCCCCAGAAATGGTATGGGGGTATTATTCCAAAGTGTTAGACACCTTACACGACATGTGTTGATAAAACCAAACCATAGTTACCATAACCGTTTAAGATTATAAGGCACTTTAAGAGTATATGGTAGGCTATATCATAGAACAGCTATAAGGACATGGTTCCGAAAGCTGCAGACAGGCTCAGCTCATGCTAGAGCACCATCTCACATGTTACCAAGCACTCTGCCTCTAGGATTGTTAAGGCCTGCCATAGGAGTGGCTGATAGGTACCCATGTGTCTATATATAAGGTAAGTTTAGGAATACTACACCTAAGCAAGGGGTGATTACACAACCTTGCCCCAGCTGAGTGATCAGCCAGTTGTGTCATAATGGAAGGCCAGGCCAGGGGTGGCATAATACATGCTGCAGCCCCTGGGAGTCCTAGGGTACACCTATGCCCTGGGTACCTAGGGTACACTGTACAGGGTCCAATAAGGTGATCCTTACCAATTGGGTATGTACCTAGGGTACATGGAGTCCATTTTAAGGAGAGAGCAGACAGCCTGAGACCCTGAATGGCAGGATCTCAGGCCAACTAAGTCGAAAAAGCAGCTAGACACTAGGCAAAAAGTTTCGGGGTAACCATAGTCAGATATTCACCTTCCTACAGCCAGTGGTCTGGATACCTCACCAGACCATGGCATGTCTCCTCCTACCGTGACTACGGAGGAGGGAGCGTCATACGCCGTGGTGTTGCGTAGGGCGGCCGTGGCTCTTCACCTCGAGCTACCTACGATGGCAGTCAGGACTAACTTCCTGACAGAGGTGCTTCAACCAGCAGCGAGCTCTTCGGAGCCCCTGCTGCCGTTCAACAAAGCCCTCACTGACATCCTTTTGGGCACCTGGTCCAGGCCCAACACAGGTGCTCCTGTGGATAGGATGATTGCCCGATGCCACCGCCCGACTCTGGGTGACCCATCTTTCCTCTCCCAACACCCCACCCCTGAGAGCTTGGTGGTCCAAGCATCTACCTCCAAGGGCGCATTCTCTAACGCTCCACCTGGTAGGGAATCCAGAAAGTGGGATCATCTTGGGAAGAAGATGTTTTCTTCCTCCAGCTTGGGACTGCGGTCGGTAAACACCGCATGTCCGTTGGGCCGTTACACCCACTCCGTGTGGGATACGGTTGCGCAAGTGCTGCCTCGGTACCCAGAGGAGGCCCGGGCTGTACTCTCATGCAGTTGCCAAAGGGAGAGACGCAGTGACGTTTACCATCCGCTGTGGGCTGGATACCGCCGACTCACTAGGCAGGACGATTTCCACGTCGGTAGCTCTTCGACACTACACCTGGTTTAGATCGACTGGTTTTTCCAGGGATGTCCAATCCACCCTTATGGGCATGTCCTTTGATGGCCGTCGCCTCTTAGGCGACAAGGCAGACAATGGGCTGGAGCGCTTTAAGGACTCTCGGGCTACGTCCAGGTCATTGGGCCTCTCCACCACCCGCCCTGCGCAGTCTGCTTTTCGCCCCTTTCGTGGCTACGGAAGGGGTGCCCCCCATGTCCCACCCATAGCCACAGGCTAGCATAATCTGTTCAACCCCTGTGCAGCCGGGGACGTGGAACCCACCACCGTGGTTTTGGGGGCGGGCGGGCCAGTCCACCACAGCTCCCTCTGCAGCAGCCTCCAAATCCTCCTAGTCCGACCTTTCAGGGCCACCAAACGCCAGTGGGCGGCCGGATTCGCAATCATCTCCCCCAGTGGCACACCATCACATCAGACAGGTGTGTTTTGCACATAGTCCGAAAGGGCTTCTACCTCCCCTTCGAGACTACCCCTTCATCCATGCCACCTCAGTACCATCGCATGTCGGAGGATCATCTGGCCCTTCTCCAACAGGAAGTTTCGGCAGTCTTGACCAAGGGGGCCATCGAGCGTGTTCCTGTCCCAGAAGTAGGTCATGGTTGCTATTCTCACTACTTTCTGGTGCCCAAGAAGGACAAAGGCCTACGTCCTTTCTTGGATCTCAGGAAAGTCAATCGATTCCTCTGGAAGGAGAAGTTCAAGATGTTGACGCTCGCTCAGGTCCTGTCTGCCCTCGACCCTGGAGACTGGATGGTAGCGTTGGATTTTGCAGGATGCTTATTTTCACATCCCCGTCCTGCCAGCCCACCAGCGTTACCTGCGGTTCACAGTAGGCCACGAGCATTTTCAGTTCACCGTGCTCCCCTTTGGCCTTACCAGCGCCCCTCGGGTGTTCACGAAAGTGATGGCAGTGGTCGCAGCTCATCTGCGCAAATCAGGGGTACCAGTCTTCCCCCTGTCTAGACGGCTGTTGAAGGCGAGCTTGCCCCAGGCTGTTGTCTCCCACCTGCAGACTACGGCCGACCTCTTGCATTCGCTGGGGTTCTCCATCAATGTTCCGAAGTCACACCCTCCCTCTCAGAAGCTCCTCTTCATCGGAGAGGTTCTGGACACGACGCAGTTTCGGGTCTATCCTCCCGAACAGCGAGTCGGGATATTCGGGCTATGATTCTGATCTTTCAGCCTCTATCCCGGACTTCGGTCAGGATGACCCTCTGGCTTCTGGGCCTGATGGCCTCCTGCATCCTGCTGGTGGACCATGCCTATTGGCATATGCAGGCTCTGCAGTGGTACCTGAAGTTCCTGTGGGCACAACTTCAGGGGAATCTGTCCAATTGCGTTCAGATCTCGGAGGGCACTACACAACAATTGCAGTGGTGGCTAACAAACCAGATCTGAAAGAGACACGTTAGTGATAGATTCCTTACCTTAGAATATCCCCAGGCGTCAGACTGGATCCGGACAGTTTTTCGTCAGCAGTAACTTTGTGCGTTGGTAGGCGTCGTCATACGGCTCCACATACGTCGCTGGTGTTGTAGCCGCCGAGATGACGTCGTTGGAGCTACTTAGACGCGCCCATGCGCGCTGACGTCAGTTCTTTCTTTTTCTGCGCCAGCAAGCGCAGATCCGATGCAGTAGGGATGCCTGGGTTTAAGTCCGGTAGGGCCTGCCGTCAGAACATGTCAGTGGCGGACCCGCACGACTTGTGTCTCTTCTGCTTGGGGCACGCCCATGACTCCGAGGCGTGCCCCGATTGTCGGGCCATGGTGCCGAAAGCTTTGCGCGAGCGTTCCCGAAAAGTTGTTGGAGGTCCGACAATCGGTTCCACGCCGCTCGAGGTCCCGCTCCCGTGGGAGGTCGAGGGACCGGTCACGAAGCCGACACCATCACTCGTCAGATTTGGGGACAGGTAAGTCACGGCGCCATAAGTCAAAGAAGGGACATCGCTCTTTGTCTACCCCTCACCGGTTGCGGGACGCGGTGGAGGGGGCGGGCGGTCACTCCCCAGCGGCTCTGAAGGTGCCTCCGTTGTTGCCTGCGGCCTCCCCGCCCTTCCTGGGCCCGCACGCGACTCCGGACGAAATACAGGTCTTCCTGTCGGCCATGGGCCATTTGTTCGCCCCATTGAGTCCCTCTGGAGTGCCTTCGGGCCCCGTGGGCCTGTTGGGTGGTTCTGCCCCCGTGCTGCCGCCTTTGGCCCCAGCTACGCGGGCACGATCCCTCTTGGCGCCGCCAGACTGCGTTGATCCTGGATTGGTCTACTACCCCCCGATTCCAATTCCAATTGGGGAGTTTTTCCCATTTCCCCGGGCACCTCGTCCTTACTGGCCTCTTCCACAGCTGGCAGGCAAAGGGGAGTACTGGGAGGGGTCTGAGGACCCTCTCGCAGCTCAATGTGATGATGACCCGGACTGGGAGGGTGATATGGAAGGTCCAGGCGATCTGGATTTCAATCCACACCCTGGAACCCTGTCCCCTTCTTCCGTGGCTACGGAGGAGGTTTAGACTTTTTCTGTGGTGCTGCGAAGGGCGGCTGAGGCTCTTAACCTCGAGCACCCATCTGTGACTATCAGGACCAATCTCCTGACTGACATGCTGCAGACAGCGTCCTCCTCCGTGGAGCCGCTGCTGCCCTTCAACGACGCCCTTACTGACATCCTGATAATCACCTGGAACAAGCCTAACACAGGGTTTCCTGTGGATGAGGGTGTAGCACGCCCCCATCGCCCGGTGCCTGGCGACCCCAGCTTTCTCACTCAACACCTGATGCCTCAGAGTCTGGTTGTCCAGGCCTCTGCCACTCCGAGCTCATTCCCTTCTGCTCCTCCGGACAAGGAATCTAAGAAACTGGAGCAATTTGGGAAAAAGATTTTCACTTCTGCCAGTTCCAGATTAAGCGCGGTGAATACTGCGTGCCTGTTGGGCCGCTACTCACATTCTGAGTGAAACACCGTGGCACAGGTACTGCCTCAGTGCCCTGTGGAAGCTCGGGCGGTGCTTTCCCAGGCTATTACCGAGGGGAGAAATGCTGCCAAATTCACTATCCGTTGTGGACTTTGTGAGAAGTTGGCCTGATATATGATGTCACTAGTTCTAGTGTACACCTTGTATCAGTCCAAACAACCCTTATGGTGATTGGTTGTAAAGTCAACCTTATAGACCAGCTATCCTAGTGGTAGCATGGACAAGAGCAGTCTTAGGCTAAACTCTGTATGGCATGTGAAGCCAGCTGTTATACCATTTGCAATCCCTTGAATACCAAATGAAAGGACACCACAACAGATATATATAAAAATAGAATGTATTTATTCTAGTCAAAATACCCTCAGCACTCTTTATGAGATTCGAGGTAAGTACAACACAGTCTTATTTAAGCATACATAAGTCACACAGGTAAGTAATACAGTTAGGCCCTAGGGGCCACGCAAACCATATACTAAGTAAGTGGTATAAGAACCACTGTCACGAACACAGGTTAGGCCTAGGCCTAGGGAATCGCTGGGGCTACACTATACTACCAATTGTTAGGAAGTGGGAGGCCCACGGGATTCAGGTGCAGAGTGGAAACACTCACGCATAATGCGTTAAAGTCGATAGAAATAGTAGTGTTTAGAAATTAAGAGTTTTAGGACACTTCGGAATGAGCTAGGAGTTAGAGACTTGGAAACTAGACCCTAGGATAGTCAATACCCTTGTGAGCACTGGAGTACTCAAGTTACCTAGCCCACGGGCTGCGGGTGCATAGGTGTGAACTTGCGTCTGGTTTCGTCGTCGACTCCTATGGATGCCTGAAGAAAGATGCTGACAGGTAGTCAGTGAAGAGTGTCCGGTGGATTCCAAGGATGGAATCAAGAAGAAGGATACCTGCAAGCAGAGGGGACAGAGTCTAGGTCACCAGCCAGGAGCCGGGAAGGAACCAGGAAGGAACCAGGAGATGTTGTGAAGATGCAGGTGAAGAGGTGAAGCTTGTTGCAGCAGCCACGGGTACCAGGAGGCGTCGAGGGCGACCAGAACCAGGAGCCGAGCTGCCCCACGAAGGTTCTTGCTGTTGCGGCGTCGATGTCGATCTCGGACTCAACAAGCCTCGGCAAGCGCAACCCACGCAGGATGAAGGATTCGCTTCTGTTGCAGACCAGGAAGGCCTGAGGTGCTTCTCTTTCACAGGGAAGCAAGGGCCAGTCTGGAGGAGCCAAACCAGTGGTGGACAGTTTAGGGTTCGTCGTCACAGAGGCTACTAGCCAACGGGCAAGTAACCGGACAGACGCGTCAAGCAGGAAAATGCAGAAGGGCCCCACGCAGAACTCGTGGAGTGTGGAGGGCTGATCTTCGGTGCAGATGGTGCTCAGGGTTGGGGCTTCTCAATCCCCAGAGCACAACTTCGAGGATGCCTCAGAAGCTGCGCTAGAAGCTAGTAGCCAATTTTCCCAGGTAGCCGGTCCCACGTCTCTCGTCGCCTCCACGGATCTCAGCTTGGCTGTGGATGTGGATCAGGGTCGGAGAAGTCTGGAAGTCACGGCGCTGGTCGGGCTCTGCAGTGGGTTCCTCGTAGAACTTGGGCAAAGCAAACGGCAGGTCGCTTGATGGTGCCTGTTTGCACAGGGTGGTCACTCCTTGGCCACAAGGGATATTCTTCAGTCTTCTTCCGTAGTCGAATGTCGAAGGTCCAGAGTTTCTGTTCACATTGCAGTTTTTCAGGATAATCTAAAGTCCTAGGGACTCAGCTCCCACTCTTATACTAATCTGGGGGGCTGGGTTACCTGCTAGGTCTGTCCTATGGGTGGGACCAGGGTGGTTACACCCCCTTCCCTTTGTCCAGTTTTGCGCCAGGACTGGGGCTGTAGAGCCCCAGCACAGGTTTGAACCGTACTATGCATGGGACACCTTGTGTGCCCCAGGCAGTGTCTCGTTTCATTCATCCCTCCCTGCCCCAATACACTAAGTCCTGTCTAGGGTGGTGCTAGCACTTCCCAAGGCAGGAAACCTATTGTCCAAGCCTTCCTCGCTGGAAGGACTCCCAGCAGCAGGAGGTCAGACTTGTGTCTGTGGCAGCAGCATCCATATTGTGATGCTGGGGCTCTGGTTAACTTTAACCGGGTAGTAGGTCTTCAACATGTCTTCTCCCTCTAGAAGGGGGGAATACTATCCTCATCGCCAAGAAATGGTGTGGGGGTAGTATTCCAAAGTGTTAGACACCTTACACGACATGTTTTGATAAAGCCAAACCATAGTTACCATAACCGCGAGGATTATAAGGCACTTTAAGAGTATATGGTAGGCTATATCATAGAACAGCTATAAGGACATGGTTCCGAAAGCTGCAGACAGGCTCAGCTCATGCTAGAGCACCATCTCACATGTTACCACGCACTCTGCCTTCAGGATTGTTAAGGCCTGCCATAGGAGTGGCTTATAGGTTACCCATGTGTCTATATCTAAGGTAGGTATAGAAATACTACACCTAAGCAAGGGGTGATTACACAACCTCGCCCCAGCTGAGTGATCAGCCAGTTGTGTCATAATGGAAGGCCAGCCAGGGGTGGCATAATACATGCTGCAGCCCCTGGTAGGCCTAAGGTACACCTATGCCCTGGGTACCTAAGGTACACTGTACAGCGCCCTAGAAGGTGATCCTTACCAATTGGGTCATGTACCTAAAGTAAATAGTATGAATTTAGAGAGAGAACAGCTGGGCTGTGGGTCTGATTAGCAGGCCCACAGCCACATCTAAGTCGAAAACCAGTGAAGCAAAAGCAAAAAGTGGGGGTGAACATAGAAGGCAGACCCTACTATCCTACAGACTTGTCACGGCCAACTCCCTCAGCAGGGCTCTTTCCACAACGGCGGCGCTCCCCCGTTACGCTTGGCTCCGAACTACTGGCTTTTCCGGGTATGTCCAGAACACTCTGTTGGACATGCCCTTTGATGGCACATGCCTCTTTGGTGTCGAGGCAGATAGCACCCTGGTATGCTTTAAGGACTCTCGGGCTACGGCCCAGTCCTTGGGTCTCGCCACCACGCACGCTCTCTCGGGGTCTGCTCTTCGCTCCTTTAGAGGTCAGGGTCGAGGCGCCGAAGCGTGTTCCTTTCAGAACCGCTGGCAAATGCAACCGCAACTCAGCGCAGCCACGGCGGGCCCCTCGACCGTGGCTTCGCTGAGTTGCGGTAGGTCCCGGGGCCAGCAGGTGGGTCAATCCACCACCGCCCCTGTCACCACCGCCTCAAAACCTTTCTAGTCCGTTGTTTCAGGCCCACCGGACCCAGTGGGCGGCAGGATTCGCCATCACCTCCCCCACTGGCACACCATCACTTCGGACAGGTGGGTTCTCGAGATAGTCCGAAGGGGCTACTCCCTCCCCTTCGAGTCTACCCCTCCAGCCATGCCACCTCAGTGCCACCGCATTTCGGGGGATCACATGGCACTTCCCCAACCGGAAGTTACGGCCCTCTTGGCCAAGGGGGCCATCGAGCGCGTTCCGACGCCAGAAGTAGGTCGTGGTTGTTACTCTCACTACTTCCTGGTTCCAAAGAAGGACAAGGGCCTGTGTCCTATCTTAGACCTCCGGAACATCAATCGCTTCCTCCGGAAGGTAGCGTTGGACTTGCGGGATGCTTATTTTCATATCCCCTTCCTGCCGGCCCACCGGCGTTACCTACGGTTCACGGTAGGCCACGAGCACTTTCAGTTCACCGTTCTCCCTTTCGGCCTTACCAGCGCCCCTCGGGGGTTCACGAAAGTGATGGAGGTGGTCGTAGCTCCCCTGCGCAGATCGGGGGTTTCAGTCTTCCCCTATCGCGACGACTGGCTGTTGAAGGCGGGCTCGCCCCAGGCAGTCTTATCCCACCTCCAGACTACGGCCGATCTCCTGCATTTGCTGGGGTTTTCCATCAACTTGCCAAAGTCGCCCCTGATTCCCTCTCAGAAGCTCCTCTTCATCGGAACGGTTCTGGATACGGCGCAGTTTCGGGTTTACCCTTTTGAACAGCGAGTCCGGGACATTCGGGCTATGATTCAGATCTTTCGGCCCTGGTCCTGGGTCTCATGGCCTCCTGCATCCTGCTCATCAGTCATGCCAGGTGGCATATGTGGGCCCTGCAGTGGGACCTGAAGTTCCAGTGGGCGCAGCATCGGGGAAACCTGTACGACTACGTCCAGATCTCGGAGGGCACTGCACAGGACTTGTGGTGGCTCACCGACCAGCGTTGGGTCAGCAGCTGATCCCACTCCCTTCCCCAACCGGAGCACACAGTGGTGACGGACGCGTCCCTCCTGGGATGGGGCGGCCACATTGGTCCGGTGGAGTCCAAGCTCCATATCAACCTTTTGGCGCTCAGGGCGATCCTACTTGCACTGAAAGCATTCCTTCCCTCTGTCAAGGGGAGAGTAGTGCAGGTGTTCACAGACAATACCACCGCCATGTGGTACTGCAACAAGCAAGGCGGGGTGGGTCGTGGACCCTATGTTAGGAGGCTCTGCGTCTCTGGACATGGCTGGAACGTCAAGGCATTTCCTTGGCCATTCAACACATGTCAGGTTCTTTGAACGCCAGGGCGGACGAACTCAGCCACAGGTGCATGTTGGATCACGAATGGCGTCTTCACTAGGAGGTGGCACAAGGTCTCCTTCAGCAGTGGGGAGAATCTTGGTTAGATCTATTCGCCACCGAAGAGAACGTGCAATGTCAGCAGTTCTGCACGTTGGAGTTTCCAAGGCGGCACTCGCTCGGAGACGCTTTTCGTCGCGAGTGGAGACACGGTCTGTTGTACGCCTTTCCGCCTATACCACTTCTACCCAGAGCGCTGAAGAAAATCAGACGTGTCCAGGCCCAAGTCATTCTTGCGGCACCGGACTGGGCTCGAAGAGTTTGGTATCCCGAGCTACTCAGTATGAGTGTGGATCTCCCGATACGACTGCCTCTTCGGAAGGATCTCCTGTCCAGGCAACAGGGGACGGTCCTCCACCTGAACCTGTCCAGCCTCCACCTCCTTGTGTGGAGATTGAGCGGTGACAGTTGATTCCATTTGACTTGCCTCCTGAAGTCTGTAAAGTGATTCTGGTAGCCAGGCGTCCCTCGACTAAAACTGTATACCCCTGCCAGTGGAAAAAGTTTGTGGCATGGGGCACGGCGAAAGCTGTGGATCCCGTTTCTGCCCTCTTTCTAAGGTCCTTTTGTTCCTTCTCTCTTTGGCCCAGCAGGGCTCTGCTCTGGGCACTATCAAGGGCTACCTTTCTGCTCTTTCCGCCTTTCTTAGGCTGCCTGATCAGCCCTCTCTTTTCAAGTCCCCAGTTGTCAATAGATTTCTCAAAGGCATTACTCACCTTTTTCCTCCTATTCCTTTTGTGATGCCTCAATGGGACTTGAACCTGGTTCTCACATATTTGACGTGCGCTCCCTTTGAGCCTCTTCATAACTGTCCTTTGCGGTTATTAACTTTGAAAACTGTCTTCCTGGTGGCCATCACCTCCGCTCGGTGGGTGACTGAGCTCCAGGCTCTTTCCTGTAAACCTCCTTTCCTGGCGATTCATCTGGACAAGGTTGTGCTTCGACCACATCCCTCCTTTCTATCAAAAGTAGTCTCTGCCTTTCATATCGGGCAAACTGTCGCTCTGCCCACCTTTCTTTCCGCCTCTGCACCCTTCAAGAGAAGAGGAGAGGCCCCACCGTCTGGACCCAAAATGTGCGCTTTCCTTCTATCTCAACCGCACACAACAGTTCCGGGTGGATAACCAACTCTTTGTTGGCTATGTGGGCGCATAGAAAGGCTGGGCTGTGCACAAGCGGACTATCTCCCGATGGTTTGTCCTGTGCATTAAAGCCTGTTACTCTGGCTAAAGAAGAACCTCCGGTAGGACTGCGCGCCCATTCTACCAGGGCGACTGCAGCTACTACAGCATTGGGATGGAGTGTCCTCCTGCAAGACATCTGTCAAGCAGCCACTTGGGCCTCGCTGCATACTGTCACTAAGTACTATTGCCTTGACAGTCAAGTCCGGAGAGACGGCATCTTTGGCCGTTCAGGTCTCCGTGATTTTCTAGTGTAATCTCAATTGCAGACCCACCACCGGGGTTGGTATTGCTTGGGTATGTATTCTAAGGTAAGGAATCTATCACTAACGTGTCTCTTTCAGATGCACAAGTTACTTACTTGTGTAACAATATATCTGTAAGAGACATTAGCTAGTGATAGATTCCTTACCGCCCGCCCATCCTCCCTGTTCTCTAGGGTTCAGGTCATCCCTTTCAGGGCCCTAGTTCTGTTGCACCAGTAGTCGGTCTTTGGCATGGCTCTGCGTTCCTGGCGCGGAAAAGTCGTGTACAGAACTGGTGTCAGCGCACGTGGGCGCATCTAAGTAGCTACGACAACATCATCTCGGCGGCTCCGACACCAGCAACGTACGCGGAGCCCTATGATGATGCCTACCGACGCGCAGGGGTGCTGCTGACGAAAATCTTTCCGGATCCAGTCTGATGCCTGGGGATATTCTAAAGTAAGGAATCTGTCTGATAGAGACATCTAGCCGCAGATTCCTTTACTTAGAATATCCCCAAGCGTCAGACTGGATCTGGAAAATTCTTTGCAACAGCACCTCTGGGCGCCGGGGGACGGCGCCCCATGACACCGCCCTGACGTTGTCCACATAAATGATTTCAGCGAGGTCATATAAGTACCTCCTAGCGCTGACGACAGTTTCCTTTTTTTCCGCGTGCAACGCGGATTCGGAGTAAGCAGTTCCTCTGGCCTGTTGTCAGGCACCTTTGAACGCTTCGCCGGTGGGGTCGCCCCGACGCCAATTAAGCTCTTGCCCCCCAGGGTTGAAGGCGATATTGTGTCGTCAGGGTGCGGCCTCGCTGGATCCCCCTCTACGACCCATAGCACCCCTGCCGCATAGCCCCGTGGGGCTCCCTGTGGCATCGCAGGTGGTTGCTGGTGCTCACAGCCTTGCTTTGGGCACTCATCGGTCCTCCGAAAAGGCGGGCGCCTGCCCAGAGCCGAGGTTGGCGCCGTCCGGGCGCTGTGAACACTTGTGTCGTCAGGATGCAGCCCTGCAGGGTCCCCCTCTATGACCCATATCACCCCTGCCGTGCTACATAGTCCCGTGTGGCTCCCTGTGGTGTTGCAGGTGTCTGCTGGTGCTCACAGCCTTGCTTCGAGCACACCTCGGCCTTCTGGACAGGCAGCCGCCTGCCCAGGGCCGAGGTCGGCGCCGTTCCGGTGCCGGAAACTCGCTGCCCCGGCTCAGACTCCTCTTCCTACTTCGAAGTCGGAGCCTGTTGTGGTTGAGGCTGAGTCAGTGCTGGGGTGGCGCTGGAGACTTGCCTCCCCGGCGCCATCCCCTTCTTGGGAAGCGGGGCTTATCGTGGTGGACGAGGAGTCGATGCTGGATGGAGCCGGCTCAGCGCAGGATGGAGCTGAGTAAGCGCCAGATGAGGCAGGGTCGCCGCCGACCGGAGTCATTTTGGCGCCGGGTTCTAGACTCTTCTCCAGAAGCTTCTGCAGAGAGTTTGGCGTTGCCTTCACATTCGTCTACGTCGGATCTATCCTTGCCTCTGCCTCCCTTAGAATTTGTGGACCCTGCAGGATCCCCAGGACCCTTATTCTTCAATGGGGGTTCCTTCTTTTGGGCATTGGTCGCACCCTCAGTGTATTGATAGGCTTAACTTACAACCCTCGCCTACGAATTAGTTGCTGTCCCCTCCACGGAGGGCTACCGTGGCCGATGCAGCGTTTCTTAGAGTAGTCTCCTTGGCCACACGTGTTCTACACATGCAACCCCCTTCGGGCCGTTTGCCTGTGGACCCTCTGCTTGGTGTCCTTCACCATGGGTCAGGGAATGTGGAGCCGCTTCTGCCATTTGAAGCTTCTCTTTATGACGCCCTTTTGGGCACATGGGCTCGGCCGGCTTCCAGAGATCCGGTGGCTCGTTCTGTCTTTCACCGCCACCGACCTGCACCACATTTGTTTATTTGTTCACCCAGACGTGCAGGGGTTCGTTTTGCAAACTGCCTTCCCTTCCTTGCCTCATTTAGTGCTCATGGGGTCGTAATATTTTCGCCTCCACTAGTGCTGCCCTTCGTTCACTAAATAAAGTGTGTGTCTTGGCTCGGGCTACCTCTGCATTGTGGGACTCTGTAGAGTCTCTTTTTTCGGACGCCTCTGAAGGCGCACCTGTTGACCTCCTTCATCTTCTTCGTGATGGCCGTGACCTTGCTGAATTCTCGATCCGCTCAGCCTTGGATACTGCCGATTCCTTGGGCTGAGCTATGGCTCGTTCGGTTGCATTGAGGCGCCATGCTTGGTTGTGTGATAGCGTGTTCCTGGAGAATATCCGGGAGCGACTTGTTGATCTACCCTTTGATGAGGTTTTATTGTTTGATGCCCACGCCGAATCGGCTATTCGGCGCCTCCTTGCGGGCTTTCGCCCTCCGCCTTAAGCCTCTATTTCCCGGGTTTTCTTTTCACTTGTTCTAAGGTGGTTACCCTTTCATTTAGCATCCTTTCGATACCTTATGCGATTAGAGCTGGCAATAAGCCTACTGTGGCAGTGTTCCACTGGTTGTTGTGTTCTGACCTCCAACTGTGGTTTGCCCTAAGAGGTGTTCCCCGTTGTTTGTGGTGTCCATACTCCAAGAGGGGTACTTGTATACTATTATATAGCTGTGCTTTATGTTCTGTGGACCTAGCGATCCTTTGGACTCTATGCGTCCCCTGGTTATCTTGCCGTTGTACGGTGTTCAATATTGTGACTTGGCCCAATCGTCTATACGTCATGGGTCGTCTTGCTTATATGTGTCGTTCTCCTCCTTGGGCGATTTTCATAATGTTTTTCAAAAATTTAATTTCGGATACCACCTGCCATTTCTGCACTTGGTGTGCTCATATGCCACCCATGTTGCATGCTCGTGGCTCATTTACCCTGCTTTGCTATGTATATATACGTATATGTGTGCATATGCATGTTACCTTGGGTACTCTTCTTCCGACATCTCCACCTCTCTTCGCTGCTACGAGGTCTGGTCCTATATCTCCATGAATCAGTGAGCATTTTCGGGCTGCTCTTGGGATTGCCCTTTGTCTTCCCTGCAGGGTCTCTTTCAGTACACTTAGGTGCACTTTGTTGCTTTTCCTGCATCTTCAGCAATAGGGTCCCTTTTGCGTCCCACTACCTGGGGTGGTTCCCCGGCTTTACACAGCTCCCTTCTTGGTGTGCAGATACTAACCGATCTCTCTTTTTCTGGACGAGGGTTAATTTTTACTCCTAGTCGGAGGATGTGGTCTACGATTCTGAGATTCTTTCCTACATTTACACGTCTATTGGTGCTCTGGTGCCTTCGCTGCCACTTCTTTCAGATGTGCCCTTTTCATTAGGTATCACCCTATCCTGTGTCCGCTGTGCGTGCGAAACAGCTCTTCTGATGTCAGTCGTTCTAGGGTCTGCATCCTACCACTGTATTTCGTGAGTTGGTTCTCACCTTCATCTTCAAGCGGCCTGGTTGGGCAGTCCTACGCCCCTTTTTAAATGCACCACCTTGTTGTCTCTGTGGCTTTCGGCTCTGTGCATGATTCAGTGGTGGCCCACATCAACGTGCTTCAGATTGTTCCTGCTTGCCCCTGTCCCTCCTTTGGTGCCTGGGTGTGCACTTGGCGTGTTTCTTGTTCCCGCCTGTCCCTCTAGAACATTGTTCAGTCTCTCCTCTTGCCCTTTGGTTCCTGGCTGTGGCTTTGCCGGCCTTCCGTCCATGGGCTAGCCTGGTAGGCTCTGGTATGGTTGCATCGCTTTGTTTTTCCTCAACCCTTGGTTGGTTTTCACATATTGCGCTGTTAAGCTGAGAGTGATCGTTCTTCCTCCTTCGTTCTGGTCTCTATGTCTCTCTCTCTCCCCTCTCTCCTCTCCCCTCGCCCCTCTCTCCTCTCTCCTCTCTCTCTCTCTCTTTTTTTTATATATATAGCTGGTGCCGTTTCCACATCTTATACAAGTGTGGTGTGGCACCATTATGGCATTTTTATTGGAACGTCTTGCCTCCTGTTATCTTTTGCTCTTCTGAGCTAAATGGGTTGCTGTCTGGTTGTCCTGCCACAGCCTTCCCCATTGTCCGTCACTCTGTTGCCGGATCTGTGCTTGAGCACTTTCTGGTGTTCTGTCGCAGACCTACCACCCCCCTAGGGTATGGCTATGGTATCTGATAGAGACTACTAGCCGCAGATTCCTTCACGTAGAATTATCCCCAGGCGTGAGACTGGATCCGGAAACTTTTTGCCACAGCATCCCTGCACGCCGGGGGCGGGGCAACACCACGCGACTGCCCAGGCTTCGTCCGCACACATGATGTCAGCGAGGTCACATAAGACCCGCCCCGGCACGCCCACGTCAGTTTTTCCTTTTCCGCGTGCAACACGGATCCGATCCTTGCTACGGGCTCGTTAGGCGCCTTTTTTCTTCAATTTTTTTAGTGGAACAGTGTGCGAATGCCTTCGGGCTTTAAGTCTTGCACATCTTGTGGACATCTTATGTCGGCGACGGACCCTCACCTCATTTGTATGTGGTGTTTGGGGAAGGATCACGGCACCACAGACTGTACGCAGTGCCAACAGTTGAAGCCAAAGACGCGGCGGGAGCGCCGGATGAAACTTCTCTCGGCGCGTCTCACCAGGTCGACGTCCTCCCCTCGGTCAGCTTCGACGGACGGCGTCAGACTCAGCCGTGGTCGTCGTCCTCGCCTTTCTCCGATGTCACGTGAGCATCTCTCCCCGGTGGATAAGTGTCGCAGTTTGTCCCCGGGGGCTGAGTTCCGGCCTCCCGGGGGCGTGGAGTCTCCGCAGGTGAAACTGCCCCGCATGTCGTCCTATCCACCGTTTCCCGGTGTTGGGGCGTTGAGAGTCCAAATGGAGACATACGTGGCGGCTATGCAGGCCTCGCTGGCGTCTCCTCCTCCTTCCCCTCCTGGGGCATCGGCGGATCCCTCGCTCTGCGCAGGGCCCTCTGCAGCGCCTGCGGCGGTTCCGGCCCCAGGGCCCACTGGTTCAGATCCAGGTTTGGAGGATGTGGTACTGTTGGAGTTCAGCTCCTCTGGGGCACCTCCTTCAGGCCAAGGTGTCTCTGCCTTGCCGCAAACTCCTGCGGAAGTCCCTGTGGTGTCGCAGGAGGTCGCCGGGGCTCGAGTCGCATCCCCGAGCCCCTCTCGGTCCTTTGACAGGGTGGTCCTGTCTAAGGCCGAGGTGACGCCGCTACAGCGCCGGCAGCAGCTGGACCGTGCAGAGCCATGGTGGTCGGTGGACCCTCCTTGTCCCGCACCGGGTCGAGGCCGAGGGGAGACCCCTCGTCCCTCTCCGGGCCCCTCCACACAGGTGGCTGCCTCATCGGAGGGCGATTCTGAGGTTGAATCGTCCCTGGCACCGCCGCATGGGTTGCTGAGCGATCTTCTACTCATTCTGAGCCGCGGCTGTCGGAGGGCTTTATGCCACTCCCCAGGCCCGTCTCGATCCCCCGCGCAGGTGGCTGCATCGACGGGTGTCGGGTCGGTGTCACTCCGGCGCCGCCCTGGAGCCGGTGCGGCTCCAGCTCTACTCCGGTCTCCACTCTGTTCCCCGGTGCGGGGTGATTCGGAGGTCCTTTGTCCGGCGACGCCAGCTGGTGCTGACGTCCTGCCTCAGGCAGCAGATTCTTCAGCTCCGTGCAGGGGTCATACCGCGGTTTAGTCTTCGGACGTTCTTTCTTCTCCGGAGGCATGCATATTGGTGTCGTCCTTCCTGGAGACTGGTCGCCGTGTGGTGTCTTTTTCACCAGCGTCGAAGGGCGGCTCCCCGCCCTTCCTGGGGCAGAGGTGTTCGTCGGAAGAGCGGCAGGTCCCTCATTCTTCTGCTCCTTCTGACTTCCAGGTCTGGCCCTTGCCTGCCCCGCTTGGCCTCGGGGACAGCCGCCTTAGTTTGCAGCCGTCGCTCACAGAGGAGCTGATTTCTCCACCGCGGTGCCCTACGGAGGCGGGTGTGGCCTTCGCTCACGCGGTGTCCACGGCTGTGGGAATCCTGCGCATGGGTGATCCGGTGGCTCACTTTCCGGTGGACCATCTATTGTAGGTCCTCCACCAGGGCTCTGGTGGGAGGGAAATCTTACTTCCCTTTGAAGGTTCGCTCCTTTCTTCCCTGACGGGGGCTTGAAAGCGTCCTGCCTCAGGGAACCCGGTGCCTCAGCACCTTCTGCACCGGCACCTCCCGGCGCCGCGTGACCCGGGGTGTCTGTCCCTTCACCCCTCAGCCGCCAGCCCTCTTTGTGGACTGCTTTTCCCTCCCTGCCACCACTGTTGACTCCGCCGTCCTCAGAGGCCCGCTGGCTGGACTCTTGGGGACGCAACATGTTCGCCTCAACCAGCGCAGCCCTGCGGGCCCTTAACACCTTGTGTGTGCTAGCTAGGGCCTCCTCCTGTTTGTGGGACTCGGCGGAGTCTCTGGGATCTGCAGCGTCCCAGGAGTCTGACCTGGTGGACTTGCGGCATCATGCGTTGGATGGCCGGGAGCTTGCGGCGTTTATTCTCCGCTCCGCTCTGGGCATCTCGGAGGTGCTGGGCTGGGCCATGGCTTCCTCTGTCACTCTCTGTCGCCATGCTTGGCTTCGGGACGGAGTATTCCCTGAGAATATTCGGGAGCGTCTCATCGACCTTCCGTTTGATAGCAGCCTGTTGTTCCATGCCCCGGCCGACACCGCCATCCAAAGGCTCTTGGCAGGGCTCCGCCCTCCTCCTCCTCCTCTGCCTTATCCTCCTCCTCCGTCCCTTCCTCAGTGACTTCTGAGTTGGGTTGATTCTGGGCCTTCTTAGGCCGGCTGTTCTGACTGTGCAGTGTGTTTTCTTGCTGTTTACGTCCTTCCTTGGGACTTCGGCATTGTTGGCTGCTGGACGGCCCTTGTGTTGATTGTGTGTGGTTCTGCAGGAGTTGTTGCACAGACTTGGCCCTGAGATTGGGCCTTCTGCTTTGCTTGGGCTGCTTGTCAAGCCTTCAGCGGGGGTGTTTTTTCCCCCGTGGCTCCTTTGTTTTTTCCTCTGCTGCAAAAGTTCTTCCAAAGAGGGTTCCCATGTCTAGAGGGTTCTGGCTGCCTTCAGGTGCCTGGTCTCCATGGCGTTTAGGTAGGTTGCTTTTGCTTCCTGAGGTTGTGCGCGCGGCCACTCGTAGTGGTGGCCCGGGCATCTCCTCCTCTCCCTGCTCCTGTCCTGAGGTCTGGGATGATCCTGTGTCTCCCTTGCCGGGCATCGCCTACTCGGCCTCCCTGGGGCCTCGGGCTGTTCTTCTTGCTTCTGGGTTTGACTGCCGGCGCTGTTCTGGCTGGCAGGGTGCTCTCCATTTGGAGTGGGTTCGCCTTCTTTCCCTAGTTTCCTTGGGTCCTCTAGGCTTCGTCTTTTTCTTCCGCTTTTCCTGTCTTGGCATTGGGCGGAAACTATGTTGCCTTGTGGGGGAGTGGGGTGCTTCGGCTTCTCAGTTCTTGTCCTTGGTTCCTCTGCTGTGCAAGGACAATTCAACCTCTGAATCGCCCTCCGACGAGGCAGCCACCTGTGTGGAGGGGCCCGGAGAGGGACGAGGGGTCTCCCCTTAGCCTTCTTTCCCTTCTATATCCCCTTGGGGTCGGTGGGGTCCTGCTTGTGGGGGTTCCCTTGGCCTGGAAGGGGCGAGGTTCTACCTGGTCCACAGTTCTGGTCCCCTGTGGGGCCCTCTGTTCTGCATTGGCTGGTGGGGTCCTTTCGCAGACCCTCCTTCCCAGGGGGTATTGCTAGGGTATCTATTCTACGTGAAGGAATCTGCGGCTAGCAGTCTCTATCAGATGTACGAGTTACATACCTTCGGTAACGGTGTATCTGGTAGAGACGATTCTAGCCGCAGATTCCTTCACGGCCCGCCCTTCCTCCCCAATTCTGCGAGGACCCTTGGGTTGGTCTTCGGTACTCGCCTCCCGGTGGGGGGCTGGGTCTCCTGTGAGTGCCTTCCCTCTTTCTTTACGGGTGGCTCCGTCTGGGGACGGTTCATTCCTCCTTTGGTCCTTGGAGGATGGGGTTCCGGTGCCCTCCTGCTCTGGCTACTCCAGGTTTGTGGGAGATTGCTTTCTATCCCTGTCCTCCCTCCCTTCCATAGCTATCCTCTGATTAAGGGTCATCTGGCCTTGTCTTGCCCTTGTCCCTTGTGGGTGGTTGCCCTCTAGGTTGGGGTGGCTTGGAGGTTTGTTGTCCCTGTCTGTCTTGGGACTGGTCCCGTTCCTTGCTCAGGAGGAGGGGGGTGGGCTTCCTCCGTGTGCCATGACTTTACGCCTGTTCTTGTCTCGAGGGCACAGGGCTGGAAAGTTGTCTATGTGCGGGCAGGGTGACTGCACAGGTTTCTGCTTGTTCTTCTTCTTTCTTCTTTTCCTGCCCTTGGGTTCTGCGGTGTTGGCACTACCCTGGAGGTGTTGTTGGTCACCGTTTCTTTCCCATTTTTCTGCTCTTCGCACACTGTTTCCATGCTCCCACAGTTTTTTATCTGGTGGTTCCACGTTGTGGTGCGGAAAAGTTCCACGTAGAAAACTGACGTGGGTGCACCGGGCGGGTCTTATGTGACCTCGCTGACGTCACGTACGCGGCGACGCCTAAGCGGAGTCGCGTGGTGTCACCCCGTCGCGCAGGGATGCTGTGGCAAAAAGTTTCCTGATCCAGTCTCACACCTGGGGATAATTCTACGTGAAGGAATCTGCGGCTAGGATAGTCTCTACCAGATACACCGTTACCGAAGGTAAGTAACTTGTACATCTATTCTTAGTTAAGGAATCTGTGGCTAGATGTCTCTATCAGATGTATGAATTACTTACCTTTGGTAACGATGTATCTGGTAGAGACGTTGTCTAGCCGCAGATTCCTTAACGCCCACCCATCCTCCCCTCTCTGCTAGAACCTTGCCAGGTGGGCTTCTCCTATTGCCTACTTTCAGTTGCCATTGGTTTTCTTTCAAGGGTGTTCACATGGTTGCGCCCCCTTTTGACATTACTATATGCAGCTGACTCCCTACAAGGGGCTTCTTCCTGTAGATGGTGCCTTTTCATTCACTGTCATCAGGAGATTCCTCAATTTCTTCTCCTGCTGTCTTCCCCATTCGCTAGAGGCTCTTATCTCCTATACGGTCATCTATTTTGACGATTTGTTGGACGGCACAGTTCTACATGGCAATAGCAGTCACAGTTCTACATGGTACTAACAGTCTATCACTTTGTCTGCTGAGATATTCTTCCCTTGTTGCTCACACTTTGGGAAGGGTCTACGCTTCGCTATGCAGATATATGTAGACTGTGTCTGATGCTATCTTTTATTATGTTGTTTTGCACCTTCCACCTTGTATACTTTGCGGATTTTTCATCCTTCGCACACTTCCCATACTTTCACAGTTTTTTTGTTGGTGGCTCCGTGTTGCGCCGTGGAAAAGTTTCTCCGAAGAAAACTGTCGTCAGCGTGATGGGAGGGACTTATATGACCTCGCTGATGTCACGTACGTGGACGATGTCAGGGCGGGGTTGTGTGGCGCCGTCCCCCTGGGGGCAGAGGTGCTACTGCAAAGAATTTTCCGGATCCAGTCTGACGCCTGGGGATATTCAAAATTAAGGAATCTGCGGCAAGACAACGTCTCTACAAGATACATTGTTACCGAAGGTAAGTAACTCGTACATCTCTAATTAATGTCTCTTACAGATCTATTGTTACACAAGTAAGTAAGCAGATCTCTCTCCCTTCCCCAACCAGAGTTCACAGTGGTGACCGATGCATCCCTTCTGTGGTGGGGGGCCACATGGGAGAGGCGGAGATCAGATGGACTCTGGTCTCCGGCAGAGTCCAGGCTCCACATCAATCTTCTGGAGCTTCGGGTGATCCGTCTTGCACTAGAACCATTCCTTCCCTCTGTCCGGGTAAGAGTAGTGCAGGTGTTCACGGACAACACCACCGCCATTGTAACGACCTCGTTGTGATTCCCTGCGGGGAAGAAGTTTGTGGTAAACGTTGTTTACCCTCTGCGAGTCATGCTGTAGTCGGGTAGGGACTTGAAGCCCCGCCCACTCACCGCCCATATTTTTCATTGGCTTGTGTCATTGTCCACTGGAAACATGCTGTTCATTGGTCAATAGGCTTAGTCGTCCCTCCTCAATATCGCCTGGTCTCATTTTGTAACCTCCCATGGCGACACCCCTGTTACGTGTGTTGTTACTTGGTAGGCTTTAATTACAGCCTCCCATTACTATTTTCTCAAATAGCTTTGTCCTGCCTGCTGCTGCAGGCAGGAAACACTCTCTCCTAACTCTTTTTTTAAAAAAATCATAGCACGGGCACCGAACACATGTGCAATGCAATAGTTCTCGCATTTACTAGAGTTTAAGCTATTGGCGTTGTAAATGACAATGCCTTTTATTTGTCTGTTTTAAAAACAACACATAAATTTACAATGCCAATATATCAACCTCTCATAAATGCGTGACCTATTGCATTGCAAATGCTTGCTTCTCCATGTCTCCAGGCTTTAACCCCTGGAGTGCCCCGCCCTTTCCATGCCCTGTGCCGGGCGTTTTATTAGCGGGCGGGTCTCATGACGAGATAGTCTCGTTATGGGCACAGCGCAACTGCGGCCCATGACGAGACCATCTCGTCATGGGCACTCAAGAGGTTAAATCTTGTGAGTCTTGTAGTCAGCAAATGTTGATTACAGACCTGCAAGCGGTTTATATGTTGTGTTTGGGCGACCACCAAGAAACCGAGGATTGCGGTTCCTGCCAAAAGCGGAGCCAAAGGCTCTTAAAGAGCACCAGATGAATTTGCTGGCGATGCGTATGTCGCAATCTTCAGAGACTTCCCGCCCTCTGTCTTCGTCGTCCTAGAAGGAGGTTCATTTGCGAGGATGATCTAGTCTAGAAGTTGGAGCCGGTCCAGGGGTCCGCTTTCTCATCAGACGTCAAGCGGTTGAAGTTGTGGCATCCACTGGTTTCACAACGTTGAGACTCCATCTCCCTTGACTCCTCCTGCTCAACGGTTGAGGGGGCCTTACGCGACTTTTCATCATGTCTCCCTGTCTTTCCGGGAGCCGGCGCATCGATGGCCCAGATGAGCAAGTATTATAACACTTTACACCTCATCTTTGGTACACCATCTCCCTCTGGAGCACCCTCGGACCTCAAGGAGTGCGTGGGGTGCTGTCGGAGGGTTCAACCTCGGTGACAGTTGGGTCATCAGAGTCATTGGTTTGGCGCCGATCGTCGTCAGCTGGCTCCGCTTCGGTGCAGGTATACAGTCCTTTGGGATCTCCACCTATGGCGCTTGGTTTCGACCAGCCGACTCCGATACTGACATCTGTGGTTTCGGTTAAAATAGTATCTCCTCCTATCGACGTCAAGGCTTCGCCTTCTTTGCGTTGTACCACGTCGACAGTACAGACTGAGGGGAATGTGCTGTTGTTGACTCCTTCTCAGGAGGAGACTTCTGAAAGTCACCTTGTGTCAGCTGACACTGGGCTTTTTCAGCCCATTTCTGACACCACTACATCTCAGGTGGAGGAAAGCTGGATAACTGCTCTTGGAGAGGCTAGTGGGCTGGAATTTTCACCAGCTTCGGATTTACTGTCTCCCCTTAGTCTCACTACTGAGGCAAGTTCCACCTTCACAGATATGCTGAGGAGAGTGGCTACAGTTTTGGACTTGTCGCTACCTACGGTACAGAGGTCTACTGAGCCTCTAATTAAAGTTATTTACCAAGGACAGTCAGGGGAAGAGCCTGTTCTTCCGTACAGTGAGGCCCTGTTCGATATTTTATTAGGAACTTGGGCCAAAGCTGAATCATGGGACTCGGGGGAAGATGTAAAACCTTTTTTTGCTTTCGCGAATGGGAATTCTGCCCGTTTGCGACTGCAAAATTGGTTTGTCCCATGTACAAACCCGATTTTGCTAGTCGGTAACCTATTACTGACTAGCAAAATATGGTTTGCGACTCGCTGTTAGGAAGGGGCATGCATAGGGCGTGCCTTCCTAATAGCGGTCGCAAAACACTCGCAGTTTACCACCTACTTCAAGTAGGTGGTAAGCCACTCGTAAACGCGAAGGGGTCCCCAGCACCCCTTCTCCTTTGTGAGTTTGTGCAAAAATATTTTTCAAGAGTAGGCAGTGGTCCCATAGACCTCTGCCTACTCTTAAAAAATTAAACAGAAACATTCCTTTTTTCTTTTTTAAATGCATCCCGTTTTCCTTTAAGGAAAAAGGGCTGCATTTAAAAAAAAGAAAATAGCTTTATCTAAAAAGCCGTCACTAACATGGTGGTCTGCTGACCGCAGCAGGCCACCATCCCTGGGAGTGCGAGCCCTTCCTAATGGGGTCGCAAATAGCTCCTGCCTCATGAATATTAATAAGGCAGGCAATATGTGACCCCATTAGGAATCGGTACAGTGTCTGTGACACTGTTGTACATTGCATTTAGCGAGTCCCAAATTGCGAGTCACAAAGCGACGCAATTTACGAGTCTCAAAAGTTAAGGGTCGTACATCTGGCCCTCAGTGGATCGGGATATCGCTCGCAGACATTTGCCTGCACCTGGTGACCCAGTTTGCCTCCATGGACATCCTTCCACCCGCAGCCTGGTGGCTCGGGCTGCAACATCTTCTCATGATGTGGAATCTGCCCCTAAGACTCCAGTGAATAAGGATTCTAGGAGTCAAGATGCATGTGGCAAAAACATCTGTGCAACAAAGGCACCTGCTAGTGCTCAGGGTTACTTCTCGACTATTTGCAGATCCAGTCTGTTGCCTAGGGAATATCGTAAGTGTGAGAAGTTGGCCTGATGTATGATGTCACTAGTTCTAGTGTACACCTTATATCAGTCCAAATACCCTTATGGTGATTGGTTGTAAAGTCAACCTTATAGACCAGCTATCCTAGTGGTAGCATGGACAAGAGCAGTCTTAGGCTAAACTCGGAATGGCATGTGAAGCCAGCTGTGATACCATATATAATCCCTTGAATACCAAATGAAAGGACACCACTACAGATATATATATAAAATAAAGTGTATTTATTCTAGTCAAACCCTCAGCACTCTTTATGAGATTAGAGGTAAGTACAACACAGTCTTATTCAAGCATACATTGAGTCACACAGGTAAGTAATACAGTTAGGCCCTAGGGGCCACGCAAACCATATACTAAGTAAGTGGTATAAGGACCACTGTCACGGAAATAGGATAGGCCTAGGCCTAGGGAATCGCTGGGGCTACACTATACTACCAAAGGTTAGGAAGTGGGAGGCCCACGGGATTCAGGTGCAGAGTGGAAACACTCACGCGTAATGCGTAAAAGTCAATAGCAATAGTACAGTTTCGAATTAAACAGATTTAGGACACTTCCGGAGTAGCTAGGAAGTCGAGACTGGAAAACTAGACACTAGGATAGTCACTATCCTGATGAGCACCGGAGTACCCAAGTTACCTAGCCCACAGGCTGCGGGTGCATAGGGGTGAAGTTGCGTCGGGTTTCGTCGTCGACTCCTATGGATGCCTGAAGAAAGATGCTGACAGGCAGTCAGTGAAGAGTGTCCGGTGGATCCCAAGGCTGGGATCAAGAAGAGAGGAGACCTGCAAGCAGAAGGGACAGAGTCAAGGTCACTAGCCAGTGACCACGTGGAACCAGGAAGGAACCAGGCGATGTCGTGAAGATTGCAGGTGAAGGTGAAGCTTGTCGCTGCAGCCACGAGGACCAGGAAGCGTCGAGGACGACCAGGACCAGGAGGCGAGCTGTCCCACGAAGGCTCTTGCTGTCGGCGGCGTCGAAGTTGGACTAGGACTCACCAAGCCTTGGCAAGCGGAACCCACGCAGAACGAAGGACTTGCTTCTGGTGCAGACCAGGAAGGTCTGGGGTGCTTCTCTTTTTCAAAGAAGCAGGAGCCAGTCTGGAGGAGCCAAACCAGCGGTGAAGATTACAGGATGTGTCGTCACAAAGGCCACTAGCCAGCGGGCAAGCAACCGGACAGACGCGGCAAGCAGGAAAATGCTGAAGGGCCCCACGCAGGACTCGTGGAGTGTGGGGGGCTGATCTTCGGTGCAGATGGTGCTTGGGGTTGGGGCTTCTTAATCCCCGGTGCACAACTTCGAGGGTGCCTCAGAAGCTGCGCTTGAAGATACTAGCCACTTTTCCCAGGTAGCCGGTCCCACCTTGCTCGTCGCCTCCACGGATCTCAGCTCTGCTGTGGATGTGGATCAGGATCGGAGAAGTCTGGAAGTCAAGGCTCTGGTCGGGCTCTGCAGTCGGTTCCTCGTAGAACTTAGGCAAAGCAAAGGGTAGTCTCTTGATGGTGCCTGTTTGCACAGGGTAGCCACTCCTTGGCCACAAGGGAGATTCTTCAGTCTTCTTCTTTCGTCGAATGTCGAAGGTCCAGAGTTTCTGTTCAAGTTGCAGGTTCAGGATAATCTAAAGTCTTGAGGCCCAACTCCCACTCTTATACTAATCTGGGGGGCTGGGATACCTGCTAGGTCACGCCTTATGGGTGGGACCTGGGAGGGGGTGGTTACACCCACTTCCCTTTGTCCAGTTTCGCGCCAGAGCTGGGGCTGGAGTGCCCCAGCGCCGGTTTGAACTGGACTATGCAAGGAACACCTTGTGTGCCCCAGGCATGTCTCATTCCTTTCAGCCCACCCTGCCCCAATACACTAAAGGCTGTCTGGGGAGGTGCTAGCACCTCCCCAAGCAGGAAACCTATTGTCCAGGCCTCCCTGGCTGGGATCACTCCCAGCAGCAGGAGGTCAGACTTGTGTCGTGGCAGCAGCATCCATTTTGTGATGCTGTGGCTTTGGTCAGAGGCTAACAGCAAAGTATGATTTCAACATGTCTTTCCCTCTAGAAGGGGGGAACAATATCCTCCTATCCAGAAATGGTATGGGGGTATTATTCCAAAGTGTTAGACACCTTACACGACATGTTTCGATAAAGCCAAACCATAGTTACCATAACCGTTTAAGATTATAAGGCACTTTAAGAGTATATGGTAGGCTATATCATAGAACAGCTATAAGGACATGGTTCCGAAAGCTGCAGACAGGCTCAGCTCATGCTAGAGCACCATCTCACATGTTACCAAGCACTCTGCCTCCAGGATTGTTAAGGCCTGCCATAGGAGTGGCTGATAGGTACACATGTGTCTATATGTAAGTTAGGTATAGGAATACTACACCTAAGCAAGGGGTGATTACACGACCTTGCCCCCAGCTGAGTGATCAGCCAGTTGTGTCAAAATGGAAGGCCAGGCCAGGGGTGGCATAATACATGCTGCAGCCCCTGGTAGGCCTAGGGTACACCTATGCCCTGGGTACCTAGGGTACACTGTACAGGGGCCAATAAGGCGATCCTATCCAAATGGGTTATGCACCTAAAGTACATAGTATCAATTTAGAGAGAGAACAGCAGGGCGGTGGGTCTGAGTAGCAGGCCCACAGCCACATCTAAGTCGAAAACCAGATAAGCAAAAGCAAAAAGTGGGGGTGAACATAGAAAGCAGACCCTACTCTCCTACAGTAAGGTAAGGAATCTGCGGCTAAATAGAGTCGCTATCAGATAAGGCATTACTGAAGTTAAGTGAATTGTTCTTCACAGGATTAACAGAAATGCAAAATCTCTAATATTTCTGAGCAGGCACATCTTCTTGGGTGCTTGGGATTGTGTGGGAATGTCCAGGTGTAGCTATGTGAAAGACCTAACAACGTTGAGGATTTATGTGGGTCAAAAATAGATGATTTTAGAGATTTATAACAACAGCCAGGCTAGGATTGGGGTTTTGGACCATTTTATAGTATCTAAACTCTTTATTCGTCAGTTCAGCATTCTTGGATTAGATATACTGGTCATCTGTAACAATTTCTTTTTCTTTTCTTTGCAGTGCTGAACTTTCCAGCTTCGTAAAAGCGACTCGGGTTAAAAATGGAAACAGCTTTACTGGGTTAGATTCCAGCGAGGTCATCAGCAGGGTAACCGAATTTATATTAGATTATCAGAGTAAAACATCATCACATAAAGAAGCGGTAAGTCTTCTGTTTACTGCTTGCTGATTTATGCATGAAAAGTCTCACAAATTAGTTGTAGCTGTGCAGTTTGTTTGGTTTTTAAATCAATATCGTATTTTAAGATTTAAGATTAAATCTGTTTCTTGGGTATAGCAAGACAACGAATATTTCAAAATCGTCAACCTCAGGTGAAAGGGCAAATGAACAACATACAATGGCCAAGCCATATGTACCAAGAGATCAGCTATTCAAAAAAGATGCAGCTGCAACAGGTTTCATTTAAGCAATTACCCAAAAGTACAATCATAAAAAAAAAACACTAGAGCTCTATCTGTGACCAGTGGAAGATAGGATAGCAGAGAAGTAACGTTAAAGAAGAGGAACGGAGTCCTCACATCAGGAATATTCAATTGCCCCATCCCTCATGTATGTACAAGGAGATCCCACAGTCAAATACAATTAAATTCAATCTAGATCATGGGCCAGGCTTTCCAGGGATACCCTTTCCAAGTCAGCCTGTGAGAGTTGGAACATCCTCAAGCTAAAAGGTTCTTTTCATATAACAGTCTATGCTCTTTTCCTGCTGAGAGTGTTAAGATTAAAGTCCAGGAAATATAGTTGTCTCCTCCATCAACACAGTTTTCTTCTATGCAGCCACTTGGAGAATTTGCTCCTTCAACTCTTGTCTTGTCCAGCTTTTAATGAATTGGAGAATATTCAAAAGGAGGTTACCACCACATTAAGTTTTCATCTTAGTGAGCCATTAAGAGCTCAGTTACGAACTCCACAAACTCCCCAGAATATGGAATTCTACTGAATACTCCCCAAAACACCCAAAACGCAAGTGTGTTGTTCTTTCTCAGACTGCCTTGCATCTCAAATCTAACATTATTAGTAGGGCATCTGCCTAATTCTTCTTGAATAACTCCAAGTCCCACACTCCGGGAGCGCTAAAGTGCCCGGCGCAAGATAGCTGCACTGTAGTGGAACTCTTCGGGCCAGGCGGAATAATCCTACACGTCTGCCTTCCAAAGCTGCCACAATAGGATAGAAATACACTGCAGTAGAGACAGGATCCGATGAAATGGGTTGGATCCAGGGAAGAGACGCTATGCGCCACCCCGGGCATGTTGGCCTGAGATCGCACCGTGTGCAGACCTGAGACCAGTCGGTACTGATACTGAGAAACTTTATGGCCCCCACTTGATTTGTTTGGAGTCGGGCATGGGGAGCAGCACACTTGTGCGTCTACACATGGTGAATTGGGCCCGTGAACAATGAAGGCGATGCAGAAACTGTTGGTGGCATCAGACTAGCGCTGAGATGGTGGCACCCGCCGGTGTTCATTGTAGTGAGCAGCTGTGGCAGAGATTGTCCGGCTTGCGGTGCGGCGGCCTGACCTCTTTGGCCACTACTGGAAAGAGAAATACAGGGAACGATCTGTGAGTACCTCTGGATATACTTGCACCTGCATGCCCTATTTAGAAATAAGGCCTGTAAAATGCACGGTGGCCTGCGCACTATGTAAGTGGGAGGCTCTGTGGGGCGGTAGGCCTCAATCACTCTGATCGTCATAGCCCTGCTGACACACTGAGCAAGAGACTTAATGCAATTATGCTGCTCCTTACCTCCCCTCTCTGGCTGCAGTACTGAGGAGCGCATACAGAACCAGGGAGGTGTACACATGCGCTGGTCCCATAAGAGGTGGTGGAGCAGGGTTATGGCAGTCTGGGAGCCACTGTGTGCCGCTCATCGTGCGCCAGGTCCCTTATCAATGTTCTTCCCTGAATATTAATAATTGAAATAGGAAGACACAGTGCTACAAACACTTGGGGTGCGTTACTGCGCATCTGCGATGCAGTGGTGGAGTGCTTGTGCCCCTGCTTGCTGGGCCGATCAAAGACCCTGCTGTTTCGTCAACATCTAGGGGAGGAAGGACACTGATACCCATTACTGCCCTGCGGCCCATTCTAGGCGCTCAGAGACAGTGCACTATCACTGCTGTACTTGTGCTACCCCTTGACAGAAAAGCAGAGGGGTTCTGCATAGACATGGAAGGGCCAAACAAGAATCAGACTCTGCTGACCTTCCAAGCCAGTATGAAACCTGGAGAGGGCAAGCGAGCCGTCTCTGAGGATAGAGTATTGTTGACGTCCCCGCTGGAGGCCTCTGCACTAGAGACAACACTGCTGGAGATGCAGCAAAGTCTGAACTCCATAGACGGGAAAATAGATACCTTGCATCGTCTCATGGATCCCTTGACCAACACGTTGGTAAAACACACCACCCGCCTGAATGATGCTGAACACCGCAATTCTACAGCTGAAGATGATGTACGTGCAGTATCAACCAAGTGTTTCCAGATGGAAAAAGTGCTTGCTGTCACTCAAGCTAAGAACAAGGATTTAGAAGTACAGTCTCGAAGAAACAACATGCGCATTATGGGGGTCCCTGAGATCGACAAACACAGGGAAGATGGAAATCTAGGTCGAAACTATGCTGAAGAAGATATTTGGAGCGGACAGTCTCTCTATTCGTTGTTGAACGAGCACACAGATTGCTGGAAATTAGACCGCCAACCGGCCTCCCCCCGACCAATAGTTGCAAAGCTACTGAACTACTGTATCTGAAAGAAACACGTAGTGATAGATTCCTTACCTTAGAATTACCCCCAGGCGTCAGACTGGATTCATCAGCAGTACCCCTTGCGCGGCGGTAGGCTTCGTCGTGTGGCTCCACGTGCGTCGTTGGCATCGTCGACGCCGAGATGACGTCGCTGGAGCTACTTAGACACGCCCACATCAGTTTTCTTTTTCCGCGCCAGCAAGCGCAGATCCGGGAAGAGCAAGTACCTCCAGTCACTTTTTGATTGAGTTTTTTCGAGGCCTTTTGTCTAATTTTCTTCGAGTCGGTCGACTCCTGGTGTCGTAGGGATGCCCGGCTTTAAGAACTGTGGGGACTGTCATCGCATGATGTCGGTGACGGACTCACACCGTGTGTGTCTCTACTGCCTGGGGCGCGACCACGACTCCAAGTCGTGCCCCGACTGCCGGGCAATGGCGCCGAAGACTTTGCAGGAGCAGTCCCGAAAGTTGCTGGAAGTCCGGCAGTCGGCTCTGAACCTGCTCAAGGTATCCGTCCCGTGGGAGGTCGAGGTACCGGTCGCGGAGCCGTCACCATCGTTCCTCTGGATCGAAGTCTTCACACTCTGGGTCAGGTAAGTCGAAGCATTGCAAAAAGAAGTCGAAGTAGCGTCGTCGTTCCTCGACTTCCCCCTCGCCCGTAGCGCGACGCTGCTGAGGGTGCGGGTGGTGCCACACCCGCGGCTCCAGTTGAGCCTGCGACATCACCGCCGGCGTACCCGCCCTTTCCGGGTCCGTTGGCGATGCCTGCTCAGGTGCAAGAGTTTTTTGCTGCCATGGCACGACTCTTTGGGCTGTCTGGCCCCGCCGGTACACCTACAGGCCCCGTGGGCCCGACTGGAGGTCCTGTCCTTCCATCGCGGGCGGACCCGGCGCGCAGAACCTCCCGGGATCGGACCCCGGTCGATGCCAGTTGACCTTGTAACACCTCCACCGACCCCACCGGCACCACCTCCGACGTAGCCCACTCCTAATGACGACGTTGTCCCCAGTTTCAGCCCTGAACTGGACACCGTGCCCGATTGGCGGCGCGAACGATGGGGCCTTTTTTCCCCTATGTCCGTCCTCCTTATTTTCAGCCTGTTTCGGAAAGACTTGGGAGGAAGGGGAGGACAGGGAGGGGTCTGATGACCCTCTCACACAACAGTGTGATTATGATCCGGAATGGGCAGAGGATTTGGGGGATGCGAGTGGTCTTGACACCTCACCTGACATTGGCATGCTGTCTCCTCCTACCGTGGCTACGGAGGAGGGAGCCAGTTACACAGTGGTAGTACGTAGGGCAGCCGAGGCCCTCCACCTCGAATTCCCTACAGTGGCTGTCAGGACTAACCTCCTGACAAAAGTGCTTCAGCCGGTGGCGACCTCTTCAGAGCCCTTGCTGCTGTTTATTGATGCACCTTCTGACGTCCTTTTGGGCACTTGGTCCAGGCCCAACACAGGGGACAGGAACGTGGCCCGACGCCATCGCCCGGCTCCGGGCGACCCCCTCTTTCTCTCCCAACACCCAACTCCCGAGAGCTTAGTTGTCCAAGCCTCTGCTTCCCAGAGCGCGTTCCCTTCCATACATCCGGATAGGGAATCCAAGAAGCTGGAGCAGCTTGGCAAGAAGCTGTTTTCATTTGCCAGTTTAGGGCTGCTGTCGGTGAACACCGCATGCCTCTTGGGCCGTTATTCCAACTCTCTGTGGGATACGGTTGCGCAGGTGCTGCCCAACTGTCCGGAGGAGGCACGGACAGTACTCTCCCAAGCTGTTGCAGCTGGGAGAGACGCAGCGAAGTTCACTATTCGTTGTGGGCTAGATACTGCCAACTCGCTGGGCAGGGAGATTTCTACGATGGTGGCGCTTCGGCACCACGCCTGGCTGAGAACAACTGGCTTCTCAGGAGATGTCCAGAACACCTTGATGGACATGCCCTTTGAAGGCATTCTCCTTTTCGGCAATAAAGTGGATAGTGCGTTGGAGCACTTTAAGGACTCACGGGCTGCGGCTAAGTCCTTGGGCCTATCGGCCACTTGCCCTCCTTCACCTTCTGCTTTTCGCTCTTTTCGTGACCACGGAAGGGGTGCCCCAACACGTTTGTTCCAGAGCCACAGGCCTGCGCAGCAACATACTCAGCACTGCAGTGGATGTGGGAACCGTCGAGGCGGTTCTGGGGGCCAGCGGGCGGGTCAGTCCACCTCCCCGCTCCCCCGCAGTGTCCACAGCCATCTATCCCCCGATCCGATTGCCTCTTAGGGAGGATCTTCTGCTGCAGCAACAGGGGACGGTCCTCCACCCGAACCTGTCCAGTCTCCACCTCCTTGCGTGGAGATTGAGCGGCAGCAGTTGACTTCTTTTGACCTGCCTCCCGAAGTTTGTTATGTAATCTTGGCAGCCAGGCGTCCCTCCACTAAGAGGGTATACACCTGCAGGTGGAATAAGTTTGTGGCATGATGCACAGCAAAGGCTGTGGATCCCCTTTCTGCCCCTCTTTCAGAGGTCCTTTTATTCCTCCTTTCTTTGGCCCAGCAGGGCTCTGCTCTGGGCACTATCAAGGGCTATCTCTCGGCCATTTCAGGCTTTTTACGGCTTCCAGATCAGCCTTACAAGTCCCCTGTTGTAAATAGATTCTTAAAAGACACTACTCCTCTTTTCACTCCTGTACCTTTCATAATGCCTCAGTGGGACTTGAACCTGGTTCTGACATATCTGATGTGTGCTCCCTTTGAGCCACTTCACAACTGTCCTCTTCGTCTTTGTGAGAAGTTGGCCTGATATATGATGTCACTAGTTCTAGTGTACACCTTGTATCAGTCCAAACAACCCTTATGGTGATTGGTTGTAAAGTCAACCTTATAGACCAGCTATCCTAGTGGTAGCATGGACAAGAGCAGTCTTAGGCTAAACTCTGTATGGCATGTGAAGCCAGCTGTTATACCATTTGCAATCCCTTGAATATCAAATGAAAGGAAACCACAACAGATATATATAAAAATAGATTGTAGTTATTCTAGTCAAAATACCCTCAGCCCTCTTTGAGATTCGAGGTAAGTACAACACAGTCTTATTTAAGCATACATAAGTCACACAGGTAAGTAATACAGTTAGGTCCTAGGGGCCACGCAAACCATATACTAAGTAAGTGGTATAAGGACCACTGTCACGAACACAGGTTAGACCTAGGCCTAGGGAATCGCTGGGGCTACACTATACTACCAATTGCTAGGAAGTGGGAGGCCCACGGGATTCAGGTGCAGAGTGGAAACACTCACACGTAATGCGTTAATGTCGGTAGAAATAGTAGTGTTTAGAATTAAAGAGTTTTAGGACACTTCAGAAGGAGCTAGGAGTTAGAGACTTGGAAACTAGACCCTAGGATAGTCAATACCCTTGTGAGCACTGGAGTACTCAAGTTACCTAGCCCACGGGCTGCGGCTGCATAGGTGTGAACTTGCGTCGGGTTTCGTCGTCGACTCCTATGGATGCCTGAAGAAAAGATGCTGACAGGCAGTCAGTGAAGAGTGTCCGGTGGATTCCAAGGATGGAATCAAGAAGAAGGATACCTGCAAGCAGACGGGACAGAGTCTAGGTCACCAGCCCGGAGCCGGGAAGGAACCAGGCGATGTCGGGAAGATGCAGGTGAAGAGGTGAAGCTTGTCGCAGCAGCCACGGGTACGACCAGAACCAGGAGCCGAACTGCCCCATGAAGGCTTTTGCTGTTGGCGGCGTCGGTCGAGTTCGGACCCAACAAGCCTTGGCAAGCGCAACCCACGCAGGATGAAGGATTCGCTTCTGTTGCAGACAAGGAAGGCCTGAGGTGCTTCTCTTTCACAGGGAAGCAAGGGCCAGTCTGTAGTAGCCAAACCAGCGGTGGAAAGTTTAGGGTTCGTCGTCACAGAGGCTACTAGCCAACGGGCAAGTTACCGGACAGACGCGTCGAGCAGGAAAATGCAGAAGGGCCCCACGCAGATCTCGTGGAGTGTGGAGGGCTGATCTTCGGTGCAGATGGTGCTCGGGATTGGGGCTTCTCAATCCCCAGAGCACAACTTCGAGGATGCCTCAGAAGCTGCGCTGGAAGCTAGTAGCCAATTTTCCCAGGTAGCCGGTCCCACGTCTCTCGTTGCCTCCACGGATCTCAGCTTTGCTGTGGATGTGGATCAGGGTCGGAGAAGTCTGGAAGTCAAGGCGCTGGTCGGGCTCTGCAGTCCGTTCCTCGTAGAACTTGGGCGAAGCAAACGGCAGGTCGCTTGATGGTGCCTGTTTGCACAGGGTAGTCACTCCTTGGCCACAAGGGAGATTCTTCAGTCTTCTTCCGTAGTCGAATGTCGAAGGTCCAGAGTTTCTGTTCAAGTTGCAGTTTTTCAGGATAATCTAAAGTCCTAGGGACTCAGATCCCACTCTTATACTAATCTGGGCGGCTGGGTTACCTGCTAGGTCCCTCCTATGGGTGGGACCAGGGAGGGGGGTGGTTTCACCCCCTTCCCTTTGTCCAGTTTCACGCCAGGACTGGGGCTGGAGTGCCCCAGCACCGCTTTGAACCGGACTATGCATGGGACACCTTGTGTGCCCCAGGCAGTGTCTCGTTTCATTCATCCCTCCCTGCCCCAATACACTAAGTCCTGTCTAGGGTGGTTCTAGCACCTTCCAAGGCAGGAAACCTATTGTCCAAGCCTCCCTCGCTGGAAGGACTCCCAGCAGCAGGAGGTCAGACTTGTGTCTGTGGCAGCAGCATCCATTTTGTGATGCTGGGGCTCTGGTTAACTTTAACCGGGTAATAGGTCTTCAACATGTCTTCTCCCTCTAGAAGGGAGAAAAGTGTTAGACACCTTACACAACATGTTTTGATAAAGCCAAACCATAGTTACCATAACCGCGAGGATTATAAGGCACTTTAAGAGTATATGGTAGGCGATATCATAGAACAGCTATAAGGACATGGTTCCGAAAGCTGCAGACAGGCTCAGCTCATGCTAGAGCACCATCTCACATGTTACCAAGCACTCTGCCTTCAGGATTGTTAAGGCCTGCTATAGGAGTGACTGATAGGTTACCCATGTGTCTATATCTAAGGTAGGTATAGGAATACTACACCTAGGCAAGGGGTGATTACACAACCTTGCCCCAGCTGAGTGATCAGCCAGTTGTGTCACAATGGAAGGCCAGCCAGGGGTGGCATAATACATGCTGCAGCCCCTGGTAGGCCTAGGGTACACCTATGCCCTGGGTACCTAAGGTACACTTTACAGAGCCCGAGAAGGTGATCCTTACCAATTGGGTTATGTACCTAAAGTACATAGTATGAATTTGGAGAGAGAACAGCTGGGCTGTGTGTCTGATTAGCAGGCCCACAGCCACATCTAAGTCGAAAACCAGTGAAGAAAAAGCAAAAAGTGGGGGTGAACATAGAAAGCAGACCCTACTCTCCTACAAGGGGTGTCATATCAAACTTTTGGAGCTTCAGGGCGATCTGAGTTGCACTGAAGGCATTCCTTCCCTCTGTCCGGGGACGTGTGGTGCAGGTGTTCACAGACAATACCACTGCCATGTGGTATTGCATCAAACAAAGCGGGGGGTCCTGGACCCTATGTCAGCAGGCTCTGCGCCTCTGGACATGGCTGGAACATAAAGGCATTACCTTGGTGGTTCAACACCTGGCAGGTTCTCTGAACGCCAGGGCGGACGAACTCAGCCTCTGGTGCTTGATGAATCGCGAATGGCGTCTGAAATCGGACGTGGTGCAATGTATCTTTCAACAGTGGGGAGAGCCTTGGTTAGCTCTATTCGCCACCGAAGAGAACGCGCAATGTCATCAGTTCTGCGCGTTGGAATTTCCAAGGCGGCACTCGCTCGGCGACGCTTTCGCGAGTGGAGTAGCGGTCTGTTGTATGCCTTACTGCCTATGCCACTTCTGCCCAGAGTGCTGAAGAAGATTCGGCGCGACCTGGCCCAAGTCATCCTTGTGGCTCCGGACTGGGCCCGAAGATACTGGTATCCCGAGCTACTCCGCATGGCGATCGATCCATCCGACTGCCTCTTCGGGAGGATCTTCTTTCGCAGCAGCAGGGGACGGTCCTCCACCCGAAACTGTCCAGCCTCCACCTCCATGCGTGGAGATTGAGCGGCGACAGTTGACGGCTTTCGATCTTCCTCCCGAAGTCTGTGATGTCATTCTGGCAGCCAGGCGTCCCTCCACTAAAACGGTATACGCCTGTAGATGGAACAAACTTGTGGCATGGTGCGTAGCAAAGTCTGTGGATCCCCTTTCTGCCCCTCTTTCTGAGGTCCTACTGTTTCTTCTCTCGTTGGCCCAGCAGGGCTCTGCTCTGGGCACTATCAAAAGTTATCTTTTGGCCATCTCCGCCTTTGTGAGGCTTCCAGATCAGCCTTCTCTCTGTAAGTCCCCGGTTGTTACCCGTTTCCTGAAAGGCATTACGCACATGTTTCCTCCTGTGCCGTTCATCATGCCTCAGTGGGACTTGAATCTTGTTTTGACCTATCTGATGTGCGCTCCTTTCGAGCTCCTTCATACCTGTCCTCTGCGTCTTCTTACTCTTAAGACGGCTTTCCTGGTCGCTATTACCTTTGCCAGAAGAGTGAGTGAGCTCCATTCTACCAAGGCAACTGTAGCCACTACAGCCTTGGGACGCGGCATCCCCTTGCAGGACATTTATCAGGCAGCTACGTTGGCCTCGCTGCACACGTTTATCAAGCATTACTGCCTTGACAGTCCGGTCCAGAGAGACGACTTCTTTGGACGTTCTGTGCTCCGTGACTTTCTGGTGTAATCTGTTCGCAGACCCACCACCGGGGTTGGTATTGCTGGGGTATCTATTCTAAGGTAAGGAATCTATCACTAACGTGTCTCTTTCAGATGCACAAGTTACTACTTGTGTAACGATATATCCATAAGAGACATTAGTTAGTGATAGATTCCATACCGCCCCACCCATCCTCCCCTCTCTGCGAACTGTTTCTAGGGTTAAGGTCATCCCCTTTCAGGGCCCTAGTTTCATGGCACCAGTGGTCAGTTTCTTGAATGGCTCTGCGTTCCTGGCGCGGAAAGTCGTGTACAGAACTGATGTCAGCGGGCATGGGTGGCGCCTAAGTAGTCTCCGGGACGTCATCTCGGCGCTTACGACGCCAGCGACGGATGCGTAGCCGCAGGACGCCACCTACTGACGCGCAGGGGTACTGCTAGCAAAACTTTCCGGATCCAGTCTGCACCTGGGGATATTCTAAGGTATGGAATCTATCACGAACTAATGTCTCTTACAGATATATCGTTACACAAGTAGTAACTTGTGCATCTGGACCAACATAATATTCAAGTGGCACTATTACAAGAGATAATTAAATGTATGTCTGTCCCGTACACCATTTTACTTCAAGTTTATCATAGATTATTCCGTTAAGGGGAGCTATCTTGGAGTACGCTTCATCCTTGTAGCGCCAAAATAATATCCATGAGATTGCTGATATTGGTAATATCAGTCCCGAGATGCTCAAGCCATATAAAGATGAAAAAATCATCGTGAATCAATTTCATTCAAAGCTTCACCACGTTTAGTTGTAAAATCTTCATTTTATTATTCTTTTGTGTGGATTGTGAAACCGGTGATTTCAAATATTCAAATGCTTGTATTATGCTCAATCGCCTTTGATACAGCATGTTAGAATCCCAGTTTCTTTGTAGGAAATAGAAAATATTTAACCCAATGCATTTCGGGCACCGTCTGCCCTTCATCAGGGGTTTGTATCTGTAAAGTTAAGAATCAAATAAATGCTGTTACAATAGTGTATAAATTTCCACCCAACTAACGTTTAAACAACAGTGTATTCATGTAAGTACCCGATCTTAACACTCCCAACAATAACGCTTTCCCGCTAAAAAAGTATTCAGCACATTATCACAATTTTGCCCCCTGGTATACTAATCCTCATAGCACTCCGAAGGAGTTACTAACCGTCTAAAAACTAAACATTAATCTTGGTGTTCAACGCTGCTTAAGGCCTTTAGTTAGTTCAAGAACACTAACGTACCACTGATCTTACTTTAAACAGTTGCAAGTGCCGCTCCTTCCGTCTATCCTGTGGAAATTGCGTCCCTTTCACCTTGCCACGTGATACAATCGTTTTTGTAACCCTCGTCATAACCACGCCCACCCGTGTGGCTGCTTGACTCAACACATCGATGTTAGCATACAACTCCCATAATTCACCCCCTACTATCTGTTGGTAGATCTGTTCACGTTTCTACTATTCACAACGGTGATAATGATTTGAATTAGAATACCCCGCCCTTCCCTGAATGGTTAATTAAATGCGATATTGGTTCAAGGTGCAAGTTATTTAAAACATGAATACGAATATAGACAATGTAGTAAACCTCAGTAATGATATTTTCCAATACACCAAGTGTAATAACAATGTTTGATAATCAACATGATTTGATCGAGAAACCGTGTCCGTAGTTACTCCTTTTAGTTTCATGGTTAGTATAGTCTTGGGTGCTGGGTCAAAGTAGGATGACCAAGAAATAATTAAATGTATGTATGTCCCGCACACCATTTTACTTCAATTTTATCATAGATTATTCCGTTAAGGGGAGCTATCTTGGAGTACGCTTCATCCTTGAAGGGCCAAAATAATATCCATGAGATTGCTGATATTGGTAATATCAGTCCCGAGATGCTCACGCCATATAAAGATGAAAAAATCATCGTGAATCAATTTCATTCAAAGCTTCACCACGTTTAGTTGTAAAATCTTCATTTTATTATTCTTTTGTGTGGATTGTGAAACCGGTGATTTCCAATATTCAAATGCTTGTATTATGCTCAATCGCCTTTGATACAGCATGTTAGAATCCCAGTTTCTTTGTAGGAAATAGAAAATATTTAACCCAATGCATTCCGGGCACCGTCTGCCCTTCATCAGGGGTTTGTATCTGTAAAGTTAAGAATCAAATAAATGCTGTTACAATAGTGTATAAATTTCCACCCAACTAACGTTTAAACAACAGTGTATTCATGTAAGTACCCGATCTTAACACTCCCAACAATAACGCTTTCCCGCTAAAAAAGTGTTCAGCACATTATCACAATTTTGCCCCCTGGTATACTAATCCTCATAGCACTCCGAAGGAGTTACCAACTGTCTAAAAACTAAACATTAATCTTGGTGTTCAACGCTGCTTAAGGCCTTTAGTTAGTTCAAGAACACTAACGTACCGCTGATCTTACTTTAAACAGTTGCAAGTGCCGCTCCTTCCGTCTATCCTGTGGAAATTGCGTCCCTTTCACCTTGCCACGTGATACAATCGTTTTTGTAACCCTCGTCATAACCACGCCCACCCGTGTGGCTGCTTGACTCAACACATCGATGTTAGCATACAACTCCCATAATTCACCCCCTACTATCTGTTGGTAGATCTGTTCACGTTTCTACTATTCACAACGGTGATAATGATTTGAATTAGAATACCCCGCCCTTCCCTGAATGGTTAATTAAATGCGATATTGGTTCAAGGTGCAAGTTATTTAAAACATGAATACGAATATAGACAATGTAGTAAACCTCAGTAATGATATTTTCCAATACACCAAGTGTAATAACAATGTTTGATAATCAACATGATTTGATCGAGAAACCGTGTCCGTAGTTACTCCTTTTAGTTTCATGGTTAGTATAGTCTTGGGTGCTGGGTCAAAGTAGGATGACCAAGAAATAATTAAATGTATGTATGTCCCGCACACCATTTTACTTCAATTTTATCATAGATTATTCCGTTAAGGGGAGCTATCTTGGAGTACGCTTCATCCTTGTAGCGCCAAAATAATATCCATGAGATTGCTGATATTGGTAATATCAGTCCCGAGATGCTCACGCCATATAAAGATGAAAAAATCATCGTGAATCAATTTCATTCAAAGCTTCACCACGTTTAGTTGTAAAATCTTTATTTTATTATTCTTTTGTGTGGATTGTGAAACCGGTGATTTCCAATATTCAAATGCTTGTAGTATGCTCAATCGCCTTTGATACAGCATGTTAGAATCCCAGTTTCTTTGTAGGAAATAGAAAATATTTAACCCAATGCATTTTGGGCACCGTCTGCCCTTCATCAGGGGTTTGTATCTGTAAAGTTAAGAATCAAATAAATGCTGTTACAATAGTGTATAAATTTCCACCCAACTAACGTTTAAACAACAGTGTATTCATGTAAGTACCCGATCTTAACACTCCCAACAATAACGCTTTCCCGCTAAAAAAGTATTCAGCACATTATCACAATTTTGCCCCCTGGTATACTAATCCTCATAGCACTCCGAAGGAGTTACCAACCGTCTAAAAACTAAACATTAATCTTGGTGTTCAACGCTGCTTAAGGCCTTTAGTTAGTTCAAGAACACTAACGTACCGCTGATCTTACTTTAAACAGTTACAAGTGCCGCTCCTTCCGTCTATCCTGTGGAAATTGCGTCCCTTTCACCTTGCCACGTGATACAATCGTTTTTGTAACCCTCGTCATAACCACGCCCACCCGTGTGGCTGCTTGACTCAACACATCGATGTTAGCATACAACTCCCATAATTCACCCCCTACTATCTGTTGGTAGATCTGTTCACGTTTCTACTATTCACAACGGTGATAATGATTTGAATTAGAATACCCCGCCCTTCCCTGAATGGTTAATTAAATGCGATATTGGTTCAAGGTGCAAGTTATTTAAAACATGAATACGAATATAGACAATGTAGTAAACCTCAGTAATGATATTTTCCAATACACCAAGTGTAATAACAATGTTTGATAATCAACATGATTTGATCGAGAAACCGTGTCCGTAGTTACTCCTTTTAGTTTCATGGTTAGTATAGTCTTGGGTGAGACTATACTAACCATGAAACTAAAAGGAGTAACTACGGACACGGTTTCTCGATCAAATCATGTTGATTATCAAACATTGTTATTACACTTGGTGTATTGGAAAATATCATTACTGAGGTTTACTACATTGTCTATATTCGTATTCATGTTTTAAATAACTTGCACCTTGAACCAATATCGCATTTAATTAACCATTCAGGGAAGGGCGGGGTATTCTAATTCAAATCATTATCACCGTTGTGAATAGTAGAAACGTGAACAGATCTACCAACAGATAGTAGGGGGTGAATTATGGGAGTTGTATGCTAACATCGATGTGTTGAGTCAAGCAGCCACACGGGTGGGCGTGGTTATGACGAGGGTTACAAAAACGATTGTATCACGTGGCAAGGTGAAAGGGACGCAATTTCCACAGGATAGACAGAAGGAGCGGCACTTGCAACTGTTTAAAGTAAGATCAGCGGTACGTTAGTGGTCTTGAACTAACTAAAGGCCTTAAGCAGCGTTGAACACCAAGATTAATGTTTAGTTTTTAGACGGTTGGTAACTCCTTCGGAGTGCTATGAGGATTAGTATACCAGGGGGCAAAATTGTGATAATGTGCTGAATACTTTTTTAGCGGGAAAGCGTTATTGTTGGGAGTGTTAAGATCGGGTACTTACATGAATACACTGTTGTTTAAATGTTAGTTGGGTGGAAATTTATACACTATTGTAACAGCATTTATTTGATTCTTAACTTTACAGATACAAACCCCTGATGAAGGGCAGACGGTGCCCGAAATGCATTGGGTTAAATATTTTCTATTTCCTACAAAGAAACTGGGATTCTAACATGCTGTATCAAAGGCGATTGAGCATAATACAAGCATTTGAATATTGGAAATCACCGGTTTCACAATCCACACAAAAGAATAATAAAATGAAGATTTTACAACTAAACGTGGTGAAGCTCAGGTGGACGGGAGCTGCTTCTTCCCTTCGAGGCTGCGCTCAATAATTCTCTCTTGGGGGGCCTGAGGGCGTCCAGCCACGGGGGACCCGGTGCCCCAGCCACTTCTGCACCACCACTGTCCTGCTCCGCATGATCCTGTCTGTCTTTCCCGCCACCCTTCTACCAGGGGCCCTCTTTTGCAGACTGCCTTTCCCTCCTTGCCTTTTTTGACTTGTGGTTTTGGCTGTTGGTAAGCCCGGTAGGCCCTGCGATTAGGCCTTCTGTGTCTTCTTTATTGACTGCTTTGTAAGCCGTCTGCGGGTTTTTCTGAAGGTCTTTCTGTTTTGTCCTCTGGTGCGGAAATCTTTTCCTAAGAGGTGTTCCCATGGTTCTTGGGACATAACCTACCCTATGTGGGGTACTTGCAGCTATTACATAGCTCTGTCATGTGCTGGGGAGGTGTGGTCACCCTTTTCGGGCTCCTTGCTCTCCGTGGCGTCACGGTATATCGCAGGTGCGATCTTCTTGCCAATTGTGTTGGAGTACCTTGCGCTCAGTCCGTCCTTCTCCTTGTTGCTACGTCGCTCGGCCGGTCTGGCCTGCTGTCTGCGGCATCGTGTTGTGGTGGTTTCGCACTTTTGTCCTGTATTTCGGCTTGGTCCTTTGTCAGATGCTCCAGAGGGTTTGGCTTTCTTTGCCTTCTGTGTTCTGGTGGCCGGCTTGGGCCCGTTCTCCATCTCTCTTTCTTTCCTGCCGGTTCCTCCACTTCTTCGTGGGTCAGTGTGTGTGTTTCTGGCCCGGCAACTCCCTTGGGGTGTGTCCTGGCCCTCCCTGGCCTCTGCCTTCGGCTGGCGTCTGCCTTGTCCTGGGTGCGCTGTTCCGTGGTGTTGCCTGCTGCAGGCGGCGCATGCCCGTGCAGGACTGCTTGTTCTACTCCACCGTTGTGATCTTGATGTGTTCCCTTGCACCCCTGCTTCAGGTTCCGCTGGGGCTCTGCGCAACAATGCTTTTCTTCTTCCGCCTGTGCTGTTGGCGGTGGTGCCTTTCCGGCCTTGCCCGCTGCTTGCGACCAAGGTGTATTCAGCTCTTTTCTGTCTCTGTGCATGTGTTTCTTACGGTGGGCCCTGCCTCTGGTTCTACCTCTTCTCACTGGGTTCGAGGTGACCCTTGTGTTCCTTGAGGCTTTTGGGGTGCTGTCTGCCCCTGCAGGGTGTTGGGCGCTCTCCCTTGGTTGGGCTTAGGATATCCTGGCCTTTTCCTTCTTGTTCTTGTACCATGTCCCCTACTGGGGCCCTGGTCTCTCCTGGTGGGGAGGCTCTCTCGCATGCCCTCCTCCCTTCTGGGTATGGCTAGGGTATCTATTCTACGTTAAGGAATCTGCGGCTAGTAGTCTCTATCAGATGTATAAGTTACTTACCTTCGGTAACAATGTATCTGGTAGAGACGATTCTAGCCGCAGATTCCTTCACGACCCGCCCTTCCTCCCCGATCTGCGAGGACCCTCAGCTTGGTTTTCTGCGCTCGCCTTTCTCTGGGTGGCTTGTCTTCTGTGAGGATCCTTTTTGTTTTCTGCCCATCGGGCTTCCCTCCAGCTGGGTTCTCTCCAGTTTAGGGGCCTGCTTTTGCTCTTTTTCCCTTTGTTACAATTTCTGATCCCCTTGCGGTCTTCTACGCTGGGGGTTCTTTCGCCTGTCCTTGGCCTCCTGCTCCTTTCAGGGGCTCTGGCCCTCCTTGACTGTGTAGTCAGGGGGTGAATTGCTGTTGCTCCTCTGTTCCGGGCTTGTAGTCCTTTGCTGTGTGGTCTGTGGTTGTAGACTCTTTCTCTTTCTCTTACGGCGCTTTCCACTGCTTGTGCCTCCAGCCTGGCTATTGGCTTGCGCGGTGGTTCCCCGGAGTGGTGCTTTACGCTTTCCCAGCTGTGTCTTTCCTGATGTGGCCTTCTGGTACTTTTGTGCTGCCTGGTGCTATCACCTGGCTTGCACTGTTGTTCCTCAGAGGTGGTCTGCTCTTTTCCTGCTTTGGCTATCCTGTTGTAGCCTCCTTTCGACACGGTGCCAACTGGTGCTGTGCCTCACCTTTTGTCTCTCTCTTTGTTTCTCTGGTTTTTTCGCACACTATTCCCATGCTCTCCTCAGTTTTGTTGTGATGGCTCCGCGTTGTGGCGCGGAAAAGTTCTACAAAGCAAACTGACGTCAGCGCGCTGGGGTGGGGCTTATGTGAACTCGCTGATGTCACGCCCACGGAAGACGTCGGTGCGGAGTCACGAGGTACCGCCCCCCCGGCGTGCAGAGATGCTGGGCAAGAAAGTTTTCCGGGTCCAGTCTCACGCCTGGGGATAATTCTACTTTAAGGAATCTGCGGCTAGAATCGTTTCTACCAGATACATAGTTACCGAAGGTAAGTTACTTGTACACCAGGGCACAGTGGATGTGGAGCCTTTGTTGCCTTTTGGCAGGTCATTGTATGATTTCCTTCTGGGGGCTTGGTCCAGACCCTCATCGGTTGACCCCGTGGATTGTGCTATTGCACATCGCCACCGGCCGGCTCCAGATGACCCTGCGAGTTTGTCCCTTCATCCTAGGGCTCAAGGACTTGTAGTCCAGACAGCACTTCCTTCCTCTCCTTCACCGTTGCTTCCTCCCACTCTGGAGTCTAGGTGGTTGGAGTCGTGTGGCCGCAATGTCTTTGCGTCCACCAGCTCAGGCCTTCGGTCCCTGAACACGACCTGCGTGCTTGCTCGGGCTACTTCTGCCCTTTGGGACTCAGTCGAATAACTCCCTTCTTTGCCGGAGGGCCCTCGTGCTGACCTGGTCTGGCTTATACGGGATGGCCGCAACATGATGCAGTTTTCCGTCCGGTCGGCCACGGACACCACTGTTTCCATGGGTCGTGCTATGGCCAGGTCAGTTGCTCTGCGTCGCCATGCGTGGCTTGGTGATGGCAGTTTCCCCGAGAATGTTAGGGAGCAACTCAGGGATCCGCCCTTTGAGGGGGCCCATCTGTCTGATGAGCATGCCGACTCCTATCTGGATTTCTATGACTACCAGGTTTTTAGTCTCCTATAGTGGACTTGTGTTTTCGTATGCAGTGTGGTGACTGTTTTATGATTTACGTCTCTAGGTTCAAGACATTATTTTCCAGACAGGTTTTTCCTTCTTTTGTTCCAACTGGGCCAGCTGTTTATATGGTTCTTTGTGACCTCTGCCTATGAGCTTATCTCAAAAGGTGTCCCTTGCTTTTTATAGGGATGTGACTTACCCTATGTGGGGTATTCATTCGCTTTTGTGTAGCTGCTCTTCCTTGCCAGGAAGTTTTGGAGGCTCCCGTGGAGCTCTCTTCATTATTGTATGTCCCTCTGGGGATTTGTCCTGTGGGTTATGCTGTGGGCATCTCCTTTGGTTCCAGGCTTCCTGCTGTGGAGGAAGGCCTCCTCTATTGAGAACCACGGACTGACATGGCCCTCTCCAGGAGCTTCAGTATTGCTGCTTACGGTTGTTCCGTTGCACTCTCATGCGTCTGTGGACGCAGTTTGCTCTGGTGTATTGTTGGGGTTCGGCTGTATCTGACTCGCCCCAGGGGGTTTCACGTCCTCCTGCTTTGCATTTGGCTAATCTTTCCGCCTTCTTTCTGCCTCGAGCGCTGTTGGCTGTCTTGGGCGTGGTTATGCATCCCTGTGGGCACTTTGTTCCGTTCCACTCCAGATCGGTTCTTTCTGTATTCTGGACGGGCACCACATGTGGTCCACACTATGTGTGTGTGCCATCACGGGGGACCTGTAGTTTTTACTTGAGCCATTGTTTTGGCTGTGTTCTTTTCCTGTTGTCGTCTTCCCTGGTGTTGAGAAAGGTTTGGGCACACCCTGTCGGGGGTTGGCCTATGAGAGTTTTCGCCAGAGTGGATCTCTGCTACGTTTTACCTTGTGCCCCTGGCTTCCCTCTGACGGGCTGCGGCCCGGGCTCAGATTTTTCTGTTAGTTGTCGCACACAGCCAGGTGTTCTTCTCCTGGCCTCTGATGCGAGTTTCAACAGACGTATTCTATCTCCGGATGATCTCTGGCTTCATCCTGTCTATATATATATATATATATATATATATATATATATATATATATATATATATATATATATATATATATATATGTTATATATATATATATATATATGTTATATATATATATATATATATGTTATATATATATATATATGTTATATATATACTTATTCAGACTTTCTATGTCTGAGTGTTACTGACTTCATCTTCGTTGGTGTGATAGTCAGCATTCCCTCCTGTATAGCGGTGGCTCGGTATTCCTTCTCGATCGGGGGGTTGGGGTCGCCCTCTTTTGTGGTTGGACTGTATGTCCTGCTACGTTTCACAGACGTTGGTGCCTTTGGTACCTCTCTGGTGACTTTCTATTCTCTAAGGGTGCTCTTCCAGTTTACCCTTGGTTGTCACTTCTTGAGTTTTCCATGTATTTCTTTGTGCTGTGTATGCACATGACGGGCAAGCATGCAGGGTCTCTCTGCAGTGGTTTCTAGGGATTGTCCCAGGTTCCTCTCTCTCTCGCTATCTCTCTCTCTCCCTCATGGGAGATAGCTTTTGGCGTGTTCGGCTTGCCAGTGGCCCTTGGTCATTGAACTTAGGGGTACGGTTGCCTGGTTGGCTACCTGGTGCTGTGGCCGTCTTCTTGGTCTGCACGCACATGCTCTTGTTGTTACGCTTCATTGAGCTATGCATTGTGTGGTGTGGTTCTCACGTCCACAATGTCTGTTTTGCGTATTCTTGTATTGCCTGGTAGTCGTAGTTTGTATGTCTTGGCATGATGCCTCTTCCCCGACATGTCATTTGTTGATGTTGTGACTCTCCGATTGTGTGTTGTGATTCTGTCATCATGTTTAAGTCCCTTCGCTGGGCCTTTGTCTCTTATGGATCCTGGTGTCCTATACTCAGTTACCCTTCTTTCGTAGAGGTCTGTGGCATTTTGCCATTGTGCAGTGACCTTCCTGGTTCTGTGATTTTGTTTAGTCCCTCTCTGGCCGATAGTGGACTCGTGCCGTCCTCTGACGGATTGTGGTACCTTGCTTCCCTTGCTCATGCTCCGCCCTGAACTTCAGGGTCTGGTGTCAGCTATGCTAGCTTTGCTTTATGGGTCTGGTGTCAACCTCGCTGGCATTGCAGCTCCCACCTTGTTTCAGTCAATGTTCTTGACGGACTACTTCCTTTGGGAACTTGGTGGGGTTCTGTCGCAGACCCTCCTCCAATAGGGTGTAGCTTTGGTATCTATTCTAAGTTAATGAATCTGCGGCTAGATGTCTCTATCAGATGAATGAGTTACTTACCTTCTGTAACGATGTATCTGGTAGAGACACAGTCTAGGCGCAGATTCCTTAATGCCCGCCCGTTCTGCGAGGACCTTTCCAGGTGGGGTTCAACCATATTGCCTCCTTACAGGTGGCCTTGGTCTTCCTGAGGGGTGCTCTAGTTCACCTACCTCCGGGGCAGGGTGTGTCATTCTGTTTTGGGCACATTGGCTCTCCACCATTTCTCATTTTTGGGTGGCTAGGTTATGTGCTTATCTGAAAGAAACACGTTAGTTAGATTCCTCACCTTAGAATATCCCCAGGCGTCAGACTGGATCCGGAAGATTTTTCGTCAGCAATACCCCTTGCGCGTCGCTAGGCGTCGTCTGCGGCTCCGCGTCCGTCGTCGGCGTTGTGCGCTGGAATGACGTCGTCGGAGTACTTAGACGCCGCCCTCGCGCGCTGACGTCAGTTCTTCTTTTTTCCGCGCCAGTAAGCGCAGATCCGGGAGAGCTACCCCTTTAGTCAATTTTTTACTAACTTTTTTGACACTTTTTGGTCAATTATCGACTCTGGTGCCGGTAGGATGCCTGGTTTCAAGGCCTGCGACGACTTGTCAACGACTGATGTCGATGAACGATCATCACCGCCGGTGCCTGTACTGCTTGGCCCTCGACCACGACGCGGCGTCGTGCTCCGACTGTATGGCCCTGACCTCGAAAGCTAGGCGGGAGCGGTCCCGCAAGCTTCTCGAGCTTCGCCACTCGGCTCCGCGTCGCTCTCGATCCCGGTCCAGGAGGAGGTCCAAGGATCGGTCGCGGAGCCGCACTCGCCATCGTCACTCGTCTGGCTCGAAGTCTTCGGGTAAGTCGAGGCACTCCAAGAAGTCCAAGAAGCGACACCGCTCTTCGGACCCCCCTCGCCGGTCGCGCGACTCGGCCGAGGGTCCGGGTGGTTCCACCCCCGCGGGGCCGCGCAAGTGCCCTTACTCGACGGTCCCTGGGACTGGTGCGATGCCGGCGGAGGTCAGTGCCTTCCTCTCGGCCATGAGGAACCTGGCCCGGCCGTCGACGCCCGCAGGCGCGCCTTCGGGCCCCGCGAACTCGACTGGGCGACCTCGCATGCCGGCGGCTCCGGCCCCGGCGCCGTTGGAGGCTCCGGCCCCGACGCCGCAGGTCGACCTCGTTACGCCTCCGGCGCCGACACCGATACCACCCCCGACGCCGGCTCCGGTCGACGTCGATCCCCGGTTCAGCCCCTGTCCGGTCCCGACGCCGATGCTGCGCCGCCCGACGCCGCATCCGACGCCGCTAGAGACACATATTGTCTATCGACCAGCTCCGCTCATTCCTCCTGTTTACCAGGAATCGGATGACGGGGGCGACTGGGAGGGGTCTGATGACCCTATGGCCCTTCAGAGCCAACTTGCACAGGACTGGGCAGATGAACTGGGGGAGGCCAGTGGGTTGGATACCTCACCAGACACTGGATTCATCTCTCCTCCGACTGTGGCTGCGGAGGAGGGTGCATCCTTTTCCGTGGTGCTGCGCAAGGCGGCCGAAGCTCTTGGGCTCGAGCTGTCTGCCGTGGCGGTGAGGACTAACATCCTCACTGAGGTGCTTCAGTCTGCCGCATGCTCCACTGAGCCTCTGCTGCCATTCAATGAGGCCCTCACTGACGTTCTGCAGGCCACCTGGTCCAAGCCCTCCACAGTCCCTCCTGTGGATAGGAACGTTGCCAGGCGCCACCGCCCTGCTCCGGGCGACCCCAGTTTTCTGTCCCAACACCCCACCCCGAGAGTCTGGTTATCCAGGCCTCTACCTCCCAATCCTCCTTTCCGTCCGCTCCTCCGGACCGGGATTCCAAGAGACTGGAACAGTTTGGTAAGAAGCTGTTCTCTTCGCTCAGTTTGGGCCTGCGGTCTTTGAACACCGCCTGTCTCTTGGACCGTTATTCCCACTCTCTGTGGGATGTGGTGGAGGACGTGCTGCCACTGTGCCCTGAGGAGGTCCGGGCGCGGCTTTCCTCGGCCCTGGCCGATGGGAGAGATGCAGCGCGCCATGCAATCTGATGTGGGCTTGACACTACGGACTCGCTGGGTAGGGCGATTTCTACCACGGTGGCGCTTCGACGTCACGCCTGGCTGCGGTCCACGTGTTTTTCAGGGGATGTCCAGAGCACCCTCATGGACATGCCTTTTGATGGTACTCGCCTTTTTGGTGAGAAAGCGGACAGTGCGCTGGCTCACTTCAAGGACTCTCAGGCTACGGCCACGTCCTTGGGCCTCTCGGCCCCGCGGCCACAAACTTCCGCTTTTCGCGACGTCTGCCTAGCCACCGGCCGCAGAACCAACCTGCACGCGGTCGCGGACGTGGTTTCCGCCGAGGCGGTACTGGAGGACGACGCGGTCAGTCCACATCCACCCCGGCAGCATCCGCCTCAAAGCCTTCCTAGTCCGAGCTTTCAGGCCCATTCCACGCCAGTGGGCGGCAGAGTTCGCCATCACCTGCTCCACTGGCGGTCCATCACATCGGACAGGTGGGTGCTGCAAATCGTCCGAAGGGGCTACTCCCTCCCCTTCGAGACGACCCCTCCAGCCATGCCACCGCAGCACCACCGTATCTCGGGGGATCATTTGAATCTTCTCCACGAGGAAGTTTCGGCCCTCTTGGCCAAGGGGGCAGTCGAGCGCGTTCCGAGCCCAGAAGTAGGTCGTGGTTGTTATTCCCACTACTTTCTGGTTCCCAAGAAGGGCAAAGGGGGCCTACGCCCTATCTTTGACCTCCGGAACGTCAATGCCTTACTCCGGAAGGAACGGTTCAAAATGTTAACTTTGGCTCAGGTTCTAGCTGCCCTCGACCCTGGAGACTGGATGGTAGCGTTGGACTTGCAGGACGCATATTTCCACATCCCCGTCCTGCCGGCCCCCCGGCGTTACCTGCGGTTCACGGTTGGTCAGGAGCACTTTCAGTTCACCGTGCTCCCCTTCCGCCTTACCAGTGCCCCTCGGGTGTTCACGAAAGTGATGGCGGTGGTCGCAGCTCATCTGCGCAGATCAGGGGTTCCAGTCTTCCCCTATCTCGACGACTGGTTGTTGAAGGCGGGCTCACCCCAGGCAGTCGTCTCCCACCTCCAGACTACGGCGGATCTCCTGCATTTGCTGGGGTTTTCCATCAACGTGCCGAAGTCACACCTGAGCCCCTCTCAGAAGCTCCTCTTCATCGGAGCGGTTCTCGATTCGGCGCAGTTCCGGGTTCATCCACCGGAACAGCGGGTCCGGGATATACAGGCCCTGATTCCCATCTTTCGGCCTCTATCCTGGGTTTCGGTCAGGCTAGTGTTGCGACTTCTGGGGCTGATGGCCTCCTGCATCCTACTAGTGCATCACGCCAGGCGGCGCATGCGGGCTCTGCAGTGGGACCTGAAGTTTCAGTGGGCCCAGCATCACGGCAACCTGTCCGACCATGTCTTGATCTCGGAGGGCACTGCACAGCAGTTGCAGTGGTGGCTCGCGGACCGCGATTGGGTCACGGGCAAGAGCCTCTCCCTACCCCTACCGGAGCATGTCGTAGTGACAGATGCGTCCCTCCTGGGATGGGGTGGCCATATGGGAGAGGCGGAGATCAGAGGCCTCTGGTCTCCGGCGGAGTCTCGCCTCCACATCAACTTGTTGGAGCTGAGAGCGATCCGTCTTGCACTGAAAGCCTTCCTTCCCTCTGTCCGGGGAAGTGTCGTGCAGGTGTTCACGGACAACACCACCGCCATGTGGTATTGCAACAAACAGGGCGGGGTGGGGTCGTGGACCCTTTGTCAGGAGGCTCTGCGCCTATGGACATGGCTGGAACACCAGGGCATCACCCTGGTGGTTCAACATCTGGCGGGCTCTTTGAACGCCAGAGCAGACCAACTCAGCCGCCGGTGCATGATGGATCACGAATGGCGTCTGAACTCCGAGGTGGCGCAAGGTCTCTTTCAGCAGTGGGGAGAGCCTTGGTTAGATCTATTCACCACCGAAGAGAACGCGCAATGTCAGCAGTTCTGCGCGTTGGAATTTCCAAGGCGGCACTCGCTCGGCGACGCTTTTCGTCGCGAGTGGAGTTGCGGTCTGTTGTACTTTCCGCCTATACCACTTCTGCCCAGAGTGCTGAAGAAGATCAAGCGCGACCGGGCCCAAGTCATCTTGGTGGCTCCGGATTGGGCACGAAGGTACTGGTATCCCGAGCTACTCAGTATGTTGACCGATCCTCCGATACGTCTGCCCCTTCGGGAGGATCTTCTGTCGCAACAGCAGGGGACGGTCCTCCACCCGAACCTGTCCAGCCTCCACCTCCATGCGTGGAGATTGAGCGGCGGCAGTTGATGCCATTTGACTTGCCTCCTGAAGTCTGTGATATCATTCTGGCAGCCAGGCGTCCCTCCACAAAGACGGTACACGCCTGCCGGTGGAACAAATTTGTGGCATGGTGCCCAGCAAAGGCTGTGGATCCCCTTTCCGCCCCTCTTTCTGAGGTTCTCCTCTTTCTTCTTTCTTTGGCCCGGCAGGGCTCTGCCCTGGGCACCTTGAAAGGTTATCTTGCTGCTCTCTCTGCCTTCTTACGGCTTCCAGATCAGCCCTCTCTTTTCAAGTCCCCTGTAGTGCCACGCTTTCTTAAAGGCATTACTCACACTTTCCCTCCTGTCCCTTTTGTAATGCCTCAGTGGGACTTGAATCTTGTCTTGACATTCCTGACGTGCGCTCCCTTTGAGCCTCTTCACAATTGTCCTCTTCGTCTTCTAACTCTTAAGACTGCTTTCCTGGTAGCCATCACCTCGGCTAGACGGGTGAGTGAGCTCCAGGCTCCTTTTCTATCTGTTCATCCGGACAAGGTTGTCCTTCGGCCTCGTCCTACCTTTCTACCGAAAGTGGTGACCCCCTTTCATCTTGGGCAATCTGTCACCTTGCCCACCTTCTTTCCGCCTCCGCATCCTTCCAAAGAGGAAGAGCGGCTCCACCGTCTGGACCCAAAACGTGCGCTCTCCTTTTATTTGGACCGCACTAAACAATTCCGGGTGGACGACCAGCTTTTCGTTGGCTACGTGGGTGCAAAGAAGGGAAAAGCTGTACACAAACGGACCATCTCCTGGTGGGTCGTTTTGTGTATAAAAATCTGTTATTCCATGGCAAAAAAAGAACCGCGTGTGGGGCTGCGCGCCCATTCTACTCGGGCCACAGCGGCTACTACTGCTTTGGGACGGGGGGTCCCTTTGCAGGACATCTGTCAGGCGGCAACGTGGGCTTCGCTTCACACGTTTGCCAGGCATTATTGCCTCGACGGTCAAGTCCGGAGGGATGGCTTCTTTGGCCGTTCTGTCCTCCAGGACTTTCTGGTGTGATCTTGGTTCGCAGACCCACCACCGGGGTTGGTATTGCTTGGGTATCTATTCTAAGGTGAGGAATCTAACTAACGTGTTTCTTTCAGATGAACAAGTTCCTTACCTTCGGTAACGATGTATCTGTAAGAAACATTAGTTAGTTAGATTCCTCACCGACCCACCCATCCTCCCCGTTCTGCGAACTGACATCTAGGGTTAAGGCTATCCCTTTCAGGGCCCTAGAATTTTTTGGCACCAGTATCGGTATCTTGCATGGCTCTGCGTTCCTGGCGCGGAAGGCTATGTACAAGAACTGACGTCAGCGCACGAGGGCGGCGTCTAAGTACTCCGACGTCATTTCGGCGCACGACGCCGACGACGGACGCGGAGCAAGAGACGACGCCTAGCGACGCGCATTGGTGTGACTTTTCCTGGGGCCGGTGCTCTGTTCGCTCCCTTGTCTCTTCGAATATTGAGTACTTTTTCAACATGGTGTTTTCTCATCATTCTATGATTTCTTATCATTGTTGTTTCAAAGGATTTTGCTCCTTTTTTGGCACACTGTTCCTATACTCTCACAGTTTTTGTAGTGGCTCCGCATTGTGGCGTGGAAAGGTTTCACAGTAGAAAACTGACATCAGCACGCCGAGGGAAATATAAGGCTCCATTGACGTCACTTCCGTGGACAAGGTCAGGACGGAGCTGGGCGACGCTGCCCCCTAGCGTGCAGAGGTACTGCTGGGGAAAATGTTTTCCAGATCCAGTCTGACTCCTGGGGATATTCTAAGTTAAGGAATCTGCGGCTAGACTGTGTGTCTATCAGATACATCATTACCGAAGGTAAGTAACTCGTTCATTTCGACTATTGTGTAGTGTTTAATGGGATCTTTAGTGTGAAGAGCCCAAGTTACATAGCAGGGATAATGGGAGGATCAGTAAAGAATCTGCAGTTAGAGTCTCGACCAAAAAAGGCATTGCTGAATTTAAATATCCTCTTCATTTTGACTTTGCAACTGTATCAGATAATTTCTGAAGGGATCATGGAAAAACTGGAAAATGTTACTGCTCAGGTTTAACTGAAAAAGGGCATTTTCAATCACTGTCATTATTTAATTCAATTCTTTATATCGTCAGCCAATATCTAGTGATTCCTTGGGACAAGCTGGACATGAAAGAAAGGAAGGAACCAACTGCGTAAATATGAATGGGTCGAAAGACAACTCGCTATCAACAAAATTTGTATCACAATCTACCCAACCTTGGAAGTGCGTTGCAGAGACACCTAAATCAAACTGGCTAATGTCAAACGAATCTGCTGTAAGCTTTTCCTTTACATTACTTACATCCACATTTCGGATGATAAATTATTATTTTGCTTCGTAGATGAGACTGTCTCAACTTAGTCTACCTTGTTTGCACCATTTTGAGTCTCTGTATATGCTAAATTCTGCAAGAGAAATACAAATTCTCACCTTGTTCAACTAAGGTCTCCTTGTATGAAACATCTTTTATTTAAAAAAAAAAAAACATTATCAGGGAAGGCACATCAGGTTTACATACATAATACTGTGCTTATAATTTTCAGAGAGGTTATATTGACAGCGACAATATGACAAGTTGCCGTGGCTTTCATAATTCAGCGCATTATGGTGGGTCCTGCCTCTGAAGGTGGTTAGGTAACATTTCACTCAAGTGGAGCAGTCCATCACATTTACATTATTCAGTTCCACTTCATGTTGAATGCTTTCTACACAAATGTTGTTACTTTAAGCACTCTGAAGACCTATTTGTATTATTATATTATTTAGGTTGTGGCCTTGATACACAATGGCGGATAATCGAATAACCCTCAGAAGAATCTGAGTGAACAACCATGGCTTTTACATTTCTTTTTTTGGTATTTAGTGGAATATGTGTCCTTGCTTTTTATCATAATTATTATCAGGCAACAATGTTGAGCATAGCCTAATCTATTCTCAGTGGTGGAGGTGCTTGCCTATCCCTTTTCGCACTCCTTGTTTCAAATTCCGAATGTAAGAGATTGGAGTATTAGTTGAGGGCGGTGAGAACCCACCTCAAATAGCAATCACAGTCCTTTTCACAGTGAAGTACAAAAGTCACTCAACAAACCTTTGCTTAATCCTCCTATAGCTTGGCACAAAACAGTCAGGCCTTACTTGGAGGCAAAGTGTAAAGTATTTAAGTGAAAACACAACACCCAAAAAATTGCAAACTACTTTAGAAAAATAGAGTACATTTTAATAAATAAAATGACACCAAAACAACAAAATCCAATTAGTAGAACCAAAGTTATGAATTTTTAAAGTTCAAGGTTCAAAATAGCGCCAAAAAGCATTAAGTGCCAACTGCAGTCATGGGGTTGTCTTGGACCGAGATAAAGTCAAATGTTAAGCAGTGTGTGAAGGAGCACGGATCAGATACTGGGACCTTGTTCATCCTGGTGATAAGTTTTACCTTCGGACTGTGTCTTGTGAATGGAAGTCAAAAAAACTCAGCTGGGCAACACAGCAGGCTGCGGCTTGGCCAAAGAAGGCTTCACATAGTTGGACAGCAGCTGTACGAGGTCTCAGGAGAGCCATTGACTATTGACGGGAATGTTCGCAGTGGTAGAAATTTGAATTTAGCTCCCAGAGAAGGTCCCTCGCAGGTCAGATACATTTTTCATGCCTTCGCCTGGTAAAGAATGTTAGTTTCTGACTTTTTTTGGAGCTTGTATTCTTCCAGCAGGCAAGGCTGCAGTGTAGGAAGGTGGATATCTGACTATGGTTACCCCCAACTTTTTGCCTAGTGTCTAGCTGGTTTTTCGACTTAGTTGGCCTGAGATCCTGCCATTCAGGGTCTCAGGCTGTCTGCTCTCTCTTTAAAATGGACTCCATGTACCCTAGGTACATAACCAATTGGTAAGGATCACCTTATTGGACCCTGTACAGTGTACCCTAGGTGCCCAGGGCATAGGTGTACCCTAGGCCTCCCAGGGGCTGCAGCATGTATTATGCCACCCCTGGTCTGGCCTTCCAATCAGACACAACTGGCTGATCACTCAGCTGGGGCAAGGTCGTGTAATCACCCCTTGCTTAGATATAGTATGCCTATATCTACCCTTATATATAGACACATGTGTACCTATCAGTCACTCCTATGGCAGGCCTTAACAATCTTGGAGACAGAGTGCTTGGTAACATGTGAGATGGTGCTCTAGCATGAGCTGAGCCTGTCTGCAGCTTTCGGAACCATGTCCTTATAGCTGTTCTATGATATAGCCTACCATATACTCTTAAAGTGCCTTATAATCTTAAACGGTTATGGTAACTATGGTTTGGCTTTATCAAAACATGTCGTGTAAGGTGTCTAACACTTTGGAATAATACCCCCATACCATTTCTGGTGATGAGGATATTATTCCTCCCTTCTAGAGGGAGAGACATGTTAAAATCCTACTTTGCTGTTTATCTCTAACCAAAGCCTCAGCATCACAAAATGGATGCTGCTGCCACAGACACAAGTCTGACCTCCTGCTGCTGGGAGTGATCCCAGCCAGGGAGGCCTGGACAATAGGTTTCCTGCTTGGGGAGGTGCTAGCACCTCCCCAGACAGCCTTTAGTGTATTGGGGCAGGGTGGGCTGAAAGGAATGAGACATGCCTGGGGCACACAAGGTGTTCCTTGCATAGTCCAGTTCAAACCGGCGCTGGGGCACTCCAGCCCCAGCTCTGGCGCGAAACTGGACAAAGGGAAGTGGGTGTAACCACCCCCTCCCAGGTGCCACCCATAAGGCGTGACCTAGCAGGTATCCCAGCCCCCCAGATTAGTATAAGAGTGGGAGTTGGGCCTCAAGACTTTAGATTATCCTGAACCTGCAAAACTGAACAGAAACTCTGGACCTTCGACATTCGACGAAAGAAGAAGACTGAAGAATCTCCCTTGTAGCCAAGGAGTGGCTACCCTGTGCAAACAGGCACCATCAAGAGACTACCCTTTGCTTTGCGACCGTTCTACGAGGAACCGACTGCAGAGCCCGACCAGAGCCTTGACTTCCAGACTTCTCCGACCCTCATCCACATCTGCAGCAGAGCTGAGATCCGTGGAGGCGACGAGCGACGTGGGACCGGCTACCTGGGAAAAGTGGCTAGTAACTTACAGCGCAGCTTCTGAGGTACCCTCGAAGTTGTGCACCGGGGATTGAGAAGCCCCAACCCCAAGCACCATCTGCACCGAAGATCAGCCCCCCACACTCCACGAGTCCTGCGTGGGGCCCTTCAGCATTTTTCTGCTTGCCGCGTCTGTCCGGTTGCTTGCCCGCTGGCTAGTGGCCTCTGTGACGACGCACCCTGAAATCTTCTGCGCTGGTTTGGCTCCTCCAGACTGGCTCCCGCTTCTCTGCAAAGAAGAAGCACCCCAGACCTTCCTGGTCTGCACCAGAAGCAAGTCCTTCGTTCTTCGTGGGTTCCGCTTGCCAAGGCTTGGTGAGTCCTAGTCCAACTTCGACGCCGCCGACAGCAAGAGCCTTCGTGGGACAGCTCGCCTCCTGGTCCTGGTCGTCCTCGACGCTTCCTGGTCCTCCTGGCTGCAGCGACAAGCTTCACCTTCACCTGCAACTCTTCACGACATCGCCTGGTTCCTTCCTGGTTCCACGTGGTCACTGGCTAGTGACCTTGACTCTGTCCCTTCTGCTTGCAGGTTTCTTCTCTTCTAGATCCCAGCCTTGGGATCCACCGGACACTCTTCACTGACTGCCTGTCAGCATCTTTCTTCAGGCATCCATAGGAGTCGACGACGAAAACGACGCATCTTCACCCCTATGCACCCGCAGCCTGTGGGCTAGGTAACTTGGGTACTCAGGTGCTCATCAGGATAGTGACTATCCTAGTGTCTAGTTTTCAAGTCTCAACTTCCTAGGTACTCCGGAAGTGTCCTAAATCTACCGTTTTCTAAACTGTACCATTGCTATTGACTTTTACGCATTACGCGTGAGTGTCTCCACTCTGCACACGAATCCCGTGGGCCTCCCACTTCCTAACTAACGCTAGTGTAGTGTAGCCCCAGCGATTCCCTAGGCCTAGGCCTATTCTATTTCCGTGACAGGGGTTCTTATACCACTTACTTAGTATATGGTTTGCGTGGCCCCTAGGGCCTAACTGTATTACTTACCTGTGTGACTTAATGTATGCTTAAATAAGACTGTTTTGTACTTACCTCTAATCTCATAAAGAGTGCTGAGGGTTTGCTTAGAATAAATACACTTTATTTTATATATATATCTGTTGTGGTGTCCTTTCATTTGGTATTCAAGGGATTATATATGGTATCACAGCTGGCTTCACATGCCATTCAGAGTTTAGCCTAAGACTGCTCTTGTCCATGCTACCACTAGGATAGCTGGTCTATAAGGTTGACTTTACAACCAATCACCATAAGGGTATTTGGACTGATATAAGGTGTACACTATAACTAGTGACATCATACATCAGGCCAACTTCTCACATTGGTGAGCAGCGGTTGGGATCTGAGCTTGCTGTTGTAATACCATTGTAATCTTGAGATACTGAATTGAAAGATCACACAGATATTGTCTAGGTACATATAACATAGATTATTATACTTAAGTCCTACTGGACTTTGTAGTTGTAGGTTGAAGGGAGTAACACACCCTGACTACAACTACTAGAGAGGTTTAGTAGATACAACTAGTGTAGGTAGGTGCACACACCACACCCTCACTAGATCATGCCTCTGGGAGGAGATCAAGTAGATGCTCTCTCAGGAGGGGCAGGTCTGCAGAAGACCCCCTCTAGGTATGATACCTTAACATTCCAGGTGATGAGACATTTGTGTACCTCCAGAGGAATAAAACAGGGTTCCAACCCTACCCTTAGACAGCTAGTGGAGCTTCTGGAGGCCTATGATGCTGAAAGAGCTGCCAGGGATGGTGCCATAGCTGTAGATAAGGGTCTACCCACCACAGATGAGTCAGATGGGACTTCAGAGGAAGAGGTAGACAGCCAGGGCCAAGTAGGAAGACTTAGCCAGGCTAACCTAAGCTTACATGGGAGTGTGCATGGGGTCCCCCCATACAGACCCACAAGTAGGCTTTCACAGAGAAGCAGGAGGGACAGATCCCCTTCAAGGGAATCCATCCACTCCCATGTCTCTAGCATCTCTAATGCTTCCTCTCACAGGGGAATGACTTCACCTGAGAGAAAGGAGCATGAAGCCAGAATGAGGGAAGCTAATCTGAGGATTCAGAGGGAAGAACTTGCCCTTGCCAAGGAGAAGCTTGCGCTGGCTAGAGAGCAAAAATTGTGTGGGTCAGAACCCACTGGTGGCAGCAACATTCCTAGAGATAGGGATAGGTCTTATGACCATAGAAACCTAAGCAAGATAGTCCCCCCATATCAGAATGGGGATGACATCCACAAGTGGATGACTGCTTTGGAGAGGGCCTGCAAAGTACAGCAGGTACCCCAAAGTCAGTGGGCAGATATCTTGTGGCTCTCCTTTTCTGACAAAGGTAGAGACAAGCTCCTCACAGTCAGTGATGAGGATGCAAACAATTACAAAGTCCTGAAGAGTGCTCTGATTGATGGGTTTGGCTTAACCACTGAGCAATATAGGTTGTTGTTCAGAGACACCCAGAAGACACAGACACAGGACTGGTCTGATTTTGTGGATTGTGCCACTAAGGCTTTGGAAGGTTGGTTAAATGGCAGCAAGGTGCAGGACTATACAGGATTGTACAACTTGATTATGAGGGAGCAGATCCTTAGTAATTGTCAGAACCAGCTTCTCCATCAACACCTGGTAGACTCAGATTTGACCTCTCCCCAAGAATTGGGAAAGAGGGCAGATAAATGGGTCAGGACCAGGATTAGGCCTGAAAATCAGGGTGGTGACCAAAAGAAAGATACCACCAAGCCTCAAGAGAAGGGTGGGGATAAAACAAAAGAGAAATCTTCCTCAGGGCCCCAAAACTCCACACAGGGTGGTGGGTCCCAAGCTCCCTCCTCTACCACAGTTAAAAAGCCTTACTGCCATGTGTGTAAAACACCTGGGCATTGGAAAACTGACAGCAGTTGTCCACAGGCTAAAACCAAAACTGTTCCTCCAACTACTCCTGTCACACCACCTATTACTGTCAGCAGTAATCCCCCAGGTGGTGGGAGTGCCCCCAAAAATTTGGTTGGGTTTTCTTGGGGAACACAGGGGGATTCTGGCTTAGCCAATTCCCCTACAGCAGCTACTCTTGTCTGTGATGGTGGCATGGGGTTTGCCAACTTCACTGCCTGTCCCAACACTTTGGGTAGGTACAGACAGGAGCCCTACATCAATGGTAGAAAAGCTGAGGCCTACAGAGACACTGGGGCTAGCATCACTATGGTGGCCCATAGGCTAGTTCCCTCTGAGCAGCTTTTGCCTGGTTTCTCATACCAGGTCACTAACATTGATGGCAAACAAAACAGTCATCCCATGGCAGAAGTATGTCTCAGCTGGGGAGGGGTCACTGGCCCTAAAAGGGTGGCAGTGTCTCCAACCTTGCCTGTGGACTGCTTGCTGGGGAATGACTTAGAACTCTCAGTTTGGGCTGAAGTTGAACAAGACACCCATTCCAGAATGGTAGGCCTTTCCAAAAAGGGTAGTGGGGTTGTGCCAGTCACAACCCCTGTCCAAGTAGATTTCCTCCCTGAAAAGGTTGGAAGGGCAGTGGTAGCCACAGCCCAGGCACAGACAGACTTCCCTGTAGAAATTGGCAGAGCTGTGACAGTCACAGCTCAAACACAAACTGAGTGCCTTCCTGAAAAGGTTGGCAAGGCTGTAATGGTCTCAGCCCATACTCAGACTGATATAGGTGTAGTGAAGCCTGAAACTATGGATCACTCCACACAAACAGAGAGTAGTGGGGAGGAAGAAAAGTCTCCCTCTCCCCAGACATTAGGAAAAGGTCAGCCTCCTCAGGGATCTGACCTCACCCCTTGTGAAGGAACTGCCCCAGAGGTAGCCAGGCCTGGCCTGGCAGAGCCTCTGATGTCAGTGGCCCCTTCCAAGGTGGGACCCAGTCTGGTGCAGGTAGCCTGCCTCTCTCTACCCTGCCTCAGTCAGCCCAGGGCTGCAGAGGTCAGGGAGGCCAGTGGACCCCAAGAGGGCCCCTGTCCACAAGAACCCCCCCATCAAAAGAATGAGGATTGCCTGGCTAGTAGCCCTAGCCAGGTGATGGGTAAAAACATTCCTGAGGGATCCCCTTCACAGGTAGTTAGGGACCTCCCCCAGAGGGATTCTGTTGGGCACAGGCAAACCTGGGACCTTAGGGCCCCAAACCTGACCTGTCCCTCCAGTAAGCCCACAAAAGGGACCCAGCCTCCAGCTTTAGGTAGCCAGAGGCTGACCCTGAGAGCACAGTGCAACTCAGTGAAAGAAAGAAAGGCATCCATGGTGGAGGATGATTGGAGGAAGCTGAGGCCTCACTTTGAGGACACTCACTTCAGTACTCCATCTCAACACCAGCCTTTTACTTTGCAAAGACACACCCAAGGTAGAGATTCCGTATGGTGGAGACCCTATGATACCTTTAGGATGAGGGATTGCTTAGTGGACCATGAGACAGGGGGTAACCATGCCAGTGCTGGTTCTTCCTTATATGGCCACTTAGGCAATAGAGGCTTACCTTGTCAAGGCCAGCCTTATCTCCTTTCGTTTGGGGGGGGGTTGTGTAGGAAGGTGGATATCTGACTATGGTTACCCCCAACTTTTTGCCTAGTGTCTAGCTGGTTTTTCGACTTAGTTGGCCTGAGATCCTGCCATTCAGGGTCTCAGGCTGTCTGCTCTCTCTTTAAAATGGACTCCATGTACCCTAGGTACATAACCAATTGGTAAGGATCACCTTATTGGACCCTGTACAGTGTACCCTAGGTGCCCAGGGCATAGGTGTACCCTAGGCCTCCCAGGGGCTGCAGCATGTATTATGCCACCCCTGGTCTGGCCTTCCAATCAGACACAACTGGCTGATCACTCAGCTGGGGCAAGGTCGTGTAATCACCCCTTGCTTAGATATAGTATGCCTATATCTACCCTTATATATAGACACATGTGTACCTATCAGTCACTCCTATGGCAGGCCTTAACAATCTTGGAGGCAGAGTGCTTGGTAACATGTGAGATGGTGCTCTAGCATGAGCTGAGCCTGTCTGCAGCTTTCGGAACCATGTCCTTATAGCTGTTCTATGATATAGCCTACCATATACTCTTAAAGTGCCTTATAATCTTAAACGGTTATGGTAACTATGGTTTGGCTTTATCAAAACATGTCGTGTAAGGTGTCTAACACTTTGGAATAATACCCCCATACCATTTCTGGTGATGAGGATATTATTCCTCCCTTCTAGAGGGAGAGACATGTTAAAATCCTACTTTGCTGTTTATCTCTAACCAAAGCCTCAGCATCACAAAATGGATGCTGCTGCCACAGACACAAGTCTGACCTCCTGCTGCTGGGAGTGATCCCAGCCAGGGAGGCCTGGACAATAGGTTTCCTGCTTGGGGAGGTGCTAGCACCTCCCCAGACAGCCTTTAGTGTATTGGGGCAGGGTGAGCTGAAAGGAATGAGACATGCCTGGGGCACACAAGGTGTTCCTTGCATAGTCCAGTTCAAACCGGCGCTGGGGCACTCCAGCCCCAGCTCTGGCGCGAAACTGGACAAAGGGAAGTGGGTGTAACCACCCCCTCCCAGGTCCCACCCATAAGGCGTGACCTAGCAGGTATCCCAGCCCCCCAGATTAGTATAAGAGTGGGAGTTGGGCCTCAAGACTTTAGATTATCCTGAACCTGCAAAACTGAACAGAAACTCTGGACCTTCGACATTCGACGAAAGAAGAAGACTGAAGAATCTCCCTTGTAGCCAAGGAGTGGCTACCCTGTGCAAACAGGCACCATCAAGAGACTACCCTTTGCTTTGCGACCGTTCTACGAGGAACCGACTGCAGAGCCCGACCAGAGCCTTGACTTCCAGACTTCTCCGACCCTCATCCACATCTGCAGCAGAGCTGAGATCCGTGGAGGCGACGAGCGACGTGGGACCGGCTACCTGGGAAAAGTGGCTAGTAACTTACAGCGCAGCTTCTGAGGTACCCTCGAAGTTGTGCACCGGGGATTGAGAAGCCCCAACCACCATCTGCACCGAAGATCAGCCCCCCACACTCCACGAGTCCTGCGTGGGGCCCTTCAGCATTTTTCTACTTGCCGCGTCTGTCCGGTTGCTTGCCCGCTGGCTAGTGGCCTCTGTGACGACGCACCCTGAAATCTTCTGCGCTGGTTTGGCTCCTCCAGACTGGCTCCCGCTTCTCTGCAAAGAAGAAGCACCCCAGACCTTCCTGGTCTGCACCAGAAGCAAGTCCTTCGTTCTTCGTGGGTTCCGCTTGCCAAGGCTTGGTGAGTCCTAGTCCAACTTCGACGCCGCCGACAGCAAGAGCCTTCGTGGGACAGCTCGCCTCCTGGTCCTGGTCGTCCTCGACGCTTCCTGGTCCTCCTGGCTGCAGCGACAAGCTTCACCTTCACCTCTTCACGACATCGCCTGGTTCCTTCCTGGTTCCACGTGGTCACTGGCTAGTGACCTTGACTCTGTCCCTTCTGCTTGCAGGTTTCTTCTCTTCTAGATCCCAGCCTTGGGATCCACCGGACACTCTTCACTGACTGCCTGTCAGCATCTTTCTTCAGGCATCCATAGGAGTCGACGACGAAAACGACGCATCTTCACCCCTATGCACCCGCAGCCTGTGGGCTAGGTAACTTGGGTACTCAGGTGCTCATCAGGATAGTGACTATCCTAGTGTCTAGTTTTCAAGTCTCAACTTCCTAGGTACTCCGGAAGTGTCCTAAATCTACCGTTTTCTAAACTGTACTATTGCTATTGACTTTTACGCATTACGCGTGAGTGTCTCCACTCTGCACACGAATCCCGTGGGCCTCCCACTTCCTAACTAACGCTAGTGTAGTGTAGCCCCAGCGATTCCCTAGGCCTAGGCCTATTCTATTTCCGTGACAGGGGTTCTTATACCACTTACTTAGTATATGGTTTGCGTGGCCCCTAGGGCCTAACTGTATTACTTACCTGTGTGACTTAATGTATGCTTAAATAAGACTGTGTTGTACTTACCTCTAATCTCATAAAGAGTGCTGAGGGTTTGCTTAGAATAAATACACTTTATTTTATATATATATCTGTTGTGGTGTCCTTTCATTTGGTATTCAAGGGATTATATATGGTATCACAGCTGGCTTCACATGCCATTCAGAGTTTAGCCTAAGACTGCTCTTGTCCATGCTACCACTAGGATAGCTGGTCTATAAGGTTGACTTTACAACCAATCACCATAAGGGTATTTGGACTGATATAAGGTGTACACTATAACTAGTGACATCATACATCAGGCCAACTTCTCACATGCAGACTCTAGCCAAAGAAGGCTCCTGGCTCCACAAAGCCGGACTCATTCTCCAAGAGGTCCTGCTGGATCGGGTTTGCTGCTGCGAAGAAGAGCATAGCAGGAGCAACCTGGATCTTTGGCCAAGCGGCAGTGCACCTTTGTCGATCAGCTTGCCGGTTGATACTGGTCCCCTGTTGGTTCTCAAAGCAAAAGGTTTCTAGGTCCCTGGTTTTAGGAAACTTCAGGAGGAGTACACTTTGACACCAGCCAAGTGTCCAGGACCTTTGGAGGCAGCACTTGTGGTTCATAACTCACTCCAGCAGAGGCTAGCAGCAGGTTCCTGGACAGGGTTTGATTAGGTGCAAAGGCAGAAAAAGTCCTCTTGGAGCATCCTGTTTCCCTGTAGGCCAAGCAGGAGGTCAGCCTTATGATCCTTGGAGTCCACTCATCTATCCTTGCTACAAGAGGTAGAGCAGGTCCAGTCTTCTAATCACTTCTCAGGTCAGAGACAGCAGGTCCAGTCCTCCTCTTTTCTTCCAAAGGTCCAGAAGTGATCTGAGGCAGGGTACTGGGGATGCCACATATATGCCCAGTGCCGGTTTGTGGCTGAGAGAAACTCCTGGCCACTACCTAGCCAGTAGGATAAAAATTCCCAAGGGTGATCCTACCCACTATTGCACAACTACATGTGTGTTTTACTGTAGACTATTCCGCAGTACCCTTCTCTTCCCAAATCCAAAATGGCAGAACTTTTCTTACCCTGGTTAGAGCTCCCTGTGCCTACTCAGAGTTGTGCCTATGATAATGGGCCACTCCCCCTCAATTTGGTGTGGAGCGATACTGTTTAGGAAGTTCAACGAGGCAGGCTTAGGTGTGGACTATATCTGCCTGTGCAGGGTAGGCACCCTCTGAAGCTCAGGAAAGTGCTACCACAATCCCCAGGCCATCCAGCTCAATGAAGAAAAACACCTGTCCACACTCAAGCCTTTTTTTCCACTGCCAGGCACAATATACATAAAGCCACATGAGAGCCATTAACAGTCAAGTGACCCTGGACACATGTAGAAAGGCACATTTGGCTCAGGTGGGAAAATGGCAACTTTCTGAAAGTGTATTTTTCTAAATAGTAATATAAAATCCCATTTTACTGTTAAGTTGGATTTTAAATTACTATTAAAATTAGTCCTTGAATCATTTTTCTAGCTGCTCCCAAAATGACATTACACATCGTAAATTGTTATAATGTAACCCAGTATTTCCCTAGCCTTGCAACCGTGAAAAACATGTTTAGAAGTTTTTGAATGTCAGGACATGTAAAACATTAAACATACATCTCCTGCTTTTTAAGTACTATGCATGCTGCCCTACGGGAATTTAGGGCCTATGTTGCTGTGTTTTATAGACATCAAAAAGGACGTTTTAGACCTGGCAAAAGGTTTACATTTCTAGGTTGAAATGGCAGTTTAAGACTACACACAAAGCAGGCCTGGGGACATGTTATACAGTGCTACTGTAGCGGGTGGCACAATGAATGCGGCAGACCACTTGTGGCTTTTAATTTATAGGCCTGCACACAGGGTCTGTCTTTGAGACAACTTTCCGACCCCCTGGCGAGATGTGCATTGACGTCCAGGAAAGGACACCGTAGAAACCTGCGTGGGTTGAGGTGTTACCTTTCCCTGGCAGAAAGCCAAATGGGTGTTGGCCCGAAATGCAGGATTCAAAGGATAAGCCGTCTTTAAAGTGCAAATGGTAAAAACTTGGGACCTAATGTTTAGGTAGACAGACTGGCACTTGGGACAGAGAGGGGAAAACCAGTTGTCAAACTAGTTTTTCAGGGACATGTAGCCTCCTTGGTAGCTTCTCCTCTGGGATGGGATAGGGAGCTCCACACACCGAGAGAGGGGTTCTGTTATCTTGAAAGTGCGCATTCTGGGATAGGCAGATGCCACACTTGGCCAGAAGTGGTCATTAGGAGGGAGGGGACCTAGTAGCTCATTGGCTACTGACTGCGTCCTTCCCTGAGGGCATTTTCTAAGCATAAAAAGGGCACCCATGCCACCCAGAACTCAGATCTTGATGGACTGAAAAAGGACTGCCCTACTGCACCATGGACCCGGCAAAAAGAGGCTGCACCAACGTGGACTTCACCTTATGAACCTGGTTGCCAGAAATGGGAGAAAAGACTGTGCCTGCTGAGTCCCACTCATGGAGAAGTTGACTTCTGAGCCCAGCCAACGCAAGAGACTCCCAGGTTCATTTGACTGACCTCCTGTTCGCAACTCAGGGCCACAACAGCAGAAGAAGTCTGCGGGGTAAGTTGGTAGCTAAGATATTCGAATTGCTGCTCCTCTCTGCTATGTAGCACCAGGATCTAGAGTCAGTGCCCCAAAGTCTGCTGGACCGGGAAGAGTCATCGGAGAGCAGCTTGATCATCCAGAAGGCAAGTTACCACCAAAAGAAGGGAACTGCTGAATCCACTGGACCAGGCGACTGGTAGCCCAGTGGACGTCTGCCAAGCTTGAGAGGACTTCTAGGGACATGAATCTCTGTGCCTACGATTGCCTCACAAATCCTGTGGACTGAGGAGTCGCCCAAAGAAGCCCTCCTTTCAACTGCAGCCTATTCAGCATCCTATATGCTTTGCATCAGGACCACTCCATAGAAGTCAATGGCAAGGAGCCACTGACACTGGAACTGGACTGGACTGCTTTCTTTCGGTAGCTGTTTTCGAGTACCTTGTTGGTCTGACATGCTCCCTGGCAGAGTTTGTCACCTAAAGTAACTCTAAATGACCCCCCAATACAGCTAACCAAAGTTTTCCTCAAAAATGTTTCTGAGTGCAACTTTTGAGTTTCAAGTCTCGGTCTCCCGGGCTGCACTGCGACAAGGACCTACGAACAGTAAGTCTGCTTCTGACTGTCCTCGTGGGACAAATTGGGACAAATTCTTCACAAGCAGGACCCAGCAGGCTCAGTCCTTTTGTTCGCTAGCCCAAGGAGCAGTAGGTGCAGTCCAACGTCAGTGCAGCCGCATCTTTGCTGGTTCCAGGCTCAGCTGAGCAGTCCTTCGGTCCTCTTCTCCAGTCAAGGGAGATCTGAGTTCTGGTTGCCAGGAGTGCCCCTTAAAGGGGATTTGCATTCACTAGCCAACGGGCTACTAGGGTCCATCCTGTCTGATGACAACTTCCTATGAAGTGCTGCATCTAGTTAACCTGAGGGCTCTATTCTGTCCATTCCCAAGATGTCAGAACCCCTCTCTTAGTGTGTGGAACTTTGGTAGCCTACCCTAGAGGTGTTGCTACCTGGGAGCTACACGCCCATGGAAAAACGGTGGGACCAGTGTTTCCCCCTCTCAGTCCCCAATGCCAACCTGTCTACCCAAACAAACGAGTAGCCACTCTCGAGTGTGGATACCCTTTGCCTTTTAAAAGCGGCATCCCCTTTGAGCAATCCGGATGGCTTCCTTCTCCAACAGCAAACCTCTATTGTTAACTGCCCTGGGAGCCATTGACACATCTTGCCCAGGCGTGAAGAAGGCTGTCACGTGGCCAGTCTCGGCAAATAGACACAGAAAAACGTAGGCACCAGAGTGATAACTTTTTAAAAGTTGCAAGTCTTACCTTAATTTCGACTTGGACATCAAGTCGGTCTAAATGTAACGTGTTATTTGAAGCCTTGAAGTACTAACTTTGGAAGTCAGCACAGCTTACTGGTCAGCGGGTAACTGTACTCACCAGTGGGGCTACAAGCCTCTATCACAGTAAAAATGGCAATTGCTAATTTTTACTGTCAGAACATGTAAAATGCATGTTCTGCTTTTTTATTAAGGGGCACCCTGTCTTAGGGCTCGATCGGCCTTCTGTAGAGGCGTATTATACATATTAAAAAGGGAGTTTGGACTTTGCTGTGCCATTTCTTAAAATGACAAAGTTGAGTTAGCAGTTTTAAGCTGCTCTTCCAGCCTACAGTAGCAGGTTTTACCATGTCACACTGAAGATGGCACAAGTGCTGCAGTCCTTGAGGGACCACTCAAACCTACAGGCTATGGGTAGCCCTGCTATCATATACTTGGGACTCAGAAGTAAGTTAGCTTATTCCAATTGAGTATAGCCCAGTCAAATGTACATGTTTTAAGGGTCAGGGCACTGGCATTGCGGTTTGGTTAGCAGGCCTAAGTGCACTCTGAGTAGAAAAGCCAGCAGTGTTAATCCAAACACTCCTTACATCAAATATCACTCTGCCTACCTTTTTCAGCCCGCTTCATCTTTCAGGGAGGATGAAGAGAGGCTTCACCGCCTGTTCCCGAAAATAGCTCTTTCGTTCTACCTTGTTTGACCAAAGACCATTGGGTTAATGATCAACTCTTCATCTAGTTCACTAGAGTGAAAAAGGGCAAGGCTGTGCAGAAGCGAACAATCTCTCAAAGGATTATACTCTGCATGAAGATATGTGAATTACTAGCTAAAAAGCAGCCTCCTGAGGGCTTGCAGTCACATTCCACTAGGGCCAAGGCTGCTACTACTGCTGTAACACGCAGAGTACCTGTCTTGGTAATTTACCAAGCCACTACATGGTAGTCGCTCCACACGTTCATGAAGCACTACCACTTGGACATTCAGGTCCTTTGAGACATGCACTTTGCCTATTCGGTTCTCCAGAACTTTCCAGATTGAGCGAGTTCGCAGACCCAGCTCCTGAGAGGTATTGCTTAGGTATCTATTCTAAGGTGAGGAGTCTGTAGTTCGAAGTCTCTATCAGAAGAACAAGTTAGTTACTTTCAGTAATACTTTTTCTGGTGGAGACTAACAACAGATTTCTCAACGACCCTCCAACCCTCACTGCACTGCGAAATGGGCTCTTCACTCTAAAGATCCCACTAGAAAATGCACACATATTGGTTTTTAAGGGGCTCTGTGTTTTTGGCATAGGGCGTCACTTTCGGCGCAGACAAAGCCAATGGAGAGTCGATCGATGCCATATGCCGGCTCGCAGTTACTGCTCAACATTTTCCAGATCCAGTCTGACGCCTGGGGACATTTTAAGGTGTTATCTAAGGTAAGTAACTTGTTTATTTGTGACTAGGGCCAATGTTGCTTCCTAAGATCTCGGGCTCCAAACCCTTTATGTTTCTGGCCCTCCTTTAAGGGTGTCTGGTCATTTTCATCAGTATTATGCACATCTAGGAGCTTGAAGTGCCTACAGGTTTGCTCCTCATCAAGAAAGCTGAACCTTGCACTTTTCTGATTACTTCACTGGATCGTTATCCCAAACTTCTGATAAAGGCTTTTAAGCACAGATTACTCACCTTGTGAATTCCCCCAGGTGCCTGACTGGATTCAGAAACACTCACTCATCAGAAGGTGGCATCATGCTTCTCTGTGTCAGATTAATCCCGTACCGAATGAGACAATGTGCCAATATATTTGCACAACCTGCCTCAACAACAAAAGCAGTCTGTCCTTTCAAGGTAAAGGCAGGGGATCAGGCCGACCGTGTTCAGGCACCTCTGGCAACAATCTACCCAAACCCCACCCCTTCACGCAGCTGCTGTAATACTGCTTTAAATCACCCTCGATAGCGCACCGTCGCTCAGTGGGAGGTCGCATCACATTTTACCTCCGCAGGTGGAGGAGCATCACTTTCGATCACTGAGTGCTCCAGATTGTGGAACATGGTTACTCCCTACCTTTCTCGTCACATCCCCAGATATTGCACCCACACCACATTTCCTCTGGGGCACCAGTTATCCATAATCTGTGGGGATGTTAAGGCCAAGGGAGCCGTAGAGAAGATGCTTGCTTAGAAATCAGGACTGTTTGTGGTTCTCATTATTTACTAGTTGTGGGGAAGAAAAGAGCCATCACCCCATTCTAGATCTTCCCGCTTTGAACTTCTTCCGCTGGAAGGACAAGTTCAAAATGCTTATTTGCCAAAGTTCTATTTGCTCTGGATCAAGGAGCCTGACTCGTAGTTTTGTAACTATAGGATGCCTATTTTTACTATCCTGCCCTGCAATCCCAAAGATGTTCAGGTAGGCCAGGAGCACTTTCACCTACATGTGCTTCCCTTTGGCCTTATCAGTGCACCTCTGGTGTCCACGAAGGTGATGGTGGGCGTTATGGCCCATCTGCAGGGCTTGGGAATTTCTGATGGATACATCTGCCAGTGGATTCCTCACCTTGTGAATATCCCCTGCGCCAGCATTCCACGGAACTTTTCTTCCCCAGCATTCCACGTCGACGTGGGCGACGTCACAATACATCGGCTCCGCACGCGACTCCGTACGACGTCATCGGAGCCATAAGAAGCCCACGTCGGCGTGATGACGTCAGTTCCCTTTTTTCCGCGCCGTCGACGCGCAACGGTTTTTTCCCAGTGCTCTCTAGATACTTTGTAATCTAGTGGTGTATTCGTGTTAAAATCGGAATGTCTTCGACGAGGAAGTCGGGCTTTAAGCCCTGTAGGGAGTGCGGAGGCCTGATGTCCATGACGGATCCGCATCAGAATTGTTTATGGTGTCTCTCTTCTGATCATGATGTGGATGAGTGCGGGTGCTGTAGGAGCATGAATCCTAAAGCACTGAAGGAGAGGAAGACCAAACTCTTCATGAAGAAGATCGGTGAGGAGAAGAGAGGGAGGAAAAAGGAGAAGTCCAGGCGGGAGTCTTCGACTTCGAGGTCGTCGAAGTCGAAGAAGCACCATAAGAAGAGGAAGCATTCTTCTCGGCGTCGGTCCTCGAAGTCTAAGAGGTCGAGGTCGGCTTCGCCTCGTCGTCGTCAGAGCAAGATCTTGTCTCCTTCGCCTTCTCCGGATAAGTCGTCGAAGTCTCCCTCTCCGAAGCGGACTCCGGCTCGTTCCCCGACGCCGTCTCCGGCGCCGTCCAAGGCTTCGACTCCTGGTCGGGTGGAATCTGATGTGGAGCAGGAGCAGGAAGAGTCTGTCCCGGTGCCTGATGACTCCGTGGTTCCGGTGGAGGATTCGGAGGAGCCGACGCCGGTGGCTCCACAGGAGGATACAGGGGCAGTTCCTTATCCCCAATTCCCGGCTCCAGGTACGGATCCTTCGGGATTTCTGAATGCCATGTATGGCATTTTTCAGAGAGCATCCTTCCCATCCGGAGCACCAGCAGGTCCCGTGGGTCCGATGGCGTTTTCTCTGGGAGTGCCGCAGCAATATGCTCAGGCTCCTTTTATGCCTTTTATGCCGATGGCGCCTTCTTGGCAGTTTCCGGCGCCGGTTGGGAATCCGGCTCGACCTCGGATGGATGGTCAATCTTCGGAGCCTTCTTTGACGCCGAGGCCGACTCCATCGACGCCGCATCCGGCGCCGCCGACTCCACCTGTAGCGCCTCCGACGCCGATGCCTTTGGCTCCACCGACGCCGCGTACGACGTCGACGACGCCGGCTCCCCGGAATCGATCGAGGCGTGAAGCCCAAAGGGTTTTGGAGGAGGAAAGATTTCGTGCTGAGGTGGAAGAAGGTGAGGTCGACTCTTCTTCGGACGAGTTTGGAGGTATAGAGGTAGCAAGTGGTTTGGATACCACCCCGGAGTGGGAGCATGCTTCTGCAAGGTCTTCTCCACCACAGGAATTGGCGCCCTACCATGTTGTGATCAAGAAGGCCGCGGAGTTGTTAGATCTGCAGCTGCCCTCTGTGGAATACAAGTCCAATCTGCTCACAGAGGTGTTGCACTCCCCGACGTCGGCTTCTGAGCCTTTGCTACCTTTCAATGAGGCTCTCCTGGAACCAGTATTGGAGGTGTGGAAGAAGCCTCTGTCAGCTCCAGCAGTTTGCAGGCAGGTGGCAAGGAGATACAGGGTTGCGCCAGGAGACCCGGATTTTTTATCCACGCATCCTTCTCCGGAGAGCCTAGTGGTGCAGGCTTCATGTTCTAAACATGCCTCGGGTGCTTTCCCCCAATCTCCTGCTGATAGGGAGTCGAAGAAAGTTGATCAGGCGGCCAAAAAGTCTTTCTCCTCAGGAAGTATGGCATTGAAGTCATCAAATGCTACGTGCCTGCTGGGGCGTTATGTTCATGCCCTGATGGACTCTATTAAGACTCTGGCCCCTAAGTTACCTGAGGGGGATAAGTCGTCCTTCATGGAGGTTGTGGCGGACACTCAGGCAGCTGCCAGGCAGGTGATCCAGTCTGGGCTGGATACGGCGGACTCTGTGGCGAGAATTATGGGGTCGTCCATTGCCGCAAGGAGACAAGCTTGGCTCCGTTCCTCAGGGTTTTCTGCGGATGTCCAGGCCACGCTGGTGGATCTGCCCTTTGATGGACAAAAGTTGTTTGGGGAGAAGGCAGATTCTGCTCTTCAACGTTTTAAGGACAGTAGGTTAACGGCGAAGTCCTTGGGTCTGCAGGTTCCTGTGAGAGGTTCAACTTTCCGTAAGGTTAGGGGATTCGGAAGGTCATCCTTTCGCTCCTTCCGACAGCCACAACAACAGCAGCAACAACAGCAGCAGAATCCCCTCTATCGCTCCTATAGAGGGAAGCAAAGGGGTCGGAGAGGTTCTGGTCGTAACCCCTCTTCTTCCTCCTCCTCCTCTGCTCCAAATGAGGCTTCAGGGAAGCAGCCCTAGATCCCCCATCCCGGATCATGTAAGACCTGTGGGGGGTCGGGTGTCCTACTTTCTACGGGGTTGGAAATCTGTTACAACCGACCTTTGGGTTTTGAACCTCGTAGAGACTGGGTACGCCCTTCCCTTTCGGGAGTTTCCTCCCCCTTACCCTCCTTGCCAAGGTTATTGCTCGGAGGACCACCTGCTTCTCCTGCAGAAAGAAGTTCTGGCCTTGTTTCAGAAGGGCGCAATAGAGGTGGTTCCGGAGCAGGAAAGGGGTCAGGGATGCTACTCCCGGTATTTCCTGATCCCCAAGAAGGACGGCAGATTGCGTCCGATTCTGGACCTCAGAATCTTGAATTTTTACCTGAAACAGGAGAAGTTCAAGATGCTGACCCTTGCGCAGGTTCTTCAAGCGTTGCAGCAAGGAGACTGGATGGTGTCGCTCGACTTGCAGGACGCGTACTTCCATGTCCCAATCCTGAAGTCGCACAGGAAGTATCTCCGTTTTACGGTTGGGTCGCAACATTATCAGTTTGCGGTCCTCCCGTTTGGTCTTACTACTGCACCTCGAGTCTTCACAAAGGTGATGGCAGTGGTGGCTGCTCATCTCAGGAGGTCGGGGATTCCGGTTTTCCCCTACCTGGACGACTGGCTTCTGAAGGCAGAGTCCCCAGAGATGGTGCAGCGTCATCTGCAGGTGACAACTCAGCTGTTATTCGACTTGGGTTTTTCGATCAATGTGCCCAAGTCTCACCTGGTGCCCTCTCAACGCAACCTGTTTATAGGGGCAGTACTGGACACTACTGTGTGTCGAGCATTCCCTCCTCCTCAAAGGATTCTCGACATTCAGGAGATGGTCCCTTTATTCCACAGTGGAGCGGTTGTTCCAGTTCTGAAGGTCCTTCGCCTGCTCGGTCTGTTCGCTTCCTGCATTCTGTTGGTCAACCATGCACGCTGGCACATGAGGGCGCTCCAGTGGTGCCTCCGCAAGCAGTGGTATCAGCACAACGGGGATCTCGGGGAGTCGATCAAGATCTCCGGAGAAGCTGCAGCGGATCTGTCTTGGTGGAGCGTGGAGGGCAATCTGTCCCAAGGAAAGCCTTTCCATCTACCTCCATCGGTGGCCACAGTGATAACGGATGCCTCCACCCTAGGGTGGGGTGCTCATCTGGGGGATCTGGAGATCAAGGGTCTTTGGTCTCCAGAGGAGAGGTTGTTTCATATCAACCTTCTGGAGTTGCGGGCGATTCGTTTGGCACTCAAGGCCTTTCTCCCTTCCCTTCGCGGTCGGTCAGTTCAAGTCCTGACGGACAACACGACCGCGATGTGGTATATAAACAAACAGGGAGGAGTAGGGTCTCTTTGTCTCTGCAGAGAGGCCCTGCGGCTGTGGTCCTGGGCTCAGGACCATCAGATTTGTCTGATGGCAAATCATCTGGCCGGGGTGCTGAACGTGCGTGCGGACAGTCTCAGTCGGCAGTTCTCCGCCGACCACGAGTGGAGGCTCCATCCGGAGGTGGTTCGTCACGTCTTTCGGACGTGGGGGACTCCTTGGGTGGACCTGTTTGCCACCCGAGAAAACGCGCACTGCCCGTCATTCTGCAGTCTCCAGTATCCGATGCAGGGGGCGTTGGGGGACGCGTTTCAGTTGAGTTGGAGCTCACGACTCCTTTACGCGTTTCCTCCCATACCCTTGATTCCTCGGGTTCTGAGGAAGATTCGCCAAGACCGGGCCCAAGTCATATTGGTCGCCCCGGACTGGCCAAGAAGGGTGTGGTACACAGATCTTCTCCACCTCTCCTCGTGCCCTCCGCTCCGTCTCCCTCTGAGGGCAGACCTCCTCTCGCAGTCGGAGGGGCAGGTTCTACACCCCCACCTCCAGAGCTTACACCTTCATGCCTGGAGATTGAACGGGGCAACCTGAGTTCCTTCTCTCTCCCACCTGATGTGGTGGACGTTATTTTATCGGCCAGGCGACACTCCACCAAGTCCATATACTCCTACAGGTGGTCTAAGTTTGTAAAGTGGTGTGGAGAGAGGTCCATTGACCCTTTAAAGGCTCATCTTTCTGATGTGCTTCAGTTTGCTCTTTCCTTGGCTCAGCAGGGCTGTGCGGTGGCCACGGTTAAGGGCTACCTTTCGGCCTTGTCGGCATTTCTGTGCCTTCCAGATCAACCTTCGTTATTTAAATCTCCGGTTGTTCTGAGGTTCATCAAGGGTCTTACAAACATGTTTCCTCCCACTCCATTTGTAATGCCTCAGTGGGACCTTAATCTTGTCTTAACCTTTTTAATGGGGTCCCCATTTGAGCCTCTTCATAATTGTCCTTTGAGGCTGTTGTCCTTTAAGGTGGTCTTTCTTGTAGCCATAACCTCGGCAAGGAGGGTAAGTGAGCTTCAAGCTCTTAGTTCCAAACCTCCTTTTCTTACCTTACATGCTGAAAGGATGGTTCTCAGGACCAGGGCTGCTTTCCTGCCAAAAGTTGTTACTCCTTTCCATTTGGGGCAGTCTATTACCCTCCCTGTTTTTTATCCACCCCCTCATCCTTCCAAAGAAGAAGAAAGACTCCATCGCCTTGACCCGAAGAGGGCTATGAGTTTTTATTTGGACAGGACCAAGGACTTTCGTGTTGATGACCAGCTTTTTATTGGCTACGTTGGTCGTTCTAAAGGTAGAGCGGTGCACAAGCGCACGCTGTCAAGGTGGATTATACTGACCATCAAGATCTGCTACGCCTTGGCTGGTAAGACTCCTCCTGAGGGTATTCGTGCTCACTCTACTAGAGCTAAGTCTTCCACATCTGCTCTGGCCCGGGGTGTTCCTGTGGCAGATATTTGTAAGGCCGCGACTTGGGCCTCCCTCCATACTTTCGCAAAGCATTATTGCTTGGACTCTGAGATGAGGAGGGAGGGCCACTTCGCGCGCTCTGTCTTGCAAGACTTTCTGGTATAGGAAGGTGGACACCCTCCTCCGGGAGTGGGGACTGCTGTGGGAATCTATTCACAAGGTGAGGAATCCACTGGCAGATGTATCCATCAGAAGAACAAGTTACTTACCTTCGGTAACGCTTTTTCTGGTGGATACAGTATCTGCCTGTGGATTCCTCACCAACCCACCCGCCTCCCCGTTGTCCACCTTTTGTATACTATGAAATAGGTCTTGTTTGAAATGCTTATATTTTCTCTTGTACATTTGTAGGTAATGCTTGTTTGATTAGCATTCCTTTGTTTTGTATGCTATGTATATGTATTGGTTTTTCTATATACTGTGTATACTTGGGTTTGTCGTTGGTTCACCTGTTCGCCTCGAAGGCACGGAAAAAATGGGTGGAACTGACGTCATCACGCCGACGTGGGCTTCTTATGGCTCCGATGACGTCGTACGGAGTCGCGTGCGGAGCCGATGTATTGTGACGTCGCCCACGTCGACGTGGAATGCTGGGGAAGAAAAGTTCCGTGGAATGCTGGCGCAGGGGATATTCACAAGGTGAGGAATCCACAGGCAGATACTGTATCCACCAGAAAAAGCGTTACCGAAGGTAAGTAACTTGTTCATTAGTGCCTCAACGACTGGCTACTGAAGGCAGGTTTGCCTCAGTTGTAAGCCTCCTTGAGACAACTGCTGACATTTTTATGTTTCTCTGTGAACATGCCAAAGTCATACCGAACTCCTTCGCAAAGGTTCCCCTTCATAGAAGGCATTCTGGATACCGTGCTCTTCTGAGTTTTCCCTCCACATCAGAGAGCAGGACTTTCAGGCTATGATCCTTTAGTTTCAACCCTTGACCTGGGTCTCAGTGAGAGCGGCTCTGAGGCTCCGGGGCATCTTGGTCTCCTGCATTCTGCTTGTGGACCACACTAGGTGGCAAATGCAGACTCTGCAGTGGGATCTGAAGTCTCAGGGGGCTCAGCACCAGGGAAACCTGTCAGAATCCATTCAGGTATCGAAGTAGACTGTAGGAGAGTAGGGTCTGCTTTCTATGTTCACCCCCACTTTTTGCTTTTCCTTCACTGGTTTTCGACTTAGATGTGGCTGTGGGCCTGCTGATCAGACCCACAGCCCAGCTGTTCTCTCTCTAGATTTATACTATGTACTATAGGTACATAACCCAATTGGTAAGGATCACCTTATAGGTCCCTGTACAGTGTACCTTAGGTACCCAGGGCCTAGGTGTACCCTTGGCGTACCAGGGCCTGCAGCATGTATTATGCCACCCCTGGCCGGCCTTCCATTATGACACAACTGGCTGATCACTCAGCTGGGGCAAGATTGTGTAATCACCCCTTGCTTAGGTGTAGTATCCTTATGTATGCTTAAATAAGACTGTGTTGTACTTACCTCGAATCTCATAAAGAGTGCTGAGGGTATTGTGACTACAATAAATACATTCTATTTTTATATATATCTGTTGTGGTGTCCTTTCATTTGGCATTCAAGGGATTGCAAATGGTATAACAGCTGGCTTCACATGCCATACTGAGTTTAGCCTAAGACTGCTCTTGTCCATGCTACCACTAGGATAGCTGGTCTATAAGGTTGACTTTACAACCAATCACCATAAGGGTTGTTTGGGCTGATATAAGGTGTACACTAGAACTAGTGACATCATATATCAGGCCAACTTCTCACATTGGTGAGCAGCGGTTGGGATCTCAGCTTGCTGTTGTAATACCATTGCAATCTTGAGATATCAAATTGAAAGATCACAAAGATATTTGTAAGGTACATATAACATAGCTTATAAATACTTAAGTTAGTTGTTGTAGGTTGAAGGGCCTAGCACACCCTGACTACAACTACTAGAGAGGTTCTAGTAGGTACAACTAGTGTAGGTAGGTGCACACACCACACCCTCACTAGATCATGTCTCTGAAAGGAGATCAAGGTGATGCTCTCTCAGGGGAGGGACATCCTAGAAAGATACCCTCTAGATATAATACCCTAACTTTTCAGGAGATGAAACAATTGTGTACCTCCAGAAAGTTAAAACAGGGTTCAAACCCTACCCTCATTTATCTAGTGGAACTCTTAGAAGAGTATGATACTCAGAGAGCCTCCTAAGATGGTACTCTGGTCTGGATCTTGCTCTCCAGTGGTTGAACCTGACCCCCACCTACCAGGTGGCCCAGGTACACAACCTTGCTCTGCCCTATCTGGCACTTAGTGGCCTTGATAGTGAGGCCTGCCTTTTGCAGGGCCTCTAAAACATTCCTCAGGTGGACCAGGTGATCCTCCCAGGTGGACCTAAAGACAGCAATATAATCAAGATAAGCTGCACAGTAGTCATCCAGGCCTGTACGGACTTGATTCCCCAACCTTGGGAAAGTGGCAGGTGCATTCTTCAAGCCAAAGGGCATTACCACAAATTGATAATGTCCTCCTGGGGTTGAGAAAGCAGTTTTGGCCTTTGCATCCTCAGCTAGTCTGATTTGCCAGTAGCCTGCTGTCAGGTCAAATGTACTCAAAAACTTGGCAGCTGCCAATCTGTCAATGAGCTCATCTGCCCTAGGTATTGGGTGGGCATCTGTCCTAGTGACAGCATTGAGACCTCTGTAATCCACGCAAAACCTCATCTCTCTCTTACCATCTTGGGTGTGAGGTTTTGGCACCAGAACTACAGGACTAGCCCAAGGGCTCTCTGAAGGTTCAATGACTCCCAGCTCCAACATCTTTTGTACCTCAATCTTTATGCAGTCCCTGACATGGTCAGGTTGCCTGTAGATTTTACTCTTCACAGGCAGACTGTCACCAGTGTCCACCTCATGGGTGCACCAGTTTGTCTGACTTCGGGTCAGAGAGAACATATGTCTGTAGGACTGCAGAACTTGCCTGCAGTCCTGTTGCTGATGGTCAGTGAGGCTGTCAGAAAAGACCACACCATCAACTGAACCATCATCAGGGTTCTGAGTCAACAGGTCTGGGAGAGAGTCACTCTCTTCCTCCTGCCCCTCATCTGTAGCCATGAGTAAGCCCATGTCTGCCCTGTCAACATATGCCTTCAATCTGTTGACATGAAGCACCCTGTGGGGTCTTCTGGGAGTCCCAAGGTCCACCAAGTAGGTGACTTCTCCCTTTTTCTCAACAATAGTGTGGGGTCCAGACCATTTGTCTTGGAGTGCTGCTGGGGCCACTGGCTCCAACACCCACACTTTCCGCCCTGGCTGGTACACAGTCAGCACAGCCTTTTGGTCATGCCAAGCTTTTTAAAGTTCTTGGCTTGCCTCAAGGTTTTTAGAAGCCTTCTTCATATACTCTGCCATCCTGGAGCGGAGGCCAAGTACATAATCCACTATGTCCAGTTTGGTTTGTCTGAGAGGTCTCTCCCATCCTTCCCTTACTAGACACAGGGGTCCCCTTACAGGATGCCCAAACAAAAGCTCAAAAGGGCAGTAGCCAACCCCCTTTTATGGGACTTCTCTGTAAGCAAACAGAAGGCAGGGTAAAAGGATGTCCCATCTTCGCCTAAGCTTGTCCGGTAAACCTTTTATCATCCCTTTTAGTGTCTTGTTGAACCTCTCAACAAGCCCATTGCATCGTGGGTGATAGGGGGTAGTGAATTTGTAGTTTACACCGCACTCCTTCCACATTGCAGTCAAATATCCTGACATGAAGTTGGCACCTCTGTCAGACACAACCTCCTTTGGAAAACCCACTCTGGAGAATACTCCAAGTAGGGCTCTTGCCACAACAGGTGCTGTTGTGGTCCTCAGGGGTATAGCTTCTGGATACCTGGTGGCATGGTCCACCATCACCAGTATGAATCTGTGCCCAGATGCTGTTTGGGGGTATATTGTGTGAGAAGTTGGCAATGTGAGAAGTTGGCCATGTGAGAAGTTGGCCTGATAAATGATGTCACTAGTTCTAGTGTACACCTCATATCAGTCCAAACAACCCTTATGGTGATTGGTTGTAAAGTCAACCTTATAGACCAGCTATCCTAGTGGTAGCATGGACAAGAGCAGTCTTAGGCTAAACTCTGAATGGCATGTGAAGCCAGCTGTGATACCATATATAATCCCTTGAATACCAAATGAAAGGACACCACAACAGATATATATATAAAATAAAGTGTATTTATTCTAGTCAAACCCTCAGCACTCTTTATGAGATTAGAGGTAAGTACAACACAGTCTTATTTATGCATACATTAAGTCACACAGGTAAGTAATACAGTTAGGCCCTAGGGGCCACGCAAACCATATACTAAGTAAGTGGTATAAGGACCACTGTCACGGAAATAGGATAGGCCTAGGCCTAGGGAATCGCTGGGGCTACACTACACTAGCAACAGTTAGGAAGTGGGACGCCCACGGGATTCAGGTGCAGAGTGGAAACACTCACACGTAATGCGTAAAAGTCAATAGAAATAGTTGTTAGAAATTAACAGTTTAAGGACACTTCTGAAGCAGCTAGAGAGTCGAGACTCGGAAACTAGACCCTAGGATAGTCACTACCCTTGTGAGCACCGAAGTACCCAAGTTACCTAGGCCACGGACTGCGGGTGCATAGGTGTGAACTTGCGTCGGGTTTCGTCGTGGACTTCTATGGATGCCTGAAGGAAAGTTGCTGACAGGCAGTCAGTGAAGAGTGTCCGGTGGATCCCAAGGCTGGGATCAAGAAGAAAGGAGACCTGCAAGCAGAAGGGACAGAGTCAAGGTCACTAGCCAGTGACCACGTGGAACCAGGAAGGAACCAGGCGATGTCGTGAAGATTACAGGTGAAGGTGAAGCTTGTCGCTGCAGCCACGAGGACCAGGGAACGTCGAGGACGACCAGGACCAGGAGGCGAGCTGTCCCACGAAGGCTCTTGCTGTCGGCGGCGTCGAAGTTGGACTAGGACTCACCAAGCCTTGGCAAGCGGAACCCACGAAGAACGGAGGACTTGCTTCTGGTGCAGACCAGGAAGGTCTGGGGTGCTTCTCTTTTGCAAGGAAGCGGGAGCCAGTCTGGAGGAGCCAAACCAGCAGTGAAGATTTCTGGATGCGTCGTCACAAAGGCCACTAGCCAACGGGCAAGCAACAGGACAGGCGCGGCAAGCAGGAAAATGCAGAAGGGCCCCACGCAGGACTCGTGGAGTGTGGGGGGCTGATCTTCGGTGCAGATGGTGCTTGGGGTTGGGGCTTCTCAATCCCCGGTGCACAACTTCGAGGGTACCTCAGAAGCTGCGCTGGAAGATACTCGCCACTTTTCCCAGGTAGCCGGTCCCACGTCTCTCGTCGCCTCCACGGATCTCAGCTCGGCTGTGGATGTGGATCAGGGTCGGAGAAGTCTGGAAGTCAAGGCTCTGGTCGGGCTCTGCAGTCGGTCCCTCGTAGAACTTCAGCAAAGCAAAGGGTAGTCTCTTGATGGTGCCTGTTTGCACAGGGTAGCCACTCCTTGGCCACAAGGGAGATTCTTCAGTCTTCTTCTTTCGTCGAATGTCGAAGGTCCTGAGTTTCTGTTCAAGTTGCAGGTTCAGGATAATCTAATCTCCTGGGGCCCAGCTACCACTCTTATCCAAATCTGGGGGGCTGGGTTACCTGCTAGGTCACGCCTTATGGGTGGGACCTGGGAGGGGGGTGGTTACACCCCCTTCCCTTTGTCCAGTTTCGCGCCAGGACTGGGGCTGGAGTGCCCCAGCACCGGTTTGAACTGGACTATGCATGGGACACCTTGTGTGCCCCAGGCATGTCTCATTCCTTTCAGCCCTCCCTGCCCCAATACACTAAAGTCTGTCTGGGAAGGTGCTAGCACCTCCCCAAGCAGGAAACCTATTGTCCAAGCCTCCCTTGCCGGGATCACTCCCAGCAGCAGGAGGTCAGACTCGTGTCTGTGGCAGCAGCATCCATTTTGTGATGCTGAGGCTTTGGTTAGAGTTAAACAGCAAAGTAGGATTTTAACATGTCTCTCCCTCTAGAAGGGAGGAATAATATCCTCATCACCAGAAATGGTATGGGGGTATTATTCCAAAGTGTTAGACACCTTACACGACATGTTTTGATAAAGCCAAACCATAGTTACCATAACCGTTTAAGATTATAAGGCACTTTAAGAGTATATGGTAGGCTATATCATAGAACAGCTATAAGGACATGGTTCCGAAAGCTGCAGACAGGCTCAGCTCATGCTAGAGCACCATCTCACATGTTACCAAGCCCTCTGCCTCCAGGATTGTTAAGGCCTGCCATAGGAGTGGCTGATAGGTACTCATGTGTCTATATATAAGGGTAGATATAGGTATACTATATCTAAGCAAGGGGTGACTACACGACCTTGCCCCAGCTGAGTGATCAGCCAGTTGTGTCTGATTGGAAGGCCAGACCAGGTGTGGCATAATACATGCTGCAGCCCCTGGGAGGCCTAGGGTACACCTATGCCCTGGGTACCTAGGGTACACTGTACAGGGTCCAATAAGGTGATCCTTACCAATTGGTTATGTACCTGGGGTACATGGAGTCCATTTTAAAGAGAGAGCAGGCAGCCTGAGACCCTGAATGGCAGGATCTCAGGCCAACTAAGTCGAAAAACCAGCTAGACACTAGGCAAAAAGTTGGGGGTAACCATAATCAGATATCCACCTTCCTACATATTGGTCCTACAATGTCTATCCCCACTCTCTCAAAGGGAACCCCCACCACAGGTAGTGGTATGAGGGGGGCCTTTGTGGTGCCACCTGATTTGCCCCTGGCTTGGCAGGTGACACAGGAGCGACAAAACTCCTTGGTATCTTCTAACATATGGGGCCAGTGAAAGTGATGGACAAGTCTGTCCCAAGTCTTATTCTGGCCTAAGTGTCCTGCAAGGGGAATATCATGGGCCAAGGTAAGAAGGAAGCCTCTGAAACTCAATGGTATGACCAACCTCCTGGACGCACCAGGCTTGGGGTCTCTAGCCTCTGAGTACAGCAGCCCTTCATCCCAATACACTCTATGGGTACCTTGAGCATTCCCTGCAGCCTCAGCAGCAGCCTGCTGTCTGAGGGGTTCAAGAGAAGGACAGTCTAATTGCGCCTGCCTCAGATCTGCCCTTGAAGGTCCCCCTGTCCCAAGAAACTCAACCTGGTCAGGTTCCAGTTCTTCTAGGACAGTTCCTTCAGGGCTCTCAGAATCATCCTCCTGTGAGGACTGACTCTCTACCTGAGGCAGGGGGGAAGGCACAGCCTTAACCCTACTGCTCTTTCTCTTGGATTGTGTCTGGTCCATTGTCCCAGGATCCAGCACTTGTTCAGTAGTGCACTTTTTGGCCTGTGACCTGGTCACAGCAAGGACATGTGCATCTATTCCCAGCATTTCTGCATGGGTCCTATACTCCACTTCAGCCCACTCTGAAGTTTCAAGGTCATTTCCCAACAGACACTCTACAGGAAGATCTGAACTCACCACAACTTTCTTGAGGCCAGTTACCCCTCCCAGGAGAAGTTAACAATTGCCACACTATGGGAGGTAGTGGCATTGCTAGCGTTGGTCACTAGGTAATTCTCACCTAGCATGATCTGTCCAGGGTCCACAAAGGCAGGTGTCACCATTGTGACACTAGCACCTGTGTCCCTGTAGGCCTGAGCCATTCTTTTTTTGATAAAAGGAGTCCTCTTCTTTGGGGCCACTTACCTCTCTGCAGACGGGCCGAGCTCCGCCGAGGCGCAAGAGCGTTGTTTTCTTCAGGCTCCAGCGCCGGCCGGGCTAGGCTCCGCCCCCCGACCGGGACTACAACGCCCAGCAGCCCCGCAGCTTTCAGGAAGGTGACGCAGCAGCCCCAGGAATCTTAGCGCGCCAGGAGGCGCTACAAAGTACAGCCCGGTCCCTCGTCTCGCGAGGACGCGCGCGGGAGAAGCCCGGGACAAGGGCGGGACCGTTTGTGTCCGGGTGAGTCCGGGCAGGGCCCCCCCTCTTACGTCTTGTGGCCGCGATAGTGACCTTGTGCATATTTGTGTGCTCCGTCCCACTGTCTTGGTGCCTAAACATTAACTTGTTGCAAATACTCTGAACATTAGTCTTCAGTGGTTATTTTATAACCTTTTTGTCGTCCTCTAAAGTGGTGAAGAATGGGGAAGGCGAGCGCTGCTCCATCTGCTCATGTTCCAAAGCATAAAGAAACTAAATCAACCAATACCCAGTCTGACAGCTATAGATCGTATGCTGCAGAAAACCATCGGGGTAGTTGCTAACGCAATTGAAAACACAGAACGCCGCCTTTCCCTCCCAGCAGGTTCTTTTCTCCCCGTCTCTTTGACCAATACATCGACTCTTACCATTAACTCTCACGATTCGATTTTGGCTCCATCTTTTGTTGCCCTCCCAGGGGCGCACCATACTTCTAAATTCCAGGATACTGCTGTTAATTTGGCTAATGTTTCCCCTGAACTTCTTCTAATCTCACCAAGACATTCATTCACTCCCACCACCATCCTCAGTGACTCCTTCCCTGTTCCTCTCGCTCAGGCAGAGACTTTCACCGGTAATAGGTCTTTTGACACACCTACAACCTCCCTCTTGCCCTTAGCCTTGTCGCAAAGGGAAGATAGTCCCGCCCGAGGGTAATAACTAGAGGTCAGAAGGCCAGATGTAAGACAAAACATACTAACAGGGAGGGGCAATCTGTAAAAAATCTTAAAGGGAACATAGGTGGCAATAAACTCAAGAAAGTTGTTGTTAAATCTAACCCAACAAAAGGGAAAACTGTAACCAATAATGTACCTGAAACTAAATCTATTTTGCCTAATGATACAGGCTCACATATTTCAACATCTGATATAGCACTGTTCCCATCTATCCCTCTATCATACAGTGAGGGACTCTTTGTTAAAATCGAGCACCTTATGAAATCTTTAATGACACCAATTTTTGAAAGGGTTAAATGTATTAGTGAAAAAATAGATAATCTGGAGAAAGTATTGAAAAATACCTCCATTGTTCCAGGGCAACCGTTGGTCAGTTCACATACGAAGATCATAGACTTGCAACCAAGTACTAGACCCCATAAAACCGGTTCTGGAAATAACAACCAACTATTATCTGCGAATAACTCCTTTTCGCCCCAAACAATGAAGAACACCGATTCTACGACCAGGCGTCCCCAGGTGGCCTTAAGGGCATCTGAACTCAGGGTCACGGAAAGTGGGGCAGGTGCTCCACGTAAAGATGTGGAATCTGTAGAGTCAATGACTAATATCCCTGGTGTTTCCAGGGAACTTCCTATGAATACTAACTCTAAAAGGTCATTTCCACACATTGATCTACCTCCGCAATCTCTACCCTACACCATAGTTCTAGCTGGTGTCCCGGAGCTATCCCATGATAAATCTGAAACCTATGTTGAGTTAAGAAATAAAGCCGCACACTGGCTGAATAAGAACAGACCTCTCCCCTCTAACATATCTGGGGAAATACTATTTGCGAGAAGGTTAAGTTGGTTGGGCCACAGAAGAAAGGATCTTCCAGGGGATTGTATTGTGATCAATTTTAGGGACAGGCGAGCAGTCCAACATATACTTGGTCTGCTCATTGTGGTGATAGTAGCATCTACACCAGGGACCTGAGTTTCTTCTATCCCCAACTTCCCCACTTATTTTCAATTACTCATCATAGGGGTTTATTAAATGCGGATTTGATGGAGGGGCCTAGAACTAGGTACAATATTCCAACCTTTAATCATTTTGATCAGCTCTCCGAACTGGAAGGGGTGGACTGACTTCCGCTGGAGGATTTTTCTCCTAACACCATGATTTACGCTTTTACCTCTGGTGTCCATCCAGATAACCTGAATTTAGATGGTGATGCGATTGAACCAACTTCCCAACCTACGACACAGACTGCCCACCACGAGGACTCTTTGGGAAAGTCCCCCAAACTTACAATAAAAAAGGACGACCCATGCTCGAAAATACTATTTTGGAATGTGGCGGGTTTGCGTGCAAAGGTTGCAAACGATATTTGGCTTGATTTCGTCCGCAACTTTGGCATTTTATGCTTACAGGCATCATGGGCACCTCCGAACTGCATCTAGAGGGTTACAAAACTTATTTCTCCCCAGCTTCACCTTCTCCTTTTGGTAGAGCAAAAGGTGGTCTGACTATATTTGTATCTAACATCTTACAATTTAAAACTATAGTCTGTTTAAAATCGGATTTAAATTTCCAAATACTTGTTCTCCATCAGAATAATTCTAAGGCCTTTGTAATTGTGAACTTTTATAACAACCTCCCGGTGGATGGCTTATTGAAGGTGATTAAGGAGATACATTCCTCTATTGCAGAATTATCAAGGAAGGTTCACAAGGAGCTGGTTTTAATTTGGGGTGGGGACTTTAACCATAACCTATGCACTCGGAATGCAAATAATGTCTGTGGTATCGTAGACGAATATGGCGACCCAGTTACCCATTTTTCGCATACTGTGGCCGGGCATTCTTTGAATGAAATCTTGTTCGGTCTAGATTTTGCTTTAGTTAATGACCTGGTGAATCCTCCTATTCTTGTTGTGCCTACTTTTAATGGCAGAGGCAAGCAAACTGTAATTGATTTTATTTTCTTCTCTGCGGCACCTGTAAAACCCATGATATCGCTATCGGCGATCATTTTCCAATTAGTATTACCCTAAATTCCATTAAGAAATCTGAAAGGCTTAATATTAACACAACCCTAACTCAAAATAACTTGATATTAGATAGATTAAATGGCTATTCATTGAGGTGGGAAAAAGTGGATCAGACGGCTATTACAACGACCGTGGTTAAAAGACTAAGACCAGCAATTGACAAATGCCTTGACCCAGCTACCTCGAACGAGGGAATTATGGAACATTTTGCACTACTTCTAACAGCAATTAAGGAAATTTTTATTTGTTAACATCAAAAACAGTAAAAATAAAGCTAGAAGATGGTTCGATACCCTTTGCTCAAAAGCACATCAAAATCTTAAAGCCGCCCTTCATAAAAAGGTTAGAAATATAAAGGAAATAGCTACTGCCAGAAAAAATTATAGGCAGGCTTTAAAACACAGGAAGAATAACCTGAAAAAAGACTTATGGGACCAACTGCATAAATCTTGCACTTTTAAGGATAGCGCCGCTTTTTGGAAGGTTGTAAAGTCCCCATTTTTAACAGATACAACGGCTAACCCTAGTATTGATGTAGCAATTGATGAACAGCTATGGGTTGATCATTTTGGGCAGATATTTAGCCGTTCGACGCATGTGGGCTGCTGAATTCATATCTGTGCATAGATCGCCGCCTAGTGTTGGGTCCGGATGTTTGCACGTTGTCCTGGAAGAGTCTTCGAAGTATCCTGAGATAGGTGACTCCTCCCCTGGACCACAGTGCGCATGGGCATCCTCTCCATCCTCAGATTGTTTTTTTCCGCCATTGGGTTCGGATGTGCTTATCTTGACTCAAGTTAGGAAAACTTTTTTCAGGCCAAAAGGCCTTTATTTCGCGTCGGTACTGTTTCCGATCGGTATCGACAGTTACTTGTTAGTTTACTGAATTCAAGAACAACTTTTTCGCATCATATCCGACCATCGACCCCACATCGACGATGGAATCGAGGACACCATTCAAGCGGTGTCCTGTTTGCAATGCGAAATATCCCCATGTCGACGTCCACCCGGTGTGCAACAAATGCCTTTCACCGGATCACGACGAATCCACATGTATGGCCTGTGCCCGATTCCGATCCAAAAAGACTCTCCGGAATCGACGAGCAGCGAGACTTGAAGCGCAGCAAGCGGCACCGGCCCCGACCAACATCTTCAGCGCCGAGGATGAAGATGTGGAAGGCGTGGAGAACCTACCCTCCAGCCCCGCTTCCGAACACGATTCCGGATCGGAAGACATCGAAGAACAACTCTTTCACAGGGAAGAAGCCGACACCGAGGTAGGAGACTACGATGAGGCCTTAGGGGCCGAAGAAAGTAGCTCCGGTGACGAGCAAGGCCTACCCGTACAGACGGAGGATATCCCAGTGAGTCAGTCTATGGCTCCGGTCGAGGGATCGCCTTCGGGCCTTACCCAAGACCTATCACGCAGTTCTTCGGCCCCGCCCTCTGGCCCGGCCTCGGACATTCAGCGACAGCCATTAGTACCCAAAACGACTGGTTTCCCTTCCTCGAAACCGAAACCAAAAGTCGTATCGGTTCCACAGAAACCGAAACTGAAACTGACACTGGTCGGATCGAAGCCCACTACACCTTCGACGCCAGCCAAACCCGTCGGCACCGACCGCACCAAACGGGACTTCGGTGCCGAACTCGCAGCAGCCGTCGTCGGCGCCGACACACGGAAAAAGGCCATCGGTACCGCCAAACCGCCTCGGCCCCCGGCACCGAAACAATCGGCTCCGGCCACGAAGGTCAAAATGGCCGCTGCGTCGCACACCACTTCGAAAGCAGCACCGAAGGCCCAATTATCGACGCCGTCGACAGCTACTACCTCTCCTCGACTCGATGACCCCGTGGCCCCAAAGAAGTCCACGCCTGCCTCTACAGAACCGCTCGGCGCCAAAGAACCGTCGGCGTTACAGGTGCGGCAAGTTGCAGCGTCCTTGCAACGCATCAAAGAAAAGGCAGCCCTCCAGGACACGTCAGGCTCCGAGCCGAAAAAAGCTCAAAAAGCTTCTCCAGCACCACCCAACATCACTTTTGGCCTGCCGCCATCCACGGCGCCCAAACTGTTAGAAATCAGAACACGTGTCACCCAAACTAGGATCACACCTGCCGAACGCTCTCCTACGGAGACGTCACCATCCCACATCATCGATGCCGACACCGGCAGAATTATGCTCCACAAGCGGAGAATATCTTCCGAGCAAGCTTTGGACTCCTACCGGATCCCGCTAAAGAAAAAGCTGCCAGCGGATTCGGAACCAGTTCTTTACGAACGTCTCCATACCTCTTACCCAGATCCACTGTCCTTCTCTCCGACACCCTCCGAAACCGACGTTTTGGAGGACTACATGGGTGACGACGTCCCCTACCCCAGAGAGATGGACCCTGAAGGCCAACAGGACCCTGACCAGGCTTGGGATGACCCTGTAGACCCGGGTGCACCTATGGATACACAGGACACGCAGCTATATGGCGCGAAAACGTCTCCCACAGAGGACACTGCCGCATTCAACGCCCTCATTGAACGTGCTGCGGCCAATCATGGTGTGCAACTCCACTCTGACACAATCGAGGACGATTTTCTAATGGATACTTTCGCATCCTCAGAAAGGAATATCAAAACTCTACCCATGTTGAAAGGTGTCCTCAAACCAGCAAAGGACATTTTCAGAGAACCCACCAGGGCAAGAGTAATAAACCCCAGGATCGACAAGAAATATAGGTCGGCGCCTGGGGACCCTACGTACATTAGAGGCCAGTTGCCTCTGGATTCCATCGTAGTCGCTAATGCTCGCAAACGGGCGCACTCGCAGACAACTGGGGATGCTCCTCCCCCGGACAAAGAGTCCAAGGTGCTAGAGACCTCCGGCAAACGGGTTGCAGCCCAGGCAGCTAACATATGGCGTATTGCCAATACTCAGGCGCTCCTAGCTCGCTACGATCGCGCACACTATGACACATTAGAAACCTTACTCCAACATCTCCCTGACCAATACAAAGAGGGAGCAGAGATCCTCATCAGGGAGGGACAACTCCTCACGAACGCATCCATTAAGTGTGCACTGGATGCCGCAGATACAGCTGCCAGAGCAATAAACACCAGCGTCATGTTACGACGACATGCCTGGTTACGAATCTCCGGATTCAAACCTGAGGTTCAAAATAACATCCTCAATCAGCCGGTCAGCCCCGACTACTTATTCGGACCAGAGGTTGACACCACCCTAGAAAAAATAAAAAAGGACACAGACACTGCAAAGTCCATGGGGGCTCTCCAAACGCAGACCTTTCGGAGTGGCTCCTTTCGTCGCCCCGGAAATAGAGGAGCAGGTAGAGGACAGGGGTCACAGCAAACCTACAACAAGGGCAACACACAAAGTACCTACGATAAAAACACCCGGGGTGGATATCGTGGCTCAAGCACAAAGGGCAGAGGACGCGGATACGGCAATACCAGGTCCTCCCCCAAGAACAAGCAGTGACGCCCTCTCCCTTCCTCCCGACCACATAACACCTGTCGGGGGAAGGCTACAAAGGTTCCTGTCCACGTGGAACTCCATCACCACGGACAGGTGGGTCAAAGATATTATCAAACACGGTTACTGCCTAGAATTAACCTCCACTCCACCCACAATACCGCCAAAACACCGTCCTATGTCCTCAGAGCACTTAGCGCTATTACAGCAGGAAGTGCTAAGTATGCTGGAAAAAGGCGCAATAGAGGTCGTACCCGTCCACGAGCAAGGTACGGGGGTGTACTCCCTGTACTTCTTAATACCAAAAAAGGACGGGTCACTCAGACCTATACTAGACCTGAGACCCCTCAACCGCTACATTCTCTCAGAGCATTTCCACATGCTCACCCTACAACAAGTCCTCACGCTGCTCAAACAGGGAGACTTCCTGGCCACGCTAGACCTCAAAGATGCGTATTTCCGCATACCCATTCACCACTCACACAGAAAATATCTTAGGTTCACTATTCAAGGGCAGCACTACCAATTCAAGGTTCTTCCCTTCGGCGTGACAACAGCACCCAGAGTTTTCACAAAGTGCCTAGCTACTGTGGCTGCACATTTACGGAGGCAACACATTCACGTCTACCCTTACCTGGACGACTGGCTTGTTCAGGCAAAGTCAGCCCAGCAATGTGCCAGCCACATGTCCCGCACCATTCACCTTCTTCACAGTCTGGGGTTCTCACTAAATTACCCAAAATCGCATCTCCAACCCGCACACGTACAACAGTACCTAGGTGCGACCATAGACACCCTGGCAGCCACAGCTCAGCCAAATTTAGTGAGGATCAACAGCATGCAAATGCTGATTTCCAAGTTCAAACCCCAACACTCCCTTCCTGCGCGAGTGTTCATGCAGTTGATAGGCATGATGGCCTCCTGCATTTTCATAGTCCCACACGCGAGACTACATATGCGCCCGCTTCAGGAGTGCTTAGCACGTCAATGGAATCAGGCTCACGGGCAACTAAAAGACCTAGTGTTGGTGAGCGGTCGGGCATACAACTCTCTGCATTGGTGGAATCCATAAAACCTTTGCAAGGGCCGACCGTTCCAAGAGCCTGTTCCACAAATAATACTGACAGCGGATGCGTCTCTCCAGGGATGGGGAGCTCATGTACTCAATTACACAGTGCAGGGACTATGGACAATACAACAAAAGAAGATGCACATCAACCTTCTAGAATTGATGGCAATCTTCCTGGCAATGAAAGCATTCAAAGTACACTCGTGCAACAAAGTCGTGTTGATCCGGACGGACAACATGACTGCCATGTACTACATACAGAAGCAGGGAGGAACACACTCTCCACAGTTGTCTCATCTGGCTCAGAGCATGTGGAAGTGGGCCATTCAGAGGAACATGTTCCTCATGGCGGAACACCTCCCCGGCAAGGACAACCAGATGGCGGATCTGCTCAGCAGACACAGCCACCAGATGCACGAGTGGGAGTTACACCCATCAGTACTCCAACCGTACTTCCAGCAGTGGGGTCATACAGAGATAGACCTATTCGCCACAAGCGAAAACGCAAAATGCCAAAGCTTTGCCGCCAGGTTCCCACATCCGCAGTCGCAGGGCAATGCGATATGGATGAACTGGTCCGGCAGATTTGCGTACGCTTTTCCCCCAGCACCATTGATACCGCTGGTGGCACGCAAACTCAGACAACACTCACTAACACTCGTCCTGGTTGCTCCAACATGGGCACGCCAACCATGGTACACCACCTTTCTCGAACTTTCCGTGGTGCCGCATCAAAGGCTGCGGATCAAACCCGCGCATTTGACGCAGAACCATGGAGAGATTCAGCACCCAGATCCGCAACAGCTGAACCTGGCAATCTGGCTCCTGAAGTCCTAGAGTTTGGCTACCTAAACCTGCCACCTGACTGTATGGACATCATTAAGGAAGCTAGAAGACCCACTACCAGAGCTTGCTATGCAGCCAAATGGAAAAGGTTTGTCATTTATTGCAATAACAATAACATTAACCCGCTAGACGCATCCATCCAAAACATAATTTGTTACCTCTTACACCTATACCGATGCAATCTGGCATACACCTCAATACGTGTCCATTTGACCGCAATATCAGCCTATCTCCAGAACAGGCAGCACCTCTCTTTATCCAGAGTGCCTGCCATCAAAGCATTCTTGGAAGGACTCAAATGAGTAATTCCTCCAAGCCACCCACCAGCTCCAATGTGGAACCTCAACTTGGTCCTCACACGCCTGATGGGTCCACCCTTCGAACCTCTACACTCATGCGAGATTCAATTCCTCACCTGGAAAGTAGCTTTCCTAGTAGCGATCACTTCTTTGAGGAGAGTTAGTGAACTCCAGGCACTAACCGTTCAAGAGCCATTCATACAGGTTCACGCCAACAGGGTCGTACTACGTACCAACCCCAAATTCATGCCCAAGGTGATATCGCAGTTCCACATGAATCAAACTATTGAACTGCCTGTTTTCTTTCAAAACCCACAAACTGTCGCAGAAAGAGCACTCCATACACTGGATGTAAAGAGAGCCCTCATGTACTATATAGACAGGACTAAAGTCTTTAGGAAAACAAAACAACTTTTCGTTGCCTTTGCCCCACACCACAAAGGTAACGCCATCTCCAAAGCAGGTATAGCCAGATGGATCGTTAAATGTATTCAAATTTGCTATCAAAAAGCGAAACGCACATTAACGATTCCCCCACGAGCCCACTCAACACGTAAGTTAGGGGCCTCCATGGCTTTCCTGGGAAACATTCCTTTGCATGATATATGTAGAGCAGCCACCTGGTCCTCTACACATACATTTACCAAACACTATTGTGTAGATGTGCAATCAAAACAGCAGGCAGCTGTAGGACAGGCTGTTCTCAAAACTCTTGTTCAGACCGCTGCAGCTGGCACTGGTAGCCGCCGCTAATAGAGGGTACTGCTATATATTCTATGCACAGATATGAATTCAGCAGCCCACATGCCTCAAACTGAATATGCTACTTACCAGTATGCATCTGTTCTTGGCATGTAGGGCTGCTGACATTCATATCGCCCACCCTCCTCCCCGGCGCCTGTAGCAGCTGCAGCTCTCAGAATTACTATAAGCATGGTCATCACTTTCTGTATCTACTCCATCACTGCCACAATGGCGAAAAACAATCTGAGGATGGAGAGGATGCCCATGCGCACTGTGGTCCAGGGGAGGAGTCACCTATCTCAGGATACTTCGAATACTCTTCCAGGACAACAACGTGCAAACATCCGGACCCAACACTAGGCGGCGATCTATGCACAGATATGAATGTCAGCAGCCCTACATGCCAAGAACAGATGCATACTGGTAAGTAGCATATTCATTCCCTCAAATGCAATAGATTTAACCCCATCGGGGTCAAGAACTTTAACCTTCCCTCTGCACATTAATATATCATACGAGGAGGTGAGGACTGCCCTAATGGCCAGTAAAAATGGCAAAGCGCCGGGCCCCGACGGGGTCCCAATTGATTTTTTTAAATTTTCCACGGATTTATGGCTGCCAATTTTAACTAGGTTCCTCCAAGCATCTTGTGCTCTGGGTCTTGTTGACTCATGGTCCAAATCAATTCTTGTGCCCATATTTAAAAAATCATCTTGTTACCGGCCCATTTCCCTGCTGGACTCTTTGGGGAAATTAGCTGGCCGTGTTATTTTGGGACGCCTCCAGCAATGGGCATCTGATAATAAAGCCTTGTCCGACCTTCAATTTGGGTTCCGAGAGGGCTTGGGTACTACAGAGCAAGCCCTCAATTTATCCCTATTAATAAGCAAATATGTGGATGCAAAAGGGGGGGCCTTATATATGGCATATGTTGACCTCTCAGCAGCATTCGACTGCGTTACCCACACTAAGTTGTGGACAATTCTAGCGCAGATGGGAATAGAGAACTCTCTCATAACCTTTCTACGCGAATTATATTCAGATGCCACAGCTAGAGTTAGATACGGCATGGGGGCAGAGGTAACAAGGTCGTTCAGAGTGGAGCGGGGGGTAAGACAGGGGTGTGTCCTGGCCCCGTTTTTATTTAATCTATACACCAATGGCTTGGAAAAAGCCATGTTAAAGAGATCCCAGGACCTCCCCACTATAAACAATCGCCCAATTCCGGCTCTACTCTATGCGGACGACGCCGTAATTTTAGCGCGTACCCCCATGGAATTACAGCGTGCTCTCGTGAAATATCACATCTTTATGGCCAACCTTGACCTGAAGATTAACATTCAAAAAACGTTTGTAATGTCTGTCGGGTCAAGGATTAAGAACATAACCATTTTTATTGAAAATCAAAAATTAGAGAGCACTACTACATATCCGTATCTGGGCATTGTATTCGATCATAAAAGTTCCTGGAAACACGCTATTGAATCCAGAAAACTTACCTTTATGAGAACTACAGCTGCTTTGGTTAATTTCGCAAATAAAATAGGTAAACGACCTACGGTAGAAGTTTTAGAGATTTATAGGGCAAAATGTATTGGTAGTGTAATTTATGGGGCTGGCGTGTGGGGATATGCCAAGGTCGCGGAGGTGCAAAAAGTAGAAAATACTTTTTTAAGATACTTATTGGCTGTCCCGCGGGCTACGTCGACCTATGCTTGTCATTTGGAAGTAGGTCTGCCATATCTCACAGACCTGATTAGGATTCAACCCCTTCTCCTATGGCATCGCATCTGGTCATCTAAAGACACCATCTTTTCCCAAGGCTTTATTGAGGACTGCCTTTCCTTAGATAACGCACATAAGATCGCATGGATTTCTTATATAAAGAAATTCCTTAGCGACCTTGGCAGGTTACAATATTTTCATTCCCGATTCTAATCGCTGCAATACCGAGAAAACAGTTTAAAAAGGTATGTTTAGCTCATTTAGAGTCTCTGAGATTGTCTGGTGAAGCCTCCAATTCTACTGTACAACACTCCCTATTAACCCAAACAACCTTGACAATTCAGCCTTATCTAACCTTTAATTTCTCGGGATACGAGAGATTTTTGTTAACCAGATTTAGATTTAATATTTTCCATCATCTGGTTACTTTTTCCAAAATCAATACCTGGGAAAAACCTTTGCAACTTTGCCCCTGCGATGAGACTTCCCCCCAAACCACAATTCACATAATACTGTTTTGCAAATTCTATCAGGTTTCGAGGAAACAGTGGCTTACTCCAATTTTGAAAATTTTGGGTCTACGCAGGTGTCGCCCGGCATTCCTTGCCCTTCAACATTTAGATGCTGAATGTTTTGCTAAACCTATAGCCACATTTTGTTAACTAATTGTTAGGCATAGGCAGAACCTTGATTAAGTACAGGTTGTTTTTCCTTTTGTATAAGTTTTTTGGTAATTGTAACTCGCTTTTTTAATTGTTGTTTTTTAAGTCGATTCCTATTTTGTTGTGATTGTACTTAGCAGTTTACTATATTCTATTTTGAATTTCTGTAGGCAGACCTTATATTATAAGACAATCTCCTTGTCTGGGGGTAGACCGAGAAAAATGTTATGTGCTTAAATGAATCTGCTAGCTGTATGATATTTTTAGGATGGTTTTTAACTTTTTGAAATTTTTAACCTTGTTAACTGTTAATATGTTGTGCTTTTATGGCTGTCTCTTTTTACAACCAAATAAAGCTTGTTATGATGATGATGATGATAAAAGGAGTCTGTCTGTACTTGCCCAGGTTACTGGGACCTATAGTAGAGGACAAAGCTATGTCCCCATCACAGATCAGAACAGCCTGAGTGGGCATTCTGACTAGGCCAGAATCCACTACAGTTCCCAGGGTTAACCCTATTACACCCTTTTGCTGGGAACCACCACTTACAGCTGGACTAGGGGGTACAGTTGCCTTAGGGGCAATGGTGGTTGGGGGCTTGTCCTTTTTGTGCATTCACTATTCCAATGAGAATTGGACTTACAATAGTTACACCAAGGTTTCTTTTGGCCATCTTTCTTTTTATCCTTTTTGGGACCACCCTCCCCCTGAGCCTTTTAGGGGCCTGGTGAAGACTTCTGGTCTTTTAATTTCTGCTCATTACCCTTCTGGTCTGCCTTTTTCTGATCACCGCCCTGGTTCTGGTTTTTCTGCTTAACTCTAGTCCTGACCCACCTATCTGCCTTCTTTCCCAGTTCCTGGGGAGAAGTTAGGTCAGAGTCAATCAAGTGTGGATGCAGCAGCTGGTTTTGACAGTTGTTAAGTATTTGCTCTCTCATGATCAAATTATACAATCCTGTATAGTCCTTAACCTTACTACCCAATAACCAGCCTTCCAAAGCCTTAGTAGTACAATCTACAAAGTCAGTCCAGTCCGGAGTCTGTGTCTTCTGGGTATCCCTGAACAACAACCTGTATTGTTCAGTGGTTAGGCCAAACCCATCAATCAGAGCACTCTTCAGGACAGTGTAATTGTCAGCATCCTCATCACTAACTGTGAGGAGCTTGTCTCTACCTTTCTCAGAGAAGGAGAGCCACAAGATAGCTGCCCACTGACTTTGGGGTACCTGCTGTACTTTGCAAGCCCTCTCCAAAGCAGTTATCCATTTGTGGATGTCATCCCCACACTTGTAGGGAGGGACAATCTTGCTCAGGTTTCTATTATCATAGGCCCTGTCTCTATTAGGGATATTGCTGCCACCAGTGGGTCCTAGCCCACTTAACTTTTGCTCTCTGGCCAGAGCAAGCTTCTCCTTGGCAAGGGCAAGTTCTTCCCTCTCAATCCTCAGATTGGCTTCCCTCATTCTGGCCTGATGCTCTTTTCTCTGTGGAGAAGTCATTCCCCTATGAGAAGAGGCATGGGAGCTATTAGAGACATGGGAGTGGACAGATTCCCTTGAAGGGGATCTTCCTCTCCTGCTTCTCTGGTTAAGTCCACCTGAGGGTCTGAATGGGGGGACCCCATTCAGACTCCCATGTAGGCTTAAATCTGAAAGAAACACGTTAGTTAGATTCCTCACCTTAGAATATCCCCAGGCGTCAGACTGGATCCGGAAGATTTTTCGTCAGCAATACCCCTTGCGCGTCGCTAGGCGTCGTCTGCGGCTCCGCGTCCGTCGTCGGCGTCGTGCGCCGGAATGACGTCGTCGGAGTACTTAGACGCCGCCCTCGCGCGCTGACGTCAGTTCTTCTTTTTTCCGCGCCAGTAAGCGCAGATCCGGGAGAGCTACCCCTTTTAGTCTTTTTTGACTAAATCTTTTTGATCCTTGTCTGTCGACATCTGGTGCCGGTAGGATGCCTGGGTTCAAGGCTTGTGAAGATTGTCATCGACTGATGTCGGTGACCGATCACCACCGCCGGTGCCTCTACTGCTTAGGCCTCGACCACGACGCGGAGTCGTGCAACGACTGTCAGGCCCTGACTTCGAAGGCTAGGCGGGAGCGGTCCCGCAAGCTTCTGGAGCTTCGCCACTCGGCTCCGCGTCGTGCGCGATCCCGGTCCAGGAGGAGGTCCAAGGATCGCTCGCGGAGCCCTAGCCGACGCCATCGCTCGTCGGGCTCCAAGTCGTCGGGTAAGTCCAAACACTCTAAGAAGTCCAAGCGGCGACATCGCTCTTCGGACTCCCCTCGCCGGTCGCGCGACTCGGCCGAGGGTCCTAGTGGTTCCACCCCCGCGGCTCCGGCGGAGCCGCAGGTGCCGCGTCCGCCCCCATACCTTCCGGTCCCTGGGGCTGACGCGGCGCCGGCGGAGATCAGTGCCTTCCTCTCGGCCATGAGGAGCCTGGCCCCGCCGTCGACGCCCGCTGGCGCGCCTTCGGGCCCCGCGGACTCGACTGGGCGACCTCGCGTGCCGGCGGCTCCGGCCCCGGCGCCGTCGACGACTCCGGTCTCGACGCCGCAGGTCCCCGCGGGGCCCTTGCCTGGGCCCCAGTCGACGCCGGTTGACCTTGTCACTCCTTCACCGGCGCCGACGCCTGAACCACCGACGCCGTCACCGGCGCCGCCGACGCCTGTGACGCCGACGCCCCGGTTTAGCCCTCATCCGGACCCGACGCCGGCACGGCGTCCGCCGACGCCGCATCCGACGCCGCTTGAGACCTACCATCTCTACAGTCCGGTTCCGATAATTCCTCCTGTTTATCAGGAATCGGAAGAAGGGGGCGACTGGGAGGGGTTCGAGGACCCTCTGGCTGTTCAGTCACAGCTTTCTCAGGACTGGGCAGATGAACTGGGGGAGGCCAGCGGGCTGGACACCTCGCCAGACGCTGGATTCACTTCTCCTCCGACCGTGGCTTCGGAGGAGGGTGCAGCATTTTCTGTGGTGCTGCGCAAGGCGGCTGAGGCCCTTGGGCTCGAGTTGCCTGCCGTGGCTGTGAGGACCAACATCCTCACTGAGGTGCTTCAAACCTCAGCAAGCTCCACTGAGCCTCTGCTGCCGTTCAACGAGGCCCTCACTGACGTTCTGCAGGGCACCTGGTCCAAGCCCTCCACAGTTCCTCCTGTGGATAGGAACGTTGCCAGGCGCCACCGCCCTGCTCCGGGCGACCCCAGTTTCCTGTCCCAACACCCCACCCCCGAGAGTCTGGTTATCCAGGCCTCTACTTCCCAATCCTCCTTCCCGACCGCTCCGCCGGACAGGGATTCCAAGAGACTCGAGCAGTTTGGCAAGAAACTGTTCTCGTCCCTTAGTTTGGGCCTGCGGTCCTTAAATACCGCCTGTCTCTTGGACCGTTATTCCCATTCCCTGTGGGATACGGTGGAGGACGTGCTGCCCCTGTGTCCGGAGGAGGTCCGGACGCGTCTTACCCAGGCTTTGGCCGATGGGAGGGATGCGGCACGGCACGCCATAAGATGTGGGCTTGACACCACGGACTCGCTAGGTCGGGCGATTTCCACCACGGTGGCGCTCCGCCGCCACGCCTGGATGCGGTCCACGTCATTTTCCGGGGATGTCCAGAACACCCTCATGGACATGCCCTTTGATGGCACTCGCCTGTTTGGTGAGAAGGCGGACAGTGCGCTGAACCGTTTTAAGGACTCCCGGGCTACGGCCAAGTCCTTGGGCCTCTCGGCTCCGCGGGCGCACACCTCCGCTTTTCGCCCCTTTCGTGGCCAAGGAAGGGGCGCCTCCTCCCGTCCGCAAAGCCACCAGCCGCAGAACCAACCTGCGCGCGGTCGCGGACGTGGCTTCCGCCGTGGCGGAAATGGAGGCCGACGTGGTCAGCCCACATCCACCCCGGCAGCATCCGCCTCAAAGCCTTCCTAGTCCGAGCTTTCAGGCCCATACCACGCCAGTGGGCGGCAGAGTTCGCCATCACCTGCTCCACTGGCGGTCCATAACATCGGACAGGTGGGTGCTGCAAATCGTCCGAAGGGGCTACTCCCTCCCCTTCGAGACGACCCCTCCAGCCATGCCACCGCAGCACCACCGTATCTCGGGGGATCATTTGGATCTTCTCCGCGAGGAAGTTTCGGCTCTCTTGGCCAAGGGGGCCGTCGAGCGCGTTCCGAGTCCAGAAGTAGGTCGTGGTTGTTATTCCCACTACTTTCTGGTTCCCAAGAAGGGCAAGGGGGGCCTGCGCCCTATCTTGGACCTCCGGAACGTCAATGCCTTCCTCCGAAAGGAAAGGTTCAAGATGCTAACGTTGGCTCAGGTTTTAGCTGCCCTAGACCCTGGAGACTGGATGGTAGCGTTGGACTTGCAGGACGCATATTTCCATATCCCCGTCCTGCCGGCCCACCGGCGTTACCTGCGGTTCACGGTGGGCCAAGAGCACTTTCAGTTTACCGTGCTCCCCTTCGGCCTCACCAGTGCCCCTCGGGTGTTCACGAAAGTGATGGCGGTGGTCGCAGCTCATCTGCGCAGATCAGGGGTCCCAGTCTTCCCCTATCTCGACGACTGGTTGTTGAAGGCGGGCTCGCCCCAGGCAGTCGTCTCCCACCTCCAGACTACGGCGGATCTCCTGCATTTGCTGGGGTTTTCCATCAACGTGCCGAAGTCACACTTGAGCCCCTCTCAGAAGCTCCTCTTCATCGGAGCGGTTCTCGATTCGGCGCAGTTCCGGGTCCATCCTCCGGAACAGCGGGTCCGGGATATACAGGCCCTGATTCCCATCTTTCGGCCTCTATCCCGGGTTTCGGTCAGGCTAGTGTTGCGGCTTCTGGGGCTGATGGCCTCCTGCATCCTACTAGTGCATCACGCCAGGCGGCGCATGCGGGCTCTGCAGTGGGACCTGAAGTTTCAGTGGGCCCAGCATCACGGCAACCTGTCCGACCATGTCTTGATCTCGGAGGGTACTGCACAGCAGTTGCAGTGGTGGCTCACGGACCGCGTGTGGGTCAAGGGCAAGAGCCTCTCCCTTCCCCAACCGGAGCATGTCGTAGTGACGGATGCGTCCCTCCTGGGATGGGGTGGCCATATGGGAGAGGCGGAGATCAGAGGCCTCTGGTCTCCGGCGGGGTCTCGTCTCCACATCAACCTGTTGGAGTTGAGAGCGATCCGGCTTGCACTGAAAGCCTTCCTTCCCTCTGTCAGGGGAAGTGTCGTGCAGGTGTTCACGGACAACACCACCGCCATGTGGTACTGCAACAAACAGGGCGGGGTGGGGTCGTGGACCCTTTGTCAGGAGGCTCTGCGCCTCTGGACATGGCTGGAACACCAGGGCGTCACCCTGGTGGTTCAACATCTGGCGGGCTCTCTGAACGCCAGAGCAGACGAACTCAGCCGCCGGTGCATGATGGATCACGAATGGCGTCTGAACTCCGAAGTGGTGCAAGGCCTCTTTCAGCAGTGGGGAGAGCCTTGGTTAGATCTATTCGCCACCGAAGAGAACGCGCAATGTCAGCAGTTCTGCGCGTTGGAATTTCCAAGGCGGCACTCGCTCGGCGACGCTTTTCGTCACGAGTGGAGTTGCGGTCTGTTGTACGCCTTTCCGCCTATACCACTTCTGCCCAGAGTGCTGAAGAAGATCAGGCGCGACCGGGCCCAAGTCATCTTGGTGGCTCCGGATTGGGCACGAAGATACTGGTATCCCGAGCTACTCAGTCTGTTGACCGATCCCTCGATACGTCTGCCCCTTCGGGAGGATCTTCTGTCGCAGCAGCAGGGGACGGTCCTCCACCCGAACCTGTCCAGCCTCCACCTCCATGCGTGGAGATTGAGCGGCGGCAGTTGATGCCATTTGACTTGCCTCCTGAAGTCTGTGATATCATTCTGGCAGCCAGGCGTCCCTCCACAAAGTCGGTATACGCCTGCCGGTGGAACAAATTTGTGGCATGGTGCACAGCAAAGGCTGTGGATCCCCTTTCCGCCCCTCTTTCTGAGGTTCTCCTCTTCCTTCTTTCTCTGGCCCGGCAGGGCTCTGCCCTGGGCACCCTGAAAGGTTATCTTGCTGCCATCTCTGCCTTCTTGCGGCTTCCTGATCAGCCTTCTCTTTTCAAGTCCCCTGTGGTTACACGCTTTCTCAAAGGCATTACACACACGTTCCCTCCTGTCCCTTTTGTAATGCCTCAGTGGGACTTGAATCTGGTTTTGACATTCCTGATGTGCGCTCCCTTTGAGCCTCTTCACAATTGCCCTCTTCGTCTTCTCACTCTTAAGACTGCTTTTCTGGTAGCCATCACCTCGGCTAGACGGGTGAGTGAGCTCCAGGCTTTATCTTCAAAGCCTCCTTTTCTATCTGTTCATCCGGACAAGGTTGTCCTTCGGCCTCGTCCCTCCTTTCTTCCTAAAGTGGTGACTCCATTTCACCTTGGGCAGTCTGTCACCTTGCCCACCTTCTTTCCGCCTCCGCATCCTTCCAAAGAGGAAGAGAGGCTCCACCGTCTGGACCCAAAACGTGCGCTCTCCTTTTACCTGGACCGCACAAAACAGTTCCGGGTGGACGACCAGCTTTTTGTTGGGTACGTGGGCGCTAAGAAGGGGAAAGCTGTGCACAAACGAACCATCTCTCGGTGGGTCGTTTTGTGTATAAAAATCTGCTATTCCTTGGCTAAAAAGGACCCTCCTGTTGGGCTGCGCGCCCATTCTACTCGGGCCACGGCGGCTACTACTGCCTTGGGACGGGGAGTCCCTTTGCAGGACATCTGTCAGGCGGCGACGTGGGCTTCGCTACACACGTTTGCCAGGCATTATTGCCTTGACAGCCAAGTCCGGAGGGATGGCTTCTTTGGCCGTTCTGTCCTCCAGGACTTTCTGGTGTGATCTTGGTTCGCAGACCCACCACCGGGGATGGTATTGCTTGGGTATCTATTCTAAGGTGAGGAATCTAACTAACGTGTTTCTTTCAGATGAACAAGTTACTAACCTTCGGTAACGATGTATCTGTAAGAAACATTAGTTAGTTAGATTCCTCACCGACCCACCCATCCTCCCCGTTCTGCGAACTGACATCTAGGGTTAAGGTTATCCTTTTCAGGCCCCTAGATTTTATTTTTGGCACCAGTGTCGGTCTTTGCATGGCTCTGCGTTCCTGGCGCGGAAGGCTATGTACAAGAACTGACGTCAGCGCGCGAGGGCGGCGTCTAAGTACTCCGACGACGTCATTCCGGCGCACGACGCCGACGACGGACGCGGAGCCGCAGACGACGCCTAGCGACGCGCAAGGGGTATTGCTGACGAAAAATCTTCCGGATCCAGTCTGACGCCTGGGGATATTCTAAGGTGAGGAATCTAACTAACTAATGTTTCTTACAGATACATCGTTACCGAAGGTTAGTAACTTGTTCGTTAGCCTGGCTAAGTCTCCCAACTTGGACCTGGCTATCTACCTCATCTTCTGAAGTCCCTGCTGACTCATCTAGATCAGTATTGTGAGGGGAGTCTTCTGTGGAGGGTAGACTGGTCAAGACTTGCATTGGTAGCTAATTAACCATAATCAGACCAGTGGCAGACCCTTGTCCCAACCCCACCCAGATGTAGTGGTTTACTTTTTGTTGGATAGGTGAGCTGGAGATCAGAGGACTATGGTCTCTGGCAGAGACTTGCCAGTACATCAACTTGCTTGAGTTGAGAGCGATTCGATTGGCACTGAAGACATTCCTCCCGACAATCAAGGGGGAACGGGTCAATGGGATCACGGACAACACAACTCCACCACTTGGTACTACAAATAACAGGACAATGTGGGGTCGTGGGTTGGGAGGGTTGCCCCATCCCCAAAAGAAAATGTATGCGTTATAGTATTGAGTGGGGGTCAAAGCAAATTTATGGGTAATAACATTTAATGAGTATAAAAGGGTGTACCATTTGTTTAGTTATAATTATAATCGAAAACACATTAACAAATAACAAAATAGTTAATATAAAGAGTATTATTTTTGGATTAAGTAACAATTTTTTATACTCATTGTTTAGGAGCGGAATGCAAGGGTTATAGGGTTTCAGGGTGGGGAGCACTTTATTTATGGATAATAAATAATTTTGTAAAGAATGATACTTTCTTGGAAAAAATACTTTGTTTTCTAAAATGATGTCTGTAATTGTATTTATATAGAAAATACAATTTTAATAATTCTTATAGTAATTTTATTATGTGATTACAAAAATGTTTGAAAAACCCTAGGAATTTGATTATTGCATTAGGGATGCCCGGTTTCAAGGCCTGCAGTTCCTGTAAACGACTGATGTCGGTGACGGATCCGCACCACGTGTGCCTCATTTGCCTGGAGCGCGACCACGACCCCAAGTCGTGCTCCAACTGTCGGTCGATGGCACCGAAGGCTTTGTGGGAGTGGTCCCGAACGCCGATAGTCTGCTCCACGCCGTTCGGGGTCCTGGTCGAGAGAGAGGTCGAGGGACCGGTCGCGGAGCCACCACCATTCCGGTTCGAAATCATTGAAGTCTTCGCACCCGGGTCGGGTAATTCGAAGCGTGAGAAGTTGAAGAAGCATCGTCCCTCTTTGACTTAGCCTCGTCGGTCAGCCGATACGACGAGGCACGCGGGTGGTGCCACTCCCGCAGCTCCGCGCATGGAGCCCAAAGGGTCGACTCCAAGCTTCCCTCCCTTTCCGGGACCCGGAGCGACACCCGCCCAGCTTCGTACGTTCTACGATGCTATGCATGCCATCTTTGGGCGGACCGACCACGCCTTTGGGCCCCGAGGACTCTGTTGGGGGGCCCAGGTCTTCGCTGCCAGCGTCCCAGGCGCCCCCCTTGGATCGTGTCCACGTCGGGATGGAGGCGGGGGTAGATGCCGGCGGGGGAGCCGACCGGCGCCGAATGCGGTAGTGGTGCCGTAAAGAGCGGCGTCGGTGAAGGCGTAACGAGGTCAACTGGCGCTGCTCTTACGGCACCACTGCCGCGTTCGGCGCCGGTTGGCTCCCCCGCAGGCGTCGACCCCTGCCTCCATCCCGACGTGGACACGGAGCCGGATCGGCATCGGCGCTTGGTGAGGTTTTTGTGCCCCTATTCACTCCTGGGGTCCCTTTCCAACAAAAGTGGCACCCAGAAGATGATGAGGAGGACTGGGAGGGGTCAGTGGACCATTTAACTGAGCAGTTAGATACTGAGCAGAACTGGAGAGAGGAACTTGGGGATGCCAGTGGTCCTGACACCTCTCCTGACCTTGGCTTGTTGTCTCTTCCTACCGTGGCTATGGAGAAGGGAGCGTCATATGCAGTGGTGTTGCGTAGGGCGGCCGAGGCTCTCAACCTCGACCTTCCTATGGTGGCAGTCAGGACTAACCTCCTGACTGCCACCTGCTGCCGTTTAATGAGGCCCTCACAGACGTCCTTTTGGGCACGTGGTCCAGGCCCAACACGGGGGCTCCCGTGGACAGGATGATTGTCCGACACCACTGCCCGGCTCCGGGCGACCCCACTTTCCTCTCCCAACACCCCACCCCTGAGAGCTTGATAGATCTGAAAGAAACACGTTAGTTAGATTCCTCACCTTAGAATATCCCCAGGCGTCAGACTGGATCCGGAAGATTTTTGTAGCAATACCCCTTGCGCGTCGCTAGGCGTCGTCTGCGGCTCCGCGTCCATCGTTGGCGTCGTGCGCCGGAATGACGTCGTCGGAGTACTTAGACGCCGCCCTTGTGCGCTGACGTCAGTTCTTCTTTTTTCCGCGCCAGTAAGCGCCGATCCGGGAGAGCTACCCCTTTAGTAATTTTTTGACTAACTTTTTTGACTCTTTTTGGTCACTTTCTCGACTCTGGTGCCGGTAGGATGCCTGGTTTCAAGGCCTGCGACGACTGTCACCGACTGATGTCAGTGACCGATCATCACCGCCGGTGCCTGTACTGCTTGGGCCTCGACCACGACGCGGAGCCGTGCTCCGGTTGTATGGCCCTGACCTCGTAAGCTAGTCGGGAGCGGTCCCGCAAGCTTCTCGAGCTTCGCCACTCGGATCGGTCGCGGAGCCGCACTCGACATCGTCGCTCGTCTGGCTCGAAGTCTTCGGGTAAGTCAAAGCACTCCAAGAAGTCCAAGAGGCGACACCGCTCTTTGGACTTCCCTCGCCGGTCGCGCGACTCGGCCGAGGGTCAGGGTGGTTCCACCCCTGCGGCTCCGCAGGCGCCACGCACGTCCCCATACCTGCCGGTCCCTGGGACTGACGCGATGCCGGCGGAGGTCAGTGCCTTCCTCTCGGCCATGAGGAGCCTGGCCCCGCCGTCGACGCCCGCTGGCGCGCCTTCGGGCCCCGCGGACTCGACTGGGCGACCATGCGCGCCGGCGGCTCCGGACCCGGCGCCATTGGAGGCTCCGGCCCCGACGCCGCAAGTCCCCGAGGGGCCCGAGCCTGGGGTCCGGTCGACGCGAGTCGACCTCGTCACGCCTCCTCCGCCGGTGTCGACTCCGGTGCCACCTCCGACGCCGACTCCGGTCGACGTCGATCCCCGGTTCAGCCCCTGTCCGGTCCCGACGCCGATGCGGCGCCGCCCAACGCCGTATCCGACGCCGCTAGAGACTCATCATGTCTATCGACCGGCTCCGATCATTCCTCCTGTTTACCAGGAATCGGATGACGGGGGCGACTGGGAGGGGTCCGAGGACCCATTGGCCCTTCAGGGCCAACTTGCACAGGACTGGGCAGATGAACTGGGGGAGGCCAGTGGTTTGGATACCTCACCGGACACTGGATTCATCTCTCCTCCGACTTTGGCTTCGGAGGAGGGTGCAGCTTTTTCTGTGGTGCTGCGCAAGGCGGCTGCGGTCCTTGGGCTTGAGCTGCCTGCCGTGGCTGTGAGGACTAACATCCTCACTGAGGTGCTTCAGTCTGCCGCATGCTCCACTGAGCCTCTGCTGCAATTCAATGAGGCCCTCATTGACGTTCTAAAGGGCACCTGGTCCAAGCCCTCCACAGTCCCTCCTGTGGATAGGAACGTTGCCAGGCGCCACCGCCCTGCTCCGGGCGACCCCAGTTTTCTGTCCCAACACCCCACCTCCGAGAGTCTGGTTATCCAGGCCTCTACTTCCCAATCCTCCTTCCCGTCCGCTCCACCGGACCGGGATTCCAAGAGACTGGAACAGTTCGTTAAAAAGCTGTTCTCCTCGCTCGGTTTGGGCCTGCGGTCTTTGAACACCGCCTGTCTCTTGGACCGTTATTCCCACTCTCTGTGGGATACGGTGGTGGACGTGCTGCCCCTGTGCCCGGAGGAGGCCCGGGCACGGCTTTCCTCGGCTCTGGCCGATGGGAGGGATGCAGCGCGCCATGCCATCCGATGTGGGCTCGACACTACGGACTTGCTGGGTAGGGCGATTTCTACCACGGTGGCGCTTCGACGTCACGCCTGGCTACGGTCCACGTCCTTTTCAGGGGATGTCCAGAGCACTCTCATGGACATGCCTTTTGATGGCACTCGCCTTTTTGGTGAGAAAGCGGACAGTGCGCTGGCTCGCTTCAAGGACTCCCGGGCTACGGCCAAGTCCTTGGGCCTCTCAGCCCCGCGGCCACAAACTTCCGCTTTTCGCTCCTTTCGTGGTCAAGGAAGGGGCACCTCCTCACGTCCGCCTAGCCACTGGCTGCAGAACCAGCCTGCACGCGGTCGCGGTTTCCGCTGAGGTGGTACTGGAGGACAACGCGGTCAGTCCACATCCACCCCGGCAGCATTTGCCTCAAAGCCTTCCTAGTCCGAGCTTTCAGGCCCATTCCTCGCCAGTGGGGGGCCAGGTTCGCCATCACCTGCTCCACTGGCGTACCATCACTTCGGACAGGTGGGTGCTGCAAATCGTCCAAAGGGGCTACTCCCTCCCCTTCGAGATGACCCCTCCAGCCATGCCACCACAGCACCATCGTATCTCGGAGGATCATTTGAATCTTCTGCAAGAGGAAGTTTCGGCCCTCTTGGCCAAAGAGGCCGTCGAGCGCGTTCCGAGCCCAGAGTAGGTCGTGGTTGTTATTCCCACTACTTTCTGGTTCCCAAGAAGGGCAAAGGGGGCCTACGCCCTATCTTGGACCTCCGGAACGTCAATGCCTTCGTCCGGAAGGAACGGTTCAAAATTTTAACTTTGGCTCAGGTTCTAGCTGCCCTCGACCCTGGAGACTGGATGGTAGCGTTGGACTTGCAGGACGCATATTTCCACATCCCCGTCCTGCCGGCCCACCGGCATTACCTACGGTTCACGGTGGGTCAGGATCACTTTCAGTTCACCGTGCTCCCCTTCGGCCTTACCAGTGCCCCTCGGGTGTTCACGAAAGTGATGGCGGTGGTCGCAGCTCATCTGCGCAGATCAGGGGTTCCAGTCTTCCCCTATCTCGACGACTGGTTGTTGAAAGCGGGCTCGCCCCAGGCAGTCGTCTCCCACCTCCAGACTACGGCGGATCTCCTGCATTTGCTGGGGTTTTCCATCAACGTGCCGAAGTCACACCTGAGCCCCTCTCAGAAGCTCCTCTTCATCAGAGCGGGTTTCGATTCGGCGCAGTTCCGGGTTCATCCGCCGGAACAGCGGGTCCGGGATATACAATCAATCATCAATCAATCATAGGCATTTATAAAGCGCACTACTCACCCGGAGGGTCTCAAGGCGCTTGGGGGGGGGGGGGGGGAGGGGGGGTCCACTACTGCTCGAACAACCAGGTCTTGAGCTTCTTCCTGAAGGAGAGGTGGTCTTGGGTCAGGCGTAGGTCGGTCGGGAGGGCGTTCCAAGTCTTGGCGGCCAGGTGGGAGAAGGATCTTCCTCCTGTTGTCGCTCTGTGGATGCGGGGGACGGCGGCGAGGGCGTGACTGGTTGAGCGGAGGTGGCGTTTGGGAGCGTAGAAGTTGAGGCGGCTGTTGAGGTAGGTCGGGCCTTGGTTGTGTAGGGCTTTGTGCGCGTGGGTCAGGAGCCGGAAGGTGATTCTTTTGTTGATCGGGAGCCAGTGCAGGTCTCTCAGGTGTCTGGAGATGTGACTTCGTCTGGGGACGTCGAGGATGAGTCTCGCCGAGGCGTTCTGGATCCGCTGGAGTCTCTTCTGGAGCTTGGCGGTGGTACCGGCGTAGAGGGCGTTGCCGTAGTCCAATCGACTGGTGACGAGGGCCTGGGTGACCGTCTTCCTGGTCTCGGTGCGGGCTCTGCAGTGGGACCTGAAGTTTCAGTGGGCCCAGCATCACGGCAACCTGTCCGACCATGTCTTGATCTCGGAGGGCACTGCACAGCAGTTGCAGTGGTGGCTCACGGACCGCGATTGGGTCACGGGCAAGAGCCTCTCCCTACCCCTACCGGAGCATGTCGTAGTGACGGATGCGTCCCTCCTGGGATGGGGTGGCCATATGGGAGAGGCGGAGATCAGAGGCCTCTGGTCTCCGGCCGAGTCTCGCCTCCACATCAACTTGTTGGAGCTGAGAGCGATCCGACTTGCACTGAAAGCCTTCCTTCCACCTGTCCGGGGAAGTGTCGTGCAGGTGTTCACAGACAACACCACCGCCATGTGGTATTGCAACAAACAGGGCGGGGTGGGGTCGTGGACCCTTTGTCAGGAGGCTCTGCGCCTCTGGACATGGCTGGAACACCAGGGCGTCACCCTGGTGGTTCAACATCTGGCGGGCTCTCTGAACGCCAGAGCAGACGAACTCAGCCGCCGGTGCATGATGGATCACGAATGGCGTCTGAACTCCGAGGTGGCGCAAGGTCTCTTTCAGCAGTGGGGAGAGCCTTGGTTAGATCTATTCGCCACCGACGAGAACGCGCAATGTCAGCAGTTCTGCGCGTTGGAATTTCCAAGGCGGCACTCGCTCGGCGACGCTTTTCGTCGCGAGTGGAGTTGCGGTCTGTTGTACGCCTTTCCGCCTATACCACTTCTGCCCAGAGTGCTGAAGAGGATCAGGCGCGACCGGGCCCAAGTCATCTTGGTGGCTCCGGATTGGGCACGAAGGTACTGGTATCCCGAGCTACTCAGTATGTTGACCGATCCTCCGATACGTCTGCCCCTTCGGGAGGATCTTCTGTCGCAGCAGCAGGGGACGGTCCTCCACCTAAACCTGTCCAGCCTCCACCTCCATGCGTGGAGATTGAGCGGCGGCAGTTGATGCCATTTGACTTGCCTCCAGAAGTCTGTGATATCATTCTGGCAGCCAGGCGTCCCTCCACAAAGACGGTATACGCCTGCCGGTGGAACAAATTTGTGGCATGGTGCACAGCAAAGGCTGTGGATCCCCTTCCGCCCCTCTTTCTGAGGTTCTCCTCTTTCTTCTTTCTTTGGCCCGGCAGGGCTCTGCCCTGGGCCCCTTGAAAGGTTATCTTGCAGCCCTCTCTGCCTTCTTACGGCTTCCAGATCAGCCCTCTCTTTTCAAGTCCCCTGTAGTGTCACGCTTTCTTAAAGGCATTACTCACACGTTCCCTCCTGTCCCTTTCGTAATGCCTCAGTGGGACTTGAATCTTGTCTTAACATTCCTGATGTGCGCTCCCTTTGAGCCTCTTCACAATTGTCCTCTTCGTCTTCTAACTCTTAAGACGGCTTTCCTGGTAGCCATCACCTCGGCTAGACGGGTGAGTGAGCTCCAGGCTCTATCGTCAAAGCTTCCTTTTCTATCTGTTCATCCGGACAAGGTTGTCCTTCGGCCTCGTCCCTCCTTTCTTCCGAAAGTGGTGACCCCCTTTCATCTTGGGCAATCTGTCACCTTGCCCACCTTCTTTCCGCCTCCGCATCCTTCCAAAGAGGAAGAGCGGCTCCACCGTCTGGACCCAAAACGTGCGCTCTCCTTTTATTTGGACCGCACTAAACGGTTCCGAGTGGACGACCAGCTTTTCGTTGGCTACGAGGGTGCAAAGAAGGGAAAAGCTGTACACAAACGGACCATCTCCCGGTGGGTCGTTTTGTGTATAAAAATCTGTTATTCCTAGGCAAAAAAGGAACCGCCTGTTGGGCTGCATGCCCATTCTACTCGGGCCACAGCGGCTACTACTGCTTTGGGACGGGGAGTCCCGTTGCAGGACATCTGTCAGGCGGCAACGTGGGCTTCGCTGCACACGTTTGCCAGGCATTATTGCCTAGACAGCCAAGTCCGGAGGGATGGCTTCTTCGGCCGTTCTGTCCTCCAGGACTTTCTGGTGTGATCTTGGTTCTCAGACCCACCACCGGGGTTGGTATTGCTTGGGTATCTATTCTAAGGTGAGGAATCTAACTAACGTGTTTCTTTCAGATGAACAAGTTACTTACCTTCAGTAACGATGTATCTGTAAGAAACATTAGTTAGTTAGATTCCTCACCGACCCACCCATCCTCCCCGTTCTGCGAACTGACATCTAGGGTTAAGGCTCTCCTTTTCAGGGCCCTAGATTTTTTGGCACCAGTGTCGGTCTCTTGCATGGCTCTGCGTTCCTGGCGCGGAAAGCTATGTACAAGAACTGACGTCAGCGCGCGAGGGCGGCGTCTAAGTACTCCGACGACGTCATCCCGGCGCACGACGCCAGCGACGGACGCGGAGCCGCAGACGACGCCTAGAGACGCGCAAGGGGTATTGCTACAAAAATCTTCCGGATCCAGTCTGACGCCTGGGGATATTCTAAGGTGAGGAATCTAACTAACTAATGTTTCTTACAGATACATTGTTACCGAAGGTAAGCAACTTGTTCTTCAAGCTTCCACCTCCAAAAGCACCTTCCCTACCGCTCCACCGGAAAGGGAATCCAAGAAGCTGGACTACCTTGCCAAGAAAATGTTTTCTTCCGCCAGCTTAAGACTGCGGTCCATAAACACTGCATGTCTCTTGCGCCGTTATTCGCACTCAGTGTGGGATACTGTGACGCAAGTGCTACCTCAGTGTCCGGAGGAAGCCCGGGCAGTGCTCTCCCAGGCTCTTGCCGCTATGAGAGATGCAGAAAAGTTTACAATCCGTTGTGGGCTGGACACTGCCAACTCTCTGGCCAGCACCATTTCAACGTCGGTAGTGCTTCGTCGCTACGCCTGGATGAGGTCCACTGGCTCTTCCAGGGATGTCCAGAACCCCTTGATGCACATGCCCTTTGATGACCGTCGCCTTTTTGGTGACAAAGCAGACAACGCCCTAGAGCGCTTCAAGGACTCACAGGCTACGGCCAAGTCGTTGGGCCTCTCCGCCAGTCCGGCGCAGTCTGCTTTTCGCCCCATTCGTGACTACGGAAGGGGTGCCCCGCTACGTCCCACCCAGGGCCACAGGCTGCAACAAGTTACCCAACCTTCGCGCGGCAGGGGATGTGGAAACAACCGGCGTGGTTCTGGGGGCCAGCGGGCGTGCCAGTCCACCAAAGCGCCCCCCCCCCTCTGCAGCAGCCTCCAAGCCTTCCTAGTCGAAAATTTCAGGCCCATCAAACGCCAGTGAGCGGTAGGATTTGCCATCACCTCCCTCCCCTTCGAGACTACCCCTCCAGCCTTGCCACCAAGATACTACTGCATGTCGGAGGATCATCTGGCCCTTCTACAGCAGGAAGTTACAGCTCTCTTGGCCAAGGGAGCCATTGAGCGAGTTCCTGTCCCAGAAGTAGGTTGTGGTTGTTACTTCCACTACTTTATGGTCCCCAAGAAGGAAAAGGGCCTGCATCCTATCTTGGACCTCAGGGACGTCAATCGCTTCCTCAGGAAGGAGGAGTTCAAGATGTTGACGCTTGCTCAGGTCTTGTCTGCCCTTGACCCGCAAGACTGGATTGTAGCGTTGGACTTGCAGGACCCTTATTTTCACATCCCCGTCCTGCGGGCCCACCGGCGTTACCTTCGGTTCACGGTAGGCCACAAGCACTCGGGTGTTCATGAAATTGATGGCGGTGATCGCAGCTTATCTTCGCAAATCAGGGGTTTCAGTCTTCCCCTATCTCGACGGCTGGCTGTTGAAGGCGGGCTCGCCCCAGGCAGTCGTCTCCCACCTCCAGACTACGGCCGACCTCCTGCATTTGCTGGGGTTCTCCATCAATGTGCCGAAGTCGCACCTGATTCCCTTTCAGAAGCTCCTCTTCATCAGGGCGGTTCTGGATTCAGCGCAGTTTCGGGTCTATCCTCCCAAACAGCGAGTCTGGAATATTCGGGCTTTGATTCCGATCTTTCGGTCTCTATCCCGGGTTTCATTCAGAATGACCCTCCGGTTGCTGGGCCTCATGGCCTCCTGCATCCTGCTGGTCGATCATGCCAGGTGGCATATGCGGGCTCTGCAGTGGGACCTGAAGTTCCAGTAGGTTCAGCATCAGGGGTATCTGTCTGATTGCATTCAGATCTCGGAGGGCACTGCACAACAACTGCAGTGGTGGCTTACGAACCAGGATTGGGCCTGGAGCCAGGCACACCAGCCAATCACAAGCCAGACAGTCACTTCACATTTATTACACAGACATGCCAGCTTCTAGAAGTGGCACTTCTACACTAGACATAGTAACGCCGCACACATCATTGCGCAGCATTCAATCTCACGAGTTTGCACATACCAAACTCGACCCTGCACTCCTCTCACATCAGGACTTAACACGGTCACTCAGATCCCCCATGCATTCCTATGGGAGGGCAGGTCAGTCTCACTAAAACATACACTAAAACATACACAGAGCGCACGCACTTTCCACTGGGACACAGTGTAAAAGCGCCTAGAGGCCTAAAACCACTAATACAACATAGGAAAAAGGCTAGGATAAATGCAAATTAGGGTGAACTTGCCAGAAGGGCCAAGTCCAACAACGACGTCAAGGGGTGCTCTTGCTGCCGTAAGATGAACCCGAAGGCTTTAAAGGACAGAGAGGCAAGCTGTTCATACCGAAGATGAGGAAGGAAAAGAGAAGTCGAAGGCGATCGAGGTCTTGGTCTAGGTCCAGGTCGGGTTTAAAGTCGACGTCGGGTCATGCTTCAAGATCTAAGAAGCATAAGAAGAAAAGGCACGGCTCTCGACGACGTTCAGCTAAGGAGACGGCTCCGAAATCGACTTCTCCAGTTCCTCGGCGTCGTAAGGACTATGTACCTTCTCCTTCGGATCCGGCTTCACGTGTTTGTCCGGCCTCGCCTGCAGCTTCTCCGGAGCGTTCTCCCGCTCCATCTCCCACGCCAACACATTCTCCCGCTCCGGTGGAAGAGGCTCTGTTACCTCATGAGTCTTTGACTTCATTGGCTCCACCATCGGCGCCGATTGGCCCGAGTCCAGTAATGCCTGAGCCATTATCGAGCCCTTACCCGCCTTTCCCCGGCCCGGGTCAAGACCCATTGCATTACTTGAATGCCATGTATGGTGTTTTTTCAAGAGCAATGTACCCCTCTGGAGCACCTTCGGGTCCCATGGGTCCAATGGCCTTTAATTTAGGGGTTCCTCAGGCCTATGCTCAAGCTCCCTTTGTCTTTCCTTCCAGCAGTGCCGTCCTGGCATTTTCCGGCGCCGAATACGTCGACGCCGTTCCCTTCATCTCCGGCTCCAGCTCGATCTCGTTCGGTTCAGTCTGTGCTTCCGGATCCGTGTTTGACTCTGTTGGAGTCGTGTGTGGCACCGCCGATGCCGGTTCTGAGGATAAGATCCAGGCGGGAGGCGCAGAGTATTTTGGAAGAGCAGAGGTATCAGGCAGAAGAAATGGAAGAGGGTGAACTTCAAGAGTCAGATGAGTAATTTGAAGAATTAAAGGAGGCAAGTGGCCTTGATATGTCCCCTGAATGGGAGCTTTCTCCTCCTTCAGCTGCTCCCTCTAAGGATGTGGTTCCTTACCACACAGTCATAAGGAAGACAGCGAAGCTCTTAGACTTGCAGCTCCCAACGGCTGAATTTAAGTCCAACATCTTGACGGAGGTTCTTCATTCCCCCTCTACTGTGGTAGAACCTTTGCTTCCTATTAATGATGCCATCACTGAGCCAGTTATGGAGGTTTGGCGTAAGCCCTTTTTGGCTCCAGCGGTGTCTAAATCTGTTGCTAAGAGGTACAGGGGGCTCCAGGAGATCCGGACTTCCTAACATCCTATCCTTCTCCTGAGAGTCTGGTGGTTCAAGCTGCCTGTTCATAGAAGACTTCTGGAGCTTTTCCTCAAGTTCCTAGTGATAGAGAGTCTAAAAAGCTTGACCAGTCGGCCAAGAAGGTGTTCTCCTCTGCAAGTATGGCCTTGAAGTCCACAAATGCCACCTGCTTTTTGGGCCGTTACATCCACGCCCTGATGGATTCTGCAAAACAGCTGGCTCCTAAATTGTCTGAGGAAGACAGGCAGAATTTTAATGAGGTCTTGTCGCACACTCAAGCAGCTGCACGACAGGTTATCCAGAGTGGTTTGGACACTGCAGAGTCTGTTGCCAGGATCATGGGCTCTTCGGTTGCCACAAGAAGAAGTGCTTGGCTTAAGTCGTCTGAGTTCTCTCCAGATGTGCAGGCAACACTTCTAGATCCACCCTTTGATGTTTCTGGACTGTTTGGAAAGAAAGCAGATGCAGCCTTGGAAAGGTTCAAGGACAGCACAGCTAAGTCTCTGGGCCTGCAGGCGCAGCCTAGAGGTTCTTCTTTCAGAAGGTACAGAGGTTTGGGAGGTAGTTTTTTCGGAAAGGTCGGTAAGGTGAAGAGAGGAAGAAAGAAGGAGAGGTCGAGGCAGGAGTCGTCGACTTCGAGGTCATCGAAGTCGAAAAAACATCATAAAAAAAGGAAGCATTCCTCTCGTCGCCGGTCTTCAAAGAACAGGAAGTCGAGGTGGACTTCGCCTCAACGACGCCGAAGTAAGGATTTGTCTCCTTCTCCTTCGAAGTCTCCGGAAGGATCTCCTTCGCCGAAGCGGGCTCCAGCGCAGTCACCGGAGCAGTCCCCGGCGCAGTCACCAGCGCCTTCACCGGCGTCGTCTCCGGCTCCAGTGGAGTCGCCTGTTTCGGTTGGTGAGCGGGAACAAAGGGGAGAACCTTCTCCAGGACCTGAGGATCCTAGGGCTCCGGTAGAGGACACTGCGGCACCGTTGCCAGGTACTCCGCAGAAGGATACAGGTTCGGTTCCTTATCCGCAGTTCCCGGCTCCAGGTACTGATTCTTCGCATTTTTTAAATGCCATGTATGGAATCTTCAATCGGGCTGCCTTCCCATCCGGTGCACCGACTGGTCCCATGGGTCCTATGGCGTATACTTTAGGGGTGCCGCAGCATTACGCTCAGGCCCCATTTATGCCCTTTCTGCCGATGGCGCCTTCGTGGCAGTTTCTGGCGCCGTCTGGGGATCCATCACGACTTTGGCTGAATCTTCCTGCTTCGGAGCCTTCCTCGACGCCGTTGCCGACTCCCTCAGCGCCGCATCCGGCGCCGCTGACTCCGTCTATGGCGCCGCCGACTCCATCTCCTCTGGTTCCACCAACGCCGCGTACGTCGACGACGACGCCGGCTCCACGGATTCGATCAAGGAGGGAGGCCCAAAGGGTCTTGGATGAAGAAAGGTATAGAGTGGAGGTAGAGGAAGGTGAAGTGGACACGTCCTTAGATGAATTTGAGGGGATACAAGAGGCTAGTGGCCTGGATACGACCCCTGAGTGGGAGCATACTTCGTCTAGATCCTCTCCACCACAGGAGTTGGCTGCTTACCATGTGGTAATAAAAAAGGCCGCAGAGCTGTTGGATTTGCAGTTACCTTCTGCGGAGTATAAATCTAACCTGCTGACAGAGGTGTTGCATTCACCTACTTCAACATCTGAGCCTTTACTGCCTTTTAATGAGGCTATTTTGGAGCCTGTTTTGGAGGTATGGCGGAAACCTCTTTCTTCTCCGGCGGTTTCCAGGCAGGTGGCGAGAAGATACAGGGTGGCGCCTGGGGATCCGGATTTTCTTTCTACGCAACAGTCTCCAGAGAGCCTGGTTGTGCAGGCGTCCTGCTCTAAGCATGCTTCCGGAGCGTTCCCTCAGTCTCCTGCGGACAGGGAGTCCAAAAAGGTTGACCAGGTGGCTAAGAAAACTTTTTCTTCAGGAAGTATGGCACTTAAGTCTACCAACGCCACGTGCTTGTATGGTCGTTATGTGCATGCCTTAATGGACTCAATGAAGTCTTTAGCCCCTAAGCTGCCTGAGGGTGATAAGGCGTCCTTCATGGAGGTGGTCGCGGATACTCAAGCTGCTGCTAGACAAGTGATTCAATCGGGGCTTGATACAGCAGATTCAGTGGCGAGGATAATGGGCTCGTCTATAGCCACAAGAAGGCAGGCATGGCTTCGTTCATCTGGCTTTTCTTCGAATGTTCAGGCCACATTGGTGGATTTGCCGTTTGGACAGAAATTGTTTGGAAAAAAGGCTGACTCCGCCCTACAAAGATTTAAGGACAGCAGGGTAACCGCTAAATCTTTGGGTCTGCAGGCTCCTGCTAAAGGATTTGGTTTTAAAAAGTTTAGGGGTTTCGGAAGGTCTTCATTTCGCTCCTTCCGACAGCCTCAGCAGCAGCAGCAACAACAGCAGAATCTCCTCTATAGGTCCTATAGAGGGAGACAAAAGGGTCGGAGAGGTTCTGGACATAACCCCTCTTCTTCTTCCTCCTCCTCTGCTCCCAATGAGGCTTCAGGGAAGCAGCCCTAGATCCCCCATCCTGGACCATGTAAGACCTGTGGGGGGTCGGGTGTCCTACTTTCTGCGGGGTTGGAAATCTGTTACGACCGACCTTTGGGTTTTAAACCTCGTGGAGACTGGGTACGCCCTTCCCTTTCGGGAGTTTCCTCCCCCTTACCCTCCTTGCCAAGGTTACTGCTCAGAGGACCATCTGCTTCTTCTGCAGAAGGAGGTTCTGGCTTTGCTTCAAAAAGGGGCGATAGAGGTGGTTCCGGAGCAGGAAAGGGGTCAGGGATGCTACTCCCGGTATTTCCTGATTCCCAAAAAGGACGGCAAATTGCGTCCTATACTGGACCTCAGAATCTTGAACTTTTACCTGAAACAGTAGAAATTCAAGATGCTGACCCTTGCGCAGGTTCTTCAGGCGTTGCAGCAAGGAGACTGGATGGTGTCGCTCGACTTGCAGGACGCGTACTTCCATGTCCCGAACCTGAAGTCGCACAGGAAGTATCTCCGTTTTACGGTTGGGTCGCAACATTACCAGTTTGCGGTCATCCCGTTTGGTCTTACTACCGCACCTCGGGTCTTCACAAAGGTTATGGCAGTGGTGGCTGCTCATCTCAGGAGGTCGGGAATTCCAGTTTTCCCCTACCTGGACGACTGGCTTCTGAAGGCAGAGTCCCCAGAGATGGTGCAGTGTCATCTGCAGGTAACATCTCAGCTGTTATTCGACTTGGGTTTTTCGATCAATGTGCCCAAATCTCACCTGGTGCCCTCTCAACGCAACCTGTTTATAGGGGCAGTACTGGACACTACTGTGTGTCGAGCATTTCCTCCTCCTCAAAGAATTCTCGACATTCAGGAGATGGTCCCTTTATTCCACAATGGAGCGGTTGTTCCGGTTCTGAAGGTCCTTCGCCTGCTCGGTCTGTTCGCTTCCTGCATTCTGTTGGTCAGCCATGCACGCTGGCACATGAGGGCGCTCCAGTGGTGCCTCCGCAAGCAGTGGTATCAGCACAACGGAGATCTCAGAGAGTCGATCAGGATCTCCAGAGAAGCTGCAGCGGATCTGTCTTGGTGGAGTGCGGAGGGCAATCTGTCCCAAGGAAAGCCCTTCCATCTACCTCCATCGGTGGCCACGGTGATAACGGATGCATCCACCTTAGGGTGGGGTGCTCATCTGGGGGATCTGGAGATCAAGGGTCTTTGGTCTCCAGAGGAGAGGTTGCTTCACATCAACCTTCTGGAATTGCGGGCGATTCATTTGGCGCTCAAGGCCTTCCTCCCTTCCCTTCGCGGTCAGTCGATTCAAGTGCTGACGGACAACACTACCACGATGTGGTATGTCAACAAGCCGGGAGGAGTGGGGTCTCTTTGCAGAGAGGCCTTAGGTCTATGGTCCTGGGCTCAGGACCATCGGATTTGTCTGATGGCAAATCATCTGGCCGGGGTGTTGAACGTACGTGCGGACAGTCTCAGTCGGCAGTTCTCCGCCGATCACGAGTGGAGGCTCCATCCGTAGGTGGTTCGTCACGTCTTTCGGTCTTGGGGGACACCTCGGTGGACCTGTTCGCCACCCGCGAGAACGCGCACTGCCCATCATTCTGCAGTCTCCAGTATCCAATGCAGGGGGCATTGGGGGACGCGTTTCAGTTGAGTTGGGGCTCGCAACTCCTTTACGCGTTTCCTCCCATACCCTTGATTCCTCGAGTTCTGAGGAAGATTCGCCAAGACCGGGCCCAAGCCATATTGATCGCCCCGGATTGGCCAAGAAGGGTGTGGTACACAGATCTTCTCCACCTCTCCTCATGCCCTCCGCTCCGTCTCCCTCTTAGGGCAGACCTCCTCTCGCAATCGGAGGGGCAGGTTCTACACCCCCACCTCCAGAGCTTACACCTTCATGCCTGGAGATTAAATGGGGCAACCTGGGTTCGTTCTCTCTCCCGCCTGATGTGGTGGATGTTATTTTATCAGCCAGGCGACACTCCACCAAGTCCATTTACTCCTACAGGTGGTCGAAATTTGTTAAATGGTGTGGAGAGAGATCCATTGACCCGTTAAAGGCCCATCTTTCTAATGTGCTTCAGTTTGCTCTTTCCCTGGCTCAGCAGGGCTGTGCTGTGGCCACGGTTAAGGGCTATCTATCTGCCTTATCGGCTTTTCTATGTCTTCCTGATCAACCGTCACTATTTAAATCTACGGTTGTACTGAGGTTTATCAAGGGTCTTACAAACATGTTTCCTCCTACTCCCTTTGTAATGCCACAGTGGGACCTTAATCTTGTCTTGACTTTTCTGATGGGGTCCCCGTTTGAGCCTCTTCATAGCTGTCCTTTGAGGCAGTTGTCCTTTAAGGTGGTCTTTCTTGTGGCCATAACCTCGGCAAGGAGGGTGAGTGAGCTTCAAGCTCTTAGTTCTAAACCCCCTTTTTTAACATTACATGCTGAAAGGATGGTGCTCAGGACCAGGGCTGCTTTCCTGCCCAAAGTTGTTACTCCGTTTCATTTGGGGCAGTCTATTACTCTCCCTGTTTTTTATCCACCTCCTCATCCCTCCAAAGAGGAGGAAAGACTCCATCGCCTGGATCCAAAGAGGGCTGTGAGTTTTTATTTGGACAGAACGAAAGACTTTCGTCTGGACGATCAGCTCTTCGTGGGCTATGTTGGTCATTCGAAAGGAAGAGCGGTGCACAAGCGCACTTTATCGAGATGGATTATCCTTGCCATCAAGATCTGCTACGCCCTGGCTGGTAAGACTCCTCCTGAGGGTATTAGAGCTCATTCAACTAGAGCGAAATCATCTACATCTGCTTTGGCCCGGGGTGTTCCTGTGGCAGATATTTGTAAAGCCGCGACTTGGGCCTCCCTCCATACTTACGCAAAGCATTATTGCTTAGACTCTGAGATGAGGAGGGAGGGCCACTTCGCGCGCTCTGTCTTGCAAGACTTTCTGGTATAGGAAGGTGGACACCCTCCTCCGGGAGTGGGGACTGCTGTGGGAATCTATTCACAAGGTGAGGAATCCACTGGCAGATGTATCCATCAGAAGAACAAGTTACTTACCTTCTGTAACGCTTTTTCTGGTGGATACAGTATCTGCCTGTGGATTCCTCACTGGCCCACCCGCCTCCCTGTTGTCCACCTTTGTATACCTTAAAAGATGTATTGCTTGAGATGTTGGTATGCTTTCTGGTATATTGGTAGGAAATGCTTGTTTTATTTAGCTTTCCTTTTCCTTGTATACTTTGTGTATATGATTGTATATTGTATACTGTATATACTTTGTATTTGTCGTTGGTCCACCTGTGCACCTCGGAGGCACGGAAAAAATGGGTGGAACTGACGTCATCACGCTGACGTGGCTCTCTTATGGCTCCGGTGACGTCATACAGAGTCGCGAGCGGAGCCGATGCATTATGACGTCGTCCACGTCGGCGTAGAGAGCTGGGGAAAAAAGTTCAGTGGAATGCTGGCGCAGGGGATATTCACAAGGTGAGGAATCCACAGGCAGATACTGTATCCACCAGAAAAAGCGTTACCGAAGGCAAGTAACTTGTTCTTTGGTTATACCTTATCTGTTAGAGACACTTTCTATCTATAGATTCCTTACAGTCCCACCCATCCTCCCCACTCTGCGAACAGATTTCCAGGGTCAGAGCTATTACCCTTTCAGGGCCCTAGTTTTCCACACCAGTGGTCAGTGTTCTTCGTGGCTTTGCACTCCTTGGGTGGAAAGTTGTAAAAAAGAATTGACCTCAGTGTGCTCAGGTGGCACCTATATAGGCACCGTGCACATCAGTTCCAATGATGCCATCTACTGACGTGCAGGGGTACTGCTCAAGAAACATTTCCATATCTGAAAGAGACACGTTAGTGATAGATTCCTTACCTTAGAATATCCCCAGGCGTCAGACTAGATCCGGAAAGTTTCACTTAGCAGTACCCCTGCGAGTCAGTAGGTGGCGTCGTGTGGCTCCGCGTCCATCACTGACGTTGTAAGCAGAGAGTACTTAGGCGCCACCCATGCGCGCTGACGTCAGTTCTTTCTTTTTCAGCGCTAGCAAGCGCAGATCCGTATTGAGCACCTCAGTCACTTTTTGACTACTATTTTGAGACTTTTTGTCTCCTCTCTTTTATCCTGGTGCACTTGGGATGCCCGGCTTTAAGTCCTGTGGGGCCTGCCACAGAAATATGTCGGTGGCGGACCCCCATGATCTTTGCCTCTACTGCCTGGAGACTGCCCACGACTCCCAGGATTGTCGAGCCATGGCCCACAAGGCCTTGCTGGAGCGGCGTAGGAAGTTGCTGGAGGTCTGGCATTCGTCACGCCGCTGCTCCGGTTCAGGGGCCGTTCCCGGGACCGCTCGCGGCACCGGAGCTGTCGCTCCTCAGGCTCCAAGTCTTCGCCTTCGGATTCCGGTAAGTGACGCCATAAAAAGAGGTCAAAACGTGTTCGCTCTCCGACGTCCCCCCCGGAGGCAGACGAGGGGCACAGGGGCTTCGCCCTGGCGGCTCCCCTGGAGCCTGGGAGTCCCGCGGCCTACCCGCCATACCCGGGTCCGTCGGCGACTCCCGAACAGGTGCAAGAATTCCTTGCTACCATGGACCGCCTTTTTAGGCCTCGGGCTCCTGCCGGCGTGCCTTCCGGCCCCGCGGCCCCGTGTCCAGATCCTGTTGACCCGGCGGCTCTGCCACTGGCGTCAGCCCCGGCTCCGCTTTTCGTGGCGAGTGGCGTTGCGGTCTGTTGTAAGCCTTTCCGCCTATACCACTTCTGCCAAGAGTGCTGACGAAGTTCCGGCGCGACCGGGCCCAAGTCATCCTTGTGGCTCCGGATTGGGCACGAAGATACTAGTATCCCGAGCTACTCAGCATGGCGATCGATCCCCCGATCCGACTGCCTCTTCGGGAGGATCTTCTGTCGCAGCAGCAGGGGACAGTCCTCCACCCGAACCTGTCCAGCCTCCACCTCCATGCATAGCGATTGAGCGGCGACAGCTGACAGCTTTCGATCTTCCTCCCAAAGGCCGTAGGATGTCATCTTGGCAGCCAGGTGTCCCTCCACAAAAACGTTATACGCCTGTCGGTGGAACAAATTTGTGGCATGGTGCACAGCGAAGGCTGTGGATCCCCTTTCTGTCCCTCTTTCGGAAGGTTCTTCTGTTCCTGGTTTCCTTGGCCCGGCAGGTCTCTGCTCTGGGCACTACCAAAGGTTATCTTTCTGCCATCTCCGCCTTTCTCCGGTTTCCTGATCAGCCTTCTCTTTTTAAGTCTCCGGTTGTTCACCGTTTCCTGAAAGGCATTACACACATGTTCCCTCCAGTTCTGTTCGTAATGCCCCAGTGGGACTTGAACCTTGTGTTGACTTATTTGATGTGCGCTCCCTTTGAACTGCTTTACAACTGTCCTTTGCGTCTTCTCACCTTAAAGACTGCTTTCCTGGTTGCTATCACCTCTACCAGAAGAGTGAGTGAGCTCCGGGCTCTTTCTTCCAAACCTCCTTTCCTTTCTGTTCATCCGGACAAGGTGGTGTTAAGGACCCGTCCTTCTTTTTTGCCAAAGGTGGTAACGCCCTTCCACATCGGGCAGACCATCACTTTGCCTACCTTCTTTCCGCCTCCGCATCCTTCAAGGGAGAAAGAGAGGCTCCACCGTCTGGACCCAAAACGTGCGCTTGAATTCTATCTAAAGTGTACACAGCAGTTCCGGGTGGAAGACCAGCTTTTTGTTGGCTACGTGGGCGCCAAAAGAGGTCGAGCTGTCCACAAACGGACCATCTCTCAGTGGGTCGTTCTGTGCATCAAGGCCTGTTATTCGTTGGCTAAGAAGGAGCCTCCTATTGGGCTGCGTGCCCATTCCACCAGGGCAACAGCAGCCACTACTGCCTTGGGACGCGGCGTTCCCTTACAGGATATTTGTCAGGCAGCTACGTGGGCCTCGCTGCACACGTTTACCAAGCACTACTGCCTTGACAGTCAAGTCCGGAGGGACGCCTTCTTTGGCTGTTCCGTGCTCCGTGACTTTCTGGTGTAATCTTGTTCGCAGAGCCACCCCCGGTGTTGGTATTGCTGGGGCATCGATTCTAAGGTAAGGAATCTATCACTAACGTGTCTCTTTCAGATGCACAAGTTACTACTTGTGTAACGATATATCTGTAAAAGACTTTAGTTAGTGATAGATTCCTTACCGCCCCACCCATCCTCCCCGTTCTGCGAACTCGTTACTAGGGTTAAGGTCATCCCTCTTAGGGCCCTAGTTTTCTGCACCAGTGGTGAGTATCTTGCATGGCTCTGCGTCCCTGGCGCGGAAGGTCGTGTACAGAACTGACGTCAGCACGCATAGGTGGCGCCTAAGTACTCTCCGTGACGTCATCTCGGCGCTTACGACGCCAGTGACGGACGCGAAGCCACACGACGCCACCTACTGCCGCACAGGGGTATTACTAAGCGAAACTTTCCGGATCCAGTCTGACGCCTGTGGATATTCTAAGGTAAGGAATCTATCACTAACTAATGTCTCTTACAGATATATTGTTACACAAGTAGTAACTTGTGCATTCTGTCTAAAACCTTGAAATAATTCTAAGGTAAGGAATCTGCGGCCAGATCCAGATAGAGTTTTTTACGTGGTAAAAGAGTATGCGTTGCAAAGTACAGCACATTAAAGGTAATTTCAATATATTGACATTACAAAGCGTGGTAATGTCTTTCATGGAATAAACTGTGTGGTAAATTACCACATTGTAATAGTGTGCATTTCAAAGACGGATATTCATAGCTACAGTGACATGCAAGCAGCAAAACGGATTCCCAGTTTCCCACGTGACTTTTCAACATCATTTAAAGGGAACTATTTTGCATAGCCGAGAATGGAGAACCTACATTAGGTAAGTAACTAAACTACGCCGTGAAACTTCTATATTTTGTTGCCATTTATATTATTTCATACATTTTTTACTTTTTCCTTTGAGGTACTGGTCTGTCTATTTACTCACGAAGGTTGTCTATCTACAATTAGTTGTATAATAAGGGAATTTTACTGAAATACTTTTATCAGCATATTAGATTGCTTAAATAGACTCGAACAACAATGCAGTGTGATTTTACTTAATGTTTCAGCTGTTTTACATCATTGTGAGGAGCATGCAAAATCTGAAAAAGGCTGACCATGTGTAAGAAACAGGCTCTCCATATAGTTTACTAAAAAAAAGTACTCTGTGCAGAGGGTCCAGTGGGTCCCCAATTGGTTTACAGAGGCTAAAGTAAATAATACTAAAACTCTCTTTTGTGGTAGTGTGGGCGAGCAGTTAGGCTTATCAGAGGGTAGTGCTAAGCATTTGTTGTACTCACAGAGGCAATAAATGAGACACACACTCAAAGACTAAATCTGAGACCAATTTAGAAAAATATGACTTTTTTATATACGTTTCAAAACCAAAAAGTTTGTTTAAAGGTACATACTGTTTTCAATAGCAATTCGTTCAGGTAAGTACAGCTTTTAAATTTGTGCGCCTTTACATACAATGCAATCCTATAAAAGAAAAATTCAGCGGTGCATAAAGGTAGGTGCAGTCTGTTTCAGGGGTTCACCTTTAGGGTTCGGAGTTGTAGTGGGCCAAGGTCCAAAGTACTACCAGCAGTTCTTCTAGAACTGCCTGGGTTCTGACGGGAACAGTGTGCTGGTAAAGTTGGTAGCTGGCACGCTACGAAGAAGGGGGGGGCACCCAAAAACAGGCTGCACAGGGGGACATGGGGACCAGTAACAGAGCTCCAAAACAGGGGCTTGGGTCATAATGGGTCTTGGAGTAAAGGGGGCACAGCCGTTTCGTTGAGGGCCGGGCGGCTTGGATGCAGAGTGGTTAGGTTGGCTGTGCTGGATGCGCAAAGAAGCTCCTCGCGGTCAGGGACAATCAGCTGTCAGGGGCAAAATCAAAGCAGCTGGGCCACTCTCGCTGTGCGCTCAGTGATGCTGATGTCCCTTGACAGCTGCTTGGTCCTGGTGCAGTGGAAATTCAGACTAGACTCTCACTGTTGGTGTTTGGTGCAGAGCGTCTGGTACCCCGGGGGTTGGTGTTACACGGCTCCAGTTGGTCCTGGTGTCTTCACACTCGGTAAGCAGACAGATCTGACCTTCCAGAGAACACACTAGTAGTCGGTAGATTTTCAGGGGGTACCTCTAAGGTGCTCTGTGAGTGCATTGTTTAAGAAAATCCTCCGAATTCAATCTAATCTGTCAGGGGGGAATAATACTCTGGGCGAGTTAGAATTAGGAGACCCAGTTGGCTTAATATCTCAGTCGATATTGTCAAACTTTCTGGTGCCATCAGTGGAGGATGTGACTGCTTCTTTTGTGAGTTATATGTCTGGGTCTCCAGTATATCCCATTTGGCCTCCCATTTTGAAGTCCATTGCAGACACTATTGCTCCACTGTATCAGGAATTTTTTGCCATCTCCCTTCAGTCAGTGGTCAATCAATCAATCAATCAGTGTATATTAAGCGCGACTACTCAACTGTGTGTGGGGGGGTGCTGCAGGTCCTGATGGGCGCTGAGGTTCAGTCAAAGAGCCAGGTCTTGAGATCCTTCCTGAAATGAGTCCGCAACGGGGATAGCCTGAGGTGGAGTGGTATGGTTGAAGCCATATGCCTCAGGAGGAAAAATGTTGAAGTGGTAGGGGAGGGGAGGTGCCGAAGGCTCCTCCCATAGTCCCAGTCTCTTCAACATTTATATGTCCCCTTTGGCATATTTAGCAGAATCCTATAACATCAAGATCATCTCATATGCAGATGATACTCAACTCCTGCTTACATGTGATGGGAATTCAATGAAGGCAAGGGTTGCATTTGCTAGCTGCATGGAGGCCCTGCTTGATTAGCTGAAGGCCAACAAACTGCATTGTAAACCTGATGAGACAGAAGTCTTACTGTTTGGGCTGGATCGCCTTCTGGGATGGGCTGGTACCTAGCCTGACACACTTTCCTGCTCCGCCCTCTCCAACGGCGGTGGAAAGGAATTTGGGTGTGATGTTTGATGTCCAGCTCTCGTTGGAGACCCCAGGGTCAGCAGTTGTGAAAACTTGTTCTTGGAGTTTGGGTATGTTGAGAAAATGTCTTTGCCTGCTTCCCCATGAGGCTCAAGCAACAGTGGTTAAGTCTCTGATTTTATCTAGGTTGAACTATGCCAGTGTCCTGTACCTCGGTCTACCAGATTATCTAATCCAATGGCTGCAGGCTGTGTCTACTATTCAGAAAGGTTCTTTGGTGTCTCCATATTGGGATGGACTTCATTGGCTTCTAGTTCGGCAACGTATTCGGTATAAAGCACTGACTCTAACACATCACGCTCTCCACAATAGAGGACCTATGTACTTGAATGAACGCATTGTGGCATATGGCCCGGGTAGGTCTTTGCGTTCCAGTCTTACCCGTTTTCACAAACAACAGAGTGGAGGATCCTCCTTTACGGTTAAAGCGGCAGGTCTGTGGAGTTGATTGCCTCAATACCTGAGATTTATCTCAGATGAGGAAAAATGTAAAAAAGAATTCAAAACGTTTTTATTCAGAGCCCAATGATGATGTGTTTTTGGGAAGAACTTTTCTGTTCAGTGCTCTTTGGAAAACCAAGTAAAAGCACCGGAGTAGCTGTGCGCTATAGAAATTGCTTTATTCATTCATTCATTCCATAAATCTTCCACTGGCATCAGTGTGGGTTTATCAAGACAAAGTGTTTGGTACCAAACACCTTCGGGTACAGTGAAACCATCATGTAGCCGGGAAACTTGTAATTACGAGTGTCCAGCCCATATACTGCTTGAGGTTAGTGCATGGAACTGAAACAGAAAGGTGAACCTCCGGTGTTCCGTAGTTCTGTAACTTGTAGTTTGACCATTGATTCCTTGTTGCCCAAGTTTATCTACGGGTGCAGACCAACCGTTGGACTGAAAGGGGACATTTTGGAAAAACGGTTGGAACTTGACTGGACGTGAATTCTTTAGACGATGTGCATCCTGGGGCTGGACCTACTAGTCTCCACCAGAGTTGCAATTCCTTCACAGACATGGACGGAGCTTGTTTCAGGGTTGCACGCTGCAACACATAGCCTTTGAGCATCCCAAATCTTTGAATACATTCAGTGTGCATTCTGCCTATTTTGTTGGGTTTAGCCCTTTTCCGGTCAACGGTTGGGTGGCACCCGTAGATAATCGTGTGGATCAAGGAACAATGGTCAAAACGCAAGTTACAGAACACCAGAGGCTCTCCTATCGGTTTCATTTCTATGTAGTAACCTCATCAGCAGACTGTTGCCTCACGCATTCATTGGTTCATTTGTAGTGTTCATATAATTAAGTGATTATTTTGTTATGTTGTTAAGTTGATGTATGACACCGAGGGTTATTTCAAGATGCTATTATGATGATTTATGCATTTAAATATGTCCCTATCAGTATCTTTTACACTGGGTGTATTATGGGAGTATGGTATAGTTTGGGAATTTTGTTTAATTATTTTTAGTTTGGCATCACTTCGAGCAGTTTTGTTCATGTTGTATGATTTAAATGCACTCGAGACACTGATGCAAGTGTAACATTTATTTGGGCGTTCGCCAAGTGATGGCAGTTATTTGCACAAGGTAAATGTGGTTCTTAAAGATATTTGTTTTAAATATGAAGCGTCATAAAAATGTTTTTGCTCTGGGGGCACATTGATTTAGTTTTTTAGGAGTATGTTTTTTTTTTTAATACAAAGTATGTTGATTCGGCACGTATTTAAGGTACATGTTCAAGTTTTATTTATTTTCATTTAACTCATTTTATTTTTGTAAAGAAAAGAATGTCAGCACACCGGGTTGTTTAGTTGCATGAAAGCGGTTGAGAGATTACATATGTGGAGGGGTGTAATGAGCAATTACGATAAACATGAGTCTGGGAACTGGATTGGTTACTTACATATGATTTGCTTTATAGTAGTTACCCCTGAGGAGGGGAAGATGGTTCCCGAAATGCATTGGGTTATTATAACAACTTCGTGCTGTGAGGACTGATAAATCCCCTGTGTTTGGAAGATAAGCCTGAATAAGCACGTGTTGAACTGGATAAAATATACTTCGTTAAAAAGTTGGATTAATTATGGAGCATTGACAAATATGGAGAAAATAAAAAGGAATAATTTTGGAAAAACTGTTGGAACTTGTCTGGACGTGAATTCTTCAGATGCTGTGCAGCCTGGGGTGGGACCTACTAGTCTCCACCAGTGTTACAAAGGGGTGTGCGCCAATGTCGAACCTTCACTTTTCCCTGCACCAATACACGCGGGCTGCAGTGGCAGCTTGCATGAGCTTGGTGAGAGGCCCCTTATGGTGGCACAATTCGTGCTTCAGCCCTGTGGGACCCTGTTTAGTTCCAAGGCCCTAGGTACCACTTACTAGGGACTTACAAGGATTCTAAAGGGGAGCCAGTTGTGAAACAATGTTACAGTTTAGGGAAAGATAACTGGTAAAGGGGACCAGGTTAGCTGGAACCCAGTACACTTTCAGTCAAAATTGCACCAGATACCAGGCAAAAAGTGGTGGATAACTTTGTCAAAATGGGCACTTTCCTACACCATGCATTATCTGTTTCAATGTTTTGATCTTACTTTTGATATTAAAGCAAAGTCACTCTCCAAATATTAAATAAATTAATTGTAAAATAATCTCTGACTAAAAATTAAAGAGTTTTCATCTCTTACAATGCAGTTATTTGATGATGATCCGTGCATAATATGCCATGAAGAGCTTCGTCAAAATATCATATGTGTATTAGAATGTGGACACCGATTTCACAAACATGTAAGTATCCCCACACTCCTTGCACTGAAAGCAGTTATATTGTCCTGAACTTATGACCATGTATGCAGTTTTCAAAACTATGCTTCATTTTGTTAAAATCTGTTTGTCATTTTTGCTTATTTAACAGCTACATAACCTTCAGATATATCTTGCATATGCAATACATTTCCATTGTACACAACAGCGTAAAATCATGATCTCAGAGGGATACAAAGAGCTGTTCGTACAAGTTAATGGCATCCTAGTGGGCACTGATGAAGCATATGTATCTTCTATTAAGCATGACGTTACTCAAATCACTTATGGTTTCCATTTGTATTACCATACAATCCTGAACTGTGGAGGCGGGTAATGAGGACAAAGTAAGATGAAGGAAGGAAGGGGTGAACATGTAAGTGAAACGCTGCTGGACCCTCCCCCACCCCACCCCACCCCTACCCACGCAGGTGCACCATGCCCAGCATGGCTCCCATGTGTGCCAGCCAGCCCCGCAAGTGACCCAAATGTAGGACTGTTGCGCCTGTACCCTCATGGAGGCGCAATCAGGAGGGCCCACACATCCGCAACCCTGCCTCTGTGGCCTCGACTCTCCCTTGCGAGGAACCCCCTGTTGGCCCTTCAGATGTCTGCAGCTCCGATAGCATGGCCAGGGGAACCTTCGGAGTCCCAACAGATCCTCCCTGCGCAGGGAAACGCTCTCTGCCTTGGCCCAGTTATGTAAGGAGCGACGCCACGCCACAGTCTGTGGGGCACCAGGTGCCTTCCAGTGTTTAGTGATAAGGCGCTTGGCGACGGCTAGGCCCAGATCTATGAAGCGGGAAGCGGCTCTGTGCTTCCTCCTCGTCCCAAATAGATTAAGAATGTAAGCCTCCCAGCTGAAAGGTATATCTCGCCCTATGCAGTAGGAAAGAGTATTGGCTACTTCGCTCCAGTATGTGGTAATTTTGAGCACCGCCAGAGCATGTGTAAAATGTCTGCATCGGTTCAGTGACATCTGGGCAAGCTGAATCTGTGCGACGGAAGCATTTATTAATGTTAGCCGGGGTAAGGTATGCCCAGTGGAGTATAAGGAACTGTATTTGGCGGAAACGCTGGTTAAGAGTCACATGGGAGGGTCCCTCCAGGATAGCCGTCCATTTTGGTTCGGTAAAGGCACGTCCCTGGTCTTACTACCAGTGCACCCTTAGAGGGCTTAGAGAGAATGCAGTGTGATGGCGGAGTGATGTTGCCAACCATCTTACAAGATGACCCTCGTCTCCCATGATGTGTAGATATTGAATCGTATGGTGCACAGGAGGCTCTGTGGCTAGTGCACCCCACCTGGCAGATAGGGAATCTATAAGTGAGCGGTGTAGGAGGAAGCTCTCGGGATGAAGACTCTCCACCAGCTTGGCCTGAGGAAACAGAGTTCAGTCTCGGAACTGGTCTCCAGTGTTTTGAATACCAGCTGTGTCCCAGCCACGCATCTCCGCAGCCATAGCAACACGCGGAGCCCTATAGGGTGCTTTGTAGGGGTATGGAGGGGGCATAGGGCTGTAGAGCATGGGTAATAAACAGACACCGGCGGAAGCTCTTATAGGGTACTGAAAGCAGCAGGAATTGCATGCGCTTAGGACACGCGCACAGGTGGAACAGGTAAGGCGGGGCGGGATAAAGGAGGGAAAGTAGTGGCCATGAGAGGTCAACCATTTGGCAATCCACTGCACCTGTGCAGCTAGATAATAGTGCTCAAAATTGGGGGCAGCAAGGCCTCCCTGTCCGTTAGGTAGGTAGAGCTTCTTAATGGAGAACCTTCCAAATAAAGTCTCCCACTATGATTTCCAGATTAACAAAAAATGCAGGAGGCAGGTAAAGGGGCAAAATAGTGAAATAGTACAGCAGCCAAGCGGAGATCACCATCTTAGCCTGTGCAATTCTGCCTGAGACCGATAACGGAAAAGTCCTCTAGAAGGAGATCTGAGACCGGATGGCTGTCACCGCCCTAGTAACATTACGGTATATGTGTACTCCTAGGTAATGGTAAGTGCCAACACACCATGTTACCGATTCACAATTTAGTGAGTAGGCTGGGGTGCTCACTGTAAAAAGAAACAGCATCAATTTTGAAGCATTAACTCGCAGGCCTGACACAGTGGCGAATTCCTATAATATCCGATCCAATGAAAAGGGAATAGCATGCAAGTCCCTGACATATAGCAGTATGTCATCGGCATACAAGGATATTGTATGAATGGCATCCCCTAGAGATATCCCCATGTCCACCTCAGCCCGGACGGTCGCTACCATGGGCTCCACCGCTAAGGAGGAGAGCAGGGGAGACAGTGGGCCTCCCTGTCTAGTTCTGCGCTTCACAGCTATGACCTCTGAAATGTAGGGTCCTATTTTGACCCGGACAGTTGGATGCCTGTATAAAAGCCGGACTAGTCCTATAAAGAAAGGTCCAATGCCAAATTTAGCTAAGGTGGTAAACAGGTAGTCCCATTCGAGAGAATCGAATGCCTGCTCGAGGTCTGGTACCAAGAAGCCTTAGCTCGGCCAATCACAAGGGGCATACTCAGCAACTCGAAAGTAGCAACGGAGGTTAAGAGAGGTTCTGCGAGCCGGGACAAACCCATTCTGGTCTGTAAGGACCAGCGAGGGGATGTATGGCGCCAGTCTATTAGCCAAGAATTTTGCCAAGATTTTATAATCTGTATATAAGATCCTCAGTGGTCTGTAGGAACTCAGGGATGTGGGTTCAGAAGAGGGACCAGGTTTACGCTGTAGAGAAGGCGGGAGCGCGGAGTCTTTGATCACGGTGGTAACGAGTCTATGTAAGTGAAGCACTAGTGTATCAGCATATGTCTTAAAGAACTCTGCGGGAAGCCCATCCGGCCCCAGAGTCTTCCCGGATGCCAGAGAAGACGGCGCATCCCTCACCTCGTCGAGTGTGATAGGGGAGTCCAATGCCAGGTGGTGGTAAAGAGCCAACGTGGGTAGGTCGATCGCATCCAAGAAAGCTCTGATTTGCTGTGGAGTCACTTGCGCTCGAGATGTATAGAGGGTAGGCCTGGGTGGAAAACTACACTCGCGGAGTGTGCGTAGTTTGCGCAACTTCGCGCTACGCGAATTGCACGTAGCACAGTGCAAAAATGCATAGCGTAGCGGGCATTTTTTGCTCGCTCGCGGTCCTCAACGTCAAGTTGGCGACCGCGAGCGTGGAAAATAAACCTCCCGGCGAGATTTTTAACGTGGGGAGGTCAGGTTTCTCATTGCGAGTGGTCGCGTATGCTCGCGACCGCTCGCGATGAGAAACTACCAGTCCGCGTTGAGAAAGCTGCCGCTCGAGTACAAATCTACTCGAGCGTCAGAAAACGACCGCTTGCACTGTGCATGATGCCGTTCGCAATGATTGCACAGTGCGGACAAGCATCCGGCACTGTGCAATCATTGCGCACAGCATTTCCCTACCGCACTAAGCAGTTCGTGTAGCTACGCATAGTGTCTGTAGTGCAAAGTGCACTTCGCGTAGTGCGACTACGCGAACTACGCCCAGGGTTAGAGGGAGGCATAGTGACGAGTCATGGCTGTATGAACTTCTAATTGCGTGCTACACAGTAACCCCAAGTCGTCTCATATGGCATGTATAGGGCTGCAGGGATGCTCCTGGCGAACAAGGTAAGCAAGCAACTTGCCTGTCTTATCTGCTGTGGCATGTGTGCGCGCGGAGTGAGCTAAAATGTTGTGGCATCTCAATTGTTCCAAAAGCGTGAGACGCTCGGCCTGCATAGATGTGAGCTTCGCCATAGCCTCAGGATGATTGACCGAAAGGGACTCCTGCCGGAGGAGATTCCTCTTGAGTGTTCAGGGTGGTGTCCAGCTGCCTAGGCACATTCCACGTCAGGCCCAGGCAGTGTCCCTGTGTCACCACCTTGAAGGCCTCCCATTCGTTGGACGAGGAGTGTGTGGTGTCCACGTTACACTCAAAATAATCCAGCAGGGATGCACCCAGCAAAGCGCGGAATGCCAGGTCCTCCAACAAGGCGGACTGCAGCCTCCAGCTGGGGATCGGATGGGGCTTCCTCTCCCAACTAAGTGACAAATATTGGGGGTTGTGATCCGCATGCGTGCGCCCTAGATACTCCGTGTTCAGAATCAAGGGATGCAGAGCAAGCGGGACAAGGATACGATCAAGACGCACATGCAAGTCGTGGACAGGAGAGTAGAACAAATATAAACGAGAGTCAGGGTCACTGGCCCTCCAAATATCAGATAGGGACCAGTGCTTCAACCATGTACCCAGAGCTTGCGCATTGGACGATGCTGCTGTGCGCTCAAGGGGCGGAAAGCAACGGTCCACTGAAGTGTCGAGTACAGCATTAAAGTCTCCCCCCCAGAAGCAAAGGGACACCACTCCAACGGGTCAGCACCCTAGACAAATCACTCCACGTTTGGAGCGTAGATAGAGCCCAGTACAATAGACTGTCTATTCAGTCTGCCCCAAAGGAGCACATAACGCCCGTCTGCAACTGTCACCATTTCTTCCTCCTCCCAGGGAACCCCGGCCCTCAACCAGACCAGTACACCTCGGGCCATGGATGAGAAGTTTGCACTGTACACTCGACCCCGCCATCTATGTCGCAGTCTGGCTGCTTCCAGAGCAGTCAAATGGGTCTCTTGTAATAGGGCGATATCGGAGGCCCTTTGACGCAGCTATGCATAGATGGAATACCTGCGCGAAGGAGTATGTATCCCCGCACATTCCATGTGGTGATGTTAACTCGGTCATCTGGGCGGCCTATGATGATATCTATGTAAGCAAGTGCGTATCGCAGTGGGTAGGGGCGAAGGGGGTAGAACTATCTCAGACAGCCATCTAACTTGAACCGGGTAGAAACAAAAACTGACAACTGTGATATGAAACCGCATAAGAGCAAACCCCTAACGGGGGTTGACCCAAACTGGTATGCCGAAAATACGGTGTACAATGGTGGTCTGCCCAGCCCATCCCTCATCTTGATGTCATAGAGCAACAAAGAGAAGAGTAGCCATCTAATAAGTGTGTTTGGCAGAATCGTGTATAGATTCATCTAAGTGTGTACACAGTAGATGTCAGACAGAAGCACAACCAATCATGTCATATCTGTGTGTAGAGGTCAGCCAACCCAGGCCTCCTAAATTATAATGTCACAGGTTTGAGGGATAACGTCCGAGGGGCTGGGCAACCCCGGGTCCTCGGACCAGGCCGGCATGGAGTCCGCATCACCACAGGACCTGGATGGCAACATCGTGGAGGGGATCAAAGAGCCATAAATCTGGAGGGCCACTGCCACCTGAAGCGCCTTCTGCCGCTCCGTCTGGATCTGTACTGGGTCCAATGCCTTCACTGATGAGGCTTGGCTTCTCCCTCCTCCCCTGCATGCCCTCCTTCGTTTAAGTCTATTTTGCCGTGGTACCAGATCTGAGTCTGGCGGCCTTAAGGATGTCGCCAGACCCGTCCCATCCAGCTAGTCCCAGGCATCCGATGGCGTGTCGAAGAATCGGGTGGCGTCATCCTTCACCACCCTTAGCCGAGCCGGGAAGAGCAGGGAACATCGCAGGTCAAGCTCCCGAAGTTGTCATTTCACTGCTCCAAAGGAGACTCACCATCTTTGGACTTGGGCTGCGTAGTCCGGAAAGAAGAGCACTTTCGCGTTTTGCACCTTTACCCCTGGAGACTTCCGAATCTCTCTTAATGTTGCATCCCTGTTCCTGAAGTGCAGGACCTTGAACGGTAATGGCCGGGGGCCTGAGCCAGGAGGCGGCTGGCGGGCCAGTCTCTGTGGGCTCATTCCACCACTAAATAAGGAGAGAGGGCCTCATGCGGGAGCAGGTTTCTCAACCACTCCTCTACATAATCCATTGGATCTCTTCCCTCTGCCGCCTCCTGAAGGCCAATCACCCGTACATTGTTGCAACGGGACCGGCCTTCTTCTGCAATCTTACTTTCGAGGGTGCAGACACGGTCCAATAGGTCCTGCAGAGTCGCTGTGTGATTGTGGGTCTTTGGTTGTAGATCAGTGTGCGCGAGCTCGGTTGTGTGTAGCCGTTCCGTTAATATCTGCTGATTAGCTTGCAGAAGTGTAAAGCCCGAGACTACTTTGTCAATCCGTCTTTCGAGGGACTTGCGCGTCTGCGCCAGTGTTGTACCAATCTGTTCGACTGCCGCCAATACCGTGTCGATCTTGGCTCAGAGATCAGGTTGATGAAAATCTGTGGACCCTGCTGTTCCTGAGGATGCCCTGCCCTGTGGAGCAGCCAAGCGAAGGCGGCCCATGGCTAGCTGCTGTGCACTAGGCATCAAAGGGAAGAGCGACAGAGTGATAGATTTCCCTGATGGGGAGAAATCCCATGCGCCTCGTCCTCAGGGGGAGTCCTATTGCCAACCCTTGTGGTATACTGCAAGCAGACTGTTTGTGTCTGGCTGTGTTCTTCGGTGTTTCCGACATATCTCAGCAAGCTATGCGGGATGTATCACTGTCCAGCAACCTGCTTCATCTCATCTGTAGGCGAACCTGTATGTTCAGGCAATGCGGTCTGCTAGGGTAGCGCTCCTTGTCCAGACCAGCCTCACGCGTCTATACTAGTAATTCAGAAGCAGGGAGGCACACAGGATGCACAAGGCGGATAGACCCGTAGCACGACCGCCAAGTTCAGTGCCCCCTCCACGGTCATCAGAATCAGGTCTGTCCAGGTGGGCCAGTCCCCACGTATGGATCTCCCTCGGAGGCTCCCCCACCGTCGCCTCTTGTGGACAGGAGGAAAGAGGGCTCCCGCAGTGCAGACAACAGGCCCGAGCCAGGGTCCAAAAAATGAAGCCCCGTCAGTGCACAAAATGCGAGGCCAAGATGAGGTGCAGTAATCAGCCGCGTCAAACTAAACACCCCCTCCGCCCACGGTCATCGTATGCTGTAGTGCGCGGGCCCAGGAGGTCTCCCAGGCTCCAGGGAGATGAGAGGAAGTGGGAGGGGGCCTAGGCCTGAGCCGACCCTGTGCCACCCCGCATGTGTGTCCGCAAGGCGCGTTACCTCTGGTCAGTGCACACTACAGCGAGGGGTTGCTGCCAGAAGGGCCCCATGGGCATCCCCCTCCATCCTGTTCAATTCTCAAGTCTGTTTCCCGCAGCTGCCAGTCCAGGCGCAGTCTACTGCCCCAACAGGATAGTTAACCCAGCCCAGGAGGCATATGTGGGGCGAGAACAGGTGTAGTAATCGGCCTGCTTCAAACTAAACACTCCCTGTGCTTGTGGTCACCGCTGGTCGCAGTGCTCGAGCCCAGGAGGCCACCCAGGCCTCAAGGAGACAGGAGGAAGAGGGAGGCGGCCTAGGCCCAAGCCGACCCCGTGCCGCCCCCCTCGTGTGTCTACAATGCGCGTTACCTTAGGTCCAGGCTTGTGATGCGCGGCATACGGGGTTGCCACACAGTCACTACCCCCTGCGCTGCATCGGCCTGCTGCCACCACCAAGGAGCACCTAGGCCTGATCGACCCCCCGGGAGATGTGTTCTTTTGCGTCCTCCACCCCAGCCGCTGGCTCACCTCGTCTTGGCGGCCACACCAGGCACAGGTCACCACGCTCCTCTGGCACCGAGCCCCCGTCTCCGCTCAACAGCCGGATCCGGAGCGACAGTTGGGGTCACGCCCACGAGCTCGTCCCCACTCTGGATGCGCCGCCGCTCGCCCCGGGCCACAGGGAGCCGGACTGCGGGCCGCCAGCGAGGGCCTCCCTTCTCTGCGTCACAGTGGCTCTTGAGTCATGGCACCACTGCCCCGGACGTTGGTCGGCGTCCTCACACAGAGCACCGGTTGGTACTGCAAGGTGCCCCCTCATTCAGAGGTACCGAGGCTCTGCCAGCCAGGCCATGCGTTCCTCTCCCCAGCGGGCCTCACTCTGCCGATCACCGGCATCTGGGCATCTCCGGTGGCATGGAAGTCGCTGCAGCAGTCCTTGGAGCCTGAGTAGGGCTCACCGCACTTTTTTGTGCTCCCTCCTGCAGCAGCACGCGACGGATGGCCAGGATAACTGAGGGATGGTGCACGGAGCTGTTTCAAACCCCATCCACCATCTTCGGCGGTTAGACACGCCCCCCTTCAGAACCATGCTCCATTTGTAAATATGCACAACTCTTTTATACAGATTAACACTAGGAAATAATGTACTTCTATTAGCATTGACTTCTATAACTCCTAATTGTCTTTTTTCCTTTTAGAAACATATCCTGTTTATTTGAAAACAAAAGTAAACAGGCAGTAAATAGTGTTCATGTAGTGAGGTATATACAAATAAGTGAATAGACATGAGCATCATATACAACCAAACATATCGAGGTATGCCTTGGCCAAAATTATTCCAAGGACCTCATATCTTTCAGTGTTTGACAGTACACTTCCTGCTTTGATGCAGCTGGGTTTGGGGGGTGTATTTTCGAATTGTCAGTAACATACAATTTCATTTTTGGCAGACGGAATCAAGTGCACACTAGGAATCATGCTCCTGATTAGTCTGCCTACTCCTCAATACTTCTTAGACGACCCCAATGAGGGGTTCCTGAGTCATTATCAATAAATTTGGATTGTTGGGCAATTCCAGACCTTGTCAAAGAGCTCACCGATTTCTGTACCATATCTTTGGCACTCTGGGAAACTTCTTTGAGTTATAGTATATTCTCTGAAGAATGTTAAACTGGATTATCTGAGGATGAGCTAGGAGAGGGAGAGCATTACTGTAGGAAACCCACCTCTCTATATAGTGCACCACAATGGGGTACACTGTGCAGGGAGGTTGAAGAGACCCTTATTGGTTTACAGAGGCAAAAGTAGATAATACTAACGCTCTATTTTGTGGTAGTGTGGGCGAGCAATCTCATAGAGACTACTAGCCGCAGATTCCTTCACGTAGAATTATCCCCAGGCGTGAGACTGGATCCGGCAACTTTTTGCTACAGCCTCCCTGCGCGCCAGGGGCGGGGCGACATCACGCGACTCCGCCCAGGCGTCGTCCGCGCCCACGTCAGTTTTTTCCTTTTCCGCGTGCAACGCGGATCCGATCCTTTTTTTTCTTCCATTTTTTAGTGGAACAGTGTGCGAATGCCTTTGGGCTTTAAGACTTGCACGGCTTGTGGGCATCTTATGTCGGCGATGGACGCTCACCTCATTTGTATGTGGTGTTTAGGGGAGGATCACGGCACCACAGACTGTACGCAGTGCCAACAGTTGAAGCCGAAGCCACGGCGGGAGCACCGGATGAAACTTCTCTCGGCGCGTCTCTCCAGGTCGACGTCCTCCCCTCGGTCTGCTTCGACGGACGGCTTCAGACTCGGCCGTGGTCGTCGTCCTCGCCTTTCTCCAATGTCACGTGAGCGTCGCCCCCTGGTGGGTAAGTGTCGCAGTTTGTCCCCGGGGGCTGGTTTCCAGCCTCCCGGGGGTGTGGACTCTCCGCGGGTGATGCGGCCCCGCGTGTCTTCCTATCCACCGTTTCCCGGTGTTGGGGCGTTGAGAGTCCAAATGGAGACATACGCGGCGGCTTTGCAGACCTCACTGGCGTCGGCGGATCCCTCGCTCTGCGCAGGGCCCTCTGCAGCGCCGCCGGTGGCTCCGGCCCAGGCTGGTTCGGATCCAGGCTTGGAGGATGTGGTACTGTTGGGGTGCGGCTCCTCTGGGGCACCTCCTTCAGGCCACGGCGTCTCTGCCGTGCTGCAACTCCCGCAGGCGTCCCTGTGGTGTCGCGGGAGGTCGCCGGGGCTCGGGTTGCATCCCCGAGCCACTCTCGGTCCTTTGACAGGGTGGTCCTGTCTGAGGCCGAGGTGACCCGCTACGGCGCCGGCAGCAGCTGGACCGTGCGGAGCCACAGGGGTCGGTGGACCCTTCTCGTCCCGCTCCGGGTCGAGGCATTAGGGAAGACCCCTCGTCCCTCTCCGGGCCCCTCTTGTCCCTCCCCACAGGTGGCTGCCTCGTCAGAGGGCGAGTCGGAGGTTGAATCGTCCCTGGCGCCGCCGCATGGGTTGCCGAGCGATCTTCGCCTCATTCTGGGCCACGGCTGTTGGAGGGCTTCGTGCCACTCCCCAGGCCCATCTCGTTCCCCCACGCAGGTGGCTGCCTCGGCGGGGGACGTTTTGGCGTCACTCCGGGCGGCCCCGGGGCCGGTGTGGCTCCAGCTCTACTCCGGTCTCCACTCCGGTCACCGGTGCGGGGTGACTTGGGGGTCCCTTGTCCGCCGACGTGGCCTGGTGCCGACGTCCTACCTCAAGCAGCAGATTTTACTGCTCCTCGCAGGGGACGTACCGCAGATTCGTCTTCGGACGCTCCTTCTTCTCCAAAGGCATGCATATTGGTGTCATACTCCCCGGGGACTGTTCGCCGTGTGGTGTCTTTTTCACCGGCGTCGAAGGGCAGCTCCCCACCCTTCCTGGGGCAGAGGTGTTCGTCGGAAGAGCGGCAGGTCCCTCATTCTTCAGCTCCTTCTGACTTCCAGGTCTGGCCCTTGCCCGCCCCGCTAGGCCTCAGGGACGGCCGCCTTAGTTTGCAGCCGTCGCCCACGGATGAGCTGATTTCTCCACCGTGGGGCCCTACGGAGGCTGGTGCGGCCTTCGCTCCTGGGGTGTCCACGGCTGTGCATGGGTGATCCGGTGGCTCACTTTCCGGCGGACCATCTATTGGAGGTCCTCCACCAGGACTCTGGTGGGAGGGAAATCCTTCTTCCCTTTGAATGTTCGCTCCTTTCTTCCCTGACGGGGGCTTGGAAGCGTCCTGCCTCAGGGGACCCAGTGCATCAGCATCTTCTGCACCGGCACCTCCCGGCGCCGCGTTACCCGGCGTGTCTTTCCCCTCAGCCGCCAGCTCCCTTTTGCAGACTGCTTTTCCCTCCCTGCCGCCGCTGTTGACTCTGCCGTCCCGAGAGGCCCGCTGGCTGGACTCTTGGGGACGTAACCTGTTCGCCTCGACCAGCGCGGCCCTGCGGGCCCTTAACACCTTGTGTGTGCTGGCCCGGGCCTCCTCCTGTTTGTGGGACTCGGCGGAGTCTCTGGGATCTGCAGTGTCCCAGGAGTCTGGCCTGGTGGACTTACGGCATGATGCATTGGATTGCCGGGAGCTTGCGGCGTTTATTCTCCGTTACGCTCTGGACATCTTGGAGGTGCTGGGCCGGGCCATGGCTTCCGCAGTCGCTCTCCGTCGCCATGCTTGGCTTCGGGAACGGAGTATTCCCTGAGAATATTCAGGAGCGACTCATCGACCTTCCGTTTGATGGCAGCCTGTTGTTCCATGCCCCGGCTGACACCGCCATCCAAAGGCGCTTATTGAGTATTAAGGGGGTAGCCCATAAATACTACCTGACCTGGGTCAATAAGTGCAGTATATAACATAAGGTCTTGGTAGCGTACTAATTCAATGGTAGCAAACCACAAAACATTAATTTGTCTGGTGCAAATCCAGATAATTTAATTTAACGAAAAAGGGAAGGAATCCCTATTGTACTTGCATTGAAAGCATACACATTCAAATACAATACTGTAATTCAATGTACTTTAAATACAGTATGTTACAGTGCTCTCAGTGTAGAAAAGGAAAAATTATGGGGAGGTAGGGGTTGCGTGATAATGTGGAGGTAAGGGACAGTTTGTGTCATATGTGTTTGACAAACACATATGACACAAACTCCAGCGACATTATCTAGGAATAATTTATTGTCTGTTCGAGTTATGTGTATCTTATGGAACATTTGACCTCATTGAGGCTGGAAAAGAACCATACCAGGAAATGTTGATGCACTTATGTCGCTATAATCCTTTTCCCTGTCCCTTACCTCCACATTATCATGCAACCCCTACCTCCCCTAAATGTTTCCTTTTCTACACTGAGAGCACTGTAACATACTGTATTTAAAGTACATTGAATAACTGTATTGTCTTTGAATGTGTATGCTTTCAATGCAAGTACAATAGGGATTCCTTCCCTTTTTCGTTAAATAATCTGGATTTGCACCAGACAAATTAATGTTTTGTGGTTTGCTACCATTGAATTAGTACGCTACCAAGACCTTACGGTATATACTGCATCCAAAGGCGCTTGGCAGGGCTCCATCCTCTTCCTCCTCCTCCTCCTCCGCCTTATCTTCCTCCTCCTCCCTCCCCTCCTCCGTGACTTCTGAGTTGGGTTGATTCTGGGCCTTCTTAGGCCGGCTGTTCTGGCTGTGCAGTGTGTTTTCTAGCCGTTTACGTCCTTCCTTGGGATCAACAAAAAAATGGGGTAGTAATGTATCTGAGGGTGCACATCATGACAATTATTAAAATCAAATTGGGTGTACAGTAATAGTTGTCAGAAAAAACAATAAGATCGATAACAAGATAAGTTTATGGTGCCACTCGGGATAGGAAAGCACCCTACTACCTAGGTGCTGAAATACACGGATCATGCAAAGCAATCCCCGTGATAAACAAGTTTTTTACACAAAGAAATCCCGGCACTCTAAAGTCATGTATATTATTCTTATCGGTTATTAGCCAAAGAAACGAAGAACAAAATATTAATAATGAAAAACTGGCTACGTAACAGATTAGGTCCTCACAGAAATGTATGACAAAGAATAATTTAATTCAAAATTTTACAGAAAGGAAAGTCATAGTCATGAACACAGATCAGAACTCCCTAGTACATTTAGTTCTAGTTGTTGGTTCGTAGATAGGAGACTTATATTCTCCAAATCTTGATCCAAATGGATGACAGCCGACACGTGTTTCGTCACATATAGTGACTTCCTCAGGGCTGCAGAGAGAATGTCAAGATCTTAATTTGACTGGACACAATTAATGTTTAGATTTACACATTAGTTGTTTTGTTCTTTCTGTTCTTACAAGATTTTTTGTACTAAAGAATAAACAGAATATGAGAATTCATAAGATGAAGAATGGGAAAAAGAGAAAAAAAGAAGTGAATTTAAACAAAAAGAAATGCTGACAAAGAAACAAAGGAAAAGAGTGGTGTAAAGAACGGAGCAGTGAAAAGAAAAAATATTATTTGTCCCATCACCATATCAGGCGTGCGGAGAGTAGGTAATTGATCAAGAATTATTTGCAATAAAGTCCGAATATCCAAGGTGAGATATAAGTACTAACCTTTGGTAATGAGTCTGGAAAACACTTTAAATGTCAGACATGCAATTATGCTTCTGCCAGACGAAATATTGATTGTAGGATATTTCAAAAAACAAGCTCAGAGGTGCCACAAGATTCTGTAAAGAAGGTCTGATAGAGAGCAGATGATTGGAAATATGCAATGGACAGAAACACACTATTATTATTGGAATGTGAATAAGGTCAAAATATAATTTAAACAAATTAAGAGATTTTTACCCTTGTGATAGTCCAGAGAAGCAGTTTAAATCACAAGGAAAACTCCTGATGTCTGTACCAGTTGAGTTTGAGAAATAACGAGTCTCCCCAATAGTTTCTAGTAATAATAAGAGACAGCAAAAGAATATTATTTTAATATATTAGAGAAAAGACTAAGTTGGTCTGAGGCTTAGAAATCTTAAGTGCTATACCTATTATTTAGGAAAGATCGGCCAAGGGTAAAATATCCATAATTGTTGTCCTTATACTCATTTGAAAAAGTTGTTTGTATCACAGTGGAAGGTCCTGGTGTCTTACGGCTTATTTTGAAGAAGAACGGGTCTCCACCAATAGTTTCTAGTGATAACAGAAGACAACATAAGCAAGCATAAACAAAAGGCTCGGTTAGTCTAGGACTTAAAAGTGTTAAGTACAGTACCTAATGTTTAGAAATGGTGGACCATATTGTAAATCATATTTCTAAGAATAAGTCGATGTGACGGTCTTCGTGTTGTCCTCTAAATAGTGGTTTCTAAATAGAGAAAATGGATAGTGGGAAGGTAAGTTCACCAAACAACATGTTTTTTCTCCCGATAAAAAACCCAGTATTAAAAGCCTTCTTACTTAATATATTTGTTGGCTCCGCCATGTTAAGTGAAGTCAAAAAACCGGCTCTGGTAAGCCCTAAGAGAGACATTACAAAACGAAAACGTGTTGTTTAAAAAGGACAAGAAGGCAGTTCGTTATAAAAACATGGCATGCCAAACGTAACGTAGTTAAAAATATTGTGGACATCAATTATGATAATATGAACATAACGATATGAAGTAAATGCCAAAGACTAAAAATTATGTCAGCACAGTTATTGATGTATAATGGGATATCGTATTGAACAGTGGTATTATTTTAAAAAGGAAAATTGCGAAAAAGTTTTTAGTTAGGCTTCAAAGAGGGGGCAATTCACAATTGTGTTCAAATATAAGTTTTAGCGAAGACAAAAGGTATTACAGCCTCATTGGGCTTGGAATCCCATGTAAAAGTTAGTCCTAGGATATATTAATTCTCCTAACTTAGTCGTTAGAAAGATTGGTCAATAATTATGACGATTTGTAGAGTTACATAAAGCAATTGTCAAAGGCCACCCCAAATAAAAGAATTGTTTCGTGGTCATCCTACTAAGGGGACGGTATTCAAGGAAACAATATAGAAGAAGAGCTTACCGCGTAATTAGGTAGGTAGTGACCGAAAAGTAACTCCCGTGTCTTCTTTCCAGCAATAGACATAGGGACGACAAATAGCAGCTTCTTTTATGTGTAAATCAAAAGTTGGCGCGAAAAAGACCGGAAGTATTCTGCAGCAAATTCGCAATAGTGAGTTGATCTATGATTGGCCATTTTCAATTACATTGTTGGTGATTGGTTACACCAAAAGAAAAATGGGGGCGGCCATCTTGGAAAGGTAAGAATAACCTCGTATTTCAAGTAAAGATACGTGGTTAATACGTTGGACCATATTGTCAAAAAGTCCCCCGATGTCTGGTTTAAAAAATATTCTAAATAAAGTTTTGAGTCATTCTCACAGTTATGGGTCCAAAATTGATTTCTATTTTGGAGTGTGATAGGGTGTATTCAGTTCGAACATGAATACAGTCTTTTGGTCACCTTTTTGGCATGGACCAATTAAGTTAGAAGTATTAGTTTATATTGTCGCGGCCATCTTAGAGAGGTAAAAAGGCTTTCTTGCTAAAGTTGGAACAGGCATTGTAAACTTCAGATTAGCATAGAGGTTAGTATCCATTTTTTCTTCTTTTGAGAATATTTAGTAATGATTTTCTAATGAGAATGAAAAGGAGGATCGTGTTTCGATTACATACAAAATGGTAATGTTTCGCCACCAATATTTATGAATTGTGTATGATAAAAACAAGATGAAAACAAAGAAAAGTATGAGAAAAGAAGACTAAGAAATTATGTGAAAGAGAAAGACAAGAGGAAATAGGGCTACTTATCTAGTATCAATAAAGCTCATAGATAAACATAATATTCCAAACATGGTTTTTTTTTGGGAAACACAACATAAGCTCCATAAAAACATTTCATTCAGTTAACAGAGTAGATGTGGTACATGGTGTGTAACCTCAGAGTGATTGTTGTTCGAAATTATACAAAAAGGGGGGAAATAAGCATATACATTTCACATTCAAAATGGTTTTGACTGTAGTCGGAACTAATAAGAAACACATATTGGGCCATATTTGTACACATTTCTTAATATCAGAAAATTGGGATATGTTAGTAATAAAAATGCTTCTCAAAGTAAATGTTTAGGCTAAGAAAACGTGCAGCTCCTTATCAAAATTGATACCCATTTCAACCGCTCGTAGTTTAATAATCCAATGAGCTTCTGTTCTTCTCAGGTTTAGAGTCCTGTCACCACCCCTTACACCAATCATAGTGTGGGATATTCCATGGAACCTAATTTTGTTCAGATCTGCTAAGGCGTGATTATGATTGAAATGGACCGCTAGTGGGTACCTACCCAAGTTATTACGTATTGCACTAAAATGTTCCTGCATTCTGATCCTAAGCGGGCGAATTGTGCTGCCCACGTAGATTAATCCACAACAGCAAATGATACAGTATACCACAAAGTTCGTATTGCAGTTTATAAATTGTTTTATACCATATCTTGTTGTGGTATTGTATTGGAAATCAGTTGTTTTGTTGGCTGCAAATTGGCACATATTGCAATTAGCACATCTGTAAAAGCCAGTGGGTTTTAAAGGTAGCCAAGTGATTTCTTTCTTTTTGGGTGGCAGGTAACTGGGACAGAGAAGTTCTCTAAGGGTGGTGCCTCTTCGATGAGTGATCATCGGATTATTAGCCACATGTTTCTCTATTGTTTTATCTAGTTTTAGAATGTGCCAGTGTTTCCGAAGAATGTTATAAATTTGGTGACTGTGTGTGTTGTAATCTGTCACCAAGGCAATTTTACGTTCCCCATTTTTGTTTTGATTTTTTCGTCCTGCTGACAATAATTTCGATCTCGGTATGTTTTGTATTTTGTTTTTAGCACGATCTAGGATAGTCCTAGGATATCCCCTGTTGCTAAATCTGTTTTGTAATTTATCCATTTCCGTCAAGAACACTGAGTTCTCACTACAGTTTCTTTTTAATCTGGTCATTTCTCCCATGGGGATAGAATTTATTTGAGACTTGGGGTGTGCACTGTTGGCGTGTAATACCGCATTACAGGCTGTTGGTTTTCTAAATAGTCTTGAGATGATTTTATTCTCCTTCACATATAGAATTGCGTCTAGAAATTCTATTTCTCGTTTGCTGATCTTATGTGTAAATTTAAGATTATAGGTATTGTCGTTGAGATGTATTAGTAAGTCTGAGAATAGTTCATCACCACCCGACCAAAGAATGAAGATGTCGTCTATGTACCGACCCCAATAGACTAAATGTTCTGTAAGGCGTGTGTCAGACATTTTCCATAGATGGTTTTGCTCAAAATGGCCCATGTATAGATTGGCATTTGAAGGTGAAAATTTTGAGCCCATTGCTACCCCAACCGTCTGTTTGTACCAAGTGTCTTGGTGTAGGAAAACATTGTTTTCTAAGATAAGACGTGTTAAGTCTAAGAGCATTTGGGTGTGTTCAAAAAAGGTAGCATCCCTATGTGAGAAACAGTCTGCTAGGGCTAAAAGGCCTTTTTCCAAAGGGATACAGGTGTATAGAGAACATACATCCATCGTTACAAATGAGAGGTCATTGGTCCACTCCATATCCTCTAGTTTACTCAATAGGTCCCCAGTGTCTCTTATATAGGAGGGAAGGTTATGTACCAGTGGTTGCAGGAAGACATCTACGTATTCCGAGATGTGTTCCGTGGGGGAACCTATCCCAGATATTATCGGTCGACCCTGAGGGAAGATACTTGGTTTGTGTATCTTCGGTAGCATGTAGATGCAGGGTGACCTTGGCGTTGGATTGTAGAGATATCTATATTCCATTTCAGAAATTAGACCTAATTCCCGCCAACCTGTCAGTTTTGTACACATAAGTGATGTAATTTCTTTGAGGGGATTTCCCAATACTTTTGTGTAAGACTGTTCTCCAATTAGTTGTCTTTCAATTTCTTGTATGTAATCACTATCACGCATGATGACAATATTGCCCCCCTTATCTGCTTCCTTGAAAATGACATCTGGAATTGTTATCAGATTTTTTAAGGCCTTATTTTCTTCCTTGCTAAGATTATAAGTGATGTGTCCATGATTACGATTATATCTATCTTCAAGTCTATAAAGATCAGATGTTACCGCTTTATTGAAGGTATCTACCACATTGTCTGCATGTAGATTGGGCGTGAATGTGGACTTCTGTTTAAGACCACTGTCCAGAGAGTAATCAGGCATGATATCTAGGTCTGAGAGAACATCAGTCATAGTGGGGGGGGTGTTGGAAAGGTCATCAAGGGATAACGAGAGATGTATGTCTTGTATTTCTTTGATTGTTTTGTTGAAAGGAATTGGAACTGATTTCGTAGAATGCACGGGTACAGGTTGGTTTGCAAAAAATTTCTTTAATTTTAGTTTTCGAACAAATTTGAATACATCCACATGTACACTAGTAAAGTCAGGTAATTTAGTTGGGCAAAAACTCAGACCCTTACTGAGTACTTTAGTATCAGTTTCAGACAAATGAAGATCAGACAAATTGATAATTGAAACATTATCATTGTTAACAATGTTAGATGTACATTCCGTCGTAATAGGAGGTCGACTCAGTTCTTCAGATTCCGGGCTGCAGATCGAGTAGTGGCTCCTTCCCTTGGATTTTCGTTTAATGCCCCCCCTCCTGGTTTTTTTATGTTTTGAGGGCCATAGTTCGTACGATTCCTTTTGCGATAACGCGCCATTTCCTCTAAAAAAGAGGATGAATTTGTTTTGGGTAATGTACCAATCATAGTAGGTTCTGTTTCTTCTTCATTAGTGGTCTCACTGTGTATACTAGATACATCTGATCCACTGGTTGAAGGTACTATGGTGACAGGACTGAACCTCAGAAGAACAGAAGAACAGAAGCTCATTGGATTATTAAACTACGAGCGGTTGAAATGGGTATCAATTTTGATAAGGAGCTGCACGTTTTCTTAGCCTAAACATTTACTTTGAGAAGCATTTTTATTACTAACATATCCCAATTTTCTGATATTAAGAAATGTGTACAAATATGGCCCAATATGTGTTTCTTATTAGTTCCGACTACAGTCAAAACCATTTTGAATGTGAAATGTATATGCTTATTTCCCCCTTTTTGTATAATTTCGAGCAACAATCACTCTGAGGTTACACACCATGTACCACATCTACTCTGTTAACTGAATGAAATGTTTTTATGGAGCTAATGTTGTGTTTCCCCAAAAAAACCATGTTTGGAATATTATGTTTATCTATGAGCTTTATTGATACTAGATAAGTAGCCCTATTTCCTCTTGTCTTTCTCTTTCACATAATTTCTTAGTCTTCTTTTCTCATACTTTTCTTTGTTTTCATCTTGTTTTTATCATACACAATTCATAAATATTGGTGGCGAAACATTACCATTTTGTATGTAATCGAAACACGATCCTCCTTTTCATTCTCATTAGAAAATCATTACTAAATATTCTCAAAAGAAGAAAAAATGGATACTAACCTCTATGCTAATCTGAAGTTTACAATGCCTGTTCCAACTTTAGCAAGAAAGCCTTTTTACCTCTCTAAGATGGCCGCGACAATATAAACTAATACTTCTAACTTAATTGGTCAATGCCAAAAAGGTGACCAAAAGACTGTATTTATGTTCGAACTGAATACACCCTATCACACTCCAAAATAGAAATCAATTTTGGACCCATAACTGTGAGAATGACTCAAAACTTTATTTAGAATATTTTTTAAACCAGACATTGGGGGACTTTTTGACAATATGGTCCAACGTATTAACCACGTATCTTTACTTGAAATACGAGGTTATTCTTACCTTTCCAAGATGGCCGCCCCCATTTTTCTTTTGGTGTAGCCAATCACCAACAATGTAATTGAAAATGGCCAATCATAGATCAACTTACTATTGCGAATTTGCTGCAGAATACTTCCGGTCTTTTTCGCGCCAACTTTCGATTTACACATAAAAGAAGCTGCTATTTGTCGTCCCTATGTCTATTGCTGGAAAGAAGACACGGGAGTTACTTTTCGGTCACTACCTACCTAATTACGCGGTAAGCTCTTCTTCTATATTGTTTCCTTGAATACCGTCCCCTTAGTAGGATGACCACGAAACAATTCTTTTATTTGGGGTGGCCTTTGACAATTGCTTTATGTAACTCTACAAATCGTCATAATTATTGACCAATCTTTCTAACGACTAAGTTAGGAGAATTAATATATCCTAGGACTAACTTTTACATGGGATTCCAAGCCCAATGAGGCTGTAATACCTTTTGTCTTCGCTAAAACTTATATTTGAACACAATTGTGAATTGCCCCCTCTTTGAAGCCTAACTAAAAACTTTTTCGCAATTTTCCTTTTTAAAATAATACCACTGTTCAATACGATATCCCATTATACATCAATAACTGTGCTGACATAATTTTTTGTCTTTGGCATTTACTTCATATCGTTATGTTCATATTATCATAATTGATGTCCACAATATTTTTAACTACGTTACGTTTGGCATGCCATGTTTTTATAACGAACTGCCTTCTTGTCCTTTTTAAACAACACGTTTTCGTTTTGTAATGTCTCTCTTAGGGCTTACCAGAGCCGGTTTTTTGACTTCACTTAACATGGCGGAGCCAACAAATATATTAAGTAAGAAGGCTTTTAATACTGGGTTTTTTATCGGGAGAAAAAACATGTTGTTTGGTGAACTTACCTTCCCACTATCCATTTTCTCTATTTAGAAACCACTATTTAGAGGACAACAAGAAGACCGTCACATCGACTTATTCTTAGAAATATGATTTACAATATGGTCCACCATTTCTAAACATTAGGTACTGTACTTAACACTTTTAAGTCCTAGACTAACCGAGCCTTTTGTTTATGCTTGCTTATGTTGTCTTCTGTTATCACTAGAAACTATTGGTGGAGACCCGTTCTTCTTCAAAATAAGCCGTAAGACACCAGGACCTTCCACTGTGATACAAACAACTTTTTCAAATGAGTATAAGGACAACAATTATGGATATTTTACCCTTGGCCGATCTTTCCTAAATAATAGGTATAGCACTTAAGATTTCTAAGCCTCAGACCAACTTAGTCTTTTCTCTAATATATTAAAATAATATTCTTTTGCTGTCTCTTATTATTACTAGAAACTATTGGTGGAGACTCGTTATTTCTCAAACTCAACTGGTACAGACATCAGGAGTTTTCCTTGTGATTTAAACTGCTTCTCTGGACTATCACAAGGGTAAAAATCTCTTAATTTGTTTAAATTATATTTTGACCTTATTCACATTCCAATAATAATAGTGTGTTTCTGTCCATTGCATATTTCCAATCATCTGCTCTCTATCAGACCTTCTTTACAGAATCTTGTCGCACCTCTGAGCTTGTTTTTTGAAATATCCTACAATCAATATTTCGTCTGGCAGAAGCATAATTGCATGTCTGACATTTAAAGTGTTTTCCAGACTCATTACCAAAGGTTAGTACTTATATCTCACCTTGGATATTCGGACTTTATTGCAAATAATTCTTGATCAATGACCTACTCTTCGCACACCTGATATGGTGATGGGACAAATAATATTTTTTCTTTTCACTGCTCCGTTCTTTACACCACTCTTTTCCTTTGTTTCTTTGTCAGCATTTCTTTTTGTTTAAATTCACTTCTTTTTTTCTCTTTTTCCCATTCTTCATCTTATGAATTCTCATATTCTGTTTATTCTTTAGTACAAAAAATCTTGTAAGAACAGAAAGAACAAAACAACTAATGTGTAAATCTAAACATTAATTGTGTCCAGTCAAATTAAGATCTTGACATTCTCTCTGCAGCCCTGAGGAAGTCACTATATGTGACGAAACACGTGTCGGCTGTCATCCATTTGGATCAAGATTTGGAGAATATAAGTCTCCTATCTACGAACCAACAACTAGAACTAAATGTACTAGGGAGTTCTGATCTGTGTTCATGACTATGACTTTCCTTTCTGTAAAATTTTGAATTAAATTATTCTTTGTCATACATTTCTGTGAGGACCTAATCTGTTACGTAGCCAGTTTTTCATTATTAATATTTTGTTCTTCGTTTCTTTGGCTAATAACCGATAAGAATAATATACATGACTTTAGAGTGCCGGGATTTCTTTGTGTAAAAAACAAGTCCTTCCTTGGGACTTTGGCATTGTTGGCTGCTGGACGGCCCTTGTGTTGATTGTGTGTGGTTCTGCAGGAGTTGTTGCGCAGACTTGGCTCTGAGATTGGGTCTTCTGCTTTGTTTGGGCTGCTTGTCATGCCTTCAGCGGGGGGGGGTTTCTTTCCCTGTGGCTCTTTTGTATTTTCCTCTGCGGCGGAAGTTCTTCCAAAGAGGGTTCCCATATCTTGGGACTTAACGTACCCTATGTGGGGTAGTGGTAGCTGTCATATGGTTTGCGCTCTGCTAGAGGGTTCTGGTCGCCTTCGGGTGCCTGTTCTTCATGGCGTTTAGGTAGGTTGCTTTTGCTTCCTGAGGTCGTGTGCGCGGCCACTCGTAGTGGTGGCCTGGGCATCTCCTCCTCTCCCTGTTCCTGTCCTGAGGTCTGGGATCATCCAGTGTCCTCCCTTGCTAGGCGTCGCCTACCCGGCCTTCCTGGGGCCTCGTGCTGTTTTTCTTGCTTTTGGCTTTGACTGCCGACGCTGTTCTGGCTGGCATTCTGCTTTCCATCTGGAGTGGGTTCGCCGCCTTTTCCCTAGTTTCCTTGGGTCCTCTAGGCTTCTTCTTCTTCCGCTTTCCTGTCTTGGCATTGGGCAGAAGCTATGTTGCCTTGTGAGGGGAGTGGGGTGCATCAGCCTCTCAGTCCTTGCCCTTGGTTCCTCTGCTGTGAGTGTACGGGCCTCTTCAGTCTTCTTTCCCTCCTACATCCCCTTGGGGCCGGTGGGGTTCTGCTTGTGGGAGTTCCCTTGGCCTGGCAGGGGCGAGGTTCTACCTGGTCCACAGCTCTGATCCCCTGTGGGGCCCTCTGTTCTGCATTGGCTGGTGGGGTCCTTTCGCAGACCCTCCTTCCCAGGGGTTATTGCTAGGGTATCTATTCTACGTGAAGGAATCTGCGGCTAGTAGTCTATCAGATGTACGAGTTACTTACCTTCGGTAACAATGTATCTGGTAGAGATGATTCTAGCCGCAGATTCCTTCACGACCCGCCCTTCCTCCCCAATTCTGCGAGGACCCTTGGGTTTGTCTTCGGTGCTCGCCTCCCGGTGGGGGGCTGTGTCTCCTGGGAGTGCCTTCCTTGTTCTTTCTGGTGACTCCGTCTTGGGGCGGTTCATTCCTCAATTGTCCTTGGAGGATGGGGTTCCGGTGCTCCGGTGCCCTGCTGCTCTGGCTACTCCAGGTTTTGGGGGGATTGCTTTCTATCCCTGTCCTCCATTGCTTTCCTCTGATTAAGGGTCATCTGGTCTTGTCTTGCCCTTGTCCCTTGTGGGTGGTTGCCCTTTAGGTTGGGGTGGCTTGGAGGTTTGTTGTCCCTGTCTGTCTTGGGACTGGTCCCATTCATTGCTCAAGATGGGGCGGTGGGCTTCCTACGTGTGCCATGACTTTTACGCCTGTTCTTACCTCCGGGGCACAGGGATGGGAGGTGGCCTATGTGCTGGCAGGGTGACTGCGCAGGTTTCTGCTTGTTCTTCTTCTTTCTTCTTTCCCTGCCCTTGGGTTCTGCGGTGTTGGCACTACTCTGGCGGTGTTGTTAGTCACCGTTTCTTTCCAATTTTTCTGCTCTTCGCACACTGTTCCCATGCTTCCACAGTTTATCTGGTGGTTCCGCGTTGTGGTGCGGAAAATTTCTCTGAAGAAAACTGACGTGGGCGCGCCGGGGCGGGTCTTATGTGACCTCGCTGACGTCACGTACGCGGACGATGCTTGGGCAGAGTCGCGTGATGTTGCCCCGCCCCCCGCGCGCAGGGATGCTGTGGCAAAAAGTTTCCGGATCCAGTCTCACGCCTGGGGATAATTCTACGTGAAGGAATCTGCGGCTAGAATCGTCTCTACCAGATAAATCGTTACCGAAGGTAAGTAACTCGTACTTTAGGCTTATAAGAGGGTAGTGCTAAGGCATTTGTTGTGCACCCCAAGGCAATAAATGATTACACACTCGCAAGGAATGAAGTCGAGACCAACTTAGAAAAATAGTACTTCTTTTAATATAAATATTTAGACCAAGAACTTCGGGTACAAGGTAAATACTTTTTGCAGTACGATAAATCACGGTACAATATAATTAATCTAGGTTGTGCGCAATTGCACACCATACATTTGCTATGGAAGAAAAAAGGCATGTGGAAAACAGTTCAGTACAGTTATTGTTGTGGTTGTCCTTAAGAAAATCGGAAGGTTCGGGCCAAAGTGCGATGGGCAAGTTCCCTGGAGCCTCCCTAATTTCTCAGGAAGGGAGGCATAAGGGGTCTCTGTAGTGGGTGCGCTATGAAGACAAGGAGCCTCGTGAAAAAGCAAACAAAGGGGGACTTACAGGCAAGTCCAAAGGTTCTCAAAGAAGAATAGGGGCCGCAAGGGCTCTAGGGCTGCGGGAGCATAGCTGAATTGAAGATGTCCCAGCGTGGCAGGCTAAGTGCAGTGGAGATGTACAGCTGAGCAACAGCACGTAAAGAAGCACCTCGCATTCAGGAGCTTGCACCTTGATGTGACGATTCTGGAGCTGCTGGGCCGCTGCGGAGGTGAGTCACTGGAGTTCTGAAGAGCTTCGTCGGATGCTGGCTTGCTGTGAAGTTGGATTTTGCAGCCGGGGGTCTGACACCCCGGGTATTGGTGCCTTGCAGCTCCGTCGGGTCCGGCTGCCTCAAGACTTGGTGCAGCGGCCGAGCTGACCCTCCAGAGCAGGCATACCTTCGGCTGGCACATCAGTCAGGTTGGGGAGCTGGACGACGCTGAACTGGACTTGGCTGGTTTGGAGCCCTGCGACTGCAGGGAGATAGTACCTCTATCTCGAGGTAGTTCTTTGTCGATTTGTGAAGTGCAGATGACTCTCTTGGGTTTGTGGAGGCCTCACTATGACAAGACGAGCTGGAGGATGGCGACTGTCGAGTTCTATGGCGACAGGCAGGTGTTTGTGCCCAAAGTCCACCACGAGCTCTGCAGTTATTGGTCCAAAAGCTGTTCTTCGTACATCGTCTTCTTGTATTCGTGGAATCTGAATTCAGGGTCTGGTAGTGCCACCTAAGTACTAAATGTACGGGTATTTACAAGGGAGTGATAGGTAGTGGCCAATGGACCACTTACCTGGGTTGTCTACAAATTCTTATATGTCCATCTCCCGTGGGAGGAGGACATAGTCCTAGCCCTGATCGGAGAAGTCCCATCATCTTCAAGATGGTGGGCACTGAAGAATGTGCTTCACCTCGTCTCCAGCAGTTAAGGGGTGAGTTGGCTGAGGGGGCACACCTTGTATGCTATTTAAGTTTTCTCACCTGTCTTCCTGCCAGATTCGGGTGAGGACAGGGGAGGGGTATACTCCTTCTATCAGGAGCGGCTGGAGATAATTTTTCAAAGGCGACAAGGCCTTTGAAGATCCTTGCAATAGATTACTCTTCCTGACCAGGGAAAGGTGTGAACGCCTCCGCCCAGGACAGGCTTTCTCGACCTCTGAACACTCTGGCGCTCACCCTATGAGGTCAGAACTCTGTCTTGTGGTGACTGGCTGGCTTAGACCAGTCGGGGCCCACACCAAGTGTAACTAGGTTTCAGGGGACCCCTCTAAGTCTGTGTGTAATTATTAATAAATCTGACACTGGACTCCGTGCTGGTTTATTAAGACAAGATGTTTGGTACCAAACATCCCATAGTACAGTAAAGCCATCACGGAGCCAGGCAACTTGTAATGATGAGTGTCCAGACAATATATTCTTCATGGCTTCCCTGTTCACTTACAATGTCCAAGATTTGACATGGACATTGTAGGGGCATATCCACTCATTCAATTATGTCCTTCCAGGAGATATAGTGCACCCTGCCTTAGGGCTATAAGACCTGCCAGAGGGGTATCTTACCAATGTCCCATACAGTGTTTATGGGCATGGCGCACAGGGGTGTGTGCCATGTCGACTCTTCGGTTTTGTCTGTACCAAGGCACGCAGTCTGCAATGGCAGGGTGCATGGCCTTGGTGAGGGGTCCCTGGGGTGACACAATTTGTGCTGCTACCCTTGGGGTCCCTCTTCAGTGCCAATACTCTAGGTACCAGAGGTACCATTTACTCGGGACTTACAAAGGATACTGAAGGTGTGCCAATTGGGAAACAAAAGGTACAGTTTGGAAACCAGCTGGGGACCTGTTTGGCAGGGACCCTTGTGTACTTCCAGTCGAAATTATATAATTTTCCAGGCAAAACGTGGGTGTTAACCATGTCGAAAAGCGGCTCTTTCCTACAATTTCATGCCCGAACTTCTCGCCACAGACCATTTTAAAGAGGCATAACATAAAGTTCCTAGCACAGTTCTGGTTTGACAGTGCCATCATACATTTCCAAATATTAAAAGCTTTGGGATTGGGTGCACAGTTGGTATTGCCAGCTGGTTGCCTTTGATCCTCCCTGTATATGTACAATGACGGCCTGACCTCGGTTAACCACCATTCCAGAAGATTCATCTTATTAAAAAATCTCAGTCTATTTGAAAACACATTTCTGAAGATTTTTGTCACTGTTTGGAACAGTAAGATGTGGCTGTAAAAGAGACAGCAATCAGGGAGACTAATGAGTTTTGTTATAACTGAAATGGTGGCTGCTCAGAGCTACCCCGGAAGGTGCCTGTTTGTACAGCTTTGTGTAACATATTTAAAAGGCAGGGATGTCAGGGCAGCTTTCCCCTTAAAGAACTCAACAGCGAAGCCATTGGGGCTGGGTTTCTTTCCAGAATTCATGCCACTCATTGCTTCCAAAAGCACCTCCTATGTCAACAGGAAATTCAGCATTTATGATCGAGACTTCTACCCACTGATTCCTCACCTTAAAATATTCCCCAGGCATTAAACTGGATCCGGAAACGTTTTCGTAGTTCCTCTATTAATATTGATCAAATGGATGCCAGTGTTTATAATGATAAATTCTCACATAAGAACGAAGTCGCTTCACTATTATCAAATTCGCTCGTCATGAACTCTCCATTAATCCCAACTCAGAAATACATAGTCAGGCAGGCTCTGCGACCTAGTCCTGAGGTTGCTGATGGACAGGTCACAGGTGGGGTGGCTCTTAGCCGGCAGACAAAGGAGCGAACAGGAAACTTGCGTCCATCCCCCAGATAAGCGCAGTGACACCAATAGTCAAGGGAGATTGGCCTCAATAAAGCACACATGGCCAGAGGGGTGCCCGTATTCCCAAAACACCATAAAGTCAGATGCCACATGAACTTAGGAACACACTGTCAATCAGGACAGAGTACACAAGGTGATCACGCACCCACCCCTTGTGCCGAACTTCTGGACACATTACCCACTGGCCCCCATTGTGCCCACCCAAGGTTGAGGCCTGCCTGCATTTGTTTTCAGGGGCCTTATTTATGACTCCACAGAAAAGTCCAACATACTTTTACCAAAAAAGGATCGACAGAAGTACTTTGATACCTAAAGAAATGTGTAAAACCCTGTTCAGAATGATTGTACTTTGAGACAGTCCTTAGACCTGCTTCTGTAACTGTGCTCCCGGCCAAATTGTTTAATTAAATCATGTGTTCCTGTTTTGCCAAATGCCTCTTGTCTTTTGTTTTTTCAAGGTAAATTCATATTCGAGCAACACCTCAGCATCCCGGAAGGTGGTGCTTTGCGGCTCCGCTCTGACGCCGTTCTGGAAATAATGTGCTGTGGATATTAAGGCCCCACTCCAGTGCTCTGACTTCAATTACTTTCTTTCCACGCATCTAGATGCATATCCTGTGCCAGGAGGCATTGTGCCTCTGGAAATGGCTGAACCACCAAGGTGTCTTGCTGGTGTTGAACCATCTAGCCATTTCACTGAACACCAGGACGTATTAACTCGGGTGGCGGAGCCTACCGGATCACAGGTGGTAATTACACATGGATGTGGCACAAGATCTCTTATGTGTGTAGGGAGAACCATAACTCTATCTTTTTGCCACCGCAGAGAACACACAACTTAAGCACTACCGCATGTTGGAGTTTCCAAGGCATCTCTTGCTTGGAGACAGATTGGCTGCAGTGGAACTTGGGACTCCTGTCTGCCTTTCTGCCGTTGCCACTCCTGAAATGAGTTCTCCGGAAGATCAGAACAGACTGGGCCTAAGTCACCCTAGTGACTCCAGACTGTACACAGACCTCCTTGACTTGAGCATCTGTCCTCCGATCAGGCTGTCCCTCCAGCAGGATATGTTCTAATAGCAGAGCGGTTCGATTTCTTTACATTCTCCACCTTCATGTGTGGAGTTTCAGGGGTGACAGCTGAACACCTTTGGCCTTCCTCCGGAGATGGTTGATGCATCTTGGTAGACAAGCATTCCTCGCCAAAAACTGTATGCACCCATCGTTTGGACAAATTTGTGGTTTATTGCTTGAAATATTGACTCTCTCTAGGCCAAACTGTTTAGCATTTTACGCGTTTCGTTCCCTTTGCCACAGGAACTTCTTCAGGGCTTTAGTCAATAGATGTATGTAAATCCTTCAATAAGACATAAATGCAGTAGAGTGCTCAATATTCAGGTTGGCGCATAGAATATAAAAATCGAAGTTTTCAATGTTGAAGGTGTGGTTGAAGCCCCACGGGGGAAATAAGTATTAAGAATAAGGATATAGTCCCTCGGAAAGGCAACAGCACAACTCTGAGTGCACCTTCCTTTGTGTGAAATCTCTTGGATTATTGAACATCTAACAACGACAGATGTTGGAAGCTGTTGCACCAAACTGAAAAAAAAATGTTATACTTAGGAATTGAAGTGCTTAACTAACCTTGGTCCGTCGTTGGTGTTGTTTTGTTTGTATATGTTAAATCAGTAGCCATCCTGCTGGAGGAGGTGTGAACACCTTCCTCTTGAGCAGGCATTGTTTCTGACCCCAGAGAGAGTGGGCTTTTACCTGCAGGAGGTCAGAAACTTGTCTGTGGTGGCATGCTGGACAATACCAGTTAGCCAACACACTAGATACTAGTAGGTTTTTCATGGGGCACCTCTAAGGTGCCTTCTGGGTGCGTGTAATAATAAATCTGTACTGGCAACAGTGCAGTTTTATTAAGACAAAGAGTTTGATACCAAACACCACGCTTTTCAGTAAAGCCATCATGGAGCTGGGGATCTCGTAATGACCAGTACATATACTTAATATGGCTTCCCTGTTCACTGACAGCATCTAGTAATTGAACTAGACACCACATGGACATAGCTGCTCATGCAGTTATGCTCTCACATGTAGTATAATGCACCCTGCCTTAGGGCTACATCGCCTGCTGTAGGGGGTGACTTACATATATTGGAGGCAGTGAGTGTGCCATAGTACCACAGTGTTACAACAAACAAATGATGGACGGAATGCTGACAATGCAGACCTTCTCCCCCAGTCAAGAGATCTGGGTTAAATCCATCGTTCTTTTGCCCACTACGCCACCCCAGTTCAGACATGGCCGTATGCAAATCAGTCTTGACCCTGTGCCTCATGGGAACAGTCCAGCCCGAACTGCCAAGCCATGTCTTCCCTGGACCGGAATCAAGCATCCTAGGACCGGTTTCTGGCTATCAGCCGTCATTAGCCAGGATAGCTTGACTCCAGTGGCGTAGTGAACACGGGACCCACATCTGGGCATACCCATCCCACTTAGGGCGAAAAGCGTTACAACAAACAAATGATGGACGGAATGCTGACAATGCAGACATTCTCCCCCAGTCAAGAGATCTGGGTTAAATCCATCATTCTTTTGCCCACTACGCCACCCCAGTTCAGACATGGCCATATGCAAATCAGTCTTGACCCTGTGCCTCATGGGAACAGTCCAGCCCGAACTGCCAAGCCGATCAGGCTGTCCCTCCATCAGGATATGTTCTAATAGCAGAGCGGTTCGATTTCTTTACATTCTCCACCTTCATGTGTGGAGTTTCAGGGGTGACAGCTGAACACCTTTGGCCTTCCTCCGGAGATGGTTGATGCATCTTGGTAGACAAGCATTCCTCGCCAAAAACTGTATACACCCATCGTTTGGACAAATTTGTGGTTTATTGCTTGAAATATTGACTCTCTCTAGGCCAAACTGTTTAGCATTTTACGCGTTTCGTTCCCTTTGCCACAGGAACTTCTTCAGGGCTTTAGTCAATAGATGTATGTAAATCCTTCAATAAGACATAAATGCAGTAGAGTGCTCAATATTCAGGTTGGCGCATAGAATATAAAAATCGAAGTTTTCAATGTTGAAGGTGTGGTTGAAGCCCCACGGGGGAAATAAGTATTAAGAATAAGGATATAGTCCCTCGGAAAGGCAACAGCACAACTCTGAGTGCACCTTCCTTTGTGTGAAATCTCTTGGACTATTGAACATCTAACAACGACAGATGTTGGAAGATGTTGCACCAAACTGAAAAAAAAATGTTATACTTAGGAATTGAAGTGCTTAACTAACCTTGGTCCGTCGTTGGTGTTGTTTTGTTTGTATATGTTAAATCAGTAGCCATCCTGCTGGAGGAGGTGTGAACACCTTCCTCTTGAGCAGGCATTGTTTCTGACCCCAGAGAGAGTGGGCTTTTACCTGCAGGAGGTCAGAAACTTGTCTGTGGTGGCATGCTGGACAATACCAGTTAGCCAACACACTAGATACTAGTAGGTTTTTCAGGGGGCACCTCTAAGGTGCCTTCTGGGTGCGTGTAATAATAAATCTGTACTGGCAACAGTGCAGTTTTATTAAGACAAAGAGTTTGATACCAAACACCACGCTTTTCAGTAAAGCCATCATGGAGCTGGGGATCTCGTAATGACCAGTACATATACTTAATATGGCTTCCCTGTTCACTGACAGCATCTAGTAATTGAACTAGACACCACATGGACATAGCTGCTCATGCAGTTATGCTCTCACATGTAGTATAATGCACCCTGCCTTAGGGCTACATCGCCTGCTATAGGGGGTGACTTACATATATTTGAGGCAGTGAGTGTGCCATAGTACCACAGTGAGTGTGCCATGGTGTGTTTCACTCATTGTTTGCACCATTCTACGCAGTCTCCAATGGCAGACAGCATGCAATTTGTATGGGGGTCCCATAGGTTGGCATAATACATGCTGCAGCCCTTACGGACCCTCTTTAGTACCCATGCCCTTATACCACTTATTAGGGACTCAGGGATTGCTAAAATCTGTGCCTATTTTGATACAATGATATCATTTTACCTTGTTCTTAGGGAAAGAGCACGGTCACTGGGGCCTGGTTAACAGGAACCCAGTGCACATCAGTCAAAAAATATCAGTACCAGTGGCAAAAAGTGGGGGTGACCGTGAGAAAAAGGGGTACTTTCCTACACTTTGAAAATACTTAGCTGATTTTGATGATCTTCATGTCTAAAATTATGTTAAAATCTGTTATTTTCTAAATTGGTCTTGAATTTCTTCTTGAGTGCATCTCTCATTTTTTTATTCTGTGTGTACAACAAATGTTTAACATTACCCTCTAATAAGCCTACACTGCTCAACCACACTACCATAAATGGAACCCTTGGGATTATTAATTTAAACCCTGTAAATTAATAATCTATACTTTCTGTCAAGAGTTTTTTAGGTTTCCTTCTGGTGTGGTAGGATATGTCATCCATGAAGGCAGATTTTAAGCCCTATGGAGCCTGTCATCTGCCGTTGTCGGTGACTGACCCGCACCTTGTCTGGCTGTGGTGTTTGGAGCGCGACCACAAAGTTGTGCATCGAATCCCAGGACATGAACCTGAATGCTTTGAGGGAGCGGTCCCTAAAGCTCATGGCGGCCCAGCATGCAACTCTGAGAAAATCGAGGTCTGGTTGGGAAAGTTCCTGGGCAAATGTTTGCGGAGCCCGAAGTCCTCATCCTCCCACTCCCTCTGAACATTCAGGTAAGAGGCACAAGAAGGAGAGTAAGAAGTTGAAGCAGTGTTTGACTCCTCCTCGTCCGTCGGCTGACGTGACAAGAGAGCATCGGCATTTGACACCTGGTTCCTATGAGCCTGGGCCGACTCCAGCCTCCCCGATTTTTCGGGAGCGATGCCCGCCCAGCTAAAGGTGCTTTATGAGGCTTTGCACCTCATATTTGGGCAGCCTGACCCCATTGATGTGCCTTATGGTCAGAGGGGGCCGCATCTGGTTCTGCACCGGTGGCTTTCTTCCCGGCTCAGATGGCCCTTCCCCTCTCCCCCCGGAATCCATTCCTGTTTTCGGAGCGGTGCCAGTTGTACCATCTCGACCTTCCCCAGCGGCGATACCGATGCCGACACTCCTGGCGGCGCCATCCCCATTGTGATCCTTGACTCCGACACGGAGCCAGATGGGCGTCGATACAACTCTGACGCCAGCAGGGCCTCTGATTTCTAGATCGGAGTCTGAGCCCTATTCCCATAGGCATCGTCTTGGGGAGGAAATAGGAGGGGTTGCTAGAATACCAGCCATAAGTACAGGACCCAAATATGGACCGGTGTGAGGAACTGGGTAAAGCCAGTGGACTGGATACTCCTCCAGATTCTGGTTTGCTTTCTCCCCCTACCGTGGCTATGGAGGTATGGTGTGCGGCTGATGTCCTTGACTCTCTGCTACTCTCAGTGGCAGTCAAGACCAACATCTTGACAGACCTGCTGCAACTGGAAGTCTCTTCATCTGAACCTTTACTTCAATTCAGTGATGCCCTCACTGACGTTCTGTTGATGAACCTGGTCGAAACCTAACACAGGGGCTCCTGTGAATAGGACGATCACCCGCCACCACCGCCCCTCGCCAGGGGACCTAAACTTCCTCACCCAACGCCCTACTCCAGAGAGCTTGGCGGTCCCAGCCTCAACTTTCCGGGACGCATTCCCTACCGCTCCCTGTACAGTGAATCCAAGAGGCTGTACTCTTTGGGAAGATGTTTTCTCCCGCCAGCCTGGCATTGGGGACTTTGAACACCACATGCTTTTTAGACTGTTATTCCCACACTCTGTAGGATATATTTGAGCAATTGCTGCAACAGGTCGCCGAGGAGGCACGGGTCATCCTCTCCCAGGCTGTTGCCGATGAGAGAGACGCAGCAATGTTCACAATTCACTGTGAACTGGACACGACCAACTCACGGGGCAGAGAGTTTAATCAGTAGGTGCCCTGAGACACCATGCTTTATTGAGGACGACTGGTTTTCGAGGGCTGTTCAAGCTTTCCTTAATTACATGCCTGCAATGACACCTGTCTCTTCTGGGACTAGGCAGATTGTGAGCTTTATGGACTCACCCATTACGGCCTCTCGGCAGCCCCACATCACCACCAACCTGCCTTTCACTCCTTTCGTGGCTACAGAAGAGGCTTCCAACCACGCCAATTTCCTGCCTGCCACTGAGCCGCACATGCTCCCCAGCCTCTGCATGGACTAAGACTAGGTACCCACAGACCTCATGGGATAGGTAGCAGCAGTCTGGTCCGTCCACTAACCCGCTCCCCCCTGGCAGCTGCAGCCTTCAAGCCCTCTTAATCTGCCCCTTTATGATCATGGTATCCGGTTGGCGGCAGGATTCACTATCACCTGCCCCACTGGCAATCCATAACATCGGACAGGAGGGTCTTGCAGATCGTCTGAAGGGGCTACTCCCTCCACTTCAAGATTACCCCTCCCTCCATGTCACCATCTCACACCGGCTGATGGAGGATCATCTGTACTTACTCCGTGAGAAAGTCACAGCTCTGTTGGCCAAAGGAGCCATAGAGAAGATTCCTGTGCCAGAAGTAGGCAGTTGTTGCTCCTGCTACTTCCTGTTCCCAAAAAAAGGACAACGGCCTTCGTCCTATCCCCCATCTGCGAGCTCTAAACATTTCCCCCCAAAAAAGAAATTAATGATGTTCACTCTAGCTCAGTTCTTCTCTGCCCTGGACAAAGAAGACCGGATGGTAGCATTTGACTTACAGGACGACTATTTTGATTTTACTGTTCTGCGTGCCCACTGGTGCTATATGCAGTTTACTGCACAAGTACTTTCAATTCACTGTGCTCCTCTTCCAACCTTACCAGCACCCCTCGGGTGTTCAACATGGTGATGGTGGCGGTCGCAGCTCATCTGTGGAGATTAGGGGTGTCAGTCTTCCCCTATCTCGACAACTCAGCTGTTAAAGTCGAGCTCTCCCCAGGTTGTCATCTCCTACCTCCAGACTATGGCAAATCTCCTGCACTCGCTGCGATTCACCATCAATTTGCCAAACTCTCACCTGACTCCCTCTCAGATGTTACCTTTCATCAGAGCTGTTCTGGACACAGTGCAGTTTTGGGCTTATCCTCCCGAGCGGCGAGTCCAGTATATTCAGGCTATGATACCACTGTTGCAGCCTCTACTCTGGATTTTGGTGAAGCAGATCCTGAGCCTGTTGGACAGTTCTTCTTTTGTCCTTCTTTCAGGTCAGATGGGATCTGAGTTCAGGTGCCCTATTTATGCATCACAACAAGATTATAGACGGAGTGCTGAACATTGTCAAACATTGACCTCCAGTCACAGATCGGGGTTAAATCCATCGTTCTTTTGTTCACCTTGCCACCCCACTTTGGACCCAGTCAATGGATTCAAGCTAGCCTGACTGATGAGGTGTGATACCCTGAAACCGGTCCCAGTATGCTTGTTTCTGGTCCAGGCCGGACCTGGCTTGGCAGTTCAGGCTGCACTGTCCCATGGGGAGCAGGGTCAAGCCTGATTTTCATATGGCTGGGCCAAACTGGGGTAACATGGTGATCAAAAAAATGATGGATTTAACCCAGATCTATGACTGAGGGTGAATGTTCAGCATTCCATCCATCATCTTTGTGTTTCTATACTTACAGTAAGTGGGAAGGGTATGCCCAGACATGGGTCCCGTGCTCACGGTGTCACTGGATTCAAGCTAGCCTGGCTGATATCCCGAAACCGGTCCCAGGATGCTTCTTTCTGGTCCAGGGATGACCTGACTTGGCATTTTGGGCTGGACTGTTCCCATGGAGAGCAGGGTCATGACTGATTTGCATATGGCTAGGTCCAAGCTGGGGTGGCATGAAGAGCAAAAAAAACAATGGATTTAACCCAGATCTGTGACTTGGGGTGAGTGTTTGACAATGTTCAGCATTCCATCTATCATCTTTTTGTGTTCCTATAGGTGCCCCATTTATGCTCCGAAAGTGATTGAGTAGAAGCAGTCAGTAATCAATGGGCTACTAGGTTCCCTCCCTCTTGATTATTATATAATCTGTTTATTGGCATTTATCAAGGTTTACAGCACACATTGAAGCCAGTGTACCTGAAAGCAATAACAATATCATCTGCATTGACCCAATTAGAGACACACAAAGTATCGGAAGGCAGGCATATGTCCAACTCTCGTAGCAAAAGTCAAGTTGTCCCAGCTACAAGGGACCATATAGTCCCTGTCGAACTCCTGCCACCGAGGAACCTTCCTCCCATAGGGGCCTGTCAACTTTCCGGCTGCCTTTCCCAGATGCCCTTCCATAAACAGTTAGCGAGCTAGTACATAATGGGGTAGAACATCAGATACCCAAGTAAAACAACAACAGCCCCAGCAACATCTGACGTGCGTTCCAGCGTCACTTAACTCAGTCCCCAATCCCATCCCCCCTGCCTCGCTGCCCCGTGTATGACCATTCAATCAGCAATGTCATATTTGTTGTGTACCCCCACCCATGTGACTATACCCTTGTCACCGTACTATCCGCCCCATCCCCGGGCCGCCCACTTTCCAGCCTCTCTGGGGGAGCGCTCATCCCGCGCCCATGACCGATCCCTGTACTCTCCTCGGCTAGTCCCACCATGGCTTGCAATAGTGTCTCCCACTGATGTGCTATGTGCGTCTTCCTAAGACCCAGTGTCTCCTCCCTTGAAAGAGCCGTACCCTTCGCCTTGGCCCACCCCGCCAGGCGCGCGCGTGAGGTGGATCAGCTGCTTTCCATCGCTTGGTGAGCAGTCGCTTCCCCACCACCATCCCCAGGTCGATTAAACGAGAGGCGGCTTTAGTGGAGGGAGTCCTGCGGAAAAGGTGCAGCAAATAGGTACGCCATTCGAACGGGATGATATGTCCTGTGCATGTGCAGAGTGCCTCGTGTACCACCCGCCAGTACGAGCTCAGTGCGGGACAGCCGCATAACATGTGAACCAATCCGGCATCCAATTCTGCACAGCGAGGGCAAACCGCGTCCACACGATGGAAATATCTGTTGATGGACTCGGGCGTAAGATACGCTCTATGGAGAATAAAAAATTGTATTTGGCGGAAGCACATGTTCCGGGGAATCTTCGTCGGACCCTGTAACACTATGCCCCACTCTTTATCAGCCATAGGTCGGGCCAGATCTGCCTCCCACTTACAACGCAGTGGAATCAGACTGATCGCTGCGTGAGCACGCAGGGAGGCTGCGAACCATCTGATCGGGTGCCTCCCTCGCCCCATCACATGAAGGTATTGCACTGTGAGATGCTGTTCTGGCTCCTCTCGAAGATCTCCCCACCGACTTGCGAGCGTCTCCACCAGGGACCGGTGGCGAAGGAAGTGACCCGACGGAAGCCCCGTCTCCTCCGCCAGGGAGGCGAACGGGAGAAGAGCACCATCTCAATAAAGATCCCCCATCGTTTGTATATCTGCCGCGGTCCAGTCCGCCAGTTCCGAGGCACTAAGCACACCCAGCCCGCTGGGGGAGCCCTCAATCGGTATAGCCGGCGCATAAGGGGTTCGAGCCCGGGTAAGGTAGAGAGCACGACGGTAGCACTTGTAGGCCACCACCATAAGGAGGGGCACAGGCCTGGCTGCTTTTGCAGCCGGATGAAATAGGTTGAGGAGATCAGCCAGAGGGAGGGGAGCCGCCGTGGTCGCCGTATCATCCCGCCCTTTATCCGCCAACCATCGGGCTATCCATTGCAGCTGTGCGGCTAGGTAATAATGCTCAAAACACGGCATCGCAAGGCCTCCCTGGTCAGTGGGGAGGTATAGCTTAGGCAACGCGACTCTATGACAGGCGTTACCCCATATGAAGTCCCGGAGAGACCGTGTGAGGGTTGTAAAGAAGGAGGCCGGGATATAGGTGGGCAAATTAGCGAAGTAGTACAGAAGTCGGGGTAGAATCACCATTTTGACTAGGGCGATTCGCCCCGTGACCGCCAAGGGGAGGGTGCCCCAGAACCGCATCTGTGCCCATTCGCTGTTATCGCTCTGCCCAGATTGCCCTCCACAAGATCTATTGGTCGTCTATATATCTGGATACCCAGATAGCAGAAGGTGTCCGGCTGCCATTTAACCTGCACATCTCCGAGATGGTAGCCCGGGTCCTGGGTATCGGCTCGAAACGCGTAGAGGCATGACTTAGCAGCATTCACCCTGAGGCCCGAGAGAGCGGCAAAGTCGAGTAGAATTCGCTCCAGTGCTGCCGGAATGTGCGCAACATCCCTAACAAAGACCAGTAGGTCGTCTGCATAAAGCGATACCTGGTGTGTCGCGTCCCGCAGCAGAATTCCATCGGGGTCCTTGTACAATAGGGCCGCCATTTGAAGAAACCCGAGTCCCAGCCCGTAGTGCGACAGTGCCGCTACCAGATATCCCCACTCCAGGCAATCAAAGGCTTTCTCAAGGTCTAGGACCAGACAGCCCGCCCTAGGCCACTGCTGCGCACTGTTGTGTGCCACCTGAAAAAAACGCTGCAAATTAAGAGAGGTGCTACGCTTGGGCACAAAGCCATTCTGGTCCCCATGCACTAGCACCGACACCGTGGGGGTCAGCCGCTCCGCCAGCACCTTAGCCAAAATTTTGTAATCCGCATTAAGCAGAGCGAGGGGGCGATATGATCCCAGGTTGGTGGGGTCCCGTCCAGGTTTGAGCAGGGACACCAAGTGAGCCTCTCGCATAGAGGCAGGCAAGGTGCACTCCTCAAGGGCCGCGATGTAAAGAGTGTGCAATCTAGGCACAAGTGACTCCCGATAAGCTTTATAGTATTCTGCTGGGAGTCCGTCCGGCCCTGGCGCCTTCCCAGAAGCCAGGGAGGACACCGCATCCCCGATCTCCTCTTCTGTGAGGGGGCCCTCAAGCATTTCCTGTTGCTCCTCAGGGACCGTTGGTAAGCAGGCATCCTCCAGGAACCTGTCCAGGTCCTGTGCCTGCCGACGCCCCATCGCACGGTATAGGGCCGCATAGTGTTCCGTCATTACCTGGTGTATTTCCCACTGCGTGTGCACAAGCGACCCATCGGGCCTACTAAGTGCGTCTATCGGCGCGTGAGCGGACTGCCATCTGAGTAAGCAGGCCAGCAACCGCCCCGCCCTGTCAGACGTGGCGTGAACGCGAGCCGAGTGGGCAGCGTAATTGTGGCAACGCAAACGCTCCAGCAGCTCAGCATGACGTGCCCGAAGCCGCACCAGTCGTGCCGAGTCGCGACCCCCACCCTCACCATGAAGCTCACAAGGGAGAAGGCGCGTCTCCAGGCCCGCGAGCGACAGCGCGAGCCGCCTTCGGATGTTCCACGTAGCACCCAGACAGTGTCCCCGGATGGTGGATTTGTGAGCATCCCACTCTACTAATTCATTACTCGCCGTTCCCTCATTCAGGTCAAAGAATTGCTCAATCGCTGTGCCTAGGGAGGTGCGAAATTCAGCGTCCTCCAAAGCCACCGGTTGAAGCCGCCACGTAGGGACAGGGGGCCGCCCGGAGTCCCACGCAAGACGCAGCCTAAGAGGGTTGGCGTCTGAGTGGGTCCGACCCAGATACTCTGCCTGGCCCACCAGGGGGGGTCAAAGACTGGGAGCCCACCACCCTGTCTATACGAACGTGTAAATCATGCACCACTGAGTAATACGAATAGACGCGATCGTCAGGGTGTAAAGTGCGCCACATATCGTATAACGCCCATCGCGACAGCCAGTCGGTGATGGTCTGCGCATTAGAGACCGCCTGTGTGTTGCGAAGGGGCGGAAAGGACCTATCTAATCGTGTATCAAGGACAGAGGTAAAGTCCCCACCCAATAACCAGGGAAAACCCGCATATGGCGCCAACACTGTGGACAGGTGGGCCAAAAACGATGACTGGTCGACATTCGGGGCGTAGACTGAGCCTAGTAACATATGTGGGCCGTTTAGTTTCCCACTAACCAGTGTGTATCGCCCAGCCGTGTCAACTACTACCTCCGTGCATGTAAACGGAGTGCCCGCCCTCACCCAGATCAATGTACCACGGGCATGTGCGTTGTTTGTAGTCCCAAACAACGGGCCCCTCCAACGAGCGCGCAGCCGGTCGAGCTCAGGCTGCGTCATGTGAGTCTCCTGGAGAAGGGCAATGGCCGCTTTATGCCGCTGCAAGTAAGCGAAAATGGAGTATCGGCGTGCAGGGGTGTGCATCCCCCGTATATTCCATGTGATTACGTCAGTGGCAGCCATCTAGGGCGGTTAAGATCCCCAGTAGTCACTGGGGCAGGGGCAAATCGGGCGAAGGGGCGGATATAGGTTCTATGTGTCATGTCAGTGTGCTGTGACAGAAACCCCCCGAACAAAAGAACACTTACGAACTGCTGAGTGCATTGAATGAGGAACAATAACCATGAAACTACCAGGGCATTCATCCAAACTTCAAGCTAATCGCTTCTTGATCAAAACTAGGCCAATGAATGCCTAACGGGTGCGCTATGTGACTGCAGCTCGGGCAACCTGTCCTATCACAAGTGGTGTGAAGTATGTGCGGGTGGCCCCACCACTCCCCCGACACTGCCCGCCGCCAACCCCCCACCGCATTCAGTTCCCCCCTCTCCCCCCCCCGAGCAGAAGCTCCCCCCTCCACCCCATCCCCCTAGTAGGACCCAGCAGACATGTACATGCCCACGTCCGACACTGCACCACATCTTGCAGGAGGAGAGGGAGAGACCCCCCCAGCTGTCCCCGCTGCGTCCTGCCCCAGTTAGTACGGCCCTCACTTCAACAGTTGCCACCGCCTCAACACCCTGGGCTCACACAATGTGGTCTGCAGTTTGGGGCGTCACCAGCGGGAGGGCCTGGTCGTCTGAAAGTACGGTAGACGGGGAAGATGACCTGCTAGTTCCAGGCCCACTATGTTCATGAACAGCTGTTGTACTCAGGCTGCTCGTGGACCCCAGAGTTGCCACCGCTTCCAGGGCTTCCTGTCGTTCTTGCCGCATCCTTTCCGGGCTGGGCACCGCGGCCGGGTCCGGGCCCACCGCCCTGCGGGCCTCCTTCCGTCGTCGCCGTCTCGGTCGCCTCTCCTGGCGTCCACTAGCTCCCGGTTCCATAGGTCTCCGGCCCCCGCTCAGACCTGCCTCCCCCAGCCAGTCCCAGCCGTCAGATGGGGCATCAAAGAACCGGGTCCCGTCTTTCGTAATCACTCTGAGGCGCAACGGGAACAGCAGGGAATATGGGATCCCCAGGTCCCGCAACTGGTGCTTCACCGCCAGGTAGTTACTTCTCCGTTTTTGGACTGTAGCAGTGTCATCCGGGAACAGCATCACCCTATCGCCGTCCACTGTGATGGCATCCAGTTTCCTGGCCTCACGAAGCACCACATCCCGGTCTCGGAAGTTAAGGAGTCTGAAGAGAAAGGGGCGTGGTCGTGCCCCGGGCTGAGGCTTCTGCGCCGGTACCCGTAGTGCGCACTAGACCACGAACTGTTGCGAGAGCACCCCTGGGGGAAGTATGTCGCGGATCCACCCTTCAACAATCTGCTCCGGGTTCCGTCATTCCGAACCTTCCGGCAGACACACCACTCGGACTTTGTTGCGCCGAGAACGCCCTTCCGCATCCTCAGCACGGTCTTCCAAGGCATGGACACGGTCGATCAGGTCCTGCAGGGCCGCAGTGTGGTGACGCACCACGGGGTGGACCTCCTGGAGCGCCTGGCGCTGCTGGGTGACAGAATCCGCTAACTTACGGTGGTCTGCATGAAGGATGGTGAAGTCCACCGTGACTTTATCTATACGGGACAAAGTCCATGTCTGCTCCATCGCGGCACCCAAGCGCTCCACCGCCGCCAAGACTGTGTCCATTTTCGCCTCGAGCGCCGTCGCCGGGAGTGTCATATCACCGTCCGGACGCCCAGGTGTGGTGCCCAGCTTTTCCGCCTGGGATAGGGGACGGCCCGGGTACCTGCTGCTCAAAGGCCCACTGCTCGGTGTCCGCCAAGTCCCGGGGCTACCGGCGTCGCCTCACCTTGTCCACACCCTGGGTTAGTGTCCCCAGCCTGGCACCGCCCCTTCAACTCAGCATCCGTGTCCCGCGGCTGTCAGACCGGCCACTGCTCCACCTTCACTGCCAACTGCGCCCAGGCCACTAGCAGACTGGTCACTCTTCTTTTACCGCCAGTTGCGCATAAGCAGCGGTTCAGTCCAGACAGGGCCTCGGGAGTTGTCCAGGGCCGGACCCCCTACACCATTGACCCCAGCCGATTCCCCGCGCGCACGGGGTACTCAGGGGCGTAAGTCTCTTCACAATGTGCCAGCTTCTTGGGGGTGCGCACCAAATGCCGCCACCGGTCTCACTATGGGTCTAAGCCACTCCACTCAGCCTCCTCAGTCGTGTGTCACTTGGGCTGCCTACAACGATCGGGGCACCAGTCACATATCCCACAGGCCCTTGATCCCCGATGTAGTGTCCGCTAGAGGTGGGGCATCCTACCACTCCCCGTTCGGGCGCTGCAGTCGTCGCTGGGTCCCCCACAGTGCCGCGATCTTCAAGGAGGCCCACCTCACTCCCGGGCCTCCCCGCCGTGTCCTACTTCCTCTCTGAAGCACTTGGGTCAGGCCCACGCAACTCACCCTAGCAGTTCCGGCGGGGGGGGGCCCCCTGATCTCTCAACGAAGTCCTCTGGGCCAGGTTCGTGTGTAGGGCCTCAGGGCGGCCTACGCAACTCGCCTCCAGCGCGGAGCCTGCAAGGCCTGCAGTGAGCCGCCGCCCCCTCGTACTTGCGTCGCTTTCTGTGCCAGTTCAGGCCTGCCGGCCGAGCTCCTTTGGCGTCCGTTAGCCCCAGGGGCCTTCGCCGTCTCCTGCAGCTAGCACCAGCCTCTGTGCCTCTGACGGCCGGCCGCCGCCTCGACTCCGCTGTCTGGAGGGCCGCTCCTGCGGCCCAGCCGCCTCGTAGCAAGCCGCGGCTTAAAGTTGTTCCCGTAGCCGGCCGAGGTCCGGGTCCCGCTGCGCGCCCCCCGCCGGCTCCAAACTCAGCACGGCTCGGCTGGGGGCTACAGGCCGTCTCCGGCTCCAAGCTCGTCTCCGGGGCTGCGGGAGGTGCTTAGTTCACGGCCAGCGGCGTCCGGCGCGGCCACCCGCTCCTGAGATTTCTCCTGCCTGTGGATGTCGGTTCCCGATGGCAGGAGCTTCACGCTCTGACGTCTATCTTGTTCGCGCGCCACCTAGCGCCCCCCTAGGTTCCCTCCCTCTTGATGACCACTTCCTGGTAAGTGTGGCATCTGGCTAACCCTTGATGCACCAGTCTGCCCACTCCCAATATGACAGAACCCTCTCTCTCAACGTCCAGGGCTCCCTATGCCAACCCAGGGGTGTGGCTACCAAGGGGGCTACAAGCCCCTGAAAAAATGGTTGGACAACAGGTTTCTCCTCTCCTTCCTGGGTGGCAGCTGTTCTGCCTAAACAATGGGGCTGCCCCTCTCCCAAGGGTTCCCCATTTGCTCTTCAAATGCGACTTCAGTTTTGATGCTGGCCTATTGGGCCCACAGCTGTGTGGCTTCCTGCATAAGGGAAGTAACACAAGCCCCTATTGTCTCCTTTCCTAGGAGGGCGGAAGGCTGTCTCTGGTTCAAGCTCCATGTGTACCTGTTAAGGGCACAGGAGATTGGAGGCCACAAAGTGGGCTTAATGTAATGAGTTGTTGGCTACCGGGTGTGAGAAGTTGGCCTGATATGTAGTGCTCACTATTCTAGTGATCACTGTGTATCATTCCAAACGACCCTTATTGATGATTGGTTGTAAGTCAACCTTTTAGACCAGCTATCCTAGTAGCGTGGATACGAGCAGTCTTAGGCTAAACTCTAGAGGGCGTGTTAAGCCAGCTGTTTACCATCACATATACCCCTTGAACACCAAGTGAAAGGACACCACACAAGTTGTTATGAAAATAAAAGGATATTTATTTATGACAAGACTACCCTGGCTCTTTATGAGTCAGGGAGCTAAGCACACTACAAAACTCTTAGGAAAATACTTCAGTTGCACAATTTACACAAATGCCCGAGGGGCATGAGAAACCATCTACACTTACAGGGAAATGCGAATGGATAGAGTCTGGAGGTACTGATTCCGGAGTGTTCCGATCAGTGGGACTAAACGAAAAAGGAACTGGACACTTGTAGAGCGAACCTGCGTTGGAGCACCGAGATGCTCGAGTTACCTAGCCCAGAGGCTGCGGCTGCGTGAAGTTCGGCAAGATGTCGGGAGTCCTCGTGTAGTCTCAGGAGCCTGAAAGAAGAAGTTGCTGGCAGGCGACCAGTGTCGATATTCAGCGAGATCCAAGCCTGGATCGGTGATGAAGGAAAACCTGAAAGCAGAGGGGACTCAGTTCTCAACCGCTAGCCAGCGATCGTGTGGGTACCAGGAGGGTACCGGCTGAAGTCACCTCGACCAGGTGAGTGGGTGACGTCGGACTCGGCTGTTCCTCGGACCAGGAGGCGCGGCGGCGACCAGGATGGAGGGCGAGCTGTCCCACGAAGGTGTCTGCTGTCGATGATGCTGAGCCCAGGCAGGGGCAGCGGATCTTGGCAGTGGCAACCCAAGCGGGGGAGTCAAGATGGCGTCGGGAGTGGACCAGGAGGGTCCGTGGTACTCCTCTGTTGAAGGGGAGCAAGAGCCAGTCTGGAGCAACCAGACTAGTGATGAAAACAATCTTTGCGCGTCGTGTAGAGGGCCACAAGCCGGTCGGCAAGTGGTCGGACAACGCGGTGAACAGCAAGGAGCGGAAGGGCCCCCACGCAGATCTCGGAGATGCTGGGGAGGCAGACTTCGATGCTGGAGCTGGTTAGGGCTTCTCAAACCCTAGGTGCACTCACTCGAGGGTCCCTCGGTGGGCGTGCTAGATAAGCGTCGTGCAGGTTCTGAAGATAGCCGGTCCCGCAGGTCTCGTCACACCTACGACTCTCAGCTGGGCTGATGAGGCAGGTAAAAGGTCAGAGATGGCAGGGACTCGGGTCTCGTCGAGCTGGGCAGTCTTGATCCGTAGGAGAGACTTACAGCAAACCGCAAGCGCTTAGGTGGTGCCTGCTGGTGCAGGGTGGCTACTCCTTAGCCACAAGGGAGAGTCTTCAGAAATAGTCAAGAGTTCCTTTCGTGGAAAGTAGTTCGTGATTCGGAGTTATCCGATTATCTGATTATCCAATTTGGGAAGGGGACTCGCTCCTACCTTTATTCTAAGAAAAGGGGTTGGCCCGTGACTAGGTTCTACCTATGGGTGGAGCCAGGAGGGGGGTGGTTACACCCCTATCCTTTGTCCGGCTTCGCGCCAGCTCAGGGGCTGGTGTGCCCCCGAAACTGGTTTGAGCCGGGCTATGCACAGTGAGCACCGGGGTGCCACTTGCAATCACCTTCCTTTCAGCCCTGCCTACCCGGAATACACAAACCCTGTCTGGGACGGTGCTAACACCGCCCTTGACAGGAAACCCTTTGTCCAAGCTCCCCTTGCTGGAAGGTCCCCCAGCAGCAGGAGGTCAGACTTGTGTCTGGTGGCAGCATCCATTTTGTGATGCTGAGGCTTGAGTCAACTTTAACCGGGGTTCAAGGTTACTTCCATGTCGTGTCCCTCTAAAAGGGGGGAATGCTAACCCCGTCACCAGGACTGGCGAGGGGTTCGTATTCCCATTCGTATGACACCTTACTCGACATGTATAGGTGATGCGATGCCAAAGTTAGCAAATAACCGCAAGGATTATAATGCATTAAAAGTAGTTGGCCCGCGTCACCATGGAACGGCTATTAGGACTTGGTTCCGCAAGCCGTCGACGGGCTCAGCTCGCGCCAGAGCACCGTCCCACATGATTCCCTGCACTCTGCCTTCAGGATTGATAAGGCCTGCTATAGGAGTGACTGATAGGAATCCATGTGTCCATTTTAGGGTTTAGGTGTAGGAATACTACACCTACAGCAACGGGTGATTACACCACGTGGCCCCAGCTGTCGTGCAGCCAGTTGTGTCAGATTTGGGCGGCCATTCCAGGGGTGGCATAATACATGCTTCAGCCCCTGGTAGGCCCTGGGTACACCGATGCCCTGGATACCTGTGGTATGCTGAGACAGGGACTGACAAGGCGGCCCAGTTCCAATTAGTGGATGCACCTAATGTACATGTGTGATAATTTCGAGAGAGAACAGCTAGGCTGTGGGTCTGATTGGCAGGCCCACAGCCGGGGAAAGTCGTAAACCAATGAAGCAAAAGCAAAAAATCTGGGTGATCATAGGATTGCAGACCCTACTCTCCTACATGACCCCCCCCCCAAACTTCGGGACAATAAGCTAACCTTGACCAGGTGAGTCTTCTTGCTCTAAGTGGAAATACCTGGAGAGCCCATCTGCATTGCCATGATCAGTGCCAGGTCTATGCTCCACTGTGAAGTCCATCCCCTGTAGGGAAATGGACCACCTAAGTAGTTTGGGGTTTTCACCCTTCATTTGATTTAGCCACAAGAGGGGCTTATGGTCGGTCTGAATCTTGAAGTGAGTGCCAAACAAGTATGGCCTCAACTTCTTCAGGGCCCAAACCACAGCAAAGGCCTCCCTCTCAATAGCTGACCAATTCTTCTCTCTGGGGGTCAGCCTCCTGCTAATAAAAGCTATGGGCTGGTCAGGACCATCAAAATTCAGTTGCGATAGAACAGCTCCCACACCCAGCTCCGAAGCGTCTGTTTGGACAATGAATGGTTTGGAGTAGTCTGGACTCTTTAGGATAGGTGCTGTGCACATGGCCTGCTTTAGGTCATCGAATGCCTTCTGACAGCTTGCTGTCCACTGAACTTTTTTTGGCATCTTTTTACTTGTCAGGTCGTTTAGCGGGGTCACAATGGATCCATAATTTCTGACAAATTTCCGGTAATAACCAGTCAGGCCCAAGAAAGCTCGAACCTGAGTCTGGGTGGTTGGAGGAGCCCAGTCCTGGATGGCCTGTATTTTGCTCTCCAATGGTTGAACCTGGCCTCCACCTACAAGGTGGCCCAGGTATACAACCTGTGTCTGCCCTATCTGGCACTTGGTGGCCTTGATAGTGAGGCCTGCCTTCTGCAGGGCCTCTAACACTTTCCTCAGGTGGACCAGGTGATCCTCCCAGGTGGAGCTAAAGACAGCGATATCGTCCAGATACGCCGCACAGAAGTCGTCCAACCCAGTGAGAACTCGATTCACCAGCCTTTGGAAGGTGGCAGGTGCATTTTTCAAACCAAAGGGCATTACCACGAACTGATAATGCCCACCCGGGGTAGAAAATGCTGTTTTGGGCTTGGCCTCCTCAGCTAACCTGATTTGCCAATACCCAGCTGTCAGGTCAAACGTACTTAAGTAGTTGGCCGAGGCCAACCGGTCGATAAGTTCGTCTGCTCTCGGTATCGGGTGGGCGTCAGTCTTAGTGACTGCATTGAGGCCTCTGTAGTCCACGCAAAACCTCATCTCTTTCTTACCGCCCTGGGTGTGAGGTTTTGGCACGAGCACTACGGGACTAGCCCAGGGGCTGTCCGAGGGTTCAATGACTCCCAGCTCCAACATTTTCTGCACCTCCGTCTTGATGCAGTCTCTGACGTGATCAGGTTGCCGATAGATTTTACTCTTCACGGGTAGACTGTCCCCAGTGTCGACCTCATGGGTACACCAATTGGTCTGACTGGGTGTCAGAGAGAACATATGTCGAAAGGATTGAAGAACCTGTTTGCAATCCTTTTGTTGATGTCCAGAGAGGCTGCCACAAAAGACAACACCATCTACTGACCCATCGTCAGGGTTCTGAGAGAGCAGGTCCGGGAGAGGGTCACTCTCCTCTTCCTGTCCCTCATCTGTGGCCATGAGCAAGCCCATGCCCTCCCTGTCGACATATGCCTTGAGCCTGTTTACATGGAGCACCCTGTGGGGGCTCCGGGGAGTTCCCAGGTCTACCAGGTAGGTGACCTCTCCCTTTTGCTCAATGATCGTGTGGGGCCCAGACCATTTGTCTTTGAGTGCTGCCGGGGCCACTGGCTCCAGCACCCACACCTTCTGCCCAGGCTGGTACACAGTCAGGACAGCCTTTTGGTCGTGCCAAGCCTTCTGTAATTCTTGGCTCGCCTCAAGGTTTTTAGACGCCTTTTCCATGTACTCCGCCATCCGCGAGCGGAGACCGAGTACATAGTCCACAATGTTCGATGCCGGCTTTCTGAGAGGTCTCTCCCATCCTTCCTTTACCAAACAAAGGGGTCCCCTTACAGGATGTCCGAACAGAAGCTCAAAAGGGCTGTAGCCAACCCCCTTCTGCGGGACCTCTCTGTAGGCGAACAAGAGGCAGGGGATCAGGACATCCCATCTTCGCCGAAGCTTTTCAGGTAGTCCGTGAATCATCCCTTTTAGGGTCCTGTTGAATCTCTCAACAAGCCCATTGCATTGTGGGTGATAGGGTGTGGTGAATTTGTAGTTGACACCACATTCCTTCCACATAGCAGTCAGATATCCCGACATGAAGTTTGCACCTAAGTCTGAGACGACCTCCTTCGGGAAGCCCACTCTGGAGAACACTCCAAGTAGGGCCCGTGCCACCACAGGTGCTGTAGTGGTCCGAAGGGGAATAGCTTCAGGATACCTGGTGGCGTGGTCCACTACCACCAGTATAAACTTGTGCCCTGATGCTGTCTGGGGTTCCATTGGTCCGACAATGTCGATCCCCACCCGTTCAAAGGGTACCCCCACCACTGGTAGTGGTATGAGGGGGGCCTTTGTCGTGCCACCTGACTTACCACTGGCTTGGCAAGTGACACAGGAGCGGCAAAACTCCTTCGTATCTTCGGACATGTGAGGCCAGTGAAAGTGTGGAACAATTCTGTCCCAAGTCTTATTCTGGCCTAAGTGACCTGCAAGGGGAATCTCGTGGGCCAAGGTGAGAAGGAAACCTCTCAGAGACAAGGGGATGACCAGCCTCCTGGTCGCACCAGGTTTGGGGTCTCTTGCCTCGGAGTACAGGAGTCCATCGTCCCAGTACACTTTGTGGGTACCTGTGGCGTTCCCTGCAGCCTCAGCAGCGGCCTGCTGTCTGAGGGGTTCAAGTGAGGGGCAGTCTAACTGTGCCTTCCCCAGGTCTTCCCTGGAGGGTCCCCCTGAGCCCAGAAACTCAACCTGACCAGGTTCAAGCTCTTGCGGCTCAGTTTCCCTCAGTTCTTTAAGGTCAGCCTCCTCGGAGACTTGATCCACGACCTGGGGCAAGGGGGAAGGCGAAGCCTTACCCTTACTGCTCCTTTTCTTGGGAGGTGTCTGGTCCGTTCTTCCAGGATCCAGCACCTGTTCAGTGGGGCATCTTTTGGCCTGTGACCTGGTCACAGCAAGGACATGTGCTGGCAAACCTAACATTTCCATGTGAGTCCTCTGCTCCACTTCTGACCATTGTGACGTTTCCAAATCATTGCCCAACAGACATTCTACGGGGAGGTCTGAACTAACCACAACCTTTTTCGGGCCACTTACCCCTCCCCAGGAGAAATCAACAACTGCCATACTGTGATTGGTAGTGACGTTGCTGGCATTGGTCACTAGGTAACTGGTACCTAGCATGATCTGTCCAGGGTCCACGAAGTTAGGCGTCACCATGGTGACACTGGCACACGAGTCCCTGTAGGCCTGGGCCACTCTTCCATTTATCAAAGGTGTCTGCCTGTATTTGCCCAAAGTATTGGGACTGGCGTCAGGGGACATATCCATATCCCCTGTACAGACAAGGACGGCCTGAGTGAGCGTGCCGACTAAGTCGTCACTCCCCTCGGTTCCCAAGGTTAACCCAACTAATGCCTTGGGAGGCGCACTACCACTGCTGACTGTACTAGGGGGCGCAGGTGCCTTAGGGGCTGCAGTGGTAGGAGTTTGCCCTCCTTTCTTGGTGCACTCACTAAACCAGTGAGTCTTACTTTTACAGTATTGGCACCACCTTTTTGACTGGCCTTCTTGAGTCTTCTTCTTCTGTGAAGCCTGACCCCCACCCTCTTTGGTTTGTTGGGGACCTGTCGAAGACTTCTGGTCATTTTGTTCGTTCTTGTTACCCTTTTGGTCTGCTTTCTTCTGACCACCCTGGTTCTGATTCTGGTTCTGCTTGACCCTTGTTCTGACCCATCTGTCTGCCTTCTTTCCCAATTCTTGGGGAGAGGTCAGATCCGAGTCGACAAGGTGCTGATGCAACAATTGGTTCTGACAGTTGTTTAAAATCTGTTCTCGCATGATAAGATTGTACAATCCTGTGTAATCAGTAACCTTGCTACCCAGCAACCAGCCTTCCAAAGCCTTAGTGGCACAATCAACAAAGTCAGTCCAATCCTGAGACTGAATTTTCTGGGTGTCCCGGAACAGCACCCGGTACTGTTCCGTAGTTAAGCCGAACCCATCAATCAGTGTGTTCTTCAGGACCTGGTAGTTGTTAGCATCCTCAGCTCTTGTAGTGAGGAGCTTGTCCCTTCCTTTACCCTCAAAGGAAAGCCACAGTATAGCTGCCCACTGACTTGGGGGGACGCACTGGACAGTGCAGGCCCTCTCCAAGGCAGTTATCCACTTGTGGATGTCGTCCCCTTGTTTAAAGGGGGGCACGATTTTACTCAGGTGTCTAGTGTCTATACCCCTGTCTTTCTCTCTATTGAGAATGCTGCCACCAGTGGGATCTAACCCACTTAATTTCTGCTCTCGGGCTAAGGCAAGTCTTTCTTTGGCGAGGGCAAGTTCTTCCCGCTCGATCCTCAGATTGACCTCCCGCATCTTCGCTTCATGCTCCCTCCTCTGAGGGGAAGTCATTCCTCTCTGAGAAGGTGCCTGAGAGACATGTGTATGAACCGATCTGCCAGAGCCTCTGGAGAGAGACCTAGCTCGTCCGTTCCCAAGGTTAAGCCTGCTTGAGCGTGGGCCCGGGGCTCCCCCAGTTCCATTCTCATTCCTGCTTAAGTTGGTCCTTGTAAGCCTGCCGACTACCACTGGACCTTTGTCTGCCTCGTCTCCCGATAACTCGTCCTCGTCCTCCTCCTCTGTGTGGAGGTCGAGGTCTGGGTCACCGAGGGTTCCCTCTAAGGGAGGCATGTTCCCATCTGCACTGGGGGGACCTGGGTTAGAGGACCTCCTAGCATCGTACGCCTCTAAGAGACCTATCAGTATTGCGATGGTAGGGTTAGAACCCTGGTTTAGCTTCCTGGAGGCACACCGTTGTCGCATCTCCTTGAAGCTAAGAGTTGCATATCGTGACACGACCTGTGGAGGGTCACTGACCACTAAGGGAGTCCCTGCAGACTCTCCGTGGACCGACATGCTTTTCTAGTGAGGTGTAAGTGTTGCACCTACCTACACTATGGGTTTACCTACTGATCCCTTGCTAAGAGTTGTAGTCAGGGTGTGCTAAGCCCTGTTACACTACAACAGCCGGTTCAGTAGAACTCGGAGTATTCTAAGTTAAGTTATATGTACCTGGGTACTTATGTGATCTTTCACTGCGATATTCTTAGGATACGTGTGTGGTAAAACAACAGCAAGCTCAAATCCCAACCGCTGCTCACCAATGTGAGAAGTTGGCCTGATATGTAGTGCTCACTATTCTAGTGATCACTGTGTATCATTCCAAACGACCCTTATTGATGATTGGTTGTAAGTCAACCTTTTAGACCAGCTATCCTAGTAGCGTGGATACGAGCAGTCTTAGGCTAAACTCTAGAGGGCGTGTTAAGCCAGCTGTTTACCATCACATATACCCCTTGAACACCAAGTGAAAGGACACCACACAAGTTGTTATGAAAATAAAAGGATATTTATTTATGACAAGACTACCCTGGCTCTTTATGAGTCAGGGAGCTAAGCACACTACAAAACTCTTAGGAAAATACTTCAGTTGCACAATTTACACAAATGCCCGAGGGGCACGAGAAACCATCTACACTTACAGGGAAATGCGAATGGATAGAGTCTGGAGGTACTGATTCCGGAGTGTTCCGATCAGTGGGACTAAACGAAAAAGGAACTGGACACTTGTAGAGCGAACCTGCGTTGGAGCACCGAGATGCTCGAGTTACCTAGCCCAGAGGCTGCGGCTGCGTGAAGTTCGGCAAGATGTCGGGAGTCCTCGTGTAGTCTCAGGAGCCTGAAAGAAGAAGTTGCTGGCAGGCGACCAGTGTCGATATTCAGCGAGATCCAAGCCTGGATCGGTGATGAAGGAAAACCTGAAAGCAGAGGGGACTCAGTTCTCAACCGCTAGCCAGCGATCGTGTGGGTACCAGGAGGGTACCGGCTGAAGTCACCTCGACCAGGTGAGTGGGTGACGTCGGACTCGGCTGTTCCTCGGACCAGGAGGCGCGGCGGCGACCAGGATGGAGGGCGAGCTGTCCCACGAAGGTGTCTGCTGTCGATGATGCTGAGCCCAGGCAGGGGCAGCGGATCTTGGCAGTGGCAACCCAAGCGGGGGAGTCAAGATGGCGTCGGGAGTGGACCAGGAGGGTCCGTGGTACTCCTCTGTTGAAGGGAAGCAAGAGCCAGTCTGGAGCAACCAGACTAGTGATGAAAACAATCTTTGCGCGTCGTGTAGAGGGCCACAAGCCGGTCGGCAAGTGGTCGGACAACGCGGTGAACAGCAAGGAGCGGAAGGGCCCCCACGCAGATCTCGGAGATGCTGGGGAGGCAGACTTCGATGCTGGAGCTGCTCAGGGTTAGGGCTTCTCAAACCCTAGGTGCACTCACTCGAGGGTCCCTCGGTGGGCGTGCTAGATAAGCGTCGTGCAGGTTCTGAAGATAGCCGGTCCCGCAGGTCTCGTCACACCTACGACTCTCAGCTGGGCTGATGAGGCAGGTAAAAGGTCAGAGATGGCAGGGACTCGGGTCTCGTCGAGCTGGGCAGTCTTGATCCGTAGGAGAGACTTACAGCAAACCGCAAGCGCTTAGGTGGTGCCTGCTGGTGCAGGGTGGCTACTCCTTAGCCACAAGGGAGAGTCTTCAGAAATAGTCAAGAGTTCCTTTCGTGGAAAGTAGTTCGTGATTCGGAGTTATCCGATTATCTGATTATCCAATTTGGGAAGGGGACTCGCTCCTACCTTTATTCTAAGAAAAGGGGTTGGCCCGTGACTAGGTTCTACCTATGGGTGGAGCCTGGAGGGGGGTGGTTACACCCCTATCCTTTGTCCGGCTTCGCGCCAGCTCAGGGGCTGGTGTGCCCCCGAAACTGGTTTGAGCCGGGCTATGCACAGTGAGCACCGGGGTGCCACTTGCAATCACCTTCCTTTCAGCCCTGCCTACCTGGAATACACAAACCCTGTCTGGGACGGTGCTAACACCGCCCTTGACAGGAAACCCTTTGTCCAAGCTCCCCTTGCTGGAAGGTCCCCCAGCAGCAGGAGGTCAGACTTGTGTCTGGTGGCAGCATCCATTTTGTGATGCTGAGGCTTGAGTCAACTTTAACCGGGGTTCAAGGTTACTTCCATGTCGTGTCCCTCTAAAAGGGGGGAATGCTAACCCCGTCACCAGGACTGGCGAGGGGTTCGTATTCCCATTCGTATGACACCTTACTCGACATGTATAGGTGATGCGATGCCAAAGTTAGCAAATAACCGCAAGGATTATAATGCATTAAAAGTAGTTGGCCCGCGTCACCATGGAACGGCTATTAGGACTTGGTTCCGCAAGCCGTCGACGGGCTCAGCTCGCGCCAGAGCACCGTCCCACATGATTCCCTGCACTCTGCCTTCAGGATTGATAAGGCCTGCTATAGGAGTGACTGATAGGAATCCATGTGTCCATTTTAGGGTTTAGGTGTAGGAATACTACACCTACAGCAACGGGTGATTACACCACGTGGCCCCAGCTGTCGTGCAGCCAGTTGTCAGATTTGGGCGGCCATTCCAGGGGTGGCATAATACATGCTTCAGCCCCTGGTAGGCCCTGGGTACACCGATGCCCTGGATACCTGTGGTATGCTGAGACAGGGACTGACAAGGCGGCCCAGTTCCAATTAGTGGATGCACCTAATGTACATGTGTGATAATTTCGAGAGAGAACAGCTAGGCTGTGGGTCTGATTGGCAGGCCCACAGCCGGGGAAAGTCGTAAACCAATGAAGCAAAAGCAAAAAATCTGGGTGATCATAGGATTGCAGACCCTACTCTCCTACACCGGGAGTATCAACCTTGGTTGCACCATTCAGGGGTTAGCACAGCTGAGGTTCAGCATGTAACCCTACACTCACTAACTGGGTGACCAATTCTTGCCGTAATGACAAATGGCAGTTTCACATTTTTACTGCCAAAACATAAAAAATACATGTTCTGTCCACGAAATCTGCTGCACCCTGCCTTAGGTCTCAGTAGGCCTGCTATGTGGTGACTTACATATGTTTCAGGGGGACATTTGACTTTGCCATGGCTTTAAATTGCAAAGTCGGGCTAGCAGTTCAAAACTGTTATTCCAGTCTGCAGTGGCACAAGTTTTACCTTTGTCACACTCAGGGTGGCACAACAGTGCTGCAATCCCTCTGGGTGACTCTCTAACTTACAGGCCCTGGGTGTCATATGTGTTAGACCTGGCATAATTGGCGTGGGTCTCCCTTCCTCTCTACTCTCCCTATCTTTTATATTGGCTGGATTTAGATGTTGTGGGCGCCGTGCCACTGCTACTCAGTGCCACAGCGCAAATGCTCCCTGTATATAAATGACTGTATGAATAAGGATAACTATAATACCTACATCGCTGTAGCCTGTTTCAATAGTGAGTTACCTTCCATTTCACTGTCGCTACTGCGAAACGATCCATTCTCATAGGCCAGGATGGGCCGGTTAAAGATTGCTTTCTATCATCTTATCGGGCCCTAGGAACCTGATTGGACCCTCGAGTTTGATACGTATATGCTCAGGATATTGAGGGGCACCTTTTATTAAGGACCGTTTATATATTTCATGTGTTGAAATACCTTTTCTGAAAACGTGGTAGTTTCTTGCCTAAGCTTTACTGTAGGCTGTTGCGCGTATGTGTATTGGCCGTGTGGTTTTGGAGCAGCTGGGTCAGACCTGGCTAGAGAGAGAGATCGGTAGTCCGAGCATGGGGAGGGGTGACTCTTTGATCCGAGCAGGGCCGTGCCTGGCAAAGTGAATGATGGCTTCACCTCCCACTGGGTGTCTAATAGCAGACCCCCTCATTCTGAAAGGGCTGGATGTCACCTTGTAAAACAAGTGCTCCCCGGTCCGACCGAACTGGTTCTGACCGGAGTCAGTGATTTGCAACCTTAGAGAACAAAGACTTTTTAGGTATAAAATGCTGCGCTGGAACTTTGGTCAAGTGTGTTCCTTCAGGATGTCAAGACGAAACTCTGTCCGAGTGAACAGAGGAAAGGACTTTGCAACTTTCATCAAGCTTGCCGAATAGACTACTCAAGGGCCTAAATCGAGAGCGCCTCCTACAGAAGTCTCAGGGACATTAGACTTCACCCCGTCCGCCGTCGGAATTCCTGTGCGAGGAGTTCTGCTTGCAGGTGTGACCTCCGTCGAGTAATCCGGAGCCTCTAGTTCTAGTATGAGGACCGCGGACTGGGCGCTTCTGAACTTTTGCTAAACCTATGCGGGCTGCTGCAGCTAAGAGAGAGCTGCTGCCGCTGAGAGCCCGCCTGAATCGAAATTGAGACTTGCTAAACTTTCGCTGAGCTAAGGGAGAGCTGCTGCCACTGAGTGACTGCCCGACTCTAAACCTTTGAACCTTCTTGCTAATCCTGTATGGGCCACTGCAGCTAAGAGAGAGCTGCCACTGCTGAGAGCCAGCCTAAATCTGTATCTTCAAACCTTTCGCTGGATCCGTGTGGGCCGCTGCAGCTAAGAGAGAGCTGCCGCCGCTGAGAGCCTGCCTGGATCGGCATCTTCGGACCTTCCACTGAATCTGCGTGGACCGCTGCAGTCGAGAGAACGCTGTGGCCGCTGAGCGTCCACCTTGGTGCCCGCCTGGTCGAGAGCATAAATTGTCCCATGGGCCGCCGCAGCTAAGAGAGCTGCTGCTGCTGAGTGCCCACACCCTGTGCTACGGTGCACCATCGTGATCTGTCCCGTGGGACGCCGCAGTAAAGAGAGAGCTACTGCCTCTGAGTGCCCGCGCCCTTTGCTACTGTGCACCATCGGGATTCGTCCCGTGGGCCGCCGCAGCCAAGAGAGAGCTGCTGCCGCTGAGTGCCCGCACCCTTTTGCTACTGTGCATCATCGTGATTTGTCCAGTGGGCTGCCGCAGCCAAGAGAGAGCTGTAGCCGCTGAGTGCCCACCCCTGGTGCTATTTTTCATCCTTGTCATTTGCCCCGCAGGGCTCCGCAGCTAAGAGAGAGTTGTGGCCGCTGAGCACCCGCACCATTGACAACTTTGCATCCTTGGGATTTGTTCTGTGGGCTGCTGCAGCTAGGAGAGAGCTGTGGCTGCTGAGCGCCCGCACCATTGACAACTTTACATCCTTGGGATTTTGTTCTGTGGGCCGCCGCAGCTAAGAGAGAGCTGCTGCCGCTGTGAGCCCACCACGGAGCTGCACGACGAGAGTCATCGCCACCAGCAGCCCGGGCCGCTGCAGCTGCGCGCTGCTGCCACTGGGCGCCCGCCTGCCTCTGAATGCCTGAACCACTGTGAGTGCACGCTGCGGACCTCAGCCTCCAAGACCTGTGGTCGCTGGGAGTCCGCCTGTCACCGTCTCCGCTTCTTCCAGAAGCTGCGTGCTGTAGTCCCTTTCAACGATAGGTACCTGGTGCGCAACGGGTCGCGTAGGCCCCGGCCCTGAACTCAGCCCGTGTCCCGCTTTGGGTGAATACGTTGTTGTCTCTTTTAGTCCCTATGGGTTGACGTGAATTGTAGTTGTTCAAACGCTTTGAGAGTCTTTGAGTTAAACTGTTGGATAAAGATATTATTTTTCTATATCTGCCTGATTTGTGTTCTTTTTTTAGTGTCGTTACTGTCTTATTGTACGTGGCCATAAACGCTTCACACACTGCCTCTGAGATAGGCCTAACTGCTCGTGCTACATTACCACAGGGTTGAGCAGGGTTTATCAAGGCAGCCCACTTGCAATGTGAGAAGTTGGCCTGATATATGTCACTAATTCTAGTGTACACCTTGTATCAGTCCAAACAACCCTTATGGTGATTGGTTGTAAAGTCAACCTTATAGACCAGCTATCCTAGTGGTAGCATGGACAAGAGCAGTCTTAGGCTAAACTCTGAACGGCATGTGAAGCCAGCTGTTATACCATTTGTAACCCCTTGAATACCAAATGAAAGGACACCACAAGAGATATATATATATATAAAATAAAGTGTATTTATTCTAGTCAAACCCTCAGCACTCTTTATGAGATTCGAGGTAAGTACAACACAGTCTTATTCAAGCATACATTAAGTCACACAGGTAAGTAATACAGTTAGGCCCTAGGGGCCACGCAAACCATATACTAAGTAAGTGGTATAAGGACCACTGTCACGGAAATAGGATAGGCCTAGGCCTAGGGAATCGCTGGGCTACACTATACTACCCAAGGTTAGGAAGTGGGAGGCCCACGGGATTCAGGTGCAGAGTGGAAAAACTCACGCGTAATGCGTATAATCGATAGAAATAGTACAGTTTAGAATTAATAAGATTTAGGACACTTATGGAGTAGCTAGGAAGGCGAGACTTGAGAACTAGACACTAGGATAGTCAATACCCTGATGAGCACCGGAGTACCCAAGTTACCTAGCCCACGGGCTGCGGGTGCATAGGTGTGAACTTGCGTCGGGTCTCGTCGTCGACTCCTATGGATGCCTGAAGGAAAGATGCTGACAGGCAGTCAGTGAAGAGTGTCCGGTGGATCCCAAGGCCGGGATCAAGAAGGAAGGATACCTGCAAGCAGAAGGGACAGAGTCTGGGTCACTAGCCAGTGACCACGTGGAACCAGGAAGGAACCAGGCGATGTCGGGAGATTGCAGGTGAAGAGGTGAAGTTTGTCGCAGCAGCCACGGGTACCAGGAGACGTCGAGGATGACCAGGACCAGGAGGCGAGCTGTCCCACGAAGGCTCGTGCTGTCGGCGGCGTCGAAGTCGAACTAGGACTCACCAAGCCTTGGCAAGCGGAACCCACGAAGAATGGAGGACTTGCTTCTGGTGCAGACCAGGAAGGTCTGGGGTGCTTCTCTTTTACAGAGGAGCAGGAGCCAGTCTGGAGGAGCCAAACCAGCAGTGGAAAATTGAAGGTGTGTCGTCGCAAAGGTTACTCGCCAACGGGCAAGCAACCGGACAGACGCGGCAAGCAGGAAAATGCAGAAGGGCCCCACACAGAACTCGTGGAGTGTGGGGGGCTGATCTTCGGTGCAGATGGTGCTTGGGGTTGGGGCTTCTCAATCCCCGGTGCACAACCTCGAGGGTGCTTCAGAAGCTGCGCTGGAAGATACTCGCCACTTTTCCCAGGTAGCCGGTCCCACGTCTCTCGTTGCCTCCACGGATCTCAGCTCGGCTGTGGATGTGGGTCAGGGTCGGAGAAGTCTGGAAGTCAAGGCTCTGGTCAGGCTCTGCAGTCGGTCCCTCGTAGAACTTCAGCAAAGCAAAGGGTAAGTCTCTTGATGGTGCGTTATTCGCACAGGGTGGCCACTCCTTGGCCACAAGGGAGATTCTTCAGTCTTCTTCTTTCGTCGAATGTCGAAGGTCCAGAGTTTCTGTTCAAGTTGCAGGTTCAGGATAATCTAATTTAGAAGGGCCCAACTAGCTACTAATATACTGGGCTAGTGGGCTGGGCTACCTGCAAGGTCCCTCCTATGGGTGGGACCAGGAAAGGGAGTGGCTACACCCCCTTTCCTTTGTCCAGTTTCGCGCCAGAGCTGGGGCTGGAGTGCCCCAGCACCGGTTTGAACTGGACTATGCATGGAGCACCTTGTGTGCCCCAGGCATGTCTCATTCCTTTCAGCCCTCCCTGCCCCAATACACTAAAGTCTGTCTGGGGAGGTGCTAGCACCTCCCCAAGCAGGAAACCTATTGTCCAGGCCTCCCTGGCTGGGAGGGCTCCCAGCAGCAGGAGGTCAGACTCGTGTCTGTGGCAGCAGCATCCATTTTGTGATGCTGAGGCTTTGGTGAGAGTTAAACAGCAAAGTAGGATTTTAACATGTGTCTCCCTCTAGAAGGGAGGGATAATATCCTCATCACCAGAAATGGTATGGGGGTATTATTCCAAAGTGTTAGACACCTTACACGACATGTTTTGATAAAGCCAAACCATAGTTACCATAACCGTTTAAGATTATAAGGCACTTTAAGAGTATATGGTAGGCTATATCATAGAACAGCTATAAGGACATGGTTCCGAAAGCTGCAGACAGGCTCAGCTCATGCTAGAGCACCATCGCACATGTTACCAAGCACTCTGCCTCCAGGATTGTTAAGGCCTGCCATAGGAGTGGCTGATAGGTACTCATGTGTCTATATATAAGGGTAGATATAGGTATACTATATCTAAGCAAGGGGTGATTACACGACCTTGCCCCAGCTGAGTGATCAGCCAGTTGTTTCTGATTGGAAGGGCAGACCAGGGGTGGCATAATACATGCTGGGAGGCCTAGGATACACCTATGCCCTGGGTACCTAGGGTACACTGTACAGGGTCCAATAAGGTGATCCTTACCAATTGGGTATGTACCTAGGGTACATGGAGTCCATTTTAAAGAGAGAGTAGACAGCCTGAGACCCTGAATGGCAGGATCTCAGGCCAACTAAGTCGAAAAACCAGCTAGACACTAGGCAAAAATTTGGGGGTAACCATAGTCAGATATCCACCTTCCTACACCCTGACTTAAAGAAGGGTCCCTATTTGGACATTGGTGCCAGCCACGGCCAACTAGAGACCGCCATTTCTAACAATATGCTTGAGACTTAAAGGTAAGGTGGGTATGCCAATTGGGTATAGCCTATGTAACATACATGTATCTGAAAGAAACACGTTAGTTAGATTCCTCACCTTAGAATATCCCCAGGCGTCAGACTGGATCCGGAAGATTTTTCGTCAGCAATACCCCTTGCGCGTCGCTAGGCGTCGTCTGCGGCTCCGCGTCCGTCGTCGGCGTCGTGCGCCGGGATGACGTCGTCGGAGTACTTAGACGCCGCCCTCGCGCGCTGACGTCAGTTCTTCTTTTTTCCGCACCAGTAAGCGCAGATCCGGGAGAGCTACCCCTTTAGTCACTTTTTGACTAACTTTTTTCGATCCTTTTTGATCTTGTCTCGACTCTGGTGCCGGTAGGATGCCTGGTTTTAAAGCCTGTGCTGACTGCAACCGCTTGATGTCGGTTACGGACCATCACCGCCGGTGCCTTTACTGCTTGGGCCTCGACCACGACGCGGAGTCTTGTTCGGACTGCAAGGCCCTGACCTTGAAGGCTAGACTGAAGCGGTCCCGTAAGCTTCTCGAGCTTCGCCACTCGGCTCCGCGCCCCTCTCGATCCCGGTCCAGGAGGAGTTCCAAGGATCGGTCGCGAGCCGCAGCCGACGTCCTCATCGCTCGTCTGGCTCCAAGTCTTCGGGTAAGTCAAAGCACTCCAAGAAGTCCAAGAGGCGACACCGCTCTTCGGACTCCCCTCGCCGGTCGCGCGACTCGGCCGAGGGTCAGGGTGGTTCCACCCCCGCGACTCCAGCAGAGCCGCAGGCGCCGCGCAAGTCCCCATACCCGCCGGTCCCTGGGACTGACGCGACGCCGGCGGAAGTCAGTGCCTTCCTCTCGGCCATGAGGAACCTGGCTCCGCCGTCGACGCCCGCTGGCGCGCCTTCGGGCCCCGCGGACTCTACTGGGCAACCTTGCCTGCCGGCGGCTCCGGCCCCGGCGCCGTCGACGGCTCCGGCCTCGACGCCGCAAGTGCCCGAGGGACCCGTTCCCGAGTCCCCGCCGGTACCACCTCCGACGCCGACTACGCTCGGCGTCGAGCCCCAGTTCAGCCCCGCTCCGGGCCCGGCACCGTTACGGCATCGATGGACGCCGCGTTCGGCGCCGCTGGAGACACATTATGTCTATCGCCCGGCTCCGATCCTTCCTCCTGCATACCAGGAATCGGATGATGGGGGCGAATGGGAGGGATCCGAGGATCCTATGGCCGTTCAGGCTCAATTGTCACAGGACTGGGCAGATGAACTGGGGGAGGCCAGTGGTCTGGATACCTCTCCAGACACTGGATTCATCTCTCCTCCGACTATGGCTTCGGAGGAGGGTGCTGCTTTCTCTGTGGTGCTGCGCAAGGCGGCCGCAGCCCTTGGGCTCGAGCTACCTGCCGTGGCTGTGAGGACTAACGTCCTCACTGAGGTGCTTCAGTCTGCAGCAAGCTCCACTGAGCCTCTGCTGCCATTCAATGAGGCCCTCACTGACGTGCTGCAGGGCACCTGGTCCAAGCCCTCCACAGTTCCTCCTGTGGACAGGAACGTCGCCAGGCGCCACCGCCCTGCTCCGGGCGACCCCAGTTTTCTGTCCCAACACCCTACCCCCGAGAGCCTGGTTATCCAGGCCTCTTCCTCCCAATCCTCCTTCCCGACCGCTCCGCCGGACCGGGATTCCAAGAGACTGGAACAGTTCGGCAAAAAGCTGTTCTCCTCCCTTAGTTTGGGCCTGCGGTCTTTGAACACCGCCTGTCTCTTGGACCGTTATTCCCACTCTCTGTGGGATACGGTGGAGGACGTGCTGCCCCTGTGTCAGGAGGAGGTCCAGACACGACTTACCCAGGCTCTGGCCGATGGGAGGGATGCAGCGCGACCTGCTATCCGATGTGGGCTTGACACTACGGACTCGCTGGGTAGGGCGATTTCTACCTCAGTGGCGCTTAGACGTCACGCCTGGCTGCGGTCCAAGTCCTTTTCGGGCGATGTCCAGAGCACCCTCATGGACATGCCCTTTGATGGCACTCGCCTTTTCGGCGAGAAAGCGGACAGTGCGCTGAATCGCTTTAAGGACTCCCGGGCTACGGCCAAGTCCTTGGGCCTCTCGGCCCCGCGGTCGCAAACTTCCGCCTTTCGCCCCTTTCGTGGCCACGGAAGGGGTGCCTGCTCACGTACGCCTAGCCACCAGCCGCAGAACCAACCTGCGCGCGGTCGCGGACGTGGTTTCCGCCGAGGCGGTTCTGGAGGACGACGCGGTCAGCCCACATCCACCCCGGCAGCATCCGCCTCAAAGCCTTCCTAGTCCGAGCTTTCAGGCCCATTCCACGCCAGTGGGCGGCAGAGTTCGCCATCACCTGCTCCACTGGCGGTCCATCACATCGGACAGGTGGGTGCTGCAAATCGTCCGAAGGGGTTACTCCCTCCCCTTCGAGACGACCCCTCCAGCCATGCCACCGCAGCACCACCGTATCTCGGGAGATCATTTGAATCTTCTCCACGAGGAAGTTTCGGCCCTCTTGGCCAAGGGGGCCGTCGAGCGCGTTCCGAGCCCAGAAGTAGGTCGTGGTTGTTATTCCCACTACTTTCTGGTTCCCAAGAAGGGCAAAGGGGGCCTACGCCCTATCTTGGACCTCCGGAACGTCAATGCCTTCCTCCGGAAGGAAAGGTTCAAGATGTTAACTTTGGCTCAGGTTCTAGCTGCCCTAGACCCTGGAGACTGGATGGTAGCGTTGGACTTGCAGGACGCATATTTCCACATCCCCGTCCTGCCGGCCCACCGGCGTTACCTACGGTTCACGGTGGGCCAAGAGCACTTTCAGTTTACCGTGCTCCCCTTCGGCCTCACCAGTGCCCCTCGGGTGTTCACGAAAGTGATGGCGGTGGTCGCAGCTCATCTGCGCAGATCAGGGGTTCCATGCTTCCCCTATCTCGACGACTGGTTGTTGAAGGCGGGCTCGCCCCAGACAGTCGTCTCCCACCTCCAGACTACGGCGGATCTCCTGCATTTGCTGGGATTTTCCATCAACGTGCCGAAGTCACACCTGAGTCCCTCTCAGAAGCTCCTCTTCATCGGAGCGGTTCTCGATTCGGGGCAGTTCCGGGTCTATCCGCCGGAACAGCGGGTCCAGGATATTCAGGCCCTGATTCCCATCTTTCGGCCTCTATCCTGGGTTTCGGTCAGGCTAGTGTTGCGGCTTCTGGGGCTGATGGCCTCCTGCATCCTACTAGTGCATCACGCCAGGCGGCGAATGCGGGCTCTGCAGTGGGACCTGAAGTTTCAGTGGGCCCAGCATCACGGCAGGGCACTGCACAGCAGTTGCAGTGGTGGCTCACGGACCGCGATTGGGTCAAGGGCAAGAGCCTCTCACTTCCCCAACCGGAGCATGTCGTAGTGATGGATGCGTCCCTCCTGGGATGGGGTGGCCATATGGGAGAGGCGGAGATCAGAGGCCTCTGGTCTCCGGCGGAGTCTCGTCTCCACATCAACCTGTTGGAGTTGAGAGCGATCCGACTTGCACTGAAAGCCTTCCTTCCCTTTGTCTGGGGCAGTGTCGTGCAGGTGTTCACGGACAACACCACCGCCATGTGGTATTGCAACAAACAGGGCGGGGTGGGGTCGTGGACCCTTTGTCAGGAGGCTCTGCGCCTCTGGACGTGGCTGGAACACCAGGGCGTCACCCTGGTGGTTCAACATCTGGCGGGCTCTCTAAACGCCAGAGCAGACGAACTCAGCCGCCGGTGCATGATGGATCACGAATGGCGTCTGAACTCCGAAGTGGCGCAAGGTCTCTTTCAGCAGTGGGGAGAGCCTTGGTTAGATCTATTCGCCACCGAAGAGAACGCGCAATGTCAGCAGTTCTGCGCGTTGGAATTTCCAAGGCGGCACTCGCTCGGCGACGCTTTTCGTCACGAGTGGAGTTGCGGTCTGTTGTACGCCTTTCCGCCTATACCACTTCTGCCCAGAGTGCTGAAGAAGATCAGGCACGACCGGGCCCAAGTCATCTTGGTGGCTCCGGATTGGGCACGAAGGTACTGGTATCCCGAGCTACTCGGTATGTTGACCGATCCTCCGATTCGTCTGCCCCTTCGGGAGGATCTTCTGTCGCAGCAGCAGGGGACGGTCCTCCACCCGAACCTGTCCAGCCTCCACCTCCATGCGTGGAGATTGAGCGGCGGCAGTTGATGCCATTTGACTTGCCTCCTGAAGTCTGTGATATCATTCTGGCAGCCAGGCGTCCCTCCACAAAGACGGTATACGCCTGCCGGTGGAACAAATTTGTGGCATGGTGCACAGCAAAGGCTGTGGATCCCCTTTCCGCCCCTCTTTCTGAGGTTCTACTGTTTCTTCTTTCTTTGGCCCGGCAGGGCTCTGCCCTGGGCACCCTGAAAGGTTATTGCTGCCATCTCTGCCTTCTTGCGGCTTCCTGATCAGCCTTCTCTTTTCAAGTCCCCTGTAGTTACACGCTTTCTAAAGGGCATTACTCACACGTTCCCTCCTGTCCCTTTTGTAATGCCTCAGTGGGACTTGAATCTTGTTCTCACATTTCTAATGTGCGCTCCCTTTGAGCCTCTTCATAATTGTCCTCTTCGTCTGCTGACGCTTAAGACTGCTTTTCTGGTAGCCATCACCTCGGCTAGACGGGTGAGTGAGCTCCAGGCTTTATCTTCAAAGCCTCCTTTTCTCTCTGTTCATCCGGACATGGTTGTCCTTCGGCCTCGTCCCTCCTTTCTTCCGAAAGTGGTGACTCCATTTCATCTTGGGCAGTCTGTCACCTTGCCCACCTTCTTTCCGCCTCCGCATCCTTCCAAAGAGGAAGAAAGGCTCCACCGTCTGGACCCAAAACGTGCGCTCTCATTTTATCTGGACCGCACAAAGCAGTTCCGGGTGGCCGACCAACTTTTCGTTGGATACGTGGGTGCTAAGAAGGGGAAAGCTGTGCACAAACGGACCATCTCTCGGTGGGTCATTTTGTGCATCAAAATTTGTTATTCCTTGGCAAAAAAGGACCCTCCTGTTGGGCTGCGCGCCCATTCTACTCGGGCCACAGCGGCTACTACTGCTTTGGGACGGGGAGTCCCTTTGCAGGACATCTGTCAGACGGCGACGTGGGCTTCGCTACACACGTTTGCCAGGCATTATTGCCTTGACAGCCAAGTCCGGAGGGATGGCTTCTTTGGCCGTTCTGTCCTCCAGGACTTTCTGGTGTGATCTTGGTTCGCAGACCCACCACCGGGGATGGTATTGCTTGGGTATCTATTCTAAGGTGAGGAATCTAACTAACGTGTTTCTTTCAGATGAACAAGTTACTTACCTTCGGTAATGATGTATCTGTAAGAAACATTAGTTAGTTAGATTCCTCACCGACCCACCCATCCTCCCCGTTCTGCGAACTGACATCTAGGGTTAAGGTTATCCTTTTCAGGCCCCTAGATTTTATTTTTGGCACCAGTGTCGGTCTTTGCATGGCTCTGCGTTCCTGGCGCGGAAAGCTATGTACAAGAACTGACGTCAGTGCGCGAGGGCGGCGTCTAAGTACTCCGACGTCATTCCGGCGCACGACGCCGACGACGGACGCGGAGCCGCAGACGACGCCTAGCGACGCGCAAGGGGTATTGCTGACGAAAAATCTTCCGGATCCAGTCTGACGCCTGGGGATATTCTAAGGTGAGGAATCTAACTAACTAATGTTTCTTACAGATACATCGTTACCGAAGGTAAGTAACTTGTTCTTTGGGGTCAGGGCACTGGCACTGAGGTCAGGTTAGCGGGCATCAGTGCACTCCGAGTCGAAAAACCAGCGTCAGTCAAAAAAAAAAACATGGGTGTCATCATACAAAATGAAGGCATTTTCTTACAAGGATAATGCTGCTGCCAGTGCAATAATCTTTGGCCATACACAGGAAGCTGTGGATGCAGGGTCTGGCCTTTGGTCATTTCTTGCACTGATGCCATGTCCACCACACTCCATTCCGGGGCCTGCTAAACATAGTCTTGCACTGATGTGGACTGAGATAGGAATCCTACTTTATCTATGTCTGATGGGCAGTCGGTGCAGTGATGTCCCTGTCCATAGGCCTCAATTCCATATTTCTAGCATCTACTTAACATGAAATCCAGTTGTACTTTGTAGATACTCAATTGCCCCTGCACAAAAAGGCGATTGGGCAAAGCCGACTGTGCTTCACGCTCCTGTCCCCACATTATGCAACCGTTCACCAGAGTCCACTGAGAATTTCCCAGAGGGTGGAAGACAGGGCATGTGAGCAAAGGATATGTCCTGTAAACACTACAGCAATAAATTCGGGAGCTAGTATTGTTTGGTTCATCAACTTTTTTTTGTAATCTACTTGTTCTATACCCAGCCTAGCGCAGCCTCTCTCTTTTCTCCTATTTTCATTGCATTCTGGAGCTTGATAGCAAGATTTGGGAACGAAGGAAAGCTGGGCCTAATATAGTCATCTGGGGATATTTTTAGTGTTCTTCATCCATTAGCCTCTCTTCTGTGGCTGCCAAAACCACTCCCTGTCCATGGCTTAGCTTCTGACAAAAGATCATCTTCAGCCATCAGCCCAGATTCAAAAGAGAGGGTTCTAGGCGATATAAGGTGTTAGAAATGTATGACACTCTTGTAAGGATGGTATCAAGTGCCTTTTCAATTGCTGCAAGAAGGCTTCCAGGAGCTGTAAATGAAAGGGGCCCAATCGAACTAAAAGTACCGTAGTTATTACTCGCTGAGTACGTTTTAACAGTAGGTACATTTTCCTTTGTAATTACTGCAAATAAGCAAGTTGATCCAATCTTGTTTTCAGGACCTCTAAACTGCCATTTAACAAACAAAGAGTAAATATAATAACTGAAAGCCGTTAATAACCAATTTCCCCAGAAACACCCGAAATATGGAAGCGATGGGCAGATTATCAAGGTTTATATCTTGAACCTATACCCCCGGCGATGATATACCTTGACGTTCTGAGGTTGGATATGCGCATTGTGACTAATTTTACATATGCTAGTTTAGCGCGATTGGAGTCATTATCCTATATTGCTTACATGGACAACGTGACACTGCTGTTCTTTGTTTATAATGTTTATTTTCATGTTATTCAGCCCTAAGTATCCTCATTTGTTTGACAAACCTATTATAAAAGGTTGGCATCTGCACCACTGCCCTATCATGTATATGACGTATTGCCCTGGATCCTCCTGGGCTTATTTTGCCTGTCAACAATAAAATCTGTTGTAAAAAAAAAAAAAAAATTAAGTACGCGCGCGTGCGTATGTTAAAATATACAGTTGTATGAAAAAAAGTATCATCTTTAACTTCCATTTCTTTTTCTATCTTTTTGCAGTGCATTAAAACCTGGTTGCACGCACAAAGTACGTGCCCAACATGTCGTGTTCATGTCCTTCTGAATGAAGATTTCCCCGTGCTTACAAGCAGGAAGCGACCTACTTAATACTATAGAGATATATATATATATATTGTGCAGTCATATTGTTGTACCACACTGTTTCGCCATTCCTTTCACTCAAGCAATGATTGCCTTCCCTGACAATCTCACTTAAGAGCATCTTTCTAATACCAGTCACAAATGTCCAAAATCTGAGCACAGCTATGGAAGACTACTCATAAATGTCCTAATGCCGACAACAGCTTTTTAACACTATTCATAATTGTACAAAAGCCGAGCATGGCTGTGCAATACTAGTCCTAGATGTTCTAAAACCAATAACAACTTTGAAATACTAATCATCAATGTCCAAAAGCCAAGCGCAGTTTAGTAATGCTAGTCATAAATGTCCACGAGCCAAGCATAGTCATATATGTCTAGAAGGCAAGCGCAGCTTAGTAATGATAGTCCTAAATGACTAGAAGCCAAGCGCAGCTTGGTAATGCTTGGCATAAATGTCCACGAGCCAAGCATGGTCATAAATGTCTAGAAGCCAATCGCATCTTAGTAATGCATGTCATAAATGTCCACGAGCCAAGCATAGTCATATATGTCTAGAAGCCAAGCGCAGCTTAGTAATGATAGTCCTTAATGACTAGAAGCCAAGCGCAGTTTAGTAATGCTAGTCATAAATGTCCACGAGCCAAGCATGGTCATAAATGTCTAGAAGCCAATGGCAGCTTAGTAATGCATGTCATAAATGCCTAGAAGGCAAGCGCAGATTCGTAATGCTAGTCCTAAATGTCCAGAAGCCAAGCACGGCTTTGTAATGCTAGTCATAAATGTCCAGAAGACGGCACAACTTTTTGAGGCCTTTCTCTTCTCCTTTTTCATTACGCTCTTTCATTACTCACCCCCCACCCCCCCGTAAGAATAAAGGCTATTGACATAACATAGAAGATCAGCATTCGAAAGTGATGCACATCCTAAGAATCTTTGGCACTTATTTACTCTATTGTTTGGGCCATTTTCATAACTAAGTGAAAAGCCTGTGAGAGAGGCATTTACTCTTGCGTTATTAAGAAAAAGCTTGATACATTGGTATCTGGGATGCATTTAAGACCTTAGAGAAGAACGTACATGTTGTCTGCCTACAAGAATGATCTCAGATTAGGACCCTGACGTTTAAGTCTCCCAATGCTTAATGAGCAGGGATTCACAGGTAAAAGCTGCAATAAAGTGTACATCGACAGCCAGTTGTCAAATAGAATCCGGCCCCTGTATCTTTCAGACTGTAAAGTCTTTAGTAAAGTAATACCCAATAGTATTATAGCGTACTGAGCGGCACTCTGTATAGACTAGCCCTTCCTTATAAAGTAGTTTTTCTTATTGGAATTATTAGCTCGTCCTGTTGCCTGGTGTAAAATACAGTTAGTTGGCTGGAAAGCATGTCCTGATACCTCTTACAGGAAGAAGCCTGTAGTTGACTTGCAAAAATATAGGCTCTATGGGCCACATAATTAAACCCTTTGGCCGTAGTGTTTGAAAATGTCAATGGTAAAGGCCAGATCTATATTGTGGTATTTGTCAGTGGTATGTCAATAAATAACATTTTGTATGGCATATTAAATTACTACTAATACTTTATACTGTTGACCAATTCAAATACCCCTCCACAAATCATTTTGAGTGTTGTGGTTAACATGGCCAAAAAATATAACTGACACAAAGTTGTGTACATGACACATTGCTACAAGCTTATACTAGACAACCACCAGTGGACACAGGAAGTTGCAACACATTGTTTTCCATGCAGTATTTATAACAGAGACAAAGTCCAATTGTTTATTCTGTGACCTTTACGACTGTCATATCATAATCAAGATGTTAAAACAGTCTCAACACCTACTTTTAAATCATGCGAATTTGTTGGTCTAGCTTAAGCGTTCAGATTTTTTTTTATCATTTACATTTTTTATAAAAAATCCTTTCTTGAAGAATTTGGCATGGTAAATGTTTACAAATTATTTTATTCACTGAGATTTTTTTTAACTCTTTTCTCGAAGTATGTGGGAGAGCTTACGTTTTCAAATAATTGCATTCATTAATTTGTTTTAATTCATTTCACATAGCATGTGCCACCTGCTTTACTTATTGGTATACCTTTGATTCTAAATGGACGATTTTTGTTGAAAATCTATTTAATTTTTTCAGGCCCTGTGAACTTAGTTGGACTATGAATGTGAGATATGGATCTGTGACTGGGTTAACAGAAGGCACATAATCACAATATCTAGATATTGATATGGAGCATGCTGTAGCATAAGCACACCATGTGAGGATATCAACCTTCTCTTGTACTCGTATAATAAAGGATAAGCGGATGCGGAGGTGTTAACTCCTATTTACAAATAGGTACCTGTGTCAAAGCACATATTCACGATAGATATAGTATCAGTTTAAATACACAGAATAGATTCTGTAAGGCATTTTTCCTCTCTGATGCGAATAACAGTCACATTCAAAATGTTTGTATGTTCTTTATTTTATTAGAAAGTAAAATGGGTTATTTTTCTAACCTATCCAAATCTTCTTGCATGTGTCTTTCCAATCATCATACTATCCCCCCAGCACTTGGTTTCCCATCAGTAAGGGGACACCCCAACCGTTGATCACTCAGCTTCCTTTTGATAATTTTTTGGAGCAGATAGGAGGGCTTATTAAAAGGGTGGAAGCTCCATATTCACAAACCGGTCTCTTTCAGTGACGGGTATGAAATGGCATTGCAGATTTCCACAAGGTGAGCCCACCACTCACCAGTGAAAGCTTGCACTTATTCCCTCTGGACTGGGACTCTGGCTTTTAGTGCCTGAGATCGTAAGATTGTTTCCTCCACAGCCATTTAACAGTATCTCTTTTCCAATGCCTTAACTGGTAGATCATGGGGAGGTTTGGGAAGCCAGGGGACTTCAGCCATCCTAAAATGCTACGTGTTATCATGGATATTATTATGGCTGATAGGATGGTCCCAATATCAACACTTCAGAACATTTTGTTACAACATTTAAATAGAGTAATAAAGCATTCTTATTTTTACATCACTGGATCTTTCATATATTCATATGCGTTGAATTATTACCCTCCTTCAGGTTAGGACAGCTCATTAAATTTATATTTCAATGGTGAAGGAATCCATTACATAGACTGCATTCAGGCCTCTTCTGCTTGAGCAAAGGTCTAAGCTCTACCTCTTGAGGCCATATTCAATTGTGTGAATCTTGTTCTGTATGAGGAAATTCTTAAGTACACCTCTTGAGTTTTTTCACATTGTGTACTGCAAAATACCACCTAATTCAACTGCTTTATTGTATGTATGGGAGGGTAATCAAAAAAAGGGGGGGCACTGTTCCGTAGTGAGTGTTGCGGAGAAACAACCTACACTACAAAAGGTGAAGAGGGAAAAATGTGGAGGAGGGGACAGAAAGAGGTACTAGGTCAGGGACTTAGTGATCGAGATGGGGAGAGACACAAATTGTCTCTTGTTGCCCTCACACATCCCAGGGGATGTCATGCTTCATCATCGGGCGGTTGCTCCTCGTCGGCCCTGCGGTGCAATGCCCTACGGGTCTCCCGAAGGGTCTCTTTGGCGGAGATCTTTTTAGAGAACTGCCGATGGGTGCATTTGGGTCTGTGAGAGGTGAAGGTGGTGCGTGCAGTGTATGTTAAAACTGCCTAAGGGTTACCAAAAGAGGGTTTTAATAAAGAGGTACCCTTGGCAGAGTAAAAAAACCCGTAGGTTGGGTAACTATGCTGTGGTCGACATGTTTCACGCCTATATAGGTCTTGAAGATCCTCGGCGTTTCATCAGGACCGTGAGTGAAGGTGGTGTGAAGTGAGTGCACGGACGTATTAGTGTGAGTGGGGTACCATTGGCCCTCTCACAGATCCAAGGGGGAGAGAAAGGTCGCCTCCTACACTATTTGCGAGTGGCGGCTATGACTCGTGACTTAGTTAGGCCCCCCAGATCAAGACCAAATGGGAGGGTATCCTGTGAAAGCTCACTCTTGCGGACTGCTTAGCTGGAAGTGCTTAACGTATGGTTTTCCTCATCTCTGGAGAATGAAGGACCCTCATTATCTGACATTTGGTAGCATGTCAGACAAACCTTAGATGGAGCTTGTTAAAAGTAGCATGGACGCCATCCACGAGTTTCTCAGGAGACTTCCAGGCATTCCTTATTGATGTGGCTATAGACGGATCCTGCCTATTTGGTGAAAATGCTGACTCTGCCTTAGAACGCTTTAAGGAGATCTGGGCAACATCAGACCTCTGAACCCCTGCCAGACAGTTCCCTCACCAGTTTTGGTCTTTCTAAGTCTACTCACGAGTGTTGGTGTATAGGCAGAACTAGACTCCTCCACCCGCACAGCAATCACCTCAGTCCTTTCGTGTCCTGGAACAGGATTCGGGCAGGTACTACGAATATTCCCAAGAGCACTGACTTTCCCTGTTCTTTTAACGTGCAGCATCAGCTGACAAGATGCTTTAGTTTGCCGTTATCAGTCCATACCCATCTTTTGTGAGGCATAATCTAACACTTTCTCCCAGGATGGCAATCTATCACATCCTACATTAGAGTCCTCCAGATCGTCCAGTAGGTCTACGCCCTTCCATTCCTTTCAGAAATACTGCAGCTTTCTTCCACATTAGAGCTTCTTTTAGAGAAGCACCTTTTCATCTTGCTGCATGGTACTACCCTTCTTCGGAGATTGGGGGGTGCCAGTTTTTCCCTACCTTGATAACTGGCTGTTGAAAGCAGGCTCACCACAGTTAGTCGGGGACCACCTCCACATGACGACAGTGCTTTGGAACGTCGCAGCCAGAGTTCTGCTAAAAATACCCAAACATCAATCAGCCAGGCCAGCTCTGGCAGCTCTACACTGGCTGCTGATCCAAAAACGAATCTCCTTTAAGGTCCTGTGCATTGCGTTATGGCCTTCTATGGAAAAGGCCCACCCATCATCCAAAATCTACTTACCTCATATGTCCCCAGGAGAGACCTCCGTTAAGGCAGTTTAAAATTGTCGATACCTAGGGCCAGGAAAGCAAGAAGTGATGCCCGCTCCTTTGCCTACCTGTTAAGTAAACTGTGGACTAGCCTTCCTCTCTCCCTCAGATGTTCAGAATGGGAAGGATGTTTTAGGAAACTTTCAAAAACTCATCCTTATTAAATGCTAGGTAGAACCACAAGATCACCTGGTTAACCGTAGTGGTTGCTGTATTAAGTGCTGGGAGGCCCAGTCGCGTAGCTACATGCTATATAAAAACAATTAAACTAAACTTTCTAACATCGTTGGGCTACTCAGTCAGCATGCTGAAGTCGCACCTGACTTCACAGAGGGTTTGTTTTATTCGAGCGGTCTTTGACAAGGTGAAGTTCAGGGCCCTCTTTCTGTCACAAGTCCAGTACAGTAGAGCTATGATCCTGATGTTTCAGCCACAGTCTAGGGTCTCCTTCAGCCAGTTCTCGAGCTTCTTGGTCGGTTAGCTTCTTGCCAGGTGTGGGCTCTGCACTGGAAGCCGAAGTCTCAGTGAGCCCAGCACCAAGAAAACTGTTGGATTCCATCCAGATTTTGGAGAAGAATGCAGTAGGTCTGCATTGGTGGCTGACTACTGTGACGGATTTGTCACTGCTGGGTTGGGGAGGTCCTCTGAATGCAATTGTGTGAGGCATCAGGACATCTGCCTGATCATGAACCACCTGGCGGTATCTTTAAATGGCAGGGTGGACAGATTCAGCCAGTGGTGCCTGGCAAATCATAAATTTCGTTTGCACCCCAAGATGACACAGGCCATCTTGCGACAGTAGGGAGAACCGTAACAGGATCTTTTCATGACTGTCACAAACACAAAGTGCCAAAACGATTGCACAATGGAATTCCCCAAAAAGCCCTCTCCAAGAGACACATTCCAGCTAGAGGGCTCATGTGCACCTTTCCGCCACTGCCTTTCCTGCCCTGAGTCCCAAAGTACAGGAACAAACAGGCTAAAGACATCCTAGTGACTCAGGAAAGTGGTACCCAGAACTTCTGAGCATTTCTCTTCCGATTAGGCTACATCTTCAGGAGGATCGTCTGTCATAGCAACACGGCAGAGTTCTGCAACCAAACCTGTGCAAACTGCAGCTCTTTGCATGGAAATTGATGCAGCGGCAGTTGACTGTGTTCGATATACCACCTAAGGTCATGGAGGTCAGGCCAGCTGTCCCTCTACAAGGTCCATTAATGCGGGGCACTAAGACAAATTTGTGGCCTGGTGTGGAGTCCACAATACAGACCTCTTGCAAGCTGAACTGTTGGATGTTTTGTTGTTTTTTTTTGTCTTTGGCTCAGGAGGGTCTTGCAGTGGGTACTATGAAAGGCTGTTTGTAGGCCATTCAGCTTTTTTGTGTTTGCTGGGCCCAACTTCATTGTTTAAATCACCTGTTTTAATGCGTTCCCTTCCAAACCATTTGTGATGCCACAGCAACACTTTAACTTGGTCTCGATGTTCCTTCTGTGTACAATCTTCGAGCTGATGCTCAGCTGCTCATTGCGTCTTCTGACCTTAAAGACCGTCTTCCTCATTGTCATCACTTCAGCTCATCACGTGAATTAACTCCAGCCCTTTTTTTACAACCGCCCTGCACCACCCCTTTTCAGGACAAACTGATGCTGAGGAATCAGACAGCCTTGTTGCTGAAAATCTTGATTCTTTTTCTTCCACTGTTCTTTGCACTGCCTGACTCCTCCAAAGAGGAGGAGAGACTCCATCAGGTGGACTCCAAAAAACTTTAAACCCCTAAGTTAGCACACACCGAAGGAAGTCACTTAAACGCCACTGCCACTTAAAGTCAAGTTTATGGACCCATTCTCACTCCTGGTATCTTACCAGCAGACTGAGATTTGCGGCAGTTTGGAGCAGGCCATTCAAGATGGCCAGGATGGAGCCTAGTACATCATCCAGTCTGGCCTGGATACAGCAGACTGCTTAAGTAGGGACGTCAGCACTAGCGTGGGGTTCCGGCGCCATGCATGGATGAGATCCAGGGGCTTCTCGGGTCATGTATAGCAATCATTCATGGATATGCCTTTTCATGAGTCTTACTCTTTGTTGAAAAGGCTCTGCACTCAAGCGCTTTACAGAAAGTACAGCTACTGAGCTCTCCCTTGGTCTTTCCACATCCGCAAGGCAGCTTGAACAACAATTTTGCCCTTTTCGAGGCATCGCTAGTTTTGCCTTTAGGCAGCGTCAAGGCCCACCACCAGACACATCAGTCCTTTTAGGGTCGAGTTAGGGGATCCAGCAAGCAATTTCCTGGCCAAAAGAGGCAGCAAAGTTCCCAATTCCTAGCCACTCTGGCAGCAGCCTCCAAGCCGCTTTAGTTTGTCCTTACCCATTAATACAAATGGGGTGACCCAGCAAATGTCAAAGGACCTGGGTATCAATTGGTACAGAAAACAGAAGGTCCTAGACAATGGTTTTAGATTTTTGCAAACAATTTTGATAAGTTTTTCTTTCAATAAACGATTGAATCCTGCAATTTAAGAAAAGAGAGAAGAAAACATAGTCAAAATACATTCCATATTGATGAAACTGTACCCAATGTTAGAATTATGCCAAAAAGTGCATTGATTTATTCATAGTCAATCATCAGTAATTCAATTAGAAATGTACATATCTTTAAAAAAGGGGGGGTTACTACCAAGGGGTGAAGCAGAAAGTGGAAAGATTGGTGCTCGTGTGAAGAAAGAGAATCAGGAAAAAACTGAAAAAGTATTTAAACCAAGTATAGGATCATATCCTTATGAAAAACAGGCCTGCCCCTAGTATCATTAAAGTCTTAATATTGTTTTTTTAGGTTCAGAACAATTCTGTGACTGGGGTGGAAGAAGGGGGTACAAAGAGTACAAGCCCAATTGGGGGGGGGGGGTTTGTTTTCGACGTTTCAACCCAAGACGCTCAAGGGTAAGTAGTCTCCTAAGCTACGGGTCTTCCTCAGGACAGGGATAGGGGGACCTAAGTCCAAAAGCAGAACCCCCAGCAGACGGGTGGGCAATCGGTGTGCCCCCACAGGAGATCCGTAAATGGTGTGCCGTGATCATAAATGTCTATGTAGAATTCAAGACTGGCCGTAATGGAAACGTCCCAGTGAAGGAATTAATCCCTTAGCGCCCCTGTGATAAAGCGGTGAGCAACTTCCTTGGTGAGGTTAGGTTGAAATGATGCAGCCTTGTATAAAGCGGAGCTCATCCGCATCGGTCAATGTCATACAATCTCTGTCTGCAAAGAGCTGTTTGTCCTTACAGCACATGAGCACCGCATGGTAGGCAGGATCACTCATTTGCTCTAGGAGTGGCAAGCCATAACATTCAATATGTGGGTCTTGCAGATAGTCCAACAGGGTTACCCCTGCCATTCTTCTATCTACAACAGAGCAGCTTTCAGAGCACCATTTGTCTATTTTACTGCAGAAAGTCCAGGCCATTGGGAGAAACGAGAAATAGAGAGGGTCCCACCCTTGGAAATCGTAACCCTGTTTTCGATCTTCGATCACCTCAATTTATTACTGTGGGAGAACAAATTATAAATGCCCACGCTGGCTCAGGTTCTCTCTGCTATGGGTCCAGGAGAGTGGATGATGGCTTTGGACCTGCAGGACACCTATTGCCGCTATTTTCTGCTACTTCCTTAATAAGCAGAACTAAAAAGAAATGTAGACTGTTGGAAAGTGCTCTCAATTAAATGCTTCATCCAAAAAGTACTCTGATAACCTTTCATCACACTGTTCCCACCAGAAAGAGAGTGTACGGATATGAATGTCTTTGGGAAAAAGTTGACAGCAGTTACTGTGGTTATGGTTAAAGCTGCCAATAAATACATAGGCTGTTGCTGCAGGATATATCTGATTGAGACTTCTAAATACGGATTCCTCACCTTAGCATATTCTCAGACTGGATCTGGAAATGTTTGAGCAATCCTCTTGTGCGCTGGTAGGTGGGGTAGTTTAGCTCCGTGTGGGATCATCTGCACCAGAAGTGGCGTGCGTGGTGCCTATTTTGGCACCACCCCAGGGTGCTGACCTTGCTTCTTTCTTTTCTGAGTCATCAGCGCAGATCCGGACATCAGCTCAGATCTGGACAAGCTCACCGCTGTCATTTTTTGACTAGCTTTATTTGACGTTTTGTCTAAGACGACGCATGTGCCTCTTTATATTCAATTTTTTCACAGATGTCCCAGAAGAAACCTACTGGATTTAAACCTTGTGGTGCCTGTTACAAACCAATGTCTGTGACAGACCCCTGCCTGGTGTGTCTGTGGTGCTTAGAGGTGGGCCATGGCCTGCGGTGAGTGCAGGGCCATGAACTCCAAGGCCATCCGGGCCATGAAGGTTTTAGGTACTCAGCACACAACTCCATGCCGCCTTAGGTCCTATTCGTGAGGGAGGTCTCGGGACCGCTCCCATCGATCTTTGTCTCAATCCAGAACTACTTCAGGGAATTCCCACAAGAAGAAGTCGAAGAAGTCAAAACGCTCTTTGACTGCTCCACAATGCTCATATTCTTCGAACAACACAAGGGAACCCACACCACAGATCCAGGTACCACTCCCATGTTGTTTCTGATGAGCTGAGGCCGACACTGGGTCCGCTCTGTAGTTTTTTGGAGCCGGAGCGACCCCCACCCAACTTCGAGACTTTTATGAGGCCATGAGCCTCATTTTTGGGCAATTGAACCCCTTCAGAAGGGTCTGCCCTTTGCACCAGTCAGGCCCTCATAATCCGTTGGGGGATCCAGATTGGTCCCGACCTCGACTTCGGAACTTCCTATGGGATTGTTCCTTTGGAGTAATTCCCAAAGCTGCTGACTCCCATCGGCGGTGCAGATCCTATTGTGATTTCTGATACAAATCCGGACCAGCATCACCAGCTCCGGCGCCGTCTAAGCCCACATGGTCTGAATTGGATATGGAGCCCTATATTCCTGGAGGTCCCTCTGAGGAACACAAATGGAGGGGATCTGAGGATCCCTAGCAGATTCTATGGCCAATGACACCTTCTATGAGGGTCCCCAGTGGTTTGGACACATCACAAGACACTGGCCTCCTCTTTCCTCCCACAGTGGCTACAGAGGAAGGGGCTTCTTTTCTGATGGTGGTCCAGAGGGCAGCTGAGGTCCGGGACATGCAGCTGCCCACGTTTGAGGTCAGGAACAATGTCTTGACAGAGGTGCTTCAGATCCGTGGTATCCTCATCAGAACGCTTACTACCCTTTAATGAAGCCCTCACAGATGTTCTGCTCTGGCATGGGCTAAACCCTGTACTGGCCCACCTGTGCACAGGACCATTTCCCGCCACCATCGCCCCCCACGAGGGGGACCCAGTCTTCCTCTCCCAGCACCTCACTGATGAGAGTCTGGTGGTCCAGGTCTCCACCTCCAGAACAAATCACCGCACGTTCCCTACCACAACACCGGAATCCAAGAGGCTGGATACCTTCGGAAAGAGAATTTTCTCTTCCACCAACTTGGCACTGCGGTCCATGTATTGGGCCATTATTCCCACAGTGTGTGGGAAACGGTGGTGCAAATGCTGCCCATGGTCCCAAAGGAGGACTGGCCACACACTCTCAAACTATTGCTGACAGGAGGGATGTGGCAAAGTTCACCATTAGATGCGGATTAGATACGCTTGACTCACTGGACAGAGCCATCGCTTCTATGGTGACGCTTTGATGTCATGCCTGTATTTGGTATTTATTCTAAAGGGGAGTAATCTGTCGTTAGATGTAGCCATCAGATGAACAATTTATTTATTAGTGGTAATCCTCTTTCTGGTGGATATTCTATCTAACCTCAGACCTTTATCTAACTACTGCCATCCTGCCTTCCTGTTCTGTGGAATGGTCTGTTATTATCGTCTGTCACCGACCCAAGTACTACAAACCACCGGTTGCGTGTTTTAAAGGATTTATTGTGAATACTGAGGCCGGGAGCGCGGTTCAGACATGACAGTCTCTGTTATGTTTTCCTCGTGTTCTTCTCCTTTCCAGTTTGACCTTCCCTTCTTGTCCTGCGCCTGTGTCTGCTGCTGGCTCTCTTTGCCTCACACGTCCCCTCGGGCGAAAGAGTAAGGAGAGGCTGTCAGTAATCTGGTCTCTGCCCTTCTTACGGTTGACTACAGTGTCATCCCTCCCTTCCTGGGGTCCACTGTCCCTCCTTAGAACCAGTGAGGGTCCTTAGTGTTTCTTCACACCGTCTGGGGAATGCCGGTTAAAGAGGGTCTTTTGCCTTTATGTGATCCCTTTGTCAAATCCCCCTTTGTGCCGTTATATACAGTGACGTGATGTGCCCTTTTATTCTTTACTGGATGGTGTAGGTCTCGACGCTGAAGGGGACCGGTAGTGACTCCTTATGCGAGAGGGGAATGGTGAATGGTCCCGTTCCCTCCCTCTCCTCCCTTGTCACTCCCTAGAGCCCCATGAGAGTCACCTGTGACCACCACCTTCCCAGCAAGTACCCTGTCTCCCATAGCACTTGCCTGAAGCCGTGACCCGTTAACAGGGTCGCGCCCGCCTCGTCTGTGGAGCCTTCCTCCGGGGACGCCTCTCCTGTTCTCTGGGTGTTCCCGTCCTCTTCCTCTGGGTCTCTGTTCTCCTCCTCTCCGTCCTTCGTCCTGTTGGTCCGGCCTCCTCCTCCCGATTCCGCTTCTTCCGTCTCCCGCTCTGCTTCGCTGCTCTCCTCCGTCTCCTGCTCTGCTTCGCTGGTCTCCTCCATCTCCTTCTCCACTCCCGTGTTTTCGCTTGCCTCCGACGACCTGCCTGGATCCTCTTTCGGGACTAGTCGCGTTGCAGGGCTCCGCCCCCTGAGGTAACCAGCGACGGCTGAGGTGGAAGTCTTCCAGTACCCCCGAGGCATGCAGGGCCGTCCTCCGAGGAGACCCTATCACAGAGCCTCCCCACTAGGCATGGCCGATCGGGCCATGCAGGTGATGCGGAGCGGGACAGAAAATCCACGTTGGTCTGGAGATGTCCAGGTCGATGGGACACCTGAAACGAAAAGGGCTGTAAGGCCAAGAACCAACGAAGAACCCTGGCATTCGTGTTCTTATGCCGAGCCAGCCAAACCCGGGGAGCATGGTCAGTCAATAGGAGGAAAGGGCGCCCCAACAAATAGTACTGAAGGACCTGGATGGCCCACTTCATGGCCAAACTCTCCTTTTCAATAGTGGCATACCTGGATTCCTGGGGCAACAGTTTGCGGCTGAGATAGACCACATGGTGTAGTCCACCTGAGCCATACTCCTGTGACAACACCGCCCCAAGACCCCAGTCAGAAGCATCTATCTGTAGGGTAAAGCCTTTCTCGAAGTCAGGGCAGATAAGGACAGGGTTGCAGCATAACAGGTCTTTGAGATGTTTAAAGCTTCGTAGCTGAGAGGGAGTCCACTCGCTGATGGGGTTGGGGCATGATTTCCTAAGTATGTCTGTTAGAGGGGCGACCTCCTCTGAAAACCGGGGTATGAACCGCCGGTAGTAGCCGACTAGACCCAGGAAGGCTCTAATGCCCTTTTTTGTGGTTGGGGTTGTCAATGACCTGATGGCGTCTACTTTGTCCACCTGTGGTCGAATCTGGCCTTCCGGAATGTGGTACCCCAGATAACGTATAGCTTTTGTGGCCAGCATACATTTGTCGGGATTTGCAATTAGTCCTGCTTGACGAAGGCTGGTTAGTGTGGCCTTTAGGTGTGCGAGATGCTGACTCCAGGAGAGGGTGTATATGACAATGTCGTCCAGATAGGCGGCGGCATAGTATCGGTGGGGTCTTAACACTACATCCATGAGACGTTGGAAGGTGGCTGGGGCTCTGTGGAGTCTGAAAGGCAAGACCTTAAAGTGATATAATCCCGAAGGGGTGGCAAACGCCGTTTTCTCTTGGTCCTTAGGGGTTAGCGTTATTTGCCAGTACCCCTTCATCAAATCAAGCGTCGTTAGATATTTGGCTGTGCCTAATCTCTCTATCATTTTATCTACTCTTGGCATGGGGTAGTAATCAAGGCGGGACAGTTCGTTCCGCCTTCTATGGTCCACACAGAACCTCACCGAGCTGTTGGGTTTGGTCACTAGCACCATGGCTTTGAGAGGGTTCTATGATGTCGTTGTGGAGCATGTCCTCTACCTTATTTTCTACCACCCTCCTCCTGGCCTCCGGTATCCGGTAAGGCCTTTTTCTGACCGGTTTGGCTCCATCCGTGATGATATCGCGTTGCACAAGAGGGGTCCTCCCAGGTTTGGGAGAAAAGACATCCCGGAAGTCGTTTACCATGGAGAGGAGGTCCTCCTTCTGCTCTGACAGCAACTCTGAGCCCCTAGGGATGGAGTCTGGTTCGAGGCTTCCTGCGGGAATGGTATGGACAGGGGTTGGCTATCAGATATCAGCATGTTGGCGATACCGGGGTTGTCTGGTGCATCGGGGTTGTCAAGCCACCGTTTCATAAGGTTGACGTGATATATCTGTCCACTTCTCCCGGTATGGGGAACAGCCACCCTGTAGGTGACGAGTGTTATCTGGGCCGTTATCACGAAAGGGCCTTTCAATTTGGCCAAGAGTTTGTTGTCGGTGGAGGGGAGTAGAAGGAGTACCTTGTCCCCAACAGCAAAGTGCCTCAGCTTTGTTTGTGGATCATACCCCTTTTTCTGTTTTTGTTGTGTGGAATCTAGATTCTATCGGACCTCCTCCCACAGGGTTGTCGATCTGTCCTTGAGTAGGGCTGCATAGTCAAGCAGGAACCTCCCTTCATCCTCCTCCTCCTCCTCCTCCCATCTCCCTGCCGTCATGTCAAGAAGGGTTTGTGGTTTCCTTCCAAACACCAGTTCAAATGAGCTGTAACCCGTGGAGGACTTGGCGTGTGGGTGAGCGGCAACTGCCTATCCCAGTCCCTCCCTGTGTCTGACGCCATTTTCTTTAGGATATTTTTGATAGTCTGGTATCTCTCAACCAGGCCGTCTGTCTGGGGGTGATACACAGAGGTGCGAATCTGTCGCACGCCCAAGAGCTTACAAATTTGAGCCATGAGCCGCCACATGAAGGGGGTACCCTGATCCGTCAGCAACTCCAGAGGCAACCCGACCCTGCTAAAGAATCCTATCATGGCTTGGGCCACGTTGCTAGTAGTCATGCTGGTAAGCGGACTGGCTTCAGGATACCTAGTGGCGTAGTCCACCAGCACCAGGATGTACTGATACCGTCTTGCCGATGTGACCAATGGGCCCACTGGGTCCATTCCTACCCTAGAGAACGGGACCTCTATTATGGGGAGGGGATACAAGGGGGCCATGGGTATATGTGAGGGGTTGAGTAGCTGACAGCGGGTACAGGCCACACAATATTTCCTGATGTCAGAGAAGGCCCCGGGCCAATAGAACTGCCGCAAGAGGTATTCCTCTGTTTTTTCACACCCATAATGTCCCCCTTCCGCCTGGTTATGAGCAAGGACAATTACCTGGTCTCTGCCCTTCTTACGGTTGACTATAGTGTCATCCCTTCCTTCCAGGGGTCCCCTGTCCCTGACAAAATAGTGGAGGTAACCATATAAGCAGATCCTACTTTCCTACACCCAGCAAGGCTGTAAAGTTGATACAGTCAAAGAGTATGTTTTGTCGTGGTCTGCCTTTTTATTTCTCCCAGAGACCAACTTTTCTTTTTCAGGTCATCGGTGGTTGTTCGACTTTTAAATATTTTGGCAAACAAGTTTTTGCCATTTCCATTTGTTATGCCACAATGGGACTTGCATTTAATTTTGATGTTCTTGATGGGCTCTCCGTTTGAAACTGCACAGTTATCAGTTACGACTGCTAACTTTTAAATCTTTGTTTTTGGTTGCTACGACATCAGCTCATCAAGTTAGTGAGCTGCAGGTCTTGAGTGGTAAGCCACTCGTCACATGCTTCTTCATAGACTTCCTACATAAGCTCATACTGCAAACTAAGGCAGCATTCTCTCCTGGAGTAGAGAGCGGTCTTTGTTCGCCCTACCCACCTTTTATCTACTTCCTCACTGTATCATGGACGAGCGGTTGCTAGACCACTGGCTGGTGCTTGGTTATTGAATTAACTGTATGAAAGAGATCAGGTCTGCAGACAAGCTCTTTATTGGAAATACAAGCAAGAGAGAACACTTTCTCGTTAGATATTGATGTACACTGGAGAAGAAAGTACCACCCAAGGTTATTCCACCAACGCAAAGTCTTCCACAGCGGTAACCCGTGGAGGACTTGGCGTGTGGGTGAGCGGCAACTGCCTATCCCAGTCCCTCCCTGTGTCTGACGCCATTTTCTTTAGGATATTTTTGATAGTCTGGTATCTCTCAACCAGGCCGTCTGTCTGGGGGTGATACACAGAGGTGCGAATCTGTCGCACGCCCAAGAGCTTACAAATTTGAGCCATGAGCCGCCACATGAAGGGGGTACCCTGATCCGTCAGCAACTCCAGAGGCAACCCGACCCTGCTAAAGAATCCTATCTTGGCTTGGGCCACGTTGCTAGTAGTCATGCTGGTAAGCGGACTGGCTTCAGGATACCTAGTGGTGTAGTCCACCAGCACCAGGATGTACTGATACCGTCTTGCCGATGTGACCAATGGGCCCACTGGGTCCATTCCTACCCTAGAGAACGGGACCTCTATTATGGGGAGGGGATACAAGGGGGCCATGGGTATATGTGAGGGGTTGAGTAGCTGACAGCGGGTACAGGCCACACAATATTTCCTGATGTCAGAGAAGGCCCCGGGCCAATAGAACTGCCGCAAGAGGTATTCCTCTGTTTTTTCACACCCATAATGTCCCCCTTCCGCCTGGTTATGAGCAAGGACAATTACCTGGTCTCTGCCCTTCTTACGGTTGACTATAGTGTCATCCCTTCCTTCCAGGGGTCCCCTGTCCCTGACAAAATAGTGGAGGTAACCATATAAGCAGATCCTACTTTCCTACACCCAGCAAGGCTGTAAAGTTGATACAGTCAAAGAGTATGTTTTGTCGTGGTCTGCCTTTTTATTTCTCCCAGAGACCAACTTTTCTTTTTCAGGTCATCGGTGGTTGTTCGACTTTTAAATATTTTGGCAAACAAGTTTTTGCCATTTCCATTTGTTATGCCACAATGGGACTTGCATTTAATTTTGATGTTCTTGATGGGCTCTCCGTTTGAAACTGCACAGTTATCAGTTACGACTGCTAACTTTTAAATCTTTGTTTTTGGTTGCTACGACCTCAGCTCATCAAGTTAGTGAGCTGCAGGTCTTGAGTGGTAAGCCACTCGTCACATGCTTCTTCATAGACTTCCTACATAAGCTCATACTGCAAACTAAGGCAGCATTCTCTCCTGGAGTAGAGAGCGGTCTTTGTTCGCCCTACCCACCTTTTATCTACTTCCTCACTGTATCATGGACGAGCGGTTGCTAGACCACTGGCTGGTGCTTGGTTATTGAATTAACTGTATGAAAGAGATCAGGTCTGCAGACAAGCTCTTTATTGGAAATACAAGCAAGAGAGAACACTTTCTCGTTAGATATTGATGTACACTGGAGAAGAAAGTACCACCCAAGGTTATTCCACCAACGCAAAGTCTTCCACAGCGGTTATGGCTAGTGAAGTTTCGGTGGTAGACATATGTAAATTGGTGGCATAGGCTTCCCTGCAGTGCTTTGCCAAGCACTATTATTTTAATTCTGAGGGTAGGAGAGATGGCCACGTTGCTTTTTTGGTCTTACAGTATTTACTTGTTTGAATTTCCTTCATACCTACCTTTTGAGGGAGATCTTGTTGGAATCTGCAGGTAGAACTATTCATCAGAAGAAAAAGTTACTTCCCTTCAGTAACAATCTTTCTGGTGGATACCCTGTTTATATGTTGATTTATTACTGATTCTACCAACATCCGCTTTCTAAAAGAAATTCATAGCCCTTCTAAAAGGATGCCAATTTACTTTATTGCACTCATCCTTTTCGTTTCTACACTTTATTCTTGTCCCTACCCTGGGAGACACAGTTAAAAATTGTTGAAAACTGATGTTGGAGCGCCAGGGTGGGCACTATTTGGCTCCAGTGATGTTACCATGACTCCATCTTTGGGGTCAAGACCGAGCCAGCACCCCCTACCATTGCCAGAGATCTATGTCTGAAGTTTCTGGATCCATTCTGGAGCCTGGGATATTCAAAGGTGAATAATTTGTAGGTTGAGTATCCATCAGAAAAAATAATATCAAATGTAAGTATCTTTTGTTCTATCTTACTAAAAAGAGCAGTGGAAAGGGTTGTCCATCCTTACACTTTAGAGAATAAGGGGCTGACTAATTTTAAACCTCAGATTTCTCTACACATTTCGGAAAAATATACCTTATGGATAATAAGTCACCCCACTGCCCTGAAGCAGAAACATCTATGCACAGCCATGGACTTGGAGGACACCTTCTTTCTCAAGTTTGTGGTCAAGCCACTACAGCTGAAAGTATTGCTTTCTGGGATAAAGTTTGCCCCTCTGATTTTTACCTAGTGGTTAGCTTCAACTGCAAAAGATTTGCAGGTATGAGGTTTTCATCTGTAACCATACGTGGATAACTGTATGATTTGGGCAATAACTACCTAAACATAGATTCCGTATTGCAGATCAGGGCATAGGAGAAGCATAACCAAAAATTAAGATGCATTTGGGTCCACGAAAACACCTGACATGACATATCTCGACCTGGTAGTTGGAAGATAGCTTCAGAGATAAGAATTTCAACTGAGTAGATCTCAGTGAATTTAGCCTCTAAGGACACCGTAAAACAGAATAAAAATATCAGTACAAAATCTTAGAGCTCAAAGCCAAAGAGACATGTGGTGATTACTACTACCACAAGAGGCCCAGACGTGGGATTAGGCAAGCATTTAAGTGTTCATATCACTTTTATAGAGGGTGGATGAGAGGCAATACGAACGAGTAACAGGTAAAGAGATACAGCGTATTCAAGTTGACAAACAATCGAAAAGTCGTTGGTAAAAATCTTTATGTAGCTTTATTTCAGGTACGCTTGGTTTACATTCTTTGGAAACAGCCAACGCGTTTTGCCCAAACAAGGGCTTCTTCAGTGCGATTAGCGATGCCATGTAGCGGGCATCATAAGCAAAGGTAGGCGTAATGAATATGAGAGGTCGTCAGTGACAAAGCCTCAGACTCAAAGAGCCGCCTGTGGGTGTATTAAACTGTGGTCCAGTATTATGCCGTTCGTAGAACGGTGTTCACTCAGTTGATAAATTGATTCGATTGTTGATCGTAGTGTTGTCTGGAGGGAGCCATGTCCGGATTTCGTCCTGTGGTCTGTATATTTACCTGGTATAGTGAACAATCTAGCAGAAACTTTGAGCTGGGGACTGATACAGTTTCAGGAAAATTTGACAAGATATGGAATGCCACAGTTGGACATGTTTGAACTTACCAATACTTAGTTTGCCAACACTGGAAACTAGGAACCTTGGCAAGAGCATTTTGTATTCATTTTCAAGCTATTCACAAGCTTGAGCTAGGCAGTGTTGGTCAAAGCCCTCTGGGAGATGCCCATTCAATACCTGTGAGACTGGGTTCACCAGTAGAGTGGATTCTCCACCACAGCCCTGAATCTTTGAGTTTGACAGCATAACTCCACTGTCTTACAATCTGTAAACCTGGATTTTCCTGACGTCTTCGAAACATTTTGCACAATACCAGGGCAGTTTAAACTAAAAAGACTCAATAAATAAGGGAATGATTTTGCTTGTGGTGAAATAGGATCTCATCATCTAACCACACTTCTTTTATGTTTGCCTACTTACAAGCTGCATTTAGCAGAGTTAGGCCTGAATTTCTTATGACTGTGAAACTACATGTGGAGGTAACCTATAGATATCCAAAACATAATACATGAATGAATGAGTTATTTATTACCCCAGCGACAGATGTCACAATCGTGCTAAATAAGGAATATGTTGAGGGATAATTTTTGCATTGTCACATGCCATGCTAAAGCCCACAAACTACTGCAAGAAAGAAAAACCTGTCTCGCCTTGGGAGGCTTGGTAGCACCTAAGACCCTAAGTGCAAGGCAACAGCATCACAAACACAAGTGGTTTACTCGTAACAGGATCACAAATTAGTAGTGAAGAGATGAAGGACAACTGGACAGGCAACGTAGCAGAGCCTGTTTCAATAAGCTGAGCCTCACTTGTTAGTCTGTTAAAAGTTTGTGAATCTGGAAGCGCTAATACTAAATAAGAAAAGATTATTACTTGTAACTACATTTTTCAGGAGGCGTTCTTTTATTTTCTCAGTGTGCATGCATTTTCACCCTCCTTTCCAGGGATTATTGCAATCTGTGCTTTAGAATCGAAAGATGAGGTGCAGTGTTGGAGCTTGAAACCTGCTCTCCTCTTTGGCTATGCCAGAAAAACTACTGCCTTAAATGTCAATCCTATAATACTACTGTGTAAATTTACCAAGGACTTGTGGGAAATAACTGAAAGCGTATGAATCTGTGAAAGTTACCAACCGTAGAGAACTGCAGTTATAGCTGAGTAATGTTTTTCCTATTACATGCATTCCTTCGTATTACCCATTCCAAGTAGCTTCTGCTCTTTCCTGGTCACAAGATTCCATTATAGGTTTGAAAATCTATACAAGATTTCCAGCAATTATGTCATGTCAAATAATGTTGAACAATAAAGGAATGTGTTTGTGGACAAAAAAGTTAATGTAAAAAGCCCTTACATTTTCATAATGAAATTTGCTACTGTCATCTTTCCATCTGCTGCATTAGTAAAAAAAAGACTATAAAAAACCTTCAGTGTCTGCTTCTTTTTTTCTGTCCTATCAATGTTTTCTGCTGATGAGTTTTTAAATATATTTACTTGCCAGCACAAGATTTGAATCCATATGTGTAAGTCGTTCAGACTTTTTTTTATATGATTAATTAGTACCAAAGTCTTTAGTATTAGGGGGAGTGCTCTCAGGATTTGCCGTGAGCTCAGCTTACATCACAAACAGTGGTACCACTATAAATACATGTACATATATACAAAATGTAACAATTTTAGGCTGATACGGGTCAGGGCACAGGTGCAGGAGACTGGCAGCAATGCTTGATCAAATGAACGCAATTCTATACCTCCACAAGGCGTATCTAACACCACAGAGGCTCTGCCCAGCGTGTACTGCTGACTGCGGTGTGGCATGTCACCCGCTGGTTTTGTCCACGCCACGTGGAGCTGTTGGTACTACACCCGTACTGGACGCAAGTCACCTGCTCAGTGGCCCGGAGAACTGGAATCTGTGTGGCCCAGTCAATTCGACACTGCCTGCTGGACCTTCTATCACTTCCTAAGAAACATGAGAAAGTGAGTCATAGGTTTGTTCTCCTTGGTCTAGTATTCGCCTGGTGCCATATCACCATTTACCTGGCACAGGCAGCGCCCATGACAGGTGATGGTAGCGGAGGGGGTACACCTCCGAAGTGTCTGCCTGGTTGAAAATGTGGAGAGGGACCTTGAGAGGTGGATTGAGATGAGGGAACGCGTAGGAGATAACTGGGAGGAAGAGTCAGTGACCTCATCTGAGGGATCATCTGAGCATGTACAGCCTCCCCCACCTTGCATAGATGACAATCTGAAAGAGACACGTTAGTGATAGATTCCTTACCTTAGAATATCCCCAGGCGTCAGACTGGATCTGGAACGTTTTCGTCAGCAGTACCCTTGCGCGTCGGTAGGCGTCATGATACAGCTCCGTGTACGTCATTGGCATCATAGTCGCCTAGATGGCGTCGCTGGAGCTACTTAGACGCGCCCACGTGCGCTGACATCAGTTTTTTCTTTTTCTGCGCCAGCAAGCGCAGATCCGGAGAGAGCGGTACCCTTAGTCATTTTTTGTCTGAGTTTTTGGGGACTTATGTCTCTGTCTTTTGATTACTTACACTCCAGGTGCATAGGGATGCCTGGTTTTAAGTCTTGCACGGCCTGTCCCCGCACGATGTCGGTGACGGATCCGCACCATGAGTGTCTCTACTGCCTGGGGCGCGACCACGACTCCGAGTCGTGCTCCCACTTCCGGGCCATGGCTCCAAAAACTTTGCGGGAGTGGTCCCAAAAGTGGCTAGAGGCCTGGGAATCGGCTCTGCCTGTTCCAGGTCCCGGTACCATGGGAGGTCGAGGAACCGGCCGCGAAGCCATCACCACTATTCGAAGTCTCCGCACTCTAAGTCAGGTAAGGCGAAGCACAAGAAGTCGAAGAAGCGCCCTCGCTCCTCGCCTTCCCGTAGCTGGTCGCTTGATGCGGCTGAGGGTGCAGGTGGTGTCGCTCCTGTGGCTCCGGCAGAGCCTCAACAGTTGCCGATGGACTACCCGCCCTTTCTGGGTCCATCGGCGACTCCGGCCCAGCTGCAGGAGTTCCTGTCAGCCATGGCACGTGTCTTCGGACCGTCAGGCTCCGCCGGTGTGCCATCGGGCCCCGCGGGCCTGACTGGGGGTCCTTGTTCTTCGACGTCGCCGGCTCCGGCCTCGACGTCGTCGACGACTTCAGTCTCTATGCCGAGAGACCCCCATGGATCCACGCATGGATCCCCGTCCATGTCAGTTGGCCCAGTACGACCTCCACCGACGGCCAACGCCAACCCTGGCTTCCTCCCCGACGTGGAAATGGTGCCGGAAGGGTGTCGACCAACGCCGATTCCGACGCTGTTTGGGAATTTCTTTCCCTTTCTTCATTCACCTCTTTATGTTCCACTTGTTCGGCAGGCTGTGGAGGACTGGGAGGGGTCTGAGGACCCTCTCGCAGCACAATGCGAGTTAGACCCGGACTGGGATGAGGATCTGGGGGATGCAGGTGACCAGGATTATACTTCTGAACCTGGCACACTGTCTCCTTCTAGCGTGGCTACGGAGGAGGGTGGTTCCTACTCTATGGTGTTGCGTAGGGCAGCCGAGGCTCTGCACCTCGAGCTTCCTACCGTGGCCGTCAGGACTAATCTCCTGACAGAGGTGCTTCGGCGAGCGTCATCTTCTACGGAGCCGCTGCTGCCCTTTAATGATGCACTCTCGGACGTTCTTTTGGGCATCTGGTCCAGGCCCAACACAGGGGCTCCTGTGGATAAGAAAGTAGCCCGACGACATCGCCCGGCCCCGGGCTACCCTGTTTTCCTCTCCCAACACCCTACCCCTGAGTGCTTGGTTGTCCAGGCCTCTGCGTCCCAGAGTGTGTTCCCGTCCGCACCACAGGACAGGAAATCCAAGAAACTGGAGCAGTTTGGGAAGAAGATTTTTTCTTCCGCCAGTTCAGGACTGCGGTCTGTGAACCCCGCATGTCTCTTGTGCCATTATTCCCATTCTGTGTGGGATGCGGTTGCGCAAGAACGTGGCCAGACAACATCGCCCGGCGACACTGTTTTCCTCTCCAAACACCCTTCCCCTGAGAGCTTGGTTGTCCAGGCCTCTGCGTCCCGGAGTGCATTCCCTTCCACACCACCGGACAGGGAATCCAAGCAACTGGAGCAGTTTGGGAAGATTTTTTCTTCCGCCAGTTCAGGACTGCGGTCTGTGAACACCGCATGTCTCTTGGGCAGTTATTCCCATTCTGTGTGGGATACGGTTGCGCAAGTGCTGCCTCAGTGTCCGGTGGAGGCTCGGACAGTACTCTCTCAAGCTATTGCTGAGGGGAGAGACGCAGCCAAGCTCATGATCCGTTGTGGTCTTGACACTGCTGACTCGCTGGGCAGGGCGATTTCCACGACAGTGGCGCTACGCCGCCACACCTGGCTGAGAACGACTGGCTTTTCTGGGGATGTCCAGAACACATTGATGGACATGCCCTTTGATGGCACTCGCCTGTTTGGCGATAAGGCGAATTGTTCGTTGGAGCGTTTTAAGGACTCGCGGGCTACAGCCAAGTCTTTAGGCCTTTCGGCCAAACGCACTCCTTCCACTTTTGCTTTTCGCTATTTTCGTGGTCAAGGAAGGGGCGCCCAAGCACGTTCGTTTCAGAGCCACAGGCCTGCAAAGCACCAGTCTCAGCGACAGCCGCGGACGTGGGACCCATAGAGGCGGGTCGCGGAGTCAGCGTGCAGGTCAGTCCACCACCCCCCCTGCTGCCCCTGCCTCCAAACCTTCCTAGTCCGGTGTTTCTGGCCCCCCAGACGCCAGTAGGTGGCAGAATTCGCCATCACCTCCACCACTGGCGCACCATTACATCGGACAGGTGGGTTCTGCAAATTGTCCGAAGGGGTTACTCCCTCCCCTTCGAGATGAAACCCCAGCCATGCCACCTCAGTATCACCGCATGTCGGGGGATCACTTCGCACTTCTCCAGCAGGAAGGTACGGCCCTCTTGGCCAAGGGGGTCATGGAGCGCATTCCAATGCCAGAAGTAGGTTGTGGTTGTTACTCACACTACTTCTTGGTTCCAAAGAAGGACAAAGGCCTGCGTCCCATCTTAGACCTTGGAACGTCAATCACTTCCTCCAGATGGAGAAGTTCAAGATGCTCACACTTGCACAGGTCTTGTCTGCCCTCGACCCGCAAGACTGAATGGTAGCGTTGGACCTGCAGGACGTGTATTTTCATATCCCCGTCCTGCCGGCCCTCCGGCGTTACCTGCGATTCGCGGTAGGGCAGGAGCATTTTCAGTTCACCGTGCTCATTGTGCACCTCCACTAAATCGGTGTACGCCTGCAGGTGGAACAAATTTGTAGCATTGTGCACAGCAAAGGCTGTGGATCCCCTTTCTGTCCCTCTTTCAGAGGTCCCTTTGTTCCTTCTTTCTCTGGCCCAGCAGGGCTCTGCTCTGGGCACTATTAAGGGCTACCTTTCTGCAATTTCAGCTTTTCTCAGGCTTCCTGATCAGCCCTCTCTTTTGAAGTCCCCTGTTAATAGATTTCTCAAAGGCATTACTCACCTTTTCCCTCCTATTCTGTTTGTGATGCCGCAGTGGGACTTAAATCTAGTTCTTATTCTGATGTGCGCTCCTTTAAAGCCGCTTCACAACTGTCCTCTTCGTTTATTAACTTTGAAGACTGCTTTCCTGGATGCCATCACCTCCGCTAGGCACGTGAGTAAGCTCCAGGCTCTTTCCTGTAAGCCTCCTTTTCTGTCGGTTCATCCGGACATGGTTCTGCTTCGCACTCGTCCTTCCTTCTTGCCAAAGTTTGTCACTGCCTTCCACTTTGTGCAAACTATCACCTTGCCCACTTTCTTACCTCTTTCAGAGAGGAAGAGAGGCCCCATCGTCTGGACCCAAAACGTGTGCTTTCATTTTATTTGAATAGCGCACACCAGTTCCGGTTGGATGACCAGCTCTTTGTTGGCTACGTAGCTGCCAAGAAAGGCCGGGCTGTATACAAGAGGCCTATTCCCCACTGGGTCGTCTTGTGTATCAAAGCCTGTTATTCTCTGGCTAAAAAGGAACCCCCGGTGGGGTTGCGCTTCTAGTCTACCAGGGCGACAGCAGCTACTACTGCATTGGGACGTGGTGTCCCCCTGCAAGACATCTGTCAGGCAGCCACGTGGGCCTCGCTGCACACTTTTACTAAGCATTATTGCCTTGACAGTCAAGTCCGGAGAGACAGCTTCTTTGGCCGTTCTGTTCTCCGTGACTTTCTTTTTTTTTTTTTTTTGTTGAAACCGTTTATTGCAATCTCAAATATATACAGGTATGGGCCTACAACCTTCCGGCCGGCCGCTAAAGTGACAGAAGCAAATGACATACATACAATAAGGCACCTGACTTTGCAGAGACGATAAAGCAGGAGGTATCAACAACGTGGGCCACATGACTCTGAGCCCACAATACGGTTTCGTTTTATACAACACAACAACATAAAACCACACCCGCAAGGCAACCCGCGATCGAAAATGACGACACGTGCTCCTCCAGTGGGGGACCCCAACCATCCAAAGAAATCCAGAGAGGGGAAGGGAAACAGATCCGGGACTGGGAGAACCATGTGCCCGGGGCTGAGGGAGGGGGTCAACTAGGGGGATGGAGCTGGTGAAGTGGGAGGCAACAACGGCGGCTCGCAAATACCCCCGCGGTAGGCGTTCCAGGGGCCCCATATCTTCACCCATGCCCCAGGCTTACCCCGCGCCACATACACCACCTTTTCTCGGAACATGCACCAATCCATGTGTTCTTTCCAGGCCGACACCGCCGGGGGACTCTGGGATCCCCACAGTTGAGCAATGTCACGTTTAGCTATCATATATCCCAGAGTCACCCATCGCGTCTGCGGAACTGAGTAATCGGTCGGTTCCCACACATTCAGCAAGCATCTCCTCGCTTCAGGCAACAGCGCGACATGCGTAACCGCTCGCAGGACCTCATGCACACCACGCCAGAATCGCTCCACCCTCGGACATTCCCACAGAATGTGCAAAAAAGTCGCCAAAGCACCACACCCACGCTTACACAATCCATCCTCGGCATAGCCCATACGCAGAAGCCTTGGCCCCGTCATATACACCCGGTGGAGTATCTTAAGCTGGACGAAGCGAAGGCGAGCCGGGATGGCCACCTCCTTCGGAGAGGCCACCGCGGAAATCCAGTCCTCGTCATCCAACTCCAGCCCATCGGCAACCCAAGCCTCGCAGAGGCCTGTCAGTAAGCCCGAGCGGTCATTTATCAATTTCTTGTAAATGAGGGAAATCGTGCTGTCCGGAACGTGGCCATCTAGCACTCTATCCTCCAGGGGGGAGGACTCCGGGATGGAGGCCACGTCTGGGAAGACGGAACCCAGTGCGTGACGGATCTGCAGGTAGCGAAAGTATTCACTGCCCTGCAGCTGAAACTCCGCCTGCAGCGTCTCGAATGTTTTGAATCCTCCCCTCGTCCAGAGATCTCCCACTGTACTGATGCCTATCATGTCCCACCTCTCGAAGCCCTTCGAGGTCCACAAAGAGCCCAGCCTCTCCGACGCATACAACGGTGACGCTCGGGTCAAACGGTCCTTCCATCCCATAGCTGCATTAGCCGCGTGCCATATTCGCACCATGGCACGCGTGGGTCCCGTCAAACGGGAATCGGGCACGCTAGTGTAGAGCGCTCGATTGTAGTCGCCACCGGGCAGGAGCATTTTGTCCATTTCAAATGCTGGGTTTAGGGCGGGCCCATAGAAACCGTGATTAATTGCAGCTAACTGGGAGGCCCAGTAATACCGCTTAATATCCGGGAGGGCAATCCCTCCGTCGTACCACGGGAGCGTCAATTTTGCCAGAGCTATACGCGGCCTCCCGTCCCAAAACAGACGGCGCTGTAAGCTTTCCACCTCACGGAAGTAGCGCGCCGGGACCAAGTCCATAGTGTTCTGGAGAGCGTACAGAAAGCGCGGCAATGACATCATCTTGAACAATGCCGCCCGGCCGAGCGGCGAGAGCGGCAAGCGCCGCCAGCGCGCGACGTCCTCCTTCAAGCGCTGGAGGGGGGGAAGCAAATTTCGCTCGTAGCGGGCCACCGGGTCCAGCGTAATATAGACCCCCAGGTATCGAAATCCCTGCGAGGCAATCTGGATCGGACAGCCCCGAGGGAGGACAGGAGCCTCCCCGGAAAGCACATAGACACAGGATTTAGCCCAGTTGATGACAAGGCCTGAATTACGGCCAAAGGAGCGCAAAACATCGACCAGGACAATCAGTGACTTGCGCGGGGAGGCTAAGTACAAAAGGATATCGTCAGCGTAGAGGGACACGCGGTCCTCATACTCGGGGGTCCAACGGAGACCACGGATAGAAGGGAGCCACCGCAGCCACTCCGCCAGGGGTTCCAAGGCCAGTGCAAAAAGGAGCGGCGACAGGGGACAACCCTGTCGCGTGCCCCGTCCCAGCACGAATGGGGCCGAGACTCGACCATTCACCACCACCTGTGCCAATGGGTCCGAGTACAACAATTTGACCCAACTGATGAATCCCGGGCCAAATCCAAATTTCGCCAGCATCGCCCAGATGTAGGGCCATTCGAGCGTGTCGAACGCCATGGTGGCGTCCAAGGACGCCAAGATGGCCGGCTCCCGCACGAACGGAACACGCGCGAGCACCCCGTGCAAGCGCCGCAGATTAAGGGCCGTATTGCGATGGGGAATAAAGCCGGACTGGTCTTGGTGGACCAAATCGCCCACCACGCCGACCAGCCGGTTGGCGAGCACCTTGGCGAGGATTTTAGGCTCCGCGTTCAGGAGCGAGATAGGCCGGTAGGATGTGACCCGGTCTCGCGGTCTCCCCTCCTTGTGGATAACCACGATGGTAGCCAGACGCTGGTCCGGCGGGAGGGAGCCCCGCGAGTGGGCCGCAAGGAACATTGCGCGGAGGTGGGGTGCCAGTACATCCGGTCGCAGTTTATACAACTCGATAGAAATGCCGTTCGGGCCCATGGCCTTGCCAGAAGCGACCGAGCGGATGGCGAGGGCAATTTCGTCCGAGGTGGGGGCGGCATCCATCAACTCCCTGTCCTCCATTGAGAGGGAGGGCAGCGCGATGTCACGCAGCAGGGCATGGGAATCCTCCTCCGGGCAGGGAGAAACCGGGGAATATACCTCGCGGAAATAATCTGCGAAGCAAGAGACAATGCCTTCCGGCTCAGTAACACGTACACCATCCATTCTCTCAATCAGCGGGACCACACGACTAGCTCTCTCCTTCTTATCCAACCACGCAATCAACTTGCCAGCCTTATCACCCACATCATACAGTCGCCCCTGTTGCTCTCTGCTGAGGCCCCTGGCCGCCTCCGTGACGAGGGACCTATAGGCCGCCTGCTTAAGGTGTAGAACGTGCAGCGCAGCGTCAGTCACCCCACTCCCCAGATCACCCTCCAGTTCAGTAATTTCGGCCTCCACCCGGGTCACCTCCTCCTGTGCGCGCCTCCGGGCATGGGAAATAAAGGAGAGGGCCTCCCCTCTAAGCACTGTCTTGAAAGCCTCCCACAGGGAGATGGCCGACGAGACAGACCCCACATTCTCCTCAAAATACCGTTGCAAGGATTTAATCAAGTCCGCACGAATAGTGGGGTCGCGCAGGTACCAGGCATTGATTGGAGCTACCCTGCCCTCCCCCCTCGGGAAGACATCAAAGTGCAACAGGAGTGGGGAATGATCTGAAATACCCCGCGCCAGATGGCGCACCTCCCCCACTCTCCCGGCATAGGCCGCAGGGACAAGGACATGATCAAGCCGCGAAAGGCTACCATGGGCCCCCGAATGGAAGGTGTATTGCAGATGAGTGGGATGCCTTAGACGCCAACAGTCCACCAAGCCCAGTGTGTCCAAAAGGCCAGACAGCCACGCTTGTGCCCGGGGGAGGTCCCTAGGGGGATAGCGATCCATAGTCCCAGAGGCCACCGCATTGAAGTCCCCCCCAACCACCAGAAGCCCCCCCGGAAGGTCAAGCAGGAGGCGTCCCAGGTCTGCAAAGGTGGTGGACTGTAACCCCGGTGGGACGTACACTGAGACAAAGACGACTACTTTGCCCTCCATTCTCCCCACCAAGACAGTGTAGCGTCCCCTCTCATCATGGCGCACCTCGTCTATTTCTAGCGGGAGCGAGGTCTTGACCATAATGCCCACCCCTCGTGAGCCTGATGTGAAGCCCGAGTGGGCCACCAAACGATAGCCACGCCGATTCATGGCACAAAAGGAGTTACCAATGAGGTGCGTCTCCTGCAAAAAGACCACATCAGGCGAAATCCGTTTCAGATATTGCAGGACCACACCCCGCTTAATCCTATCACCCAGTCCGTTAACGTTCCAGGACAACAAAGTCAGGTCCCTACCCCCCATCACATACAGAAGCCATCATTTGTCCCCCCGAGAGCATCTCAAAAACACCAATACAATGAAGGGTTTGCCTTGCGGTAGAAACGAACCACACCCCAACCCACCCATCCCAACAGAACTCCCCCCACCCTGCACCCCTGCATGAGCCCAAACAGCCCCCCCAAAGTGCAGTGTGCCTGTCGCCCCATAGAAAGAAAACTAACTAGTCCCCCAGAGGAGGAGGGAGATCCCCCAAGAGACCCCACACGACCTCCACAGGAGGGGAACTTACCCTAACAGTCAATGGTGACAATAACACAGTCCAGAGCATGGCCTACCATTAGTCCCTCAGTCCTGATCCGGCGGGCCCTCCCCACCAACCGCTCCCCCCCCACTCCCCCGGCCCCGATCTCCGGGCAAAGTGTCCAGCCAGTCCCCGGCCGCTTCGGGACGATCAAAAAAGTGCGTGCGGCCATCCACCTCCACCCTCAGCTTAGCCGGAAAAAGCATCGCATATTTGAGATTCAGGTCCCGTAGGCGACGTTTGACACCGAGAAAGCTCAGTCTCGGCTTTTGGACCGCCGGAGTAAAGTCAGGATAGAAATTTATATCCATATTATCAAGTCTGACCGGCCCTTGTAGCCTGGAAGTCTGCAGGATAGCGTCCCTGTCCCGAAAATTGAAAATCAGGGCGATGAGAGGCCTCGGAGGGGCTCCGGCCTTAGGCCTACCCCCGGGGACCCTGTGGGCACGTTCCACTGCAAAGAATTTACTCAGCCCCCGAGGCTGGAGATGGGTGAGGACCAAGTCCTCCACAAACGGATCCGCTGCCTCTGCCTCGCGTCCTTCCGGCACCCCGATAATGCGGACGTTGTTTCTCCGGGCCCGACCCTCGGAATCCTCCAGTCGACGATGCATCAGGGCGCTCGCCTGGCCAAGCCTGCGCACCTCCTGTTGGAGGGCCGCCACGTCAGATGTGAGGCCCGAGGTAGAGTGGGCCAAAGAATCGACCCGGTCATTTGTTTTTGACCGATCGGCTCTCACGATGCCCACATCCACGAGGACCGAGTCGATCTTCTGCGCCAGAGTGTCAAAGCGCTGGTCCACCGAGGCCTTCATCTCGGCGATGGCGCCCATGACGTCTCGGAGGGTCAGGTCCGTGGGCAGAGCAGGAGCATCAGTCGGGCCCGTAGGGGACCTACGCAGCGCCTCTGGAGACCCCTTCTGGAGGGTGTAGCGATCCATGTTGTTGGATTGATGGGCCGCGCCACGACGGGTCGACTTCACCTTAGCCCGGTCGCCATCTTGTTTTGTGGCCATGGTCGCGGTCCCCAAATCGAGCCAATCTCCTCAAAAAGGGGGTAGACAATCCCGTTCAAGGGCTCTGGGGGGGGGCGACCACCGCTCCGCAGGACGGACCGCAGCCGGCGGGCCGGCAGGGCACCCCAACGAGGCCACACCACCGCACACCGCTTCGCGACCCTACCTCGCCTGGCAGCAAGGAGGGCGCAAAAGCGAAAGTGAAAGTGCGGGGTGCGCGAGTCGCCCAGCCTTGCCCGCCGCTGTTATTCACTTTGTCGCCGGATCGCCCCACAACTCCAGTACGGGGGGCCGGTGTGGAGAAGGCCGCAAACCTTAATCGGTGCTCCCGCCGGTGTCCGGAGTCCGAATTGAAAACGGAAAACGGGCGTCACCTCAGTTCGGGTTCACAAACACAGTCCCCTCATCTAGGACAGGATTCGGTCAGGATTTATGCAGGAGGTCGCGGAGGTCCTCGGGAGCCTCGCACCTACGCGGCCATCTTGGGTGCGCGCTAGGCTCCTCCTGTCTCTCCGTGACTTTCTGGTGTGATCTTGGTTCACAGACCCACCACCGGGGTTTGTATTGCTGGGGTATCTATTCTAAGGTAAGGAATCCATCACTAACGTGTCTCTTTCAGATGCACAAGTTACTTGTGTAACAATATATCTGTAAGAGACATTAGCTAGTGATAGATTCCTTACCGCCTCACCATTCTGTGAACTGATTTCTAGGGTTAAGATCATCCCTTTCAGGGCCCTCATTTCAATGCACCAGTGGTAAGTATCTTGCATGGCTCTGCGTTCTTGGCGTGGAAAGTCGTGTACAGAACTGACGTCAGCGTGCGCGGGCGGTCTAAGTAGCTCCAGTGACGTCATCTCGGCGACTACGATGCCAACGACGTACGCGGAGCCGTACGATGACGCCTACCAACGCGCAGGGGTACTGCTTGTAGGAAGGTGGATATCTGACTATGGTTACCCCCAACTTTTTGCCTAGTGTCTAGCTGGTTTTTCGACTTAGTTGGCCTGAGATCCTGCCATTCAGGGTCTCAGGCTGTCTGCTCTCTCCTTAAAATGGACTCCATGTACCCTAGGTACATACACAATTGGTAAGGATCACCTTATTGGACCCTGTGCAGTGTACCCTAGGTACCCAGGGCATAGGTGTACCCTAGGCCTCCCAGGGGCTGCAGCATGTATTATGCCACCTCTGGTCTGGCCTTCCAATCAGACACAACTGGCTGATCACTCAGCTGGGGCAAGGTCGTGTAATCACCCCTTGCTTAGATATAGTATATCTATATCTACCTTCTATATAGATACATGTGTACCTATCAGCCACTCCTATGGCAGGCCTTAACAATCCTGGAGGCAGAGTGCTTGGTAACATGTGAGATGGTGCTCTAGCATGAGCTGAGCCTGTCTGCAGCTTTCGGAACCATGTCCTTATAGCTGTTCTATGATATAGCCTACCATATACTCTTAAAGTGCCTTATAATCTTAAACGGTTATGGTAACTATGGTTTGGCATTATCAAAACATGTCGTGCAAGGTGTCTAACACTTTGGAATAATACCCCCATACCATTTCTGGTGATGAGGATATTATTCCTCCCTTCTAGAGGGAGAGACATGTTAAAATCCTACTTTGCTGTTTAACTCTAACCAAAGCCTCAGCATCACAAAATGGATGCTGCTGCCACAGACACGAGTCTGACCTCCTGCTGCTGGGAGTGATCCCGGCAAGGGAGGCTTGGACAATAGGTTTCCTGCTTGGGGAGGTGCTAGCACCTCCCCAGACAGACTTTAGTGTATTGGGGCAGGGAGGGCTGAAAGGAATGAGACATGCCTGGGGCACACAAGGTGTCCCATGCATAGTCCAGTTCAAACCGGTGCTGGGGCACTCCAGCCCCAGTCCTGGCGTGAAACTGGACAAAGGGAAGGGGGTGTAACCACCCCCCTCCCAGGTCCCACCCATAAGGCGTGACCTAGCAGGTAACCCAGCCCCCCAGATTAGTATAAGAGTGGTAGCTGGGCCCCAGGAGATTAGATTATCCTGAACCTGCAACTTGAACAGAAACTCTGGACCTTCGACATTCGACGAAAGAAGAAGACTGAAGAATCTCCCTTGTGGCCAAGGAGTGGCTACCCTGTGCAAACAGGCACCATCAAGAGACTACCCTTTGCTTTGCTGAAGTTCTACGAGGGACCGACTGCAGAGCCCGACCAGAGCCTTGACTTCCAGACTTCTCCGACCCTGATCCACATCCACAGCCGAGCTGAGATCCGTGGAGGCGACGAGAGACGTGGGACCAGCTACCTGGGAAAAGTGGCGAGTATCTTCAAGCGCAGCTTCTGAGGCACCCTCGAAGTGGTGCACCGGGGATTGAGAAGCCCCAACCCCAAGCACCATCTGCACCGAAGATCAGCCCCCCACACTCCACGAGTCCTGCGTGGGGCCCTTCTGCATTTTCCTGCTTGCCGCGTCTGTCCGGTTGCTTGCCCGTTGGCTAGTGGTCTCTGTGACGACGCATCCTGAAATCTTCACTGCTGGTTTGGCTCCTCCAGACTGGCTCCCGCTTCCTTGCAAAGGAGAAGCACCCCAGACCTTCCTGGTCTGCACCAGAAGCAAGTCCTCCGTTCTTCCTGGGTTCCGCTTGCCAAGGCTTGGTGAGTCCTAGTTCGACTTCGACGCCGCCGACAGCAAGAGCCTTCGTGGGACAGCTCGCCTCCTGGTCCTGGTCGTCCTCGACGTCTCCTGGTCCCCGTGGCTGCAGCGACAAGCTTCACCTTCACCTGCAATCTTCACGACATCGCCTGGTTCCTTCCTGGTTCCACGTGGTCACTGGCTAGTGACCTTGACTCTGTCCCTTCTGCTTGCAGGTATCCTCTCTTCTTGATCCCAGCCTTGGGATCCACCGGACACTCTTCACTGACTGCCTGTCAGCAACTTTCCTTCAGGCATCCATAGAAGTCCACGACGAAACCCGACGCAAGTTCACACCTATGCACCCGCAGTCCGTGGGCTAGGTAACTTGGGTACTTCGGTGCTCACAAGGGTAGTGACTATCCTAGGGTCTAGTTTCCGAGTCTCGACTTTCTAGCTATACCAGAAGTGTCCCAAAACTGTTAATTTCTAACTGCTAGTAATTCTATCGACTTTTACGTATTACGCGTGAGTGTTTCCACTCTGCAACTGAATCCCGTGGGCCTCCCACTTCCTAACTGTTGCTAGTGTAGTGTAGCCCCAGCGATTCCCTAGGCCTAGGCCTATCCTATTTCCGTGACAGTGGTCCTTATACCACTTCTTTAGTATATGGTTTGCGTGGCCCCTAGGGCCTAACTGTATTACTTACCTGTGTCACTTAATGTATGCTTAAATAAGACTGTGTTGTACTTACCTCTAATCTCAAAAAGAGTGCTGAGGGTTTGACTAGAATAAATACACTTTATTTTATATATATATATATATCTGTTGTGGTGTCCTTTTATTTGGTATTCAAGGGATTATATATGGTATCACAGCTGGCTTCACATGCCATTCAGAGTTTAGCCTAAGACTGCTCTTGTCCATGCTACCACTAGGATAGCTGGTCTATAAGGTTGACTTTACAACCAATCACCATAAGGTTTGTTTGGACTGATATAAGGTGTACACTAGAACTAGTGACATCATACATCAGGCCAACTTCTCACACTGCTGACGAAAACTTTCCGGATCCAGTCTGACGCCTGGGGATATTCTAAGGTAAGGAATCTTTCACTAACTAATGTCTCTTACAGATATATCGTTACACAAGTAAGTAACTTGTGCATTAGGCTGATTAGATCATTTGTCGTGGTACGTCCCTAGGTGGTAAATGTGACAGTTGCAGATAGCATCCTGTGATGTGTCCCTGAGCAAGTATGCGTTGACTGTGGTGATGGATCCTCGCCTTGTTTCCCAGCTTGTGAGCCCCCGCTTTCTTTATTGTACCCACCTACATTGTATTAGACTCTTCTACATAGATTCTCTGGAGTAAGACTGTTCCGCTCCCAGAGCTACTGTAATGATATTGCACCATGATCTCTTTTTTTCATACTTGAAAATGTTAATAAAAATATATTTAAAACAAATATATATATATTTGAGGCAAATTTTAATGCTCCCTGAATGGTCCCTCATTATAAGCAGAAGCATGAAAGCAATATTCAGAATTGTTTGCTGTCAAAATAAAATGATTACACTAAAAACACGCAACAATAGAAATTATTTCTCTGAGACATCACGCTGTAAAACGGAATTGGTGCATGCCAATATGTAATATTTAAAAGAAGATGAAAATGGAGATACCATGTAATTCCATTATGAGCAACATGAAAATAAAGTAGAGGCCCAATTCTTGAAGAAAGTCATTGACGTGCACCTGTAGCTATATTTCTGATGGATTCTTGTTACTGCGGATTCCTCACCTTTAGAATATTCCCCAGGTACCAGACTGGATCCAGATATTTCTCATTTCAGTACTCCCATGCACCACAGTGTTGCACCATGCGGCTCTGCATAGGCTCCATTCTGCCACAGAAGTGATGGCACGAAACCACATGTAAGCGCCACCTGTGCACGCCAATTTCTGATGGATACATCTGTCTGTGGATTCCTCACCTTTTGGATTCCTCACCTTTTGAATTACCCCTGTGTCAGTATTCCACATAAACTTTTTTTTCTAGCTCTCGCATGTCGACAAGGACGTCAAATTGGCACGGCTCCGCTCACGACTCTGTATGATGTCATCGGAGCCATAAGAAGACTTCGTCAGCATGCTGACGTCCGTTCCCTTTTTTTGACGCCGTCGACACTTAACGCTTTTTTCTGGGACTCTCCATTTTAACATTGTTTCTATCTTCTACTTCGTGTTGCAGTGGAAATGGCTACTTCAAAGAAGTCGGAGTTTTAAGCCCTGCAGAGAGTGTGGGGGTCATATGTTCATCACAGATCCCCACGACGACTGTCTCTGGTGTCTTTCTTTGGACCATGATGTCGAAGGGTGTTTGTGCTGTCGGAAGATGAACCCGAAGGCACTGAAGGAACGTGAGGCGAAACTCTTCATGGCGCGGGCGAGTAAGGAGAAGAGGGGTCGCAGGAGATCTCAGTCGTCGACATCGCATATTTCAAGGTCAAAGAAGCATAAGAGAAAGAGCAGACAAGGGTCTCGGTGACGATCTTCAAAGGGCAGGGCTTCGAGGTGAGCCTCCCCAGTACAGCGGCGTTGTGATATTGATGCCATCTCGCTGTCACCTCCTTCTCGCATGCGACTCAGGGTCACTCTCCGGCACCAAGGGATTCTCCGGCACCCAGGGAGACTTCCCCTGCGGCTTTGCCTGTACCCGCTCTGATATCGCTGGCACTGCAGCTGCAGTCACCCGCACGGCCTAAGATGACTCCAGGCCAGGGTGATTCGGATCCTTTTCCTCCTTTTCCAGTGCCAGGAGCGGATCTTTCGCATTTCCTAAATGCGATGTTTGGCATGTTTGCCAAGGCATCTTATCCTACAAGTGCGCTGTCTGGCCCCGTGGGTCTGCTTGCCTTTAATTTGGGTGTCCCCCAAAAGTATTACCAGGCACCTTTTGTGGCCTTCATGCTGACGGCTCCATCTTGGCAGTTTACGGCGGTGAGGTTTTCGACTCCGATACCTCAGTCTCCTGCTCCGTCTGGTGTTGGGCTGTCGTCTTCCCGGATTCGGGCGGTGCTGTTGCCCTCTTTGGAAGGTCCTCCTTCAATATCGGCGCCGTTGACACCGGCGCCGCCGATCCCGAAGCAGCGTTCCAGGAGAGAAGTGCAAAGACTGCTGGAGGAAGAGGAGTACCAGAACGAACACGAGGAAGGGGAGATCCTCTACTCTGTGGATGACTTCGAGGGCCTTTGGGAGGCCAGTGGCCTGGATACTTTCCCGGAGTGGAAGCATTCTTCTAAAAAGGCCTTGCCTACACAGGACGTTGCATTTATCACTCGGTCATCACGAAGGCCGCTGAGCAGTTGGACCTTCAGTTGCACTCGGCTGAGGTGAAGTTGAATATCTTGACTAAAGTGTTGCATTCTCCTTCCTCTTCTGTTGAACCTCTGCTGCCTTTCAATGAGGCGTTGACGGAGCCGATTATGGAGGTGTGGCAGAAACCCTTGTCTGCCCCTGCAGTATCAAGGTCAGTGGCAAGACGGTATAGACCTGCTCCTGGTGATCCAGCTTTCCTTTCTGCCCATCCTTCGCCAGAAATCTTGGTGGTTCAGGCTTCTTGTACCAAGCAGTCGGCTGGTTCTTTCCCCAGCATCCCGGGATAGAGACTCTAAAAAGCTAGAGCAGTCTGCCAAAAAGGTGTTCTCCTCTGCAAGTATGGCTCTAAAATCAACAAATGCCACGTGTTTGCTAGGAAGGTACATACATGCACTGATGGACTCTGTCAAGCAAATAGCTCCTACGTTACCAGAAGATGACCGTGTTAATTTTTGGAAGCGCTGTTAGACACGCAAGCAGTCGCCCATCAGGTCATTCAGTCAGGCCTGGATACGTCTGACTCGGTCGCCAGGGTGATGGGTTCCTCGGTGGCTACCAGGAGGCATGCCTGGCTTAGGTTTTCAGGTTTCTCTTCAGATATTCTGGCTACTTTGCTCGATCTACCCTTCGATGGATCAAGATTTTTTGGTACAAAGGCGGATTCTGCGCTGCAGCGCTTCAAGGACAGTAGGGCTACTACAAGATCCTTGGGCCTGCAGTCCCAGCCTAAGGGCTACGGATACAAAAGGTATCGGGGCTTTGGGAAGGAGGCTTCCTTTCATGGCCGTAAGCAGCCATAGCAGCAGCTGAACTCTCTGTACAGGTCGTACAGAGAAAAAAGTAGAGTTTGTTTGCGGGAAGCCTCTCGTCAACAGTCTTCCTCCTCCTCCTCCTCCCCTGTCCCCACCACTGGTAGCTCAGGAAAGCAGCTCTAGATCCCCCATCTTGGAGAATGCTGATCCGGTAGGGGGCGGGGTGTCCCATTTTCTGCAAGATTGGAAATCGGTTACTTCAGACCGTTGGGTTTTGAATCTTGTGGAAAATGGGTACACCATACCTTTTAAAGAGTTTCCACCTTCTCTCCCTCTTTGCCAGGGTTTGTGTTCAGAGGACCATTTGCTGCTCTTGCAGCAGGAGGTTCTTGCCTTGCTGCAGAAAGGCGTGATAGAGGTAGTTCCGGAGAAGGAAAGGGATCAGGGATGCTACTCCCATTATTTCCTGATCCCCAAGAAGGACGGCCGGTTGGGAACCGATCCTGGACCTCAGGGCTTTGAATTGTTACCTCACGCAGGAAAAGTTTAAGATGTTGCTGCAGTCGGAAGACTGGATGGTGTTGATCGACTTGCAGGATGCCTATTTCCACATCCCTATTCTGAAGTTGCATCGGAGGTTTAATGTAGGGTTTCAACACCACCAGTTTGCGGTCCTCCTGTTCGGTCTCACTTCTGCACCACAGGTCTTCACGAAGGTGATGGCGGTGGGGGCAGCACACCTCAGAAGGTCGGAGATTCCAGCTTTTCCCTATATGGACGACTGGCTGCTCAAAGCAAGATTGCCAGAGACAGTGCTGCGTCACTTGCAAGTAACAACACAGCTGTTGTTCAACTTGGGTTTCTCAATAAATGTCCCCAAATCTCACCTGGTGCCCTCTCAGTGCAGCCTGTTCATAGGGGCAGTACTGGACACTACTGCATGTTAAGCTTTCCCACCTCCGAAGAGGATTCTTGACATTCAGGAGATGATTCCTTTGTTTCACGATGAAGCGGTTGTTCCCGTCCTGAAGGTTCTATGCCTGCTCGGTCTGGTGGCTTTCTGCATACTGTTGGTCAACCATGCACGCTGGCACATGAGGACACTCCAGTGGTGCCTCTGCAGGCAATGGTATCAGCACAATGGAGATCCCGGGGGAAAAGGTCGGAATCTCCAGAGACACTTCAGTGGAGCTGTCTTGGTGGCGTGTACCAGACAACCTGTCTCAAGGAAAGCCTTTTCAACCTCCTCCACCGTTGGCCACAGTGATCTTGGATGCCTCCACTCTAGGGTGGGGGGCACACCTGGGGGATCTAGAGGTCAAGGGTCTTTGGTCTCCAGAGCAAAGTTTGCTCCACATCAACCTTCTGGAATTGCGGGCATTACGTTTGGCTCTCAAGGCCTTCTTTCCCTCCCTTCGCGGTCAGTCAGTTCTAGTCCTGATTCACAACACTACCGCTATGTGGTATATCAACAAGCAAGGAGGGGTAGGGTCATATTGTCTCTGCAGAGAGGCGCTGCGGCTCTGGTCCTGGGTTCAGATCTACCAGATTTGCGTGATTGTAAATCTTCTGGCCGAGGTGCTGAATGTGCGTGTGGACAGTCTCAGTCGGCAGTACTCCGCCGACCATGAGTGGAGGCTACACCCGGAGGTGATTCACCGCATCTTCAGGTTGTGGGGGTTTCCTCGGGGGACCTGTTTGCCACTCATAAGAACGCGCACTGCCTGTCGTTCTGCAGTCTCCAGTATCCGATGCAGGGGGAGGTGGGGGACGCGTTACAACTGAATTGGAGCTTTCAGCTTCTCTACATGTTTCCTCCCATACCCTTGATTCCTCGGGTTCTGAGGAAGATTTGCCAAGACCGGGCCCAAGTTATATTGATCGCCCTGGATTGGCCAAGAAGGGTGTGGTACACGGATCTTCTTCACCTCGCATGACACCCTCCACTCCGTCTCCCTCCCAGGGCTGACCTCTCGTAGTCGCAGGGGCAGGTTCTAAACCCCACCTCCAGAGCCTGCACCTTGATGACTGGAGATTGAATGGGGCATCCGGAGTTTTTTCGTCCAGGAGACACTCCACCAAATCCATTTATCCCTCTAGATGGGCCAGATTTGTAAAGTGGTGTGGAGAGAGGTCCATTGATCCTTTGACGGCCCATTTATCAGATGTACTTAGTTTTTCACTTTCCGGTTGTGCTGTGGCGACGGTTAAGGACTACTTGTCAACCTTCCTTTGTTTGCTGGACCAGTTTTTGTTTAAGTCCCCCATTGTCATGAGGTTCATTAAGGGGCTCACCAATAGGTTTCATAACTCTCCCTTCATAATTCCTCAGTGAGATTTGAATTTGGTACTTACATTTCTAATGGGGTATCCTTTTCAGCCTCTCCATAGTTGTCCTTTGAGGCTGCTTTCTTTTAAGACTATTTTTCTGGTGAATTTCACCTCGGCCAGGAGGGTAAGTGAGCTGCAGGCGCTTAGTTCTAAGCCTCCTTTTACCACTATCCATGCAGACAAGATGGTTCTTAGAACCAGGGCTGCTTTCCTGCCTAAGGTGGTTTCTCCTTTCCACCTGGGACAGTCTATCACATTGCCTACCTTCTATCCTCCCCCTCACCCTTCCAAGGAGGAGAGACTTCACCGCCTGGACCCTCGGTGGGCAGTCAGCTTCTACCTGGATAGGACAAGAGACTCAAGGTTGGATGATCAGCTCTTCAATGGCTATGTTGGGAAGATGAAGGGTAAAGCCGTCCACAAGAGGACGCTGTCTAGGTGGATCATCTTGTGTATCAAGATATGCTACACCCTGGCCAAAAAGGAGCCACCTGTAGGTATCAGAGCTCATTCTACAAGAGTAAAGTCTTCTACATTTGCTTTGGCTAGAGGTGTCACTGTGGTGGACATTTGTAAGGCGGCAACAAGGGCCTCCCTCCACACTTTTGCAAAGCATTATTGCTTGGATTCTGAGGTGAGGAGGGATGGCCATTTTGCATGATCTGTGCTCCAGGACTTTTTGTTGTGAGTAGGTGGATACCCTACTCCGGGAGCGGGACTGCTGTGGGATTCAGTTCAAAAGGTGAGGAATCCACAGGCAGATTTATCCATCAGAAGAACAAGTTACTTACCTTCGATAACGGCTTTCCTGGTGGATACTGTATTGGCCTGTGGATTCCTCTCTGACCCACCCTCCTCCCCGTTGTCCACCTACGTATACCAAAAAAGTATTCACTGTATGACATTGTTGTTTTCTTTTGTCATTTACTTGCCATATTTTTTGCTGTTAGGAAATGCTTTGGTTTTAGCTTTTTCTCTTTGCCATATACTGTGTATATTTGTACATATGTTGTATACTGTGTATACTTGTAAAATGTTGTCGGTTCACCCATTCGCCTCGAGGGCACAGAGAAAGTGGGTAGACCTGATGTCAGCCCGCCGACGAGGTCTTCCTATGGCTCCGATGACATCACACGGAGTCGCGTGAGGAGCCGTGCCAGTGTGACGTCCTCGTCGACTTGGGTGAGCTAGAAAAAAGTTTCAGTGGAATGCTAGCGCAGGGTTAATTCAAAAGGTGATGAATCCAAAAGGTGAGGAATCCACAGGCAGATACTGTATCCACAAGAAAAAGCATTACCGATGGTAAGTAACTTGTTTGTCATTTACTTTCTATGCACACCTTCAAATGCTGACCTGGAACTCTGGTTCCATTCCATCTGCCTTTCAGCGACTTTCAAAACAAAATCCAGTGTTTCAAGTAACAATGTCCCCTCCTAAACCATGTTGTGACTGTGGAAAACAGATCAATCACAAAGGAGGGACTGAGGGCTTTTCAGACAGGTCGAGCATAAATGCCCTAACAATAATGAAGATACAAAAAGTATGTTGTTCCTAATATCGAGACAAGGTAAAACTGGTTTTATGTGGTCATGAAGTGTAGGAGGATGAGGATTCCTCCTCTTGGAATATAGGGCCCTCACACACCCGGCAAGGTGTCATGCTTCATCATATGGGCTGCTCCTCATCAGGTTGGTGCTGCATTACCTGACGGGCTCCATATGAGGGGTGGTTTTGCAGAGATCTTTTTTTCCAAATGCCATTTGGTGCCATGGGGGTGAGGGGCCTAATTAGTGTAGATGAAAGTGTGGAAGTGTATAACCTGAAAGAAATTTTAAAACAGGTAAGGGAGTACCAGAGAAGACTATTTTAATCATTGGGTCTCCCACCCTGATTAAAAGAAACAAAGGCGCATGTCTGAGATTAAGTCTCCGGTAGGGTGCTCTATTGTGCGGTCAACATGTTTCTCGCCTGGTAGTTAAACAATCTGGTGGCGATTCGTCAGGACCTAATAAAATAAAATCTATATACACGTCGGTAGTTATATGGTGTGATCTACCCTTTTAAACCAACCTAATACATGCTATGTGTGATACCTGATAGCATATGACCAACCTGGTAAAGGAATAAAAACTGTTATTAGAATTAGATGTACCAGTATAAACAAAGCTCTTGTGTTCCCTGTGTGACAAGATCCCAGCACAGAGTGGTGATGACTAAAAACATACGTAACATAAGAGCCATGTGGGTGACTCTCACAAACATTTTATCATGAGGATTACACAGGCGCATCTGGTGGAACACCACCATAGTTGCAGAAGGAATTTATGAGCTCACTCTAGTTGGGTTTCTCTATCTACTTCATCGATACCCGGCAGGCATCTCACAAGGAATTTCCTTGTGTGCTGCATGGTTTGTGGATTAAAAGGAACAAAAATTAGAGCATATCACAAACTATGTGAGTAAGGTGTGTTAAGCAATGCAGGAGTCTTTCAAACTAGTAACGATGTTACTAGGGGTTGATAATAAAATACGGTGAGTAACGGGCTTCGCCGCTACCACGAACAGCCTGAGCATGAGTCGAGTAAGTATTACTTTGCTTCAAAATGACAGTACTAGTATTGGTGTAGGTATAGCATATCTGGTCTATAAATAATCTGAAAACAAATTGTTTGCGGCGGGGCAGTCAGAGCTGTGGGCGTCTAGAGTGATGTTGAGCAGACTAGTTATACAGCGGCTGAGGCGTCCCAATGTATGGGCAAATAATAAAGGTATCTGATCAATACTACCTACAAGAGCACAGTGTATTGTGCCATAGTGTACTTACGTTTTACAAAGTCCGCAAAAGGCCGGCCGACCTACCCTTTTCTGCCGAGATCGGAAGGTGCTGGGACGTCCAGCAGGCTTGTTTAAATACTGTGAGTGACTCAAATGGAAGTAGCGGGAACCTTCCGGTCGATTCACAGTCTGCACTAGACTGTTGCAGCTTTTGCAGAAATACGTGGGGGCCATCTTGGAAGATGTTTAATCCTGGTCAAAAATGACCGCCATCTTGGATTGGTTTTTGAGTTTACCCGGTGGTATGAATCGGTTAGTGCGATTCATTGCGTGTTATATTCTCATGTATGCAAAATATTTGAAAAACCTGGGCTGTGATATAATCGTAAACCCATATTTGTATCAGTGGTGTGAGCCAATCTGTTAGTGTGATTCATTGCGTGTTATATTATCGTGTATGCCTAGGCCTTGATATAGTCCATGTTTGTATCAGTGGTGTGAATCACTCTATGGTTTGCGCTGCTGTATTACCTCATGTATGGTTAGGGGTAGTGATAATACATACTCTGGGGTTAGTTTATTTGTACTGGCATTACAAAACGTTTTGCATTATCGGTTTTTAAGCTTGTCAAGTGTTTAATGTGCTCCAGGGAATACCTTCATTCAACCCTTGTGTGTTGGTTGATAAACGATAGACCCATCTCTGTTCTTTCGCAAACAGGGCTCCTTTGTTAATCTTGGGATTACGCCTCTACTATTACCCATCGCAGGGAGTCAGGTGAATGTTGAAGTTGGGAAAAATGTGTACACATGTTTGTGTTGAGCTTGTGACAGCGGAAATTACTACGATGTTCTGTGATGCGTGTTTTCACAGATCTGGTGGTCATACCTACATACCTTAGATCACATGGGCAGGTGATCATATAGATACAGCTGGATGTATTGCAGTTAGTGTGTGCACGTATTTCCCATGTGAAAGAGTCTGAAAAGGTTATGGTTGTGGTAACTTCGGTGAATGCACATACTGTGCAAGTTCCGCATGGGTAGTGGCCCTGAACTGGCGGCAAGTCCCACAATTGCCGTTGTGACATCTTTTTCTGTCGCTTAGGTCTCGTATGTATTAGCATATCTTTAAGATTATTTGTGCGCATGAATGCAAATCTAGGAATGTCTAAATCCAAGGACACTGTGTTCCTAATGCCCCAGTGTTTTTTAATCACATTCCTGATTTTGTTGGAATCTGGTGTGTAGGTGGTAACACGTGAGAGTGTTAGTTTGTTCTTTCTCTCTAGGTTCAAGTAGAGCCTCGCGGTTGTTGTTCCTAGCTCTGTTTTTTGGAGAGTGCAGTGTTATGTTGTGGGTATTCTCGTCTGCTCAAATTAATAGCCAGTTTGTCTGCCTCAGTTTTGTAATCCTCTAGGCTGCTACAATTTCTTCGCAGTCTCATAATTTGACCAAAGGGTAAGTTCTCCTTTAATGAACGTGGAAGGTGGCTACTAAATAACAGACTGTTGCGGTCTGTAGGTTTTCTGTAGACTGTTGTGCTGAGGTTGCCATTTGTCAATTTGATGATGAGCTCAAGGAAAGGGATCTGAGTGTGAGATATAGAACTGGTAAACCTCAGGTAGGAGTTTAAGGTATTAATCCAGTTACGAAATTCTTTGCAGGTACTCATATCGCCTGAGCAGAAAATTACGATGTCATCAATAAACCTCTTCCAAAGGAGAAGATTGGTGCGGTAGGAGTTTGAATCTTTGAAGATTCATTTCTCTTCAAAAGCTGCCATATATAAACATGCTACACTCGGGGCGAAGTTACTTCCCATGGAAGTACCTTGGGTGTGGTGGTAGAGTTGGCCCTTAAACTCAAAGAAAGTTTCTGTGAGTGGGAGTGTAGTGCATCCGAGAACAAAACTGCTGGGAGTGGAAGAGACCCAGTTGGTACTGTTAAATATCTCCTCTATCACACCCGAGGTGGCCCTCTGGGTTTGCTGCTATAGAGGGCTTCCACACCAAGGGTAACCAACAGATTGATGTCATTAGTGTGTTGAATCTCTGTCATGAGACGTAAAACGTCCGCTGTGTCCTTCAGGTAGGAAGGGGTTTCTTTGTCCAATGGCTGTAGAAAATGGTCGCAAAATGTGTACAGTGGTTCGAGTATTGAATCAATACCCGAGACTGAGTCTTCCTGGGACTGGTGAGGTGCCCTTATGTATCTTTGGCAAGATGTAGAAATAGGGTACGTTGGGGTCATTTTTAATGAAGAAATCTGCCTCTTTTTTTCAACCAGCCTTGGCTTTCTACTGTGAAGACCATAGCTGTAATAGTCTTGGTCAGTCGTGTCATAGGACTACTGGCAATCGGTGAATAGTATTGGCAGTTACTTAGTTGTCTTTGGCATTCTGAGTCATAGTCTTTAGTGGACATGATCACGGTTGCTCTGCCTTTGTCAGCTCTTTTTATAGTAATAGTCGTGTCATTCGCAAGGGAATTGACAGCTGTCAATTCTGCTGTGGAGATATTGTTAAAGTGTCTAGACGTCGTGCTCTTTTCTAAGTCCTTAAGTACAGCTTGCTCGAAAGTGAGCACCTCATTAGGAACCAACCTGCTGTTAGGAGTGAAAGTAGAGGGGTTGCGCAAACCTGAGTCATTTGTCTCGGGTGTTGGTTTCCCATGAAAGAATGCCTTGAGGCGTACCTTGCAGAAGAAATTCTGAATCTCACATTGCTCTCGAAATGTTTCATTTCGAGGGGGTTGGTACATATCCTAGACCTTTCAGTAGGACTTTATTTTCAATGTCTGTCAATACCCTTTGAGCAAGATTAACTATTAAATTCTCCTCTTGGTATAACTCCGAGTCTCCACTATGTTCTATTGTGTTCCTCCCATTGTACTCTTTTTTTTGTTTTTTTGTTGTTGCTGGTTGCCTCTTCTTCGCACGTGCCCTCTGGCCCAGCCTCTGTCTAAAAAAGGTTGGCTGTTGCCGGGTGGGTAGAACTGGGAGAGCCTTGGGGGAACATTGGATACTGTCAAAAGGTAGGCCCTTGGTACTGTAGCATCTGGAATCCAGGGAAACCTTGGCGACCTCCCCTTCTAGGGTTGCTCCCTCCCCAACTCTGTTGGTGGATGAGCCCCTTCTCGTGGTATATGGACTTTCAACTGAGGTGTTACTTGTTCCTTGGGGAAACAAGTCTGCTTTAAGGTATGAGTACACCTTTTCTTGATCAAATCTGCGCATGTCTTTTTGTAACTTGGCGATTTTTTGCTTCATCAGGTATTCCTTGTGCTCAGCAATCTCATTATTTAGCTCAGTCAGTTTCGATTTGAAAGCCGTGATTTGAATCGTGGCCTTGAGTGCGCTCTCTGCTATTTGGATCCTAATAAGCAGCTATCCTTTTAGCTATGTTAATTATAAGGATTAGTAGGTCCCTAGTGCATTTTCATGCTACTAGAGACCATTCTTTTTTGAAGACATCATCTTCAAGGAATAGGAGTGGGAAGTTTTTTTACTAGTAGGCTGTTGGGGGCTATATTAGCCCTTAGATATTCTGTCATCAAGGCGCCGTGTAGTGTGATTTTGACCCATTCGCGTTTCATAGATGTTAGGGTTTGCCAGTCTTCTGTCGCTGCACTTCATGACCACTTAAAACCAGTTTTCCCTTGTCTCGATGTTAGGAACAGCATACCTTTTCTATCTGCAGAAAACAGATGTTAGTAAAGGATCCGCACAAGTTGTGCCTTTGGTATTTAGGCTCAGAGCATGGCTTCAAGTCATGTGATGAGAGTGCACTTGATGGAGCAAGGTCTCGGAGAAAAGAGACTTGCTCGGAATCAATCCGCTCGTTTAACTCACTAACAAGTTATGAATAAAATTGTGTGGAAACTAATATGCAAATCACACGAACATGTGGGTTAGTGAAGCTTGCGTATACATGTACGAACGCGGATAAGATTGAAGAAGAACTAATACCGCTTTAAACAGGAAATCTGTTTTGCGCATGCGTCAACTACATCTACGTAGTATGACGAGTTAATGCTTGGAGGGAAATTCTGGCGCATTAGCAGAAGCTACTGGAGCATTGAGCTCTCCCTTTTCAAGGGTTTATTGGTGATTTTTGTCAAATTTTCGAGTGTTTTAGTGTTGGGACTTCCTTCTGGTGTTGTCAACATGCCTGGCTTGTTTGACAAGTGCCCGGAGTGCGATAGGAAGAAGGCTAAGTCAGACCCACACAAGGTGTGTATAGGCTGCCTTCCCCAGTCCCATGTGCCGGAAGAGTGTGAGATCTGCCACTCGTTCTCAGCGAGGACCCTGAGAGAAAGAATGAAGATTAGGCTCCAAGTCCTGGAGGACAGAAGGCTGAAGGCACAAGGTGGGTCAGGAGGGGCTGGTTCTGCCCATGCTGTGGCCTCTGCGGGGCTCCCCAGGGGCAGGAAGACCGGCAAACGCCCCCATTCTCCACCTGCGTCGATGGCGTCGACTAAGGCTTCGAGAGGGATGACTACGGCCTGTTCGCCGTCTCCCCAGGGCTCTGGGGAGAAGCGATGTCGACGTTCAACGTCGAGGGAGCTGATCAGACCGCCGTCGACGGCATCGTCTGCGTCGACGCCGTCAACGTCGCCGTTGAGACATCGACGTCGAGAGCAGGCCCGGCGTCGGTGCTCACCGTCGAGGGGAGATCGCCGGTCGCCGTTGGTGAAGAGGAGTCGTTCGGCGTCGGGGCGTTCGCCGTCGAGGAGGCGATCTACGTCGAGGAGGCGATCGACGTCGAGGAGGCGATCGACTTCAAGGAGGCGATCGAAGAGGGATTCATCGACGTCGAGGAGGCGCAGGGGGCGCCCGGACACCAGGAGTCCCTCGACGGAGTCCCCAGGCTCGGGGTACTCAGTGGTATATACGCCGCCTCCTCCTCCGCCACTAACGCCACCTCCACCACCTCCTCCTCCTCCTCCTCCTCCTCCTCCTCCTCCTCCACCTCCTTCTCCTCCTGCTATTCCGCCTCGCAGGCCTTCGGGCCCACCACCGGTTCCGACACAATCGGTCTCGTTGCCCAGGTATCCGACGCCGCCGCAGGGAACGCCTAGGCCGCGGCGCCAGGGTAAGCCACCGTCACCGGGTCCGGCGAGGCCGGCGGACAGACCGAAGCCAAGGAGATCGCGCTCCCGCTCCGGACGGAGAGGGAGATCGCGGAGCCGTGGGCGTTCATCGTCAACATCGAGGCGACGCCACAGGAGGCGCAGATCCAGATCACGCACTCGATCATCTGCCAGGGACTTCTCACCGACGCTGTCGGACTCACCCGGGACGAGGGTGTCGCCGGTTGACGATCTGGTCTCCTTCCAGGAGGTACTACTGAGAGGTGCAGCCAAGTTGGGAATCACGGTGACGGTACCGACACCTACGACGTCCGTGATATTCGAGACGCTGCACAAGAAGCACCTGTCTCGCCCCCTGCTGCCTCTCGTGCCGGGACTGGTGGAGCCCGCTATGGAGTTGTTCATCACTCCGGCAGTGACGAAATCCGCTCCCTCCCGGCTTATGAAGAAGTATCGGGCCCCGGACTCGGACCCGACCTTTTTGAGGACAGACCCTAAGCCGGATTCAGTCATCGTGACGGCGGCGAGGAAGCAACATGCTACCACCCCTTCATCGACAGTTCCGGCCGCCAAGGAGAGCCGATGGCTTGATTCGGCGGGCAGGAAGGTCTGTGGGACGGCTGCTACCACCATGAAGGCGGCAAGTGCCGGGGCTCTGTTGGGGCGTTACGACCGTGCCCTGTGGGAGTCTCTCCAGCAGTACGCGGAGCTGCTGCCTCGCGACAAGAGGGAAGACTTCTTGGAGACTTTGCGCGAGGGGATGCTGGTCTCAAACCAGGTGATCAGTGCGGCAGCGGATGTGTCCCTGCTGGCGGCGCATGGTTACAGTCATGGCGTCCACCAACGACTTCACGCGTGGCTTCGTCTTACCTCGCTCAAGCCGGAGGCTCAGCATAGAGTGGCCAATCTGCCTTTCTCGGGGGAAACCCTGTTCGGCCAGCATGCGGACGACAAGAAGGCGGAGACCCTGACGGCTGTCGGGTTGGAGAAGCCAGAAAAGAAGAAACGCCCATTCCAGAGACGGTTCGGGTCTGCGGGCAGAGGGCGTGGCCAGGCCTCGGGACAGCAGCAAAACCAGCAGCAGCAGTTCCGTAAACCCTTCCAGAAACGCCAGAAGGGTAGAGGGGGCCAGCAGTCCGCTACGGCTACTAAGGGCCCGGCCGGGTCGCGGCCCTGAGCATCTACTTCCCCTGCAACCGTTACCCACTCCAGTGGGGGGAAGCATTCCATTTTTTCCGGCAGAGTGGAGAAAAATTACTCAGGACAAGTGGGTGCTGAATATTGTTTGCAATGGATACAGTCTTCGGTTCATCAGGCCGCCTACAGCGATTCCGCCGGTAAGCTCGCGGTATCAACTGCGAGAGCTCCAGGCGGAGGCAGACATCCTGTTACGGAAAAAGGCGGTGGAAGACGTACCTCTGTCTCAAAGGGGAAGAGGTCTGTACTCTCGTTTCTTCCTGGTTCGCAAGAATGACAAGAATGAGTTCAGGCCCATTCTGGATTTGCTGCAAGCAAACAAATGGATTCGCAGAGAGAAGTTTCATATGCTGCCATTGCATCAGATTTACCCTCAGCTGCAACAGGGAGACTGGCTCTGTGCCATAGACCTGCAAGATGCGTACTTCCATGTGCCCATTGCACGGAAACACAGGAAGTTCCTGCGATTCCAAGTCGGCGCCAATCATTATCAATACAAAGTACTGCCATTCGGGCTAAAGTCTGCTCCCAGGACCTTCTCGAAGTGCATGGCAGTGGTAGCGGCGCACCTGCGAAGGAACAAGGTGTTTGTCTACCCGTACCTGGACGACTGGTTGATCAAGGCCTCATCTTTTTCAGAAGCGCTGGCGCACTTCCGGAGGACGTGCGCTCTCTTGAACAAGCTGGGGTTACACATCAACATGTCCAAATCTGTCCCGACTCCGGTCCAGTGCATACAGTACTTGGGCGGCCTCCATCGATACGCGGTCAGCAAGCGTGTCTCCTTCGGAGGAGAGACGGTTATCGCTCCTTCGGAAGGCTCAGGACCTCCTGGCCGCTCCATCGGCGACAGTGAGGAAGGTGTCTTCACTGCTGGGGTCGATGGCCTCCTGTCTCTTCCTCACTCCGCACGCACGGCTGCACATGAGACCACTGCAGGAGTGCTTGGAGGATCAATGGGATCAGAGATCAGGCTCTTGGGACGACAAGGTCCGGCTGTCTCTACATGCTCTTCAGTCTCTGAGATGGTGGTGTTCGGCGGAGAATCTCCTCAGGGGGGTTCCCTTCCACAAGGACATTCCCGAGACGAGTATCATGACGGATGCGTCTCTCCAAGGTTGGGGAGCGCACTCCGGAGACTTACAGATACAAGGAAAGTGGTCCCCGTGGAGTCGACATACCACATCAATTTCCTGGAACTCAGAGCCGTGTACTTGGCATTGAAGGCCTTCCATCCGTCCTTCCAGACCAACTCGTTGCTGATACAGACGGACAATACAACCATGATGTATTACCTCAACAAGCAAGGGGGGTCGAGATCGCGCACTCTGTGTCGCAGGAGGCGCAGGCGATCTGGTGCTGGCTTCTGGCCCGGGGACTGATGATCACGGCCACGCATCTGCCGGGGGTGCAGAATGTTCAGGCGGACGCGCTGAGCAGGCTGCTTCAGGAGAACCACGAATGGGTCATAAACGACGAGGTACTAGGAGAAGTCTTCGCAAGGTGGGGAACTCCAGACGTAGATCTGTTCGCCACCGCCAAAAACAGCAAATGCCGAGACTTCGCATCCAGGTACTACCAGGAGGGGACGCTGGGGAATGCGCTATGGATCGACTGGTCGAACAGCTTTCTGTACGCTTTTCCACCCATTCCCCTGATTCCGGCAGTGCTCATCAAACTGTCCATGTCCGTGCCCTTCACAGACTTCCTTCTTTCAGATCCCTGTGATCAAGGATTTTTTGGAAGGCTTGAAGAAGGTGTTCCCTCCGGTCAGACTTCCCTCTCCTTCCTGGGAATTGAATGTGGTGCTGTCCAGATTGATCAAGGAGCCTTTTGAACCTATTCACAAGGCTTCGTTGCAGCACCTGTCCTGTAAGGCGGCGTTCCTAGTGGCCATTACATCGGCCCGCAGGGTGAGTGAACTTCAGGCGTTGTGTTGCCGAGAACCTTATACTGTGTTTCATGCTGCTAAGGTTGTTATGCGTACTCACCCTAAATTTCTTCCTAAGGTTATATCTGATTTTCATGTCAACCAGACCATAACTTTACCTACGTTTTTTCAGAATCCTTCTTCTCCAGCGGAAAGGTCTCTACATTCCCTGGACGTTAGGAGGGTGTTGAAGTTTTATCTTGATAAGACCAAAGATATTCGTAGGTCAGACCAATTGTTTATCAATTATGGATCAGTCAGGACCGGTCTTGCTACCTCCAAACAGTCCATCTCTCAGTGGATTGTGTCCTGTATACAGCTGTGTTACCAAAAGGCTAATAAGACCTTAGGGGGTAAACCTAAGGCTCATTCCACCAGGGGCAAAGCTGCCACGACTGCTTTGCTGCGTAATGTTCCGATTGCAGAAATCTGCAAGGCGGCCACTTGGAAGTCGGTCCATACCTTTGCTGCGCATTACTGTCTGGACGCGGATGCCAGGGCAGATGCTCAGGTTGGGCAGGCTTCGCTGCGAAATCTGTTTGCACAGTAGTGGTATTATTTTGTAATCTTCTCCACCGCCGTTTTTGTGTGGGGATGGGCTTGCCATTCTATTCACTAGATTATGACTATACACAGAGATCCCCTACTACAAAAGGAGTAGTTTCTTTTCTGTAACTCCAGTTCTGTATTAGGGGTATCTCTGTTATAGTCATAAGCGCCCGCCCTCCTCCCCGGTGGAGAGATGAATGTTAATATAAGGAATGCTACAGGTCTGGCGTGCTACGCCTTCAAAAAGAACTGAAAGTAAAAGTGACCTGCTGTGCATTCTGGGATACTGGAAAAGTCCTGGAAAGTTTTCTTAAAGGCACAGTATCCTGTTCTGAGCCACATAATGGCAGCCTATGAGGCTTGTCTGTCCATTCCTTCCTCTCTATCATTCCAGAGGCTTTTGCTGGAAGAGGCAGGTTTTTCTTTGTGGAAAAAGCTGGACAGGCAGTGCTGTTGGTGGTTGTTTTTGAAATTCTTTCTAGTTGAAGTACTGGACAGTGTAGCCTGTGGATATAGGCTGCATTATCTGTCTTTGAAATTCTCTCTTAAGTGTAGATGCAGGTCTGCATGGCTTGACAACTTAAGAGATTATTTTTATTGCTCCGGGGTCCGCGCACAAAGGCGGGACTATTCACTAGATTATGACTATAACAGAGATACCCCTACTACAGAACTGGAGTTACAGAAAAACTACTCCTTACGTTTAATAAATAAAATGGGATAGAGTAGAGGTGGGTGGTATACAGTGGAAACACTTTTTCTCAGAAAACACCTGTCTCTTGACTTTTATCATTAGTGCATATTTGGGCCTTTCTCGCATACCTGGATGAGCTGAATGACGCAAAGTCTGCGCATGCCCACTGAGTGAAGCCATGAAGGTCAATGACAGAGCAGTTGAACGGAAGCCAAGATCGAGTGCTACAGCCTGGGAACGGATAGTGCAGAGTTCAACAGTGAAAAGTTCTATTCATCATAATGTTTTAATGTTGCAATATTGATACATGTAGTATATGGGAATAACATTTATAAATAAAAAGTAAGGGGTTGGGTTTATGGACAATGGTTTAACTGAATTTTGAGACATGTAAGCATGGTGTGATGAAGACCCCCGTCCCCTTCGCCGGACCAATCAAATTTTGTATTTTCCCGATATTGAAACATTAATGTGTGGAACATGCAGAACGAAAGGTATAATTAAGATTGCTTCAGTTAGTCAGATGATGATTTGCTGTTTGCAGGGAAGAAGACTTGCTGAATGCTGGGGAGAGAAGCTGACGCTGTGAGATGCTGGGTTGCTGATGAAGAATTGATCGCAGAATCTGAAGCAGAACTTTTTATCCTAAATTAATTTGGGTTAGATTTGAAGATTGCGGAAGAATCTACACGTTAGTGATAGATTCCTTACTGTAGAAATCCCCAGGCGTCAGACTGGATCCGGAAAGTTTTTCGTCAGCAGTACCCCTGCGCGTCGGTAAGTGGCGTTGTGCGGCTCCGCGTCCGTCACTGGCGTCTTAAGCACCGAGATGACATCACAGAGACTACTTAGGCGCCACCCATGCGCGCTGACATCAGTTCTTTCTTTTTCCGCGCCAGCAAGCGCAGATCCGGTTAGAGCACGTACCCTAGTCACTTTTTGACTGACTTTTTTAGACTTTTTGTCTCTACTTCTTTTGAGTCTTGACTCCTGGTGCCATGTAGGGATGCCTGGGTTTAAATGCTGCGGGGCCTGTCACCGTACGATGTCAGTGGCCGACCCCCATGGCGTCTGTCTCTACTGTCTGGAGCGCGACCATGACTCTTGGTCATGCTCTGACTGTCTTGCCATGGCTCCGAAGGCTTTGCGGAAGCGGTCCCGAAAGCTGCTGGAGGCCAGGCAGTCGTCTCCGCGCCGTTCGAGGTCCAGGGGTCGCTTGAGGGACCGACCGCAGAGCCATCATCATCGCTCCTCAGGGTCAAAGTCTTCACCCTCAGAATCGGGTAAGACACGTCACAAAAAAAAGTCGAAGAAGCGTGTTCGCTCTCTGACATCCCCCCGTCGGTCTCCGGACGAGGGGGCCAGGGGTCCTTCCCCTGCGGCTCTTTTGGAGCCTAGGAGTCCCGCGGCCTACCCGCCCTATCCAGGTCCATCGGCGACTCCGGCCCAGGTGCAAGAGTTTCTTGCTGCCATGGACCGCCTTTTCAGGCCTAGGGCTCCCGCCGTCGGGCCCCGCGGTCCCTTTTGAGAACCCTTGGTGGCCACCGGCGCCGCGGGCGGCTCTGGCCCTGCGCACCCCCTGCGGCTCCGTTCCCAGTGCCGCCATGGGTTCTGTTCGTCCCAACTCCGCCCTTGCCTAATTTGGACATGGAGCCGGATCGGCAGTGACCGGCGCCGTGCCCGGTGCTGGTCCCGGCACTGTTGGAGCCTTTGTTTTCCCCTGTGCCTCCCCCGCCGCCTGTGCCTCGGGCTGTGGAGGAGGGGGATGACTGGGAGGGGTCAGAGGACCCTCTTGCACGGCAGTGCGAGTCTGAACATGAGTGGGCGGAGGACTCGGAAGATGCAGGTGGCCTTGACCTCTCCTCTGAGCCTGGATTTATGTCTCCTCCCGCTGTCATGGAGAAGGGCGCCACATATACTGTGGTGCTCCGTAGAGCAGCTGAGGCACTTGACCTTGATCTGCCTACTGTCACTCCAAAGACGAACCTCCTTACTGAAGTGTTTCAGCCGGCGTCAAGTTCTGTGGAACCTCTGCTTCCGTTTAATGAGGCCTTGATGGATGTTTTGAGGGGCACCTGGTCTAGGCCAGCCACAGGGGTTCCGGTGGATAAGAATGTGGCCAAGCGTCCTCGCCCGGCACCGGGTGACCCGGCCTTTTTGACAAATCATCCGACTCCGGAGAGCCTGGTCGTTCAGGCCTCCACTTCCCAAAGTGCGTTCCCTACTGCCCCGCCGGATAAGGAATTGAAAAAGCTGGAGCATTTTGGCAAGAAGTTATTTTCCTCTGCCAGTTTGGGGCTGCGGTCAGTCAACACCGCATGCCTCTTGGGCCGCTACTCTCACGCTGTGTGGGACACAGTGGCGCAGACACTGCCCCAGTGCCCGGAGGAGGTTCGGGCTATACTTTCCCAAGCTGTTGCGGAGGGGAAGGATGCCGCAAAGATCGCCATTCGGTGTTAGCTGGACACCGCGGATTCTTTAGGGAGAGCGATCTCCACAACAGTGGCCCTGCGTCACTATGCCTGCCTGCGGTCCACTGGGTTTTCGGGGGATGTCCAGAGTTCCCTCATGGACATGCCTTTTGATGGTACTCGTCTGTTTGGCGAAAAGGCAGAGAGTGCACTGGAGCGTTTCAAGGACTCTCGGGCTACGGCCAAGTCCTTGGGTCTCTCCACCACACGCCTGGCCATGTCTAACTTTCGTCCCTTTCAAGACGAAGGTAGGGGCGCCCCTGCACGCTCGTTCAGCCAGAAGCCTGCGCAAAACCAAATTCAGCACGGCTGTGGGCGTGGAGGCCGCCGTGGCGGCACAGGGGGTCAGCGTGCGAGTCAGTCCACCTCCGCTCCCGCAGCATCCGCCTCAAAGCCTTCCTAGTCCGAGCTTTGGGGTGCACCCCACGCCGGTGGGCGGCAGGAACCGACATCACCTTCCCCACTGGCATTCTGTCACTTCAGACAGATGGGTGCTGCAAATCGTCCAGAGGGGTTACTCCCTCCCCTTCAAGTCTACGCCCCCAACCATGCCACCTCGGTTCCACCGCATGTCGGGGGATCACTTTGCGCTTCTCCAACAGGAAGTCACGGCCCTCCTGGCCAAGGGGGCCATTGAACTCGTTCCTGGGCCGGAAGTAGGACGTGGTTCTTATTCCCACTACTTTCTGGTCCCCAAGAAGGACAAAGGGGGCCTGCACCCCATCTTGGACCTCAGAAACGTCAATCGCTTCCTCCGGAAGGAGAAGTTCAAGATGTTGACTCTGGCTCAGATATTGGCTGCCCTCGACCCTGGAGACTGGATGGTAGCGTTGGACTTGCAGGACGCATATTTTCACATTCCCGTCCTGCCGGCCCACCGGCGTTACCTGCGGTTCACGGTAGGCCAGGAGCATTTTCAGTTTGCCGTGCTCCCCTTAGGCCTTACCAGCGCCCCTCAGGTGTTCACGAAAGTGATGGCAGTGGTCGCAGCTTATCTTGCAGGTCAGGGGTGTCAGTCTTCCCCTACCTCGACGACTTGTTGTTGAAGGCGGGCTCGCCCCAGACAGTCGTCACCCACCTTCAGACTACAGCCGACCTCCTGCATTTGATGGGGTTCTCCATCAACGTGCCGAAGTCGCACCTGAGTCCCTCTCAGAAGCTCCCCTTCATCAGAGCGGTTCTAGATTCGACACGGTTACGGATTTATCCTCCCGAGCAGCGAGTCCGGGATATTCAGGCTATGATTCCGATCTTTCAGCCTCTATCCCGGGTTTCAGTCAGGATGACCCTCCGGCTCCTGGGCCTGATAACCTCCTGCATCCTGCTAGTGCAACATGCCAGATGGCATATGCAGGCTCTGCAGTGGGACCTGAGGTTCCAGTGGGCACAACATCAGGGCAACCTGTCCGATCATGTCCAGATCTCGGAGGGCACTGCACGACAATTGCAGTGGTGGCTCACAAATCGAGATTGGGTCAATGACAGATCCCTCTCCCTTCCCCAACCGGAGCACGCAGTGGTGATGGATGCGTCCCTCCTGGGATGGGGCGGCCACTTGGGAGAGGCGGAGAACAGAGGCCTCTGGTCTCCGGTGGAATCCCGGCTCCATATCAACCTTTTGAAGCCTCGGGCGATCTGTCTTGCACTGAAGCCGTTCCTTCCCTCTGTCCGGGGAAGTGTGGTGCAGGTGTTCACGGACAACACCACCACCATGGGGTATTGCAACAAACAGGGCAGGGTGGGGTAGTGGACCCTATGTCAGGAGGCTCTGCGCCTCTGGACATGGCTCGAACATCAAGGCATTACCTTGGTGGTTCAACACCTGACAGGTTCTCTGAACGCCAGGGTGTACGAACTCAGCCGCCGGTGCTTGACGGATCACGAATGGCGTCTTCACTCGGATGTGGCGCAAGGTCTCTTTCTGCAGTGGGGAGAGCCTTGGTTAGATCTATTTGCCACCGAACAGAACGCGCAATGTCATCAGTTCTGCGCATTGGAATTTCCAAAGTGGCACTCGGTCGGCGACGCTTTTCGTCGCGAGTGGAGTTACGGTCTGTTGTACGCCTTTCCGCCTATACCACTTCTGCCCAGAGTGCTGAAGAAGATTTGTCGCGACCGGACCAAAGTCATCCTTGTGGCTCCAGATTGAGCACGAAGATACTGGTATCCTGAGCTACTCAGCATGGCGATCAATCCCCCGATCCGTCTACCTCTTCGGTAGGATCTTCTGTCGCAGCAGCAGGGGACGGTCCTCCACCCAAACCTGTCCAGCCTTCACCTCCATGCATGGAGATTGAGCGTCGACAGTTGACAGCTTTCGATCTTCCTCCCGAAGTCTGTGATGTCATTCTGGCAGCCAGGCGTCCCTCCACTAAGACAGTATACGCCTGCCGGTGGAACAAAGTTTGTGGCATGGTGCACAGCAAAGTCTGTGGATCCCCTGTCTGCCCGTCTTTCTGAGATCCTTCTGTTCCTACCATCCTTGGCCCAACAGGGCTGTGCTCTGGGCACTATCAAAAGTTATCTTTCGGCCATCTCTGCCTTTCTAAGGCTTCCAGATCAGCCTTCTCTCTTTAAGTGCCCGGTTGTTAACCGTTTCCTGAAAGGCATTACACACACGTTTCCTCCCGTGCCTTTCATAATGCCTCAATGGGACTTAAATCTTGACTTGACCTATCTGATGCGAGCTCCTTTTGAGCCCCTTCATAACTGTCCTTTACGTCTTCTCACTCTAAAGATGGCTTTCCTGGTAGCTATCACCTCTGCCAGAAAAGTGAGTGAGCTCCAGGCTCTTTCTTCTAATCCTCCTTTCCTTTCTGTTCATCCGGACAAGGTGGTTTTAAGGACCCGTCCTTTCTTGCCAAAGGTTGTCACGCCCTTCCACATCAAGTAGACCATCACTTTGCCCACCTTCTTTCTGACACCGCATCCTTCAAAAGAGGAAGAGAGGCTCCACCGTCTGGACCCAAAACATGCGCTCTCGTTCTATCTGAAGCGCACACAACAGTTCCGGGTGGGTGACCTGCTCTTTATTGGCTACGTGGGTGCCAAAAAAGGTCGGGCCGGGCACAAACGAACCATCTCTCGGTGGGTCGTTTTGTGCATCAAAGCATGTTACTCGTTGTCTAAGAAGGAGCCTCCTGTGGGGCTACGTGCCCATTCTACCAGGGCGACGGCAGTCACTACTGCCTTGGGACGCAGCATTCCCTTGCAGGATATTTGTCAGGCAGCTACGTGGGCTTCGCTGCACACGTTTACCAAGCATTACTGCCTTGACAGTCAAGTTCGGAGAGACGGCTACTTTGGCCGTTCTGTTCTCCGTGACTTTCTGGTGTAATCTATTTGCAGACCCGCCACCGGGGTTGGTATTGCTGGGGTATCAATTCCACGGTAAAGAATCTATCACGAACGTGTCTCTTTCAGATACACAAGTTACTACTTGTGTAACGATTGTAGGAGAGTAGGGTCTGCTTTCTATGTTCACCCCCACTTTTTGCTTTTGCTTTACTGGTTTTCGACTTAGATGTGGCTGTGGGCCTGCTAATCAGACCCACAGCCCAGCTGTTCTCTCTCTAAATTCATACTATGTACTTTAGGTACATAACCCAATTGGTAAGGATCACCTTATAGGTCCCTGTACAGTGTACCTTAGGTACCCAGGGCCTAGGTGTACCCTTGGCCAACCAGGGTCTGCAGCATGTATTATGCCACCCCTGGCTGGCCTTCCATTATGACACAACTGGTTGATCACTCAGCTGGGGCAAGGTCGTGTAATCACCCCTTGCTTAGGCATAGTATTACTATGCCTACCTTATATATAGACACATGGGTAACCTATCAGTCACTCCTATGGCAGGCCTTAACAATCCTGAAGGCAGAGTGCTTGGTAACATGTGAGATGGTGCTCTAGCATGAGCTGAGCCTGTCTGCATATTTCGGAACCATGTCTTTATAGCTGTTCTATTATATGGCCTACCATATACTCTTAAAGTGCCTTATAATCCTCGCGGTTATGGTAACTATGGTTTGGCTTCATCGAAACATGTTGTGTAAGGTGTCTAACACTGTGGAATACTACCCCCACACCATTTCTGGTGGTGAGGATAGTATTCCCCCCTTCTAGAGGGAGAAGCCATGTTAAAATCCTACTACCCGGTTAAAGTTAACCAGAGCCCCAGCATCACAAAATGGATGCTGCTGCCACAGACACAAGTGTGACCTCCTGCTGCTGGGAGTCCTTCCAGCGAGGGAGGCTTGGACAATAGGTTTCCTGCCTTGGGAGGTGCTAGCACCACCCTAGACAGGACTTAGTGTATTGGGGCAGGGAGGGATGAATGAAACGAGACACTGCCTGGGGCACACAAGGTGTCCCATGCATAGTCCGGTTCAAACCGGTGCTGGGGCACTCCAGCCCCAGTCCTGGTGGGAAACTGGACAAAGGGAAGGGGGTGTAAACACCCCCCTCCCTGGTCCCACCCATAGGAGGGACCTAGCAGGTAAACCAGCCCCCCAGATTAGTATAAGAGTGGGAGCTGGGTCCTTAGGACTTTGGATTATCCTGATAACTGAAACTTGAACAGAAACTCTGGACCTTCGACATTAGGCTACGGAAGAAAACTGAAGAATCTCCCTTGTGGCCAAGGAGTGACCACCCTGTGCAAACAGGCACCATCAAGCGATCTGCCGTTTGCTTTGCCCAACGTTCTACGAGGAACTGACTGCAGAGCCCGACCAGCGCCTTGACTTCCAGACTTCTCCGACCCTGATCCACATCCACAGCAAAGCTGAGATCCGTGGAGGTGACGAGAGACGTGGGACCGGCTACCTGGGAAAATTGGCTACTTGCTTCCAGCGCAGCTTCTGAGGCATCCTCGAAGTTGTGCTCTGGGGATTGAGAAGCCCCAACCCCGAGCACCATCTGCACCGAAGATCAGCCCTCCACACTCCACGAGTTCTGCGTGGGGCCCTTCTGCATTTTCCTGCTCGACGCGTCTGTCCGGTTGCTTGCCCGTTGGCTAGTGACCTCTGCGACGACGAACCTTTGACTTTCCACCGCTGGTTTGGCTCCTCCAGACTGGCCCTTGCTTCCCTGTGAAAGACAAGCACCTCAGGCCTTCCTGGTCTGCAACAGAAGCGAATCCTTCTTTCTGCGTGGGTTGCACTTGCCAAGGCTTGTTGTGTCCAAACTCGACATCGACGCCGCCGACAGCAAGAGCCCTTGTGGGACAGCTCGCCTCCTGGTTCTGGTTGTCCTCGACACCTCCTGGTACCCGTGGCTCTGCGACAAGCTTCACCTCTTCACCTGCATCTTCACAACATCGCCTGGTTCCTTCCTGGCTGGTGACCTAGACTCTGTCCCCTCTGTTTGCAGGTATCATCCTTCTTGATTCCATCCTTGGAATCCACCGGACACTCTTCACTGACTGCCTGTCAGCATCTTTTCTTCAGGCATCCATAGGAGTCGACGACGAAACCCGACGCAAGTTCACACCTATGCACCCGCTGCCCGTGGCTTAGGTAACTTGAGTACTCCGGTGCTCACAAGGGTATTGACTATCCTAGTGTCTAGTTTCCAAGTCTCTAACTCCTAGTTCCTTCCGAAGTGTCCTAAAACTCTTAATTTCTAAACATTACTAATTCTATCGACTTTAACGCATTACGCGTGAGTGTTTCCACTCTGCACCTGAATCCCGTGGGCCTCCCACTGCCTAGTAACTGATAGGATAGTATAGCCCCAGCGATTGCCTAGGCCTAACCTGTGTTCGTGACAGTGGTCCTTATACCACTTACTTAGTATATGGTTTGCGTGGCCCCTAGGGCCTAACTGTATTACTTACCTGTGTGACTTAATGTATGCTTAAATAAGACTGTGTTGTACTTACCTCGAATCTCATAAAGAGTGCTGAGGGTATTTTGACTAGAATAAATACATTCTATTTTTATATATATCTGTTGTGGTGTCCTTTCATTTGGTATTCAAGGGATTACAAATGGTATAACAGCTGGCTTCACATGCCATACAGAGTTTAGCCTAAGACTGCTCTTGTCCATGCTACCACTAGGATAGCTGGTCTATAAGGTTGACTCTACAACCAATCACCATAAGGGTTGTTTGGACTGATACAAGGTGTACACTAGAATTAGTGACATCATATATCAGGCCAACTTCTCACAACCGCAGTACCACCGCATGTCATGGGATCACTTGAATCTTCTGCAGGAGGAAGTTACGGCCCTCTTGGCCAAAGGGGCCATCGAGCGCGTTCCTGGTCCAGAAGTAGGTTGTGGTTGTTATTTCCACTACTTTCTGGTTCCCAAGAAGGGCAAAGGGGGCCTACGCCCTATCTTGGACCTCAAGAGCGTCAACACCTTCCTCCGGAAGGAGAGGTTCAAGATGCTCACCTTAGCACAGGTTTTGGCTGCCCTAGATCCTGGAAACTGGATGGTAGCATTGGACGCTTATTTCCACGTCCCCGTCCTGCGGGCCCACCGGCGTTACCTGCAGTTCACGGTGGGCCAGGAGCATTTTCAGTTTACCGTGCTCCCTTTCGGCCTCACCAGTGCCCCTCGGGTGTTCACGAAAGTGATGGCGGTGGTCACAGCTCATCTGCGCAGATTGAGGGTTCTAGTCTTCCCCTATCTCGACGACTGGTTGTTGAAGGCGGGCTCGCCCCAGGCAGTCGTCTCCCACCTCCAGACTACGGCTGACCTCCTGCATTCTCTGGGGTTCTCCATCAATGTGCCGAAGTCGCATCTGAGTCCCTCCCAGAAGTTCCTCTTCATCGAAGCAGTTCTGACTCGGAGCAGTTCCGGACTTATCCTCCGGAACAGCGGGTCCGGGATATTCAGGCCCTGATTCCCATCTTTCGGCCTCTATCCCGGGTTACGGTCAGTTTGGTCCTGCGGCTTCTGGGTCTGATGGCCTCCTGCATCCTACTGGTACATCACGCCAGGTGGCGGATGCGGGCTCTGCAGTGGGACCTGAAGTTTCAGTGGTCCCAGCATCGGGGCAACCTGTCTGACCGTGTCTTGATCTCGGAGGGCACTGCAAGACAGTTGCAGTGGTGGCTCACGGACCGCGATTGGGTCAGTGGCAGATCCCTCTCCCTACCCCAACCGGAGCATGTCGTAGTGACGGATGCGTACCTTCTGGGATGGGGGGGCCACATGGGAGAGGCGGAGATCAGAGGACTCTGGTCTCCGGCAGAGTCTCAGCTCCATATCAACCTTTTGGAGCTGACAGCGATCCGACTTGCACTGAAGGCATTCTTTCCCTCTGTCCGGGGATGTGTAGTACAGGTGTTCACGGACAAAACCACCGCCATGTGGTATTGCAACAAACAGGGCGGGGTGGGGTCGTGGACCCTTTGTCAGGAGGCTCTGCGCCTCTGGACATGGCTGGAACATCAGGGCATCACCCTGGTGGTTCAACATCTGACGGGCTCTCTGAACGCCAGAGCAGACTAACTCAGCCACCGGTGCATGATGGATCACGAATGGCGTCTAAACTCGGACGTGGCGCAAGGCCTCTTTCGGCAGTGGGAATAGCCTTGGTTAGATCTATTCGCCACCGAAGAGAACGTGCAATGTCAGCAATTCTGCACGTTGGAGTTTCCAAGGCGGCACTCGCTCGGGGACACCTTTTGTCGCGAGTGGAGTTGTGGTCTGTTGTACGCCTTTCCGCCTATATCACTTCTGCCCAGAGTGCTGAAGAAGATCAGGCGAGACCGGGCCCAAGTCATCTTGGTGGCTCCGGATTGGGCACGAAGGTACTGGTATCCCGAGCTGCTTAGTCTGTCGATCGATCCCCCGATACGACTGCCTCTTCAGGAGGACCTTCTGTCGCAGCAGCAGGGGACGGTCCTCCACCCGAACCTGTCCAGTCTCCACCTCCATGCGTGGAGATTGAGCGGCGACAGTTGATGCCATTTGACTTGCCTCCTGAAGTCTGTGATGTTATTCTGGCAGCCAGGCGTCCCTCCACAAAATCGGTATACGCCTGCAGGTGGAACAAATTTGTGGCATGGCGCACAGCAAAGGCTTTGGATCCCCTTTCCACCCATCTTTCTGAGGTTCTCCTCTTTCTTTTTTCCCTGGCCCAGCAGGGCTCTGCTCTGGGCACTCTCAAAGGTTATCTTTCAGCTATCTCTGCTTTCTTACGGCGTCCTGATCAGCCTTCTCTTTTCAAATCCCCTGTTTCTCGCTTCTTTAAGGGCATTACTCACATGTTTCCTCCTGTCCCTTTCATAATGCCTCAGTGGGATTTGAATCTGGTATTAACGTATCTGATGTGCGCTCCCTTTGAGCCACTTCATAATTGTCCTCTTCGTCTCTTGACGCTTAAGACTGCTTTCCTGTTAGCCATCACCTCTGCTAGAAGGGTAAGTGAGCTCCAGGCTCTCTCTTCTAAGCCTCCTTTCCTTTCTGTCTATCCGGGCAAAGTTGTTCTCAGGACTCGTCCTTCCTTTCTTCCTAAGGTGGTGACTGCCTTTCACATCGGGCAGTCTGTAACGTTGCCCACCTTCTTTTCGCATCCCTTGAAAGAGGAAGAGAGGCTCCACCGTCTGGACCCAAAACGGGCGCTGTCCTTCTATTTGGACTGCAGCAAGCAGTTCCGGGTGGATGACCAACTCTTTGTCGGTTACGTGGGCGCTAAGAAGGGACGAGCGGTGCACAAACAAACCATCTCTCGGTGGGTCGTTTTGTGTATCAAGGCCTGTTACTCCTTAGCTAAAAAGGATGCCTTCTGTAGGGCTGAGGGCCCATTCCACTCGGGCCACAGCGGTGAACACTGCCCTGGGCCGGGGAGTCCCCTTGCAGGACATTTGTCAGGCAGCAACGTGGGCCTCGCTGCACACGTTTGCCAAACATTATTGCCTGGACAGCCAAGTCCGGAGAGACGGCTTCTTTGGCCGTTCTGTTCTCCAGGACTTTCTGGTGTGATCTTGGTTCGCAGACCCACCAACGGGGTCTGTATTACTGGGGTATCTATTCTAAGGTGAGGAATCTAACGTGTTTCTTTCAGATGAACAAGTTACTTCCCTTCGGTAACAATATATCTGTAAGAAACATTAGTTAGATTCCTCACCGACCCACTCATCCTCCCCGTTCTGCGAACCGATATCTAGGGTTGAGGTCCTCCCTTTCAGGGCCCTAGAAATTTTTGCCACCAGTGTCGGTCTCTTGCATGGCTCTGTGTTCCTGGCGCGGAAAGCTATGTACAAGAACTGATGTCAGTGCGCGAGGGCGGTGTCTAAGTACTCCGACGTCATCCTGGCGCACGCCGACGATGATGTACGCGGAGCCGCAGATGACGCCTAGCGACGCGCAAGGGTATTGCTGACGAAAATCTTTCCGGATCCAGCCTGACGCCTGGGGATATTCTAAGGTGAGGAATCTAACTAACTAATGTTTCTTACAGATGTATTGTTACCGAAGGTAAGTAACTTGTTCTTTGGGGATTGTTTGTGCACTTGGCATGTTTCCTGTCGCCCTGGCTATTTCCAACGCATGGCTCAGATTCTAGCTCTTGTCATTGGGCTCGTGACACCGGCTCCTTCGACTTCCTTCTATAGGTTAGTCAGTTAGGCTGGTTGTATCTCTTCAAGTTCATTTCGAGCTGGGGTCGGTGTACTCATCGGGTGCCATTGAGCGGAGAGTGGTCCTTCTTCCTCTCTCTCTGCTCTGGTAGAGGGCTCCTGCCGTTCGACCTGTCATTTTTATGTGGGTATGGCGTGGCGGCATTCTGCCGTTTTTGGGATAGCTTCTATCCTGTTATTTCTGCTCTTCGAGCTGCTGGGTTGCTGTCTGGCTGTTCCGCCACAGCTCCCCCCACCCTTATCCGTCCACTGTTGCCGGATTGGATGCCTGGCGCTTTCTGTTGTTCTCTCGCAGGCCCACCCCCATTTTGGGGTATGGCTGTGGTATCTATTCTAAGTTAAGGAATCTGTGGCTAGATGTCTCTATCAGATGTACAAGTTACTTACCTTCGGTAACGATGTATCTGGTAGAGACGTTGTCTAGCCGCAGATTGCTTAACGCCCACCCAGCCTCCACGTTCTGCGAGGACCTTGTTGAGTGGTGTTCTCCACTGGCCTCTTCAGTTGCCATTGGGTTGTCTCTCAAGGGGGTTCGGATTGTTGTACTCCCCTGAGTGTTTTTCATATACAGTTAACCCCTGCTGAGGGCCTTCTTTCCCATGATATGGTGCCTTTTGATTCATGAGGAGATTCGTTTCCCTCTCCAGTTACCTTCCCTTCCTTACGTCTTCTCTACTAATTCGGGGTCCTGGTCTCCTCGTGGTCTTCCTCTTTGAGGGTCGGTTTACTCTGTTTCCGACCTCTGTTCTTATAGGGTAAAGGCCAGCCTTTTCCTTCCTTCCTACAGTGGACTGTTGTTCTGTCTGTGTTGCTAGACGGCACAGTTCTACATGGCACTATCAGTCTAGTTTTGTCTGTTGAGATGTTCTTCCCTGGTTGCACTAGGGGAGGGGTCTTTGCTTAGCTTGGGGGGCTCTTTATGTAGGCAGTGTCTAATTCTGCCTTTTACGATGGTGTCTTCCACCATCCTCTTTCTTTATTTATGCACTTTCATCCCTCGATCACTGTTCCCATACTTTCACAGTTTTTTGTTGGTGGCTCCGCGTTGTGTCGCGGAAAAGTTTCTCCAAAGAAAACTGACGTCAGCGCGCCGGGAGGGACTTGTATGACCTCGCTGACGTCACGTACGCGGACGATGTCCGGGAAGGGTCATGTGGCGCCGTCTCCCCGGTGCGCAAGGGGTGCTGCTGCAAAAAATTTACGGATCCAGTCTGACGCCTGGGAATATTCTAAGTTAAGGAATCTGCGGCTAGACAACGTCTCTACCAGATACATCTTTTCTAAAGGTAAGTAACTCGTACAACACTTCTGGTAAAAGACTTCAGATAAAAGAATTGATGAACATTTTGAGGAAATGGTGTGACATTGATAAATGGAGAACTTGATGGATGAAAAAGAAAGGGGAAGCACAAGCTAAAGAAGCATTGTCTGCATTTCCAATAAGGGAGTCAGAAAAGATTGAAAGGGTATGTCTAATGAGGGAGGTACCTGGCGGTGGATATTTTCTTGTTCCATGGAGTATACAGGATATTATATCATTTACAAATGATTTTCCCAAGTTGAAAGAAAAACCTGTTGAATGGTACAAGCAAGTGGAAAGGTTTGTGAAAGTTTCAAAGGCATTGTTGAAAGATTTGGATGGTTTATTTGACCTTGTGGTTCCTGCTGATTTATGGACGGAGTGTAATATTACAATTGATTGGCCGAATGAAGAGTATGCAAGAGATCCTAAAACAGGAGCACCGTCAGAAGAGGTGATGAAGAAGTATCACCAAGTGATTACTTTCTTAAAAGGGAAAATCCCTCCTAAAGAAACAGATTGGGTGAAAATAGACAGAACGACACAAGAACCTAAGGAGTCGGTGCATTCCTATTATGAGAGTTTATTACAGGTGTTTAAGCAGTATAGTGGCTTTGAAAATATTGGTGATAAAGATATGGGACATTTTTTGTATCGGTTTGTATATAGTTTGAAACCGGGGAGTACTCAGATGATTCAACAACACATGTTGTGTTGGCCGAGCAAGTCAATTGATGAAATATTGAAATATGCAAAATACTGCAGCGATGACATTGAGGCAAAACACAGAAAGTTAAAAGAGAAAATGATGTGGGCACAAGTGAAGTTCGCAGAGCAGCAAGAAACGAATTCAGTTGCCCAAACTGAAAATCAGATGAAAGACCAGAGTCAGAGTGAACAAGTGTTGAATGGTAGTAAAGGAAAAGGACGAATATGTAGAGAGAAAGGAAGGAAGAAATGTCCTTGTCATGCGTGCGGAAAGCATGGACATTGGAAGAATGAGTGTGAGAGTATTCAGAATAATAATGGGGCAAATCAAAATGTAAATCCGCAGATGCAGAATGAAGTGGTTGTGAACCAGCAACAGCAGCAACAGGTAGTTACTCCACAGTATCAGGTGCCACAAGCTCCTATGCCAAACCATGTGAGCATTCAAAAATACAGTGTGAACACCAGATTTCACGGAGAAAGTGCTAAGAAAAACCCTGTGGTTTCACAATATTTTTGACAGAATAATGAAAACGACTCAGACTATGTGCAATGACGGTGCCTGAGGGAGGAGGAAGAGGAGTGTGTGCTTGATGCATCCTTGCCGGTAGATCAGACCGGTCCATTTATTGATGGGAAGGTAAAAGGTAGTGACATCACTTTTCTAATGGACACTGGTACTACCCGGTCTACTATGAGAACAGCAGACATTCCAAACCTACCCCTCTCAGGAGAGACTATCCAAGTTGTAGGAGTATCAAACAAACAGATTAGAACCCCAGTTACAAGACCAATGGAAGTACATATTGGAAATTTTAAAGATGTGCATCAGTTTGTGGTATGTGATTCAAGCCCAGTGAATTTATTTGGGAGAGACCTATTGTGTAAAATGAACTGTACAATCTATTGTACTCCTGATGGTGTTGCTTTCCAAACACCTGATGAGGATATTGTTTACAAGATGTTGCTAGGTAAGCAAGGGACAGAAGTAGATGAGATGTTTTCATTAATGACTGAAAATGAATTGCCAGAAGAATTGAAAACCATAGTGAATCCAGAAGTGTGGGATTTAAAAAAAAAAATAGGGTTAATGACAAATATGGATCCAGTGAAAATAGTGGTGAAAGAAGGTGCAGTTAATCCAAAAACAAAACCGTACAAAATGAGTCCAGAAGTGAAAGCAGGAGTTGCTCCAGTAATTGAACAAATGAGTGAGCAAGTAATTTTGAAAGAAATAGTAGGGAGCCCTTGTATTTCGCCAATTATGGGACTTAAAAAAATCTAGTGGCAAGTACAAAATAGTGCAGGATTTGCGAAAGATTAATAAGATTGTAGTGCCTTGTTGTCCAGTAGTACCAAATCCAGCAGTGATCAGATACCATGGAATGCCAGTTGGTATACAGTGATTGACTAGTGTCAAGCATTCTTTTCTAAACCTTTGCACCTGGATAGCCAGTATCTCTTCGCTTTCCGGTTTGGAGCTCGTATGTTGGCATGGTGCCGAGTTCCTCAAGGGTAGTCCCCCGATTTTTAATCAGATCTTGACAAAAGTGTCTATAGTCATTCGTAATGCCCAGAAAATCGGTTTTGGTTCAGTATATTGATGACCTATTAGTGGCATCAAAGACAAAAGAGGATTGTGTCACTGACACAATTGCATTACTGAACCATTTGGCCGAAGGAGGACACAAGGTGTCTCCAGAGAAATTGCAGTTTTGTAAACAAGAAAGTTAAGTAGTTAAGTATTTAGGACATAAAATAGAAAGAGGAGTTAGAAAAGTGACCCCTGAAAGAATAAAAATAATCGAGCAAATGCAACTACCTCAGACACAAAAGGAGATGAGAATATTTCTGGGAGTGGTTGGGTATTGCAGGCAGTGGATAAATGGATTTTCCCTGCTGGCAAAACCATTGATGCAACTGACTCGAAAAAGAGCAAAAGATCCGATTGATTGGGATGATGAATGTTTGGAAGCATTTGTAAATTTGCGAAATTGTCTGTGTGAGGCGCCAGCCTTGGAAATGCCAGATTATACAAAATAATTTGCATTATTCTGCTGTGAAAGAGAGAGTTGTGCACTTTCAGTTTTGACCCAAAGACATGGACTGAGCCGACGTCCAGTGGCGTATTTCTTTGCCACTTCGGACCCAGTGGCTTTAGCTTTACCTGGCTGCTTAAAGACAGTAGCTGCTACTTGTGTGAGTCTGGAGCAAAGTGAATCGATTGTGATGGGACATCCAGTTAAGGTTTAGGTGCCACATTCAGTTGAGATTCGTTTAACAAGAACTCAAGCACAGCACCTCACTCCTAGTCGGATGACTAACTATGAAAGAGTGATTTTGGGAGCAGAGAATGTGACAGTGATAAGGTGCACAATGATGAATCCTGCCACCTTGCTAACAGATCCATGTTGTGAAGAGGTGAAAGATGAAGCAGATCATGATTGTTTGGATGTGACTGAAATGTGTACAAAGCCCCACTCAGACATAAAAGAATCACCCTTGACGGAATCAGATCATGTATTATTTGTGGATGGGTCATGTTTGAGGACGGAAGAAGGAGGTCTAAGTGCTGCATATCCTGTTTACCAGGAGTCAAGTCTGCACAGGTAGCCAAATTGGTAGCCTTAACAAAGGCATGTAAAATTGGGAAAAATTGGAGAGTAACCATATTCACGGATAGTCAATATGGTTTTGGAGTTGTGCATGACGTTGGCCAGCTTTAGATGCAGAGGGAATTTCTGACTTCTTCAGGATCTCCTATCAGAAACAGTAAAAATGTGAAAGAATTTTTGGAAGCATTGCAAATGCCAAAAGAAATAGCAGTGGTCAAATGTGCTGCACACCAGTCAGGAAATGACTATGTGCCGGCGGGCAATAGATATGCCGACCAAATTGCTCAATATTGTGCAAGGAACAAATCGGCAATCAATATGAAAATGGAAAAAGATTGAACTGCTTCTAACTAATGTTTTTCTCAGCATTAGAAACATGGGATGTGGTCAGATTGCAGGAACAAGTTGAGAGAGAGAAAGAAACCTGGATACGGTCAGATTGTACAAAAAGGACAGAAGATGAAGTGTGGGTGTATTCAGATAGCAGACCAGTCATGCCAGACTGCCTGCTCTTCCAAATGGCAAGAGTATATCATGGAACAACACACATAGGCAGGGATGCGATGATCAGACTTTTCAGACAGAATTTGTATAATCCAAAGTTTAGGGTAGTTGCAGAGAGCCTTTGCCAACGATGCTTAATCTGTCAGCAGCAAAACCCAGGTACGAAGACAGGGGTGAGCTGGGGAAAAATTGAAAAGGCAGAAGGACCATTCACCAGGTTTTTTTTATTATAATCAATGTTATAGAGTTTTCAATTTAACCAAACAAACAGCACCATTCAGAATTACATCACATGGGAAAATTCCAGGGTAAGCACATTTCACATTGATATAAAAGGTGACACACGTGCAAATCAAAGGCCCATATCCCTAGAGGCATTCCATAAATCCAACCGACCCACCTTAAAACTCTATCACTCCCACCCACTTCCCCCACATTCGGCTAAATTTCCTGGGGCATCCCCATGCCACATAAAGAGGTCGTTCCTGGGCGGCACACCAGTCCACCCCCCTGCGCAAACGCGCCAATGTTGGTGCTGCAGCCGTCAGCCAATGGGCAGCGATATCCCTCTTTTCTGCCACCAAAGCCGTGTTAAGAAAAAGCTTTTCGGCTCTGCTACCATCCAGTCCATCAGTTATGCCCAAAAGAATATGTGTGGGAGCCAGAGGGACCTCCCAGCCCAGGACCTCTGTCAGTTCTCCTGTTAAGGACTCCCAGTACCTCTGTATCGCAGGACAAAGCCACACCATGTGATAGAAGTCTACGCTAGGGTGGGAGCAGCGGGGGCAAAGGGCATGCGACCGGAGCCCTAAGCTGTGAAGGCACAGCGGTGTGAGATAGACAGCATGCAGGAAGTAAACTTGGACCAACCGAAGCCGCGCCGAGACCGTGAATGTTTTGGGGCCCATCAAGGCATCTCTCCAGTCGGCATCCTCTAGAGCCCCAAGCCAGCCCTCCCACTCATCACGGAGGTGAAAAAGGGAGTTGGGGGTATTATTAGTGAGTGATCGGTATATTCTGGAAATCTCCCCCCCTTCCCCCAAATCGCCATTCATAATCTGTGCCTCCGGCAGACTGTACTCCGGCAAGGAAGTACCATTTGGGCTGTATGAGCGGAGGGCATGGCGCAGCTGTAGGTAGCGGAAAAGTTGGAAGGGGTGGCGTGAGTGCCTGGCCTGCAGGTCTTGAAAGGAGCGCAAGTGGGTACCAATGGCTCAATGGTTAGAGCGGCAGACCCTGAAGCAGAGTTCTGGCCAGGGACCAGGGTTCGATTCACGCCTTGGCGGGGCTCGGGCTCAATTTCCTCGGACCTATCTATTCTTGCCTCGGTGCCTATTCTAATCACGGGCCCCACGCTGCAACTCTGGGCAATAGCTTGCTTAGCCTCCACACCGGCCCCAACAGCGCTAAGGATGCCTGGCTTCCCCTGGGGGTGCCCAGGAGTGGACACTTCACAGGGAAAGCCAGGAGGGGTTCCACAGCGGTATGAGTATCAGCGCCAGGAAACCGCAAAGGCGACATCGCAAGGTGGACGTCTGGTGACAGTGCGCTCTATAAGTACCTTGACATTTACATTTACATTTACATTTACTCCAGACATCGCCCAGCAGGGATATCCCAATGAGGTCCCACTGCCGGAACCCTGCCAAGGATGCCACCTCCTCGAGCCGGGTACCACACCACAGGGGGGTATATTGCGTCAGCCTGCCCAACCAGCGGGTGTGGCGCAATGAGGCCCGCCAAGCCAGGAACACCCCACGAGTAACCTCAGGGAGAGCCCGAGGGACAGCCACACCATAGAGCATCCCCTAAAGGGAGGCAAAGCCCAGAGTGTGCAGTTCCAGGCAACACGCCGGATCGGACCATCCGCTGTTAAACCAGTCGTGAAGCGTGAGTAGTCGGGTCGCTAAATAATACAAATAGAGGCTCGTCAGACCAAGACCTCCGTCAAAAGGTGAAAAGCGACACTGGGCCAGGGCCAGCCTAGGCCTCTTCCCCTCCCCCCCCTCTAAAAACGTAGTGATCAGACCATCCATCTCCCGGAACCAAAACCTGGCGAACAAGAGGTGCGTGTTTCGAAGCATGTAGAGGAATCATCATTTTGAAAAGGGCTATCCTTCCCAAAGGGTTTAAGGGCAGAGTACGCCATCTCGAGAGATCCGCACGGACCCGCTTGACCAGCGGGGTGACATTGAGCGACCATGCAAGTTCGGGGAGAAGGGCCACCCAGATCCCCAAGTACTTGAAGGACTGCCGTCGAAGGGGGATCGTCAACTGCCAATCAAAGCACTCCCGTGAGATGTGCAGGGGGGCCAAAACAGACTTAGCCAGGTTGAGCCGTAAGCCAGCGGTACATTCGAAGAGGCTAAGCGCTCGGAGGCATTGGGGTCCCGACTGGGCCGGATCAGCCAAAAACAGCAGGAAGTCATCCGCATAAAGTGCGATTTTGTCTTCTTCAAAGCCGGGCCACTGCCAGCCCGTGAGGGAGTGGTCACCACGAATAAGGCAGGCAAGGGGCTCTATAGCCAGGGCGAAGAGGATCGGAGAGAGGGGGCATCCCTGTCGCGTACAACGGTGGATGGGGAAAGGGTGAGATAAAGCTCCGTTGACTAGGACCTGTGCCCCGGGCCACTGGTATAGCGTCTTCACCAGCTTGCGACAGGGAGCACCAAAGCCGATCTGCTCCAAGACAGCCTCCAGGTAACCCCAATCGACCGAATCAAAAGCCTTCTTGAAGTCTACAAGCAGGAGAGACAAATATGGGGACAGCAAGTGTCGGTTTGCAAGAGCAAGATGAAGGCGTCTGAGACAGTGTCTAGTGCCTCGGAGAGGCATAAAGCCACACTGGTCCGGATAAACCAGTGTGGCTAAATGGGGTCGTATGCGGTTGGCCAGGATGGAGGCGAAGATCTTAAGTTCGGTGTTGATGAGTGAGATAGGACGATAATCCGAACAACAAGGGGGGTTGAGACTTTGGGATCACTACAATGGTCGCAAGGTCCGTCTCCGGTCGAAAGGAGCCACAATCCACTGCTTCATTATACATCTCAATGAGAGGCAGGATCAAAGTATCCCGGAAGGACAAGTAGAATTCTTAGGGGAGCCCGTCCGGGCCCAGCGTCTTGCCAGCTGCCAATGCGGGAGATGGCGTCTGTCACCTCTTCAGGGGTAAGCGGAAGATCCAAGTCTGCCGCCGCAGAATCACTAAGACGCGGAAGGGGGAAACGCTCTTGCTGGAGGAGCTTGTAGAGGAAAAACCAGGCACCCGCGCCGAATATAGGGTAGTGTAGTAGGTAGCGAAGCACTGAGCCACCACCAACGGAGCATGTTGAATCCCACCACTCGCATCGACCACTTCGGGTATTATACGATTGGCCAATGGGTAGGTGGCTAGGCGATGGAGGAGTTTCCCATTTTTATCTTCCCAGCCGTACACTCGGGCCACCGAAGAGCGCCAAAGGAGTTTGGCAGCTTCCATGGAGGTCTGCCTGATCTTGTCCCTCAGGAATGTAAGCCTCCTATCCTGGGCCTCATCCCTGTCCTCGGGCAGGGATGCCGGCCTCCCAGAAGGTACGAGAGGAGGACACTGAGCCCTGGTTTGTAGTGAAATAACGTCGGAGCTCGGCACCAACGCTGTCTCTGAACTCACCGTCCTGGAGGAACCAGGCGTTGAGCCGCCAAAATGGGCGGGAGGATGGGGGGAGGGCCCCTGCACGGAGCATCACCGGAGAATGATCCGAAAGGCCCCTGGGAAGGATAGAGACCGCTTGAGTCGCCCGATAGTCCAAGGCCGGCAGGAAGATATAATCTATGCGCGCATGGGTGCGGTGTGAAGCTGAGGTGTGGGTGTATTGCCGCGCAGTCGGGTGCCAAAGTCTCCAGGCATCTCCGAGCCCCAGGCCGGCGGCCCATGTCGAGAGGAGGCCGGATTGGGCAGTTCTGGAGGCGGAGGAAGGGGACGTGAAGTCAAGGGCAGGGTCCATAACAGCGTTAAAATCACCTCCCACCACGGTCAGCCCCAGGGGCAGGGCAGGGCAGCAATCACAGGGGTAAGCCTATGGAGTGTGGGAGCCAGCAAGGCGGGAGGTGAATAAACCCCTACTAAATTAAGGGGACAGTCTCAGAGGGCCCTTTCTAGAAGAACAAAACAACCCTGCGGGTCATGCGTCACTAGGGGGAAGAGCGCGGCGCGCCAGGATAGCCACCCCTCTCGAACCTCTATTGAATCCAGAATGCCAGACTGCTCCGAAGCCATAGCGCGCAAGGAAGGGGCAGTGATTGGCTAATAGGTGGGTCTCCTAAAGCAGGAGCACATCCACGGCCTGACGCTGAGCGTATTACAGGACGGCAGCACGTTTAATCTTGTCCAGTAAGCCGTTGACATTCCAGGACATGATATGGAGCGAGGACGCTCCATTAGATTCGCCGTACATGAGGGGACCGTGCAGGAAACTGGGCCATCGGCCCGCATGGTGGAGCGGGTGGGGATAAGGCCGAGCTCAGAGCCAGTGAACTTGGGATCATGACAATGTGCGGGATGCGTTCACCCAGATGTAGCGTGCCAGAATTGGTGCAAAGAACAAGAAAAATAAAAACCAGAACAAACGGGAGCCGCAGCTCCAAACCCCCCTACCCTACACTTCAGGAACGGAAGCATCTGTCGCCCAACAGTAAACAGGGAAGCAAAGAACCAAACTAAAACGCTTGGTAACAGGGGAACATCGTGGAGGGCCCCTCCTCATAGTAGGATGTACATGTCAGTAATCAGTGAATCATAAGACTAGGTGCAAGCAATTAAAGACATCTTTCCGTAGCTGGAGCAAGGGAAGCTGACAGACCCACACGGACTCAATCCAGCCCTGTGAGGAGCGCAGGGCTACGGGACAGATCAGTGTCTGGGAGGTCCAGCAAGGATGTGCGAGGCGGCCCGGGAATCAGAGCGGCCAAGAGAGTTGGAGCACCACCCAGGAGGAGCAATCTCCCGAGTTGGCCCCAGTGCGTGTCCCCGCTGAGGACCCACCAGAGAGTCGGAGCGGGTGCGCCGCTGGCCCCTGCGCCTCCCGGAGCACCGGTGCCGCGGCCGGAGGGTCGGATGTCCTGACGAGTGCCCTCTCTGCCACCGGATGGCGCCGGGTCCCAGGTGTGAGAAGTTGGCCTGATATATGATGTCACTAGTTCTAGTGTACACCTTGAATCAGTCCAAACAACCCTTATGGTGATTGGTTGTAAAGTCAACCTTATAGACCAGCTATCCTAGTGGTAGCATGGACAAGAGCAGTCTGAGGCTAAACTCTGTATGGCATGTGAAGCCAGCTGTTATACCATTATAGTCCCTTGAATACCAAATAAAAGGACACCACACCAAGTATATATAAAGTTAGAATGTATTTATTCTAGCATATACCCTCAGCACTCTTTATGAGGTCAGAGGTCTAAGTACAAACAATTTCTTAAGTAGCATACGTTAAGTTACACAGAAAAATACAGTTAGGCCCAGGGGCCACGCAAACCATATACTAAGAAAGTGGTATAAGTACCACGTCACGAAAAGGGAGGAGGCCTAGGGCCTAGGGAATCGCTGGGGCTACACTACTCTACCAAGTGTTAGGAAGTGGGTGGCCCACGGGAAGCGTGTGCAGTGTGGAAACACACACGCGGGTTACATTAAAGTCAATGGGAATGTAACAGATAGAAATAGGGAGAATAAGGACACTTCCGAAGGAGCTAGGAGGAAGCAACTCAAGACTTAGACACTTGGATAGTCAATATCCACTGGAGCACCGGAGTACTCGCGTTACCTCACCCACAGGAGACGGGTGCATAGGTGTGAAGATGTGTCGGGTGTCGTCGCTGGATCCTATGGATGCCTGAAGAACAGATGCTGGCAGGCGGCCAGGAGGAAGATGTCCGGTGGATCCAAGGATGGATCTTGAAGGAGGAACACCTGCAAGCAGAGGGGACAAAGTCTGGGTCACTAGCCAGTGACCGTGTGGAACCAGGAAGGAACCAGGCGATGTTGTGCAGAACACAGGTGATGTCGTGAAGCTTGTCTCTGCAGCTGCGTGGACCAGGAGGCGTCGGACAACCAGAACCAGGATACCAGCTGTCCCACAAAGGATCTTACTGATGGCGGAGCCGACGTCCCGATTGGAGTCAACAAGCCTTGGCAAAGGCAACCCACGCGGAAAGGGAAATTCACTTCAGGTGCAGACCAGGAAGGTCTGGAGTGCTTCTCTTTCACAGGGAAGCAAGGGCCAGTCTGGGGGAACCAAACCAGCAGTGGAAAGTTACAGGTTCGTCGTCACAGAAGCTACTAGCCAACGGGCCAGCAACCGGACAGACTCGTCGAGCAGGAAAATGCAGAAGGGCCCCACGCAGAGCTCGTAGAGTGTGGAGGGCTGATCTTCGGTGCAGATGGTGCTCGGGGTTGGGGCTTCTCAATCCCCAGAGTACAATTTTGAGGATGCCTCAGAAGCTGCGCTGGAAGCTACTAGCCAATTTTCCCAGGTAGCCGGTCCCACGTCTCTCGTCGCCTCCACGGATCTCAGCTCGGCTGTGGATGTGGATCAGGGTTAGAGAAGTCTGGAAGTCAAGGCGCTGGTCGGGCTCTGTAGTCGGTTCCTCGTAGAACGTTGGGCAAAGCAAACAGCAGGTTGCTTGATGGTGCCTGTTTGCACAGGGTGGCCACTCCTTGGCCACAAGGGAGATTCTTCAGTCTTCTTCTTGTCGTCGAATGTCGAAGGTCCAGAGTTTTGTGTCTTGTTTCAATTCAGGATAATCCAAAGTCCTAGGGACTCAGCACCCACTCTTATACTAATCTGGGGGGCTGGGTTACCTGCTAGGTCTCTCCTATGGGTGGGACCAGGGAGGGGGGTGGTTACACCCCCTTCCTTTTGTCCAGTTTCGCGCCAGGACTGGGGCTGGAGTGCCCCAGCACCGGTTTGATCCGGACTATGCATGGGACACCTTGTGTGCCCCAGGCAGTGTCTCGTTTCATTCATCCCTCCCTGCCCCAATACACTAAGTCCTGTCTAGGGTGGTGCTAGCACCTCCCAAGGCAGGAAACCTATTGTCCAAGCCTCCCTCGCTGGAAGGACTCCCAGCAGCAGGAGGTCAGACTTGTGTCTGTGGCAGCATCGTCCATCTTGTGACGCTGGGGCTCTGGTTAACTTTAACCGGGTAGTAGGGTTTCAACATGTCTTCCCCCTCTAGAAGGGGGGAATACTATCCTCACCACCATAAATGGTGTGGGGGTAGTATTCCAAAGTGTTAGACACCTTACACGACATGTTTTGATAAAGCCAAACCATAGTTAACATAACCGCGAGGATTATAAGGCACTTTAAGAGTATATGGTAGGCGATATCATAGAACAGCTATAAGGACATGGTTCTGAAAGCTGCAGACAGGCTCAGCTTATGCTAGAGCACCATCTCACATGTTACCAAGCACTCTGCCTCCAGGATTGTTAAGGCCTGCTATAGGAGTGGCTGACAAGTTACCCATGTGTCTATATAGGAGGTAGGTATAGGGATACTACATCTAAGCAAGGGGTGATTACACAACCTTGCCCCAGCTGAGTGATCAGCCAGTTGTGTCATGATGGGAGGCCAGCCAGGGGTGGCATAATACATGCTGCAGTCCCTGGTAGGCCTAGGGTACACCTTTGCCCTGGGTATCTAAGGTACACTGTACAGGGTCCATTAAGGCGATCCTTACCAATTGGGTTATGTACCTAAAGTACATAGTAGGAATTTAGAGAGAGAACAGCTGGGCTGTGGGTCTGATTAGCAGGCCCACAGCCACATCTAAGTCGTAAACCAGTAAAGCAAAAGCAAAAAGTGGGGGTGACCATAGGAAGCAGACCCTACTCTCCTACACCAGGCAGTCAGTCTCATAGGCCGCTCCTCTGTAGCCCATGCCTCTTCAGGCGTATCGAAAAAGAAGGATTTGTTCTGGAAAAGCACTCGCAATCAAGCTGGGAAAAGGAGCCGATACTGGAGGTTCAGCGAGCGTAGCTTTTGCTTGACCTCTCCATAAGAGCGACGCTGGGACTGGACCTCTCGAGTGTAGTTGGGGAAGACTATTATAGTCAGGTGTTCGTACTTGAGAGGCTGCTGTCTCTGAGACTCCGCCACAATAGCGTCTCTGTCCTTAAAGTTGAGAATGCGCAAGATGATGGGTCTTGGAGGCGCACCTGGCCGCGGGCGAGGAGCAAGTGATCTTTGCGCCCCCTCAGTCGTAAACCAATGGGAGAGAGAGCCCTCCGGCATCCAGGAGCGTATCCAGCGCTCCACAAAATCCGCCATCCGGCCCTGCTCCACGTCCTCCAAAAATCCAACAAGGCGGAGGTTGTTGCGGCAGGCTCGATCCTCAGCGTCCTCCTGCATGCGGGATTGAAGTTGGGTCATCTGAAGTTTGAGCTGATGAACGTCATGCTCCACAACAGCGACGAGACTCGGCCTCCGTAATCAGGGCAGTGGCGTTGCAGAGGTCCTGCTGTATCCGGGTCATGTCCACGCGGACCTCTGCGATCTTCCCCTCAACCGAGGACTGAGACATATGGATCGCCTGAAAGATGGTAGGTCTGTTGCAGCCGGAGGTTTTTGTCTGCGGGCCCACCCGCGGCCCCAGCTTTGGCGGTGGTGAAGCGATCAATCTTAGTTTGGGTGGCCGGCGTCTTGGGTATCTTGTCTCTGGCCATGGCTGCCTGTGGGCAAGGGGAAGGTAAAGTGCGGGCTCCGGGGACAGAGTGGTCGGCAGGCAGGGGAAGGTAAGTGAGGGAAGGAGGGGGGGGGGGACACGGCACGTCCAGGCCACAGCACTCCACTACATACCAAACAGCTCCGGTCCGGGGCCCTTCCGGATAGCGGGGCAGGGCCAGGTACTCCCTTCATCAGGGGGTGGGAGAAGTGTCTTCCGGATCAAGCAGGGCCGCAGGCCCTAGGTCCGCATCCAGAAGGCCGAACAGCTGGGGGAAGGGGCAGTAGAAGGCCCGTTCAGGAGACCCTCCACAGGCGCCAGCAGCACTTTCCCACCAGAGCCAAGCAGTGACACAGTCTCAGCAGTTCGGGAGACAAGGCCCCAGGGCCCGGAAGGGCAGATCCGCAACATCCTCGCCACACCCAGCTCACACGCAAGCCAGGCGCATGGGGGTCACCCACAGCCACACCATGGCCCCCCTCCGTCACCAGGACTCACCACGCTCCAGGGTCACCACTCGGCAGGTCCGTGCCTCCGCTAGGTCACCAGCCACCAGCCAGCAGCCAGGATCTCTTCCCACCACCACTCCGGCTCCCCGCCACCCGACCCGTTGGCCAGTATCACGGCAGCACCGCAGGGGAGCCGGTCTGCCGCCGTAGATAGCGCTGGTCACAGAGAAGCCAAGGGCGAGTCAGGGGCCACCCTGCAGCCACCGCGTGGGACCAAGAGGCATCCAGCCAGCAGCACCACCATCGGGGAGGGCGCAGGAGCGACACCGCACCACCAGAGCATCCAGCCCCACAACAGGGAGCAAAGCGCCGTCGCAGCAGAAGAAGGGCGAGGGGGCAACGATGTCAGGGCCTCTCCTCCGCTGCGTCCCAGCCCAAGCGTCAGCAGCGTCACCCCCAAGTCCCCACACCAGTCTCCAGCCGCCCGATGCGACGGGCGAAGACAAGGGATCCCCAGTGTGGGGCCAAGCACCACAAACCTCCGCCCCACGGCCCCGGGTGCAGGGGTTCTGGAGGCAGTCTATCAGCAGCGCCGTCAGTGGGAGCCCCAGGAGCAGCACCGCATCACAGGAGGACATCTCAGCCGCGGCGAAAAGGAGGCAGGAGCCAGTGATGAGAGGCTTCCCCGCTGGCCACATCCAGCAGCCGGCCACCAGGAGCACCACACTCCGCTCACAAAAGTAAGCTCCTGCCGCCCTAAATGACGGCCGAAGGGAGAACAGGGCCGCGGGGAGCCCGAAGTGCCACTACGGAGACCTTAGCCCAGGCGGGGGCAAGGGGCAGCTCTACGCCCGAGCTCCCATCCGCAGCGGAGTCTCGACAACAGCCAGGGCCTCACAAAGCACAGTCCGGAGAGGAGGAAGGGGAAAAATCGGCGGCCAGGTTGTCACTGCACCGCAGACACCAGCCACCTCCCGGCCGCGATTCAACGCCGGTGCGACAGCTCAGGCCCCGATGGCGGCTGCAGCGGAAGAGGAGGAACAGCCGCCATCTTAGCTGCGGCACCAACTAGACCATCCGGCAATCACCAGGAGCACCGGAGCCCGGAATCTCAGACCCAGGACCAACACCAGGTAAGTGGCTGAAGTGGGGTGCAGGTCGCAGCCCTAGATGTCCAGGAAAGCAGGCGGATCACGACGGATGGCGGAGGGGTCCGGGAGTACACTCAATGTGCAACCGCCATCTTAGCCTGCTAGGCCACGCCCCACCCATTCACCAGGTTACAATTAGATTTCATTGAGTTACCACCCTGCAACTGATTGAAATATGTACTGGTCATAGTGTGTTTGTTCTCGAGATGGGTGGAGGCATACCCCACTAGAAGAAATGACAGTTGCAAAATTATTGCTGAGGGAATTGATACCGAGATTCGGTTTTCCAGTGAAATTGGAATCAGATAGAGGACCTCATTTTAATAATGAGATAATCTGATTAATCTGTGCTGCATTTAACATTGAACAAAAACTGCACTGTGCATATCGTCCAGAGGCTTCTGGAGTAGTTGAACAGCTTAATGGCACAATTAAATCAAGATTAGGGAAGGTGTGTGCATCCACAATGTTGAAACGGCCAGATGCACTACCACTTGTACTGATGGGTCTCAGAAGCATCCCTGACAGAAAAACAGGATTGAGTCCACACGAAATCCTGATAGGAAGGGCAATGAGACAAGCATTCATTCCTGGAAATAAATTGATGAATATAACTGATGCTCTGGTATTGGATTATTGCAAAGGATTGGCTGATCTGGTGCGTTCTATCTCTCATCAGGTTGGAGAAGACGCAGTTGCAAGGCAGCCAAGTCAAGCGCATGATTTGAATCCCGGAGATTGGCTGTTAGTGAAGAAACACGCCAGAAAATCATGTCTAGCACCCAGGTGGGATAAACCACGACAGGTCATACTGGTCACTACAACAGCAGTGAAGTGTGCAGGTTTACCCAATTGGATTCATGCTAGCCATACCAGAAGAGTACCAAGTCCACCTGAACAACAAGAGCAACAACTGACTGAACAAGCTGGAACGTCAGAAGCTGAAGGTGGTGAATCTGCAGAATCTAGAGGGATAGATTCCGACAGAGAAATAATTGAAGAACAAAGTATAAGTCAGGAAGACTGGATACCAGTGTTTGAAATACCTGAAGTTGTTACAAAGACAAGAAGAAGAAGTAATCTAGAGAGACAGGGAAGTAGAAAATAAAAAACAGGGAAAGAAGAACACACTCGGGAAGAAATAAATAAAACTATTGAGAATCCTGAGCAGGGACAGGAAGAACAAGTTCAGGCGGAAGAAGAGCTACCATCGCCTCTGCACGCAGGGTGAGTGAGCTTCAGGCTCTTTCTTCTAAACCTCCTTTCCTTGCTGTTCATCTGGACACGATTGTCCTTCGAACTCGACCTTCTTTTCTTCCCAATGTGGTTACCTCTTTCCACAAAGGACAGACCATCACTTTGCCCACCTTCTTCCCGCACTTGCATCCTTCTAAAGAGGAGGAGAGACTCCACCATCTGGATCCAAAATGTGCGCTCTCATTTTATCTGTATCGCACAAAACAAATCCGGGTGGATGATCAGCTCTTAGTTGGCAATGTGGGCGCCAAGAGAGATCGGGCTGTGGAAAAACGAACCATCTCTCGATGGGTCGTTCTTTGAATTAAAATGTGTTATGCCTAGCGAAGAAAGGAACCTCCAGTAGGGTTACGCGCCCATTCCACTAGGGCGACGGCAGCCACTACTGCCTTGGGACGTGGAGTCCCCCTTCATGACATCTGCTGAAGAAAAAATCCTCCGGATCCAGTCTGACACCTGGGGGTAATTCTAAAGTAAGGAATCCATAACTAATATGTCTCTTAAAGATATATCTTTACTGAAGATAAGTAACTTGTTCAACAAGACCAAAATGACAAAATCCAATCAGTCGAACCATAGTTATTAATTTTTAAAGCATAAAGAGTAAAATAGCACCTAAAGGCACAAAGTGCCAACCATCGCTATCTGGTCGTGCTGGACTAGGTCAAAGCCACAAATTCAGGCCGACCGCGATGGAGCGCAGGTTGTATACAGTCCCAGGTTAATACTGCTTAAGATGTATGTTCTCAAGTTCATGCAAAGAGTCCCATTTGCGTTACAGAAGTCTGCAGGGAGAACGTCATGGGGTGCTGTCAGCAAAGCGCAAGGAGCCAGCCACGTCGTCGTGGGCAGGTGTTCCTGAAACTCCGTGTTGATGGTCCCCACAAGTGGTCGATGCATTTTGAAGTGTTGAGCTCATGGAGCTTTGTGCTAATTTGTGGTTTGAGGCGAGGTCTTGGTGCAAACGAGCCCGTTTCTTATCACAAAGAGTCCAAAACCTTGATTTCAGCACCCGTGAGCCACACCAAGGGTCTAGGATCTGAGAGACAGCACTTGGGGGTTAGGAACTTGCTGCAGCTGGGTCCAGGGGCAGGATGTTAGGGAACCTTTTTTGTCCATGATGCTTAGATCAGAAGGCCATCAGACTAGCCCTTGGAGTCACTCTGGGGTCCTGGTTCAAGATGAAGTAACAGGTCTAGTTCTCCTTCCCCATATAAGAAGGCAGCCGGCAGCAGTCCAGCAGAGTGGCAGTCGTTGTAGCAGCACGGCAGTCCTTCTTCCTGGCAAAATATCCACAGGTCAAGAAGAGTACCGAAGAGTTGGTGTCTGAGGTCCAGTATTTATACACAGTTGTGCCTTTGAAGCAGGGAGAATGTTCCAGAGGCATGCATTTGAAGTGCACAGATGCCCTGCCTTCATAACCCTGGCTCCAGACTAACTGCAGGGTGTATGCACATTTGAAGTGCACAAGTGCCCTGCCTTAATGGCGATGCAGCCTTTTGTGTGTAGACAGGACTCAGTCTATTCAAGTGTAAGTGGGGTTGGGCTGAGCTCCTCCCTCCATCCCATCCTGACAGTTATGACCCATCCAATCACACTTAAGCTCCCTATTGTGTGTGGCTGTCTAGGAGTAACACAAAGTCCAACTGTCAGCTACGCCCAGTCATGTGACCCAGAGACAGTCTACAGGCACCAAATGGTTAAGGCAAGAAAACTAATTAAATTGCATTCCCGTATTGGGAATGCAATTTAATTGATTTAAACACACACTCTGGTTCGGAGACTGATACCAGGAGCACGAATAGCAAGATTAACCATAGGGGAAAATCCATCTGTGCACGCACTACCCCAATAAGGCAAGAAAATGCCAACTTTCTAAAAGTATTACACCAAGATTGGGCAACCCAATATACCCTTGGAGGCTTGAGTAAATTTCAATAATAGGTAAATGTGCCTACAAGGGAATTTATTTTTCTCTAAATCCTCATAATCTTTTTATATATTCCCAAAGTCCTAAATAGTGACTTCAAACAATAAATCATCGGAATTAAACATATTTTTTCAACATGAATGAATTTCCAAGGAAAACAGGACGGGTGTATACTTTTTTTTTTAGAAAAATATAAATTTATATAGAAAAATTCATTGAGGGTACAGAAAAAACAAATCACAAGTATAGAAAAGTAAAATGAGTTAATTCCAAAGATTTATTGTTTGAAGTCACTATTTAGGACTTCGGGAATATATAAAAAAGATTATGAAGATTTAGAGAAAAGTAAATTCCCTTGTAGGCACATTTACCTATTATTGAACTTTCTAAAAGTGGCATCTTCAGAATTACAATTTAAAATCCAACTTCACCATAAGTTAGGATCTTAAATATGTGATTCCAGAGACACCAAACATGAAGGGGTGACCTGTTCCTGTTTGGAAATGATTCTTATAAAATGTAATTAAGTAACCCCAATGTTATCCTATGGGAGAGGTACGTCTTGCAGTATTGAAAAAACTAATTTAAGATTTTTTCACTACCAGGAGATGTAATACTTAAAAGCACATGTTCTACTTTATAAATACACTGCACCCTGCCCTCTGTGCTGTCCAGGGCCTACCTGTGGGGTGACTTATATGTATTAAAAAGGAAGGTTTGGACCTGGCAAAAAAAGTTACTTTTGACAGGTCGAATGGCAGTTTGAAACTGCACACAGAGGCTCTGCAACGGCAGGCCTAAGACATGTTTAAAGTGCTACTTAAGTGGGTGGCACACCCAGTGCTCCAGGTCTATTAGCAGCATTTACTTTAAAGGCCTAGGGCATATGCAGTGCCACTTTACTAGGGATGTACAAGTAAATTAAATATACCAATCTTGTATAAGTCAATTCTACCATGCTTTAAAGGGAGAGGACAAACATTTTAGCACTGGTTAGGTCGTAAGGCCAACAAACAGGAATTTAGCAAAAATGCAGGAGTGAAGGCAAAACGTCTGGGGATGACCCCAGCAAACTTCTTAACGCATTTCCTTTCACACCAGTAACATTGTCATGTAGTCCACTTTAAAAAATCCTCACACTGTGCAGCAAGATGAAGAAAAGTAAACACCAATCTTCATGTTAAAAGACTATGCAGCAGTTTGTCAGAATACTAGACTGACAATTGACTTGTGTCTTTGACCAGTGCAGATGCGTCACGATGAAACAAAAGTTAGTCATCTTTAATGCTTAGTCACCTTGAAACCCCAGCATTTTCATTTTTTTTATTTTGGGGTTGCTGCAGCACATTGAAGCCACCTACATCCAGTGCCTATACCATACTCTAATTAAAGCCGACCAATCAAAACCTATGGCGTTAATCACCCTGCACGTGTGACGCGGTTTGTTTTGCCACTCTGCATATAGGATATACTCTGATGGGATGTTAGTTGGCCGAGAGCTTGTGTACTGAATGCTGTGACCATGTGGGAGTGCATGTCTTACTGTGCGCAATAGTGAGTGCCAGCATTGGTGTGTGTTTATATGTGTTGTGCCTGGTTTCCACCTCTGGTGATATTCCAAGAAAGGTCCGGAATCACAGCTATGAATCCCTGCTTCAGAATACAGAAACGCAGTATTCATGCACTCGCAAAGGACTGCTGATAACGTATGGCCTTCATCTACACGATCTTGATCTCAACAACAATTGTGTTCAGGACCAGGGTAAACCGTTTAAGAGCTCTGATCCTTAAACTACTGAGGGGGAGTATGCGGACAGTAGTGAAAATCCGATTGGCCGCACTCTGCTAGTCCTACCAGCGTGTTACCCCAAAGAATTGTGGTCCATGAAGTAGCGTTGGCGGGTACGCCTATGCCAAATGATTAAAATGAAAATAAGTGTCGCGTTAGCCATCCCTGGACACGTGTTTCGAGGTAGTTGCCTCTCGTCAGCAGGGAGTAGGTATGTGTGTAGGGTTGCTGCGTAGGCGGCCAAAAAATATTCTCAGGTAAAGTACCACTTAAGGCGCGCAGGTGCGTAGCCATGCGCTCGTCAGCCCCACCGGCTCAAGGGAGCCTGAATGTAAACAAAAATCCGATTGGCCGCACTCTGCTAGTCCTACCAGCGTGTTACCCCAAAGAATTGTGGTCCATGAAGTAGCGTCGGCGGGTACGCCTATGCCAAAAGTTTAAAATGAAAATAAGTGTCGCGTTAGCCATCCCTGGACACGTGTTTCGAGGTAGTTGCCTCTCGTCAGCAGGGAGTAGGTATGTGTGTAGGGTTGCTGCGTAGGCTGCCAAAAAATATTCTCATGTAAAGTACCACTCAAGGCGCGCAGGTGCGTAGCCATGGGCTCGTCAGCCCCACCGGCTCAAGGGAGCCTGAATGTAAACAAAAATCCGATTTGGCCGCACTCTGCTAGTCCTACCAGCGTGTTACCCCAAAGAATTGTGGTCCATGAAGTAGCGTCGGCGGGTACGCCTATGCCAAAAGTTTAAAATGAAAATAAGTGTCGCGTTATCCATCCCTGGACACGTGTTTCGAGGTAGTTGCCTCTCGTCAGCAGGGAGTAGGTATGCGTGTAGGGTTGCTGCGTAGGCTGTCAAAAAATATTCTCAGGTAAAGTACCACTCAAGGCGCGCAGGTGCGTAGCCATGGGCTCGTCAGCCCCACCGGCTCAAGGGAGCCTGAATGTAAACAAAAATCCGATTGGCCGCACTCTGTTAGTCCTACCAGCGTGTTACCCCAAAGAATTGTGGTCCATAAAGTAGCGTCGGCGGGTACGCCTATGCCAAAAGATTAAAATGAAAATAAGTGTCGCGTTAGCCATCCCTGGACACGTGTTTCGAGGTAGTTGCCTCTCGTCAGCAGGGAGTAGGTATGTGTGTAGGGTTGCTGCGTAGGCTGCCAAAAAATATTCTCAGGTAAAGTACCACTCAAGGCGCGCAGGTGCATAGCCATGGGCTCGTCAGCCCCACCGGCTCAAGGGAGCCTGAATGTAAACAAAAATCCGATTTGGCCGCACTCTGCTAGTCCTACCAGCGTGTTACCCCAAAGAATTGTGGTCCATGAAGTAGCGTCGGCGGGTACGCCTATGCCAAAAGTTTAAAATGAAAATAAGTGTCGCGTTAGCCATCCCTGGACACGTGTTTCGAGGTAGTTGCCTCTCGTCAGCAGGGAGTAGGTATGTGTGTAGGGTTGCTGCGTAGGCTGCCAAAAAATATTCTCAGGTAAAGTACCACTCAAGGCGCGCAGGTGCGTAGCCATGGGCTCGTCAGCCCCACCGGCTCAAGGGAGCCTGAATGTAAACAAAAATCCGATTGGCCGCACTCTGCTAGTCCTACCAGCGTGTTACCCCAAAGAATTGTGGTCCATGAAGTAGCGTCGGCGGGTACGCCTATGCCAAAAGTTTAAAATGAAAATAAGTGTCGCGTTAGCCATCCCTGGACACGTGTTTCGAGGTAGTTGCCTCTCGTCAGCAGGGAGTAGGTATGTGTGTAGGGTTGCTGCGTAGGCTGCCAAAAAATATTCTCAGGTAAAGTACCACTCAAGGCGCGCAGGTGCGTAGCCATGGGCTCGTCAGCCCCACCGGCTCAAGGGAGCCTGAATGTAAACAAAAATCCGATTGGCCGCACTCTGCTAGTCCTACCAGCGTGTTACCCCAAAGAATTGTGGTCCATGAAGACGAGCAGTGTGCGGCCAATTGAACTTGATATATTACGGCTCCCTTGAGCCACCGGGCTGACGAGTCCTGGATCAGCACCTGCGCGCCATGAGAGGTACTCTACCTGTTTTTAATTTTTGGCAGTCCACTCGGCACCCCTTTACACTTACCTGCTCCCTGCTGACGAGAGGCAACTACCTCGAAACACGTGTCCAGGGATGGCTAATGCGACACATACTTTTTTATACACACTGTGGCATAGGCGTACTCGCCGTCGCCACTACATTGACCAGAGTTCCTTGGGGCAACTTGCTGGTGTGACGAGCAGTGTGCGGCCAATTGAACTTGATATATTACGGCTCCCTTGAGCCACCGGGCTGACGAGTCCTGGATCAGCACCTGCGCGCCATGAGAGGTACTCTACCTGTTTTTAATTTTTGGCAGTCCACTCGGCACCCCTTTACACTTACCTGCTCCCTGCTGACGAGAGGCAACTACCTCGAAACACGTGTCCAGGGATGGCTAATGCGACACTTACTTTTTTATACACACTGTGGCATAGGCGTACTCGCCGTCGCCACTACATTGACCAGAGTTCCTTGGGGCAACTTGCTGGTGTGACGAGCAGTGTGCGGCCAATTGAACTTGATATATTACGGCTCCCTTGAGCCACCGGGCTGACAAGTCCTGGATCAGCACCTGCGCGCCATGAGAGGTACTCTACCTGTTTTTAATTTTTGGCAGTCCACTCGGCACCCCTTTACACTTACCTGCTCCCTGCTGACGAGAGGCAACTACCTCGAAACACGTGTCCAGGGATGGCTAATGCGACACATACTTTTTTATACACACTGTGGCATAGGCGTACTCGCCGTCGCCACTACATTGACCAGAGTTCCTTGGGGCAACTTGCTGGTGTGACGAGCAGTGTGCGGCCAATTGAACTTGATATATTACGGCTCCCTTGAGCCACCGGGCTGACGAGTCCTGGATCAGCACCTGCGCGCCATGAGAGGTACTCTACCTGTTTTTAATTTTTGGCAGTCCACTCGGCACCCCTTTACACTTACCTGCTCCCTGCTGACGAGAGGCAACTACCTCGAAACACGTGTCCAGGGATGGCTAATGCGACACATACTTTTTTATACACACTGTGGCATAGGCGTACTCGCCGTCGCCACTACATTGACCAGAGTTCCTTGGGGCAACTTGCTGGTGTGACGAGCAGTGTGCGGCCAATTGAACTTGATATATTACGGCTCCCTTGAGCCACCGGGCTGACGAGTCCTGGATCAGCACCTGCGCGCCATGAGAGGTACTCTACCTGTTTTTAATTTTTGGCAGTCCACTCGGCACCCCTTTACACTTACCTGCTCCCTGCTGACGAGAGGCAACTACCTCAAAACACGTGTCCAGGGATGGCTAATGCGACACATACTTTTTTTATACACACTGTGGCATAGGCGTACTCGCCGTCGCCACTACATTGACCAGAGTTCCTTGGGGCAACTTGGTGGTGTGACGAGCAGTGTGCGGCCAATTGAACTTGATATATTACGGCTCCCTTGAGCCACCGGGCTGACGAGTCCTGGATCAGCACCTGCGCGCCATGAGAGGTACTCTACCTGTTTTTAATTTTTGGCAGTCCACTCGGCACCCCTTTACACTTACCTGCTCCCTGCTGACGAGAGGCAACTACCTCGAAACACGTGTCCAGGGATGGCTAATGCGACACATACTTTTTTATACACACTGTGGCATAGGTGTACTCGCCGTCGCCACTACATTGACCAGAGTTCCTTGGGGCAACTTGCTGGTGTGACGAGCAGTGTGCGGCCAATTGAACTTGATATATTACGGCTCCCTTGAGCCACCGGGCTGACGAGTCCTGGATCAGCACCTGCGCGCCATGAGAGGTACTCTACCTGTTTTTAATTTTTGGCAGTCCACTCGGCACCCCTTTACACTTACCTGCTCCCTGCTGACGAGAGGCAACTACCTCGAAACACGTGTCCAGGGATGGCTAATGCGACACATACTTTTTTATACACACTGTGGCATAGGCGTACTCGCCGCCGCCACTACATTGACCAGAGTTCCTTGGGGCAACTTGCTGGTGTGACGAGCAGTGTGCGGCCAATTGAACTTGATATATTACGGCTCCCTTGAGCCACCGGGCTGACGAGTCCTGGATCAGCACCTGCGCGCCATGAGAGGTACTCTACCTGTTTTTAATTTTTGGCAGTCCACTCGGCACCCCTTTACACTTACCTGCTCCCTGCTGACGAGAGGCAACTACCTCGAAACACGTATCCAGGGATGGCTAATGCGACACATACTTTTTTTACACACTGTGGCATAGGCGTACTCGCCGTCGCCACTACATTGACCAGAGTTCCTTGGGGCAACTTGCTGGTGTGACGAGCAGTGTGCGGCCAATTGAACTTGATATGCGGACAGTAGTGAAGGAAGTTGCAGGGGTTTGGAGGAAAAGCAAGACCGCCATTATAAATCCTTGCGCAATGCACTCCCTGCGCAGATTGAGAAAAACAACTGCTCCCTGTACTCACCTGGAAAAACCGAACAAATAGTCCAAACTGAGACTAACTACACATTTCACTTTTATAGCTCCTAACATGAGACATAAAACATGAGAGGAGGGTTTTATGAATTTCCTTGTTAATCAAGAGTGAAGAGTGAATGTTGTTTGTATTCTTCGTCTAGGGGATCAGGATTATTATGTTTTGTTGTGAAATGTATTGTATTATATTGTTTTGTACAAAAGATAAATGCGCAATGAAGTAGTGTTACAGCGCACAATTGTAGAGAAATGTGAAATAAATAATAAATGTTCTCTTGATTAACAAGGAAATTCATAAAACCCTCCTCTCATGTTTTATGTCTCATGTTAGGAGCTATAAAAGTGAAATGTGTAGTTAGTCTCAGTTTGGACTATTTGTTCTGTTTTTCCAGTTAATTGGGCTCAGTCCAACTGAGTGTTTCTTGAGCCAGGACCCAGTGTTGATTATTTGCCCTGTACTCACCAGCATCCAAGCGCGTTTTTACTCTTGACATATCAGCAGGAACATTGAGTAAGGAGAGTGTGAAATTAGGGATGACACACTCTGCACTCTGAAAAGAATTACAACCTGGCTCAGCCTCTCCACCACCTGTTGTTCGTTCAAACTCCTCTCCCCTATCAATCAGATTGTTATCCATACACTCATCAAAATACATCAACCAACTTTTACCATTCAACTTTTTTTCCATACTACCCTTGGACATACTACATTTAGCAAATTTGCTTAAATGCCGCACTTCTCTATTGCTCAATTTCACTGAGTTGGTACTCAATCCTATCACCTTGTATGGACCTCTGAATGTGGAACTCCCTTCGCCCTTTATCCTTTGTAGTTTGACCATGACAAAATTTACAGTTTTTAGATTGGAATCTTTTACTCCATGCTTCAAATCATAGTTCTTCTTGTACACACTTTGTGCTTTCGTTATGTTTCCTCTCATCTCCTCAAGAGACCAATTATTTATCAACTTATTTGTCATGCAAGTAAGATTTGGACACATGTCAGGACTACGGATTAACTCAGGGAAGTCAAAACTAATTCCATTGGGTAGACTGGCTTTGCTTCCGGACGAGGGATTGCCGGAGGTGGCAAGATCCACGCCAAGATATCTAGGAGTTAGACTAGCAGAAAAAGCTGAGCAATACCTGGCGCTTAACATAGGGAAAATCATAGAGGGACTGCGAGGTTCGGTTAGCTTCTGGCGTGAGCTACCCCTGTCCCTTATGGGGAGAATAGCCCTGCCCAAAATGGTTGTCTTACCCAGATGCCTCTATGCAATGCAGCATTCCCTTTTTAAGATCCCCGACACTTTGTTGTAACGTTGGATAGGCTCCTAACTGACTTCTTGTGGGGGCATAAGCGTAGACGGGTAAGCTTGGCCACTCTTCAGAGAACCTGGCAGACCGGGGGACTGGAAGTTCCACTTCTGGAATTTTACTATGCGGCTTCGCAGTTGCAACACGCGGTACATTGGCTGGACGATGATGAGAACTGGGAGAAGGCCTTCTGGCGGGGACATTCAGGAGTGCAACACTTCCTGAATTATTAATGTTGGGAGCCCAGATTCCACTAACAAGCCAATATATATCATCCGGCATGTGTTGCGGAGATATGGAAGCTTGTCGTTCGGAGGGTGCTTAAAAGAGCCCCCTACGCCCGGACACTGCTGATCCAGACAAAATGGGAGACACTGACGGAGGACCCCATAACAGAGCAAGACTGGATAAAAATCCATAAAGGGGTTAAACAGGTGAGCTCGAATGCAAGGTTCAAGCTGATTCAATTTAATTATGTACACCAGACATATCTTACACCCCAAGAGGTTACACAGGATATACCCAAAGTGATCGGGGCAATGTCCCAGATGTGGGGAGGCGGAGGCTATATTTATTCATATGGTTTGGTCCTGCCCAGAGCTTCAGTTATACAGGACAGACGTCTTGACTACTCTGCAAGACGAGACGGGGTGGGAAATATTAAGCGAGATCCGGGTGGTGTTGCTTGGGTTGCTGCCCCGCCCAAAAAACAAGAACCTTAGTAGGAAGTTTATCCTTTTGGGACTGGTGTTGGCGAAACGTCGTATAGCTATTTCCTGGCTAAGCTGCAAACCACCCAAAACGATGCAATGGGTACGAGACATGAAGGAATGGGCGACGGCCGAGCTGATTCAGATGCAACAGGTCAGACATTTATTTATAAATCTGTTTATTGGAGTTTAACGAAGTTTACAGTACATTATGAAGCCAGAGCAACTTACAATAGTATTGGTATCGTTGATATTTACCCAGGCAAGTCTACATGAAATGATGAGGGGTGGGTACATCTCCATTTCTCATACCAACATTGGAGGCCTCTCGACTGTGGCGGTAACTATAAAGTCCCTGTTCGTATCATGCCACAGAGAGACTACCCCGACTGAAAAGTGCTAGCACTCCACCCACTCTCCCCTAGTGTGTCTCCATAAACAGTTAGCAAACCATGGAATAACAGGGGCAGAACTTCAAGTGCCCAATCAAAACAACAACAGCAGCAAAGTCCGGCCTGTGTTCCAGTATCGCCTATCCCTATCCCTTAGTCCGTTCCCCCATCCCGGTGCCCCTCATACAAACTGCATTGCAGACAGTATCACATTTGCTTTTGCGCCCCACCTGGTCAGCTATGCCCTCGCCACAATACTCCATGCCTCTCATCTGGGTTGACTAGTGCCAGGCCCCTCTAGGGGAGCACCCACGCCGCGCTCCTGACAAATCACTGCAGGATCCCCATCTGATCGCATCATGGTCTGCAAAAGTGCCTCCCACTGATTTGCTATGGGCGTCTTCCTGAGGCCTAGTGTTTCTTCCCTCAAGAGAGCCGTGCCCTCCGCCTTCGCCCACACCAGGAATGAACCCCGCCATGCCCGTGCGTGTGGTGAATCAGCCGCTTTCCAGCATTTAGTGAGCAGCCGCTTTGCCACCACTAACCCCAGGTCGATAAACCGTGAGGTGACTTTCATAGATAGGGTTCTGTGGAAGAGGAGTAACAGGTAGGCTGGCCATTCGAACGGGATATTGCGACCTGTGCATGTGCGGAGCACCTCTCGCACTGTCTGTCAGTACGAACACAGTGCGGGACAGCTCCACAACATATGGATCAGTCCGGAATCTAGTTCCGCACAGCGAGGGCAGCCCGCATCTGTACAATGGAAGTATCTGTTGATGGATTCGGGCGTAAGGTACGCTCTATGTAAGATGAAGAATTGTATTTGGCGGAAACTCATATTCCTAAGGATCTTCGTCGGGCCTTGCAGCGCCCTGTCCCATTCCCTGTCGGCCATGGGCCGAGCCAAGTCCGCCTCCCATTTACGACGCAGCGGGGCCAGACTGATCGCCGCATGGGTACGCAGGGAGGCCGCAAACCACCGAACCAGATGCCTCCCCCGTCCCATTACATGGAGATATTGCATCGTAAGATGTTGTTCCAGTTCCTCACTGAGATCTCCCCATCGGCTCGTGAGCATCGCTATCAAAGAACGGTGACGAAGAAATTGGCCAGGAGCCACCCCCGTCTCCTCCGCTAGGGAGGCGAACGAGAGGAGGGCACCCTCCCGGTAAAGATCCCCCGGCGTTTGTATGTCTACCGCTCTCCAGTCCACAAGTTCCGAGGCACTAAGCACCCCCTGCCCGCTAGGAGAACCCTCGAGCAGTATAGCCGGGGCGTAAGGAGTCCGGGCCCGGGTGAGGTAGAGACTACGGCGGTAGCATTTGTAGGCCACCACCACAAGGAGGGGCACAGGCCTCAACACTTTCGTGGCCAGGTGGAATAGCTTGATGATGTCAACTAAAGGGAGGGGGGGTGCTGCAGTTGCCGTGTCATCACGCCCTCTATCTGCCAACCACCGGGCTATCCACTGTAACTGCGCAGCCAGGTAATAATGCTCAAAGCACGGCACCGCAAGTCCCCCATGGTCAGTGGGGAGGTACAGCTTGGGCAACGCAACTCTGTGGCGTGCATTACCCCATATAAAGTCCCGAAGTGACCGCGCAAGGGCTGCGAAGAAGGATGCCGGTATATAAGTGGGTAGGTTAGCGAAGTAGTACAGGATTCGGGGTAAAATCACCATTTTGATTAAGGCGTGACCGAAAGGGGGAGGGTACCCAAAAACCGCATCTGAGTCTTGACTGCTGCCACGGCTCTGCCCAGATTGCCCTCCACGAGATCCGCCGGCTGACGATATATCTGGATACCCAGATAACAGAAGGTATCCGGCCGCCATTGGACCGGCTTGCCCCCGAGATGGTAGTTCGGGTCCTGAGTGTCGGCTCGAAACGCGTAGAGGCAGGACTTAGCAGCATTCACCCGGAGGCCCGAGAGAGCAGCGAAGTCGAGTAGAATGTGCTCCAGTTGGACGGGATGTGAGCCACATCTCTGACGAAGACCAGAAGGTCATCCGCATAAAGCGATACCTGATGCGTCGCATCACCCAGAGGGATGCCACCAGTCAGCACCCTGCGGAGTGTGGCGGCGAGGGGCTCTATTGCCAGCGCAAACAGGAGGGGCGAGAGCAGGCACCCCTGTCTTGTGACACGGCATATTGGGATGGCGTCGGAAATGTACGGCCCGGTTCTCACCCTCACCGTGGGGTCCTTGTAGAGAAGGGCTGCCAGCTGGAGGAACCCGAGGCCTAACCCGTAGTGCGACAATGCCGCCACCAGGTACCCCCACTCCAGACAGTCGAAGGCCTTTTCAAGATCCAGAACCTGGCAGCCCGCCCAAGGCCATTGCTGCACACTGTTAGTAGCCACCCGGAAAAACCGGCGCAAATTGAGGGAGGTGCTATGCTTAGGCACAAAACCATTTTGGTTGCTGTGTACCAGCACCGGCACCGTTGGCGCCAGCCGCTCCGCCAGCCCCTTGGCCAAGATTTTGTAGTCTGCATTAAGCAGGGCAAGGGGGCGGTATGACCCCAGGTTGGTGGGATCCCGTCCGGGCTTGAGCAGAGATACCAAATAAGCCTCTCGCATGGAAGCGGGCAAGGTACGCTCTTCAAGAGCAGCAAGATAGAGAGCGTGTAGTTTGGGTACTAGTGACTCCCGATAGGTCTTGTAGTACTCCGCTGGGAGCCCATCAGGTCACGGCGCCCTCCAAGAGGCCAAAGAGGCAACCGCATCTCCGATCTCTTCCATGGTGAGGGGGTACTCGAGCGACTCCCGATGCTCATCTGGGACCGTGGGCAGACAGGCAGCCTCCAGAAACCGATCCAGGTCCGGCACCCGCCAGCGTCCCGCCAAATGGTATAGGGTCACGTAATGGTCCGTCATTGCCTGATGAATCTCCCACTGTGTGTATACGAGCGACCCGTCGGGCCCGCGTGAATAGCATCTATCGGAGCATGAGCAGCTTCTTGTCTGAGCAGCCAGGCCAACAATCGCCCCGCCCTGTCCGACGTGGCATGGACTCGGGCCGAGTGAGCCGCATAGTTGTGACAACGCAAGCGCTCCAGCAGCTCAGCATGGCGCGCCCGAAGCCGCGCCAGCCGGGCCGAGTCACGACCTCCGCCCTCACCATGTTGTTCGCACGAGAGAAGGCGAGATTCCAGGCTAGCAAGTGACAGTGCAAGCCACTTACGAATGTTCCACGTCGCGCCCAGACAATGCCCCCTGATAGTGGACTTATGGGCGTCCCACTCTGTCAGTTCACTGCTCGTCGTCCCCTCATTCAGTTCAAAGAACTGCTCGATCGCTGTGCCTAGGGATGCACGAAATTCAGCATCCTCCGAGGCTGCCGGTTGGAGTCGCAACGTGAGGACTGGGGGCGGCCGGGGTTCCATCTGAGACGCAGTCTGAGAGGGTTATGGTCAGAGTGGGTCCGACCCAGATAGTCTGCCTGGTCTAACAGGGGGATCAGAGAGTGGGATCCCACCACCCTGTCGAGACGGACGTGAAGGTTGTGCACCGTCGAGTAGTACGAGTAGATGGGGTCGTCAGGATGCAGGCTGCGCCACATATCGAATAATGCCCAATGCGACATCCAGTCGGTGAGGGTCTGCGCGTTTGAGACCGCCTGTATGTTGCGGAGGGGTGGAAAGGACCTATTGAGGTGTGTGTCAAGAACTGAGTTGAAGTCCCCGCCCAGTAGCCAGGGAAGACCCGCATATGGTGCCAACACCGTGGACAAGTGGGCAAGAAACGACGGCTGCTCGACATTCGGGGCGTATAAGGAGCCTAATAATATGTGTTCGCCATTAAGCCTCCCACGAGCCAAGGTGTATCGCCCTGCCGGGTCAGCTACTACATCCGTGCATGTAAACGGTGTGCCCGCCCTCACCCAGATGAGTGTGCCTCGAGCGTGTGCGGAATATGTGGTCCCGAAGAGCTGACCCCTCCAGCGGGCACGCAGTCGGTCTATTTCCGGCTGTGTCATGTGAGTCTCTTGGAGGAGGGCTATGGACGTCTTATGTCGTTGCAGATAAGTAAAAATGGAATAACGACGTGCTGGCATGTGCATATCCCGTATGTTCCATGTGATTTCGTTGGTGGTAGCCATCTAAAGCAATTAAGGGCTGCATGGGCGACGGGGCCGGGGTCCGATCGGTCGGGGATAGTGTAGGAGAGTAGGGTCTGCATTCTATGTTCACCCCCACTTTTTGCTTTTGCTTCACTGGTTTTTGACTTAGATGTGGCTGTGGGCCTGCTAATCAGACCCACAGCCCAGCTGTTCTCTCTCTAAATTCATACTATGTACTTTAGGTACATAACCCAATTGGTAAGGATCACCTTCTAGGGCCCTGTACAGTGTACCTTAGGTACCCAGGGCATAGGTGTACCCTAGGCCTACCAGGGGCTGCAGCATGTATTATGCCACCCCTGGCTGGCCTTCCATTATGACACAACTGGCTGATCACTCAGCTGGGGCAAGGTTGTGTAATCACCCCTTGCTTAGGTGTAGTATTCCTATACCTACCTTAGATATAGACACATGGGTAACCTATCAGTCACTCCTATGGCAGGCCTTAACAATCCTGAAGGCAGAGTGCTTGGTAACATGTGAGATGGTGCTCTAGCATGAGCTGAGCCTGTCTGCAGCTTTCGGAACCATGTCCTTATAGCTGTTCTATGATATCGCCTACCATATACTCTTAAAGTGCCTTATAATCCTCACGGTTATGGTAACTATGGTTTGGCTTTATCAAAACATGTCGTGTAAGGTGTCTAACACTTTGGAATACTACCCCCACACCATTTCTGGTAATGAGGATAGTATTCCCCCCTTCTAGAGGGAGAAGACATGTTGAAGACCTACTACCCGGTTAAAGTTAACCAGAGCCCCAGCGTCACAAAATGGACGCTGCTGCCACAGACACAAGTCTGACCTCCTGCTGCTGGGAGTCCTTCCAGCGAGGGAGGCTTGGACAATAGGCTTCCTGCCTTGGGAGGTGCTAGCACCACCCTAGACAGGACTTAGTGTATTGGGGCAGGGAGGGATGAATGAAACGAGACACTGCCTGGGGTACACAAGGTGTCCCATGCATAGTCCGGTTCAAACCGGCGCTGGGGCACTCCAGCCCCAGTGCTGGCGCGAAACTGGACAAAGGGAAGGGGGTGTAACCACCCCCCTCCCTGGTCCCACCCATAAGATGGACCTAGCAGGTAACACAGCCCCCCAGATTAGTATAAGAGTGGGAGCTGAGTCTCTAGGACTTTAGATTATCCTGAAAACTACAACTTGAACAGAAACTCTGGACCTTCGACATTCGACTACGGAAGAAGACTGAAGAATCTCCCTTGTGGCCAAGGAGTGACCACCCTGTGCAAACAGGCACCATCAAGCGATCTGCCGTTTGCTTTGCCCAAGTTCTACGAGGAACCGACTGCAGAGCCCGACCAGTGCCTTGACTTCCAGACTTCTCCGACCCTGATCCACATCCACAGCAAAGCTGAGATCCGTGGAGACGACGAGAGACGTGGGACCGGCTACCTGAGAAAATTGGCTACTAGCTTCCAGCGCAGCTTCTGAGGCATCCTCGAAGTTGTGCTCTGGGGATTGAGAAGCCCCAACCCCGAGCACCATCTGCACCGAAGATCAGCCCTCCACACTCCACGATTTCTGCGTGGGGCCCTTCTGCATTTTCTTGCTCGACCGTCTGTCCGGTTACTTGCCCGTTGGCTAGTAGCCTCTGTGACGATGAACCCTAAACTTTCCACCACTGGTTTGGCTCCTCCAGACTGGCCCTTGCTTCCCTATGAAAAAGAAGCACCTCAGGCCGTCCTGGTCTGCAACAGAAGCGAATCCTTCATCCTGCATGGGTTGAGCTTGCCAAGGCTTGTTGAGTCCGAAATCAACATCGACGCCGCCAACAGCAAGAACCTTCATGGGGCAGCTCGGCTCCTGGTTCTGGTTGTCCTCGACGACTCCTGGTACCCGTGGCTGCTGCGACAAGCTTCACCTCTACACCTGCATCTTCATGACATCGCCTGGTTCCTTCCTGGTTCCTTCCCGGCTCCTGGCTGGTGACCTAGACTCTGTCCCTTCTGCTTGCAGGTATCCTTCTTCTTGATTCCATCCTTGGAATCCACCGGACACTCTTCACTGACTGCCTGTCAGCATCTTTTCTTCAGGCATCCATAGGAGTCGACGACGAAACCCGACGCAAGTTCATACCTATGTACTTGCAGCCCGTGGGCTAGGTAACTTGAGCACTCCGGTGCTCACAAGGGTATTGACTATCCTAGGGTCTAGTTTCCAAGTCTCTAATTCCTAGCGCCTTCCGAAGTGTCCTAAAACTCTTTATTTCTAAACACTACTATTTCTATCGACTTTAACACATTACGCGTGAGTGTTTCCGCTCTGCACCTGAATCCCGTGGGCCTCCCACTTCCTAGCAATTGGTAGTATAGTGTAGCCCCAGCGATTCCCTAGGCCTAGGCCTAACCTGTGTTCGTGACAGTGGTCCTTATACCACTTACTTAGTATATGGTTTGCATGGCCCCTAGGGCCTAACTGTATTACTTACCTGTGTGACTTATGTATGCTTAAATAAGACTGTGTTGTACTTACCTCGAATCTCATAAAGAGTGCTGAGGGTATTTTGACTAGAATAAATAGATTCTATTTTTATATATATCTGTTGTGGTGTCCTTTCATTTGGTATTCAAGGGATTGCAAATGTTATAACAGCTGGCTTCACATGCCATACAGAGTTTAGCCTAAGACTGCTCTTGTCCATGCTACCACTAGGATAGCTGGTCTATAAGGTTGACTTTACAACCAATCACCATAAGGGTTGTTTGGACTGATACAAGGTGTACACTAGAACTAGTGACATCATGTATCAGGCCAACTTCTCACAGAGGGAAACATAGGCTCTAAGTGTCATGCCGATGTGCTGCAACAAAGAACCGAACAAAAGAACTTTTGTGTACTGCCAAGCACACGTAATGAAGATCAATAACTGTGCAACTACCAGGGCAAATCCCCGAACGGGCATCCGTCCAAACTGCAAGGTAAACGCTTATGGAGCTAAGCCAGGTAATGGCTAACGGGTGCGCGGTGTGGCTATGGCTAACGGGTGCGCGGTGTGGCTATAGCTAACGTAAGCTGCTCCCCTGCCGCATTACCCCTGCATTCGCTATAGGTGCCTTCTGTGATAAGGGTTTAACTGAGCGTATGCGAGTAGCCTAACTGTGTCCATCTATACCGCCTGCCGCTGACCTTGCATAGCGCATGACCCCCCCTGAGCAGGACTTCCCGCCACCCCACTCGCATGAGGCGACCCAGCAAGCTTAACTGCGCCAGCACACAGCACTGCACCACATCATACATGGGAACCTGTAAACCAACAGTCACCATGACACATTGTCCAACTCATGTCGACCCGCGTGCCAGCGGGCGCCGCCACCTCACTGCTCTTGGCTCACACAATCTGGTCGGCAGTCTGGGGTGTCACCAGTGGCATAAATTGATCTTCTGAGAGCATAGTGGACGGGGAAGATGATCTGCTGGTCTCGGGTTCGCTATGTCCGCGAACTTCCACTTCACCCTGGCTGCTCGTGGACCCTAGGGTTGCTACCGCCTCCAGGGCTCCCTGATGCTCCAGCCGCATCCTCTCCGGACTGGGTGCCACAGCGGGGCCCGACCCCGCATCCCTGCTGGACTCCATCCGCCGCGGGCTCCTCTCCTGTCGGCCACCAGCTCCCGGGTCTGGGGGCCTCTGTCCTCCGCACTGCCCCGTCTCCTCCAGCCAGTCCCAGACATCGGACGGGGCGTCGAAGAAACGAGTTCCCTCCTTCGTGACCACCCTGAGACGCGACGGGAACAGCAGGGAATATGGAATCTCCAGGTCGCGCAGCTGGCGTTTCACTGCCAGATAGCTGCTCTTCCGCTTTTGCACTGTCACCGTGTAGTCCGGAAAAAACATCACCTGCCCACTTCCCACTGTGATGGTGCCCAACTTCCTGGTCTCACGAAGCACCACGTCCCTATCTCAGTAATTAAGGAGTCTGAAAAGGAAGGGTCGTGGCCGGGCCCCCGGCCTAGGCTTCCGCGCCGGGACCCTGTGTGCCCGTTCCACCACAAACTGCGGGGAGAGCACCCCCGGGGGGAGCGTGTCCCGGAGCCACCCCTCGACAAACTGTTCCGGGTTCCGTCCCTCCTCGCCCTACGGTAGTCCCACCACTCGAACATTGTTGCGCCGGGACCGACCTTCCGCATCCTCGGCACGATCCTCCAAGGCATGGACACGGTCAATCAGGTCTTGCAGGGCTATAGTATGATTGCGCACCACAGGCTGGACATCCTGGAGCGTTTGGCGTTGTTGGGCAACTGATTCCGCCAACTTGCGGTGGTCCGCGTGGAGGAGGGTGAAGTCCACCGTAACTTTGTCAATCCGGGACTCCAAGGAGACCCTTGTCTGCTCCAAGGTAGAGCCAATCCGTTCCACTGCCACTAGTACTGTGTCAATTTTTGCCGCAAGTGCTGCCGCCTGAGGCTCCACATCTCTTTCATGGCATCCCGGCACGGGACCCAGGCCGTCCGCCTGTGACCGGCCCTCATTCGACTTATTCAGCAGCCGGCCCATGACCAGCTGCTGTGCTGAAGGCATTCGCTGGCAACCCCGGCACCAGACTGGCGACCCAAGCCCAGGCTCCTGTCCCACCGTAGTATGGGAGAGTTGACACCACTTTCCCTCCACTAGTGTGGGGGGAGGGAGGAGGGAGAGGGAGAGCAAGGACCCTCCCGAGCGCGGCTGCGCCACCGTCCAGGAGACGCAGACCGTCTGCTACTTCCAGGCTCCGGAAGCCACCAGGAGCGCCTCGTGTTACCCCCGCAATGCACCAGGATCCCCCGCCGGGCACCTCTCCTCTGTCTATGTCCCTCGTCGGTCAGGTCTGACAATTGTCCACCTCCGCTGCCGGCATCCGCTGCTCCTGGGCCACTGTCAAGTGAGGGGCACCCCCCCGCCGCTACAGGCTCGGTATAGATAGCATCACGACCCAGGCGGCACCCCAGTCCCAACTATGTCAGGGCCCTCCACACGATTGTCACCAGCAGAGATGCTCCCTATGCAAAGAGCCCCCGCTGGCCCGCCACCGCCAGCTCCAGCAGCCCAGTTCGCGTCTCTCCCGCCTCCTCCGCTCCGCGCTGGATACAACCGGTCTTAGGCCCCACCGCTATGCGCCGGTACCTCAGGGGCACGCAGCAGGCCCAGATGCTCTCCTCGTCGCAGCGCCAGGGCAGCTCTCCCCTCCTCCACAGCTGCTCACCCCACTGTCCGTGCCCTGTCCAGCCGCTGTCCGCTGACCAGGCCTCTGGCTGCAGGCCCCTCGAGTCCTGGGCCTCCGCTTCGCTTCTGCAGGTGTTAGGGCAGTCCACAACACCACAATCTTCCGCAGTAACCTCCGCCGGGCCCGCTGCTTCACTGCAGCACACAGAGAGGGCCGCCTCACTTCCCAGGCCGCCCCGCAGCACCCCTCAGCCTTGCCAGTGCGCTGAAGTCGGGCCCTCGCAGCTCACCCAGGCAGCTCCGTCAGGCAATCAGCCAGTTCTCTTGCTGAGGCGCTCCAGGCAGGGATAGGGGATGACACCCCGGGGGTTTTCTCTGCAGGTCCGCTCCACAGCAGCGCCGCGGAAGTGCACGCTCCATAACGCCGCTAGCAGGCAGCAGCCGCTTCCGTGTCCTCCCCGCAGTCACCGCTCCGCCGATCCCATCTTACGGGCCGTAGCGTCTCCGGCAGGTCACCATCTCTGCCGCACCCCGCTACCACTGGTACCGGCCTCCGTGTTGGAGAAGCCAGTCGCCGTCCCACCTCCGCTACAGGGATCTCGGCCCGCGCGGCCTAGTCGCCTCGTGGCAAGCCGCGGGCTGGAGTACCCCCCGCGGCCGGTCGCGGCTGACTGCCCACTCCGCCTTCCTCACCGGCTCCAGCTTCAGCGCTGCATAACTGGAGCAGCAGACGGTCGTTTCCTCCGGGCTTCTCTGTGGGGTGGCAGAAAGCCTAAATGTCACGGCTGGCAGTGTCAGCGTTATTGGGTAACCCAGCAGGCAGGATAATTATCAGGATGATAGCACCGGGCGGCAGGAGCTTCACCTACTTGCGACCATCTTGTAAGCGCGCCACCTAGCGCCCCCCCTGCAACAGGTCAGACATGACGAAAAACTAGAGGATAATGTGAGGGCATTGTTGGATGGGATAAAAAACGTAGGGATACGACGAGCCAAGGGTGGAGGCTAACGGGACTGTTCATCCAAGTGGTGAGCCAGAGGGCAATCTACCTGAAAAGGGAAGCACTTGTCGGGGACATAAGGGATAGCGCATTGATATGAATAAATGTCTAAAGACACAGGTTTACATTACAGAGATGCACACCAGACATGGGGGGGGGGGTATGTTTTAGTTGTGGGTGGGGGGGGAGGATAGACGTTTTGTTTAGTTGATATAGAAATGTTTCCGAGTACACTGAAAACTTGACCTAAAGAACTAGGGTCTGAGGAAACAAGGACTGATGTGGTAGAATGCACGGTGGCTTAACACATATACATGCATTGTATCTGATGCAGTTAACCTTGTGATCATGAATAGGTGGTGATCCCTACTGTATCATCTCTGAGAATATCCAGGTTGTACTGTCATAATTGTTGCCAATAAAGATATATTGTTGTTTTTTTTTAAACGGATTTGTCATCCAAGCCTAATTGTCCTATGTGGAAGGCTCCCTTCCCCGTAGCAATTTAAAGGCACTATAATCAGTCACCAGCGGCGAAGTGCTCCACAACAATTTCCTCATTTCCAACTGCCAATTCTTACAACTCTTAATCGCCATGCGAATACTTCCCATAAGCACTCAGTTGAAGCGTTCCATGGCTCTGTTATGAGAATGATGATAAAGCCAAGTGTGTTTCCATTTAATATTATTTCTTTCCAAAACATTTTGGGACACTTTTGACTTAAATTGTGTTCCACTATCACTCAGAAAAGATTTGGATATCTCTTCCCGCAAGAACACATCATGTTAATCAACATTAATCACAGCATTAGAATCAAACACATTCAAGACACAAATATCTGATAGAGACATCTAGCCGCAGATTCCTTAACTTAGAATATCTCCCAGGCGCCAGTCTGGATCCGGAGACTTTTTCAGCAGTACCTCTGCGTGCCAGGGAACGGCGACGCATGGCTCCGTCCACGGATATGACATCAGTGGAGCCATAAGTCCCTCCCGGCACGCTGACGTCAGTTTTCTTCTTTTCCGCGCTGCAACGAAGATCCAGGAGAAGCGGTTCCACTGGCCTGTTTGTTCTTAGGCCTCTCTGACGCCTTTCGCGTCCGGGAACAGTGTGCTGATGCCTTCGGGCTTTAAAGGGTGTGAGTCCTGTACGTGGCAGATGTCAGCGACGGATCCGCACGCGATTTTTATGTGGTGCTCGGGCGAGCACAACGACTCTGAAGAGTGTAACGCCTGTCGGAAGTTGAAGCAGAAGTCCCTGCGTGAACGTAAGATGAAGTTGTTGTCTGCCCGGATGTTCCACTTGGATTCCCGGCGTCGTCGGTCTCCTTCGCCGGCCCCGGTTCGGGGCAGTTTGCAGAATCGTTCCTGTGGACTCCACTCGCCTCCCTCAAGTAAGCGCAAAAAGAAGTCACAGAGGCCGTCTGCCTCACGCAGTCGTGACGTCGGTGCCCGTTGTTTCCGGTCTTTGCCGGATACGGCTTCATAGCAATCAGCCCCTGCCTATTCACCATTTCTGGGTGTTGGAGCGACTAGGACTCAGATGGCGGCCTATTTCCAGGCCTTGCGGGTCTTCTTTGAGCTGACCCCTCTTTCTGGCGCGCCTTCGGGCCCCACAGAGGTGGTAGGGACTCTGATTGGGAGCTTGCCGGCGGGTTCGCCCGTGGCACAAATCGAGGACCTTGATTCCGCTTCCGGAGTCACGGCGACATCGGGAATCGGCCCAGTGGAGCTTCCCATGCAGACGTCCGGCCACAGTCCACCTCCAGCGGTAGGGGACAGCCCTGTGGGGCCCCGTGGGAAGGCGCTTTCTGTAGCCGCAGTCGGGGACTTGTGGACACCGTCCAACCCGCATTCTCCCCCCTGCAGTGGATGTCGACACCGGCCTGGCGCTGGTCACTGGATCCCCCCTCAACACTCCCCAGCATCGATACGGCGCCGTCTCGACGTCAGAGCCGTCCTATGCTGCTCCCCTCCAAATGGAGGACGTTCCCCAATGTTGGTTGAGCCTCCTCCGGAGCATGTTGCTGTGGACTACTTGAAGGCCCTGGGACCCCCTCGGGCTGAGGGGCCTTTGGCTTTTGGTTGACGTGTTAGCCTGCAACCGTCCCCTAATTACGATTTGTTGTCGCCTCCTAGGATGGCAGCGGAGACTAGTGCAGCGTTTGCACAGATCATTCCCATAGCTGCCAATATCTTACAGTTTCAGCCTCCTTCTATCTCTTTGCCCTCTGATCCTTTGTTGAATTTGCTCCATCAGGGCGCCGTGGAGGGTGAGCCCTTGCTGCCTTTTTGTTCGTCATAGTACGACATTCTTCTAGGGGCCTGGGCGATACCCTCGTGGGGGACTCTGTAGACTGTGCTATAGCACATCGTCACCGCCTGGCTCCAGATGATCCAGTCTGTTTGTCTCTGCATCCTATGGCTCTAGGGCTGGTCATTCAGACAGCCTCTATTTTGCTGCCCACGTCCTCTGCTCCGATCCTTCCTCCCACTAGGGAGTCTCGATGGTTGGAAGCATGTGGTCGGCAACTGTTCACTTCCATGAGCTCGCCCCTCCGGTCCTTGAACACGTCCTGCGTGTTTACACTGGCTACGTTCACCCTCTGGGACTCGATGGAGAGTCACCTTCCCACGCTTCCGGAAGGCCCCTGAGCTGAACTTACTCAAGTGTTCCAGGATGGGTGTGAGCTGGCGCAATTTTCCATTCGGTCTGCCATGGACACCACTGATTCCGTGGGTTGAGCGATGGCCAGATCAGTCGCTTTGCGTCTCCATGCTTGGCTGCATGATGGCACTTTTCCTGAAAATATTCAGGAGCGTCTTCGGGATTTACCCTTTGATGGGTCTTTTTATGACAGTCATGCTGACTCAGCAGTTCAGTGTCTTTTGTCTGGTTTTCGGTAAAGGGCATTGTTTCTAGTCCCCTGTTGAGGACTTCTTGTTTGCATTGGTTGCAGTGTTGTCACTGCTTTTCTCTGGTGTTCGTTGCTTGGTTAAAGCTTATTTTTTCCAGTCGGACTGTACAGCTATACCGCTGGTTCTGCCTTTCCTTTTGTTTCCTCTGTCTAGGAGCTAGTCTCAAGAGGTGCTCCTTTTTTATGGGACATGACATACCCTATGTGGGGTATTCGTTGGTGATTGTATACCCATTCTAACTTGCCACAGGCAGTGTTGTACATTGTTCCAGGAGGAGTTTTTCCTGGGTGGTGCAGGTCTCTCCTGAGGTTGCGGCGTGCTCCCCTGAGGATTGTTATCTTTCTCCTCTCTGAGTAGATTTATTCTGGTTTGTGCTGTAGCAGTATAGCACTAAAGGAAACATCAAGAGTTGTTCTTGTCTCACCATGTTCCACTTGATGTTGTAGGATTTCTTCTTGAACGAGCCTACAAGGGTAGCGTAGCTCTCCTGGAGCTTCCTTATTTCCATTTGTCTTTAGTTGGTAGTACTCATTCTACCTCTGAGGATGCGGGGCATATGTATCAACATCACCATTTGCGATTCTCAAATAGCGATTTTTAAGGAATCGCTATTTGAGAATTGCAAAACGGGATGTATTTAAAAAATTGCAAACTTTTTGCGATTTCTTAAAATTCCTTAATTGCGAATAGCAAATTGCGAAATCGCAATTAAGGAATACCTACCCATTCATTCCTATGGGCCAGGAGACCCATAGGAATGTATGGGAAGTAATTCTCAAATTGCGAATCGCAATTTGCTAATCGCAATTTGAGAATAATTTCAAAGGTGCAAGGGTGTCAAGATGACACCCTGATACACCCCTGAAATTAGCATGTGTGGTCATATGGCGCACATACATGCCCTAAGGGCATGTATGTGCGTCACGTGGCACTTTGTAAAATTACAAAACGTGCATTTTTAAAAGAAATCGCAAATTAACACCAACTAGTAGTTGGTGGTAATTTGCGAATTCTTAAGGATTAATCGCAATCCTTTGGTGAGTGTTACATTTCATTTAAGAAATCGCAATTTGCGATTTCTTAAATGCTTACGCAAACTTAAGAAATCGCTAAATTAGCGATGCCTTAAATTTGCGTTGGGAATTAGCCTAATACATCCTGTTTTGCGAATTTTTAATCGCAAATGCTGTATTTTGCGAATCGCAGCGTTTGCGACTAAAAATTCGCTTGATACATATGCCCCGCAGTCCTCTCCAGCCTGCTCTTGACTTACGCCCCGTTTGCCCATCACGGCGCGGCGTGCTCACGTATGCCCGGCCCCCCCCTCCCCTCCCACCCCCGCCCGTGGCTTCTTTTGAATGTTCTGCTGTGTTTCCACCTTTTGCCCTATGTTGGCTGTCTTTGCCGTAAGCCAGTCTCTCTCGTGGGACTGTTGGTCTGTACCCCTTCCGGAACAGTTGCCTTTCTGGTTTCAGCCAGGCATGGTGTGCTTAAACACACTGGGTACCTTCGTGGACACACTGTGTTGCTGGTCCCACATGTGCCACAGCCCTGTCTGTGTTTGATTCTGGTGGTATTGTCTATTTCTTACTCGCTCGGGTCCAGAAGTGCTTATGTCCTTGGTTCTTCCCCCCATGGCTCAGACCCTGTTTGGGGTTTTTCCTGGGCGGCTGTGGTTCTACACCTCTTTTTTGTTGCGCAATTCTCTGACAAGGGCCCAGGTCGCTCTGCTTCTGGTTTCTGCCAGATGTTGCCTTTCGTCGTCTCTCTTCAGAGATGCTCTTGTCCCTGCTACACCCGTTTCACGCTATATGAGTGTATATGGATATATGTCTACATATTTATACATATGTCTATTTCTTGTCCTAAGATGGCTCACGCTGGTATCGTGGTACTTGTCGTGTGGGCTGCTGTACTTGTCTTGGGCATGCTCTTCGAGCAATCATTGTTTCGAGAAAAAAAAAAACATTTATACATGAATGAGTTACCAATGAATATGTGTATATCTCTATACACAATACTTTTATTTTTCGGTTTCGGTATGTTGATTTAATATCTGTATATATATTTATTTATGTGGATATATCCAATTATATTTATGTATATGTATCTGTGTGTTATATGATATACACCCTGCAACGGAGCACGTGTGTGTGTGTGTATGTGTGTATATATATATTCACTTAAAAAACCTGGACATTTCACTCGTAAAAAACCATTGAAATTCCCCCGTTACAGTTAGTTCAGATAACTATAACTCACGCGCCCGCAATCCACTGCTGATGACGTCACATATTACATCACTCATGACATGGTCAGTGGCATCACTCATGACATCATCCTTGTGATAGAGTGGCTGTCGCGCGAGTTATAGTTATCTGAACTAACTATAACGGGGGAATTTCAATAGTTTTTTACGAGTGAAATGTCCAGCTAACTATAACATGTGTGAAACCTATGATTTTTTAAGTGAATTTGCAAGATTTTTTGAATGCTAATTCCCAATTATAACGTGTGTGAAACCTATGGTATTTTAAGTGAATTTGTAAGGTTTTTTAAATGCCAAGTTATGTATGTTTTATTATATTTTTTATATATTTATTTTACAATAAACTACCTATGTATATATTTATAGATTGATTGTACCCTGTAATATGGAATGGCTCGCTTAAAATGTTTTTTTTTTTTTTTTTAAGGTTTTTCACCGTGCGCGCACGGTGCGCGCACCCCGCGATTTTTTGAAAAAAAAATAAAATGTTTTTTTCACCCTTCAGGGTCCTTTAGGGACCCCCTGACAAAGGCTAGGGGGTCAGGAACTCTCTACCCTGCCCCCTTTTCACGTTCTCCACCTTTCTTTTTCACTGTCACACACAAAACACACAAAATGGCGGAAGACACTTCCTGATTTCGACCGATTCGAATGTTGACTGACATGTAACCACCAATCAGAATTACGCTCGTGCACGTTATGGTGCGCGCTTATAGATATTTATGTGCTTTTAAATGCAATTTTCTCAGGAACTACTGAACAGATTGACACCATATATGCAAAAGGCACATGCCTGACCTGAGGACTACCTCTTTGCCAAATTTCAAGGAATTCTGTTCAGCCGTTCGGGCTGTACCTTCGACTAAAGGTCCTATGGGAAAATGCATGGGGAAAACGCGTTTTGGGGTCCCCCTTTTTTCTCAGCCCCCGCTTGACGAATCACCCCGAGACTTTCAGGGTAGGAGCTGAGCGAAGCGCCCCATTGGTTTTGACAATTTTGCGAGGATTCGTCAACCGGCGCCAAAGTTATTCAAAATAGAATTTTCAGATTTCCTATGGAAACACGGTCCTAACTATAATTATCTACTGGCAACCGCCAGTAGATAATATATATACATATATATGTATATCAGGGTTCAGCCGGTGTCCTTCTGCGTAGGGTGGGTCAGTATGCCTACCTGGGGTCACATTCTGTATCTTTCTAACTACGCTGGTGTGCTGTCGATGCTCAGCTTGATGGGCTTTTTGTATGTGTGTGGTGTGACTTTCAATCCTCATAGTATTCCTCAGCATATCCCTCTTAACTACATGCCTGTATCTATCTGTGGTTATGGTTTTGTATGTCTTGGCATGGGTGACATCTGTCCCTATACATATCCGTTTGGTATCCACTGTTGTGTATACTTATTTTGTACTGCCTGACTTGGACAGTTTTGTCCTTTTCTGGAACATTATTTTTTTGCAAATTCAGGGATCTTGTGAATCGTTCTGCTTCTTATCTTATTGCAGCAGCTTATGGATTTCTTCTATGGTGCACTGGCCTTTCGAGTCTCTATGTATTTTTCCTTCGTCCTTTCCTGGGAGTTGTAGGTCTCAAACTGTCCTCTGACGGACTGTGGTGCAATTGCCTTTGTTGTTAATGCTCCCTCCCGGAGCGTAATGGTCCAGTGTCAACCATGCTACCACTTGCGGTCTCCCCCTGTTTTAGTCCATCTTCGTGGCGCACTGGTTCTCTTACGGAACTTGGTGGTGTTGAGTCACATGTTGCAGTCATTCTGCTCATGCACAGAACTATGCGCAGGAAACAAGGACCTCAGTGAATTGTGGTGTACCAAAAACTCACCTCAGAACCCAGAACCCCTATCCGACCAGCATCAGTGTCCCATTCGTTATCCGTATTTATCTCGGCGGTCCCAATGTATAGACAACCCAGAACAAGCGACTTAGTGTATTCTCAGGAATGGTGGGAATCAGAAATACTTGTTCGTTATTATTCTGATATTAGTTCACAACAAGAGTAAACAGAGACACGGTAAAGTTTAAAGAGTTTATTTATTAACCTCGTGTCCTAAGATGCAGTACTTTGGCTAACATAAGCAGATAAATGATTAAAATCAAAACCATCAGCATAGTTACAATACCATAGAAAATGAAAGGAGAAATCATAATATAATGACAGTGGAATACAGCCACCTTCTTTTCGCTAGTAAACTAATATTATTAGACTAATAGAAAGTCTCTAGGCTTGAATGGGGAACCCCATACCGTAAAGATTAGCTTAGTGGAATCACATCACAGGATCAGGTATACTCTGCTCCTGGGAAAGCTCTTCTTCCGAATGAATGAATTAAGCATGCAGCCTGTGATATTAAAAGCGCTCGACTCTCAGGTATTTGCAGCTGTGTGCGTGTTATGGCTAAATAGTGGGCTGATCAACCTGAACCCAAAAACATGCACCGTCTAGCGACCCAGACTGTTTCTTTACACAATGTTCAGACCAAGGTCGCAGCTCACTGCTAGGGATGTGAACAACAGACAGTTCTCATGTGAAGAAAAGGCGAGCAAGCATTTCTCAAATAATAACATGTAACTGCAGTGTCGTGTGCAAAAGCATCAAAAGTGACAAGATGGCTTTCTAACATCTAACGCGGTTATGCTAACTTAGCAATGTACGTACATAAATTGCAGCCCTCACTACACCCCCCCTTGATCGGGCCACTAACTAGGTACAATTAAGGAATGCAGAGTTCAAGTTCGATAGGACGGAACTAAGAGCACAAATTGGAAATCCATATAAAGGCAGTGAAGATTCGAAGAGCGAAAGAAAAAAAAAACATAAAAAGGGGAAAAAAAAATATCGACGGATGTCGAATAAAAAGGTAAAACTTTGTGCAAAGGAATGTTGGACGACATCCAAGTTAATCCATCAACGTATAAGCACAGTAAGTAGCAACGGCTTCCAAGAGGAAATCATTGGAACGTCCTGCAAAATTGTCTTGCATCCAGTTCAGCAAGGGGAATGAACACACGTGTTCTTCGACAACTGGAGCCTCTAGTACCATCAGAGGACAACTGGCGTGTCTTTCAAGATAACTTCTTGCCAGGAAGTCATCTGCAGCCGTACCGATGTCCCAATTCCCTAGGACTCCATGTGCTGCTCCACAGGCCATAATCCTGACACCAGAACAGTCCAACTCATGAGCCACTAAGGGGCTCATTAGTCGATCATAATCCGGGGCGGGAGACACCGAGTTTGACAAGCACGAATCCAGAGCCCATTGGAACGGACACTCTAGGCAATGAAAGACAGGTTGTACGCATGTAAAATAGGGAAACCAGAAGGATAATCCATAGGCTAAGCTCAAGGTTGCCAGTGGTAGTGTTCCATAGTATTCAAGCATCCGATTACGAAGATGGAGCAGCCGGGACAGGCTGTTGTGTGAGACAAATTGTGCAGCCATTGCGTAGTAAGCAGACCAACAACAGCACCCCAGCCACGAGGGCGAGAAGACGCTGGAAAACATAGAATGAAAAAATGCCGGGATCACACCAAAAATAGTTTGGAAGGAGGTCACGAGGCCGGAGCCCACAATTTTGAAAAAATGTGCCTGGCCACTTGTTGACGGGGCATTAAAGATAGTCTGAATCAGGGCACTAAAATGCAGTGGGAGATCAGTATTCAAAAGCGCTTGCACCTCGGTGCGCGTGTTTGCTACGTGAAGGACAAATGTTTCCCGGGACGAAGTCAACGCGACTTCTTTTTGAGACAATAGAGCCCTTATTCTGCTCATCTTGTTGAACTCTGCTTTCAAGGTTGGAATGGAAGGCCAGATGTTTACATCGAGCCGTCCATGCGGGGGTGGGAAAAGGACGTTGTTACAGCAGACTACTCTCTGTGATACAGTCACTATGTAGGGAATTCCCACTAACATCCCACAGCATGCTTCATTATTTATTAGCAAATAACAACTGTTAGCCAGCAGCGTAAATGACGGTGTTATGACTGGCACTGGAATCCCTTTCAGGACGCAAGCTAAATTAGGAGCGTGCACATTACATGCACCATGCAATTGAATGTGCCGACACACCACAGAGTGACCCGGAGTGGAAGTGCATTCTTCACCTTTTAAGTAAACCTCTTTACCGTCTCTCACGCACCTGTACGTGAATGGGAGTGACCAAACTTCATGCAGGAAGGCAGTACCTAGTTGTTCATATCTGCCTAGCGCATAATGTTTCATGCAGGAACTGAACTTAAACAGGGGAAATGGTAATGTGATCAACCCGTGGATAAGCCACACAGCGGAGTTTAACTCGGCAGCAGAGAAAGGCAAAGGTTCTAATTTTTCAATGTGCAGCAATGAGTATGTTGCATCTTTCATGGACATGAACTGTTGTTTTGCAGTTAAATTAAAAGGAAGGAACAAAGATGAAGTATTCATGTAGTCCCAAGGGACTTTCCCAGCCTTTAACGTTTGCAATGTCCATGCAAATTGCATTATAGAACGCAATTGATTTTGACCATGATATAAAACCGACACATCATCCTGCACAATGTCAACAACAAATGAAACGATATTATCTACGTGTAAATTCTGGACGAAAGGGTGTTAATGCTATTATCTATAACAGCCAATACTTTCTCCATATTGGCTTGATCAATAGCCCGTAATCTGGATGCAGCTTCAATTTGTGATAGCTTCCAAACTTCGTTATAAACAGCATATACCCATCTTTTGGACCTGCCACCCGCAGGACCCTTAACAAAATCATTCAAATCTATTTTGTCATGTAATTGTGATAAATGAAGTTTAACATGTGCTAAGGTGGAATGTTGCAGCCAAGATTGGCATAACTTCTCTACAGAGTAGGTAGTTACAGTATGAGATTATTCAAAATGGGAGTTTACACGAACTTGCGTATACCCCGGATTTAGATCCAGAAAACGATGTTGACAGGAATCTGAGCTCGTTTGCCATATTAACCATCCTTCCGGGTTTAATTTGGAAATATTGAAGGATGTGTTAGAAACGTATGACTGCAACGTATCAAGGGACAGATCTGTATGATTATCCCAATTAGGATAAGCACCCAGATCCGGAGTAGAGGGAGAATTTAATTTTTTAGAAGTAGCCAATCCAAAACAGGTGGTCTGAAAAATTGACGAATTCAAAAACAACATGTGGTTCGGGATGAGGCAGGCACGATGCAAAGCTTCTGTTACTTGTACCTGCCACTGTTTAGAACCCCAAACCGATTTAAGATCAATAGTTGCTTTCCACAGATCATAACCTCTGATTGCCAAATCATCCATAAAGGACTTGGAATATAACAATTTTGTGTTTGTCAGCCTAACTTTCGAGGCAGACTCAGCTGCCACTTTAAAGTAAAAGGAGGCAGGATTTGAAACACTGAAATCAGAAAAATATGTGAATTTGTCCACTAACGTGGTGGAGCTGCCCAGCCTAGGCGCTGGACAGTGTTCCCATTGTGTGTAATTTACAAAATTTCTAAACGTATTGGCATTGTGAAGGAAATGATTGCCATAATGTTGATAGCAAAACTGCTCATCATAATTAGCAGTATCTAAATACAAATCCTCAGCATCAAACGCAGCATAATATTTCAAATCAGAAAACAGTGCTTCTATGGCTTGAACATCCCAATCATCTGAGCGGATGCTTTGCTTAACTACATCACCCATAGAAACACAAAATACATTTGGCACATTGATTACTTCAGTGGGACCATGAATTTGAAATTAACAGCATCCCACGCAATCCCATCCAACACAGGCCAGGCAGTAATATTCACAAAAGTCTGCTCCCTTTTCATGATGTGTGATGAGGAGTGGGGGGCCAAAGTTCCATCAATTAGTCCAATTGTAGATCTTTCTTTTAGATAGTGTCCATTCACAAGACGAAAAAATACCACCACAAATCCAATGGACATGAACAAAAAAATAGATATGAGCACCAGCCAAATGTAAGTCCAAGGGGGAATTAAAAAATGTCTTTTAAACCAGACAGCAAAAATAGAAACTTTTGATGGGGCATTGGAAGTTATTGAGTTAGTGTCAAAGGAGAAGCGTGACTGGTTAATTGCGGTGGATTGTAAAACAGGCAATGGTACATCTGCAGGATAAGCATACTCAGTATCTTCAGGTAGACCACCAGCCGGTGGTAGCAACAAAGGACCAGTAACTGTATGCATCTCGATGGCAACATCAGACAAGGTGGTAGAAGCTGGAGCCAAAACAGAGTTTCTCAGCATCGCAGGGCAAGAAACCGCTGGAGTCATACTAAGAAGAATCGGCCACTCGCTGTAGCTTGACATTGTCAATAGAGATGTACCTGTTATCCTTGTGACCAGGAAGTGGAGGTAAAATGACTGTTCGTGTACCCTGCACGCCAAGCACTGGAACCGGTGCACGATAAGAGGGGCCGAACTCCTTCTTGTTCTCCACCTTCTCACGAACCAGATCACCAACTCGAGGTAGCCAGCCGACTACCGGAATCTGAAGCGCAGCATCAGATGTGGAGGGCACGTGTTCCTTCGCTAGACTGTCTCTGGCTTCTTGTAGAGTCTGCTATACAGCACAGTGATCATCTACGTCAAAGGGTGCGGCTGCCGCCGCCATGTCTAGACCATCAAGATCCGGGACAAACATTCGTATGCCAAAGAGCATCATGTATGGGGTCCGCCCACCCAGAGACCTTCTAGGGAGATTATTAAGTGCACGTTGGACGTTATACAGATGGGCTAGCCAGTTCCGGCCAGTGCCTAAAACCCTAGCTGACAAAGATTGCTTTAAGTCACGGTTCATTCGCTCCACCACACTATTACCCTCAGGTCGGTAGGGAGACGAAAATTTGACTTGGACCCCCACATTTCTCATGGCTTCTTTGTACGCCATAGAGGCGAACGCAGGGCCCTCATCAGAATGAAAGGTACCACACACAAAACTTCCCACAAAGACACGCAAATCCCTGATGACAGTACGGGCATCGGCACTCCTTTGTGGCCATACCCACAGAAAACGTGTGCACGAATCCACTGCAACCAAGATGCACTTGTACGCAGTATCAGAGGTGAATGGACTGCAGTGATCTAAATAAACACACCCTAGTGGTTTATTAGATATGTACAACTGAGTTTGTGGTGGGCACGCAGCAGTTGAAGGTTTAATCTGCTGGCAAATGTCACAATCAAGAACATAAGCGCAAGCTTGTTTATATAAACCGCACCACCAGTAACGTTGTTGTAACAGAGAAACAGTACCTGCCACGCCAGCGTGGGCAGAGGCCAGGCCTTTGTGAGCTGCTGTTATCAACGATTGTCTGCAGTCCGCGTTGGGAATCAATCTGTCACCAACGTCGTTAATCCTCACCAATGGGACTTTATCAGGACTTAAGTGATAATGGTAACGAGAAGGAAAACCTCTCGGGTAATTACTTCCCGTTTCTGTCGCAGCAATAGCTGCCAAAATGTCATCATCAATCTTACTTTTGGATCTTGTAACTGCTGCTACCAGATATGTTGCCACTGCTGTTTTTGCTGCTTCGTCAGCTAAGCTGTTGCCGACAGCGTGGACACCAACTCGTTGGTGTCCGAGAGTGTGAATAACATTCACGAGAGGCAGATGTTCTTTAAGTTCTGCCACTCTAACCCAAAGCATTTTATGCTTTATTGTGCTACCTTTGGATTCACGGTATTCATTTTGAGACCATAAATGTAGATTGTCGTTGTAAGATTGAACACAATAAAACAAGTCACTTACTATAAGAGTAGTGACCCGAGGATCAGCAAACTCCAGTGCAAGCACCAGAGCACGGAGCTCTGCCAACTGTGCGGTACAATCACCCAATGTCTGTGTATGCACAACATCAGATTGGAATTCACCATTCGTGAAAGTACCCACCACAATTGCGCAGGCCGCTGAATAGGCATGCTTCGATCCAGTCGCCGGTTGTGCAGAACCGTCAGTGTAAATGACACAATGGTAATCTTCGAGCGGGCGCAAAGACAGAGGAGCTGGATGAACGAATTCATACTGTATGTACTCCTGAGTCTGTAATGAGGCGTCAAAGATATAGGTGACGTCGGGCGATGTCAAGGAAGTGGCCCATTGTATCCACCGAGGATGCAAAGCTTTAGAATTTGGTACACTCGCTTTGGTCACTGCCTCAAAGGCAGGATATGGTGTGACAACCAACATGCATTTTCCTTGCGACAGCGCTCGTTCTTTGAGAATCGCCATCTGTACTGCCGTAAGAACTTTCTCGACAGAGGAAAAACGCATTTCAGCCGAAGTGTACAGGTGTGATTTGTAGGCAATTGGAACGGTGTTACCCTGATTGAACGTTAAGTACGTGAAACCCACTGCGCCTGGCACAATTCTTATTACCAGGTTAGTGCGGTTATCACGTGTCAGTAAGTATTTTGAAGCAAGAAGATCAGCTTGCTGTAATTGCAAAATAGCTGAATGCTCCGGCAGCCAGCCTGATTTGGAAAAAGTAGGTTGTACCAAGGCATAAAGCGGCTTGATACGCTGGGCATAGTCAGGAATGTACGTACGACCGAAATTCAGAAAGCCCAACAAAGACTGTAATTTCTTAAGTGTTGTAGGAGCACGCAGGCATGCGCACTTCTCCAGGAAGTGCGGAGCCAATCCTCGACCTTCATTGTTGAGTTCGTAGCCCAAGAACAACGCTGTATACTCTGCAATGTGGGACTTCGCAAAATTGAATTTGTAACCGAAGTCTGCGAACATGACTATAATGCAATCAAGACACAGATGCGGCTACAACTCGTCGTCTGTGAGATAGATATCGTCAACATACGAGTACGCATCTGGATCTATGCTCTCTAATAGAGAGACTACACGTGTGGCAAAGACGCCAGAGCTGTTTTTATATCCCATGGCTAGTCTTGTAAACTGTTTTTGTTTGCCGCCCGAAGTAAATGCTGTGCACTGACTGCTAATAGAGGACAGGTTATGGCTGTAAAAGCCATTGGAAATGTCAAGTGTGGTTTTAAACCCTTTTCGCACGAGACTATCGACGAGAGCCGAACTGTGAGTATTTTGTACCGCGCATGTCCGGCAATGAGAATTTAAATGCCGGTAATCCAAAACCAGGCGGTACGACCCATCAGGCTTCGTATAAGTGAATAAAGGATTATTCATTGGTGACACGCATGTTTCAATAATACCTTGATATTCCAATTGTTAAAGAATCGCCGCGACGTGTGGTCTAGCTTTGTAAATGTAAATGTATAGGTATTTATATAGCGCCGATCACCACTACGGGTATCTCAGCGCTGTACTCATACCGCTGAAGGAACCCTTCCTGGCTTTCCATGTGAGGTGTCCACTCCTGGGCACCCCCATGGTGAGGCCAGGCATCCCAGCGCTGTTGGGGCCGTTGTGGAGATTAAGCAAGCTATTGCCCAGAGTTGCAGCGTGGGACCCATGATTAGAATAGGCACTGAGGCGAGAATATCCGGTCCGCGGAATTTATAGCTTTGCGACGCATGGGATATTGGGGTTGAGGCTGGGGCATAGACCGCAATGGAATCTCATGGCTGGGGGACAATTTATCCCAGCCCACCTGAGTACGATACAAAGCCGGTGCTAGCACCAGAGCCCACTCCTCAGCTCCTCAGCGAACCTTTTAGCTTGGTCCTTTGGCACTGTGTGCGCAAAGGACGGGAGGATTACCTCCTCCCCTCTAGGAGCATCTAAAATGAAAGCCGGGGGCCAGTCTGCCTCCGCTAGGAGGATGTCATAAGAAGAGGTCAGATTATCCCAAAAAATCCCTTGAATCGTACGTCGTATGTCACTTTCGATTAGGAGGACTATGTTATATAGTCTGTCAGGGGGAGCCACTCTAGTGTCAGCAGTTTCTACTGTGATAAACGCATCAGTTGCTGTCGCCTCCAGACATGGACGCAGTGCTTGCCGCACTACTGTAACCTCCGCCGCGCTGTCGAGCAGCGTTAGGGCCCATGTTAGGTTCCGAAGCTGCGTTCTCACTATCTATGGCATACCTCGCTGTCAGTGCAGCAACTTTCTTCTTCTGAAACGGGGGACGTTGACGTGCAAACTCCTCTTGCTTGCCTTTACCGTCAGCCTGACGGGTTTGTTCACGACCTTGTGCTGCACCCCGACCTTTGCCACGGTCTCCGCCACCGGACTGTGAGGCCGATGTTTCCTGTGAAGAACGAGGAGAGCGTTGTTCAGTAACCTGAAATCTATCAGGCGACTTAATACTAGTACGATCGCGCAAATCATAAGTGCGTTCGCTAGTCTGCTGTACGAGAGACGCAGGACGAGACCCCTGTTACTGTTGCTGCTTTCCCTGTTTCTTTGCTCTCCAACTCTGTTTTGGAAAAGCTGGACGATCGTCTTTACTAGACAAACTCACCTTAGTTTGTTGTATCAAGTCAGGAATTATTACAGTTGGTTTAACTCCCAAACTACTGCGGCCAATAGTTTTATAAGCTTCCGCAATAGGTTTAGGTAACTCTTTGGGTGTAAGGATCTTACCGTAAACCGATTCTGCAGGAGCGCCGTGGAGTTCAGTGAAGTCGTTGCTAGACCCCAGCCTTCCGCCACCACCTAATGCCTCTATCAAACCCTAGAGAGCACTGGTAATAGGGGAAAGCAGGGAAACAAAACAAGGAAGGAGGGGAAGAAATCTCTGGAGCTGCTGCCTGATGCTTCTTCTGTATGTCAGAGGAAATGTAGATAATGTATCGTCTCTGCTATACTCACGGGAGAACTGTGGACAGTGTATCTGTAAAGAATATAAGAACACAATGAGTAGGAAAAGGAGAGATGAAGCATAGACCTATCTAACAGGAATGAGGTGCAAGTAAAAATACCTGGCTCCTAAATAAAGATGACAGTGAGAGAGGCTCCATGCAACAAATCAGTAAGCAAGCACTGAACTAGTGGAGTTGAGAATTGTGCAAGCCAGCCTTAGAGGAGTCCTTGTCTTCCACAAGAATATATCCTAAATACAGAAGAAACATAAGAATGAGATTTATATTCTAATCACCTTCCCCCTCCCTTCTGAATCCCAATACCCCGTTACCGTCTTTTCATACAGTATAATGTCCAATGTTCGTCGTTGTATAGGGGGTCTCAGCAGTCTGGTAGGAGAGTGCCTCCCATTGTCCGTCTATGGATGCAGCCAACTGCACGTTCCACACATGCTCAGGGAATACGCCCGGCCGGCCCACGGGAAATACTCCAGAAAGGCGGGCGAAACGTTCTTTATCCGGCAATGTAGGCTCCAGAGACGTGAGAGGAGGAAGCAAGAGCCCAAGGGAAAGAAGGCAGAGCACACCAAGGCACCCGGCCAGCCCACGGGAAGCTATCCGGAAAGGCGGGCGAAGCGCTATATATTCTATAGTCTTAGCCCCAGAGAATTCGGAAAGAGGAGCTGGAGCACCTGGGGAGGGGTGCGAGGCACGCAAATGCGCCCGGCCGGCCTACGGGAAGCAATCCGGTGAGGCGGGCGGAGCACTATAAAGGAACTAGGGGCAAAAAGGAGTCCACAAGGATTTGCGTGCATACAATACACGGCTGGAAACAAAACAGGGAGAAATCCCGAAAACAGAGCTCTGGAAAAATACGATGGGAAAGTATCCAAAACACACGGAACGCCGAGAGGCGTCAGTGTTACGAAGTCCCAAAAAGCGGAAACAGGAAACAGGAAAAGCAAGACAAGCCTGCGGGGCAACACTAGAACGCGAAGCCCCGAGCTCATCGGACATCCGGTTTTTCTACTGGCTCGACAGCGAGTCGCCGATCTCGGCGTCTTGCGCCCTACAATCATGACATTGGGCTTATCGAGTTCAGCGACGCTGGCTAAGCCATTTGCCACTTGGAATTGCACCGCATCTCCCTTGAGATTACCAAGGACGAGGGGGGCAACGGCGTCGAATACTCCGACAAGCCTCATTCCCAACTCTACAGCCGCCTCCGGTCCGTGCTGATCTTGAACACGCTTAATGACGGAGGGCAGCACGGCCATAGACGGAGTGCCGAAGCACTTCGAGTAGACCGCGGCAAAGATCTTTCCCCAGTTGTCACAATCTGACACATCAGGGATAATATCTTTCGGCAAACTAATGGTGAGAATTCTGTGTTTCTCCACCTCCGTAGAGTGTGAAAACACTGCTTCCAACTTGTCAAATTTCTCGGCAAGCCAATAAGGAAAATCATCCTTATTCTGGGGGCGCTTACCCATCACCGAATTAACTATGACGGGACTAATAACAACCGCCGGGTGACCAGCCGGTAGTCCCGCAACAGCAGGACCCACCTGCACATTACGTGAAACGTTTTGCACCAAAGCCCTATATACTGAAATAAGGGTTGTATGGAGCGTATGCAGCTCATCCACCGCAATAGTCAAATAGCGGGGGTGAGGCGTAAATCCGGCAAACACCGGCCATGAGGCCCCAGGAATTGACAAAGGGCCCATTCTAGCTGGTGTAACCGTAAGGGGAAGGGCGCCATTAAACCAAATGCTGTGCTGCCAGGCTGAAAGGGGGATCTCTAGAGTCCGATATGGCGTATAATTGGCTGGGACCCGCGTGTGAGTATACGAGTGAAACGTTTTATCATCAGCATTCACTGCTGGCAGTGTCACCCAAGAGTAGAACAACTCATAAGGATGGGTTCCATCAGCACTCACCACAAAAATAACGGCCATGCCATCGTCCGGCACCCCGTACGTCGTCAAATGACGACGCAGAGGTGTACGGCTATGTGCAGCAATTTCAACCACCATAAGGACTTACAAAAGATCAACAACAAGTTTAATCAGTAGCACAAGGGTTCAGAAAATAGAGGAAACCTTTTTAATGATCAAGCTTGAAAGAACCTATCAGGTGAGTAACAGGTAGGTTAAAAATAGGAAACAAGAGTGAGGGAGTCGTGGACTAATATAAGCACTACTAAGGCGTTTCAAATCAATAGACCAAACGTTAGGTGCACCATGTTGCAGGGATTCTGCTCATGCACAGAACTATGCGCAGGAAACCAGGACCTCAGTGAATTGTGGTGTACCAAAAACTCACCTCAGAACCCAGAACCCCTATCCGACCAGCATCAGTGTCCCATTCGTTATCCGTATTTATCTCGGCGGTCCCAATGTATAGACAACCCAGAACAAGCGACTTAGTGTATTCTCAGGAATGGTGGGAATCAGAAATACCTGTTCGTTATTATTCTCATATCAGTCCACAACAAGAGTAAACAGAGACACGATAAAGTTTAAAGAGTTTATTTATAAACCTCGTGTCCTAAGATGCAGTACTTTGGCTAACATAAGCAGACAAATGATTAAAATCAAAACCATCAGCATAGTTACAATACCATAGTAAATGAAAGGAGAAATCATAATATAATAACAGTAGAATACAGCCACCTTCCTTTCGCTAGTAAACTAATATTATTAGACTAATAGAAGGTCTCTAGGCTTGAATGGGGAACCCCATACCGTAAAGATCAGCTTAGTGGAATCACATCACAGGATCATGTATACTCTGCTCCTGGGAAAGCTCTTCTTCCGAATGAATGAATTAAGCATGCAGCCTGCAATATTAAAAGCGCTCGACTCTCAGGTATTTGCAGCTGTGTGCGTGTTATGGCTAAATAGTGGGTCGATCAACCTGTACCCAAAAACATGCACCACCTAGCGACCCAGACTGTTTCTTTACACAATGTTCAGACCAAGGTCGCAGCTCACTGCTAGGGATGTGAACAGCATACAGTTCTCATGTGAAGAAAAGGCGAGCAAGCATTTCTCAAATAATAACACGTAACTGCAGTGTTGTGTGCAAAAGCATCAAAAGTGACAAGATGGCTTTCTAACATCTAACGCGGTTATGCTAACTTAGCAATGTACGTATATAAATTGCAGCCCTCACTACACACAGACCCGCCTCCCAAGGGGTATAGCTGTGGTATCTATTCTAAATTAAGGAATCTGCGGCTAGATGTCTCTATCAGATGAACAAGTTACTTACCTTTGGTAACGATGCATCTGGTAGAGACACAGTCTAGCCGCAGATTCCTTAATGCCCACCCATCCTCCCCACTCTGCGAGGGCCTTTTCAGGTTGGGTTCTTGCTCTCTGGTTTTCTACCAGTGATCTCTAGCTTCATGCGTGTTGATATACTTCACATTCTTCTCTTTGTCAGGTTGTGTTCTTCTGTTTTACCTGCAGCTTCTCCGCCCATTCTCGCCAATGGGTGGTGGGCTCATAGGCCATATACGTTCTTGCACTCTGGTTCCAGTGTGGTGGTTGCTCATGTCCTTCTCCCCTCGAAGATTTTTTGTCCATTAGTTTGGGGTCTATTTGACATTGATGCAGTCAATTGATCATATTTAGGGGGCATGGTTGCACATTCTCTGTTGTTGCAGAAATGTTCTCTTTTGTCTTACATTCACAATGTCTAGGTCTTGTTGTCATCTACCTTGGCATTCATGTGGTTGCAGACTGCTTGTCGTTTACGGTGACATTCATTGCTGTTTTGCCTCATTGGAGGATCTCGTTCTTTGCTTCTAGGAGACTGTTTCTGCATGGCGAGTAATCTGTTCTTGCCCTTCAGGCTTTCCCATTATGTGGTATTCCTCTCTACAATGCATTGTGATGTTTCTCATCATCATTTTATTTTCCTTTTACTATCATTGTTGTCTCAACAGTTGTTTACCCGTTTTTGGCACACTGTTCCAACATTCAGTTTTAATATTGGCTCCGCGTTTTGGCACAGAAAAGTTTCACAGTAGAAAACTGGTATCAGCGCGCCAGGAGAGACTTATATGGCTCCACTGACGTCATATCCGTGGACGATATCAGGGCAGAGCCATCCGATGTCGCCCCCCACCCCCCAGCGCACAGAGGTACAGCTGAAAAAGTCTTTGAATCCAGACTGGCACCTGGGGGATATTCTAAGTTAAGGAATCTGCGGCTAGACTGTGTCTCTACCAGATACATCGTTACCGAAGGTAAGTAACTTGTTTTTGCAGCCACTTGGTGAAAAAGTCAAGTAATACTACCACACAACATCCAACCCCTTTGATGTTCTCCAGGGGTCCCAAAATATCTATGGCTAAATCCTCCCTAGTTCCTGCTGGAACCTAATGGGTTCCAAAGGTGATCTGAAAGCGGTGAAGATTTAATCAGCATGAGCACACTCCACACAATCCCTTACCATCCTTTCTATCTGTACATCTATTTCTGGCCAGCAGTAGAAGTTTTTGATTCTCTTGTTTTTAGTTATCCTTAAATGACCTTCACGATTAATGCGCAGGATTTTGTCCCTCAACTGCAATGGATGCACTACTCTCATACCTCTCATCAAAAAAACAATCATCCTCCCAAGAAAGCTCATCTCTTCTTTCCCAAAAGTAATTTACATCGTCAGTGGCATCCTTCTTTTGGGGTCATATTGACTGTATGAATTCACGCTCTTTGTACAAACCCAGATCAGTTTGAAATCCTTCTTCCCAATTACTTCTTGAAATACCATCACACTCCAATTTGCCCCGCATGGCAACCATATACCCATCACACATCTTTGAAAACTTGATACCGAGGAGGAAAGCTGCTAAAAAAATCTGCAACCCTATTCTTGACCCCAGGCAAGTATTCCACATTGTAACTGTAACTAATCGATTGTATATAATCCTGATAATCTTGGTGTAGAATTCACTATGCTAGCTGTGGTATTTTAGTGAGCCCCATACATATTGCCTAAATTTGCCTGTACCCCACACAGAATCCAAGATATCTTTCTATAGTGGAAAATGTCTTCCCTGCAGACATCAGTGAGCTAGAAACAAACAAGATGGTAGATTGTCCCCCTTCTGCACTTATTTGGAACAAGATAGCACTTAACCCCTTCCCACTTGCATCAGTTGTTATGGCTGTTTTAATTGAAGGATCAGATCCCTGAAGAGGACTTGCATTACCAATTACATGTTTTATACTTTCAAAGAAATTCTGATGGTTATCATCCCATACAAACAATTATTATTTTTCAACAATTGCCATAATTCAAAGGTTTCTGTAGCAAAATCCCTAACAAATTTTTAATAGCATTCCACTAAGCCCAAGAAGGACCAAACATCATCCTTAGAAGAGAGTGAAAGAGCACAAGAATTGCCTCCAATAATTCTGCTTTGGGAAAACTCCTTTCACCACATACTTCATGTCCTAAGTACATTACTTTAGATACAGCCAATTTGCTCTACTCAATCTCTGCAGTTAATCCATTCTCACTCAAAATGTGTAACACTTCCCCGAGCTTATTATCATGTTCTTGTCTATTGCCAATCACTAATATGTCATCCTGGAAAAACATTACCCCAGGTACACATTTAAACAACGATACATCAACCGTTGGAACACCACTGCTGCTGATTCCTAAATCAAAAGGCATACGCTTAAACTGGGAGTACCAGTATGGTGTAATAAAGGCAGTGAGGTACTTGCTGTCAGGATGTACAGGAACCTGATGATAAGCAGCAGCTAAATCTAGAGATGAGAAACCTTTGACTCCCTTAGTCATGATCGATATTTCACTGATTTTTAGTAGGGGAAATTTATCATTGTAACTATTCAAGTTCAAATCTATTGGGTCAATGCATAACCTGATATTTCCATTGGCTTTTCTAGCTACTACCAAAGGAGCCAACCATTTGCTGGACTCAATATCTGCAATGATACACGCTTCCATAAGTCTATCCAATTCTTTTTTCGCTTCCTCTCTAATGCTAAACGGGATGTTCCTGAATTTGTGTGAAATTCTTTTGTGATTCTCGTTCAAAATGTTCTTTTGCTGGAAACGGTTGTGCAGGAGGGAGGGTAAAGATTTGCACACACATTATAAAGGGATTTTTAGATGGCAAATGGTAGGAAGCCACTGGGGCATTTAGGGATGCAGCTATAAAAACAGGATTCTGCATAATCCAGCTACGCATCCTAAACCGATTCTATTATCCCCACACAACCATACATGCCACGGGTAGAAGCCCCACAAGTCTGTCTTCAGGTAACTGGGGAACAGTGCATATTCTTACATGCTGTGGTCCTGTCCAAAAATACATCCTAAGGTCGTTGGCATTACAGGGACTGATGAGGGAGGTCCTGGGCTGAATGTTTCCTAGCATGGCCAAAAACAGCATCCTACACGTTTGGGGGGGGGCACATCCATATTGTAGGAGAGTAGGATCGGCACTTATGTTGCCCCCACTTTTTTTCTGATGTTAACACTGGTTTCTGGCTATAGTCTGGCTGGGTCCCTGCTAATCAGGGCCCCAGTCTCTCTGTTCTCTCTAAACAACTTGGAGTGAATATTAGATGCACTAGTGATTGGATACTGGGGTACCTTATGAGCCCCTAGTATATGGTACCTTAGGTACCAAGGGCATAGGTACTTCACAGGCCTACCAGGGGCTGAAGCATGTACTATGCCACCGCTGGGATGCTGACTAAATCTGACACCACAGGCCTGCTACTGCAGCCTGGGTAAGGTAGTGTTAGCACTCCTCACTGAGGTATAGGTTCCCTATATCTCACCTTACACACACACATATAAACCTATCAGTCACCCCTAAGGCAGGCCCTATCAATCCTGAGGGCAGGGTGCTTGGTTTACATGTGAGGGGGTGCCTCTGCCTGAGCAGGGCCCCTCTGCAGCCCTCAGAGTCTATTCTCTGTGGTTGTTTGTGGATGCGGTTAAACCATATACTCTTAAGTGCATTATGACCTACCGGAAAATGCTAACTTTGGATTGACTGCATTCAAACATGTCGTGTTTGGTGTCAAACAACTTGGAATCATACCCCCACACCAGTAACTGGTGTGGAAGTATGATCCCACCCTTCTAGAGGGGAAGACATGTACCTACTGTGGAAACACGGTAGAAATCTGAAAGAGCCCTGGCATCACAAAATGGATGCCACCAGCACAGACACTAGGCTGCCCTCCTGCTGCTGACCGAACCTCGCAGTGGAGGAGGCCCAACAATAGGTATCCTGTCACAGGGAGGTGTAACCACCTTCCAGACAGGATTTAGTGTATTGGGGCTGGATGGGTGCACTCCCAGAGTGCTTTGAAGTCCTGCACTGGGGGAGCAGTAGGCTCCTCTGTGCAGATGCCAGCTCAAACCGTTTCAGGGGCTACCTGCCCCTGCTCTGGCACGAAACTGGACAAAGGGAAGTGGGTGTAGCCACCCACTCCCCTGACCCTCCCATAGGAGGTGTCATAGAGCTAGTCCCTCCCTTTCCTTTAGTATAAGATAGGAAAACCTTGCCATTGCAAATTAGATATCTCTGGACGACGCTCTACAAGAAGAATCCTTGCCCTTCGTCGTTCCACTACCTTTGGAAGACTGAAGAATCTCCCTTGGAGTCAAGGAGTGACTCCCCTGCTTGGCAGGCACCAGAAACTTGAACCAACGGTCGCAAACTTTCCCGCTGGAGTCCGAAGTCCCTGCAGCCCCGGAAGTGGATTCCCTGACTTCTCGACGCCCATTGTGAGTCCCCAGCAAAGCTGAGGCGAGTGGACCCCACGAGTGACAAGGAACAGCAATACCCGGGTACCGTGCACTATTGTCGAGTGCAACCCCTTCACGATGTTCAACAAACTTGTGCATTGGACCACGTGTGGCCCAAGCCTCCAGCAGGATTTCCACCAAAAATCAGAGGCCTACCTCGTCCCGAGTGACCGTGGGCTGCTGTGAAGTGAATCCTCACAAGGCGTCTTCGCGATCCCTTGCGCGTTGGCTTGTGGGTCCCCTGAAGACTTGCTCATCAAACCAAAGGGCTCCCCTGGTTGCTCCAGGCCTGCCCTGACTTACCTTTGCTGGGTGAGTCCCACAGACCTTGCTGGTCTGCACCGCTGACTTTCTTAACTTTCCACGAGACTTGCTGTTGCCAAGGCTTGTTGGCTCCAATCCGGTTGCCGACACATCAATAAGCTGCAGACTTCGTGGGACACGCTGAATCCAGCTCCTGGCCATTGTCGATGCCTCCTGGACTTCGTGGCTGAAGAGTCAAAACACCCTTGATCACCTGAAATCACCCGACGACTGTGGGCATCCATCTTCCTGGCCCCTGGTCACTGGCAAGTGACCTTGAACACTGTCTCCTCTACTTTCAGGTCTTCTTCCTTCTGAATCCAGCCTTGGATTCCACCGGACACTTCTCCAGTCGTGACCCGACACCAAAAGACACCTATGCACCGGGCTTCCCTGGGTGAGGTAACTCGTGCACTCCGGTGCTCCTGTGTGTGTTGGCCCTTGAATTACTTACCTTGTAAGTGGCTTGCTTGCAGACTCTCCCGAAGTACCCTAAAACTTTAAAAATCCATGACTTGCTCCATTGAAATCAATAGGGAACCCGCGGCTGTGTTCTCACACTGCACGCGACTCCCGTGGGTCCTTTACTTACCTGCCTTGGGTGGATTAGTGAGGCCCTAGCGATTCTACAGGCCCTAGGCCTTGTCCCCTTGCAAGTCGACATTCCTAAACCTCTTTTTTAGTATATGGTCTGGTACGCCCCTAGGGCCCCAGCTATATTTGTGCTTAACTTATTGTGAAACGTTGATATTTGCATATGTTCTTGACAGCAGTGCGCTTTACAAGACACATACATTTACATTTACATTTACTTCTAATCTCATAAAGAGATTAGTAGAGTGTGTCTAGTAATAAATACATATATATTTGATATATATACCTGTGTGGTGTCCTTTCATTTGGTAATTCAAGAGATTATAAGGTAAAACAAGCTGCTTTACATTCCTCTGAGACTTAGCCTGAAGGCTGCTCTCCACAGCTACCACTAGGATAGCTTTCTTTAAAAGGTTGTCTTAAACCTATCTACCATAAGAGTCAAATTGGACTGGTGCAAGGTGGCCACTTTAACTAGTGACCAGCATATGCCAGGCCAACTTCTCACACATATACAATAAGCTCTTCTACAATTAGGTCTGTCAGTGGCCAAACACAACACAGCACCCATGGGTGGGGGGTGCAGAATGCACCGAAGGTGGCAGATTGGAAAAGTGACATGGACTGGTGCATGTTGGCGGAAATATCAATCTACACGGTTAGAGACTACCCACAAAAATGGGGAAAAATCTGGTCCCTTGGGAGAACATTTCAAGGTATGGGAGTGTAACATTTGGGGAGAGTTGGGGATATTTCAGCCTTAGCGTAACAAGTCTGTAAATGCTTTGTTTCTCACTGCTCAGTGTCCTTGATGACGTCATCTTTAAATAGGCCTCATTGATTGATCTAATGGTGTACTGCTCTTCGCCGACCACTTGACTGAAATGTACTGCCTTATTAAAGTTATTTTCTTCATTAATTTTTTTTTATTTTTTTAAAGATTTTATTAGTCTTTTACACTGTTGTCATTCACTGTAAAGCATTAGATTTAACTGTAGTACACGGTTGAGGGAAAAATTTACAAATCACATGATGAAATTCTCACATTAATCATCAATCATCTATCATAGATCTCTATTCATTGGCATCACGACACAGAGCATTATAAGTAAACACACCATATCTTTGTCACATACCCATTAATCACTGACATCTGATATCGATTCTTCTTGTGGGGGTTCGCATATATTGCCCCGGAAAGCATTCCACTTTCCCCATATCTTTGACCATTTCTTGGGGCACCCTCTATGCGTGTAGACTGCGCTTTCCGCTATCATTGTGCTGTCCATATCACATCCCCATTGTCAATATGTGGAAGTCAGCCCCGTTCCCCACTGCTGGGCTATATTGCATTTCGCAATCACCATCCCCAGTGCTGCCCATTCCTAAGTCCTCAGGTTCAGATCCGTAGGTTCCCAAATATTAAGGAGACATCTTCTTGGTTCTGGCAGGACAGCGGCTCCACCAACCTGCGAAATCGTGCTCATGACCGCCTCCCAGTAAGGTGCGATTTGTGGACAATCCCATATTATGTGGTAGAACGTATCTGTCAGGCCACATTGCCTTAAGCAAAGGGGCGTGTTTGATCGTCCTAGTTGGTGCATCGTAATGCGTGTGTAGTACATGCGATGAAGGATTTTCAGTTGCACTAATTTGTGTTTGGAGGAGATCACAACTTCTCGCGGAGACGCGAGTGCCTCCTGCCAGTCTGTTTCATCCACTTCTCCTATGTCCGTTTGCCACCTTTCCCTTAGGGCTGTTGTGGGGCCTTTTTACACATGTAATCCGTAAGGAGTCTGTCCTCTAACGGTGAGGCCTCTGGCAGTTGCGTTCCAGGTGGGAGGACTTCCATGAGTGCGTGTCTGATCTGCATATAGCGGAAAGTTTCCTTTGGCGCCAGGCCATATGTGTCTTTTAGTTGAGCGAAAGTAAGAACTTCACCCTTCTTCCACAGGTCTCCTATTTTGGAGATACCTATGAGGTCCCACTGTCTGAATCACTTGGTTTTGCCTAGCCTCTTCATTAAATTTTAATAAAATATTTGTTAAAAAAAAATCAAAATATTTCTGCCACTATTTTTGTTGGTCTTTTAAATTTAGGATCAGCACATAAAATAACAGCGAGCACAGCTTAAATTCAAGTAACGTTAGGAGTGGGTTATGCACTTTTTATGCTATGAAGCCTCATTAAGTAATACAATCAATTCAAATTTCTGTGTGGGTAACCTGAGACAAACAAAACCGAATCCTGATTGGTGCAGTGGGCAATACTGACTTGTGAATTCATAATGCTACAAAGCCCCAACCTTCAGCTGTAAACACAGTACATATGCAAGCTGTAATTTCAAAATTGTATTATAGTATTAGCTAAGCTGAAGCAAAATGTGCAAAGAGATTTAGTATTTCATAAAAACAACTAATTTCAATATATATTTATATAATTTTTAAGGTAATTCCATGTAAAATAACATTGATGGAGAATGCACTCTCTTTCATTATAAAACCTCAATTAGTTAATGCAATCATTACAGAGGTATGCGTATAATCAAAGAGCAACCAAATTGAATCCTGTTTGGTGCAGTGGTGAATAGCAAACGTTTGTATTTATAGTGCTACAAGGTCCCAGCCTGAAACCAAAGCACTGTATAAATAGTAGTTAGTATATCAAATAAAGGCACTATGTAATGACCTTCCATTTCAGGGGTTTCCCACCAGTTTCAAGAGCTTCTCTATTCTTAAAAGGGTGTCATTTACCTATATTTATCTTTTTCCATGGACTTCCTTGCTAGGTTTTACTCGCAAGAAGGTATCACACATTTAGCTGCTGAATGTGGCCTAACGGCAAGAGTAGTCGACCTCGAAGCTGAGGAACCAGTTTGAGTCTAGGCAGGGGCACTCAAAATCTTGTGATTCTGGACAAATGACCTAATCTGTGAATGGGTCAGTCTGTAATGCAACTGGTGCTCATGTAAAGCGCTCTTATACCCAAAGTTGCCAAGTTTTTTAGATCCATGTGTGATGTGCTAGTCCAATCCAAGTTTTTGCTTTTAATTTTGGGACTTGTAGTCCTGTTTTATAATGACACAAACAAGGCTGCAAGTCACAGAATTCAAGGAAAAAACCTTGACTGGGGCAGCGCATCTCGCATGGATCTGGGAAACTTGATAGGGCTGGATACCTTCGGGTGGAGTTCGTGCTATATAAAACTCCCCCCACCCCAAAAAAAAATCACTAGTAAGCACATTGAAATCATGTCACACATAAGTTAAGGTGACCAGAATTTTTGTTAATTTTTTTTTAACGAGAGCAGAAACAATAGTTTATTGAAAAATTAAACTGTTCAGCACATTTAAATTAAAAGCTCTAAGATTCTGCACAAGTTAGGAAAACATATTCTAAATGAAGACAGCTGAAAGCAGAATGAAAAATTTGTTTTTGCAATATTAGCTTCTTTTTTTAATTTTTTTATTTCAATATACTTTTTATTGTTTTTTTACAACATATAACATGTGTTTGTCAACGCTTTATTGTTACAGGGCATCCAAAACTGTCTGTGTTAGCTGTAGTCCATTTTTCGGCAGCTTGACTACCCCCCATCCACTGTCACTGTATGGGAAAGAGAGAGAGTGAAAGAGGCAAAGATAGGAATCAGGGTAGAGAGAGAAAGAGATAGCATGCCAGATGTTTTCTATTTTCCTCGCTAGTGTCTTGATCTCGTGGGGGTGTGCTTTTCGAGCCGTTCTTCTAGTCCTACTCAGGGCGGCTCATATGGGTCTAGGTATTTGTCCAGGGACACACACATTCCCCTGCAGGGCTGTCTCCATGGTGAGTCTTGTAGGGCAGTTGTGTCAGCGCCTCTAAGATACGTCACCCAATTGAGCCATCCCTTGAAAGTTGCCATGGAAGTGTCTTTCCATTTGGTGAGTATCATTTTGACTCCCGCTGTTAGAAGGAGATCCAGTAGGTCTCTGTCTTGTTGTGGGTCTACCTCTGTTGTAATAAATGCAGTTGCCAGGGTAGCAAATTCCGTTTTTAGTGTGCAACCTAACATTTTGTTTAAGAATGTGAAAATCTTCTCCCAGACTTTTTTGACTTTGGGACAGTGATAAATAAGGTGTGCCAGGTCCTCCTTTTCCTTGTCGCAATTCCAGCACTGATCATTGTCCCTCAGGCCCAGGGTCGCCAGGTGAGCCGGGGTCCAGTAGGTTTTGTGTAAAAGCCAGAATTTTGTCTGAGCTAAAACCGGGGATATTTTGTTTTGCGTGGGGGAGGACCATAGCATATGGATCTCTTTTTCGCTGAGTGTAGAGCAGAGTTGAGACTCCCAGTAAGTGAGTGTCGTTTCATTAAGTTTGGTTGAGCTGGGTCGTAGTAGTCTGTAAAGGTGTGATACCTGGTGGCCTATTTTGTTGAGATTCGCCATGTATTGGATGATTGAGGGCTTGTGTTTAGAGAGTTTCGCTTTGGCCAGGGCTGTTTTGATTTTTAGTAAGTTGTACAGTTCTATGTCTGGTAAATTGTGCTTGTTTTTAGCATGCTGAAGGTGGAGGGGCTTTCCCCCTCTTCTAGCTGAGCAGGGTAGGAGATACCTATTATTTTCCATGCGTCTATAGATAGCAGTTTACCTCTGTATTTTATCCTTGAGTTTGCCCACAGTGACTCCCACCTTGAGTTTTTTACGCTGTGTTCCATCTTTTGATCTACTTTTAGTAGAGCATTTCTCGTGTTTTTGAGTATTGGATTTGTGGCAAGTGTCTGTTTATTAGCTGTTAGGAGAGCTATTGGCTCAAGGTTGTTTAGCATGGCTCTCTCAATTATAAGCCAGACCGCCGTGCAGTCCTGGCTGGGCAGGACCCAGTAGGTCCCCTGTTTCGCTAAAAAGGCAGTTTGGAAAGTTTTTAAGTCGGCCATATTTAATCCCCCCAGTTTTTTTGCCTAGCCTTAGTTTTTTAAGGCTTATCCTCACTTTTGTCTCGCCAGAGGAATTTGTTTATCATCTTGTCTATTATGCGATGGAAGTCGTCCGTGAGTATGAGAGGGAGCCTATTCGACAGGTAGTTGACCATTGGGGTGATCATCATCTTCACTGTCTCTTTCCTCCCCCACCATGTTATAAATTTGGGCGACCAGTCCTCCAACAGCGTCTTTGTCTTGTCTAGCACTAGTTTTTCATTTTGTTCGAGCGTGCTTTTGAGGTCATTGCCTAAGTGTATACCTAGGTATTTAATGAAACCGGTTTGCCAGGCTAGGCCCGATTCCCCCAGTATCTCTCTAGTGGTGTAGATGTTAAGTGGTTTACATTCTGACTTATCCTTATTTAGCTTATATCCAGAGAGGGTTGAATACTTCTCTATGGTCTCCATGAAGGCCGTGATGGAGGATTTTGGACTCACTGTGACAATGAGAATGTCATCCGCGTACGTGGCTAGTTTGACTGTGACCTCATTGATGGTGACCCCTTTCATCTCCTCATTGGCACCGATATCTCTGATCAGCGGTTCTAGGGCCAGCAGAAACAACGAGGGGGACAGGGGGCAGCCCGGCCTTGTTCCTCGCTGTAGGGTGAAGGGTTCTCAGACCGACCCATTGACTACAATTTGAGCTCTAGGTTTTTCATATAATGCCATAACTTTCCGTGTATCTGATTCCCCCAAGCTGTATGTCTGCATGCACTGCTCCAGGAAGTGCCATGATACCCTAGCAAACGCTTTCTCGGCGTCTAGTGTAATGGTCACCGCTGGTTCACCAAGCTTGGCAGCCCTTTCGAGTATATGGCACAGGAGTCTGGTGTTATCATGTGACATGCGTGTCTTTAGGAATCCTACCTGTGCGTTACTTATCAGCTGTGGTAGAACCGTGTTAAGTCTTGTTGCCAGGATTTTGGCGTATACTCTGCAGTCAACATTGATTAGTGAGATGGGCCTGTAGTTTTGAGGCAGCTGAGTGTTTTTGCCTTCCTTCAGGATAACTATTATATTTGCTTCAGACATGGTTTGTGAGACCACTCCCGCCCCCTCGCAGTGATTGAAAACCTTTTTCATAGTTGGTTGCAGGTGTGTTAAGAAAGTCTTTGCTATAACCTAATTGTTGTTAGTTGGTGCATCTTCCTTATTCCTGTTCTGTCCCTTGCTGCTCAGCCATTAATGATGTCATTTGGAATGTTGAGTGTGTGGGACTTGAGGAGATGTCAGTTGGAAGAGATGGGCTGAGCAGCAAGGAGGCTGCTCCTGGTGGGGCATTACATGGAATTTACCACCTTCCAGTTACCTTTATCTCAAGCTGTTACTTTTGGAATAAACCTACAACTTACTTCTACGTGACCTGTGTACGAGACATCTTTCATTTTAACACTGGCGACGATTTGGAAGAACCTATACGTGTGCTACTTCAATGGATAATGGATTATGAAACTTAAAGGATTTTCAAGAATATGGAACTTCAAGAGATCTTACAAGCTGTGTATTTAAAGAAGCTGGCACCAATGAGCCTCACCAGTGACCACTCCACCAGTCGCCCTACCACGTAAGTGCCAGTTCCTGCTGCTTGCCTGTTTTGCAACCTGCCTATTCCTGCTGTGAGCTGTCCCCAACCCTGATTCCTAGTGTGATTTGCTAAGGAGGACCTTGTTTGGTCTCAACTTGCAGAAGGCCCACGGGATTTACAGAGTTAAATACTCCTGCTTGCTTTGCTGAAACTGTGGATGAAAGGGTTTTCCCTCTATCGTTGTACTATTACTGGTCTTCAAACAGTTTACTGTGGAGCCTGCTGTCATCTGTTTCTGAATTACGTTGTATTTCCAGTAGTCAATGGCTTATTTGCGCAGCGGATTACTGTGATTGTCACGACAGGTACAAGATCTGACTACATATTGTGGCAGTTGGTCTCTCTGAAGTCTTATGTGTCAGGGCCTGTGCACAGTATCTAATTGTTCAATGCTCTGTTATGAGTGAGTGCACACACTGGGTCGTTTGGTCTTGGCAGAGTCAGCAAGAAATGAATTGTGAGTCTAAAGGAAAAAAAAGTTGGACACTCGGCGTTAGACAACCGCTGTGTTGCAGTTTAAAAGACTGAGGCGCGAGTTACAAACAGCGCGCGCAACCTTACCTGAACTTGATTGTCGTGCGATATTTTCAAGGATTCCCTCTGACGCTCCAAGCTGCTCGCGGTGTGTACCTGCTTCTGGACGCCTGCATGCACGGGCGCGCTGTGAGCCATCCAGCCCAACGTCACTTACGCGCCGCCATCTTAGGGTTGGCTACCACTTCCACGCATTGTATAGCTGGTTCCTGTTTGCGTGCGGCCAACCGTGTGTGGTAATGAACTTTCTTCACGTCGTGGGATCCTTGTGCAACCGTCTGCGGCCAACCGTGTGTTGTAATGAACTTTCTTCACGTCGTGGGATCCTCGTGCAACTGTCTGCAGGCAACCGTGTGTGGTAATGAACTTTCTTCACGTCGTGGGATCCTCGTGCAATCATTTTCTCAAGATCCAGTTTTGTTTGATGCAGGCCTGCTTTGCGCTCTACGGGCTGTAGGAAGGATTTTGACCAAGGGGTTTTCAGTATAATTGCTTTAATGCAGAGCGACGTCTGGGTCCAAGCTTGGCTTCACAACGAAAAGGATATTTATGGGGGCATTTTGCAACAACTCTACGGTAAGACTGTTCTTGTGCTTTCGTGCGCACATAGAAGCAGCTGTGGATGCAACAGTCAATGGAAAACAGTATCCTTTTCTTTAAGTAGATTCTGTAGTAAAGTTATGTGATGCCACAGTTTTTTTTTACACATAGGTGCATCATCAATGCTTAATTCTCTTTATCTTTCCTAGCTTGGACTTGTTTTCCTTATTGCTTGTGCTGGAATTACTAATTTTACTGCATTCTAAACTACAAATGCCGATGTCGTAACGTATATTTTTTCTGTGTGAGCGATTACCATTCTGTTTACGCTTTCTGGAGCTGAGCCTATGTGTTCTGTTTTTAGGGGAGGTATTGCCCCTATAGGGAGGTGTGTTCTCCTATTACTGTGTGCTGAGAGGTGTTTTGTTCTGTGTTTTTGTTTTTTAGGGAGGTGTATTCCCCTATAGGGAGGAGTTTTCCCCTATTACAGTGCGGATGTTGATATTCTGTTTCTTAGGGAGGTGTATTCCCCTATATTCTTGTACTTGGTTCTATTTACGCTTACTGAAGTTAAGCGTAGGGAGGTGTATTCCCCTATAGGGAGGTGTGTTTCCCCTATTACGGTGTTTTGAGTTTGTTAGGGAGGTGTGTTTCCCCTATTACAATGTTTAGTGTCTTTGGGGGTGTATTCCCCTATAGGGAGGTGTGTTTCCCCTATTACGGTGTTTTGAGTTTGTTAGGGAGGTGTGTTTCCCCTATTACAATGTTCAGTGTCTTTGGGAGGTGTATTCCCCTTTAGTGAGGTGTGTTTCCCCTATTACGGTGTTTTGTGTTTCATAGGAAGGTGTGTTTCCCCTATTACAATGTTCAGTGTCTTTGGGAGGTGTGTGCCCCTATAGGGAGTTGTGTTTCCCCTATTACGGTGTTTTAGTTTCATAGGGAGGTGTATTCCTCTATGGGGTGGTGTGTTTCCCCTATTACTGTTAGTTTGATGGTGGTGAGTACCCAACTAATTAGTTTCCCTAAGGGAGGGAGATTGGGCTCATTCATTCATTTACTTAAGATATTTTCTTGCATTCTTTTGCTTACTTATTTTCATGCATTTGCTTATGGTATTTTTCATGCATTCATTTATTTAATGTATTTTCTGGATTCAAGTATTTTCTGATTGCCTTATGTACATTCAATTGCTTAATGTATTTTCTTACTAATTCTTTCAAGATGTTTATTATTTATGTAAGCAACGTAATTTTGTTCTATCTGCCTTAATGCATTTATATCTCTTTGCTATTTCGTGGCATCATTATTGTTTAGTTTTCCTAAGGAAGGGAGATGTGCTATAACCTAATTGTTGTTAGTTGGTGCATCTTCCTTATTCCTGTTATGTCCCTTGCTGCTCAGCCATTAATGATGTCATTTGGAATGTTGAGTGTGTGGGACTTGAGGAGATGTCAGTTGGAAGTGATGGGCTGAGCAGCAGGGAGGCTGCTCCTGGTGGGGCATTACATGGAATTTACCACCTTCCAGTTAACTTTATCTCAAGCTGTTACTTTATGAATATACCTACAACTTACTTCTACGTGACCTGTGTACGAGACATCTTTCATTTTAACACTCTTATAGAAGGTGGCCGTGAACTCATCTGGCCCGGGTGCCGTGTTATCTTTAAGAGACTTCAACGCCCTCCCAATTTCTGCTGCGCTTATCTCCCTTCCCAATGTCTGTGCGTCCTCAGACGTTATCTTTGGGAGGTTTAGTCTGTCTAGGTATTCTGTGCAGCCACCTTCATCCAGAGATTGGTCTTTTTTATAGAGATCTTGATAGAACTCACTGAATGTTCGTAGGCTCTCTGTGTGTCTTGTGTGTGTGTGTGTGTGTTGTTTTGTGAGTCCGTGATTGATGAGATAGTGCGCTGTCTTTGTTTGTGTTTCGGGTAACAGGCTAGGATCTTCCCTGCTTTGTACGCCTCGCAGAGGTTAATTGCTTTATACTTATTTATCCACATTCCGGCCCTTTTGCTCAAGATTCTGTTGTATTCTTATTTTTTCTTTGTGAGCTCTGTCAGTGCGCAAGTGTTCTCTGAGTCTGTGATATGGGTTGCCTCTAACCTTTTGATGTCCTTTTCTAATTGGTCTAAATGTGCCTTCGATTTTCTGTTAATTTTGGCCTTAATATCTATTATTGTGCCCCTGATTGTAGCCTTGAGTGCGTCCCACATGGTCTCAGGGTCCGTGCCCAGTGTATCATTAAATCTGATGTATTCTTTAATGGCTTCTTCTATTTTATCTTTGTTGGCCTGGTCTGACAAGACATCGCTAATGAATCGCCATCTACGTGGATGGTCTTCGTTGTGTCGCCCGCACAGCAGTAGGCTGATGCACGAGTGGTCCGAGACAGTACTTGTCGCAATGTCAGTGTGTTCTATTAAGTGGGTGTGTGTGCCTGAGATTAATATGTAGTCTATCCTGCTATATGAGTTGGACGGGTTGGAATAAAAGGTGTAGTCTCTAGTGTCAGGGTGTTGTAGTCGCCACAGATCTTTAAGTTGAACCTGGTGCATATGTTCTTTAATGTGGTGTGTGCGTTTGGGGAGAGTGAGTGGCACTGTGATTGTCTGTCAAGAGTGTAATCTAGTGCTATATTAAAGTCGCCTGTCATCACTTTTAAAGTCATTTTGTGGAATTGCTTCCAGTCTTTTCGAGACGTCCTCCCAAAATTCGGAGTCATCAGTGTGACCAAGACCACAAGGTGACCAGAATTTTAAAACAAAAACCGGGACATTTCATAAAAATAGAAGAAGGATTACAATTTTACTTGGACCGAGTACACAGAATGACCGCGCTCCTCAGCAGAGAAGTGGCAGTAAGAACATAAATAAAATGCAATTTTTATAGCCAGTTGTATGCCTGTTAATTACATTGCTTTCTTATAACAGCTGCTAACTACCCATGCTTTGGAAAACATAAAAAGTTTACAGTCAACCTCAAAAACTGGGACATGAGCTGGATTTCCCTAAGTCTGCCGTAACAGCTGGTGGAACCTCGTGACTGCCCCTGCAAACCCGGGAGGCCTGTTCACCATACCGCAAGTATTCTGGAGACTTGGCAGCTACATGCCAAACCCACATTCCGCCCCAAAACCCTGCCCCTAACCAGTCTTCCTCTCCCCTCCCCAGTCAATTGGGTGAGCACCAGCACTTCATTTATTTTTACCCAATTAAAGTACTGGTAAGTGCTATAAAATTCCAATACAGCTACAATGCAATTCCAAGGACAAGACTCGCTGCACTTCTTTATAGGTACGAAACACAGTCATCGCTAAGGTTTTTTTTCCTCAAAGAGCACCTAGTACTGCTATTTACTGATAAGCGTCAGCAAAGCCAACAACGTTTGTATCAAAAGCAACACCAGACTGAGTGGGCGCAGGCAGGCTGCAGCAAGCAATCCTGGTCCACGGGCGGCTGGGTCTCTCAGCGGTCTTTTCCGGGTTAGCAGCTTAGAGCTCTTTTCCGGGGCGGGTTGACTTTTTCACTAACCAATCAGCTTGAGCAAAGACCAGTTCGCTTGTTGAAGCTAGACAGTGGCGCCTCTAGCCAAGTTGGGTACAACGTGAAGCAAAGCATTTGTTTTTTTTATGTTCTTTGTCTGCAGGCGGCAGGTAGGTTCAGTGTTCGGGAGCATGCCACCTAATTCAGGAACGTTGACTTATTTGGCCTAGGTAATGACATCGCGCACTGCACTTACTAGTCGCTGTTTAAGGTTGTGGCTTTAGTGTCTCCCATTCTCAATATTCTAAAAACTTGAAAACGGTGTTCCCGCTTTAGAGAGAGCACTCTATATTCGGTTATAGTGCCCCCAAAGTAAGTTTCTTTCACATTTTGTTTACTTCACGTCTACCCAGTGGCTCCCTTCAGTGCTAGTGTTAAAACACTTTTACTTTTATACCACAAAACTAGACCGTTCTTCTCGACAGGTTGCAAAAAAACACAGGTGCATCTAAGAGCCTTCTTAGCAAGTAACTCGACTTTAAGCTTGAGTCAAACTTATTCCAGCAGTGAATTGGGGCGGGGCATTAGGGGAAAGAAGAGGACGGAGTTGAGAAATGCGCCTCTAATGCTGTACGTGTCTTTGGTCATCATACCGCGGATACCAGCGTTGGACGTTTCATTATGCGGTGTTAGGCACTACTATTCTGCGCCAGTGACCCCACCCACCCTACTATTCTGTGTTGCAAAAATAATTAGATAAATGACACACTTGTAAAGCGCGAACTTATCACCCCGAAGGGTATCCAGGCGAGTGAGCTATTGCCCAGAGTCACATAATGCTGAGCTGGCGCCGGGAATCTATGTGTCCGATATGTGGTTTGAGCTAGTGTTAGATTCCAGTTGCCTGTAGTAGTGCGAGCTGACTGATTGCCAGTACCTCCATTATTTGCTTTGGACAGAATTTACAAACTGCATTTTTTAGTACTTTAAGTAGTACTCCTCCTACAAAAATGCAATTCACAAACATGGCTGGAGACTTTCTCCTCTTGTCTTGTGTTTTTGGAGATTTACGCAATGTAAGTAAACTACTTTGTAGTGAATGTGGCAGGGACAATGTTGTGTGGTGGGATAATGGGGAATAATTACTACTAAATGGGCGGGTTTAATAGAGCTATCAGGAGCGACTATAGAGGCACATATTAAACACCCACCCACAGAAGAGGAAGACCATTGCAATTCACAAACTATACTTTTAAAACTAATACAGCCTTAAAAGTGTCCAAAAACGTAGATAATACCTTACTCTCAATTTAGTGGTAGCTGGGCTGATCAGTTAGGCTTATCAGAGGGGGTAGTGTGAATGCATTTGTTGTACCCACTCATACAGGACAGGAACACACACTCAATGACTAACTTCAGGCCAATGTTTCCAAAAGTATTACTTTATTTACTTTTATTTTAGGAACCAAGTGGAACTCAGTTACAGGTAATTACGCTTTTCAAAATTGCAATACTATCAATATACAGTTAACAATACATTAGCAGTGCATGAAATACTTCTCAGTGTCAAAGAGATACTTTGTATTCTTCTCATAATCAACACTTATTGCAATACAGAGAAAAACCAATGCAATCCTTTGGGAGGAAAGACAGGTAAGTACTTTTCAGGTAAGCCCTTAACTTACAAGTTCAGTCTTCGGGTGGTGGGACCAACACAGGGCGAGGGTCAGACCAAGGTAGTTACTGCCCACCAGTGGCACTGGGGCATCTGGGTGCAGAGGTCACTAGGCCCAATGTTAGCCTATGGGAGCTTGGGGCACTTCAGAGGCACCAGTAGCAGGTAAGAGCCCGTGGTTCAGGAACCCAGGCCCTGGGGGTTGAGGTCAGCACTGAAATGGCCACCAAGTAGCATCAAAGCTGCACTACCAGTGGCACAGGGGCGGCCGGGTGCAAAGAAAGCGTTGGGTGCCTTGTGGAAATCAATGGAGTGTCCATGAGAGAAAAGAGTCTTTGTTGAAGGCAGCTCAGGTCTCCGGTGTTCTTAGAGGTTGCTGGCTGCAGGACACACTGGTTTCTGCGAGCAGGGTCCATGAAGCGGGAGACAGGCCGCTAGGGCTCAGGCCAAGTCCGTCGTCCTCTTTCTCTTTTGTGCAGTTGCTCTTCTTCTCTCTTCTCCTTATTGAGGTTGGGGCAGTCCCTACGTTCCCCTAGTGTAACTACATCCTTTGAGTGCAGCCTCCCTTTCGGGAGAGGGGCACCTCCCTATCCTTATTCCTGTTGGGCCTAATTGTCCAAACCAAGAAGGAGAATTTTCAAGGGGTTCAACTCGGTTCCTGGTGACCCTAAGGGTGTTCCAGGCCAAGGTTGACATTCTTTCTCTGCTTACTTATTTTTCCTCCTGTCCTGCAGTCAAAAAACGGGGTTAGGACGGGTGGGGGGCAGGAATCTCCACTAGTTGGAGCCGGCCCAATCAGCATAACACAAGATGAGAGCCTTTGAGGCTCACCGTCAAGTGTTGCTGTTCCTGCTAGGGGAAGGGGAGAAGCACCTCCACTCAGAGCAGGCTTTCTTTCTGACCTCCGAGAGCACAAAGGCTCTCACCCCATGAGTTCAGAAAGCTGGTGGTGGCTGGCTGGCAGGGGCAAGACAGCCAATACACTCTGTTGGTCGTTTTTCACGGGGCATCTCTAAGATGCCCTCTGAGGGTATTTTATAATAAATCCATCACTGGCATCCGTGTTGGTTTATTATGCTGAAAAGTTTGATACCAAACTTCTCATTCTTCAGTAAGGCCATCATGGATCTGTGGAGTTTGTGTTGACAACCTCCCAGTCCAATGTACTCAACATGGCTTCACTGCACTTGCAGTGTCCAAGAATGGAATAAGACACTATAGGGGCAGCTATGCCCTCACCTGTGGTATAGTGTACCCTGCCTTAGTGCTATAAGGCCTGCCAGAGGGGTTACTTATCTATGCCACAGGCATTGGTGTGTAGACATGGCACACAGGAAGGTGTGCCGTGTTGACTTTTAGTTTAGCCACAACACAGCGTGCAATAGCAGTGTACATGTGTTAGGTGTAGGGACCTTTAGGGTGGCACAGTACATGCTGCAGCCCTAAGGGACCCTCTCTGGTCACAAGGCCCTTGGTACCACTGGTACCTTTTACACAATGGACTTCCAAGTGAGCCAGTGGTGTGCCAATTGTGGCAGCAATTGTACATTTTAGGGAAAGAAGCCAGTCCCTGGGAACCCGATTGACATGGATCCCGGGCACACTCAGTAGAAGTGCTTCAGATATCAGGCAAAAAGTTAGGGGGTGACCGTGCAAAAAGGGGAACTTGCCTTCAGTGACTTCAACACAAAGCTGTTCCTTATGGGTGATGAAAGGGAAGGTGGTTAGGAAGCAAGGAGTACTGGAACATATTATTTACATCAAAGTGGGGGGGGGGGGGTAGTGATGTTTCTGTGCTGGATGGAAGCAGGAAGTTGATGATAACGATGGGGAGAATAAAGTCCTAACAAGTCCTTCAAACTGTGCCTCTAACATAAGGGCCTAACATGAAATAAAAAACGTAACCTCCTACCCGAGGGAGTCCAGACTCTTGTGTGAACACCCTACCCTCCAAAAACAATGATTTTAGGTGATGTTATTAAAAGAACCAGCAAGGAGATACTGAAGGACTCTGGTGGCAGTTGGGAGCTGGTCCTGACAAAGCAGGAGGCTCCGATACCGGACAAGAATAGTCTGGGGCCATCCACCCTCAGATCCACAGGCAAGTGTAGTTCGCATGGCTGCTGGGTAGGAGGAACCGAGAGAGGAGGGTGGGCAAGGACAAGAAGTTAGTGGAACAGAGTGGATACTGAGCTGCAGTGCCCAGTGAGCAGGTGTAAAAGACCAGAGGCAAATGAAGTGTTCTATTCCTGTCAGCACAGCATCTTTATCATCAAGCAGCCTTCATAAAGGCCTCTACACTGAGAAAAGAAGCTTTAAAACCGTTTTCACAGCCAGCATTGAAGTCGAAGGAAGTTGCTGCTGGTCTGTATTTCAGTGCGTTTACACTTACAGTCGAATCAAGAGTCAGTGAAGTAAACTTCTGAATTTGGATAGTGCTGTGGCGGGATAGCGTTTGATTGCACACGTGGTCAGCAAACTTGAGATTCGGACACGGTGCTTTGTTCAAGACCATTCTTTTGGTGAAATGATTGCACTCATTTCATTATGGTTTGAAGGCTTTGGCCATGTCAGTGTGTTAGCATCAAAAGTGTTATCTTGGGAAAGTGTTTTTTCAGGTAATGCATACATGACAGTGCAGGCACATTATGAAGTGTAGTGGTTGCTGAAGCTGCACGAGGGGCACCATACTTCTTTGGGCATGCATGCACTGCACAAGGACACATTCTTAGTGCAAGCACCCGTGTAGAACTCTAAGGGAAGCTCGTCTGGGTGTATTTTGGAATTGCAGTGAGACTCTGGCTAGCAACCCGTACTTACGCCCCTGTTCCTATGCCTATACCCCTATTCGCATTATTGGTGAAACTGACTTTCGTTGCCTTGGCATTGTTGAGTGCGGCAAGCAAAAGGGAAGACTGAGCTATCCCAGCTTCACAAGACTCATTCAGGAAACAGTCTCACAATTTTTGAGACGGTATGTTACTGAGGGAAAAAATGGATTTTCATTATAGCATTTTACTTAGTAGAAACTGGGAGGTGTGCCTCTGCCATCACTGAGTGGTATTTAGGGTTCCTCTTTATCTTCTGCGGCTGTTACCACTGTTTAACAGGCCTTTAAATGGTATACATGTTGAAGGGGTTGACTTTTCTAGACCGTGAACTCGTGTCGGCAAGCCACATGATGGTTGAATATAAAAGGAATATGGTGCATCTCTTACGAAAAAGATTGTGATGTTTATTTTTCTGTTTGTTAACCATGAAAAAATATTTTGAGCACATCATTGATTTTGATTGCATGTTATGGAAACTGATTGAGTTTTTTTTCCTTAATTGCAAATTAATTTTGCTGCAGGTGGTACGGTTAGGGTTCTGTTTTGCTTTTTCCCTGGAGCCAGATGGCAGGGTGCACAGTTATGTGTAAGAGTATTTTGTAACTAACACACAAGGGTATGCAGTTCCTACAGGTGGAGAGTGAGGGAGAGACCCCAGAGAAAAAATGATAGGTTGTCCTCTAGAAAGGAAGCGAAGGGGAATCCCTGCTTTCAGAATTAGGGCCCTCACACACCCAGCCCGCTGGCTGTCATGCTTCCCGGCTCTGGCAGTGTGGGGTAGGTCTTTCATCACCTTGGCGTTCCACGCATGACACGAGCCACTTCTACGTGTCTGTTACCTGCCGGAAGTTGATTGGACCAGTCGCTAAAAGTTTTTAGGTTGGCCGCCGCATCGACAGGTACTTCACCTTTAGGTGCCGTATGTGGTATATCTAGGTCAGTACACCACAATACCACAGTTTTTAGTGTAGATAGATGCATTCACATTAGGTCCTGAGGAATTGCTGCCAGGTCATTCTGACTAAGAGGCAAGAAACATGTTGACCATACGAGACTGAGCGCAACATTATTTCAGGTAGTCGCCACTCCACTCTTAATAAGGTTAGAAGTCAGGGTTATTAAAATTGTTCTGCCTGACTTTCCTTTCCCTGTTTTAATCCACTCGGTCTATTGACCTTCACTGTAACACGTCTACACTTTGTAGGTCCCTCACACCCACAGCACCAAACAGCAAGGAATAAAAGATCTCCGCCAAAGAGCCCCTTCATAGGGAGCCCGTTGGGTATTGCAGCGCCGACCTGACGAGGAGCATGACCTATGATGAAGCATGACACCCAGCGGGCTAGGTGTGTGAGGGCCCTAATTCTGAAAGGAGGGTTTCACCCTTCCCTTCCTTTCTAGAGGACAACCTATCATTATTTCTCTGGGAACTCTCCCTCATTCTCCACCTGCAGGACCTGCATACCCTTGTTTGTTTGTATCTTGATTGGGCATGTATGCTGGACCTCTCTAAAAAGCCCTCAGTCCCCCTCCTTTGATTAGTATTTTGTAACAAGCTGCAGGTACTATTATGGGATGAGTAAGAGTTATCCTGTCACTAAATGTGGAAGAGCAGTACCCCAGTTTTAGTGCTGCAACAGTAGAGAGGAGAACTCACCCTGTCGCCAGAGACAAAATTGTAGTACTCTTTTGTATGATGATGTGGACACTGGGGAAAAGTAGAACCCTGTTGTCGGAAAATACATGTGGGAGAACCCTGTGGTGTTGACAACTGGGGAAGAGTAGTACCCCTTTGTGAGAGAAAAACGTTGGGAAGTGTAGTACCCAGTGTGTGGTGGCTGGAAATAACACGTTCGCTTGAGTGTACTCTGGGGCCAGTTGTCACTGTGAAGGAATAGTAAATTCCAGCCGGTGCCTGGTACTGGAGGAAGAGTATATCATTGTGAGGTATAGTGCGTCTTTGTTTTCTCTTGTGGTTTTGTTACACCTGTATGTGGTCTGGGACATGTCGCTGAACAAATGGTAAGGTTTGACAGGTGCTTGGTACTGGAGGTAATGTACATTGGTGGTTGTCTTATTTCTTCATGGGATTAAGTGGACTGGAACCTTCATTGTGTATGGCTGGGAGTATGTGACTTGGCTTCGGTGGATGAAAGTATAGGGTTTAGTAGTCTAATGATTACCTATCCTGGCACGTTAAGGCTTTTGTCCTATCCACTGGTATTGGGCGGTAGTACGGGATTACACTGGTGTTCGTGTGTGTATGTACTGGAGGTTGTCCTCATAGAATGTGGGTGACATTCCGTCTGATGTTTCTGCTGCTTCCATAAGGTGTGGTGCTAAATGGAGATTAGGAGCTTCCATCAATATGTCATTTGGTCATGCTGGTTTGGCCAGCTAATATAACTGGATCTCGGACTTACTGGAGTGCTGTGCCACACGGTTGTATGTTTGAAAGAGTGTGACGGAGTGTGGCCACTGTGGTGTGGGGATCAGGAGGCAGATGGGAGGGAGGGAAAAGCGATATTTTAAAAATGCCTCTTGGTGGACATAAGTGTCCCTTGCGGCCTCCTGAGTCCCACACCATCAGCGGTCCTTCACATTCAGGTGCACACCATATATTGTCCTGGCCACTGAAATAAAAAAAATACCTCTGGAGCTCCCTTAATAGGCATTAGCTCGCACTTGAGTCTGCTACACCAGTGCCAGGAGGGGCCTGCTGATGAAGCATGCCACCGCTAAGGTGGATGAGGGCTTTCCACACTGTTAAAAGGTGTCCTCGAAGATGCACACATTGAACTTCTCAACAGCACGAGAGTCCCGTACCCAAGTCAAAGATTTCCTATTGCTTATCTGTTTTGCCATGGTTTGTGTGCAAACTTTGCTGCATACGGAGGAGGAGTGACTTCACATCAAAGCTCTCTGATAGTTTCCCCAGCTCCTCCCTGCGTCTCGGTTGACAGCATAGTGTTCTTGTCCACTGCCTTTGTTGCTCACTTGGGAGTCAAAAGTTTGCCTTTAGTGTTCTTTGCCCATCTTTGTGATGTAGCTGTGCACAATACTATTGTTTTTAGCATGTATTGTGTTTGCACATTATAGGTACTAGAATGGTCTTTCTACATGGGCATTGGATCGCCCACCCAAGCGTTGCGGCTTGTAGGCATACAGTCAGACCTGGACCACTTTGCTATGGGAAGTGGTCATAGAATCTCCAAGCACCTTCTAGTCACTCAAGGTATCGGCATCATTTCTGTTTTTCTGTTCTTCCTTTTATTACACCCCTCCTCCCACTGGTAGCACCTGCATTTCTCTGTCAGACAGACAATGTGCAAGGGGTTCCATCCTGGGCCCAGTAAGGTATAGCATCTGCCTGTCTCGGTGCAAGTTAAAATAAGTATGAGGACAGCTCAGTAATGAGCGAGAGCAGCCAATTGACTATGGCTAACAGGACACAACAAGCAGGTATAGCACCTTCTAGAAGGGGTGCCAATCCTGATTCCAACATCTGGCACTTGAGTCCATCTGCACTGGTTTTTGAGTTCAAATGGACCGTGGTATCGGCCCTGGATCCCTACCAATCGTTCACCGGCTTCCACAAGAGAGTCACAGGGTCACAGGGCCTCTGTGGCAACCAGCGATGCCAGATGGTCAAAGCTGCAGGGATGTCCCACACCTATGTAGGTCTGCTCCCAGCCCCCCCCCGTACCTGTAACCTGTATCAGTCCACCTTCAGCCTGCCTCTTTCTGTCGGAAACAAGCCTGGAAGGCACTGGGAGGTGCAGATCGACCATTGCCTCCTTCCACCAGTCATCTGTGCTGGGTTGCAACTTCCCGTGTATCCCCACCACCCTAACCAGTTTTCAATCCAAGATACATTCATATCTTGGATAGTTTGTGGACGGTTGGTTAGCGGAGTTTGAGGAAAGTTAAATAAGTCCTTTGAAAGTGAGAATGGTAGTTGAAACAAGATGAATTGGGTGTGGAAAGTATAGGATGATTAAGGTGGAAGGGAGTAAAAGGAGAGAACTTGGCAGTAACAGTTGTGGGGATGGTGAAGTGGTAGAGGGTGGTATAGAGAGCCTTCCTTGGTTAGACATGAGTAATGTGGGTTGTGTGAACGTGTAACAGATCCATCACTTGCGCAATATGCAAGCATTGATGCTTGGAAGGATTTTTGTTTTGTATGGATAGATGGATAAATACATGTCCTTTTGTATGTATCGTTGACTGCAATGCTATGACCTTTCAAGGGTTTTTGTCTTGCCAAAAGTTTTTCTTGCGCATATAGAAAAAAAAATGCTAATCTGCTAATGTATGAACCTCGACACTTTTTGATGGTGACATTTAAAAGATATTTATTTATTGCTGCCCGGAGTTCGTCTGTGTCATTCCGTGCAGATTAATGTCATCCGTCGTAAATTCAACATTTTCAGCTGATGATGGAACCTGATTCTCCTTTCCAAATGAAAGCAGTTTTTTTGTGCCATTCACAAAGGTACATGGAAGAAGTTTTGTGATGGTAATTGTTTTGAAAAACTAGATCTAAATGTGGTGGTTTACAAGATGCTCTGTACTTGAACTTTATCATGCACCAGTTTAAGATCAGCATTTCAGAAGCATAGCGTTTCCTGTACTGACAATCAATGAAAAACAACTGGCTTGAGACTTACCTATACCCACTTCTCATGTGCTTTTTTAAGGTTATCAGCCATGGAAGAAACATTTAAACCAGATATCAAGAAGGCCTATGTGGAGTATATGCAGTTCACGTGTTCATTTGTAAGTAACTTTTGCTGCTTGCTTTATCTTTTGTTGTATTTTCCTTTTATTAAAATGTCACAACTTGAAATCCAGTGTTCAGCTCGTGGCAGTTCTTACATGTGCTAAATTCAACATGGCTCAACAAACAAAAATTGTTATTGTCTTCACCGGCGTGTATATTTTACATGATTATTACAACTTTGTGCTTTAATAATTGGCATTGTCTTGGGCTTATGTTGGAACCTCGTGGCTGACCCAGAATATAGGCAAGAATGTTTATTAGACGAGACGATAGCTATGCAGACCTGTTGGGTGCCTAGGTGGCCCTTTAGCGATGGAATAACTTTGGATATCTCTTAGCAACAGAAGTTGGGAGGAGAGTCTGCCTGAGGTTGGTGTGGATATATGCATGGTTCTTTCTGTAACACAGATCTAGCTGGGACCTGGTGTGCTGTGCATAGTACCAAACTGACTTTCTTTATTAGCAAATCCTATATGTAACTAATGTTCTCCACCGTTGGTGTCTTTTATAGGCACTCAAGCATTATCAGTTCCCCCTGGTCTTCTTCACTCTTTCATATTTGTTCTTTGAAAGTATAAGTAAACTATATTAAAGCCTTCAGGGTAGTTAATGTTATATGCTTAAATTGTAAAGTGCTTGGGATTACATATGAATCTAGGAAAGATACTTAAGTCCCAATGTGTTGGTTATAGTTGTGGTAGTTTAAGTGAAGTCAGTAATGACCTAAGCAGAAGTAATGAATTCAAGATACCTGCAGAAGCCACTGAGAAAGCTTAGTCACTAAATGAGTCTGTTTTAGTTCTAGGAACCCTCAGAAGAAATAGGTTATTAGATTTCAACCATTCAGATTTAGTCGCCAGGAAATTATTGAAAAACATCTTGGTGCTGAATGCATGTGTAATTGGTTCAAAGAAGAGAAATATGATGGTATTTAGGTACCTTGCGAATCAAACAAGTGCCACATTTTGAATCAATTAAAGCTGTTTGAGTGGTTTTTGGAGGGGTGGTAGAAGTAATGTGTTCTGGTAATCAATATGGGAGTGGCTAAGAACATTAATGACTAGAGTGTGATGACTTCTGTCAAGGAACTGAAAAATGTTCTGAATTTGTTTTGAGATCAGAAGTAAATACATGAAACCGTGTTACATAAAGACTAAGTGAAAGATTGGCTTCAAGGTAGAAACCTAAATAAAGGAAAGTAGTAGAAAGTGGAGCACAAAGTCCCGTAACAGGGGGCCAGAGCAGCGAATCAGAAGTTGCAGAGCTTGATGGCACAATCGGCAAATTCTGTCTTGAATATGTGGTGCCCTGTCTGGCGAGACTAGTCTTTGGTCTTACATTCTTAATTTGGTACTCCTCAAATCCGCTTTTGGCTAGCCCATTATTCCATCTATGCTAATTGAACTACACTAGGGTGTAGTTCAGGTAATCTCCCTGTTAGAATTGGAGTTTCTGTGTGGCTAGGCTATGCACCTAAGCCAGGCAGAACCTACCACTCTAGTCCGTGCAAGTGAGTTACACACCAAGGATAACCTGTGCTCACCATCTGGTAGCTTGGCGCAGAGCAGACAGGCTTATCAATGTGAAGCATTTGCACAACACACTTGCACAGTAACACAATGAATACACCACACAGACTCCACATGGGTATATACAAATAACTTTCTATATTGTGCATTACGAAATGTCCAAAACAACATGTTCTAATAAATACTTTGCAAATTATGTAGACTGAAAGTAAGGCTCATAGGTAATAAAACAACATAAATTATATGATCAGTGCAAGAGGTGCAAATGAAAAGCTCATATGGTAAAACAAAGGAAGGCTCATATGTGGCAAAACAACATGAATTCTAAATCAGTTAATGCTAGAAGTGCCTGTGCGCTTCTAGACAGGACTCTACTGCCTCGCAGGGACTCGGTCACATCCCCAGCAATGGATCAGTAAACCATTGGAACCGCCTGCGCACATCTATTTAGGGATTTATGGCCTTGCCCGGGGAGTTAGCGCAGTTGTATGCAATTAGGCAAGACGTGCTTTGCAAAAAACGTATCGGGCGAGTCTACAGCTGAGCTGTCTAGGCTTTCAGGTGGGCCTAACCACCGTGAGGCCATGTACAGTGGGATCTTTAGTTCTTGCGGTTCCTTGTACACAGTACCTGTTGGGGGTACAGAGGTGGCGATCAGAATGCAGTGGGAAACCACATCCAGGAATATGTGTGGCGGTGCCTACCTCACTGTCGGCACCCGCGCTGCGATCTGTTTGTTGGGGGGAACTCGGGGACACAGACAGCGCTTGTTCGGCTGTCCTTAGGCACTACTGAGGCCGATGTGGTGATCTTGCTGGAACGGGACCTGTGCCACAGATGACTTCACCTTCGGAAGATGGTAGGGGAGGAGAGATGAACCACGCTGGGCTGCCTGTGGGCAGCATGTCTTTAGGCAAGTCAGCGACTGCCACGATCTCGCTCAGACAGGGCAGATGTCAGTAATCTCGATATGCACCCAACACAGACGTGTGCAGACGACAAATTCCAGCAGCAGAATGCTGTGCAAACAATAACGGATGGAATGCTGAACAAATCAAAAATTCACCCTCCAGAGATCTGGGTTCAATCCATTGATCTTTTGCTCACCATGCCACCAGCCATATGCAAATCAGTCTTGACCCAGCTCCACACTGGAACAGTCCAGCCCGAACTGCCAAGCCAGGTCCTCCCTAGACCAGAAACAAGAATCCTTGGACCGGTTTCGGGGTCTCACCCCTCATCAGCCAGGCCAGCTTGAATCCAGTGGCACAGCTTGCAAGTGGGACGGCGCGGTGCACCAGGTAGAGGCATAGGAGTAAGTGCTCTGTGTGCTTGTTCGATCGCGAACCAAGACGATAACTTGTCGGCTGGCATCCAAGTTTTGATCCATTCCTCTAGAAACTCTGCGGGTTGAGTGTGCTCTGCATCTTCCAGAAAGCCCACAAATCTCAGGTTATTTTGCCTTGAGCAGTTCTCTACATCCTTAGCTCGGTGGTGCAATTCTTTGGTACGAGTGAGGAGATGGGCCACCTTAGCCTTCAGGTTAGTGACTTCATCCTCGACTGTAGAGAGACATCCCTTGGCCTCTGTTAGTCTGCTTGTGGCATTGCACAAATCGTGAAGCGCTACACCGACCCGAACGTCTCTGATCTTACTCTCCACCACAGTTTGATACGAGTGGATTGCCTGGAGGATCTTTTCCAAATCGCTCTTTTCTATAGTGGTCTTCTTCGCTGTCTTTCCCCCTGCTGGTCGCCCCGTTGGGATCGTTGGAGGTCTGGCCCACTTGCTGTGTCCTCTTGCGGGAGCAGCCAGATGTGGGTCGGGGCGCAACTTATGTCCACAGATAGCAAGGCCGAAGAAGAAGAACAGGAGTAGGGCATTATTTGTACGAGGCATGGCCCCCACTGTCTATTCATAATGGCCCACAGGACCCAGCAATAAGGCTCATAACGTTAAACTAGGGGAGGAGTATCCCAAACCGCTGTCATGGCAGTGCATAGGGTGAAAGGTCCCAAGTTAAACGGACAGATCAGTAATTTTTCATCAATCACCCCAAAGACTTGTCAGTTCCTCTGGAATGGTCAAAGAGGGCAAAATGTAACTGTCCTAGGCCCATAGGCCTTGTACCTTGGCAGGATGTCAGTGCAGCAGAGCTTCAAACGCTAAATGCCGCGGGCATCTCAAACAGCAGCCGAGGCTTGAGAGAGTGCCTCCCCCAGTCCAGTGCAGGTCCTGGCCTTCTCGCTCACCAGGGAAGCAGCGTCACTGAGAAATAGGTCCGTCTAGGCACACACAGGGTGGCAGGGACGCACACAGCCTCAGAAGGTGAGCCTCAAGGGCGGGCGTCTCTCCTCAGGCACGCCAGTCTCCAGCGCCCAGCAACTGAAGCTCGCCCCAGCCGGGCCGCGCAGCTCTCAGCCAAGGACTCTTCCGGGATCAGCACATCTCTTGCTCTGGGTCACTCGCCGGGCCCCAACGGTGCGCCACCTCTTTCTTCAGTCTCCAGGCAGCTATCTTAGGTTGGGCATACGTCCACTGCAAAATGAATCAACACGAACCAAAGAGCCTCTAATGCGGTCGGCCCCACACCCCGTTGCCCGCAATGGTGACATTGGTCCACCTACAGGCACGGATGGACTGGGATTCCATGGCAGTTAACTGCGGATGACGGAGGAGTCCCGAGCAATCTCAGATTGCGACTGCCATCTTGATGCCCCAAGCTATGCCCCAATAAAAGCGGAGTTTAAGGCTTGGGAAGTAGTTTTGAAAACCAAGTTTAAGTGGCAGTAACCTGTGTACATAGGCCTAGCAGTGGCAGGCCTGAGACAGGTTTGAAAGGCTACTTCTGTGGGTGGCACAAGCAGTGCTGCAGGGCCACTAGTAGCATTTAATTTACAGACCCTGGGTATATTGGATACTACTTTACAAGGGACGTATAAGGGAATCAATTATGCCAAACCGGGGTAAAGCAATCCTACTTTGTTTAGAGGAGAGAGCACATGATGATGTACTGCCACAAACTCTAATCAGTGAGCAGCTTTAGGGTATGGGGAGGAGATTGACATTTGGTTTGTGCTTGCCTACTCAAAGGTTCCTTTGGCAACTTAATTTGGTTGGGTGATACAGGTTCTTTCTCATTGTTTAGCCCTTTCTAATGGTGGGATGATGGAGAGGTTAGCCGTACGTACTTGGATTATGTGTAAATGCCGCTTGGAAGCCTTGCTGGATACAGCACAGGCAAAGTTGATTTTGTGTCCAAGTAGACTATAGTGCACACTGCCCAAAAGTGGCACGTAGACTGCTTAAAAGAGAAGTCCTAAATTTCCATTTAAATGCTGGAAGAAATGTTCAGTTTTTTTAATAGATGAAGAAACAGACTCATTCTGTTGAATACTTCTAACTTCCTCTCCTTGTGAATATCCCCGGGCGCCAGACTGGATCTAGAAAATCCAAAGCCGTTCATTTCATGCTGGCAACTGGTGGCATCTGTGACGCCATTCTGTTCTGGCTGGTTCCTTTATTTCCTCCTCTTCAAATACAGATCCGAAAATCTGCTCCTCCTGTGTTATTCACTTTCTTCTTTAATTTTTTTTCCTGTGTTCAAGGGATTTCACCCCCTAAGACTACAGGATTTAAGCCTTGTAGTGATTGTTGCAAGCAGATGTCTGTGACGGACCTCCACGAGGTGTGCCTTTTGGTGCTTATGTTTGTCACACGAATCCCTAAGGCCTGCTACAACTGCACCCAGATGAACCCGAAAACCATCCAATGTCACAAGGTGAAGCCCTATGTGGCAAAGCATTGGACGGCTCTTCACAAGTCCCGCTCCAAGTCATGAGTGGAGACCAGCTCCTGAGGCAGATTTGTCTCACGCTCAGTCTTCAGGCACGTTGAAAAAGAAACACAAGTCCAAGCGAGCCCCTTCCTGCCACTCTCCAGTTACGGTGCAAGTTCATCACTGTGCCTCTCGATCTTGTTCCTGTTCCCAGAGGAGCTGATTCCATCTCTGGTCTCAATGCACCCAGAGTTCACGGGTGCATCGGCAACAAGGCAGTCGAAGCCTTTCAAGATGCTATGCTCCATGTTTTTGGCATGCTTCCAGCTCCCTCTGGCATGCCTTTGGTCCCAAAGGATCCGCAGTGTCTTCCAGATGGGTTACCTGTGTGGGAGTTTGCCCTTGTGTGCCATCTAGGCCCCTTGAACTCGCCTGTGGTTCTGTAACTGTCTCTGGCTTGGTGCCAAAGCCCACACTAGCCCCTTGTTCATAATCGCCGGTACCAATAGAGATGAAGGAGGACTTGTAACCTACTGTATTGTCCTACCCAGAGCTGGCTTCGACTTGACCAAGGCTTCGTTCAGCTCTTGATGTGTCACAACCTATGCTGAACCCATTGGACGCTGACACAATTCCACTGCTGTGCACATACATTATGTCTGCCATTTGGCTCTGACTCTGATCAGAGCCAACCAAATGGAGTTGACCATAGTGGAGATGTGCAGATATTAACCCCTCCCTATGATGAAGACAACTGGTACACATAATTACAGAAGGGCAGTAGACTGGCTACCTCACCCAACACTGGATTAGTTTCTCCCCAGTCCAGCCACAGAAAAGAGTACTTCCTTCGCCACAGTAATCCGAAGGTCTGCTCGGGTCCTTGTTTTTCACCTCCCCACTATGGAGGTTAAGACAAACGTACTGACAGAGGTCCTCCAGCCTAGTTAGACACAGACACAACCTATTTTAACTTTTAATGATGTCCTTGCTGACATGTTGTTGGGCACTTCGGCTAAACCATGCGTTGGTTCTTCAATCAACCGACGAGTCACCCATAGCAATAGACCTACTCCCGGCGACCCAGATTATTTTAATTCTCCTTCCAACACCACGAAACTTGGTGGTGTAGGAGCCCACCAGTCAAGTTAACTCGAACGCTTCTCCAACCCTCCTTCTGATAGGGAGTCAAAATGCATGAATTATTTGGGTAAACACATGTTCTCCTCTGTCCGTTTTGCCCTGAGGTCAGTCAATGAAAGCTGCCTTCGGGGGCTTTATATCCACCCACTTTGGCACATGGTTGGTGACATCTTACCGGAGGTATAATAATGAAGCTGAGATACACGCTAGAACGCTGGTTTATCAGGGGTCCTTATTAGGTTGTAAATGCTTGTGTGTGCACCAGGGGTGGCGTCTTCATTCTGACGTCAGTTAGACAAGTATTAATTGCACTTCCTCCGTGGGATGTGTCCCCCTTCGGCACTACTGTGATCCTATGAAGTATAGGCTTTTGATTTATGATGAAGGAAAAAACAAATTTGGTTGAATGAATATCTATTCATGTAATTTATTCTTCATACATTATATCTTCTTTTTCAATTTTTTAGGTAACTCATAGTGTGTGGACTATTTTTTCATCCAATGCATTTCGGGTTTTTCAAATATCCTTCATCAGGAATCAGTCCTAGGACAAACGTCAAGTTATCATGAGGAATATTCTTGCGTTTGATTTAACGTGCTCAACATGCTAGCAAGTTGTTGATGGTCGAGATTAATGTGGAATTTATACATGCATTCGTGGGCTTGGTAGTACAAACGATTGTGCATTGTGTTTGTTTAGCCTGTGTGATTTTAAATAAAGTTTTAAACATGTGGGGTGTATTGTATCATTAGATTACGTGCAAATGCCGATGTGGCTAAACATGCGGGTCAGTAATTAATGGTTATTAGTATAGAATTACGTGGGGGATCCTAAAGTGATTAGTACGAGTGTTGGTGAGCAATTCCAAAGTGAAAAATACAAGAATACACGGACTCTTACTTCCGTGATTTACGGGGAAGTTAAGACTAAGTCAAACGAAACGGTTGTGCTCGCATTTTAGGTGGCGGTGAGGAAAGAAAGCAATTGTTACAAGCTAAGTACTTTCGATAACATAATTCTCGTACCTCACTAGGTTACTGTCATATCGCGCGTTGCTTCACCGATCTGTATTGGTTGTGCAGCGTTTCCGATGTGGTTAAAATCTATATGCTAGTGGTGGTAATAGAAATAGGACTGAGGTTGTGTGGGAAAAATAAAGAAGGGACAGGGGGTGAAAAGTGTAGGTGGCCATCTTGTGTATTGGAAAAACGATAATAGGCTTGAAAAACAATGACCATGCTGAAACATTTCAATTAAGAATGCATAACGAAAGATCAAATACATATTATAAATAACATGTTAATTCGATGCGTTCATTCATCCCAAACGGATGTATGCTTTCGAGTCTTTTTATCCAATAATTCTCACGTTGAAGTGAATGTTTTTTGTGGTCTCGACCTTCTTGCTTTGGTACCACTTCCAGGATTAAGAACTTGAGTTGGCTTATGTGATGGTTGTTTAGTAAAAAATGGTTAGCCACTGTTGACTTAAGGTTCTTTGTGCGGATATTCGATTTATGCTCATTGATTCTCGTTTTTATTTTTTTCTCGCTTTTTCCCACGTACACAATGCCACATGGGCATTTTAGCAGGTAGACCACGTTCATGGTGTCACATGTGGCTGTGACTCTGAGTTTGATGTTATGACCTTTTCTGGGGTAATATTTTCTATTACCACCACTAGCATATAGATTTTAACCACATCGGAAACGCTGCACAACCAATACAGATCGGTGAAGCAACGCACGATATGACCGTAACCTAGTGTGGTACGAGAATTATGTTATCGAAAGTACTTCGCTTGTAACAATTGCTGTCATTCCTCACCGCCACCTAAAACGCGAGTACAACTGTTTCGTTTGACTTCTTCGTCTCAACTTCCCCGTAAATCACGGAAGTAAGAGTCCATGTATTCTTGTATTTTTCACTTTGGAATTGCTCACCAACACTCGTACTAATCACTTTAGGATCCCCCACGTAATTCTATACTAATAACAATTATTTACTGACCCGCATGTTTATCCACATCGGCATTTGCACGTAGTCTAATGATACAATACACCTCACATGTTTAAAACTTTATTTAAAATCACACAGGCTAAACAAACACAATGCACAATCGTTTGTACTACCAAGCCCACGAATGCATGTATAAATTCCACATTAATCTCGACCATCAACAACTTGCTAGCATGTTGAGCACGTTAAATCAAACGCAAGAATATTCCTCATGATAACTTTTGACGTTTGTCCTAGGACTGATCCCTGATGAAGGGTATTTGAAAAACCCGAAATGCATTGGATGAAAAAATAGTCCACACACTATGAGTTACCTAAAAAATTGAAAATGAAGATATAATGTATGAAGAATAAAATATATGAATAGATATTCATTAAACCAAATGTGTTTTTTCCTTCATTATAAATCAAAAGCCTATACTTCATAAGATCACAGTAGTGCCCAAGGGGGACACATCCCACGGAGGAAGTGCAATTAATACTTATCTTACCAGAGGTCCCAGAAGACTTACTGGCTTCATTAGCCCAAATCATTCAAGATGCAACAAAATTTGTCAGCACTCAGGCCAAGATACCACAGATTGTCTGGGCAGGGCTATGGGAACTGGCATGTATGGATGAGGTTCAGTGGCTTTACCAGGGATTTCCAGACGTCCTTAATGGACATGCTTTTTGACGACTCCCATCTGTTTGGTGAAAAGTGGGATTTGACCCTAGAATGTTTTAATGAAAGTCAAGCCTAGAGCACATTTTCTGGGCCTCTCCGCTCCAGTCAGTTAACCACCCCCTCCCGTAATGTCGTCCTAAATTAAGAGGATCTGCCACACCTTGGTGTATCGACAGTCAGTCCCCACCACCTGCAAAAACCCAGTCCTTTGAGGTCAAGGCCATGGGTCCAGCAGGCAATGGTCTGGTCACCAGGGACAGTGTTTTTCCCATACTTTTGACCCTCTGCCAACAACTAAAAAACATCTATAGTGCATCCTTAGTGATACACATCTATCCAGTGGAAAGGAGGATTGGCAACTTCCTGCAGAGGTGGCATACATCTCATCACATCGGGCAAATGGGCCCAGCAGATTTTCTAGCCAGGCTACGTCCTACCATTTCTATTAGACCCACCACGCCTACCACCTACATCAGATTCCCAGTCTTAAGGCCAACAGGGTGGGTCACAAGCATTTCATTTTGCTGTGCTCCCTTTTTGTCCTTGCCAATGCCCCTATGGTGTTCACAAAGGTGATAACCGTGGTCGCTGCCCATCTGATAAGGTCAGGGTATCAGTCTTAACCTACCTCTTTGACTGGGTGTTGAAGGTGGGCTCGAAACAGTCAGTTGCGCATTACTTCCAGGCGATGGCGAACCTCTTGACATCATTGAGGTTCTCAGCCAGTCGCATTTGACTCCTTTGCAGAGGCTCCCTTTCATCAGAGCCATCCTGTGTATGGTGCACTTTCGAGCTTCTCTTCCAGACCAGTGAGTCCAGGAGATTCGAGCTATGATCCCAATGTTTCAACCTCTATCCTAGGCCTCAGATGGCTCTGAGGCTTTTTGGCATATTATTTTCCTGCATCCTGCTTGTCAATTATGGCAGAAGGCCCATTTAAGCATTACAGTGGAACCTGAAGTCTCAGTGGGTACAGCATCAAGGGAACCTGTCTGATTAAATACAGGTGTTCGAGGTGACTGCAAACGATCTGCAGTGGTGGCTGCTCGATCATATTTGGACCAGCGGTAGACTCCCCTCCTAAACACAACTCTCAACAGATGGGGATGGCGGACACATCTCTACTGGGTTGGGGGAGGCCATCTTTGAGATGTGGAGTTCAGAAGGTTCTGCCGTCCGGTGGATCCCTCCTTCACATCAACCTATTGGAGTTGCGGGTGATTTGCTGGGCGTTGAAGGCCTTCCAGCCAACTATAAAATGGGGCTGGTGTAGGTTCACGCAGACAACGCCATGTGCAACTGAAACAGGCAGGCGTGGAAAGTTTCAGGGTCTTGTGCCGCGAGACTGTGAGGCTATGGACCGGGCTGGATCATCGGGGAAATTCCCTGGTCGTGCACCACCTGGCAAGATCTTTAAATACCGGGGTAGACAAACTCAGTCGGTGACACCTCGTAGATCACAAATAGCAACTGCATCTGGATGTGGCACAGGGCAACTTCCAACAGTGGGGAGAGTCCTATCTAGATCAAGACAAGTGGGTCCGCCACATTGTCCGTTGCCCCCTCCCATTTCTTTGAACCCTGCCGCACCTTCCTCCACCGTCAAGGTGACTGACCAAGCACCATATGTCCACTCTGCGGCAGGAAGTGCATACCTTTTCAGATAAAGGGGCCATAGCGAAGGTTGCAGCTTTGAGAATGGACACTGTGTGATGCTTCCTTTAGGCCTCAGCAGTGCCTCTCTGGTGTTAACAAAGCTGATGGTTGCTTCCCTTCTGAAAAGGTCAGGGTACAATTCTTCCTCCTACCCAAACAAGACGGGCTGGCCTCAGTCAGTCATGGACCATCCCCAGATGACAACTAACCTCTTTATATCTTTGAGCTTCTCAATCAGCTTGCTGAAGTCACACCCAAGTCCTAAGCAGAGGCTTCCCTTCATCTGAGTCATCCTGGATACGGTGCAGTTTCTGGCCTCTCCTCTGGACCAATGTGTCCAGGCCTTTGGGGCTATGTTCCCGATGTTTCCACCTCTGTCCTGGGTCTCCTTGAGGAGGCTTACAGGCCTCCTAGCCTCTTGCATCCTGCTCCCCAACCGTGCTATGTGGCACATGCAAGCTTTTGCATTGAGACCTCCAATCTCAGTTGGCCCAGCACCTCGTAAACTCTTCACTTCCATCCAGGTGTTGGAGGAGCCTGCAAAGGATCTGCCGTGGTGGCTTCTGAACTGCAGTTGGACCAGCAGAGTGGCTTCTGAACTGCAGTTGGACCAGCAGAGAACCCTGCTCCCTACCCTACCCAGAGCTGACTGTGGTTAGGGATGCGTTGAAAGTGGGTTGGGCAGGTCATCTGTTGGAGGTGGAGATCAGAGGATTGTGGTCTCTGGTGGAGATCTGCCTTCACATCTGTTGCGGGTGATTCGCTTGGCGATGAAATTCCCCCTGCCCTCCATCAAGGGATGGCTGTTACAGGTTCTCACAGACCATACCACCACCTTGTGTCAGTGCACCAAGGTGGAGTATGATCCTTGGCCCCGTATCAAGAGGCTCTACTTTGCCTATGGAACTGGATGACCGATCAGGAAATATCTTTGGAAGTACACCACCTGCTGGGATCTTTAAACGCCAGTGCGAACAAACTCAGCTGGCAGCACTTGGTGGATCACGAATGGGAGTTGCACCCAAAGGTGGTACAGGAAATCTTCAAACAATGGGAATACACCCAAGCTTGATCCCTCGATCACTGCTGAGAACATGCAAGATCAGCACTTTTATGCACTGGAGTTCCTAAGAAAGCTCTCTCTGAAAGACTCATTCTGCATAGAGTGGAGCACGGGACTCCTAAAACCTTGCCACCACTACCTCTCATACCCAGAGTTGCAAAGAAGATCAGGAATGACCGGGCCCTAGTCATCCTATTGGCACCAAATTGGGCCATGTGGTACCTAGAATTTCTGGACGTTGGCACCTGCCCTCCGATCAGGCTTCCACTGTTGGAGGGCCCTGTTTCACAGAAGCTATGCAGGGCCTTGCTCCCGAGCCTATGCAGTCAACACCTACACGCATGGAGATTGAGCAGTGAAGTTCTTTCGATCTTCCTCCCGAGGTCGTTGATGTCATCCAGGTGCTCTACACGAAATCTGTATGTGGCAAGTGTTGGGACAAGTTTGTGGCGTGATCTGATTCCTGGCCGTTAGACCAGTTGCAGGCAAAACTATCAGATGTGTTATTGTTTGCTTTCTTTTTGTCCCAACAAGGTCTTTCTCTGGGCACAGTTAAAGGATATCTGTTGCCTGTTTGGCCATTGTTGGTTTGCTAGACCAACCGTCCTTGTTCAAATTACCTGTTGTGATGTGTTTTCTGAAAGATTTGTGTAGGAAGCTGGCTTTTATGTAGTATACCATTGTATGGGCATACCATACAAAAAGTCAAGGCGACCCTTATTTGGTTTACAAGGCTTACATTTATAACCCCAAGTGCTGTATTTGTGATAGTGTGGTCGAGCAGCTTAGGCGTTTCAGAGGGGCGTGTTACCATTTGTTCTAGTACACACAAAAGAAGGGGTGAGGGTACGGACTCACCTACCCCGAACCCCCTGCCAATACTCAGTACACCAGAAGGAGTAGGGAGTAATAAAATATATTTATATTGCGTGATGGCACGTGCTGTATGTGCTAGTCTGTATGAGTGATGGCAGTATTAGCACAAACAGCACGTGCCATAACGCAATATAGATATATTTTATTATTCCCTACTCCTTCTGGTGTGCTAACCATTTGTTCTACTGTGGTAAATAATTTAATTACCGGAACTTAATTTGATGCGGAAAATTAATAAGAATAGCTCAATAAAATAAGAGGCAGAATCCGTGGTATTAGAGGTTCGGAACGGGCTTTATTCCAAAACACAATTCGAATTTGTGGGCTTCATATTCCATCACCACGAAGGTTCAGGAAGTGAAGGACAATACTTTATTGACAGGTAATCATTTTTATAGAAGAGGCATTACAGTGAAACAGATGCAGGAGGCGTAACAGTTGATAACAGAGATAAAATCATACATGCGTAACTAAAATGGGTGTAACTAGGCGTAACTAAAGAACGTCATTAGGTATGATGTCACAAATGGGTGGTTCCATGAAAGAATTTCGCAATGTCAGCAAAAATACTTGGCAGAGATGCGCGCGCAGCAGCATGACGTGTGATTGACGTGCAACTAGGGGGTGAATGGGACTTGACATTTAGCTCTACATGTGGAGACAGAAGTCTGGGGTTATGTCAACCTAATCCTAAATCATATCTTACATCCTATGTTTAAAGAACTGTGTTATCCAAAAAGAGAGGTCTCTTAGGATAGAATCTTATTCTATACTGACTATACTGACTGTTAGTGCGTGTACAAGCGTCTAAGTGTCTACACTAGATGCGAGGGCAGAAATCTTCCATAGTAACAGGGCTATGAATTACTTGCATAAAGACAGAGAAGCCGGGCCCTTTTGCACGGTAGCTAGAGGAATGTTTACTTAAACTGCTAGACAGGAATGCATTGGATGAGGAGCGGAGCAGAGCAGATAATCTTGAAGGTGAAATACAGTTTTTGGCAGGCAGACAGGCCGACAGGCCGAGTCAGGCACCGTTAGCCGCGCAGGGAGTAGGACAAAGTTCATGGATACAGATGCGAGCTCAGACTGGAGCTTTCAGAGGCAGAAGGCAGGAAAAGGCTTAATGGCAGAATCAGGGCCTACTCGCCTGGACTGTAAAATGGCATAAATGAACCATATAAAGCCGGTGGCCTTTCATACTTAGGAATAGGATATCCGGCCCATTCATGGCGGGTCTGAAAGAGGACATGTTGACGGTGGACGCACATGTATTTGCGTCTTCATAACTGGAGCTGGAGGGAACATACATGTACTTGTGACTTATACATGAAACCGTTGGGGTCCAAGATAGGGGACATAACTGCTCATAAAAATCCATATTTCCACACTACACACACAGTCAATAAAGGGTTCACACACACAAGAAGAAGTCTGAGACCAATTTAGAAAAATAAAGTCGATTTTTATAGGAATCCTGACACCAATGTCTTTAGAATATCTTTAGTACATTCGGGGATATCTGTTTTAGGAGGAACCAGTAAAATAGTTCAGGTAACGGTTTCGAAGCATTAGGCTTAACCTATGGGTGGAAAAGCACATTTAGCAAAACTGTACCTGTGGTCGGAGTTTACAGGTGACCTTTGGGACTTAAGGTGCTGGAGGGCCAAGGCCCAAAGTACCACCAGCAGTTTCCCTTTACTTGCCTTGGTGTGTCCGGGTGCAGAAGTGCTGGTCGGGATGGTAGCCTTGAGCACTACACCGATGAAGCTAATGGGACTTAGAACAGAAGCTGCAATGGGGGACTTGAAGACAAGTCTGGCTGAACCTAAGGGAGGGTCAGTTCATGCGGACCTGTAGGCCAAGAGGGCGCACTCAGAAGTCGTGTACTTGGGCTGGGGAGCTCTGGTGCAGATGTGCTTGGCTGGCCGGCCCCTTGCGTTTGAGGCTAGCAAGGTTGTCGGTAAACCTGCAGAGGTGGGTCTTGTCGGTTCTGAAGTCCCTCGACGTGCAGGAAGGTTTCCAAGGCTGTCGTGTCAGGACTGGAAGAAGAACAAGCCCTGGCTGGCCTAAGTGCCCCGGTAATCGGGGTATGGTGCAGGGGGGCTCCTAGAGAGTCACGTCTCGAAACTTGGCAGAGAGGTTGGGCTGACCTCCTAGAGCCACCAAAACCTTCTCCTGAAGTATTGCTCTCTTGGTGGGTCCAATGGCCAACAACACAGTGAACCAGGTAGATTTGGTAGGTGCCTGCAGATGCAGGGTGATAACTGGCTGTCGAAGTGCTGGGCAGGCCTCCATGTGTTGATGAGGATGCACGGCCGCAGGACGATTCGGGTCTTTGCAATTGTTAAGGAGCAAGCAGCAAGGCATTGTTTGGTGCCAATTTCCTTGCAGGTCCATGGCTCTCGCGATGCAGGCTCGTCTGTCCTTCTGTTCCCAGGTAGTTTAATCTGTCTGGTTTCAGGGGGACCCCTAAATACTTTAGGGACTTTTAGGGGAGTATACAGGAGTAGCCAATGGGCTACCTACCACTATAGTGACTAAACCCCCTATATGACCACTTCCTGAGGACATAACCCTGACCCAGGAGTCTGTTTTCCCAAAACAAGATTGTGAAACCCTTCTCTGTTCACTTCAGGTAGCATACTTTAGGGATGTGACTAGCCTGCGAGTGAAACATGCCTCTTGAATATCTAATTTTCCGCCTGCTCTGGTGCCAAATGGGCCCAAGGGCAGGGGGTGGCGTTCCCTAGATCTGGGGGGGGGGGGGGAGCCTGGGTTACATATCACAGGTGGTAGAGGCTTTGAATCCCCTGGCCTTGATATGCTAAAACACTATCCACATGCTGGAGGAGGTAGGAACATCTTCTTTCAAGCAGGCATTGTTCCTGACCTCTTAGAACGCAGGCTCTCCCTTGCAGGGAGGCAGAAACACATCTGTGGTAGCAGGCTGGAAGATACCAGTTAGCTATTACACTAAGTGACTAGCTGGGTCACAAGGAGCACCTCTAAGGTACCCTCTGGGTGCATGTCTTCATAAATCTGATGCTGAAAACCAGTACAGATGCATTAAGACAAGGTGCTTGATACCAAACACCATTACCTTCAGTGAAGCCATTGTGTAGCTGGGTTACTTGTAATGACCAGTGCCCATAAATGTTCTTAAATTGCTTCCTAAACACTTGCAATGTCTAGTAATGGAACTAGGCATCACAGGGGCACATCTTCTCATGCAGATGTGTCCTGACATGAAATATAATGCACCCTGCCTTAGGGCTCTGAAGGCCTGGTGTAGGGGTGACTCACATATAGTACATGCAATGTGTGTGAGCTGACCTCATCTATCATGGGTGGTGCTTATATGTGTGTGTGTTGTCACTTCCTGAATGGCAAGGCAATGACACAGTGGCACCTGCTGGCCTGGAGAAGCACTGCTTTGAGTTTTCTGGTTCCAGTGTGGGGATATTCACAAGGTGAGGAATGTGTTGTTAAATAGAGTATCCACCAGAAAGAGCGTTACCAAAGGTAAGTAACTTGTTCTTCTTGGAAATAAACTGGAATACTGCACAACTTCCCACAGAGAAATGGGTATTTGTATACCATATCAAATAGATATGAATGATGAGTGTTACTAATTGGAAGTCACTGGCGTGTCTTTCCGGGCTTCGAGAGTGACGTTTGGGAGACTATACATCATAGATAAAATCAGCAGTTGGGAAAGCTGAAAAGCAAAATGTTTATATTATATCCGCTTGCACTTTCATTTTTGGATTAATTTTGTTTACTTAAGAAATTTGTCAATCAATGGCAGTATGCATGCAGTTTGTGTGTGTGTCCCTTTGGTTAGCATAATACATGCTGCAACCCTTGGGGACCCTGTTTAGCACTCGTGCCCTGGGTACCAGGGGTACCATTTACCAGCGTCTGAATAAGTGGGCTAAAGTCCCTGCCAGTTGGGTTACAATCAACATTTTGTATCGTTTTAGGGAAAGAGCACGGGGGCCTGGTTAGCAGGGACCCCTTGCACTTCCAATCAAAAGCCTCCATACCAGTGAGGAACAAGTGGGGTTGACCATGTCAAAAAGAGGCACTTTCCTACAGTTTGCAGCATATCTCTGTACCAACACCCTTTGTAATCCTACATTGAGAATTAAATCTCGTCCTCACCTTTCTGAAGTGTACCCCTTTTGAGCCAGTGCCCCACTGTCCATTGTGCCTGGTCACCTTCAAAACACTCTTTCTGGTGGCGATAACCTCTGCATGTCAGGTAAGTGATTTTAAGGCCATCTGGATCCATCCTCCTCATAGCACGATTTTTGGGACAAACTGGTGCTAAGGACTCAAACATCATTTCTGCCAAAGGTAGTGTTGTCTTTTCACATCAAATAGGCCATTACTCTTCTGAACTTTTTCCTTCGCCTCAGCCCTTGAAGGATTAGGAAAGACTCAATCACTTGGACCCCAGGAGAGTGCTTAGTTTTCACATTGTCCACCCGATGTACTTCGGTATGATCTATCAACTCTTTGTGGGTTTGTCTGGGGCAAAAAAAGCTAAACGGTACAGAAAGGATCATCGCTCGGTGGATAGTTATCAGAACCAAAATCTGCTATGTATTGGCCAGGAAGCGACCTCCAGAAAGTCTGTGGGCTCACTGTACCAGGCCCAAGGTGGCTAGCAATGTGTTGACATGCAGAGTGCCTGTCCTGAATATCTGTTGACACGCAGAGTGCCTATCCTGGATATCTGTCAGACATGGACATCAGTGCATACATTCACAAAGCACAGCTGGGTCTTTTGAGATGGGCATTTTGCCTGCATGGTCCAGCAGGACTTTTAAGTTTGCGTCATTCCACATACCCACCTCCTTGGGAGTTACTACTTTCTTATCTGTTCACAAGGTGTGGAATTTGTGCTTACAAGTAACTATCAGAAGAACAAGCTACTTACCTTTGGTAGTGCTCTTTCTGGCAGATACTTTATCTTACTGCAGGTCCCTCAACTGCCTCCCCATTCTGTGGTATGGTTGCTTCCATAAAAAAAAGAAGGAAAACAAATCCTTATTTAGGATCTTGCCCACTGGATTTCTCATTGGTCAGTCTGACCCATCTTTGAGGGTGCAGATGAATTAAGAAAAGAAGCTGACCTCATCTATCATGGGTGGTGCTTATATGTGGGTGTGTTGTCACTTCCTGAATGGCAAGGCAATGACACAGTGGCACCTGCTGGCCTGGAGAAGCACTGCTTTGAGTTTTCTGGTTCCAGTGTGGGGATATTCACAAGGTGAGGAATGTGTTGTCAAATAGAGTATCCACCAGAAAGAGCGTTACCAAAGGTAAGTAACTTGTTCTTCTTGGAAATAAACTGGAATACTGCACAACTTCCCACAGAGAAATGGGGTTATTGGTATTTGTATACCATATCAAATAGATATGAATGATGAGTGTTACTAATTGGAAGTCACTGGCGTGTCTTTCCGGGCTTCGAGAGTGACGTTTGGGAGACTATACATCATAGATAAAATCAGCAGTTGGGAAAGCTGAAAAGCAAAATGTTTATATTATATCCGCTTGCACTTTCATTTTTGGATTAATTTTGTTTACTTAAGAAATTTGTCAATCTATGCAATCTTTCTTCCTTAAAATAATTTTTCCCTTTTAGGGTCATGATAATGTTTTGAAACACATGGTATATGAATTCAACAACTGTAAGTCATTTATTTTTTAAAATATGTAAATCATATTTCCTTTACAAATCTTTGAATTTTTCAAGCTGATGGTTTTGGCACTTTATGGAAGAATTAAAAAATAAAAATTCTAGGTATAATGTAATTGTTTTATGTTAACTAAGGCACAGACTTTTAATTGTACTTCTCTGATCTTGCTTGTCAGCTGCCCATCCCTTCTGTTTTATCCAGCTTTTCTTTTGTTAATTGGAATCCGTGGTCGGGATCTAAAGTCTATTTTTTAAGTCTATTTTTTAAAAATTATTCTTCGTGGTATTTTTTGGAGAATTTTGTGTATTTATTATATTGAATGTATTGCACAGCACAATTTCAAGTTAGATACAGTGCTACAGACAACAGGTCAGCAAATGGTACAACACCCTCCTTCTCTCTTTTACAGTTTTATGTGGACCTTTTTAACCCAACCTTTGTTAAAACTACCAGATGATGCTTTATTTTGTAGCTTGGGAGAATTTGTGTGGAAGCTCCATCCACAGACACATAGGTTTCTCGTTCCTGTTCGTCTTGCTGTCCTGTTTCTGATCATATCTCAGAAGGACCCTTTTCAGTTCCCAAACTTTATATATAGGCATTCACAACATGCTTGACTGGATAATTTTGATAGTTAACTTTATTGTGTAACAACTCCAAACTTTTCTCTTGTCAAGTCACAGGTACAAAAATCAAGGTCATTCTCACAATAAGTTTACCACTCTTCAGTTTCGTAGCTTCTAGTTTCTGGACTTCGTTCCTAATTTCAAGCACTTTGAAGAGAAGATTTTGTTCTTCTGTGGAAATATTTGCTGCTGATTTACACCACAGTTGATCTGATAACACTTCTCAATAACCAATGATAAATGCAATACACAAGACCTGTGACAGCGCCTTCATATAAATGAGGAATTATCAAATCCAGTGAGACTGTCAAAGTATGTCATTTGTTTGGGACAGTCCTGTTTTGTAACCCATTAATACATTTTGAACAGTAAGGTGGAGACTATTCCTAAAATGTATAGGTATTCTAACATATTCGATAAATCATTAATATACATCAGAACACCCCTGATGTAGTTGACATATTTGTACTTTACAGAAATGTGTAGTTCTTGCCACTGCAAAAAAACGATGGATTTAGGCTCAGATCACTGTACTGGGTTAATGATTGACATTGTTCAACATTCTGTCCATCAATTGTTTTTTTTGCATTTGTCACCCCGAGTGGGACGGATATGCCCAGACGTGGGTCCCGTGCTCTCCATGCCACTGGAGTCAAGCTAGCCTGGCTGATGAGGGGTGAAACCCAGAAACCAGTCCTATGATACTTGTTTCCCAGTCCAGGTAGAACCCGGCCTGGCAGTTCGGGATGAACTGTTCCCATGAGGAACAGGGTCAAGACTGATTTGCATATGGCTGGATCCAAACTGGAATGGAATGGGGAGCAAAAAAACGATGGATTTAGGCCCAGATCTCTGTACTGGGGTGAATGTTTGTCGTTGTTCAACATTCTGTCAATCAATTGTTGTTTTTGCAACTGCAAAAAAGTTTAGCAGACTTGTTTACTTTCCTGCCGGACTGGAATCCGTACCGACACACACATGTACATTCAGGTTCATTCTTCCAACTGATGTTTCATTATGTTTCCCAGGTGTAAGAGCATTTCACTAACTAAACCCTTACCACTTAGTTCCACAGTAGGCCAATGTACATCCATCTAACTTTTGAGCTCCTATTACAGTATTCTGTTTTCCCATTGTTAATCATGCTAAAGTTTGAATGGGGTTCAGTATATTTGAAGTAAAAGCTTAAATTGTACCAATTTAATTTCAATGTTACTTTCACATACACCTTTTTAGTCAGTTCACAGCAGTCCTGTCATTTGATATTTGATAATGGTCTGTATGTTAGCTACTTATACAGTGCAAAAATCTTCTAGCGCTTTCCTGTAGTTCAATCAAGACATGGAAAAAAATGGATTGTTTAGGGGCTTTTTCAGAAAAACCGGAAATAGCTGCACCATCACAGTCATCTGGCATAGTGTTATGTGCATGAACATATCTCTGGCCACATCCTTTATCAGATACCAACGTTTCTAAATGGATAAACTTATTTTGTACAAATAAGTCAGATGGGATCTGTATTCCCAATGTTACATACCACTAAAACTTTATATGCTGCACATAGTGATCTAGTGTTGGAATTAATCAATCTTTGTACCAAGTATGGCTAGATAATCACTGCCTACGGCATACTTATTTTAATGTCTTTCTACCTGTTTCCAGAAGTATCTCATTCAGCTTTGGTCTGAGCTGTTGATTGGCCTTTGTTGCCCACTTACGCTTGTATCCTTTATTATAATGTCTGAATTTCAGGGTACAACCCTGTGAATAATGTCATCAATCTCTGGACTTGATACTTGACCCAGACATACAAAATGTTTCAACTATTGTGCTTTGTTTTTAGGCTTCACCTGCAGGCAGTATGCATGCACTGATGCTATTGCAGCGATCTCATGTGTAAGAAAAACCTCTAAAAAGTGGCTTTAAGCCCACCTGTTCGTCACCATTCATTGGCATCCTTATCACTCTTCTTTGCTGCCTTCTAATTTGTCACAATATGCGAGACGTCGCTTCCTTTTGTTTGCGAGCGCATGGAGTAAGTACAGATAAATGTTAATTAGTGTCCATCGGCTGTTCGCGCTGTGATTGAGATACTATTTCCTCTTTGTTTGTTATTTTGTGTTATTTATTTTCTTTATTAGTTCAACCTCGACCCAAAGGTGGTATCGCTTTACATGAGCACCAGTTACATTCCACAAGTTCACATTATTTTTTTTTTTTAAGGAAAGGGAGCTTAAGTGATGTGCCCAGAATCACAGGATGAATCGCGGAGACTCGAACCTGGTTCCCTTGTTCCAAGGACGGTAGCTATTTCCATAGCGCCACATCCTTCTTCCCCTCCCATCCGGTATCACGCCATGCTCCACTGCTGTGTAATAGTTGCCACATATGTAGTCCTTTGTTTTTGCTTCCCTTCTTGGCAGGAATGAATGAAGGTAAATTGCCACTTCCTCTGCTGCTAATCTTGGTTGAGCTCCCCCCCCCCCCCCCCCCCCCCCCTTGCTGGCTTACATGCAATGTTTCATTTACCCCACAACCCCAGGCCCACCTGTGTAGTCCACTGCTGATACGATTGTTGGGTCATCTCTAGAGGTTTTTTAGGAACCCCCATTTCTGATGGATACTTCTACCTGCAGATACCTCACGTTTTGGACAAATCGGGCATCAGAGAGAATCCAAAAACTGTTCCAATAACTTGTATGTCAGTAGAGGCCGCAGGCTCTGAGCCGTTGCTGGCAATGATGCCACACCTGGAGGGTGCTGCCTGGCGTGCATATGACAGTTCCCATTTTTCCATGTATCCATGCAGATCTGGAGCTTGCTTTTCTTATTCTTCTTACGCACATTTTCATTGTTTGCTCTGTAGCATTCTTGTATCACTACTGGAATGACTCCTCCCAAACATTCAGAGTTTAAGCCCTGTGGGGGACTCCTGATTGCCACATGGTCCACAGCATGACACTAAGTTGTATTAGTCATGCCTTCACATGTACCCCAAAACCATAAAAGAAAGGTAAGCAAAACTTTACACAGTGAGCGTTTGGGAAGATCTTGAGCCAGATGTAAATCCCATTTCCGATTGCAGTTTTTGGATTCACTCTCCTCAAAATCCTCCAGAGAGAATGAATGTGAAAGCAAGAAGAGGAGGCATAGTGACTCCTCCAAGAGTCACTTGTCATGAGCATAATTCACCCAGATATTTTCCAACAGCTACGGAGTCGTCTTTGGAGCCTGAAATAGCTTAGGCTGAAGGCACGATTCCTGTAGTGCCATTGGCCTCAGCAACAACACCAGCTCCTTCTCTTCTTCAGGAACCACATTTGGGACCACAGGTTTCTCAGGTTTATCCTGCATGTTTTTGTTGAATGCCATGTTCATTATTTTCAAGATGGCCATGGTTACCCAATATCCCCCCTCCACACCCAGGGAACTTTCAGGCACCATGGAACCTCTAAGGGCACCTTTCAGACTCCAGACAGTGGGAATTCCCTCAGCCTCACTTGCCCACTTCCTGCCTCAGTGCCACTAGCTTCGCCAGAAACACATATTCTGATGCTATAACTGGCACCAGCCCCAATTAAATAGATGCAAATTCTGGCACTTCTGATGACTTTGCCAGCTCAGAGTTCAAAGACTCTGGTCCCATTACTCAATCAAACTGTGCCTGAGACTGGGCCCCATTTGAACATGTAAAAGAGTCTCAGTAATTGCTGGAAGAGCAGCAGTATTGAAGGACCAAACCGATTGGTCGTAACAGTGTATCTGAAAGAAACACGCTAGTTAGATTCCTTACCTTAGAATATCCCCAGGCGTCAAGCTGGATCTGGAAAGATTTTTCGTCAGCAGTACCCTTGCGCGTCGGTTGGTGTCGTCTGCGGCTCCGTGTCCATCGTTGACGTCGTGATCGCCGGGATGACGTCGTCAGAGTACTTAGACGCCGCCCTCGCGCGCTGACGTCAGTTCTTCTTTTTTCCATGCCAGCAAGCGCAGATCCGGGAAGAGCGCACCCTTAGTCATTTTTTTACTAAATTTTGGGACATTTTGTCTATCTTTTTCGAGTCGACATCGACTCCTGGTGGCAGTAGGGATGCCCGCGTTCAAGCCGTGTGACGTCTGTCACCGACCGATGTCGGTTACCGACCCCCACCATCGGTGTCTCTACTGTCTTGGGGCCGACCACGATGACAAGTCGTGCCCTGACTGCCAGGCCTTGACGTCGAAAGCTAGGCGGGAGCGGTCCGCAAGCTCCTCGAGATCCGTCAGTCGGCTCCGCGCCGCTCGAGGTCCCGGTCGAGGAGGAAGTCGAATGACCGGTTGCGGAGCCGCAGTCATCACTGCTCGTCGGGATCCAAGTCCTCGTACTCGGGTAAGTCGAGGCTTGGCAAAAAGAAGTCGAAGAAGCGACATTGCTCTTCTGACTCCCCTCGCGCGGCTCGGCCGAGGGTTCAGGTGGCACCACCCGCGCGGCTCCGCTGGAGCCGCAGGAGTCGCATCCGGCCCCACACCCTACGGTACCTGGGCTTCATGCGACTCCGGCCGAGATTCAAGACTTCCTCGTGGCCATGAGGACTCTCTTCCCGCCTTCGGGTCCTGCCGGCGCGCCCCGCAGGTCCGACTGGGGGTCCTAGCGAGCCGGCGGCTTCGGCCCCAGCGCCGTCGTCGACTTTGGTCCCGACGCCGCAGGCCCCGGTGGAATCCATGGCCTGGATCCCGGTCGACGCCAGTTGACCTCACTACTCCTCCGCTGGCGCCGACCCCCAGGGTGTAGCTCCTGGCGCCGTCCTTGGACGATGCAGTTCCTGGTTTCAGCCCTGGACGGGTCTGGTGTCGGAGTGGCGCCGCTCGGCGCCGTCTCCGGCGTTGATGGGTGAGCCTTTCGCCGATGACCCGGCTCCGTCATTTCTGCCTGATTTCCAGGACACGGATGAAGGGGAGGACTGGGAGGGGTCTGAGGACCCTCTGGCACAGCAGTGCCAGTTAAGTTAGGACTGGGCAGATGAGCTGGGGGAGGCCAGTGGTCTAGACACTTCGCCTGACACTGGTTTCATCTCTCCTCCTTACGTGGCTACGGAGGAGGGTGCTACTTATGCTGTGGTGCTGCGCAAGGCGGCCAAGGCCTTGCGCCTGGAGCTCCCTGCAGCGGCCATGAGGACTAACCTCCTCACTGAGGTGCTTCAACTGCCAGTAAGCTCTTCGGAGCTTCTGCTGCAGTTTAATGAGGCCCTCACTGATGTTCTGTTGGGCACTTGGTCCAAGCCCTCCACAGTCTCTCATGTGGATCGGAACGTGGCCCGGTGCCACCGCCCTGCTCCGCGCGAACCCTGCTTTCTGTCCGTACATCCCACCCCGAGAGTCTGGTTATCCAGTCCTCCATGTCCCAAACCGCCTTCCCGTCCGCACCTCCAGACCGGGAATCCAAAACGATGGAACAGTTTGGCAAGAAACTGTTTTCCTCACTCAGTCTTGGGTTGCGGTCCATTAATACCGCATGCCTTCTGGACCGTTACACCCATTCTCTGTGGGATACGGTGGTGGACGTGTTGCCTCAGTGTCCAGAGGAGGCCAGGACACGGCTCGCCCAGGCTCTTGCTGAGGGGCGTGATGCAGCACGGTATTCCATTAGATGTGGACTTGACACCACGGACTCGCTGGGCAGAGCGATTGCAACAACGGTGGCAATTCGTCCTCACGCCTGGCTGAGGTCCACAAGCTTTTCAGGGGATGTCCAGAGCACTCTCATGGACATGCCCTTTGATGGCCGTCACCTTTTTGGCGACAAAGCAGATAGCGCGTTGGAGCGCTTTAAGGACTCCAGGGCTACGGGCAAGTCCTTGGGTCTGTTGGCCCAGCGCCAGCACACTTCTGCTTTTCGCCCCTTTCGTGGCCAAGGAAGGGGTGCCCCCGCACGTTCGTCCAGCCACAGGCCGCAGACCCAGCCTCAACGCGGTTGCGGATGTGAATTCCGCTGTGGCGGCACTGGGGGACAGAGAGCCAGTCAGTCCACATCCGCTCCCGCAGCATCTGCCTCAAAGCCTTCCTAGTCCGAGCTTTCAGGCCCATTCCACGCCATGGCCTACCATCACTTCAGACAGGTGGGTGCTGCAAATCGTCCGAAGGGGCTACTCCCTCCCCTTTGAGGCGGCCCCTCCAGCCATGCCACCGCAGTACCACCGCATGTCGGGGGATCACTTGCAACTTCTGCAAGAGGAAGTTACGGCCCTCTTGGCCAAGGGGGCCATCAAGTGCGTTCCTGGCCCAGAAGTAGGACGGGGTTGTTACTCCCACTACTTTCTGGTTCCCAAGAAGGGCAAAGGGGTCCTACGCCCTATCGTGGACCTCAGGAGCGTCAACGCCTTTGTCCGGAAGGAGAAGTTCACGATGCTGACATTAGCTCAGGTTCTGGCTGCCCTAGACCCTGGAGACTGGATGGTAGCGTTGGATTTGCAGGACGCTTATTTCCACATCCCCGTCCTGCCGGTCCACCGGCGTTACCTGTGGTTCACGGTAGGCCACGAGCACTTTCAGTTTAACGTGCTCCCCTTCGGCCCCACCAGTGCCCCTCGTGTGTTCACGAAAGTGATGGCGGTGGTCGCAGCTCAACTGCGCAGAATAGGGGTCCCAGTCTTCCCCTATCTCGACGACTGGTTGTTGAAGGCGGGCTCGCCCCAGGCAGTCGTCTCCCACCTCCAGACTACGGCGGATCTCCTGCATTCGCTGGGGTTCTCCATCAACGTGCCGAAGTCACATCTGAGTCCCTCCCAGAAGCTCCTCTTCATCGGAGCGGTTCTGGACTCTGCGCAGTTTCGGGTCTATCCTCCCGAACAGTGGGTTCGGGATATTCAGGCTCTTCCGATGTTTCAACCTTTATCCCGAGTTTCGGTCAGGATGGCCCTACGGCTGCTGGGTCTAATGGCCTCCTGCATCCTGCCTGTACATCACGCCAGGTGGCGGATGCAGGCTCTGCAGTGGGACCTGAAGTTCCAGTGGGCTCAACATCAGGGCAACCTGTCCGACCATGTCCTGATCTCGAAGGGTACTGCAAGACAGTTGCAGTGGTGGCTCACGGACCGCGATTGGGTCAGTGGCAGATCCCTACCCCAACCGGAGCACGTAGTGGTGACGGATGCGTCCCTCCTGGGATGGGGAGGCCACATGGGAGAGGCGGGGAGCAGAGGCCTCTGGTCTCTGGCGGAGTCCCGGCTCCATATCAACCTATTGGAACTGCGGGCGATCAGGCTTGCACTGAAGGCATTCCTTCCCTCTGTCTGGGGAAGTGTAGTGCATGTGTTCGCGGACAACACCACCGCCATGTGGTATTGCAACAAAGAGGGCGGGGTGGGGTCGTGGACCTTTTTCAGGAGGCTCTGCGCCTCTGGACATGGCTGGAACATCAGGGCATCACCCTGGTGGTTCAACACCTGGTGGGCTCTCTGAACGCCAGGGCGGACAAACTCAGCCGTCGGTGCATGATGGACCACGAGTGGCATCTGAACTCGGACGTGGCGCAAGGTCTCTTTCGGCAGTGGGGAGAGCCTTGGTTAGATCTATTCGCCACCAAAGGGAACGCGCAATGTCCTCAGTTCTGCGCGTTGGAATTTCCAAGGCGGCACTCGCTCGGAGATGCTTTTTGTCGCGAGTGGAGTTGCGGTCTGTTATACGCCTTTCCGCCTATACCACTTCTGTCCAGAGTGCTGAAGAAGATCAGGGGCGACCGGGCCCAAGTCATCCTTGTGGCTCCGGATTGGGCACGAAGATACTGGTATCCCCCCCCCCCCCCATTCGACTGCCTCTTCAGGAGGACCTTCTGTCGCAGCAGCAGGGGACGGTCCTCCACCCGAACCTGTCCAGCCTCCACCTCCATGCGTGGAGATTGAGCGGCGGCAGTTGATGCCATTTGACTTGCCTCCTGAAGTCTGTAATGTCATTCTGGCAGCCAGGCATCCCTCCACTAAAATGGTATACGCCTGCAGGTGGAACAAATTTGTGGCATGGTGCACAGCAAAGGCTGTGGATCCCCTTTCCGCCCCTCTTTCTGAGGTTCTCCTCTTTCTTCTTTCCCTGGCCCAGCAGGGATATCTTTCAGCTGTTTCAGCCGTCTTGAGGCTTTCTGATCAGCCTTCTCTTTTCAAGTTCCCTGTTGTAAATAGATTCTTGAAAGTCATTGCTCACATGTTTCCTACTGTTCCCTTTGTAATGCCTCAGTGGGACTTGAATCTGGTGTTAACTTATCTGATGAGTGCTCACTTTGAGCCACTTCATAAGTGTCCTCTTAGTCTTCTGACTCTCAAGACTGCTTTCCTGGTTGCCATCATCTCTGCCAGAAGAGTGAGTGAGCTCCAGGCTCTTTCTTCTAAACCTCCTTTCCTTTCTGTTCATCCAGACAAGGTGGTTTTAAGTACTCGTCCTTCTTTCTTGCCAAAGGTTGTCATGCCCTTCCACATCGGGCAGACCATCACTTTGCCTACCTTCTTTCCGCCTCTGCATCCCTCGAAAGAGGAAGAGAGGCTCCACCGTCTGGACCCAAAACGTGCGCTCTCCTTTTATCTGGATCGCGCAAAACCGTTCTGGGTGGACGACCGACTCTTCGTTGGCTACTTGGGCGCTAAGAAGGGGCGGGCAGTGCACAAGCGAACCATCTCTCGGTGGGTCGTTTTGTGCATTAAGGTCTGTTATTCCTTGGCTAAGAAGGATCCTCCTGTGGAGCTGAGGGCCCATTCCACACGGCTACTACTGCCTTGGGACATTTGTCAGGCAGCTATGTGGGCCTCGCTGCACACGTTTGCCAAGCATTACTGCCTGGGCAGCCAAGGCCGTAGACATGGCTTCTTTGGCCGTTCCGTTCTCCAGGACTTCCTGGTGTGATCTTGGTTCGCAGACCTACCACCGGGGTTGGTATTGCAGGGATATCTATTCTAAGGTAAGGAATCTAACTAACGTGTTTCTTTCAGATGCACAAGTTACTTACCTTCGGTAACAATATATCTGTAAGAAACATTAGTTAGTTATTCCTTACCGCCCCACCCATCCTCCCCGTTCTGCGAACCGATATCTAGGGTTAAGGTCATCCCATTCAGGGCCCTAGTTTCATGGCACCAGTGTCGGTTTCGTGCATGGCTCTGCATTCCTGGCACGGAAAGCTATGTACAGAACTGACGTCAGCGCGCGACGGCGGCGTCTAAGTACTCCGGCAACTTCATCCCAGCGATCACGACGCTGACAATGGACACGGAGCCGCAGACGATGCCTACCGACGCGCAGGGGCACTGCTGACACAAAATCTTTCCAGATCCTGTCTGACGCCTGGGGATAGTCTAAGGTAAGGAATCTAACTAACTAATGTTTCTTACAGATATATTGTTACCGAAGGCAAGTAACTTGTGCAGTAAGACCATTTACAATGTGTTTGGTCATGCCTCTGTCCCCCCTGGAACATGAGGGACACAACATTGATGATAGCAGTGACCCTGTAAAATTCATGCCACCTCTTGGCCAAGACTCCAACATTCAGAAAATGTTAGGAGATAGGACTCTCCTCGGAACGAGAAATGGAGAGTCCATCACTCTGTCCCTAATCAATTGAGGTGATCTCACACCACCCTGTGATTTGCAAGGCTGTGGATATTTTTCAACCTCTTCTCCCGACCGTCAAGACCAAAGTCAACTTTTATGACCAAAGTACTACAACAGTCTTGCCAGTCATCTGGACCCCTCTTACCATTTAATGGAGCACTCCTGGACCCGGTATTTGCTGTACAGTAGAAGCCTACATCATCCCTTACAGTCAGAGGACTTGTGGCCAGACGTTAAAGACAGCAATAATATCAATCCCCTTGACCACACAATATAGTTAACATAAATAGAAATAACCCTAAGATAGGTATATATATATCAATGCCACAAAAAAACAGTCAGAAAGTGTGAGTTATAAAATACCGAATACAATTTTTGCATGTAGATTACAATTTATTAAAAAAACCTGTTTAAAAATCGCAAAATAGAGTCACCAATCTGACTCGACACTAAAAAAACAGTTGATACAATACAGAGGAAAATTGTTCAATTATAGTTATTACACATCGTTATGACCAACATAACACAAAAAACAACACATATTTAGACACAACACCTTGTCATTTCCTATTGCATATCATATGGAATTATAATTTCTGGAACATAAATAGTGATACATTAATATCCTTTGTACCTACAATTCTATGTTGGTCCTTAGATTATGTTTGCAGAAATGTCGATGCGTTTCGGTGGTTACACTTATACTTCCATCTTTATCAAGACCATAATGAATGTGTTTTCTCAGAGTGTCAATTCTGGTATCACTCCCCTGTATAAAATAAATATATACTATCACCTATTTTATAAGTAAACTTTCTACATTTTGTCGTTGCAAGAATGATAACATAGTATTTCTCTTACACATGTTTCTCAACTGCTTCATAATACAATCAATTGCCAATTATTTATATACTTCCTTTTTGATCTTTTTGTTTACATATATACAAAAAAGGGAGGGGGCTATTACAATTCCCTTTCTTCTGGGTCAGTTACCTCCATCCCTCTTATGGATATAGTAGGGGCTTCCCCAGTTCCCACAATATATTTCCTATCTCACCTTAATTTGTAGAGCTGGATTGTAACTGTCCTATTTCCTTCCCTTTGTTCTTTACTGGAGGAGACAATATATGAGGTGGTCTCAAACTCCAATATGTGATATATGACCACTAGTATCTCCTCAAACCTACGAAAAATATAATAATGTAACACGTTGTCACATATAGATGTCTTTCACAGGTAACTCTACTATGAGATACACTCTCTCCAATGTATTACCTCTGTTCCGTGTTATTAATATGTCACGATATTATACTTCCAAGGTATTTCCACTCCGGCGGGTCCCCGTGTTTAATTACGATACTTTTAAGACTTTGGCGGGCTGTGGAGGTATTATATCTTCCTCTCTCATATGCCGTCTAATGTAAAACATGAAAATAGCGTGTGTAAGGAAACCGAAAGGCTCCGCCTCTACTTATACAAATATTTCCTCCTAGCTCTCTCTCTGTCTCACCCTGACTAGTTGGTCCTCAGAGCCTTACCTTGAAGCGTGCAGAGTTTTTGCCGGGAAATCGAGTGTCTTCTTTTTCGTGCGTACCGATCACTCATTTCGGTGGCTCTATTTGACTGTTGTAAGCCCGTACCGGGTAGGTTGCTACGGCTCACGTGATATTATTACTTGTGACGTTTATCTACCTTTCCGTCTTTCTTCCCGATCGGTCATTCCCCTCACGTGTCAGTGATACTACCTGAATCGCCGCTTACTTGTGTGTCTGTAGCGGCACATTAATACACCTCCTAGTTCCCGAAAATCCAACTGCCTGATAATTATGATAGTGACTTTGACAATGATCCGCCCGCATCAGTCGTCTTGCGCTTCAAGAATAATAACGAAAGAACACGCCAACACGTAAATTGACTGTTATTCCGCAGGCAAACTGGTGTAAAATCTACCATCTCATAGGCGGCAGAGTTACCTTGCCTATTAATTCTATTCACTTCCTATGGTTAGTTATGGAAATGCTTCCAATATATTGAAAAGTAACTAGTGCTCATGGCTAGTTTCTACCTTCTTTCCCATAGCTAAACCAATGCTATAGCTCTTTATGGATTGAACTTGTGCTGACTCTGCCCTTAACTCAAAACAGTGAGGGGCATCCTGTCTATCTAAGTTCTTCTGTCAAAGATAGATCTAGTATTTTTAGGTGGATTTAACCATTAGAATTCAACACACTATGATGTAGATGGAATTAATACAATGTATTGTTCGTGTTAAGCAACCAATAGTGTCCTCTCTAAAAAAAAAAAACTCAATTACATTACTATAATACTCATCCAGTCCTCTCTTGAGTTGAGTCCTACTTCTACCGTATTAAGATAGCACATATACCATTGTTCTCTCTTTTTTCTTTTTGCGTCCATGTCGCCTCCTCTTCTGTTTATAGTTATTTTGTCTAGGATGAACCATTTAAACTCATCGCATTTATGGCTCAGACTGAGAAAATGTTCTGTAAGTGGGGCGTTTTCTTTTTTCATTCTAATGGCTGATTTATGTTCTATGAGGCGTGTGCGGAGTTCTCTACTTGTCTCTCCCACATATCCTAGTCCGCATGGGCAGACTAGAAGGTATACCACATTTTGACTGATGCAATTATTTAGAGTGGTTGCTGTAATTAGTTTGCCTGCAAATGTGATGTTATTTCCTTCTAAACATTGTGGGCATATAGAGCACGTCCCGTCTAGCTTTTTCGCCACTCAAAGTCATTTGTTTACCACAGGGGTAGATATGTAAATTCTCACAAGTGAATTCCTTATCGTTTTGTTACGTCTAAAGGAGAACAGTGGTTTTTGCAACTGATTATTTGTGCCATAGTTTAAAATTTTCCAGTTTCTGTTCACTATATTTTTAATTTGATTACTTATATTGCGTGACAAAAACTACTCTCCCTGTGGTAGTCTTTCTTTTTTCTTTATTAATATCTAACAGAGACTCTCGGTTATAAAATCTTGCTCTTTTCAAAGAGTTTTTAATAAGTTTGATAGGATAACCTTTGGCTTTCAATTTTTTATTTAATACTTCAGCATGACGGTAAAAGTCAGAAATGGTCGTACAGTTCCGTCGCAATCTTAAAAATTCCCCAAAGGGTATATTATCTTTTTGGGAGCGAGGGTGGCTACTCCCATATTTCAATAGGGTATTTTTTTTATCAGTGGGTTTAGTATAAAGCTCCACATGTAATTCTTCACTGATACTTTAAATTTTTATATCTAAAAATTCAACATGGGAGTCACTGTAATGTGCTGTGAATTTTAGATTGGGATCCCCCAGATTAATCCACTCTAAAAAGGACTGAAGTTCATTACTAGCACCGTTCTATATGAAAATGATATCATCTATGAAACGGTGCCAGTAAGAAATATTTTCATAATGGGGAGCAATGTCATTGAATATGTGTCTCTGCTCGAACTCCCCCACGTACATGCATGCCAGACTGGGGGCGCAAGTGGCCCCCCATGCTGGTCCCTTTGATTTGTAAATATAGTTCATCCTGAAATAGGAATATATTGTTTTTCAGGACTATCTTAATACAGGCCATAAGAAACCCTTTGTTGGCCCCGTTTAGTTCTTCCAATATAGTAGAGATAACTTCTATTATATTGTCTTGTGGAATATTTGTGTATAGAGCTTCTATATCCAGGGTGACCAGAAACTGGGTCACCCTGTTGAAGCTCAAACCCTCAGAGATGGATATTGCATGTGCTGTGTCTTTTAAATATGATCTTTGTCTCTGCACTATGGGTTTAAGAAAGAAGTCAACATATCTACTAATTGGCTCTAACAGTGAACCTACACTGCTAACAATGGGCCGCATAGGCGGGTTAGATACAGTTTTGTGGATTTTAGGTAATCCATAAATAGCAGGAAGAACTGGATGTGATTTTAATAAAAATGTATACTCATTCTCACAAATCCAGCCTTCCTCTTTACCTAACTTTAAGAGAGACAATACTTCCTTTTTCAATTCTCCCACTGCTGTAAACCTAATAGATTTATAGTGTTCTTTTACATTGAGGAGGTTTCTCATTCTCTTTTCATAATCCGATGAATCAAACGCCACTATACCGCCGCCCTTATCGGCGGGTTTAATGGTGATGAGATCACACTCCCGCAAGGTGGAAAGTGCTTTTCTCTGATCCATGGAAAGGTTATTGTGCTGATGGTTGGAGACTGTCTTATTCATATTTTTGATCTCCATCTCTACCACTTTTTCGAAAATGTCAACATTACTGTCTATTTGTCCAAGACTAGGCGTAAACATTGATACCGGTTTGTGGAAATGTGGATTTTCCTGATCAGTTATGTCCCCTATCTTGGACCCCAACGGTTCTATATGCATGTTACAAGTACATGTATGTTCCCTCCAGTTCCAGTTTCTAAGACGCAAACATATGTGTGTCTACCGTCAACATGTTCTCTGTCAGATCCGCCATCAATGGGCTGGATATTCGATTCCTAAGTATGAAAGGCCACCGACTTTATATGGCTAAGTTACTCCATTTTTACAGTTCAGGCGAGTAGGCCCGATTCTGTCCTCAAAGCCTTTCCCTGCTCTCTGTCTCTGACAGCTTCAGCTTGAGCTCGCATCTGTATCCATGAACTTTGTCCTACTCCCTGTGCAGCTAACGGTGCCTGCCTCGGCCAGTTTTCGCCTGTCTGCCAAGAAGTTGTATTTCACCTTCGAATTATCTATTTTGCTCTCCAGCCGATGCATTCCTGTCCAGTGATTTAGGTAAACATTTCCTTTAGCTCACAAGCAAGGGACTCAGCCTTTCCGTCCTCCTGCGAGTGATTCATAGCCCTGTTGCCATGGAAAGTTTTCTATCCCTCGCATCTCATATAGACACTTAGACGCTTGTACACGCACACAGTCAGTATAGAATAGATTCTGTCCGAGAGTCCTTCCTTGTGGATAACATAGTTCTTTAAACATAGGATATTAGATATGATTTGGGATTAGGTTGACTTGACCCCAGACTTCTCGTCTCCACATGTAGAGCTAAATGTCAAGTCCCCTTCACCCCCTAGTTGCACGTCAATTACACGTCATGCTGCCGCGCGCGCATCTATGCCAAGTATTATCTTATAGATCCACCTATGTCTGATAATCCTAACCAATTATGTTTCTTTTATTCCTTATTACGCCTAGTTTCGATTATGTCACTGTCACGTCACTTTTCTTATCAAATGTTACGCCTTCTACATTCGTTTCATTGTAATGCACTTATTATAAAAATGTATGTCTATCAACAAAATATTGTACTTCACTTCCTGAACCCTCGTGGTGACGGAACCTGAAGGCCGCCACTCGAGTCGGCCATTTTGAATGGAATAAAGCCCATTAGAAAACCTCTTATACCACGGATTCTGCCTCTTGATATTTTGAGCTATTTACTTTATTTTAAGATTCCGCATGAAATTCAGTCCGGTAATATTTATTTTATTTACCACATAATGGCGCCCGAACAGGGACACTTTCTCATCTCACGCGCCGGCGGTGCGTTGCAGGCCCGGTCTCCTGCCACAGCTGGACGGACCATAAACGCGTACCAGCAGGATTTCCTGTAAGCTCCCTCCGGTCAAGCGGGGGCGACTGAGGCTGCGATTAACCCAGACGAGGCGGTGAGAAGTGCGAAGTATCCCGACCAGAGCCTAGCTGAGAGAGCAAGATCCGAGGTATACAGAAGCCCACCAGGTTTTCCGAAAGCCCGATGTCCAGAGGGTCCGATGTCCGCAGTTATCGAGTCCTGTCCATTCTCTGAGGCCTTCCGTTTCAAGGAGCTACTCGGTGAGTACCATCGCCGGGGAGGCGTGTTGACGTGCACATAGGTTGTGCCGGTCAAGACGGATTTGGGTACACAAATCCGGTCTGCACTGTTTAGCAGTGTATATGTACTGTTTAGCAGTATATCAAGTATTCCGAAGTATTCAGTTATTGTCAAGAATTCAGCGTGGTGATTAGTTAAGCAGACTGTCATCATTGTCGACCATTATTAAATGTTTAATGTTTAATGTTTAAAGTATTCAGAAAATGTCTTGCATATTGTGGTATGAATGACTGTTCATTGTTCACTGTTCATTATTGTGTTTCTCGTATTAAGTAAGTTCAAGAGTAAGTATCAGATCAGTTGTCAATATGCCGCTCTTCTCGAAGTTAAGACAGATTACTACCAGAAAAGGGGTGCTTGAAGAAGCAGTTCCTATTCCTCCTAGAGACACTCCAGGACATTTCATGTACCATAAACATGGCTTAGATGCCATATTGTTTCTTGATCTATGGGTAGATTATACCAAGGGATTACCGGAAAGTCAAAGGTGGCCCGCAGCGGGAACCTGGGATGCAGAGTGCATCATGAAAGTGGAGGAAGAGTTATGGAAAAGAAAGGTCAGACAGTCACAGAAAGACGCTGTTGAGTTATGGCGTAAAGAATCTCATAGACGAACAGAAAAAGCACGTAGACAAGAAGAGAGGAGTAAAGAAAGTTCAAATAAAGTTCAAGAAAATCTATTAATTGAGGAAGGTATCCGAGTGAAATCAGAACAAGTAAATAGACAAAGAAATGCTCTTATGAATGGTATGTATCCCCTTCTAGCCGAAGGACTACCTAAGGCTGCTCCAGAGATACCAAAAGACTTGCCACCCCCATTATTTCCAATTAAGGTACATCCAAAGGGGTTTCCCAGAACCGCAGAAGATGTTTTTCTTTCCTCATACCTAGATGACGCAGCTCCCGAGTATGCTAACGCCACACCACATAGACCGTCTGGCGGAAGGGTTCAAGTATCTGTTCCCGTGCAACAGCAAGTCCCGACACAAGCGTCGGCAAGCACATCTGTTTCCGCATCTGTCTCCGCAGTCGACTCTACAGAGGTATCGACACCCATAGTTGCGGTGTCACGTTCGACGAACCCATTCACACCCGACGCCCCAGATGGGGCCACGGGAGGTGCTAGCAGTACTTTTACACCACCTAGAATAAATAAACTTGTCTTTCAAGAGTCAACGCATTCACGTACACCAAAATTCGTAAATGAACGTACGCTTAAGGAACTCCTTGTAAATTGTAGATATGACCCAGTGGTTGGTAAAGAGGACGAAATGGTCCTGGCATCATTACGTATTAGGCGAGCCGCAGACTATTTAGCAAGGTTACCAGGAATGACTACGCATCTAGACAACATATATCATTTTGTTCAAACAGGACGAGATCCAGGATGTATTAACAGAGCTATGGAATTCCAGAAAGTAGAAATACAGGGGGAACTGTTACGTTTCCTCATAAACTGTGTGATCAGAAATCAAGATCGTCCGGGGGTAGACCTGAATGTAATGCTTACTCTTACAAGATGGAGTCAGAATATATCAGAAGGGAGACACGATAAGCAAAATTGTATAATAGCCATGTGCCGAAAAATCCGTAAAGAAATAGAGCGTATTCATGCAGAAAGATTGGGAACAGACGAGTTTGAGCAAGATGAAGTGCCCGAATCAGGGAACTCTGCAAGACAGTCAGAGACCATAGCCTATGTAGGCAGAGGAAGATCTTGTGAAAATACTAGATGTTTTTCTGATCCGATACACTCTGTATACCCAAATAATAGCAGAACGTATCCGACGCCTGTGATAAATCTGAAGTCTCCTGAACATTCGTTTCAAGCCGCAGATAAAATACTACGAGAACGAAGGGGTTACCACCTCCTCGATTCCATGGATGAGCAAGAATTAGCCAGATCAGCCGTGCACTGGATTGTTAGTCCTGAAAAATACGGTGATGAGACCGTAGCACACACGTTTCTCAATCTCAGTACAGATGAACAACGTTTAGCTGGAATCTATATGATTCAGCAACTCCTTATATTATATAAGAGCCAACATGCTGACCCTGGTCCTTTACCTGATAAATTAACGGAACTACTCACGTACAGATGGAGAGGTTCTAGTAACAAGCTAATTAAAGAGATATTAGTGTCACGTAAGCAGTACGTCCTTTTTGTAAATCCAGATTCTCTCTCCCTGCCCCCCAGAGAAAGAGCACCGTACTACATGGATAGACAAAATCCTTTACGGGAAGTGCACCCAATAAAAGGCGAAGACAATGAGTTTCACCGTGTATTTGTTTACACACCCATATCAAAAATGGAATTATTAGAAATGAAGAAAGTAGTACCTAGTCATGACAAAGACCCAGCGGGTTTCCACCGAGAAATTAAAGACATGTTACTGATGGGGGAGTACACCTTTCCTGATATTATGACGATATTAAAGGTGCTTTTGCCTGCTGGCATTTATGAAAAACTGAAAGAAAAAGAGTGGGAAGTGGGAGACCAAAAGATAGACTGGACAGCATTAGCAGAGGAAGAAAGGGGCCGAGCTGCAGGTTCAGGGCTCGGGGATAAAGTTAAACTGTTACCAGGTTTACTAGTACAGGTACTGCCACGTTTATTAACTACAAAAAAGGAAGATTGGGGTGCAATCACAGCCTGTAAACAAAAGCAAGATGAAGACACAAGCGATTATTATGCTCGATTTGAAAAATGTTTTGGTATAAATAGTGGTATAAAAGCAAGTAGTGACTCATATCCACATTTATTTGTGACAAAATTAGTGGAAAATGCATTGCCTCCAGTGAAGAATAGAATATTGAAATTCGAGAGTACCTGGCAAAGTAACACTCCGTCGCAAATGCTACAAATGTTACAGTATCATCACAATAGAATTAGGGATGAACAAGAACACGAGCATAGACGCATGAAGGATACAAAAATGAAAATGCTAGTTTCTCAGACAGTACCAGCAGATGGTCACAAAAAGGGTGTGACACATTCTGGTGATTCTGCAGTTCCTGTAAAAGGAACCTGCAATTACTGTAAACAACTAGGCCATTATGTACACGATTGTCCAGTCCTGAAACGTAATATAGCTACAGGTATTGCAAAAGAGAGACCACGATTAGTTAGACAAGATCAGAATGAACAAGGAGCTATGCAGCATGGACAGTCCATGCCAGTTCAGCAACAGTCCATGCCAGCCTCACAGCAACCCATACAGTTTGTGCCAGCTGCACCACCGTTGCCCGCTACTGCCACACAAACTACAACACAACAAATGTATCAGACTGCACAGTATGAATACCCTGAGTATCAGCGTTACGCATGAACCCGCCTAGAGAGGGAAGTTGACTTACCGCTTATCGAGATTCCGGTAGATCAAGAAGGACCTTATGTACATAGTGAATTATTAGGTCAAGATAGAAAATTCTTACTCGATACAGGGGCAAGTCGAACAACAATACAACGTAGTGAAGTTCCAGGGGCACCCCTCTCAGGCTCTCAAAATGTTTCCCTTGGTTTTTCGGGAAAACCTATTGTTAATGAAGTATCACAACCTCTACCACTTACGATAGGACCTTTGACACGAACTACAGATTTATTGCTTACTAAATCATGTCCAGAAAATTTGTTAGGAATTAAAACTCTGAAAGCACTAGGAGCCATAATATGTTGTTCTCCGGAAGGAGTAAGGTTGTTTTTGCGTGATTTTAAAGGTCACTATGTGTCTAGAGACATGGATCCCCGACTACAGACTTTACCAGTACATCTATGGGCACAAGGCCCTACGGATGTTGGCTGCATGAACATTACACCCTATCGAGTTACATTGAAAGCAGGAGTGGTACTACCACGAATGCGACAATACAAGTTACCGCATGATGCTGTAGTGGCTTTGCTGAAAATAATTGATGAGCTAATTGCCCAAAGAGTAGTTGTAGAAACAGACTCCAATGTATGTAATTCACCGATAATTCCGATTCTTAAACGAACTGATCCTACTGCTCCACCAGTGTACCGATTGGTTATTGATTTGCGTGAACTAAACAAGTGTATTGTACCACAATTCCCTGTGGTCCCTGATATATCATCATTGTTGACAGCAATTGATTCCGAAGCAACATTTTTTACTGTAATTGATCTCAAGAATGCCTTTTTCAGCGTCCCAATAGATCCGGAAAGCCAATACTTGTTCGGATTCAGTTTAAATGGGCGCAGCTTTAAATTCTCACGCGCTCCCCAAGGATTCACAGAAAGCCCCAGCATCTACAGCCAAGCACTGAAACGAGAACTTGACAGTATCCACATGCCAGTCAATACAGCACTGCTTCAATATGTCGATGATCTGCTGATCACCGCGAGAAGCGAGCCAGAATGTGAAAAAGCTTCTCTGACAGTTTTACATTTCCTAGCCGACAAGGGGCACAAGGTGTCCCCTTCTAAGCTGCAATTCTGTGTTCAGCGAGTTATTTATCTTGGTCACTCGCTGTCCAAGGAGGGAAGGCAGCTTACACCAGATCGCATCCAGTTAATTGCTAATATGTCAATACCCCAGACACAGAAGGAGGTGCGAGCTTTTATAGGCCTCACTTCATATTGTAGGCAGTGGATCCCTCAGTATGCATTTCTAGCAAAACCACTCATTCAGTTAACCACACAGGAGGCAGCCACATCGACTGTTCTCCCTTGGACTCAGGAACATACACAAGCTTTTGAAAGCCTAAAGGAAGCTTTATGTCAAGCACCTGTTTTAGCAACACCATGTTATAGCAAACCTTTTACACTCTTTGTTACAGAACGCGAAGGTACTGCCTTGTCAGTACTCACTCAGGATCAAGCAGGATCACGCAAGCCATGTGCTTATTTTTCCAGTACATTAGATCCCGTAGCTCAGGCTTTGCCTGCATGCCTGAAATCAGTGGCAGCGACAGCTTTAGCAATCAGACAAAGCGATGCCATAGTATTAGGACACCCATTGACAGTACAAGTACCACATGCAGTAGAGGTTCTTGTGAACCGAACACAAACGCAACACTTGACCATAGCAAGACTTACCGGTTATGAACTGACATTGTTTCAACCACACATAGAGATCCGACGGTGTAATACATTGAATCCTGCTACACTATTACCTGTAATTGGAACAGACCCACTAGCTCATGATTGTGTTGAAATCATTGAAATAAAGACGAAACCTAGACAAGATTTGACAGACGTTCCATTGTTAGATCCAGACCTGACGTTGTATGTAGACGGATCATGCATGAGAACAAGTACAGGAGATTTAGTGGCCGCGTATGCAGTCACAACAGACACTGAAGTTATTGAGACAAATTGTATAGATACTCTGTCAGCCCAAGCAGCAGAACTTATTGCTCTAACAAAAGCCTGTATTCAAGCCACAAATAAGAAAGTTAATGTATACACTGATTCACGTTATGCATTCGGAGTTGTACACGACTTCGGCGTGCTGTGGCGAGAGAGAGGTTATTTAACTTCCCATGGTGCCCACATTCAGCACGGACCCCTCATTCATGCCTTGTTAGACGCAATACATCTACCCACTGCTATATCGATTATGAAATGTAAAGCACACACGAAGGTTACTGATACCATTTCTCAAGGCAATGACTTAGCTGACAGAACAGCTAAACAGACTGCTCAGAATCGCACATTAGACATGACAAAGCCAATAGTTCAGACACCAACACAGTGTATGACAATTAAGGATCCCGCACTTGACGTAATTGACATACAGACACATGCCACAGCAGAAGAAATAAAGAAGTGGACTGAACTAGGAGGGATCCAGACAGATCAAGGATGGATGACGAAAGAAAAATCTGTATGGTTTCTCCCTGATTCCATGGTTCAAGCCATTATAGCTACAGTTCACAGTCCAGCACATTTAGGAGAGAAGGCTATGCTAGACAGCATTCAGCACATTTGGTTCAACAAACATTTACGAGCAGCAGCTAAACAAAAAGTTCGTACCTGTATGATATGTTGTCAGTTTAATCCAGGAAAGAGTGTTCCCGTAGAGCAGGGTGGATTTCAGCCTCCTGACCATCCTTTTGAAGTCCTCCAGATGGATTATATTCAGATGGAACGTTGTCGAGGATTCAAATATGTCCTCGTAGTTGTCTGCGCTCTCTCCCGTTGGACAGAGGCGTATCCCGTATCAGATTACACTGCCCCGACTACTGCCAAACAGCTAGTTCGAGAATTCTTCCCACGGTACGGTTTACCACGTGTTGTATATTCAGATAACGGCCAGCCTTTCTCATCCGAATTAATGAAACATGTCTCACTCTTGTTGGGATATCAGTGGAAATTCCACTGTGTCCGACACCCCGAGGCAGCAGGTCTCGTAGAAAGACATAACCAGACACTGAAAATCAGACTGTCCAAAATATGTAGAGAGAAAGGTGTCGACTGGATAGTAGCATTACCAGTTGCACTCTTTTACATGAGAATGGTAGCACACTCTAGAACAGGGCTATCCCCGTATGAGGTGATCTTTGGTAGACCACCGAATATGTGGGGGACGCCTATACCCCGTAAAATAACTGATGTTGACTGTAATATGCTGACAGATTACTTGGCTTCCTTGATGTCTGCACTACAATCTTCTCGTTCACAGGTAGCTGCAGCCTTTCCCGACAACACTGAGGCGAAACCCCATGACGTTGTTCCGGGTAATCTTGTCTTTGTGAGAAATTTCGACAGGAAGAGTCAATTGGAGCCCAGGTGGAAAGCACCCAAGTTGGTCCTGTTGACCACAAGAACAGCCGTGAAGATCGAGGGACGCAAAGGGTGGATTCACTCAAGTCACGTCAAAAAATTTCATGGACTACCTTCAGATATAGACACTGTGCCCTGCACTCCCTCACAGACTGATTCAAAACTTCCTTTTGTTGAACAAAATGACTCTCAGTGCTATAAACAGAAACTCAGGTCCAGATCTAAACTGTCGGACGATTTGATTGTTTAAGTCCTCTCCAAGGTGAAGCGGTTGAATCTGTCCCGACATGTACCCCTTAGGTCTGAATCACGTAGAGTCCAGAATCATAATGAAACGACATGCTTATTGTAAATTACTGCGTAACCACTGTATTGTGACTTTATTAATTTTGTTTTTCTTGAGTTTTTTAATAGTTGCTGCAAGTATATTGTTGCATATGTATTATCCTGTTTCTAAACGTACTTTCAATATAACTGATGAACATTCTTTTAGTGAATTACCCCCACATGAGTTGTCCTATAGACTTGCGCTGCGTAATAACACATTCATTAGTATGTTACATCATTCCCATCAGACTAGCAATGCCACCAATTGTTGGGTGTGTGGCAGACTTCCTCCCTATCAGAATAACAAAGGAGTTCTGCCATTCTTTCCACATCCATTCACACACAATGGCTCCTGTGGAGCATGGTTTAGTTTATTAAATTCCATAGACCCAGACACAGCAGTTTATCAACAACATTGGATATGGGGAAATCTGAATCTAGTTTTATTCAAAGTCTGTCACCCTAATAAGGAGGGTCACCCCAGTAGAACAGGAACTGATTTAGAAAATGAAGTGTATAAATTAGGTAATTTTACGCCTAATCTTATGATTTTGAATGTCAAATCCGAAGTTGAACTAATTCTGCCCACTATGTCAGTATTTCCAGTAAAGGGTGAATTATGTGTAAGAAAAGTTGGTTCCATACATGTGGGCCATAGCCAATGTGTTACTACAGTAGAATATAGTGATCAAGGCAAATCTTCATTTAGAGCTTCTCGCCATTCTTACTTTATATGTGGTCAGACGGCATATATGCGTCTGCCTCTAGATTGGGATGGTACCTGTTACATCGCATTCCTTTTGCCACCTGTATTTCTAGCTCCTCCTGATTATTATCGAAATGTTCATTCAGTACACAATAGAGAGCGAAGAGATCTCCCAGTTGTCGATTATACTGAGACAGCATGGGACAAGTATGTAGATTTCAATAAAGGTATCTTTCCCTATATAGGTACAATATCAAATAGTAAGCTGATACGCAGACTCACCAAGACTCTTGAAGCTGTAGTAAACGAGACTATAGCCGCCCTAGGCAATCTGACAGAGGAACAATCAGTGATGAGAATTGTTGTTCTCCAGAATCGTCTTGTCCTTGACGTCATCCTGGCCGATAGGGGCGGAGCTTGCAGGGTCATCGGATCCAGCTGCTGCATTTTCATACCAGAAAATTCGCCATCTGTATATAAAGCTATAACACGCCTTCATAAGATTGTAAGCCAGATACACGAGAATCCAGGCACTTGGACGTGGTCCGGGTGGTTTTGGAGTGTGATATCAGCCTGGGGATGGAGAGTTCTATCCTTCCTAGGTATTGGCCTTCTTATGCTTTTCAGTTGTTGTATATGCCTGCAATGTGGACCAGCGATTTGTGGTCTGTGTGCCACATCATGCATTCCACATCAAGGTTTTCGTTCAAGATGCCGGAAGAAGAAAGAAGAAGAAATGATGCTCCATGAGCAAATCGATGGAATAATGAAGATTGATGTCTCGTGAAGGGCAAGAAGGGGACAAGGAGGGAATGTGGAAATGTGGATTTTCCTGATCAGTTATGTCCCCTATCTTGGATCCCAACGGTTCTATATGCATGTTACAAGTACATGTATGTTCCCTCCAGTTCCAGTTTCTAAGACGCAAACATATGTGTGTCTACCGTCAACATGTTCTCTGTCAGATCCGCCATCAATGGGCTGGATATTCGATTCCTAAGTATGAAAGGCCACCGACTTTATATGGCTAAGTTACTCCATTTTTACAGTTCAGGCGAGTAGGCCCGATTCTGTCCTCAAAGCCTTTCCCTGCTCTCTGTCTCTGACAGCTTCAGCTTGAGCTCGCATCTGTATCCATGAACTTTGTCCTACTCCCTGTGCAGCTAACGGTGCCTGCCTCGGCCAGTTTTCGCCTGTCTGCCAAGAAGTTGTATTTCACCTTCGAATTATCTATTTTGCTCTCCAGCCGATGCATTCCTGTCCAGTGATTTAGGTAAACATTTCCTTTAGCTCACAAGCAAGGGACTCAGCCTTTCCGTCCTCCTGCGAGTGATTCATAGCCCTGTTGCCATGGAAAGTTTTCTATCCCTCGCATCTCATATAGACACTTAGACGCTTGTACACGCACACAGTCAGTATAGAATAGATTCTGTCCGAGAGTCCTTCCTTGTGGATAACATAGTTCTTTAAACATAGGATATTAGATATGATTTGGGATTAGGTTGACTTGACCCCAGACTTCTCGTCTCCACATGTAGAGCTAAATGTCAAGTCCCCTTCACCCCCTAGTTGCACGTCAATTACACGTCATGCTGCCGCGCGCGCATCTATGCCAAGTATTATCTTATAGATCCACCTATGTCTGATAATCCTAACCAATTATGTTTCTTTTATTCCTTATTACGCCTAGTTTCGATTATGTCACTGTCACGTCACTTTTCTTATCAAATGTTACGCCTTCTACATTCGTTTCATTGTAATGCACTTATTATAAAAATGTATGTCTATCAACAAAATATTGTACTTCACTTCCTGAACCCTCGTGGTGACGGAACCTGAAGGCCGCCACTCGAGTCGGCCATTTTGAATGGAATAAAGCCCATTAGAAAACCTCTTATACCACGGATTCTGCCTCTTGATATTTTGAGCTATTTACTTTATTTTAAGATTCCGCATGAAATTCAGTCCGGTAATATTTATTTTATTTACCACAGGTTTGAAACCTGATACATTAGATGGGGGTACATAAGACTTATCTTCAAAAAACCGATTCAATCTTATTTTTCTAAAAAAAATTCTTAAATCACTCTCTAATTCAAACATATTATATGGGGCTGTGGGTGCGAAACTGAAGCCTCTTTGTAAAACATCCTGTTCTTCTTTAGTTAACGTTCTCTGAGACAGATTTATTATGGGCAGTTCCTCTATCTCCAATATTGTTTGTTCCTGGTTGTTAGATATATTGTCTCCTCCAGTAAAGAACAAAGGGAAGGCAATAAGACCGTTACAATCTAGCTCAACAAATTAAGGTGAGATAGGAAATATATTGTGGGAACTGGGAAAGCCCCTACTATATCCATAAGAGGGATGGAGGTAACTGACCCAGAAGAAAGTGAATTGGGGAATTGTAATAGCCCCCCCCCTTTTTGTATATATGTAAACAAAAAGATCAAAAGGGAAGTATACAAATAATTGGAAATTGATTGTATTACGAATCAGTTGAGAAACATGTGTAAGAGAAATACTATGTTATTGTTCTTTTAACGACAAAATGTAGAAAGTTTACTTATAAAATAAGTGATCGTATATATTTATTTTATACAGGGGAGTGATACCAGAATTGACACTCTGAGAAAACACATTCATTATGGTCTTGATAAAGATGGAAGTATAAGTGTAACCATCGAAACGCGTCGACGCTTCTGCAAGCATAATCTAAGGACCAACATAGAATTGTAGATACAAAGGATATTAATGTATCACTATTTATGTTCCAGAAATTATAATTCCATATGATATGCAATAGGAAATGACAAGGTGTTTTGTCTAAATATGTGTTGTTTTTTGTGTTATGCTGGTCATAACGATGTGTAATAACTATAATTGAACAATTTTCCTCTGCATTGTATCAACTATTTTTTTAGTGTCGAGTCGGATTGGTGACTCTATTTTGCGAATTTTAAACAGGTTTTTTTTAATAAATTGTAATCTACATGCAAAAATTGTATTTGGTATTTTATAACTCACACTTTCTGACTGTTTTTTTGTGGCATTGATATATATACCTATCTTAGGGTTATTTCTATTTATGTTAACTATATTGTGTGGTCAAGGGGATTGATATTGTTGGTGTATTGGAAGTACCTTATTTCCCTTGACGTCCAAGGGGTCCCTCTCTTTTCTATAACCAGACGTTAAAGACCACACCTCGAGATGCATAATTTTTATCTGCTCATCTATCCCCCAAGAGTTTAGTTGTGCAGGCTGGGTTCTTTTCTCACATAGTGGTACCCTGGGCAGGCACCTAAGGCTTCCAGGCTTTACTTCTACAGGGCACACGTCAAGAACCATCAGTGCCGCGATTACATTGTCCACGTTCACAAAGGGGATTCCATAGGCAGATACCCTGTCCCTGCTGCACTGGGGAACACAAGTTCCAGTATCTTGGTGGTTTTGACGGGAATAGTACACAGAGACTGCCCGACACACTTCAGCAGTCCTGTGGTTTCTCTGGCGAAGCTGCTCAGATAGATTGCCACTCTTGACCGTATTGATCACTCAAGTTGCGAGTTTTGGTTGAACGTACGAGCTACTGTGGCTTCTAACAGTCTGCTCTTGCTGCAGGGTGGTCTCTTTTTTTTCTCGCGCTCAGGCAAGGCTCGTTTTTGTCTAAGGACAAGTCAGCAATTCTTCCTTCAGATTAGATTCTACGTGATGTCCCCTCGCCTCTGGGGAACTGACCCGACACCAACCCTGGGTTGAGTAGTGGTCCTCTGAGTACTCTGCAGATTAGCCCCTCTTCATTTCTAGAGAAATTGGAACAAAAAGTGAGTCAACTGCTCCCACTTTTATGCAGAGTTGCCAGACAGGTATGTGGATTTTCAGTCTGCCTTTTCACAACCGGCTTGGCTCTGTTGCTTTTTCATGTGTCGTCCTCTGACTGCATTCAAGACTCTTCTTGATTGATGTTCACCAGAGAATGATTGTGTCCCTGATCTATAAACCTCCACATCTGAATGTGATGAGGAAGCAAGACAAAAGGTAGTGCTCCCCTTCTAAGGATGCTTCACACCCTAACAACAGATACTGCAGCCCTGCCCTTCAACCCTGCCATCCACCAAATCGCATTTCCAAGGAAGACTAATCAGTAGCCCTCTGTATCTGAAAGGACCTATTTAGATTTTTAAAGGGTAGCCAGTTACCTTTTTTCCCCACTTCGGTGTCTGGGTTTCCTTCCTCCTGTCTGAGGAATGTCAGCAACACACTTGCTGGAAAAACAATTTCACCTCCATCGCGTGCACATGAACAAGCCAAGGGCTTCTAAAATGGAACCCACAGGTCTGTGTTGATCTGGTTCACACATACACCCCTATAGTATACACACACCTGCTCGAGTGCAGGGAATCTTGACTCTAGGATTCCAGGTTCACAGAGAGCATTAGAACTTTGGGTGAGTGGGCCAGTAGGCTCCCACCAGGCCTCAAAAAATTATTCGCCCACTTGCTATAGCACATCAGATTTATCAAGTCGAGCTATTTCGAAGACCTAATAGTGCATTCCAACGAGTGAACTTAAGCTGGAAAGGAGCATGATTTCTGTTTATTCAGTAAGTGAATGAGCAATAAAGATACCTTTACATTTTTTTGTTGGTTTTATTATTTTAGCAAACAATGCAGTAAAAGTAGCTGTGCATCCACATCATCACTTCCCCTGCCCTGCGTACATGATTGTAATGACATAGCAGCTGACAATACAGCACAATTCACCCCATCATCTAAATAATAATCAGCTCATTGGGTATCAAGAAGGGCCCCAGGATGCTCCAGCAAGTATGTAGATAGGGGGGTCCATATGACCCTTGGCTGTGGTCCTTCGCAGGCAGTTCCTCGGAAGTACATTGTTAGTATATCACTACAGTGTATCCTATCTTGCAACCATTGCTTGTATTTTGGAGCTTTACACTGGCCCCAGTATACTGCTACCAGCCTCTTGGCTAGCAGGAGTGCCACTGCTGCAAGTCAGCTTTCTTGAAGTTTTAGCTTCGTGAACAGTCCCAGCAAACATACCTAGACCGTGCAGTCTACTAAGTTTCCCGTCAACAAACCCAGATCCCCTTCCACCGTCCGCCAGAATCCCTGCACAACTCCATGCTAGTTGTATGAAGTCAGCATTTTGTTCCCCACACCTCTGACATTGAGCCTCCTCACGCAGTCCATATCTGCACAGTCTGGCAGGTATTTGGTACATTTGCTGCAGGTATTTTAAATGTATGAGTCGTAAATTGCAATTGGTGGTCAGTAGTCCCATGAGTGTGTACAGCAGAATACCCATTCCTCCCATGTCAAGGGCCTGTGTAGCTGCGCATTCCATCTCCTTAGCGCCGTGTCAGAACGCATTGAACTGTTCACCTGTATAGTTCGGTACAATTTAGTGGCCATGTTCTTGCGGGTAATATCTGTAGCGCACCTAGCGTGGGGGGGGCTCATCAGGGAACATGGTATAAAGGGTCCTAATAGCTAATGGGAGGCTGTGATATATAAAAAGAAATAGCTCTGAGTTATTGCTGATGAAGGCCAAATCCGCAGTATCTATGAATTGCCCGTTCAAATATACATCCGCCATTGTCGTGATGCCCACCTGTTTAAGAATCAATAGGCTCCCCTCTTCTTGTAACATTGAGAGGGCCAGACGATTTCCCAGGCGAAGTGCAGGTGCATATAAAGGTAACTTGAGTGTTTTCACGGCTAATGTGTGCCATGCTCCTGTGGTATGGTGAATTGTGTCCATCTCTGAGCGTGGGGTGTCTCTGCGGGTTTGGGGGAGAATATTTTGTAGCGGTATGGTGTGCGCCCCTTCTGCCTCAACTGCTAGGTTGAGGTGTAAAGGCTGGACGTTGATACCAGTAGTCTGCAAACTATGCTTGCACTCATAAATAATACAGCTAGAGATCCGGAGCGCCAAACCCACCTCTTTCATACAGCAGTACCATCACTTGCCATGCAATTCGGGGCTGTTTTCCTGCCCATGCCAGTCGTATTAACTGCGTCTGCAGTTTTTTGAAGAGGGTCTGCTGTAATTTGACGGGAATATTACTGAAAAGATAGAGGACCCAAGGTAGTATTACCATTTAGATTATAGCCACTCTATCAGCTATGGACAATGGCATTCTTATCCATTTTTCCACTTGTTCCACCAGCCTTCCCATGGCCGGACCGTAGTCTCCCTGACCACTCTTTCAGGCTCATGATGGATCCACACCCCCAATTACTTCATCGGGTCTGTGCACCACTTTAATAGATAGTCCAATTGTTGAGGTTGTGTACACGTTGTCAATGGGATTGCATACAATTTTTCCCAGTTTACACTTCAGACCAGAATATCGTTCAAATCGGACATACTCCTTAGCAGTGACGACAGATGTGCAGATGGTTACTTGACATACAGGACCATGTCATCTGCATATAATGACACTCCAATTGGACGCTGTCAGAATCTAAGCGCCGCCTCCGTATGCCGCTGGCTTACAATGCATGCCAGTGGTTCCAGCGCTATTGTAAAGAGGAGTGGCAAGAGGGTGCATCCCTGCCTGGTGCCTCTATATAAGTACAGTACCAGCAATTTATGCCCGTTTACGTTGACCCACGACGTCGGATCTGTATATATTATTTTAACCCACCTCACAAACATCTGGGATATTCATGCTCTCCGAGATCGTAAAATGTATTCCCACTCGATCTAATCAAATGCCTTGGCAGCATCAAACAGTACCGCCACCGCTTCCAGTTTGGAGTTCAATTGATGTTGACGTGCAAATATCGTGCGAAGATTTTGAGCAGTTGATCGTTTTGAGATACATCCGGACTGGTCCTGCAGCACTACATGCGGCATTAGTGGTTGCAATCTGTTGATGAGGATCTTCGCTAACATTTTTGCATCTACATTGATGAGCGAGAAGATCCTGTAGGAGTCGCATTGCTCTGACTTTTTATCTGGCTTTAGGAAGCTGGCTATCGGGGCCTCGCGCATCATTGGGGGGGGAGAATTTGCTTACTGTACACTTTCATGTACATTGCATGGAGATGAGGGGCAATCATATACACACATTCTTTGTAAAATTCACTTGTTAGCTGGACTAGGCCTGGGGCTTTCCCATTGGCTACAGTCCCTATAGCCTCTCGCTCATCCTCCAATTCTATATGTTGCAACAGATTTTCTCACTGTCCTGGCGAGAGCCACCTCAGGGCAATATGAATTTATATAAAAAGTTTTAGATGATGCATGTGAGGTGTAAAAGGTGCCATAGAAATCCACAAATTCATTTGGGATTCTTGGTGTCATAATGTCCCACCCCTTTATCAACTACTATTTTTATCACCTGCATATCTGGCCCCTGCAGGGTCTGTTTGGCAGCCAATGTTCTCCCAGGTCTACCTCCCTCCCCGTAAGCACGCGCTAGATAGCTACACAAGATGTATTTGAGTTACCTTTCGGCCAGGTCCTGATAGCTGGATATGTGATCTCAAAGTGCTGCCAGGATGGTAGTGGTGGGTTCGCTATGCTCTCACTTTCTAGTTGCCAGATTGTTGTTTCTTATTTGGTAATCTGCATTTGAATATCATTTTGTGGGAACCTCAACCTGGCTTATGGTCTGTGTCCTCGCAAGATGCTGTATATCTGCCACCCAGTTGCTAGCCATCCTTGTTGTCAGCCAGTAATCGAGTCCGGACCACATGACATGCACACATGAAATGAATGTACCCTCCCGGGCTTCGGGGTTACGCACCCTCCATGTGTCTACCATATTAAAGTATTCCATCCCTTCTTTTAGTGCTCTTGATGCTTGTTTGGTCGGCCCCGGTGGTTGTGCCGCCTAATGTTATGTTTAAGTCTTCACCCCAAAGTATTTCCGACTGGGGCAAATCCCTGACCATGTTCCAAATGTTAGTGTAGAAGGAGGGGTTATCCGTGCTAGGACCATATATGTTCACCAGGGTGACTAGTGTTCCGGCCAATGAGCCATGCAAAATGGCATATCGGACCTCGTCATCTGTGTGTTCGTGAGTGACGGTGAACAGAACTCCCTTCTTGACCAGTATCAGCACACCCCTCGAGTATGTAGAATAAGATGATGCCAATCTGGCCCCAGCCCACTTTGCACCCACTGATCTTTCTGTGGTCTTTGTTGAGTGCATCTCCTGGAGTAGGGCTATTTGCTTATTGTGTCAGTTAAGTATGCTAATACCTGGTACGTTTTTCGAGGATTATTCAGGCCCCGCACATTCCAGGTTAACAGTATGATAGTGCCGGCATCCCTAGTTCTATTCATCCCTTCTGTCTATAGACTGGGACTGTACTGCTATGACTCATCTGTCCACGTGCCATTTCCCCATGATGCACGCTGTAGAGCTGCAAAAGCGAACTATTCAACAAAGTTAACTTCCCACCCACTTCAGTATCTTAACTTTGCTAAAGACCTCCCCGTAACACATAACGTCAGTCAACAGTTGCGTAACTAGTGTATCTCTCATAACCTAATGGGGTGCACCCATCTGGGGACCGCTAGGTGCCCAGTTCTCCCTGCTGTACAGGGGTGGTCGAGAATAGTTGTACCGCCCTGCTGATCTTACAGTATGCCACTCAACTGGAGAGTAGAAGTTCCCTTCACAAGAGCTCCCCCCCCCCCCCCCCCCCCGTCATGGAATTACATATTGCAACTTATCAGTACCATTTAGCATTATAAGCAAATTGACTTATTGGCTTGCAGGCTTCGCATCAGTGACTGCCACTCACTCAAGCAGTTCAGGTCTTTCAGTCCAGTTCCTTCCCCCATGGCCTGCCCCAGGGACAACCAAGGAGGACCAGCGACCAGCCACCGCCCAGGTCATTTCCAGTCTTTCAAGTTGGTTGCTTCTACTCCTTGACATCCATTTTTCCGGGGCTATATTTTGTTAACGTAGTCCATCGCAGCCTGAGGGGTCTGGAGTATTTTGGATTTACCATGGCGCTTAGTTCAGAGCCTTGCGGGATATAGCATAGTGCACGGATTTTCTCGGCTTGCATTTCCTTTTTGACTGGCAGGTATCTCTTCCATGCTGCCTGCACTGTCGCCGTGAAATCCAGGAAGAATGACACCAATCTCCCTTGGTAGTTTATTTCCCCTTTGATCCGTGTAAGTCTCAAGACTGTGTCCTGGTCTCTGTAGTTTAGTAGTCGGGGAATGATCGGCCTCAGCGCAGCCCCTAGTGCGGGGTGTGGAGCCAATGAGCAGGGTGCTCTCTCGACCACCAGAATGCTAGACAGTGCTTCAGTTCCAAAGATCTCAGTGAGCATGTTCTTTACGAACAGTTCCATGCTCCCAGTGTTGGTCGTTTCAAGTATTCCTGCTATACGCAAGTTATTTTGCAGCGACCTGGCTTCTAAATCTTCGTTTTTTTACCTTGATGATCTCAAGCACTTTTTCCGTGTTCAAACTTTTGCACTGCAGTGTCTGGACAGTGTCTATGGCGGTGGAGATTCCTTGCTCAGTTTCTGTGAGTCTGGTTGTGTGCTGTTCCAGCTTATTTGCCAGGTGGTCCATGCGCAGATTCAACCGGTCTATTTTCCCTTCTATGGACTACAGACTCTGCTGCATTGCCAGCAATGTGCTTTCCAGTGTATCTGCACTCTGGCTTGCATTGTCAGTTTCTGGCTCTGGGGGGTTTCTCATGCTCTTCCTGGGCTCAAATGGAAGCTTTGACTGGGCTTTGTCTGTTTCCCCATGAGGTCTCTGCTTGTCGACCATTGTTCCTTAAGGGAGGTAATGCAGCTCTTCGCACAGGCCCCCAGTAGGAGTCCCCTGCCGCGTGCCCACTCACTGGGCCCCAGTCAGCGAGCCTCACGGCAGCCCTCGTGACAGTTCTGACGCTCAATTGACAATGTCCAGTTGTTGTCTATCTGCAGCTCTTAATCCGCTTTTGCACTGAGGATGCTAGTCCTTGCTTGCTCTTGGCAATATTCCTTACACTTTGCTGCAGCTCGCTTAGATGTAGTGCAGATTGTTTTGGGGGGGGGACTTTACTGATTACGGCTTTCCCCAGCGTCTTTTCCAGTGTTCTTGCTAGGTGCCTTCTCCGCATTGTGTTCGGTTCAGCCTGCAGCCCAGCGGGGCTCCGCAGCAGCCTCCTCTCGGGTCAGGGTATTTCTCCACGACCTGGTGGGACTCCTGCCTTACCTCCGCGATGACCAAAATAAGCCCGGGGCGCAGCCGGCCCTCGTTGATCAGCCGCCAACCTCCGTCCCCATGCCTCGAAAGCCGCAGTAAATCCTGGCAGTTCAGGGAGGTGCCATCAGCCACTCCACCCGTCGTCCGGAAGGCACTCTTCAAGGCCCACAGGCCCGTCGCAGCACTGCTCAGCGCTGGCTCGCACTCTGAGGAGACAAGCACGCTACTTCCGCAAGTCACTGCCTGTCTCAGTTCGATCTTCTCGGCACACCCTCTGGCCCGCACAGGCTTGCCTGGGTGTTACACTCCCTCCACGCTCCGTTGGGGTGCTACCAGCTTCACACCTCATTATCTGTTCTCACCTGTCTGGCTGCTGTATCGCTGGTCAGAGCGCCGCCAGCTTCACGGCGGCATCGCTTCCTCTTTGGAGGCAAGCCACAAGAGGTGCCGCTAATCTGTCTCGGCTGACGTCCTCTTAGTTGGCGCTGCCTTAAGGCGCAATCCTGTCTTCCATAATCTTGTGGCTTCATGCAGCTGTCTGCTCAATTTCGTGCCTGTATGCCACACCTCCTCACCACCAACAGTTGCCGATCGTTTGCATCATGCTATATCAGCAGATTGCAGGATATTTGATGGATAATGAGCTCTTGACCGGCAGAGCTGTACTACAGTGCGGCCATCTTGCCGTGGGTTTACCAGTGCCTCCAAGATGCCTTTAAATCTTGTTGTTATCATGACACATTTGCTATCTGTTCAAGGACCGAGGTCAAATGTCAGCATGCCTTTTTAGGCCTCGCCTAGGAAGCGCGTGCGCTGTCTCGAAGAGACATGTAGTATGTAAGATATGGGATTCAAAAAACGCCCAACTTTTTGATTGGATCCTCTTACTGTCCTGTAGAAATGCTGGCTTATCGTTGTTAAATAAATTTAGTAGTCCCTCCGTTTGTCCCACCCTGGAGATTGCATCTGCTACATGAAACCTTTCACTATGGGCCATATGTTTTCCTTCAGTGCATTATTTTGTCTTTCGCTCTGTCGTTGCTGCTGCTCCCAGTTCACTTTATCTCCATGCCCTTCCCAGAACAACACTTGAATACGCTTGGGGTAAACAAGAGTACAAATACTGAGTCCCACGATAGGAGAACGCTGTTAGGTAGTGGCTGTCTGGAGGGAGAGGGATGCTAAAGAAGGCATTCTTTAGATCAATAACATAAAAATATTTGGTATCCTGGGAAATATTGGTCAAGATGGAGTGGTGAGGAACAATTGGAAATTCTGGAACCACTGTCATTCAGGTGGTGCAGTTCTTGAACCATGTGCCAAGTATTACCCTTAGATTTCTTGACCAGATAGATCTGGGTGTTGCAAGGAGAAACTCCAGGGTAAATTTACTTCTTGCTCTAGCAACACCTGTAGAGTAAGGGTGGTATCCTCATCTGCTTCCTTGGACAGGGGATATTGTAATTATATTTATATAACGCTTAGTTCCTCTGACGAAGCGTTGAAGCACTTTTCGGCGAGTAGCACGCTTCCCTGGAAGCTAAAAAGGATTAATAGCGGATTACTATAGTGAAGTTTGAATTAATTTGAGCGGTGGACATGCAAGTCTGTTTGTTGGATTGAAAAGGATAATGAGGGATAGAAGAGGATAGAGTCCAGAAAGTGACTATTAGGAGATCTTAGTAGTAAAATGAGGTTTGGGATGAGTATAAGGAGGGATGGAGGATGAAAGAATCAAATCTCTAGAAATTGATTTAGTAGATCATAGTAGTAAAACGAGTTTTGGAATGAGTCAAGGGAGGTATAGGTGAGAGAAGAAATTACATGGGTTGTTTGGGAGATCATAGTATTGAAATAAGGTTTGGGGTGATACAAGGAGGGAAGAGTCTAGAAAGGGTTATTTTGGAGATCCTAGTTGTAGAATGAGGTTTGGGATGAGTCAGAGTGGAGGTAGAGGATATATCGAGAGAGGCTTGGGGTGAAATATAGGGTAGTGCAATGTAGAGGCAACGGTTTTTATTTTTTTTACCTTTTACGGTAGGAGTAAAGTAATACATATATAGATATATAAGTACATATTATACATATTTATATTAAGAAGTACACATCTAGATACATATAATCAAATTAAATGTTTATATACACAGGGATATGCTATACATTTGTGTTTGAGATGGGTGGTAATGTAGGAAAGAGACAACTCTTGACTAGTCTTCCGAAGATAATATATTTGTGTAATCTTATGTTGAGGGGAAATGAATTCCATAGTTTCTCTGCTTTAATAGAGAAAGATGTGCCACATATGGGTTTTTTCTTGTATGGTGGGATTTTGAGGCGAGGTGCCAATCTGGAGCGGAGGTTCCTTCGTTGAATGTATTTAGTGATTATATTTCTGATGAAAAGCAGTCCTGTTCCATGTATTGCCTTGTGGGTGATACAAAGCAGCTTGAATGTCTATATTCTGGCAACCGGTAACCAATGTTGGGCCCTCAAAGCAGGGGAGATGTGGGCATGTGACTTTACATGTACGAGTTGTATGGCAGCAGGGTTCTGAATCTGTTGTAGTCTTTTCATAGTTCATAAAGATGATCCGTGGTAGAGGCCAATGGCGTAATCAAGTTTAGACCATACAAGAAAGCTAGTGGCTTGGACCTTGTGTGAAAATCCCAGGTGGGGGAGAAGATACCTTGCAGAGCTTTCATAGTAATGAAGCTTGATCTTGCTAATTTGTCCACTTGGACATTCATTGATAACTTGGAGTCCATGGTAATTCTAAGGTTTCTTAATTCCTTAGATATTTTAGGAGGTGGTCCCAGATCGTCAAGCCAGGTGACAAAATGGGTTATAATTTTTCCAACAGACACTTGTGAGTATTTCCATTTGGAAGTATTTAATTTGAGAGCCCCTTTCTTCAATGTAATTCGGAATGGTGTGGTGGTACGAATAAGTCTGACAAGGTGTCTGGTACTTGGGACAGATCTGCTTCCCTGACAGAATCAAAAGCTCTACTAGGTGTGGGCGTTCTTTCTTCTAATGCTATCCTCAAAATTACAGATGTTTTCTTGGGATCATCATCAAACAGTTGGTCATCCAATATTACCCTAAACATTTTTCCTGGCTCAATGAAGATGGCACATGCCCACAAAACATGATTATGGTCACTGGCTACCAGAGCACCATAGGTTGGTGTTACTTCTAAAGCCTCTATTTGCAATATTAATAAAGCATCCAACCTCCAAGAGTCTTGTCATTGCTACCAAAAAAGGAATTCTTTAGGTAATTGAACCTCCTTTCCCAGTAACTCCGGTGTCTCTGCTTCAATTGTATATATCGCTGTAGTGAATAATACCATATCAGCAGGTCGTGCTCGGATCTGGTGTCTGGTGGAGAAATCTACTTTTAACACCATAATTTTGGAAGGTGAAACTCCAGGGGTGGAAAAAATCATGGTTCCATCAGATTCAAAATGAATAGTCCTATTTAATTTGGCCATCATATCTCTTCCTAACAGATTAGCTGGGGCAGCTGGGGAAAAGAGTAGACAGTCCTCAATGTGCCCCCTTCCTATTTCCATCTCCGCTGGTTTAGTAAAAGGAACCCTTCTCGCTTCCCCAGAGAATCCTTGTGTGTCCATTGATCTGTTAGTAATCAGAAGGTCTCCCTCTCTAATACAGGATTTAGTTGCTCCTGTATTTATGAGAAATGCATACCTTTTGTCATTGATAGCTTCCGCCCTAGTGGCTTCCTCATTTGGCCTGTACGTCACTGACAAGACTGGAGTCATAGAAATACTCTCTGGACACCCTCATTGCGTATATCTTCACCTGGAAAGGATTTCCTCCCCTCACAACTACACCGCCTTGTCCACTTTGAAGTGGAGTCCCCATTGGGGGTGCTTGTTAGTTTTGCTGAGGGAGAACCTGCTGCGCTTGAGGCATTACTGGTGGCTGCGTACTTTGCGATGGCGTCTGAGGCACATATATGATTTGTGGATTTGGTTGTAGCTTTACTGCCGTACTCCCTGCCTGATTGTAATCTCCTGCTCTTCCAATTTGCTCATCCCATCTTTTAGTTTTGCAGTATCTAATAAAATGCCCAAACCTCTGACAATGACATACCTGAGCCCTCCTTTGAGGACCCACCCCACTGCTTCCTATTCCTCCTCATCCTGCTCTACTACTTCCCTGTATCATTACATCAACCTGCTGTTGTGGGTACTGTTGTTGGGTGGTCCTTGGGGAGCATCCCACAGACATTGCAGTCATCTGAGATACTGCTACCACAACAGTTCCTTCCACTGCTCCTTTCTTTGCCAACTTCTGCTGCACCAACTTGGCTGGTGCTTTCCCTGCCAATACCTGTTTGTTCCTTTCTTTCGCCTGCTTTTTCTTGCAAAAATGAATTATGTGCGCGTGTATTTCAGGCCAGGGCTTGGCTTTTAGTGCCACTATGTTATATAGGCTGACCAGCATGCCAGAGGGCAACCTTTTTTTAACTACATTATAAAATAACAGAGCATTGCCTCCTGTAACTTCCCAACCCTGACCTACTTCCTGGGTCCATTTTCTTTCATCTTACTAAGGAACTGAGCGGGATCCTCATTTTGCTTCATTGACTGATCCATGTGAGATCCAATGTCTGGCTTATCAGGGTACATTTTCTGTAGTTGATCCCACACTTATGTTGTAACCAAATTAAAGGGAGACCCATCATACCTATTCTCAGTGAGTGTAACATTCCTCACTCCAACCTTTTGAAACCGTGTCGGTTTCATCCCCTACGAGAGAACTCCGCAGACTCCTTTGACCACATTTGAGATTGTTACCTGGTATCACCTGTTTGTTTCCTTGTAGTGTAGGAAAGTGCCCCTTTTTTGCATGGTGATCCCCATCTCCTCCACACATTTTTTGCCTGACACATGATGCACTTTGACTTGTTGTGCCCTGGGTCCTTGCCAATCAGGTTTCCAGGGCCCGTATTCTTTCCCAAAGCTGTACCTTGGTACCCACAATTGGCACATCTCTTACAAGGGCTTAAATGTGGCCAAAAGTACCATGGGCACCAAGGGCACTGTGACCAGTGAAGGATTCTAAGGGCCGCAGCACCTATTGTGCCACCCTTAGGGGCCCTGCACCTTAGCACCCACACACTGTCCATGCAGGCTGCATGTTTTGGTGCTGAGAAAAGTGAAGAGTTAACATTGCACACATCCCTGTGTGTCATGCCTGCAATCCACTGCCTGTGGCCCAGGTTAGCCACCCCTTTTGCAGGGTGTACTAGACCACAGTTGGGGGTACAGTTGCATGAGCACTGTACCCCTACAGTGTCTAAGCCCATTCTTAGACATTGTAAAGGCAGTAAAGCCATATAGAGTATATGGTCTGGGAGTTGGTCATTACGAACTCCACAGCCCCTTAATGGCTTTACTAAACACTGGGATGTTTGGTAGCAAACTTCTCAGCACATTAAACTCCCACTGATGCCAGTGTGGGATTTTTTTATTTTATAAAAACTGTTTTTATTAGTACCAGTATAGCAAATATCACGGATACACGAGTTGTGAGGAACATTATATGACATTACAAAGTTACATAAGTTGCAGAGTGAAGCAGCAATGACACAAACAGAAGTCACATTTGGTTTAGCTATTATAAGATTACAATCAGTGAGGTTAATGATCCTATTTTAGGAGCAAATCAAGGGGGGAAATTCAACTTCAGTCTTTCTCTGAGCCTCTCCATTTCCCATTTCTTACCCATAGTAAGTCATCCAGGGGGACCAGATCTTCTTATACTTTTGGGGTCATCCTCTAGCCTTATATGTCACTCTTTCTGCTACCATATAAATATCCATGCTAGCTTTCCATTCAGTAAGTGTTGGGGGCTCCCCAGTGACGGGCTATGTCCCTTTTGGCCACCACCAACCCCAAGGTACAGCCAGTTTGGGATTTAATGAAAAATGCACAAAGAGGGCATCTTAGAGGTGCCCCCAGAAAGACGACCAGCCCTGGTGTGGTTACTGACTGGCTGCTCGCCATTTTCCACCACCAGACAGGTTTCTGGACCCCTGGGTAGAGAGCCTCCGCTCTCTGCGTCCAGAAACAATGCTCATCCTGGGCTGAGGTGTCGTGCCTCCTCCCCCAGGATGGGCTTGGTCCATGAAGGCGAAGCTTCAAGGGCCTGCCACCTTTGTAAGCTGTCCCTGCCTTTTGCTGCCCCCAGCTACTTGCTCCCACCAGTTCTGACCCTCACTTTGGGCAGGAGAATCTGCGGGAAAACAGTTAATCTTTAATTTCCCAAATCTCCCGGAGTTTGCCCTGAAAAGTCATTGTAATGCCCCTCTCTCCTCACTTCATTTGCATCTCCCCTACTCTCACTGCACAATAGCCATTCTTGAGCACTTTTTGGTGAAACCATTAAATTACCCTTCTCCTTTTGCCAAGGTGGTAAACTGTCTTCAGTCCTTCTACGCTCCTCTTCTCTTCTTTGAGATACTGGTCATTGTGTCATACCTAAAGCCCTATTCACATAGTCACCCCACCTAACATCATCTGTATCTTTTCGCTGTGCGGTAGACACTCACTCTCTAACTACCTGTCTTGGGGTGTCCCTTCTCCGCAGCAAATGCGACATTGCTCATGATATGTGACTGCTCCTCGCTATCTCCTGGACTTTGCTCTTCACTTTATCTTTCTGGGTAGGGGCTAGATCTAAATGCATTACAAGCTGCGCTTCTCGTTGTCCTAAAACCTGGGAGTCACCTACCCTTCTTTGCTGCTTAGATATACTCGCATGTTTTGGCTTCTCCGTTTGTGGGGTGACATTGGGGGCTTTGGAGATTGTGGAAGGGTTTATATTTCAGGGTTCTTAAATCCCACTGTGGCTACTTGTAGGCTGCACCAGTGGATATATACTAGGTACCTTCAGAGAGAGGCTCATAGGATAATATTGGGGTGGGGGAACAGACTGGGTACTAGGGGTATCATCTTTTGAGGATTGCTATGACCTTTCGCAAAAGACTCGCCATTCAGCTACAGTACCTTTTTTGTTCTGTAATTTGGCTCCCGCATATTTACTTCTGAGGTATGTAATAACATGCTCAGTTTATTTTATCATCAAATGTTCCTTCTTTTGGTGAGGGATATGCATGCTTTTGGGTGGCTTTAACCCCTTCTGTGCCCATGACGAGCTGGACTCGTCATGGGCCGCGGTTGCGCTGTGCCCATGACGAGTCCAGCTCGTCATGAACCCCGCCCGCTAATGCAACGCCTGCCACAGGGCGGGGAAAGGGCGTGGCACACAAAGGGTTAAACCACTATACTATATTATTGTAATGTTTTTGTTATTATTTGGAAAAGACCTTTAGCATATGCCCTAACGAGTCTCCATGAATAGTCGTATTTCTAATGTTTTTTTTTTTATTTACGATTTTACATTTTTCATCTATCTGATCAAATATTACTTATTTTAGAAAGCTTGCATGAATCTTAAACAGGAAAATGCATTTATTTTCTGACTTATCACTTATGCGATGTGCATTCAAATATAAAATTTTGTCTTACCAATTATACAAGGCACAGTAAAATATACATCTTTTGTTTTACTAATCTGATGGAGACATCTAGCCGCACGGACTGCGACGCCTGCCAACAACTCAAACCAAAGTCCCGGCGGGAGCCCCGGATGAAGCTTCTTTTGCCACGTCATGGTGCAGCCTGGCTGGGTTCCCCTCTGCGACCCCCTGCACCGCCACACAGTCCCGCGGGTTCCCTGTGGCATCGCAGGCGGTTGCTGGTGCTCAAAGCCTCGCTTTGTGCACTCCTCGGCCTTCCGGACTAGCGGACGCCAGTCCAGGGCCAACTCGTCTCCCCGGCTCTGCCTCCGCTTCTTTCTCCGGAGTCAGGGCCTTCTGTGGTTGAGACCGAGTCTGCGCCGGTGCGGTGTCGGAGGCTTGCCTTCCCGGATCCAGCTCTTCCTCTTCTTCGGAAGGGTAGCTGGTTGTTGATTCGGTGCCAGACGGAGCCGCCCCTGCTCCAGACAGAGCCGCCTCGTCATCGTACGGAGCAGATTCGGCACCGGACGGAGCCGAGTCAGCGCCGGATGGGATCGGCGCCGGACGCGGCGCGGTCGGCACCAGCTGTGGTTGTTTTGGCGCCGCATCGACGTAGGGTTGTTGATGAGTCTTCTCCGGAAGCGTTTGAAGAAGCGTGGCAACAGACCCACCTCTGTCAACACGGGTGGTATTCTTGCCTGTGCCTCCTTTAGAATATGTGGAGCCAACAGGATCCCCGCCTCCTCGGGAGCATCCACAACCGACGGACTCCTCGCCTTTTCAGGAGCCTCGTCGGGACCCCCATTCCTCAATGGGGCTCTCCTCAGTGGAGCATTGGTCGCAAACTCACTGCCTTGGGAGGGTTAGCCTACAGCCCTCACCTAATGATGAGCTACTGTCTCTTCCCTGGAGGACTACTGAGGCTGGTGCAGCCTTTCTGCGAATGGTCTCTTTGGCCACTCGTATTCTGAACATGCAACCCCCTTCGGTGCCCCTCTCTGTGGACCCTTTACTTGATGTCCTTAACGGTGGGTCAGGGAATGTGGAGCTGCTTCTGCCCTTTGAAGCCTCTCTTTATGATGCCCTTTTGGGTACCTGGGTTCGGCCAGCTTCTGGTGACCCGGTGGCTCGTTCGGTCTTGCACCTCCACATGAACTGCTCTGCTTATTTGTGCAGCCGGACGTGCAAGGGTTTGTTGTGCAAACTGCATTCCCTTCCCTGCCATGGCTGATGCTTCCTCCCTCACGGGAGTCCAGATGGCTTGAGTCATGGGGTCGGAACATCTTTGCCTCCACTAGTGCCGCACTACGGTCACTAAATACGGTGTGTCCCCTAGCTCGGGCTACTTCTGCCCTCTGGGACTCTACAGAGTCTTTGCTTTCTGCCGGCACTGAAGGCTCTCGTGTTGACCTCCTTCACCGGGACAGCCGTGACCTTGCTAAGTTTACCATTCGCTCCGCCTTGGATACTGTAGTTTCCTTAGGCCGGGCTATGGCTGCTTCAGTCGCCTTGCGGCGCCATGCTTGGTTGCGGGATAGCGCCTGTCTGGAAAATATCCGGGAAAGACTTGTTGATTTGCCCTTTGATGGGGTTTTATTGTTTGATGCACACGCCGACTTGGCTGTTCGGCGTCTTCTTGCGGGCTTTTGCCCCCCACCTTGGACCTGTGTTTCTCAGGTGTTTGTCCTGGAGTGGTGCCCTTTCATTCAGCATCTAATTGATGCGTTATGTGTTTTTGCCTGGTGGTAAGCCTCAAGTCTTTCTTTTGTATAGTCAGGGGTAATTACTCCTTGGAATCCTTTGGGTGCATTATGCGTTTTAAACTGGCCATTAGCCAACTGTGGCAGTGTTCCACAGATTGTTCCTCGGACTGTGGCTTGTCCTGATGGGTGTTCCCCGTTGTTGGGGTGTGCATACTCTGTGTGGGGTACTTGTTTGCGATTATATAGCTCAGTTTGGGTCCACTGGGCCTAAGAGATTCCTCAGACTCTATGCCTCCTCTGGTACCATTGTCTGTCGATTGGACGGCACTAAATGTTGGGCCTGAGCGTCATCATCTGTACATCATAGATCCTCTTGCTTATTGCTTCCTTCTCCTCATTGGGAGATTTTATGAGTGTTTTCACCCTTGACGGCAGCTTCCCTCTGCCATTCATGTAACGGATGTGTTCCTCTACAACTATGTTCCGTGGTTGTGCATGGTTTATTTCTGTATACCTGCAAGTTTCATAAGTACTCTTGTTCCTACCTCTTCCCCTCTCTTCGAGGCGGCGATGTAGGATCCGAGGTCTCCAAGTTTCGGGGAGCTATTCAGTCATGCATATGGCATTTCTGACAAAGCGCTCTTTTGTGTTCCACTTACTGGAGTTGTTTCCAGTTCCTGGACAATCTATTTTCTGAACAGAGGTTACTTTCCCTCCATTCGGAGGGTGTGGTCTGCAATTCTGCATTTCAACGTCTTAGTACTTTGGTGACTCTGCTGCTCCTTCCTTCGGAGGTGCCTCCTTCTTGCGGTTCACCCAATTTGATATCTTTGATATCAGCTGGGCGTACAGGACAACGCTTCTACTGTCGGTCGTCCTAGGTCTTCGCCCTGCATATCTGTATTTCATGTGCTGGCTATCATTTTGCCCTTCCAGCTGCCGGGTCGAACAGCCTTGTACTTATTTTACATATGCCACCTTCTGGTCTCTGTGGCTGTTTGCGCTGTGCATGTTTCTATGGTGGCCTGCATCGGCGTGCTTCACATTGTCACTGTTCACCCCTGTTTTTTCCCCTTTTTGGGGCTGGGTGTGCAACTAACGGGGTTCTTGTCCCCGCCTACAATTCTCGAAACATTGCTAGTTTCTCCTTATTACCTTTTGGTCCCTGACTGTAGCCTCTGTTGTTTTCTCTGTGCTCCGTTCTTGCTGGACGGCACGGTTCTGCATGGTACTGACAGTCTATTTATGTCTGTTATTCTGTGTGGTTCTAACAGTCTCTTTCTATCTGTTGAGATCTTCTTCCCTTGTTGCACTTGGGTAGGGTCTTTGTTTAGCTTGCGAGATTCCTTCTCACAGCTTTTTAACCTATATGTAGGTAGTGTCTAATTCTGTCATTGACGGTGGTGCCTTGCTCTATCCTCTTTGTTCATTCACAAATTTTCATCCATCGCACACTGTTCCTATACTTTCACAGTTTTTTTATTGGTGGCTCCACGTTGTATCGCGGAAAAGTTTCTCCGAAGAAAACTGATGTCAGTGCGCCGGGAGGGACTTGTATGACCTCACTGACGTCACGTACGTGGACAAAGTCAGGGCGCGGTCGTGGGGCCCCGTCCCCCAACGCGCAGAGGTGCTGCTGCAAAGTTTTTTCCGGATCCAGTCTGACGCCCGGGGATATTCTAAGTTAAGGAATCTGCGGCTAGACAACATCTCTACCAGATACATCGTTACCGAAGGTAAGTAACCTGTACGTTTACGCGATGCGCATTCAAATAATAATTTGCACATCATAGAATACTACACAACACCATCATACTGTGGCCACTTTTCATTCATACATGCACGTGCCCACCATCAGCAAAAAAATATGAAAACTGCTGCTACTTATAAACGATAACCAACCTCTCCTATTCTATGTTGGTAAATGCAACTGGCAACCCCTCGCCACTTCCTTCCACGCCCGAGAGAGAATTCCTTTCAAGCCATGTGTTTGATACCATGGAATGGCTTTCTGGACGTTAGGTCCAGGGCAGTAATTTGAGTGTTCAGATCGTATCTGGAGGTAAAGTTTAGTGACGGCAGTATTTCAGCTGTCCCTCTTGAGTCAAGAATTGGAAAACATATTGGCATCTTCCAATTTCAAATTACCCAAAACTGACCACTTCCGTCGTTATATAGGACATATCCAATTAACCAGATATGTGATTTTAATTATTGTGCAACACCATGTACGCAATACACAGTCCCGCATGCGGTACCCTTATGTCTCGTAAAACCTTATTTTTACATCTGCGTTTACCATTGGCTAGAAAAATACGTCAATACACAAACAAGGATGGTAATCCACTCTGTCCTCACCTTTGAAGGGACGACAGTCCCTTGATCCTCCCCAACCCTGTGCATGAGCAGAACTTAAGTGAACACACTCTCTGCTTATCTCATCAAAGGTGCGCAACGATCTTTGCAGCGGGGATAGGCAGTCTTATGGTTTTGGTAGTCAGGTGGGGGAAAAAAGGGATCTCTGGGCTGGCCTGCCAACTTGTGCAGGGTGACTAAAACCTTCAAAATGAAAGAAGCCACAGACTCCTCTTGGCAATGCAAAGACAATTCTTTACTGTCGCTACAGGGAGACAGACCTTCATCACACACAAACAGGCTGCTGGTCTCACTCAATATTGCTGTTTCTAATGCATCTCTCTTTATACTCATCTTGCACAATACTTTGATACAAGCAGCAAATAATAATTGACTTGCAGGTTACAGATTTGAAAACTGAAAACACTCAAAGACCTGTGACCCTATAACCCCAAACTCTGACCTAAATCAACTACTTCCAACAATGCTTAACAAACAAAGCATTTTTCGGCTCGTGAATGCATTATATTCGTAGTAAATGTAATTTAGGTGGAGTGTGTGCTTTTATCATTATGCATCTAAGACCTTCGTGTGCTCTGAGCTAATGTAATTTCTCCCACCCATTGTCTAATCAGGTTGTAGTCTGTTTGGAAGTGGAAAGTGCATACAGGTGATCCCATGTGCTAAAACATAAGTTGGCCTTTAACTGAAACTCTTTCAAGTTACCTATTCCATTTTGTCCTCAAGTGAACTTTTCACTTTGCTTGTGTCAGTGCTAGACTTGGCCTAAACTGGTTTTTGACTACAAACAGCTGTGTTTGCTCGGTTTTGTTTTTGGCTCAATGGTCTTGTGTATTATATATTCTACCGTGTGTTCGTATTTTACATTTCCCATATTATTTACATAGCAACATTTTCAACACGAGCATAAGCAGGTAGATAGTGCTGCTGGCAACAGTGTTAATGGTTTTGGCTGAGTAAGCTACATTGTAAAATTCACTTCTCAGATGCCAAGATGCATCTTGCTTTGCCTGGAAAATGGGTTCATCCAGTGAACTGCATGGACAGAAAACATGGAATGTACGAGTTGCTGTATTCAAGCCTCCGCTGTTTTACCAGGGTCTGCTAACTTTCACTTAACAAATTCTGCAACCTGGACAACTGTGTTCTCAATAATAAGAGCTGCTGCCAAGCAATGACACAGTTGCCCTTTCTACAGATCGCAAAACACCAGTCTGCTGAAGATGGAGGTTTATCATCTCTAATCTGAGAGAACCTAGGATGGGTCAATGCTAGATGCAGTTCAAGACTAATACCAAAACCCTACCATCCAGAACCAACACTCCACCAGTTGCTGCTACTCTTGGAGTGATTCACATCGTTATTGATATTTCAACAATGTGCAATAAAATGAATTTCATTTGAAGAAAGGGGACGAGTTTCTTTTTTTTTTTTATCAACTGTGGTTCCTGATCCCCCAAATAACTTAAAATAAGAGCTAAAAGACATTACTTGTAATTTATATTAACTATATTTTATTTACCTTTTAAGTTAAATTTCCAAATGCAACCAGTAAAAGTGATCTTAAATAGAAGTACTTAACTCAAAGTGAAGATAAGCTGTAGAATATAGATTCGACCTCTAGGTTTAGCCAGCAGGTGATTTTGCAACTGCACTCAGTGAAATAAAACCAGTCCTGGAATGTTTACGGATATGTGGGCAAAAAAGTGCAAAAACAAAACTGCTGGAAAGAATACCTAGTTCCAACCTGTCTTGCTTAAATATATTTGTACATAAAAGTTATATGTTCTCTAATATTTCTGAGTAAGATTTATTTTTTATTGGGCTGAAAACAGTTGATACCGTTAAGCACTGGTGCAGTAGGCCGAAACAAGAATTGAGGGACAACTGTGATGCAATCAAGATTTACACCTTCTGGCCAGTTCTGTTTGAAGAAGAACATTTACGGATAGGAAATCAGAGGTAAATAGCTTTTGTTTTCTTTTTTTATATGCATTGTAATGTTTTTGGGTTATAAATGTGCATTCAAACAAAGTAAATGCTAATGATGACTGCTACTGTTTAGAGCATAATTGTATAAGAGTTTGTTTTATAAATACAAGTGAAGATAAGTATACTCGTTAAGTTAGTCTGTAACGGCACATGCTGTTTTCGCTCATCATTTACTTTTAGATATATCTATCTTCACTCTCCCCCAAAAATTCTCCATTATATTTTCATTTACTGTTAGTATCTAAACACAAAATCACCTTCCCAGTCTTAGAGCAGTACTTAAACAATAGGAATGCAGTCTTTTGAGAGTTACGTTTGTTTAATCTGGCTCATCCATGGGCTTATCTTGGATAGGCATTGGGCTAGAGTGTCAAAGTCATCTGTGTTATCAATCTGCTGCATACTAATGGAAGTCAATACCTTCAGCACCATATATATTGCCCAGAGGTTCAGCAAACAAGTAGAAAATTTGGGGGTAGCTCATAGATCCTTGAGGTACTCAAAGTGGAATGCCTGTGAGAGTCGGCAGAAAAGCAAAGTGAAAGCACTCAGAAGTCACAAGAAGGTATATTATTGGTTATAACAAAAGTCAAAATTACAAAGCACTGTAGGACGAATTGTGCAGTAAATTGAAATAAAAACCTCATAGCAGCTGGACCAGCCATTTCCCCCAGATGCGCACATGCTTTGATGGACAACCCGTAGCATCGTACACAGGTCTCTTGTTGTGCACACCAGTCAACACCTCTCCAGCACTGCCTAATGGTAGGGAGTGCAGGAGTGTTCTATCAAACTGCTGTGTCCCACTTTGACTTCACTGTGGCTGTACCCAAGAGCCCCTGGTCCGCCCTCGAACCCCAGAAACCTCCAGGACCCCAAGCAGCAACAGCAAAGGTGTGAAAGTTGCACCTCTCAACCCAACACATTAGTCAGTTCCTGTATTATAGCAGTCCAGTAACTCAATCGCAGAACACAACCACACCATGTGGTAGAAGTCGGCAAAAAGTCACCTGTTTTAATGCATTATGTTCTGAAGCACAACATGAAAAGCATTAAAATGTTCTTGATAAACACAAAGGCCTTAACCACCCAGTCCATAGGAAACAAATAGCAGAATATTGTAATAAATATAGTGTTCTTGAATGAAATAACTGGCCATCCTTAAGTTCTAAATAGGTCAGGATGGGTAGAGGACATAACTTGCTCAAGTATAATTGACAAGAAAACATTGTCCTTTGCTTTAATATCCAGACCCTTTGGACTAGCAATTATTAAATCAGAACCGGACAAGGGCAAATGGCTCATTACCACACTTAAAAATAGTGATGGGGAGTTATGCAAAATAAATGTGTAAACACCAAACGCTGACTGCCTACAATGTTGCCAATCCCTAAACATAAAAATGTCACATCTCCCCCTGGATGCTTCCATCATCCTTGGTGATGACTTTAACTTGCCCTGGATGAGATTTGAGACAGACGTTTGACAGCTGAATTCAGACTGTCCACAAACAAATGTGCAACCTTTGTTCCTCTCCTAAACTCAACAATCCAAACGGTAATGAATTCACCTTCTTCTCTTCCCCACATTAAAGCTACTCTCACATTTATTACCTGGTTGTAGACTTCAGCTTGTTACATTCGGCCACAGTGACTTACATAAAAATCGTGGTTATCTCAGATCACACATGTATCACTCTAATTTTACAAAAACAAGTCCTGACATACAAACTGAAATTCTGAAGGATTGAAACTGATGTTAATGAACTAAAAAAGTGACATAAGACTTTTCATTCAAGAGAACATAGACTCTATTTATTCACCATATTTACTGTGAGACGTTTTAAAGTCCTACACCAGGGGCTATAGAAAAGTGCCCCTTTTTTACATGGTCACCCCCACCTTTTGGCTGCTATTGAAGCAATTTTGACTGAAGTGCACTGGGTTCCTGCTAACCAGGTTGTCAGTGCTCTTTTCCTAAAACAAGGTAACTGCTCAGTTGTACCCTAATTGGCAAGACCTTTCACCCCTCTGTAAGTCCCAAATAAATCGAATCCCTGATATCTAGGGCCTTTAAGGACTGCAGCATGCATTGTGCCACTGTAAGGGACCCACCACCAAACTCATGAAGACTGCCATTGCAGGCTGCGTGAAATGGTGCAAACAAGTGTGAAAATAGGAAATGGCACACAGCCTGTGTGCCATGCCCACAGACACTGAATGCAATATATGCAAATCACCCCTGCAGTAGGCCTTATAACCCTAAGTCAGGGTGCATTATATTACATGTGTGGACCTATCTGCATGGGGAGATATGCCTCTGTTCTGTCCAGTTCAAATACTAGATAGTACAAGTGAACAGGGAAGCCATGTTAAGTATTTGCACTATTTACTGGTCATTGAGAGTTCCACAGCTACATGATGGCTTTACTGTAACCTATGGTGTTTGGTAGCAAACACCTTGTCTTACTAAATTCACTACTTGCATCAGTATGGATCTATTAAGACATGCACCCAGAGAGCACCTTAGAGATGCCTCCTGAAAAACCTACCACTATCTAGTGTGCTGACTGGTATCGTCCATCCTGCCACCACAGACATGTTTCTGACCCCTGCGGGTGAGAGACCAGGCTCTCCGAGGCCAGGAACAATGCCTGCTCCAGAAGCTTCTCACCTCCTCCAGCAAGATGGCTTAGTGATTTAGCATATCAAGGCTAGGGGCTTCAAAGCCCCTGCCACCTTTGATATGCAACCCTGGCTTTTTCCAGACCTGGGAGATGCCACCCACTGCCCTGAGGCCCATCTGGCACCAGGACAGGCGGGAAATTAGCTAAAGTAAAGTAGGTGTGTTAAACTACCATGCCAGTCACACCCCTAACATGGACTACCTGGTGTGCTCCATGAAAGAAGGATTCCACCATCTTGTTTTTGGTGGAATTAGGAACTCTAGGACAAGGTTATGCGCACCCCTCACAGGAGGTGGTCATATAGATAAGTAGTGACCTTAAGGGTAAGTAGCCCATTGGCTACTACCCTTCACTCCCCTTAACACCCCTAAATTCAGTATTTCGGTGACCCCTTAACACTAGGAACTCAGACTCTACTTACCCCAGTTGAAGAAGGACCAAGAAGAGCCTAAGGATGCAAGAACAGAGGACTAGCTGCGGACTTTTGCATCAAACCCTGCCTGCTCCTGTCCAAACAATCTCCCAGATCTGACTCCTCCTGCAGCTGTGTATCTTCCAAAAGTCTCGAAGGCTGCCAGCACTTCATCAACCAGCCCGCATATCCCTTAAAGTGGAGTAGCCACTTCGCTGCAGCCTGCAGGCACTGACTGTGACGTCCGGCACATCGATCTGCTGACCACTGGGTCCTCCAACACATCAGCATCCCAGGAAGACATCACAGTGCTCCAGAGATCCATCTCCCACCAAGTTTGGAGACGCCAGGACCCCCATGAGCCGCCTTACACCAATACCTGAGGTACTGGAGCCTGTTGCAGCACCAAGGCTTATTTTTTGTTTAGTTCTAACACCACCACCACCACACCACCACCAGCAAAACAGACCTGCACGCTGAGGGACTCCACCAGACTCAACTGTGTTACAACTGTATATTTACTGCATGTACTTATCACTTACCTGTGCCAGGCTTTCTTGGTTCTAGGAAATAAAACAACTAAAAATATTTTTATACAAAAACAATTGGTCTGAAGTTCAGTCTTTGAGTGTGAATTCATTTGCTGACTGAGTGCGTACAACAAATGCTTAACACTGTCCTCTGATAAAGCCTTACTGCTCGACCACACTACCACAAATAGAGAGTGAGGTGCTATCTGTTTTACCTCTGCCTACCTTTTGGGTTCCACTGGACTCTGTGCACACTATACGTCACTTTGGTATAGTATATACAGAGCCAGCTTCCTACAGTCAGCCAACGGACCCTTGAAGTCACTCAGGTTAGCCTGGGATGGAGGGAGTAGGTTGTGTCTTCTTCTCAGAGAGCACAACTGGCTTCAAGCAGCAGGGCAGTTCACTGCAAAAACAGGCAGACCTCAAGCAGCAGGACAGTCCTCTGGGGAAGAAGGCAGGTTTTGAGCTTCAGGCCAGTCCTCTGGGGAATGAGGCAGTCCTTCTGTAATGTCCACAGGTCCAGGAGTGTACTGTTTTTTTTTTTTTTTTTTTTTTTAAACCTTTATTTCGATAGATGCACAATACACAGCGTCTGCCTACAACCCCCTCGGGGCCGGCCGCTATGACATTGGAGAACATAGAACAATAATGTCAGGATAAGAAAAGGTTTAATTTTATGGTTTTGTCGAGTACAACGTAGTGTACTTCGAACAGAGTCGAAGCTAATCACTGACCAGGAGAGACATCACCGTTCACGGAGCACCCAGAAGGAAGCGTTATATAGGAAGGCATTGGTAAGGAGACAGGTGGCCACCATCCAGGGACTAAGAGCATACACTATACCACAGAATGATAAAACACAATAAGCTCCGTACTAACACTGAACCCCGACCCCGAAGAAACAAAGAAACATAAAAGAAAAGGAAACCAAAGAGGAAGGGAGAAGGAAAGAGAGAGAGGGCCATAGAGACGAAGAAGACATAGAACACATCCCATCCCCCCACCCTGCATACCAGCGGAAGGCCATGGCCCACCCCCCCCCAATAGGCATGCCTGTCGCCCCAAATGAACCCCAAGTAGGAAAGAGAGTCCGGAGAGTGGGAAATAACCTCCCAGTCTCCGACTCCCAGAGAAAGCAGGAGGAGGAAATGTTACATACTCCCGGTCACCACAGCCCATTAAGCATCCCCCACCCTGAAAATCATCAGCACAACTGAAGAAGCAAGCAAAGCGGCAGGTGGGGAGACTCCATTTCAAATGTGCGAGCAAAGCAGATAATTAGCAGCCTCATCCTAGTCCCCGCCCGCCAATACGTACAGCAAACTAAAGAAAATCGCCCAGCCCCGGCCCGATCCTGAGCGGCCCCACAGATCCACCCCCGCGGTAAACAGTAGCAATTTACACACATGCGGCACAACCGATACATAAGCAAATATTCTAGTCCGGGTCATGCCAGGCGGTCAAGCAGGATCATCAAGGGAGGCAACATCAACCCTGGCCTGAACGCGGAGACCCCACCAAACATGGCCGCCGCTGGGAGTGTACCTCAGGCAGAACAAAGGAGCAAGATGGCCGCTCACGGCAAAGAAGACGCAGAGGGAGAAGAAGCGAGAGTTCCCAGTCATAGACCATCACCACATCGATAGTGACAAACACAGTTTTCCCCACCGAACGGCACACACTCCGGCGATGTTGAGGCAGACACGGCAACACCCGCAGAGGCAGAGTCTCAGCTTGTAAAGTGGAAGGGAGCTTTGTATCTGCAACTTGATCATTAGACAAACCCTCGACACTGTAACCAGGGAGAGGACGATCCATAGTACCCCCCTGTCGCCAATTTGTATCCGCCTCGAAGGGAATGAGAGGCATTGGGGGGTCAGACAACCGCAGTAGTTCCCTGGATGGCATAGCAGCATCGATCTTCCACTCCAGTTCTCGAGTGCGTTGGCACCATGTCGCCCGCAAGTCCCCCAGGGCTAGAAGGATATCACCATAGGTCAGGTCTGCTCCCTGCTGCAGCATGCCGACTGTATGTAAAGGCGCCACCGGGACACCCTCCAGCTCGACAGCAGGCAGTGAAGCCTGCGTCAGGGACATGGCGGCCTCCGCCTCTCCGGCGAAGCAGACCGGCACCGACACCATTTCTGCCGCCAGCCCACCTCGGAGGGGTGAGGGCGACTCCATAGGACGGAGGAACAATAGTGAGGGCAAGAGGAGTTGCTGCTCGCTATACGGGGCTCACACGATGGGAGAGCCCTCGGCTGTGTTGCAATGCGGGTGGTGGGCGCTCTCAAACGGTCACCGCTCTGACCGCTGGTAGGAGGACAAAGGAAGATTCGCCAGCCCGGACCCAATCGTACAGGAATTCTCTCCGTCGCGAAGAAGGCTCCGCCAGGCCGCCCACTCCACGTCCGGTCACATTTCCCCCGGCGCCGGTCCAGCCCCAGGTCGTCTCACCGTACGTGATAAGCGGTGTCCGGCGGTGGTGGTCGGGCCAGAATGCGTGGGCAAAGTCCAAAGTCGGCAAACTCTATGAATCCTCGACCAAAAAAGCCGGCGGGAACATCGGAGGAATGCGGGAAGTATCAGCGCATTCGTGGTTACATTTGCTCGCGCCGTAGGCAGGATTAAAGATCAGGATGTCATGTAAACAGCAGACGGGCTGCGGAGCCGGGAGCTCAGACGTCCTGTCCGTCCGCCATCTTGGCTCCTCCCCGCGGGAGTGTACTGTTGAATTGCTTAGGAGGGTCATTATTTATACATTATGCCACCCTTTGAAGTCTACCTCCACATCTGATTCTGAAAAGTTTCTTTCTTCCCTTTTATTCCCTTGCCCAAAAGGTCTAGGGCGACAAAAGGCTGGTGTCAAGTTCCCTTGCGAGTGTGTTGGAGGCAGCCCCTTGAAATGTAAGTGGGGCAGGGAACAGCTCCACCCTTCTCATTCTGGCAGAAAAGCTCTCTTCCAGCTACACGGAAGTCCTGTTGTCCACTGTTTGGGCCCTATATGCATTACTGATGGGGGAACAATAAACAGGACCAGGCAGCTGGAAACTCTTAGGCCACAGAAAGGTTAGGACAGGAAACTAACATTTCTAAAAGTGGCATGTTCAAAATTGTAATCTAAAATCAGACTTTACCATTATTAAGGATTTAAAATTTCAATTTCTTAGACACTCAACATCATATTTCTACCTACTCCCAACTAAAAGGTAGCACTTATTAATTGTAATAAGGTAACCCAATGTCATCCCATGGGAGAGGTAGGCTTTATAGTAGTGAAAAATTAATTTAGGAGTTTTCACAATCCGGACATGTAAAACTTAAAACCACATGTCCTATTTTTCAAATACAATGTACCATGCCCTCTAGGTGGTTTATGGTCTACTTTAGAGTCGGCATATATGTATTAAACAGGAAGGTTTAGGCCTGGCAAAAGGTTTATTTTGCCAGGTCGAACTGTCAGTTTGTTACTGCACTAAAGGCTGCAATAGCAGCCCTGAGACATGTTTTACAATGTTATTTTACGTGGGTGGCACAATGAGTGGTACTGCTCAAAAGTAGCATTTGATTTACAAGCGCGGGCCACCCATGGTACTATATACGAGGGACTTTCAAGTAAATAAAATGTACCAATCGGGCGTAAGCTGATTGTACCATGCGTTCGGGAGAGAACACAAGCACTTTAGCACTGGTTAACAGTGGTAAATTGCAGAGTCCTAAAAGCCACCAAAATGGGTTCAGAAAGCAGGAGGGGTGGGGGTCAGCAAACATTTTTAGGGCGAGCCTGCAGAGAGGGCCAAGTCCAGTGCTGATCTGTGAAGAGCCACCCTCAGCTACCCCTCAGTCACTTTTTGACAAGCTTTTTTCAATGTTTTTCCTTTATCTATTACATTTCTGACCTTAGGAGTTCCTCTCTTGCTGGATTTCACTTAATTACAACTGACCAATTTGGGTGTAAGGAAGAGTTGCTGCTAAAAGCCTGCACCGTCATTGGATCAAGAGTTTACATTTTTACTGTATAAACACATATTAAAGACCTCTGCCACCTAATGTAAGTGCTATGGCTCAAATTACAACGGCAATGGGATTTCCATATCTGTAGCCCTGCACCTGCTGTTACCGATACTGATAGTATTCGTACTTCCTAGATGCAGGAATACCGGGTTCATCACAAGTTATTCCTTGAAGTGTAGAGTAACTTAAGGAATTGGTGTTTCAGTGCCAATTCCTACATGTTGTTCCCTATTTTCAGACTGTTTTTCTCAAGCACGTTTTGCTTCTTTTGATCAGGTAAAATGCACTGGTGAAATGCTCTGAGCTGTGTCATGTAAAAAGTATAATCTTTGACAGTAAGTAAATGATATACTTTCTTTTCAGGGTCTTGAAGAATACTGGCCTCGATATACCAACACTTAATCAGCTTGAAGTTCTCGAAGATCTTACAGAACTAGCCAAAGAAGTTTGTGTAAGTAACGTAGTACCTCTCAAGCCTGATGCAGAAATGTTATTTGGCATGGCAAAGCACAGGAAAATGGCCTCTTGCAGTTGTTGGCCTTTATTTAAAAGGACAGCACTCCACAGAACCCATATTGCAATATGCACAAATAATTCATATACTGCTAATTACATTCATTAATTTACTTTATCTGAGAGGGACTTCTAGCCGCAGATTCCTTAACTTAGAATATTCCTTAAAGTCAGACTGGATCTGGAAGATTTTCTTGCAGTACCATTGAGCGCTGGTAGGTGGTGTTGTTCATCTCCACATCAGCATCCACACCAGTAGGTACGTGCACATTACCTATATAGGCATTACCTAACATCCGTTCTTTGCTTTCTCCCAGTCACTTTTTGACGTTTTCCTTTATCTTCTTTCTATTTCTGACCTTAAGAGTGTTCCTCTTTCGCTGGAATTCACTTAATTACAAGTGACTTCTAAATACCAATTTTGGTGGAAACAAGAGTTTCTGCCTAAATCTATTTTTGTGACTCCTGGCACTAAAATTGCACATGGTAATACCAGATGAACTTCCGGGTACAAATTCTCCATTACAGATCTGGTATAATTGGTCCCAGATTAAAGGCTCACAAGTACAGGTTTACATACAGAAACAATACAATACATTAGCACAGACTCATGCATTTAATTGGGAATAGGAAAATCACTGTATAAACAAATAGTCTGTTTTTTAGGACTGCTTCAAGACTTTAGAGTGGACTTAGGGTCAGTTCCTTGCTCGTGATTGGTTAACTTTCTTGTGTATTTCAGTTATCTGTGCTTGATTTGATGTCTGTCCTCCCTATTCTTGTATTTGTCCCACCAGAAGCATTTCAATCTCTCTAAGTTCGCATTGATTGACCTGTTTCTTTCCACTGCAGAATTGAAGGGAGTTTTAGGTGTGACTAGAGGCAGCTGTGTTATAAGACCATTTTTTCATGACTATGCAGCTGCTGCTCAGTATGTTGGAGCTTTGTCTGTATGTGCTATTTTACTCTATTGTTGATTCACAGGTTCCCTGTATTTCGGGCTCCCTTTTGTGGCATAGTTGGCAGATATGCACTTTGCAATAAAGGATTCTCCTGCCTAAGACTTTTTTCTAGTCTTCCCTCGTCTCTCTGTTCCCATGTACACAATGCGTATACTTCCAGCCTCTCCGTTCTTGATGCAGTTGGTGGAGATCTGAGAGTAACCCAACCTCAGGCATATTTCTCCTCTTCTCTCAGTGCTGGTTTCCCACCCTGGAAGGCGCCTGCAACTCAGTGTCCTTTGACTTTGAACAATTTAAAACCTAGCCTGCTTCTGATGGACCAGCCCTTCAAAAGCCCCCTAACCAGAGCTTAGTCTGCTGCACCAGCCAATTGCAATACCTGCTTTCTCTTATCCTCTGCTAGCAAATTTTAGGCTATCCATAAGGGACAAATGGCAACCCTCTCTCTCCTTCCCCCTGAAAGCAAGCAACATGGAGAATGGATTTGGCTGGGCCCTATACTGGCTCCACTCTAAGCCCTTCAACATAAATGAAGGACTCCGCAGTCCAGCCTGTGCTGATTGATGTCTTCACAATTGCATTGTTTGCACTTTCCATTACATATTTGTTGCCAGTGCATCAACATTTAGTTGCGCTCAAAGCCTGGTAATGGTAACACAATGCAACCCAGCACAGGCAGCATTATAAAATCATGTTTGTTGTGGACAAGATGTCCACGTGCACAAAGCAATTTGGTGCCTATTCACTTGCACCCACCTATGCCTCCATGTTGAAGAACTGTGCAATCACACTTCTTGCACAGGGCAATCTATCAGTGGCCTTTGTCACTATCTCCCGCTACACCCTTCTCCACAGGCTGGCAACAGCCGGGTTATCCGCCTCAATCTTAGCATGGTTTCATTGTTTTTGGAGGGAGGGGGGGGGGGGGGGGAGGGCTTGCAAGACAAGACACAAATGGTTGCCCAGTCTAACTTTAGATCAGCTACTAAAGTCTTTCTGAAACCCACTCTTTTCAATCTTTACATGGCATCCTTGGCCTGTCTGTTTGAGTCACTCGGAATCTTGTTCCCTGATTGTTTGACTTGATGATGACTCCAGAGAGGCTGCCCTTTGTGCAGGGGTACTATATTAGTGTTTAGGGTAGGGTAGAGTCACTTATCTTGTAAACTTTTACCATGAGTATAGCTTTACCATGCATGCCTTTGCGTTGTAATGGCATGCGTGGAAAAGGCATAGCCATGGTAACATTTTGTGATGTAATGGCATGTCGTTGTCATTGACATTGCGTTGTAATGGCACGCTTGGTATTGGTATGCGATGTAATGTACCAGAATAAGGTACAATATGTAGAAATCCAAGACAACCTTATTGGCTTACAGGGGTTACATTAATATTCCCAAGTGCTCTCTTTGTGTTTCACTGGATAAACTTGTGCACATTACCCTGATCCGGGGTCACCTGCATGACCCTCTGCGGAATGGTTTAATGAAGAGTTAGCGATCTCCAGGAAGTCTTGTAAATGCCTGGAGCATGTATGGCGGGGGGGACTACAGTGTAAAGAGTAAGATTGATTACAAAGAGGCAATAAAGCAATACCATAAGTTAATTTGTTGCTCATGCAGGGCATTCTATGCCTAGAAAATTGAGGCTTCAGCCAACTCTACAAAGGACCTCTTTTCCAAAGTTCAGTTGCTGTCCTATCTGGGACAGGTGACCGATTGTAATCCGCCTTCAGTGTAAAGTTGTAATGAAATCCCCCTTTTCTTTGCTATTAAAGTTTTAAAAATGTATGACTCTTTCCAGCAGGAGGTCACAGATTCTCGAGCCTCTGAAGCTAGGTTTGAGGATTCTCAGCCTGGGCCCCTCTCCTCTGTTTTGAGGTTCCTTTCTTTGTGGGTTGTGGGGGAAATTTAAGTCTGGGTCCCCATTGGAACCGGCCCAGCCAAAATCTTTGCTCAGGCAAGGGAAGCTGTTTTGCCTCATCTGAGCAACCTGTTGGTTAGATCCTCCTTATCGGGACAAGTGCCTTTGAAATGGAAGCAGGCAATGGTGGTGCCCCTGTTAAAAAATATTTTTTTTAAAAACACCCTCCCTCAATCCCTCACAGCTGAAAAACTTAAAACCCATCTCCCTGCTCACTTTCTTCACAAAAGTGGCGGAAAAACTGGTTGATAGTCCATTGACCAAGTTTATAGAGGCCAATAAGCTATTATATCTGGCCCAGTCCAGTTTCCGCGTGCATCATTCTATGGAATCGGCCTTTCTGATGGCTACTGAATCCTTGAGACATTATGTTGATGGAGGTGATGCGGCGGCGCATATCATGCTGGATCTAAGCGCCGCCTTTGATACCGTGGCTCATGGCCTGCTTTTACATTGGCTAGGTGACTGCAGGGTGGGGGTGGGGCTGAGAGGGTTCTGCTTGGAGATGTCTGGCGTCTTTTCTCCAAGGCCACTCCTTTCAAGTAGACCAAAAGCTTTATTCTTCAGATCCGATATCTTTTCCACAGGGGGTGCCTCTGGGCTCTATATAGAGCCCTGCGTTATTTAACATCTACATGCGCCCATTGGTTGAAATTGAATGTCATAATGTGACTATTGTGTCTTATGCTGATGACACTCAATTAATAGTCACTATATCTCAGAAGATAGGAGTGGCTGCCCAATTTGAAAGGTGTTTGGTGGAGGTGGCCATCTGGATGATCAGTAGTAGCCTCAGACTTAATTGTCCCAACAGTGAGAACCTCAGTTTTGTCAAGTCTCCCTCCATCGGGACATCGGCGTGGTGGCCTGAAATAATGGGTTATCCCAGTTCTGAAGGAAAAAGTCAAGAATCTGGGAGTTTGGCTCGACCCAATGTTATCTTTGGAACATCAGATAGTCGCCGTGGCAGCGAAGTGTTTTAATACTCTGAAAATGCCAAGGAAAATGTTTTGATGTTCTTCCGCTCTCTGCCAGGAAAATCATTGTACAGGCAGTAGTTTCCTTGCAGTTAGACTACTGCAATGCCCTCTATCTAGGTGCTACAAAAGGGAGACTCCAGAAATTAGAGAGTACAAAATGCTGCAGCCCCTTTAGTGTTAAACCTACCGATACGCGCTCCTGTGGGTTCCGTTTTGGCCACCCTACATTGGCTGCTACTCAACGAGAGAATTTTATTCAAAGCTTTGGGCTTCTGCCATTTAATTTTTAATGATAGGGTCCACAATATCTGACCAGTTTGACCATTGGCCACCAGTCAAGTTGAAATCTTAGGTCCTCTGCCAATCTGCAAGTGGTCCCGCGGGTGAGGAAAGCCCGGTTGGGTGGGTGGTCGCTCCTTTGCTCTCTTAGCGTCGAAGGTTTGACATTCCCTACCTTTTCATTTGAGGATGGGACTGTCGGAATTGCTGTTTCACAAGAGGCTTACAACTTGGTTATTTTAATCTGCTCAGGGGCATGTTTATATGGGGTTTAATGGGTTGTGGTGGAGTTTGATTCTGTGACCATTGGTAGGATTTGACGTCAGGTTGTTTGTTTCCCCTGGCCTTTCTTTTGAGCTCTGGGGCAGGCTGGCAGGTATAACCATGCGCCTTGTAAATTTGATTATTTGTGATAGTGGGAGCAAGCAGTTTAGGCTTATCAAAGGGTAGTGTCAAGCATTTGTTGTACACACAGAGTCAATAAATGATACACACACCCAAGAAGAAAATTGTGACCTATTTAGAAAAAAACAGATTTTTATATAATTTTAGATACCAAGATTATCGGAATCAGGTAAGTACTTTAGAGGTTATCGATCTGCTAATCTTCGGGACACAGAAGACCCCGATTACAATTCAGGACCGACTCATGACTGTTACAATCACAGATGACGTTATAGAACATGCTACATGACTGCTTGAGCCCTGGTGAAGTTCCTTTGGTCGAAGTAACGAAACGCGTTAACTGATGGCCACTTTTACCTTTGTCACCAATAAACCTAACCAAATGGACTAAAGTGTATGAGTCTAACTTCATTTCTGGTGCACCTTCCATTTCTGTAAAGACTACATTTAGTGGTGTTAAGGGGAGTGAAGGGTAGTAGCCATTGGGCTACTTACCCTGGGGTCACCTCAGCCCCCCATATGACCACTTCCTGTGCGGAAAGGGCATAACCCTGTCCCAGAGTTCCTAATTCCAGGGAACACCTCTGAGGTGCTCTGCAAGTGCATGCCATAATAAATCTTGTAATGGCAATAGTAAGGATTCATTAAGACAAGGTGTTTGATACCAAACACCATAGGTTTCAGTAAAGCCATCCTGTAGCTGGGGAATGCCTAATGACCAGTGCCCAGTACATATATGTAAGATGGCTTCCCTGTTCACTTCTACTATCTAGTAATTGAACTAGGCAGGACAGGGGCATATCTATGCTCATGTCCTCACATGTAATATAATGCACCATGCCTTAGGGCTACAAAGCCAGCTGTAGGGGTGACTTACATTAAGTACATGCAGTGACTTTGGCATGGCACGCAGTGAGTGTGTTTTCACTCATGGTTTGTACCATGACATGCAGTCTTTGGCAGGTCGCATGCAATTTGTATGGGGGTCCCTTAGGATGGCATAATACATGTTGCAGTCCTCAAGGACGCTCTTTGGTACTCATGCCCTAGGTACCAGAGGTGCCACTTACTAGGGACATACAGAGGTGCCATAGTATGTGCCAGTTGTTACAATTAGACCATTTTACCTTATTTTCAGGAAAGGGCACTGACACATTAGTCGAAAAATATCAGTACCAGTGGCTAAAAGTTGGGGGGACATCACAAAAAGGGCTTCTTTCCTACAGGGTGTGTTTTCTTGCGAAGAAAATCCACTTCAAATTTTTCTGGGAATGGATTTGTATGCAGTTGACCGAAAGCATTGGTAAAGCCAATAGCTTGGCCTTGTATAGCTAAGGTCTGTTAGTTTTGCAATACTAATTTTACCAAAAATACAGCAGATTGGAAGACAATGGGGAGTTTCAAGACTGTCCAAACTTAATTTTAGTTGGCTATTGTGAGAAAATGCTTTTTTTGACACGGGTAGCCCCCACTTTTTGCCTGGAAAATGATGGTGTTTCGATTGTAGTGCACAGGGTACCTGCCCACCAGGTCCACTGTGCCAGTGTTTCTTCCCTAAAACGATTCCACAATTGGCCCTTCAGGCCTCCTGTAAATCTCTAGGAAATGGTCCCTGGCTACCAAGGGCATTGGGGCTGAAGAGGGTCCCCTAGAGACCGCTCACCTAGGCCATGCAGACTGCCACTGCAGTATGCATGGCCTGGTGCAGACAAAGTGCCAACGTCGACATGGCACACTGTGCCATGCCAACTAGCACTGTCTAAGATATAGATAAGTCACCCCTCTAGTAGGCCCTAGCAGCCCTAAGACATGGTGCACTATGTCACAGGTGTGGGCATATCTGCATGAGCAGATATGCCCCTACGATATCGGGGTGTAGTCCTTAATGTTGTAAGTGCCAGAGAAGCTATAGAGAGCAAAGGGGTTAGAAACTCGACAACTCGAGTTCCACAGCACCATTATGACTTCACTAAACACAGGAGTGTTTGTTACCAAACTACTCCTCTCAATAAACCCACACTGATGCCAGTGTGGGATTTATTGTAACATGTAACCAGAGGGCACCTCAGGTGCCACCCAGGGCCGGACTGACCATAGCGTGCACCGGGCGTTTCCCCCGGTAGGCCGCTAGGGTGGGGACTGGTTTTGGGCCCCTGGGGGCCGTTTTTGTTACCGGGGGTCGGCAATATTGGCTCCCTGTAATAAAATCGTCCAAAACCGGCCCTTGCAAACTGCTTGGCTGCACCTGGTGCCACCTGAAAACCTACCAACCAAAAAAAAAAGCTTGTCTTCTATGCAATATTGCTTGCTAGAAGGGAGATATGTAAGAAGTGGAAGGACTGTTCACCTCCCTCAGTCATAGAATGGTTTGCTTCCACCCTGCAAGTCTCCAAGCTCGATTTGGTCAGAATAGGGAATCCTGAGAAAAGGTCTTTTTGGAACCTGCTAAGATGGGATCATTGAGAGTCTGGGGTTTTTTTTTTTTTTTTTTTCTTTCCCCAGGTCCAATGATTAAGCCATCTATACTCTGTCTGGGTATGTGTATTGCCTGGACAGTCTCGTTCAGCATTTTGGTGGATCTTCAAAATCCTCTATAAGGTTATGCTATGTCGATCGTGGGAATGTCAAGCTATACTGCTACGGGACGAGGCTCTCGTTCACCGTTTGGTCCCCTCCAGTCGCCGACTGAGCTAGCATTTTGTTTGCTAACCTACCGATCACGCATATAGAACCTTGGTGGCGCATGAGGACAAAAAAAAAAAAAAAGAAAAAAAAAAAAAAAAAAAAAACCTTGGTATGGTCACAGACTGGCTGTAGGCGGCCTGCTATCCCCAGACATGTTTCTGGACCCCTGAGTCGCGAGCCTCTGCTCTCTGGGACCAGAAACAAAACACATTCTCGGCGGAAGTGTCATACCTCCTCCTCCGGGATGGGCACAGTGCTCGAGAGGAAAGCTTTGTAATGCGACCCCCATCCTCTGTTGCTAGCAGCAGATGGCAGCCTCCGGTTTACACACCCACTTTGGGTGGACAAACCTTCAAGAAAACTTAAAAAGAATAGGTGGTGTGCCCACCTCTGCCAACTCCACCTCTAAGGCAGGGAAGGCGAGGTGAAACACATCTTTCAGTCCCCGCCTTCTTGAAGATGGGGAGGCCCCTCCAGTTAGGGCTAGGTCTATGCCTCCTACCACAGAAGGGTGGCATAATTGAGAGTGTAGTCACCTCGGGTAAGGTGCCCATTGGCCCTACCTGCTACTCTCCTAAAACACACCTAGATTTTGTATTTAGGTGACTCCTCTAGACCTGGAAACAAGCTCTAATACAGTTAAACGAGGAGGGTCTAGATCATCCTATAGCATTCATCTCTAGTAGGCTAATTTCAAGTGGGCAAAAGTTGGGCGCTACTGAGATAGAAGCCTTCGCTGTTGTCTGGGCACTGAAGAAGCTGAGACCATACTTATTTGGGGCTCACTTCTGGGGTCAGAAAGTTCACAGGCCCCTCAAGTGACTAATGCAAATGAGGGGTGAAAATCCAAAATTGTTGGGGTGTACCATTTCCCTACAGGGGCTGGAATTTATGGAGGAACACCGTCCTGGGTCAGACGACACCAATGCTTTATCCAGGTTTACTGCCTTAGTGAAGAGAACTCCCAAGGGGTTGGGTAGTTCTCCCCACTTTTTGCTGGGGGAGACATGTGATAGACTCAGGCAGTGGTTTGCAGGCATGACACACAGTGACGTGTGCCATGTCAACTCTTCACTTTTCTCTGCACTAAAACACGCAGACTGCAATGGCAGTGTGTGGATGTTAAGGTACAGGGCCGTTAAGGTACAGGGCCTCTAAGGGTGGCACAATAAGACGCTGCAGCCCTTAGAGGACTTCCCTAGTCACAGTACCCTTGTTACCCATGGTACCTTTTACTAGGCGCTTACCTGTGGTCAGAGATGTGCCAACTTTGGGTACAAAGGTAAAGTTTTGGGAAAGAACACAGGCCTTGGGAACCTGATTGGCAGAGACCCTGGGCACATCAATCCAGGTTTTACAGATGTCAGGCAAAAAGTGGGGGGTAACCATACAAAAAGGGGACCCTTCCTACAATATCAACACATTTTATTTTTTAATCTGGATTCAAAGAGCGCCACTTGTGTGCAGTAGTCAGAGTGCGGGTATTCAGCATTGGCAGTTGGTTTGTTTGAGCTGCGTGTGATGCACCAAGTCTATCATCTTCAATAAGTATTTGATGTCTAGAATGTTTTCATTAAGGTAAGACTCATTGAGAGTGAGTGGTACAGCAAATGACTGCTTCGATGAGTTCATTGCTCTGATTGTCAATTGGTGTAATGATGTCTAGATTGATGTTGGCCATACCTTGTGAAAATGCCCGCTTGTTTTTGAGCATTGACATTTGAATGGATTTATCAAAGTATTTTTTTGACCTCCAGGTTTGTCCATTGTTCCTAATGAACTCCTTGCTATGCTGTGGTGGGAAAGGGAAGCGTGTGCGTTTGTGAGGTGGGCATGACCTAGAGGGGTGGGTTGCATCCACGAAGATGATGTTGGTGAGGGAGGTGGGTGCTAAAAAATCAGGTGACTTAATTTGTGAAAGCCTAGTTGAATGCCTGGGGGGGTCACAAATTGAGGTTGGAAGTTAAGATGTGCACATCTGTAAGTGAGCGGCAGAAGCTAAAAACTTAAAATCTATTTGTGTTTGTATGGCTTATGGAGGTTTGGCTGCAAATGCTTTTGCTTGCAGATTTATGTCTTAGTTGATGCAATGTGTTTAACCATGTTGGCTACTTACCAAAAATGGGCAAGGATGTGACAGTTTTTCTGCAACAAATGGAGCTTTCAGGTTATATTTCATGAGGTCTGCTGTTGTGGAATGTTCATGTAAAGTGGTGGGTGATTGGCAGGAGTAAGTGTAGCACTGAAAGTGCTGAGTGAGATTATTTGGGCTCTTTAGAAGAATTATTGCTTGACTGATGGTTTGTTTAGTTTTGTGGTGTTGAAAGTCAGGTTTTGGTTGACATTAACAAGGTTGGCCAGTGATGTTGCATATGGGAAACTCCTGGCAAGTAGGTGGTGTTTGCATTTGTAAACCAAACTAAAGTGCTCGATAGATTCCACTTTTGTGCACAAAGTACATGATTTTATACATCTTGACCATTCCTTGTAAAGAGACCCTGAGTAACTGCAGTCGTTAATATGAAACGGTCTCAAGTTTAAATTCTCACTTGCCAATGGTATTAATAATTTTCCTTTAGATTCAAGAATTCTTTTTCAATTTTGTTTCAGCACATCCCAGATTTTATCCGTGGCATACTAAGTATTGGCCATCCAGTTTATGAAGTAAGTTTTTATTAATAGTCTTTTAATTACTGTTACAGTTTGTGCTGTCTAGTCTTCTGCGTAGATTAGATATTTATTTCCAATAAATTATCTTCTAGACTTGTGAATTATAATCCTAAATAATTCTTGGAGATTCTCTCCACAATTCAAACAATTATTCTATGGTAATAGACCAAATTTAATTCTAGGATAAGTTCTGTCTGGTGTACATGTTGAACCCTAAAGGATATTTCAATAGCTAAATGATCGCTTAGCCCCAAATGACAACAACCTTAAAATAGGCAATTTCTGTAAACTGTTCTAATAGGATTCATTAATAATCAATAGGATATTAGGTGATTGCAATATCTGAATGTCTCTGCAGCAGGATTATCACTTGGAAAGTAACCATTAAGATTCATTAAAATATGCTGCAGTAAAGTTGACTGCACCTGGTTACTTCCACAAGAGCTATCTCCTACCAAGTACACCACACTAGATATATCTGAAAGAAACACGTTAGTTAGATTCCTCACCTTAGAATATCCCCAGGCGTCAGGCTGGATCCGGAAAGATTTTTGTAGCAATACCCCTTGCGCGTCGCTAGGCGTCGTCTGCGGCTCCGCGTCCGTCGTTGGCGTCGTGCGCCGGAATGACGTCGTCGGAGTACTTAGACGCCGCCCTCGCGCGCTGACGTCAGTTCTTCTTTTTTCCGCGCCGATCCGGGAAGAGCTTACCCCTAGTCACTTTTCGTCTACCTTTTTGACCTCTTTTGGTTACTCGACTCGACATCTGGTGCCGGTAGGATGCCTGGATTCAAGCATTGTGACGCCTGTCACCGACTGATGTCGGTAAGGGATCACCATCGCCGGTGCCTGTACTGCCTGGGGGCCGACCATGACGCGGAGTCGTGCCCCGACTGTCAGGCCTTGACGTCGAAGGGTAGGCGGGAGCGGTCCCGTAAGCTACTCGAGCTTCGTCACTCGGCTCCGCGTTGCTCTTGGTCCCGGTCCAGGAGGAGGTCCAAGGACCGTTCGCGGAGCCGCAGCCATCGACATTGTTCGTCGGGATCTTCGGGTAAGTCCCGTCACTCCAAACACTCTAAGAAGTCCAAGCGGCGTCCTCGCTCTTCGGACTCCCCTCGCCGGTCGCGCGACCCAGCCGAGGGTCCGGGTGGTTCCACCCCCGCGGCTCCGTCAGAGCCGCAGGAGCCACGCTCGTCCCCATACCCTCCGGTCCCTGGGACTGACGCGACTCCGGCGGAGGCCAGTGCCTTCCTCTCGGCCATGAGGAATCTGGCTCCGCCGTCGACGCCTGCCGGCGCGCCTTCGGGCCTCGCAGGGTTGACTGGGTGACCTCGCGTGCGGGCGGCGCCGTCGAGGGCTCCGGCCCCGACGCCGCAGGTCCCCGAGGGATCCAGGCCTGGATCTCTGCCGGCGCCGGTCGACCTCACGACGCCTCCTCCGCCGACACCGGTTCCGCCCCTGACGCGGTCGAGCCTCAGTTTAGCCCTATTCCGGACCCGGCGCCGTCCGACGCCGTTACCGGCGCCGATGGGTGCCCGCTTCATCCACCGTCCGGCTCCGATCATTCCTCCTGTCTACCAGGAATCGGATGATGAGGGCGCCTGGGAGGGGTCTCCGGACCCTCTGGCCGAACAGGCCCAATTGTCTCAGGACTGGGCAGAGGAATTGGGGGACGCCAGCGGTTTGGATACCTCTCCAGACGCTGGATTCATCTCTCCTCCGACTGTGGCCTTGGAGGAAGGTGCAGCCTTTTCTGTGGTGGTGCGCAAGGCGGCCGAAGCCCTAGGGCTCGAGTTGCCTGCTGTGGCTGTGAGGACTAACGTCCTCACCGAGGTCTTTCAACCGACAGCAACCTCCACTGAGCCTCTGCTGCAGTTTAATGAGGCCCTCATTGACGTTCTCCAGGGCACTTGGTCCAAGCCCTCCATAGTCCCTCCTGTGGACAGGAACGTTGCCCGGCGCCACCGCCCTGCTCCGGGCGACCCCACATTCCTCTCCCACCACCCCACCCCGAGAGCCTGGTTATCCAGGCCTCAACCTCCCAATCCTCCTTCCCGTCCGCTCCTCCAGATAGGGAATCCAAGAGGTTGGAGCAGTTTGGCAAGAAACTGTTCTCGTCCTTGAGTTTGGGACTGCGGTCTTTAAATACCGCTTGGCTTTTGGACCGTTATTCCCACTCGCTGTGGGATACGGTGGAGGACGTGCTGCCCTTGTGCCCGGAGGAGGCCCGGGAGTGACTCACCCAAGCACTTGCTAACGGGCGAGATGCAGCACGGCACGCCATTAGATGTGGACTAGACACCACGGACTCGCTGGGTCGGGCGATTTCCACCACGGTGGCGCTTCGGCATCACGCCTGGCTGAGGTCCACGTCGTTTTCAGGGGATGTCCAAAGCGCCCTTATGGACATGCCCTTCGATGGCACTCGCCTTTTTGGCGAGAAGGCGGACAGTGCGCTGGCCCGGTTCAAGGACTCCCGGGCCACAGCCAAGTCCTTGGGTCTTTCGGCCCCACGGCCGCAAACTTCCGCCTTTCGCCCCTTTCGTGGCCAAGGAAGGGGTGCCTCCTCACGTCCGCCCAGCCACCGGCCGCAGAACCAACCTGCACGCGGTCGCGGACGTGGTTTCCGCCTAGGCGGTTCTGGAGGACAACGTGCCAGTCAGTCCACATCCACCCCGGCAGCACCCGCCTCAAAGCCCTCCTAGTCCGAGCTTTCAGGCCCATTCAACGCCAGTGGGGGGCAGAGTTCGCCATCACCTGCTCCACTGGCGCTCCATCACTTCGGACAGGTGGGTGCTGCAAATCGTCCGAAGGGGCTACTCCCTCCCCTTCGAGACGACCCCTCCAGCCATGCCACCGCAGGACCACCGTATGTCGGGGGATAATTTGCATCTTCTCCGGGAGGAGGTTTCGGCCCTCTTGGCCAAAGAGGCCGTCGAGCGCGTCCCTGGTCCAGAAGTAGGTCGTGGTTGCTATTCCCACTACTTTCTGGTTCCCAAGAAGGGCAAAGGGGGCCTACGCCCGATCTTGGATCTCAGAAGCGTGAACGCCTTCCACCGGAAGGAACGGTTCAAGATGCTAACTTTGGCTCAGGTTCTTGCTGCCCTAGACCCTGGAGACTGGATGGTAGCGTTGGACTTGCAGGACGCATATTTCCACATCCCCGTCCTGCCGGCCCACCAGCGTTACCTGCGGTTCACGGTGGGTCAGGAGCACTTTCAGTTCACCGTGCTCCCCTTCGGCCTCACCAGTGCCCCTCGGGTGTTCACGAAAGTGATGGCGGTGGTCGCAGCTCATCTGCGCAGATCAGGGGTCCCAGTCTTCCCCTATCTCGACGACTGGCTGTTGAAGGCGGGCTCGCCCCAGCAGGTCGTCTCCCACCTCCAGACTACGGCAGACCTCCTGCATTCGCTGGGGTTCTCCATCAATGTGCCGAAGTCGCACCGGAGTCCCTCCCAAACGCTCCTTTTCATAGGGGCGGTTCTCGATTCGGCGCAGTTCCGGGTCTATCCGCCGGAACAGGTGTCCTGGACATTCGAGCCCCGATTCCCATCTTCCGGCCTCTGTCCTGGATTTCGGTCAGGTTGGTGCTGCGACTTCTGGGGCTGATGGCCTCCTGCATCCTGTTAGTACCTCACGCCAGATGACGGATGCGGGCTCTGCAGTGGGACCTGAAGTTTCAGTGGGCCCAGCATCGAGGCAACCTGTCCGACCACGTCTTGATTTCGGAGGGCACTGCGAAACAGCTGCAGTGGTGGCTCACGCATCGCGATTGGGTCAGCGGCAGATCCCTCTCCCTTCCCCAACCGGAGCACGTGGTAGTGACGGATGCGTCCCTCCTGGGATGGGGGGGCCATATGGGAGAGGCGGAGATCAGAGGACTCTGGTCTCCGGCGGAGACTCGGCTCCATATCAATCTTTTGGAGCTGAGGGCGATCCGACTTGCACTGAAAGCCTTCCTTCCCTCTGTCCGGGGAAGTGTGGTGCAGGTGTTCACAGACAACACCACCGCCATGTGGTATTGCAACAAACAGGGCAGGGTGGGGTCGTGGACCCTTTGTCAGGAGGCCCTGCGCCTCTGGACATGGCTGGAACACCAGGGCATCACCCTAGTGGTTCAACATCTGGCGGGCTCTCTGAACTCCAGAGCGGATGAACTCAGCAGCCGGTGCATGATGGATCACGAATGGCGTCTGAACTCTGACGTGGCGCAAGGTCTCTTTCTGCAGTGGGGAGAGCCTTGGTTAGATCTATTCGCCACCGAAGAGAACGCGCAATGTCAGCAGTTCTGCGCGTTGGAGTTTCCAAGGCGGCACTCGCTCGGAGATGCTTTTCGTCGCGAGGGGAGTTGCGGTCTGTTGTACGCCTTTCCTCCTATACCACTTCTGCCCAGAGTGCTGAAGAAGATCAGGCGCGACCGGGCCCAAGTCATCTTGGTGGCTCTGGATTGGGCACGAAGGTACTGGTATCCCGAGCTACTCAGTATGTCCATCGATCCCCTGCTACGACTGCCTCTTCAAGAGGATCTTCTGTCGCAGCAGCAGGGGACGGTCCTCCACCCGAACCTGTCCAGCCTCCACCTACATGCGTTGAGATTGAGCGGTGTCAGTTGATGCCGTTTGACTTGCCTCCTGAAGTCTGTAATGTCATTCTGGCAGCCAGGCGTCCCTCCACAAAGACGGTATACGCCCGCCGGTGGAACAAATTTGTGGCATGGTGCACAGCCTTTCCGCCCCTCTTTCTGAGGTTCTCCTCTTTCTTCTTTCTTTGGACCAGCAGGGCTCTGCTCTGGGCACCTTGAAAGGTTATCTTGCTGCTATCTCTGCCTTCCTACGGCTTCCTGATCAGCCTTCTCTTTTCAAGTCCCCTGTTGTTTCACGCTTTCTCCAGGGCATTACTCATATGTACCCTCCTGTTCCTTTCGTAATGCCTCAGTGGGACTTGAACCTTGTTCTCACTTTTCTGATGTGCGCTCCCTTTGAGCCCCTTCATAACTGTCCCCTCCGTCTTTTGACTTTGAAGACTGCTTTCTTGGTGGCAATCACCTCCGCTATGCGGGTGAGTGAGCTCCAAGCTTTGTCATCTAAGCCTCCCTTCCTTTCAGTTCATCCGGACAAAGTTGTCCTCCGGACACGTCCTTCTTTCCTGCCTAAAGTCGTGACTCCCTTTCACATCGGGCAATCTGTCACGCTGCCCACCTTCTTTCCGCCTCCGCATCCTTCAAAAGATGAAGAGAGGCTCCACCGTCTGGACCCAAAATGTGCGCTATCCTTTTATTTGGACCGCACAAGACAGTTCCGGGTGGACGACCAACTTTTTGTTGGATACGTAGGGGCTCAGAATGGTAAAGCTGTACACAAGCGGACCATCTCTCGGTGGGTCGTGTTGTGTATTAAGACCTGCTATTCTTTGGCGAAAAAGGTTCCTCCTGTTGGGCTACGGGCCCATTCTACTCGGGCCACAGTGGCCACGACTGCACTGGGACGGGGAGTCCCCTTGCAAGACATCTGTCAGGCGGCGACGTGGGCTCCGTTGCACACGTTTGCGAGACACTACTGCCTGGACAGCCAAGTCCGGAGGGTTCTGTTCTCCAGGACTTTCCGGTGTGATCTTGGTTCGCAGACCCACCACCGGGGTTGGTATTGCTGGGGTATCTATTCTAAGGTGAGGAATCTAACTAACGTATTTCTTTCAGATGAAGAAGTTACTTACCTTCGGTAACGATGTATCTGTAAGAAACATTAGTTAGTTAGATTCCTCACCGACCCACCCAGCCTCCCCGTTCTGCGAACTGACATCTAGGGTTAAGGTTCTCCCTTTCAGGGCCCTAGATTTTTTGGCACCAGTGTCGGTCTCTTGCTTGGCTCAGCGTCCCTGGCGCGGAAAGCTATGTACAAGAACTGACGTCAGCGCGCGAGGGCGGCGTCTAAGTACTCCGATGACGTCATTCCGGCGCACGACGCCAACGACGGACGCGGAGCCGCAGACGACGCCTAGCGACGCGCAAGGGGTATTGCTACAAAAATCTTTCCGGATCCAGCCTGACGCCTGGGGATATTCTAAGGTGAGGAATCTAACTAACTAATGTTTCTTACAGATACATCGTTACCGAAGGTAAGTAACTTGTTCTTCAAGCAAATACATTTGATCTTGCAAAAAATCAAGAGTTAACCAGCATTGACAAAGTCAGTACGTTCTTGCTTATATGGGATCTATTGGCTTTGTTAATATTTGTTTCAAACATTGGAGGGGCAAAAACACAACAGATATTCAATTGATGTCATATTAATATACCATATTAAATAAAATGTTTGAGCTCAGTCTTTTCAATTTTTCAGTGGACTTCTGGAGAAGACTCCAGAATGTTCTCTTTTCTCTGTAGCGCGCCGTTTCACTGAAAGGATGTTATATGGCTTAGTTATAGTACTTAGTCAGCGTGATCATGTTCTGTGGAATAAGAGACTGTCAGCGAATTCTGAATTAGATTGGAATGGAGCCATTTCTTCCAACAATGCATTATGCCCTCCAATAAGTATGAATAAAATCTGTATGAACCGTGCTTAGTGTGTGATCTTGAGTTTACAGGTGTGGGTCATCAAGTCCAAGATGCATTTAGTCACTAGTCAAGTTTGAGGGGTTACTTCAAAAGACTGTGTTCGAGCACATCCTGAAATGAATAATAGAACGGCACAGCAAGAAATGTCATAAGGGTAAAATTCTAATATTTAATTTTCATTTAACCCCTCAGTGATTAGCAAACTGGGGATGTGCCGAACGTCAAAATGTAATTTAATTTTCAGGGTGTTTTTTTGTGCATTTTTCTTTAAAGTGATGGAAAAAAAATTCATTGCTCTCTACACTGTTTGGGAGGTGAGAATCATTGTGTTTGTCTGGATGAAGGGAGACTCTGATCTGGATGGGCGACCTTGGGAATATGGTCAAAGATCACCTAAGGCTCTAAAGAAATGGATTTGAGGCTAAAGAGATTTTTAGAAATGTAGAGCCTTTAACACGAGTATTAGCAAATTAACAGGTTATTCACTACAAAGCTTATAGTTGACCACAGTTTCAGCTGTACATGGACGTTTTCATAATTCAGTGCTCAGTTACATCCCTCAACCTTTCAGGGGTCCAGTGAGGGTGTTATTCTCCAAATGAAATCATTTTAAGGCACAGAGCATTGCTGTGAAACTTAATGACAGTATCATTAGTGTTTTAAATGGAAAGTGCAGGTACTCATAATCCAGAGTACCAGATTGCTACTGAGAAGTGCCCATACTCTCCCATTAAATGTTTTGCAGCAGTGCAGGTACTCTTCCTCTCAAATGGAAGAAGTGCAGGTACTTGGTAAAGGACAGAACCTGCCCATTTAAAGCACCAAGTATCATACAAAACGTTCATACGTTTGGACAATTCCAGCTGTCGCAAGTTAATTACTGCTGAGAGCGTAGCGGTACACATTACATCAATGGCCGTCAATGTGACAATAAATCACACTTGTGGACCACAATACAGCAACCTTCTGATAGTGAAGCAGCTCACTCTTGGGGAAGGACAGGAGAAAGCGGATTATAGCACCCCTCCCAAACAGGTTCACAATCACAGCAGTGATTCCGCTGCTCTCTGGGAAAAACAAAACAAGCAACTTTCCTCTTAAAACAGCAGTGCAAAATCAATTTTTCATAAGCTATGACAATCTAAAAGACATGGAGTAGAGCTCTCTATGCCAATTACTCATGACACAACTAAATACAGTGTGCCTATTAATTTTTTATAAACATCTGATAACTTCTATTCGCAGGTTCCTTACCTTAGAATTATGCCCATGTGTTAGACTGGATCTGGCAAATTTTCAAACAGAGATGATCTGGTCTGAACCACCCCGCAACCACTTTTTGGCTGGCTTTTTGCAATGTTTTGTCAAACTTTTTTGAGATCGCTTCTGGTGTGTAGATATGTCATCTGAGAAACCAGCTGGTTTCAAACCATGTAGGGCCTGTCACAAGCCGGTGCCGGTGTTAGTGGGCCTAAGAGCGGTACCACAACTCCAAAGCCTGTGAGAACTGGCACGCCTTGCACCCCAAGGCACTAAGGTGAGCTCTCCCTCAAGCTCCTTGCCACCCGACTCCAGTATAGTCTGTGACGCTTGAGGTCCTATTCATGTGGATGGTCCTGGGAGCGTTCACGGAGCCCGTTCTGACTGTCTTCGTTGCACTGAAAATCGTCAGGTAAGTACCACAAGCATAAAAAGACCAAGAATTCGAAGAGCTCTTTGACTTTATCACGTCCATCGAAGTCTTCGAGATGCGGGAGCATCAGCACTCAAGACGCCGTGAGTCAGCAGAAGCCGAATCCGGGTCTGCTGTGCGCTTCCCCAATTTTCCTGGAGCTGGAATTATCACCGCCCAGCTGAAAGAGTTTTATGAGTAACTGATCCTCATATTTGGACAGCCAGGCCACTCCGGAGCACCTTTGGGCTCCATGGGCATGGGAGGGGCTCCTACTGCATCCATGCAGGTGGGTTTGACCTCGGTGAAAGTTGGGCTCCATGGATCCCTTGCTGGAGCTGGAGTCGAGCCGTCGTTGAGACCTTTCTTGGCGCCAGCTCCAGTGCTGACACCAACAGCACCCTTATCGTTATTGCTGACACGGAGCACATGTGGCGCCGACCGGGTCCATGCCTCCTGAAGCGGAGCCAGTGCCTTATTTACTTGATATGCCTGGAGAGGGAGATGAAAGGGAGGGGTCTATTGTCCCTTATGGTTATTCGTTCCCAGTGGGTTAGACACCTCACCTGACACTGACCTGGTCTCTCCTCTTGCTGTGACTGCAGAGTAGGAAGCCTCTTTCGCAATGGTGGTGCATAGAACAGCAGAGGTTTTGGAACTTCAGTTGCTCACAGTGGTGAATGTCTAAACAGAGGTGCTTCAGCTGGGAGTTTCCCCTCCTGAACCATTTCTCCCGTTCAATGTAGCCCTTACAGATTTCCTACCTGGGGCCTGGTCCAAGCCCTGCAGAGGGGCTCCTGAGCATAGGACGATTGCCTGATGCCATCGCACGCCCCTTGGGATCCCAGTTTCCTCACCCAGCTGCCCACTCAGGAGAGCTTGGTGGTCCATGCTTCCATGCCCAGGATTAACTCCTTCCTCTTCCCTATTACTCCACCTGATATGGAATGCAAAAGTCTTGACACCTTCTACAGGAGAATGTTCTAATGTTCTCTTCTTCCAGCTCAGCACTGCAGTCTGTGAACATTGTTTGCCTTTTGTGCCATTATTCCCATACGATCCAAGACTCAGTTGTGCAAGTGCTGCCTATGGTCTTGGAGGAAGCCAGAGGCATACTCACCTAGGCTATTGCTGACAGGCGAGATGGAGCAAAGTTAAAAATAAGGTCTGGGCTCAACATGACCGACTTGCTGGGCAGAGCGATTTCCTCATCACTGGCCTTGTGGCTTAACGCCTAGCTGAGAACAACTGGTTTTTCAGGGGATGTCCAGCCGTCCCTTATGGGCATGTCCTTCGATGACTTCACCTCTATAGAGAGAAAGTGGATTCAGCGCTGGAGTGCTTTAAGGACAGCAGAGCTACGGCCAGGTCCTTGGACTTGTTTATGGCCCTTCACAAACCCAGTCTGCCTTCCGCCCCTTTCGTGACTATGGAAGGGGTCTCCAACCGCATACATACCCTCCCAGCTACAACAGCCAACAGACTTTCCAGCCTTTTAGTGGCAGAGGGCACGGGTCACACAGACAGCTTGGGACATGCTCCCATTCAGCCTTACCAGCGCCCCGCGGGTGTTCCTGACAGTGATGGTGGTGGTTGGCGCTCATCTGCAGGGGTTAAAGTGTTCCCCTACCACAACGATTGGCTGTTGAAGGCAGGCTCGCCCCAATCAGTCGTCTCCCACCTTCAGACTGCGGCGAACCTCCTGCATTAGCTCAGCTTCATTATCAACGTGCCAAAAGTCACACCTGACTCCCTCTCAGACACTTCTGGTCATCGGACCAGTTCTGGACACGGTGTAGTTTCAGGTCTATCCTACTGTGCGCTGATTCTGATGTTTCAGCCTCTATCCTGGATTTCAGTGGGACTAACTCGGAGGCTGTTGGGCCTCATGGTTACTCATGGCTGTTGGCATATGTGGGCTCTGCAGTGGGACCTGAAGTCCCAGTGGGCACACCATCAGGATAATCTGTCCGACATGGTCTAAATCTCAGAGGGAACCGCAAAATATCTGCAGTGATGGCTAACAAATCGCAATAGGGTCAGTGCAGATCCCTTCCACAACCGGAGCAGACTGTAGATGACAGAAGCACAACTCCTGGGCTGGGGTGGCCATCTGGTAGAGGTGGAGATCAGAGGAATCTGGTCTCTGGCGGACTCCGAGCTCTATATCAACCTGTTGGAACTCCGGTGATTTGCTTGGCACTGAAAGCTCTTCTTCCTTCGATCAAGGAAAGACTGGTGCAGGTGTTAATATACAAAACCATCACCATGTGGTATTGCAACAAACAGGGTGAGGTGGGGTTGCGGAACCTTTGTCAAAGCCTCTGTGTCTCTGGACATGGCTGGAACATCAGTGCATTTCCCTGTGGTTGAACACCTGGTGGGCTCTCTGAACGCCAGAGTGGACAAACTCAGCAGCAGATGCCTAGCGGGTTACAAATGGAGTCTCCACTTGGAGGTGAGGCAAAGTTTCTTTCAATAGTGGGCAGATCATTTGTTAGATCTGTTAGCCACCACCAAGAACGTGCACTGTCAGCACATTTGTGCGCTGGAGTTTATAAGGCGAATCTTGCTCGAGTGGAGCTCCGGGCTCCTGTACGTCTTTCCGCTAATACAACTCCTGCCCACAGTTCTCAAGAAGATGATCAGAAATGACCGAGCCCAAGTCATTCTTGGGCCCTGGATTTGCATGCCCCAGTGAAAAGAAGAATAGAAGGAAACCCACAGCCCCCTGGTACAGCGAGGAGCTGAAATTAATGCAGGCCACATGTAGGCAGGCTGAGAGGAGGTGGCGAAGGTCATACAGAGTCAGACATGAAAGAGCTGAAATTAGTGCAGGCTCTGTATAAAGAGACTACCTCCAGGTTCAAAGCACTTTTTTACACCAATTCTATCCTGCATGCGCCTAACAGCACAATATTATAAGGGATCTCTCCAGCCCAGCTTGTACGGGCAATAAAGTGGTTGCATCGCAAAAACTCTGTGATGAGATTGCCACCCACTTTAATAAAAAGATCACCAAAATTGTTGGAGGTTTTGATCCAGCTAACGCCAGTTGCCAGGATGAATTACCTCAGATACTAGCTGAGGAACCTCGGGTAGAAACATCTTTGGAGTATTTTCAACCTCTTACTGAGGAGCTCTTCAACAGCCTTGCTCAAAGTGTATCCTCTGTTTCTCCCCTAGACCCCCTCCCACATAGGATCTGGAAGGAGTTTAGGCAATAATTATTTCCTTGGATGTGGCAGATCTGCTTTCAGTCATTAGAAGGAGGAGTGGTTCCAGAGGTATGGAAGCAGGCAGTGGTGACACCCCTGCTCAAGAAAACTTCTCTGGACCCAACAAACCCAGCAAACCTCAGGCCTATATCTCTCTTGCCATACCCAATAAAAATTCTGGAAAAGGCTGTCAGCAAATCTTTGTCATGCTATCTTGAGGATAACCATTTGCTGGACATGGATGAGTTTGGTTTTCGTCCAGGACATGGAACGGAAACAGCTTTGGCAACCGTACTGGACAACCTGCGAATGCAAGCCGACAATGGTAATCCATCTGTACTGGTGCTACTGGACATGTCGGCCGCATTCGACACAGTGAGCCATGCAGTACTGGTGGAAAGACTGGAAAAAATAGGTGTGAAAGGACGAGCTCTGAAGAGGCTGCAATCGTATCTATCAGAGAGACAACAGGTTGTAACCATGACACCGTTTGCCTCTTCTAAGTCTCCGGTATGCCATGGGGTGCCGCAGGGCTCTGCTGTAAGCCCCATTCTTTTTAACATTTACCTGCGTCCTCTAATCCCTATTATCAAGTCTTTCGGAATTGACCTGGTCAGTTACGCTGACGACACCCAACTGGTGTTCTCCCTGGAAGGGAAGCAAGCGGTGACCATGGACACATTCCAAGAATGTATGCGCCAGACCTCTAGTTGGCTCAGAAAAAACTCTTTGCACTTTAATGGGGGGAAAACAGAGGCGTTATATTGTTCTACTGCTAAAATGTCCCAGCACCTGCCTCTAGAGTTCAAACTCACCCCTGGGGATGACCCATTGGCTCCAGTTAAAACTGTGCATAACTTGGGTGTCCTGGTGGATGACAACCTTCAAATGGAGTCACAGGCTAACAAAACGGTTAGTGTCTGTTTTGCCTTGTTCAGAGCGCTTCGGCAGATTCTTCTTCTGCTGCTGCCCAACGATGCTAGACCTCTTGTAGTGAGGAGTAAAGTTCTGAGCAGACTAGACTATTGCAACTCCCTGAATTTGGGAGCACCACAATTCATTTTGCAGGGGTTGCAGGGAATCTAGTATATAGCAGCAAAGCTGGTGCTAAACAGGCAGCGCAGGTCCTCAACGGCACTGGCCTTGAGGTATCTTTTTAACTTTATTTATGCTTGAAAAACAAAACAATACAGAGATCTCGGCCGTGTGTTCAATAGATATCAGTTGGAGAGATACGTTACAACAATTCCGTTCCCTAGACCATAGATAACACATAAGCAAGGCTCAGGGCAGCAAGGCCCCACCAACCATCGCAGCAATCCCATCCGTCCAAACCCAAACAGGAATACCTTAGAACAAGGACCCTCCATACGCTCCCCCATGCCACCCATACCCTCGACCTTCATATTTGCACTAGCCAATTCATGCGCAACCCACAACTCCAGACCCGAAGTGAGGATGTCCACAGCGCTGCACCCACCCCACGACCTCCCCGAATGTTTAACTCCGCTGCTGTATAGCCTATCCAACCCCCGTGGGTACTATCCCCGAGCTGGAGTGCGATTGAGAGGAGCTCGGCAGGTTTGCGATATATGCTTTATATGGGCCCCAGATGTCTTTGGGCCGTGCCACGGTGGGGAGGAGACTGGAGTAAATCTCGCTGTTCGTGTTGCAGAAAGCCATGGCCGTAAGCCACGTCCTAGCCGTGGGAGCTGTTCTATCACCCCAGCGCCTAGCAATTTACCGCTTGGCTAGCAGCAAGCCCAGAGACGCAAGCCTCCGAACTGTCTTGGGGAAATTTACCGTGTAGCCCAGCAACGCAACCTCAGGAGTGGGAACCAGAGCAAGCCCCAACATCTCCTCTAGGATCTTGTGCACCTGCAATCTCGGACATGTCCAGGTCATGTGTGCAAAGTCAGCATGAGGTGCAGCGCATTTCCAGCATGTGTGAGGCCGCGTGGAATCAATGGAATGGAGTCTATCAGGGGGTCATATAGCTGCGGCGGAGTAACTTATAGTGCAGGAGTTTATGACGACTATTGAGCGATATCGTGTTAGTGACCTTACAGCAAGCGGACCATTGTTCGTCCGTAATAGGCCTACCTAAGTCCGCCTCCCATGCCGCCCGCAACTGGTCATCCGCACAAGGAACCAGTGCAGCACATGTCCTGTACAGTTTAGAAATGATGTGTGCCCCTGTATCCTTGTCAATGAGGATAGTGAGGGGTTCAAAGGAAGCCGGCTCGAGGGGGAATCCCTTAATTTCCGACCTAGCCGCAAAATAAAGCCGGTTAAGGATGAATTTGTCCATGAACGTAGCCTCGCTGAATCGTGCCTCTTCCGATACCGAGAATATGTGCCCCCCGGGGTATAAATCCCCAATCTTGGTAAGGTTAAACTTCGTTAAAGTACGTTGCACAAGTTTCTCCCCAGTTCCCGGTAACCAACCTGGGTTAGGAAGCGGGAGAGAAGAGGAATAAAGGATAGGCTGGTCCAAGTAGCGCGAAAGTCTATTCCAGGCCCAGCTGGTGGTGGATACCGTTTGAATATCCACTGGACTCCTTGGGACACCCTTGGGCAATACCGCCGACAAGCGACCCGGGAGAACAAAGTCCGCCTCCGGACGAAGAAATGGGATCCGTGCGTCGGCCTTGAGGGAGCTTCATTGGCTGCCTATTAAGGAAAGAGTCTGTTTTAAGTCTCTATGTATTGTGTTTAGAGCAGTACATGGCATGGGCCCTGTATCTTTGCAGGAGAAATTCACTTGGTACAAGCCCATGAGACATCTTCGCTCTTCCAGCGCAAATCTGGTAACGACTATCAGATTTAAGAAATCCAAGATGGGAGGCAGAGCATTTGATATTGCGGCTTCACGCCTATGGAATGAGCTACCTCAGAGCATTAGACAAGCTAACTCCCTGCTTTGCTTCAGAAAGAGCCTGAAAACCTGGCTGTTCCCAAGGAACGAGCGTAATGCTTCCCACTGATAATCAGGCCTTGATGATTGTTGATGTAGTCTAAGTTACAGCGCCAGGATACCCGTAGGGTGACAGCTCGCGCTATATAAGTTCGACATACAATACAATACAATTCTTGTGGCTCTGGATTGGGCACAGAGATTCTGGTATCCCGAGCTGTTGAGCATGACTATCGGTCCTCCAGCCAGGCTGCCTCTTAGAGAGGATTTCACGTTGCAGTAACAGGGGAGTGTCCTACACCTGAATCTGCGCACTCTCCGCCTTCATGCATGGAGATTGAGTGGCAACAGTTGGCAGCCTTTGACCTACTTCCTGAAGTCTGTAACGTTATTCTGGCAGTTAGGCGTCCCGCTACCAAGTCGGTATATGCCTGCTGTTGTGACAGGTTTGCGTCCTGGTGTGCTCCTAAATTGGCCCCCTTTCTGCATCCCTTTATATTGTTTGCATTATCCTTGGCCCAGTAGGGCTCTGCTGTGGGCAGAGTTATGGGTTACCTTTCTGCCATCTTGGGCATTTTAGCGGTTGCGGGGCTCACCTTTTTTCTTTAAGTTGCCCTAAAGGTCTGGAACATACGTTTTCCCCCTGCACTGTTCATAATGCCTCAGTGAGACCTCCATTTGGTTCTCACTTTTCTTATATGTACACCATTTGAGGCTCTACACAGTTACCTTCTTAGGCTCTTGACTTTAAGAACTGCCTTCTTCGTGGCCATAATATTGACCAGGAGGATCATTGAATTACAGGCTCCTTTGTGTCACCCTCCTTACATCACTTTCTATGCAGACATGCTGGTTCTCTGGACATGTGCCATCTTCCTTCCAAAGGTTGTGACTCCATTCCATGAAGGCCAGAACATCGCCCTGTCTACTTTCTTTGCTTCACCTTATCCCTCCAAAGAGAGAGAGACTCCACCTTCTTGATAAAAAAAAGCGTTGTCGTTATACCTTGACCACACAAGATAATTCCAGGTGGACAATCAACTCTACCTGAGCTATGAAGGCACAAAAAAGATGGAAGACATTACAGAATAGAACCGTTATGCGATGGACTATCCTATGCATTGCCCAATAAGCAGCCCCCGAGGGCTTGCTGCCTAACTTCTCTAGAACCAAAGGTGCAACTACTGCGTTGGCGCGCAGCGTCCTCAGACATCTGCTAGGAAGCAACGTGGGCCTCACTGCACACTTTCACCAAGCACTACTGCCTAAACAGTCAAGTCTGTTGTGATGGGCACTTTGGCTTTTCGGTCCTGCAGGACTTTCAAATCTTATTGGTGTTGCAGTCCCACCTCCGGGAAGGTATTGCTTGGGTTTCTATTCTAAGGTAAGGAATCTGCAGCTATCTGCGGTCGACAATCAACTCTTTTAGGAAGCTGGCTCTCTATTTACAATGAGGTATAGTGTGCACAGAGTCCAGTGGAACCCCAAAAGTAGGCAGAGGTAAAAGTAGATGGCACCTTACACTCTATTTGTGGCAGTGTGGGCACGCAGTAAGGCTTGATCAGAGGGTAGTTTCAAGCATTTGTTGTACACCCTCAATCAGCAAATGATGTCACACACTCAAAGACTGAACTCAGACCAATTTTGTTTGTATAAAAATATTAAGTTATTTTATTTCTAGAACCAAGCCAAGCCTGGCACAAGTAAGCGAAATAAAAGTGTTGCAAAATATTATGCAGTGTTTACAAGTGAATGCAAGTTCAAATGCAGTTGTTTGAAATACAGGTAAGTCAAGGTGTTGAAATTACTGTACAGATTACGTTTTTGTTATTTTTTAGATTACTTTTTAAGTTACTTTTTCTACTCAGTGTGATATGCCTAGATATCACACTGGTACATTTCCTAGAGAAAAGGTAAGTAAAATCAATTTTGCACAATTGTAATTTTTCAGGTTTCCATACAAATCAACACCACACTTTGAACATTATTCAGAGAAAAACAGACAATGGATTCCTATGGAGAGAAATTAAGTTATTGGTTACCAGGTAAGTACTCGGTCTTTGGCGTTGAGTTTCTGGGGTTAGAACATTGGTTCCCCCAGGGTCAAGGATGCACTCTTGTTACACCCTCAGCAGCACCAGGGCGGCCGGGTGCAGAGTGCCGAGGCCCAATGTTATCCAATGGGGGATAGGGGGCCTCCGGTTGGTAACTGCTTACGAACAGGCCACAAGGTTTTGGGAGCAAAGCTCCTGGGGTTTAGCTCAGGGAAAAGGGGGATCCAAGTTAGCACCCAAAGTACATCTGCAGCAGCACAGGGGCGACTGGGTGCAGGGTGCTGTTTTGGCATCGGGTGCCCTGTTGATTTCAACGGGGATCCTCCGGTTTTAACAAAGACTACAAGCTCGGGGATGAAGATCTTCTGGAGGTTACCACTGGTTGGAGTGGTAAGTTGGGATGCTTGGGGAGGTTGGGACACAGTTTTTTGTTCAACCCAAGGCCGTGGGGCTTTGGGTGCAGGGTAGTCTTTAGACCTCAGGTTTCTCTTACCAGCTCCGTCCCGGTTGGGGGGGGGTCTCCAGAAAGAGGCAGTAGGCTTCGCTGGGAGATTCAAGGCAGGTCAGAGATGACCAGATCTTGGGTCAGGATCACCGGGGAGACCTCCTCATGGTGTTGGGCCACTCGAACTCTTGCCGTGGGCGACGGGTGCAGAGTGGTGCAGACTCGCGGATTTGGCTGGAGCCAGAGTCTGTGGGTGAACAAATCCTGTATTCACAGGAGACAAAGTCTTTTCTGTGGAAGGCAGGGCAACTCCTCGGGGTTCTTGAGGTTGCTGGCTGCAGGGTACATTGGAATTTCGCTTCTGCAGGTTCGAGGTGGTAGGGCTGTAGCAAAGTCAGTGGGCGGCGTCCTCTTCTTAGCTTCGGCACGGCTGGTCGGTCCTTCTCCTTTTCTTCTTGGCCGTTTCTTGTTTCTCAGCGCAGGAATGACACTAAAATCAGGTGGCTTCCTGATGGGCAGCCTTAGTTAATGAAATTGGTGGTTGTTACACAAGCAGTGAACCCATCAACTGAGGGCCTCTCCTGCATCCAAGACTCCCGCAGAATCAAATTTGAATTTTTTTTAAAGATCTTTTTATACAAATTTGAATTAAGCAGAGTCTTATATCCATGATCATTCTATATAAGAATCTTTAAGGTTGCGGGATGTTGTTCTTTCAAGGATGTTCCCCTATCCAACATGATGCTCTGGAGATGCTAACAGGCTGCAAATGAAACCTGGGAGCGATAAGTGACTCGTTATGGCCACTGTCAAATAGGAATTTTTGACTTGAGACTGTTTTATGTCTGTTGAAATGGTCTGTATTTTCATTTCAGTCTTTTTTACCCTTCCATAGAGTACAATTAGATGAATGGGAAACTGCAATTTGCATAGAAGTCAGTTAGGAAATGAGGGGACATCAGACGAATGGCTATGTTCCTCGATTCAAAATCCTCAGGGCCTTGCAGGGCTCAATATCATGAGAAACCACCTCCGCTCTTACTTCGTTAGTGATAGCTGCCATTAGTTTGGATTGAATTTTAACTTTGTCACTGCACACCTCTTTGCCATACTAAACCCCACCAAATTATAATGTAAAGAATTATTTTGTTCAGCAGTGGGGTGACTTTAAAAGCTGCTAAATGTTTTGAATGATTGAAATGGCCATTTGTTTTTCACTTTCTCCTCCCCATCTTCTGAGGTTTGAAATGGAGAATATTAATGCTCTTTTCTGACAAAGAGGGCCTAACATCAACTTATATGTATTGGTCATCATCTTTAACTTTGATATGGTCATACATTGGATTTTCCTTTTGCTTTGCCCACTGTTCTGCCTTTGATGAAACGGAACACCATTCAGACTGGTCAAGTCTTGTGCACTACTGCTACCACCCAAAGATTAATCAAGACGGTTGAAACTTACATTACAAACTTATTTTATAGATTATACTGGGTCAAAGTCCTTGTTAACTAATTGTCAAGGTGAATGAACAGGTTTATTATGAAAGATGGTACTTTACTTTCCTTATTCCCTCGATTGGTGAGATGGAATCTTAACAATGCTCAGTTTGTACCATATCTTTTGTCAAGTTTGTACACAAACACTGGAAAATGAGAAACATAAATGTCTCCAAGCTCAGTCAGGGTGTTAATTTAGCATCCACATTACAGGGGGCGGGGAGCACTTTAGATGTAAATTTGGAAACTTTGTTTGATCTTCAGTTGAGCTCTTTTCTTATACTCTCATGCAATGCTAGTTGTTTGGCTTGCTGGGTATTAGTAACTACTCATGCCTTCAACATCCCCTAAACGTAGTTTGCATAAAGGATAACATGTTTAACATAGATAATTCAGGGTCTCCCTCTTGAGAGCCAAGAAAAAAAGAGTCTAGAATGAGTAGAAAAAGCCTGAAAAGTCAGAGTCCTCAATCTCATGAGGTAATTGTACTGTGGAAAATGTCCGGCTTTAATGCTGCTTCAGAATGAAGCTAGCATTAGTTCCAAAGCACAGGGATGAAGAGAGCTGAGTAGCTCTCTTTCCCAGATTACCAACGCTATCAGCATATTCATAAATAAAGTCACTTGATTGATTCAAAGCAGTTGAACTTGGCAAGGATTCATGGACTTGCTAACAAGATTTGGAAAATTTGAAAGGTTGGCTAGATGATGGCGAAGCTGTACTCACCATTACTATACAGGATGACAGATCTGAAAGGGCTGAGAGAGCTTGCTGCCCTTAGGTCAGATTTCTAACCTGCATTCATAAGTTTCAGATCTTTGGGACTGACTTTTTTCCTTCAACAGGTGCACGAAGGACAGATGGGAGACGCGTGGAAAGAATGCATTAGCCCCAACTCCATCCCAGACTCCACTCCCTGCCTTTCCACCCCCAAGCATTGTGCCAGGACCTTTCTCAGACTGAAAATCGAATGTAATGTTTTTAGCGTTTGGTAGACATTGGAGAAAAGTACAGCGGCTAGTTTAAAAAAAACATTTGGGCTGTTTATATTATCAGGTTTCAAAAGGAGCAGGCTCCTTGCCCTCTTCCAGCAAACAAGTTGATGCCCAATTGATAAGTTGGCTAACAGTTAGCCAAAATGGCCTGATAACACCTTGGAATTGCAATCCTGATGGTCCTCTTGACTTTTGAGATTTGAGTTGGGGAATAAAGTTGGTAAGAGCAAATGTATAGGTAAGGGTGTGATAGGTTCTCCATACACTGTTTATACCTTCTTTACCAATATTTCCTTTTCTTGCTAGAATGTTTGTGAACGTTCCAACCTTCTAGATTTTGTTTTGTTAATGAGGTACTGATGGTTATTGCTCTCATAGTGCTTTTATTAACATGTGATCATGATATTGAGAATGCAGTGTCTTGACAAATTATACAATGTTTTTAATATCTGTTTCAAACAGAGAAAGTTTGATGTTGCTCGTGCCCTTGAATGGGTGAAAAGCACAGGTGATACCAAAGTTATCCAGAAGTTTGAAACGTTTGGTGCTCATGTCTGGCCATCTTTGGAAATTTTCTTCTTTGTATGTAAGTATTAATTTTCAAAGTTTTCAAGTTCTAATTTTAAATGCTGCTTTCTACTCGTATCCTTTTAGCAAGATATTCTCAGAAGTATGTTAAACTATAATAAGTACACAGGATAAATTCCATTGAGTACAGCTCCAACATCAGAACTTATGAATAAGGCAGAATGTCACTTGGCCCTATGAACCAAATATATCAAGTAGTTTGGTGCAATAGCCCCTCCATACTGTCCTCTCCATAAATGTACGTTTGTGCTCTAACCTCTGTTGCCTCATGACCCTGTGCCCCTGCACAGATCTCTCTTGTAATTCTGACACCAAAAGCACAGATAAAGCCTTCAGGTTCCGCGTCGAGATTCCACCTCTATTCGGCTCCAACCTCTCCGGTTCCAAAAAGTAAAACCGGTTCGGTTCTGAAACCTTTGCCACCAAAATCACCTCCTGCTGCACTCCCAAAGCCTATTTGGGAAACCATGCAGGAGAGACTTGATCCGAAACAAAAACGGATCCATATCCATCCAGAGACTGGCTGCATTATTACAAAGACTGTGTCAGTGCCTTCTACCAAGCGGTAAACCTCTTTTCAAGAAGCCATTGATTTGCTACTGCCCACGAAGAAGAAGAAGAAAAAGGACAAGGCTACTAGCCCTCTGCACCCTATTCCTCCCACTTCTCCATCTCACATACCACCACCACCTCCACCACCTGTATCTTCTGTACATCATTCTCCACAGAATCCCTTAAATATTACACCTCCAGGATTTCCACATACAGACCCAAAAGCAGATGGAGGGATGACGACACTTTTGGCGCACCACCACCAGTCCCCAGGAGTTACAGATAGACATATACCCTGCCAAACCCTCACCTCCTGATGATACTACATCATGTTAAGAGCTTATTGCTAGGGAAACCGCATACCATGGGGTTACACTGCATAAGGAATCCATGGATAAAGATTTCTCATTTGAGACATTGTACACCACACCCAGGACGTCTCAATCTCTTCCAATACTTAAAGACATAATGCACCACACAGATTATATTTTTAAGGATGCTGCATAGGCTCACATTATCACCCCTAGGGTGGATAAGAAATATAAGGCTGCACCATCTGACCCAATTTTCTTGCGAGACCAGTTTCTATCGGACTCCCTATTTGTTTCAAATGACTGTAAACGGTGTGTGGTCTGTCCACCTAGGAAGATGGCCGCCTGAAGAACGAGCTCCGCTGTGGGACGGATCCCTGATGGGATTTCCTCACCTACCTGCGTTCGTAGAGCTTCCTTTTCCTGCCCAGCTGTGGTCGGAAGGCATGAAGACCGGTTTGGCCGAGTTTCCTGGTGGCTGACGGTGGCGGTTTTCCGAAGCTGAGCATTGGTGAGGTGACCGTGCGGCTCTGCTCTGCACCGCGCTTCCCGTCCAGCACATCGCCTTAGGCCGCGCCTTCTCTCCCTCACAAGGCAGCGCCTTCTATGTTATCAGGAATAGCGAGCGTCACCTCAGCCTGAACCGCGACTTCTTATGATAATGAAGCCGCGCCTCCTAATAACTCCAGCTTGGTCGTAGGGGAGGCAGCGCTTTTCAATGTGTGAATAGCATTCCTCAGACAGCGCCCTCTTGTCTGACAGAAACATTTTCCTCATTTTATACAGCGAGGGCTCCTCTCTCTGCAGTTTTAAGAGGCTTCTTTTGCTCAATGAGACCGCGCTTCCTGTTACAATTATAGTGACATATTTATCAATTACTGAAGCTGTGCCTTCCGCCTTAATTGCGATTAAGCCTTTTATTGTCACATATTGTTGTCTTTTGTGGGAATTGGCAATGCAACATAACTTATTATTTTCGCTTTACATTTATTACTAAGGAGGGTTTCCTCACAGTCATCAGCATATGCTTAACTTGAACTTGTCTTCTATTTGACTGTAAATCTCTAAAGTATACTCACGCATGCCATTATTTATAAATTTGTAGATTGAGGAGGAGACAAGCAACGCTTAACTCTCTAGCGGAAATATATTTTCATTTCTCTTAAGCATATATGTAACTTCTGAGACATTTCTAGTATATTGTTGATATCTCTCATGAAATCTTCTCTTTGCCTACACACATGCTCTTTATGACAAACTCAGCTTGCGCTGCTAATATACATGACATGTTGCTAACCTCTGCATTTATTGACTAGTCAGTTGCCAGCTGTGATACTATTCTACAATTGCTTCACGTCACGAAACAACATCTCTACGCTACTTTAAAGTTTCTATCAAACGTAACGTACAAATGTTTACTAATAAGCACGGAAGCAAAATTCCTAAACAACCTCTCTTCGCAGAAGTTCTGAAACAATCTAACACTATGCCAACGAAAGGGAATGCGTCATCTTCAACCAATTTGCCTCAAGCTGCGCCCTCTGCTACTGAACAGGCATCAACGGAGACCATGCAAAGTATATTGCATGAAATTTCTGGGGTCAGTTGCCGACTGGAAGGTATGGATGTCACATTCACATCTTTGGCTGAAGAGACTAAGTGAATTAGAGCAGACATCGCAAACTTTCATACCAGAATTGAAGGTCTTGACTCTAAAATACTGGTAATGTAAAATTGCCTTGATTCAGTTCAAAACACAGACCAAGATCTTCTCTTTCTCCACAGCAAAATCATTGACTTAGAGGATCGCAGTAGAAGAGATAACATCCGCTTCTTTGGATTTTTCTGACCATATTGAAGGCCAAAACGCCGGAATATTTATTTGTGGTATCCTTCCAAACCTGACTGGCATCTCCTTCACCCCACCTCTTGAAATTCAGCGGGCTCACAGAATTGGCCCTCCACGTAAAGACCCTCCAGCGTGTCCGACACCGATTATTGCCTGTTTTCTTCGCCATGAGCAAACAAGACAATTACTGACTGCAGCTCGCTGACAAGGCTCCTTTTCGTTAAAGGGTCATATCATTCACATCGCAGCTGATTTTTCTAAGGAGACGAATGAAAGACGGAAGGCATTTCTTTCCATGCGACCTCAATTACGACAGCTAGTCATCAAGTATGGTCTGTTTGAACCTGCGTGCTTCCGTATTACCAGAAATGGAGATACTAAGGACTTTTATGATTCAGAGCATCTACAGAAATTTCTAGATGGTATCAAACCTCAAAACATGGAAACACAATCCTCACAACATGACCAGTCCCAACCATCCTCTTCTTTTTCCTCGCAACTGTCGGAGTACAAGCGATGAACCTTTAGTAACTTTAGGCACCGTGGTGGAGATTTGGAAAGAGCCAGTCACTCCCAAGAAGATAAAAAACTCAGCTTTACAATCTGTTTCTACTTTTACACAAGATCCGCATAGAGACAAATCTAGGTCACCTCTTAAAACTCCTTCAGATGCAGACTGAACAATTTACTGTTATTCAATTGCCAATTTATATGCCTAGATATAGTTAATAGTATATCTTGTATTTATTCTTGGTCTTTATTCATTAATACTAATGCTAGAATTAATTTGTTTGCCTCTCCATGTTATTATATTCACTTATACATTATTAGATGAATTATAGTCAGTATTACTCTTCCGATGCAAACTGATCAACTTCCTGTTATTCAATTGGTTCTTATATGCTTAGATATAGTTATTAGCTAACCTCATACTTATTCTTGTTCTTCATTCATTATTATCAATACTAGAACTCATTTATTTGCCTATGCATGTTATAACATTCAAATATTGTTAAATGCACTATAGTCCGTATTGTTATTTTACTCTATGTTTGTCCAAATTCTATATTTATGCCTGCTTTTCCATCATATTATAGTACATTACGTTACCTTCAATTGTAGTATACTATTTCAATATATATTTCTCTATTTATATCTCTGATATTAACTACTTGTATGTTCCACACCCCTTTAAGCCCTTTTCATTGCCAGTGCCCACATTACGAGTAATTCACATTTCATTATACGCCCATGATATTTGAACCCTTTTCGTCCTGCCATCATATATTGTATTCTCTCCCCCTTTATATTCTTATCATTTTTACTTTAATAAGGTTTTCATTTGTTGCTATCAATATTATAAGCTAAGACATCCTACTATAGGACATGTTCTAATATAGTCATTTTAATATTTGGTTGCTTGATTAATAGTTATTAAATTCTCATTTTGGTTTTACTCACGCTTCTACCATGCTCTATTGTATACATGTATCTTTACCAACATGTCTTCATGGGCTCCCTACCTTAAACTATCACCTGCCCTGCTAATTTCTAATTTCTTCTTTTCTCCAGTGGCGTCCTGTCCCGCGGTGGTGCTCTAGTGCGCCCAGACCCGCGATTCACAGTCTAGGATCCCTAACTTTTTTTTATTTGTACCCTCTTCTCTCATTTAACTCTTATAATCCCCTTATTCCTTCCCTTCCTCTTTCCCTTCTTCTACTCCCCCAAAAAACAACAACATCTTATTGCATTATTTCTGCTTTATTATCTGTCTAACCCTATTTCTTTACTTTTGATTGTTCCTATTTAACCAAATACTTGTGTTTTTCTGCTGAGCCAGGGTACCATTTTCCTTTTCCTTCATCTATTTTTAATTTCTTACTCTCTTCATTTAGCTAAACACATTGAATATCGTTTTATTTTCTATTATCAATACTGGTTCTGTTTTATTATGACAAAAACACACCCCTTATGCACAATCACGTGGAACGTACATGGTCTCACCCATTACATTAAACAGAAGAAAGTACTTTCTTATCTTCAGTCTAAACATGTAGATGTGGCCTTGCTGCAAGAAACACATTTAGACACACTAGAATCTGACAAACTATGCAGGGACTGGGTGGGAAAGGTCATTCATAGTAGTATTCAAAAAGGTGAATCCGCAGAGGCTGGCCCTCTGTGCAAATGTGGAGTTGCAATCCTTATTCGCAAATCACTTCTAATTACCGCCTTAAAAACATGGTCCGACTCGGATGGGCGTTATGTCTTTGCTAAATTGCGAATTGGTGACTCATACATTTGTGTAGGATCTGTTTATGCTCCGGGTACCAAAAAATCATTCTTTCTTCAGTTGTCCCGTCTATTAATAGAGATTAATGCATCACAATATCTGATTGGCGGAGATTGGAATATGACGCAAGATCCCATTCTAGATGAAACAGGTCCATTAGACAGAGGAAATGCTGCAGATAAGGCTTTATTAGGTGACCTAATATCGGATAATGGATTAGTTGACCATTGGCGTCTTAGTCATCCAACAGATACTGAATATACTTTCTTTTCTTCCGCTCACGGTACATTTTCTCGTTTAGATTATTTTTTGGCATCACAAAAAGTTGTTCAGTTGATCAGATTCCTGCATTCTGGAAGTAGCTTTGTCTGACCATTCCCCTGTCGTTTTATCCCTTGAATTGGGACTTTCTAAACCAGGACGTAAACCCTGGCGCATGAGTATACAATGCCATAGAACTCCGAAGAGTAAGTCTCAATTACAATCACATCTCCAAGACTATCTCTCAAATAATTAGGGTTCTGTAACTTCCAGTAGGATTATATGGGCTGCAGCTAAAGCCACTCTTAGGGGTCAATTAATGCGAGATGCAGCACTTATTCATAAACAAAATGTCAGGCGGCAAACTGAGCTTGAACATAATATTCAATCTTATACTCGTTTGTACACACTAACCCCAACATTGCAAAATCGTAAATCACTCGAACAGGCTCGCATGGCTCTGAATAGCCTTTTTACATCCAAAGCGGAATATGATTTGCAGAAAATGAAAGGACGGCATTACGAACAGGGTGAAAAAGCGGGAAGACTATTAGCTGCAGAATTATGCAAGAGATGCTGGCTATCCCGGCCATTCGGACAGCACAAGGTGATCTGCTTACAAAACCTCAAGACATTGTTAACGAGTTAAACAGCTACAATTTGTATTCTACGTCATTGGAAATCATCTTTGCCACCTTCACAGGAAGAGTGGTTAGTAGCTATGATACAAACGGCTTCACACGAAAGAATAATCTATAATCTTCAAGATCAAGCTGACATATTTCTTCAGACGTGGTCACCCTTTCTAAAAACAAAAGTTGTTGATCCTTCTGTCCCTCTTGTTCTTTCTAACATACCCAATCAAGAAGATTAATTCATTGTTACTTACCCTTGTTTATTCTGTTTTATAACATCTTTTACTCTTGTATTCTTCTCCTACTCTTCTATTTTCTTTTCTTTTCTCTCTACTTACTTCTTCTCTTAATTTCTCTCCCTTTCTTCTATGTACCCTGGCTCACCCCCTAATATTAATTCTCCTGTCTTATATTCTTATTCTCTCTTCATATTTTATATTATGACATTCTTTATCCCCAATCTACTTTATCTTAATCTTTACAAGGTAAGTATATTCCTGTGACACTTATTTATATCATTTGCATATTTATTAATTCTTACTCTTTCTGCATTTCCCCCCCTCCCCTTTGTATATTCAATTATTTAAGTATTTATTAGTACTATATTTATTCACATATTTCATTTCTACATGCTTTATTTAAATAACAAATACCATGTAATTATTGCTACTTTTGACTTTTTACAAATGTCATTTATTTACCACCAATCTTATTGCCTACATCATGCATAAAAAAATTGTCAGCGACAGTCTTGCTGACAATATACACTACAACAGCGGTGACACCCGTCACTACTACTAGCTCATCTTTGAATAAGACATTACTTATAACACTGCAACTTTGTTGATGAAGACAACACCGTCAACGGCAGGGAAGATGACCACATCCTCAAAGATAATAAATAACACCATCAACAACATAGTTCATGGGGGGAAAAGAAGAGTTTGGAGACAGAAAAAATTATTTCGGTTTCATTAATGTCGAAGTCTAGTGCTCCCGATAAAGTATCACCACTAACCCCAAGTCACCTAGAAGATGAAAGCTACTCTGATGATGATGGGTCTTTTGGAACATTACCAAGGAGAAATGTTGCATGGGCCTAGAGCCGTAGTCTCTCATTTAGGATCCATGTTAGCAGATTGTTCCAAGAGGTTCTCAGAACCTTTGGAAATGGGGCATATGTATCAAGCCCTTTTTCCGTTCGCAAATGGGCCGATTCTCAGAATCGGCCCGTTTGTGAACGGAAAAAGGGCTTTTGGGATGTATCATCCCAAAAGGCCAGTGCAAAATAGAGAATCTCAAAATTTGCGATTTCCTTTTTTGCGATTGCATTTAAGGAATCGCAAATTGCGATTTCTTTAATGCGATTCAGGAAGCACTCAAGTTGTGCGATTTTGGCTTAAGAAATCGCAAATTACCACCAACTTCAAGTTGGTGGTAATTTGCGATTTCTTTGAAAAATGCAAATTTTTGCATTTTTCAAACAGCCATGTGACAGACATACATGCCCATAGGGCATGTATGTGCGCCACATGTGCACACATACATATTTCAGGGGTGCAACAGGGTGTCCTTTTGGCACCCTTGAAATTACATTCGCAATTTGTGAGTACCTAATGGGTACTCGCAAATTCCGAATGTCTTCCTATTCATTCCTATGGGCATCTAGGCCCATGGGAATGGATTGGAAAGTATTCCTGAATTGCGAATCGCAATTTCCGGTTCGCAATTAAGGAATATTAAGGAATCGCAATTACTGTTGTGATTCCTACATACATTCTGCGAGTCCTTAATAGCGATTCGCAATTAAGGACTCGCAAAACGGGTAATTCATACATATGCCCCAACATTACCTAGATAAGGACCTTGTGTGCACTCAATTCAGGACATCCTTCAGCTCCTCAATCATGGTGACTATGACAACATTAGATCTTAATGATACCTACTTTAATATTCCTATTCACCCAAAGAATTGCAAATTCTTCTGGTCCGAGGTAGCCAGTCACCATTATCAATTCAAAGTTCTCTTTTGAACTAAATTCAACTCCCTGCATTTTTGTTTTTTATAAACAACTTTATTGAAAGTTTTGTGGCAAAAAACATAGCATCAGAGTTCAAAAGAGTAAATTGTATGCGCACAACAATACAGCAAGCCCAGCCTTCAATATTGCAAAACATTACAGGGTCAAATCGACAATCTGTAATAGCCACACCACTTCCCCCATATTCGGTCGTGCTTCTGAGGACAGCCACGAGCCTCCAAAACCTTTCTCCTGGTGCGCGCACCAGTCTATCCCCTTGTACCAGCACCTGAGGGCTGGTGGCGTTTTCTGTGTTTAGGTACAAGCCACGTCTCGTTTAGCGAACAAACAGCCCACCCCTAAAAAGAGTAACTCAGCCCGGGGTCCACTAACCTCTTCCACCAACCCCAACAGCACAATACAGGATGTGAGTGCCAGGGTGTGGCCCAGAACAGAGGAAAGCACCCGACTCATCCCCTCCCAGAAGGGCCTCAACACTGTACAATCCCATGTTACACAGAAGAAATCTGCTGGAACTGCGCAATGCGTGCATACTGCCTGGGCGTCGGGGAATAGGTGTTGTAAACTCTGTGGAGTGAGGTATGTCGCATTCAGGTAATAAAATTGAACCGTCATGAAATTACTAACTGGAGGGGCGCCATACAGGCTTCCCTCCATTCATCTTCATCCAGTTCTCCCACCCAAGCCTCCCGCCTCACTCCAGGACATCAAGGTCATGGATTACGAGCAAGTGATAGATCACGGAGATTGCCCCCTTACCGACACCCAAAGAAAACCTTTACCTCAAACAGATTAAACTCTGCTATGGGAGCGTACAGGAGATTGTGGGCCTTCAGGGCTTGGTCTAATCGGAGGTAACAAAAGAACTGTGAATTGGACAGGGTATATCTGGCTTTTAAGTCCTGAAATGCCACAAGGCTACCTCCTCTGTAGATATCCCCCAAGAAGGAAAGCCCTCCAGGGTCGAGAGCTGACTAAGCCAAGTTCACATCATTTAGGGCAGGGCTGGACTGTGCGTAGCAGGCACCAGGCATCTCGCCGGGGGTCGGTGGGGGGCGTGCATGGAGGGGGGTGCTGGTTTTGTACCCTTGGGGGCCTTTTTGTTACTAGGTGGTGGCTTTGCTCAGTGCTGTAATATCAGCCCCCTGTAACAAAAGCGGGAGCGGTGCTTCTCACTGGCACCCCTCCCCGCTCCCGGGGCAGATCGGGCAGCAATATTCCAGGACTGGTTGCTTCTCCCAGCCCGGCTGTGATATAGGGGTCATCTCAGTGAGGTGCCGATTCCAGCAAATGAACCGAAGAGATGCCCTCCAGCAGATAAGAGACTCCTGCGTACAAGAAGGTAGTGTGACAGGCAAACATGCCTCGTACAAAAGATTGAGCAGACAATCCAGACTCATCGATTGAATCTTAAGTTGGTAAACCGGGTCATTCCACCCACCTGTGAACCAGTCGTTAATAGGTACCAAATGGGCTGCAAGATAGTAAAGGTACATGTCAAATAAGCCTAATCCACCATCAAAGAGGGATCTGTGCAGTGACTAAAAAGCTACCTTGTGCCTTCTAACCATCCACACAAAATTAGTCATCTTGGCAGTCGGAAGTGAAACCCTTTGCAGGGGATGGGGTAGGGATAGTTGCAAAGGGTGTACAAGTAGTGTGGCAGGCATACGCTTCATAAGATTCAACGGAAGAGAGGCCAAGTGGCCCAGGTCGCAGTCCAGCATAAGGGCCAGTTTCTGGAAGTTAAGGGCCCAGGCCAAATCTGGGAGGGGAGACACATGAATCCCTAAATACTTGAAGGAGTTGCACTGGGTGGGAATGTTGGGGCACCAAACCTGCTCCAGGGCATCCCCCCCTCACCTCTACCAGAAGGGACTTTCCTTTGTTAATTTGGAGCCCGGACACTTTGCTGTATAGCTGAAGAAGTGTAAGAAATCGGGCTGGAACACTGTGGATCCTTCAGAAACAGGAGGATATCATGCGCATATAAAGCTATGCGGTCCTCAGTGCTATTTCCCACTGCCAGCCCCAAACCTGGGTGTTGCAGCGTATAAGTCGCGCCAGGGGCTCTATCACCAAAGCAAATAGCAATTGATAAAGCGGTCACCCCTGGCGTGTGCCAGGTTCGATGGAAAACGGGGGAGGTAGAACCCCATTTACAAGGACTTGTGCAGTTGGGGCATGGTAAATAAGACGGATCATGTGACAGAACACCTCTCCCATTCCAGTCGTCTGAATGACTCTATCCAGAAAATCCCATGACACTGTGTCAAAAGCCTTGGTGAAATCAATTAACAAAAGGGCTAGGGTACCATCAAGATCCTGTGCCCGGGATAACGCCATGTGGACCCTCCTGATACAATAATGTGTGCTGCGACCTGGCACAAAACCACATTGATCTGGATGAATCCGGTGTGGTAACGCCTGAGCCAACTATGTAAATCTTAATGTCAATGTTTAAAAAAAAAAAAAAAACATTTTATTTCCTTTAATCCGCTTCATTGCCATTCTTTTACACTGCTTGTACGGTACATTACAATCACATTATGCTGCATGTTTCTTGCATAATACATGTGATCTTATTGTCAACGTTGATGAGGGAAATCGGACGGTAGGTTGAACATTGGTCTCTAGGAAGAACCTCCTTGGGCAGGACTACAATTGTGGAAAAATATAAGTCTGATGGAAAGGACCCCTGCTGCAGTGCAGCTGCATAAAAATTCAAAAGATGGGGACATAGTATGTCACGTAAGCTCTTGGAATATTCTATAGGATACACGTCTGGGCCAGCTGTCTTCCCAATCTGCTGTCCCGTCACAGCGGAATTCACCACCTCCAGCGTGAGGTCCTGGGTCAATTCTCAGGCCAGAGCTCTGGGTATGGATGGGCAGCGATATGCTATCCAAAAGAGGGTTCGTGACCTCTGCTGGCGGTGGGGGATGTCGTGAGTACAACCCCTGGTAAAAATCAGCAAAAGTCTGAGCAATAGGTGGAAGCTCCTCCCGGAGGCATCTCGATGAATCCTGACTCACCAGGACCGTCCTGTCGGAAATACCCCAAGTTGCCAACGAATACAGTAGTTTACCCGATTTATCACTGGATGCATATACCCTCTGCATAGAAGCCATCCAACAGTGTTGGGCTTCCTCAAGGGAGACCCTTTGCAGTTCCGTACGGGCTATCGCCAGGAGACGACTAGTGCTTTCAGTGTCATGACGATGCAAGGTAGCCTCCAGATGCACTATTTGACCTTCAAGGTTGGTCAGCCGTGCCACGCGATGGGCCTCAGACCGACATACATAGCCTTTAAGACGACCTCTCAAAAAAGGCTTCCTGGATACCCAGAACGTCATTGCCAATAAGACTGAGCCTACATTAAGCTTAAAGAACTCCCGGAGTTCTTTAACAAAAGCAGGGCACTCAGAGCTTTGTAAGTGCTAGGCACTGAATCTCTAAGCAGGGCTTAGTGTGATGGGCTGGGTTCCACAAGACAATAGAAGCGGAGCATGATCGGAAATTCTGCGTGGGAGAATGAACCAAGAAGAGATCCTCTGCCAGTAACCACAGCAAGTCAATGTGGGACTCTGCTGCGTGTGCCGCTTAGTGGTAAATGTAGGCATGCAGGGCGGGAGCCAGGAGCGCCATACATCAGAGACCCACTGAATCTGCCCACGAGGACAGACTGACTGATCAGGTGTCCCTGCCAGGGTATGGGGCATTTGAGGCATCCAGATCAGTATCGGGGACTACGTTAAAAACACCTCATACCACCGTCAAACCTTGGGGAAGAGTCAGGAGGAAGGATTGCAGTGATTGCAAGGAGGGCTGCAACAGAGGCGGAGGGACATAACAGGAGACAAAGTTGTAATGCCAAGCGGCCCTCAAAACCCATGTAACATGCTTGTGCGATTCCTCTTGAGCCACGTGTAAAGCAGGAGTGGTAAACCCCATCGTAGCCGAAATGGTCCAAAGAGGCAGCATGTGCCAAACAATTGGGTCTCCTGCAAGAGGACGACCGCTGGCCTGTGTCGCCTGATGTATCGTAATACTGCAGAACGTTTAATCCGGTTCAGCAGGCCGTTCAAATTCCAGGTGAAAACTGTTAGTCTAGAGAGGGGATCATGACATATACAGAGAGCATGATTCAGTTCCTGCCGGAAAGTAGGGTCCAATATGATAGTCTTTGGACCTACAGTGCCATGCCATACATTTGACGGTAATAATGTATGTGCTCGCCTTGGACAACCTGAAAGGGAAAACACAGTTAGTGAAAAACAGTAAGCCACCCCCCCAGCAGCCCCACAGATCATCCCAGGAAGCATCTGTCACCCTTGAATAACTACCCACAACAGTTGAAATCAAAGGGAACGTCCGTGGCTTTCAGGCGCCCATATGAAAGGATCCAGTGACTGACAATGGACATCAAAACAGGTAAATGCAATTACTGAAAAGTACACAGCAAAGGTAACGCTGAGGGGTCAAGGAAGAGCCCATGCCTCTCGTCCCCAGTGAGGGAGAAGTAAAGCCAGCCGGTGCCAGTCCCGGACCCCCACAGTCATCACCTCCACAATAGGAGACCGCAAGGTTAAAGAGATATGCCAAGAGCCTTGTTGAAAGTTAGGAGGAGGAACCCGAAACCGCCCCAGCTGACTGAGGGAAGCTAAACAGTGGACTCAACATCTAGGGCGGCTGTGGACTACAAAGGGCCACAGCCGTGGAGAGAAAGAACTGGCCCCCAGCATAGACAGCCTCCCTCAGCCATCTTCATGTAGAGAAGAAAAAGAGAGAAGCAAGGTCAGAGAGATACAGAAAGTCAGGGAGATGAAGGAAGGCTAGAAGGAAATCTCAGGCCAGCCTCAACCGAGTGACAGATCATAGGAGTATTTGAGAAGGTGCTGTCTGACGTGGGGAGACAGGAGGTGAGACCGTATCCTCTGGGGCCGAGCCAGGGCCCTCTGAGACCCCCAGCTGTTCAACCCCGGAATTCCTGAAGCGGTTGCCCTTAGCCTGTCGACGGAACTGTGCCAGGGTATGCTCCACGGGTTCCTTGGGACAGCACAGATCAGGGGATGGCCGCCTCAGCAGCCGTTCCTCCGTCGCCTACTCCCAGGTCTGTTCTGGAGAGTCAACGAAGAGCGTCTTCCACCGAAAGATAACCTTGAGGCGGGCCAGGAAGAGAAGCGTGCATCGAAGATCGATGGCACAGAGCTTTTGTTTCACCTCAGCAAAGGAGCGTAGATGCTGCTGCACCGCCTTAATGTAATCAGGGAAAATTAGGATTTTGGAGTTGGAGAGTTGCAATTCTGGCTGGGAGCAGGCCTCCTGCAGAATCACGTCCCGGTCTTTGAAATTAAGCAGCCGCAGGATCACTGTCCAAGGGGGAGCTCCAGGTGGGGGCCTCTGCGCAGGGAGCGATGGGCACTGTCTATGACAAAGAAGGTCGACCGTTTGTTCTTAGGGACCCACTGTCTAAACCAGTCCTCCAGTAAGCCTGCGAGACACTGTTGCTCCAGGGGTTCAGTGAGGCCGATGAGCCAAAGTTTTTTGCGCCTCAACCTATTTTCTGCATCTTCCGCCCTACCAGTAAGGGTGGACACTGAGGCGGACATCCTAAACATCTGGCTCTTGAGCAAGGCAATGCCATCTTCCGCGCAGGAAACCTGTACCTCTTGTGCAGGTCCTGGCGCAGCAGGGAGAGATCCAACCGAAGGTTATCCACCTTGGATTCAGCAGCGTCTCTAGAATCCTGTATGGCCTTGAAGATTGTTCCCAGGCCTGTTGCTGACTGCTGCGCCGAGGCGGGCGCTCGGCCCGCCAGGGCCTCATCGTCCTCCTGGTGATCACCCAGTGCGACCGCGTACTCGTCCATTTTGGTTTGGGCCGATGCTGGTGGGGTATTCTTCCCACGTCTCATCCTCCCAGGGCCCCACCGCCCGCAGCGCCGGAATATGGGGAGAGGGTCCCCGGGGTCCTCACCTGGAGGTCACGGTACAGGAGATCACCTCAGCAGGCCACCAAAACGCCACTCAGGCCAGATGACCTCAGACTGCCAGGCCCCCTCGCTTCTGCCCGCTTGCGGCGATGGCCATCTTTCCCATGATGCAGGCCAACCAGGTCCCACGGCCTAGCTACTGCCTGGCCTCCAGATCTTCCCCGTCTGGGAGGGGGGAGTAAGCCCAAGCCCGTCCCAGGGCCCGGCACACCTAGCCCCGGCCCGTGCCTGTTCTCGGAGCAGCCACAGGGGGGGAAACACGAATCACTGCGCAGGGCCCGGGAGAGTCAGCAGGTCCCAACAGATTCACTGCCATGGCCCCAGGGCCTTGATCGAGCTGGTCGCCACTGCCTCCACCAATCCAGAGACACTAGGGAGGCAGCACAGGTCCTCTGCCCCCAGGGCCATCCGCAGAGAGGGCTGGGTCCGATACGTTGGTCAGAAGGAGCGAGGCAGGCGGCCCCAACTGAGGTAGAGCAAGGGTGCCGCACCGCCACCGCAGCGGCAGCATGGGTCGGCTGGCCTCCAGGGCACAGAAGACGCAGTAGGAGGCACCCTTCTAAGGGCAGAGTAAACCTGGGGTTGCAGTGAGCATAGAGGTAAGTCCCGGGGCCAGCAAGGGATGTCGTCATCAGGCAGGATGGCAGTGGATTTTTGGGCAATGGGACCTTCATGAAAGCTTGACCGCCATCTTTGCCACCTTTGCCACGCCCGAACTTCCTGCGTTGTTACAAAATGTCTTGCCTTGGTAGCTGCATTCAAGACCAAAAGAACAAGTCTTGCCATAAGTAGACCAGTGGTTAATGAAAGCTCCTGCTCACAAGCAGCAAAAAAAAGCAACCAAGGCTTGTCTAAATCTTTTCAACAAAGTGTGTCTTACTATCAACCCACAGAAATCTGTCCTGCTGCCACAGAGAAACATAGTGTTCTTGTGTGTAACTCTAGACAATATAGAGGACAGGGCATATCCAACGGAAATAAGGCAAGCTAAGCTAATGCATCTGGCAAACACACTACAGGAAAGAAAGTCTGATTCAGTTCAACTCTTCAGTCCCCTCGGGAATGATGTCATCATGCAATCCTTTAGTCGCATTTTGCTGCCTTTGAATGAGGCACCTTCAGAAGGAATTGGATAAACAATGGTTTCAAACTCAAGTCTCTTTCAACGATATGATGCAGCTTGATTGACTTAAGTTTGGTTCTTTTTGAATGATGTGAATAGGATACTAAAGTTGATGTATTCTAGCCCTTCTAAGCTATGTTTAACATTGGGCTGCTTTCTAATTATACTGTGGGACTCCCACTTCGATGTCTAAGAATTATTCAAGCACTTGAATTTATGAAAAGTGTCAATGCTTGAGATCTAAAGTTACCGGTAAGTAAAATATTTTCCCCACATGCAGTATATATAGGTAAGATAATCTCGGACCACGATCCATTGGATATAGGTTTGCTCTGGTGTGGAGCACCGCGCCTATAGCAACATGATCATCAGCCAAGAACACTAGAAGACGCACCCTTTCGTGAGACCCTGAGAGAATATTTAGTGAACTTTTTATTACTTCCTTTCCCTCTGTCGAACGGGAGGAGTTCAAGGTGGTGATCAGAGGTTGAAGTGTAAAGGCATCTCTAGGGCGTGTCTAATTAAATAACGGGGGCCCTGGCATGGCTGGAGTTTGGGATATTGTTCTTTCACAACCTTCTAGTGGGGAAGAAGCAGAAGGTTTGGGAGGGGATGAGAATGAACGTAGGGAGTTGGGGAAGGAAGTTGGGGATTGTTGTTCTACTTCAGTTTCATGAATTATAATGGTAACTGTAAAATGGGTGGCTAGCCTCCAACTGTTTATAATGTGATCTGTGATTAGCTAGCCTGGCTGATGAAGGGTGATTCCCTGAAACCGGTCCTAGGATGCTTGTTTCCGGTCGAGGGAGGTCCTGGCTTGGCAATTCGGGCTGGACTGTTCCCACAAGGAACAGGGTCAAGACTGATTTGCATATAGCTGGGTCCAAACTGGGGTGGTGTGGTGAGCAAAAGAATGATGGATTTAACCCAGATCATTGTGACTGCGTGTGAATGTCTGCATTGTCCAGCATTCCGTTCATCAATTTTGTCTTTTGCAAAATGTCACCCTAAGTGGGAAGGGTATGACCAGACGTGGGTCCCGTGCTCACTACACCATTGGATTCAAGCTAGCCTGGTTGATGAAGGGTGATGCCCCGAAACCAGTCCCAGGATGCTTGTTTCCGGTCCAGGGAGGACCTGGCTTCGCAGTTCGGGCTGGACTGTTCCCACAAGGAATAGGGTCAAGACTGATTTGCATATAGCTGGGTCCACACTGAGGTGGAGTAGTGAGCAAAAGAATGATGGATTTAACCCAGATCCTTGTGACTGGGGTGAATGTCTGCATTGTCCAGCATTCCGTCCATCATTTGTTTCTTTTGCAACTGTAAGTTTTTTAAGCCTGTGAAAATGAATGAAGTGCAATCCATGATTACTGGTGTCATGAGCATGCAGCCGACTAGAAGGTGAATTAATAATTTAACACTGCCTTCTGATAGGGGGGCGTGGCCGACTGCGCAGCGGAATGGCCGATTCTTGAGCGCGCTCCGCCAGCCGGGACAAAATCCTGTCAAAATCCTGTCAATGGGGAGGTCCTGATCTGCTGCAGCCCGCTGTGTCCTGAGCTGTAGGGATCGCGGACCCGGCGCTGTCCTCCCGGTGTTTCCTCGTCAAGCAGGAGTTGAGGAAATCGCTGGTCTTTGACTACGCAGGAACCTGCTGGTGCCGACTGGGCGTGGAGACTACGAGAGTCCGGGGTCGCGGCCTGGTTGTGGTCCGGAGCGGGGGAGCTGGAGTCCCGTGACCTGTGCACGCCGATGTGAAGGTGGAGGACTGCTGAAAGTTGCCCTGACCCTGAGGGGAGACGGGAGACCGAGTGGCTGCGCCCTTTGGAGGAGTCGAAGCGTGGGGCCCTTTGAGGTGAGGGCGGCGGCACCCGGGGCTGGGGCGTGGACCAGGCCCGGCCTGAAAGTGCGGGAGGAGCAGTTGCGGAGATTTGCCCTGCTGGGACGGGGACGTTTAGAGACCCGCAGAGAAGTTTTCATTGCCGATTAGCCCCCCCGTGCTGCTGAGGGTGAAATTGCGTGCCAGGGGGTCCCTTGGGCTGGCCGTACGTGCGGTCGTGCTTACTTCCTGGGCCTGAGAGGGGAGGCGGAGAGTCCATGCTGCCGGGGCAGTTACGAGCCAGAGAGAGCGTCGGAGGCGCCTGCGGACCCGGATTGGGGACACAGCTTGGAGCTCCCCGGGAGCTGAGGTGAAAGGAGCGCCCAAGTGCGTCGAGGTGAGGACCTTAGCCGGGCACGCTGTGGATCTGCTGGTCGCTGCTGTTGGCCCTGCCATTGCCGCGTATGTGACGCTGCAGGACTGGGGGAGAGTTGAACGGCCCTAGACGCGGTGCTGTACTGTGGTGGACGTGTGGTCGTGCCGGGGAGGGTCTCGAAGAAGCCCTGGCGGACTCGGTGAAACGAGGTGGGTACTGAGCCAGTCCTGGTCACTGCTACAGGGACATTGTGTAGGTGGTGAGCTGTCGTGCTACGGGGGTCGTGTGCCTGAGTGAGCCCCTGTTGGGGTGTGGTCACGTTGGGTCTCCTGATCGGGCCTATTGCCCTGTGGCAGCCATGGGCAAGCATGACGCCAAACAACCGAAGCTGACCTTTGACAGTAAGCGCGCCTCCCACCATGCCGAGACGTAACACGGCTCGCGGGAAGGGGGATCTCTTGACCAGCAGACGGATGATCAGAGCGGAGACCTGAAATCCCTAATGTTGGAGATGAGATCCAGCCTGCGTAACATAGATTCCAAGCTCGATGCCCTGACCGCGCAGTTGGACTCTGTCAAATCGCAGGTGTCGACCCACGAGACTCGCCTGGATGACCTAGAGGGCAGACAAATGGAGTTCCACGAATTCCAGGTGGAGACGAAGGAGCAGATTCTTCACATGGACACTCTCCTGAGGGTCATCAGAGCTAAAAATGAAGACTTAGAGGCGAGGTCGCGACGCAGTAACCTTCGCATTACGGGAATTCCGGAGACGACGGCCATTTCCACAATGGAATCCTACGTCACAGAGTTGCTGCACGAGCTGTTTGATCCTCACCTCTCCCCGGTCTCCGTGGTGGAGAGAGCCCAAAGGTCGCTGGGCCAGCGGCCTCCGGTGGGTGCTCCGCCCAGACCCATTATAGCGAAACTCCTGAATTATCAAGATCGGGACACAGTCCTCAAGAAGGCGCGGGAGAAGGGCACGATCACACATAAAGGAAATACCATCTCCTTCTACCCGGACTTCACCCCAGCGGTGCAGGCGGCGAGACGCGAATTCCTTCCCGTAAAGCGGATACTGCTACAAGCACAGATTCCATACTCGCTGCTGTACCCGGCAAAGCTGAAGGTGACATCTGAAGGGCAATCCCACTTCTTCACGGATGCGAAATCTGCGCTGAAATTTGCCAAGCAAGCCTGTGGGAGGCAGAAAAAGGGACATCGAGAGGTTGATGTGAGGGCGGACGCCAACCTAAGTGATAACGACTAGCATGACGTGGTCTTGGCCCGTGATCGGGCCGGAGATCGTGCGAGGAGGGGCGCCTTGGGTTCCGCAAAGAGGAGGCGGCCTATCACCCTGAGGGCCTCATAAGTACCATTTCCAGACTCGGAAATGCGTAGTGGGCTGCGCGCGGACAGACTCCTTGAAGTCCTCCCGGCCACCTTGCACGAAGCAAGGAAGTTTGCCAGCTTCGCAGCGCCCCCATGGGAAGGATCCCAATGACTTTGCTGTGGGTTGTATGTTTTGGTTATTTTAGGGGGGGTATCCTGCAACCTATTTGGGGGGTTGGAGTGGGCGGGGGGAGGAGGGTGAGTTCTTGTTATTGTTTATTGCCAGTGTCGATGGTATGCCTTGGGCAAATTGCATTGCAGTGGGTTGCAACATCACACAATGGGCACAGACAATACGCCTGGATCAGTCACACTAGTAGATGGCCCCTGAAGCCCTAAGTTGCCTTACTTGGAATGTACGGGGGCTTAATGATGGCAGAAAGGCGAAACTAGTTCATGCATATCTGACACGTCATAACATAGACATATGCATACTGCAGGAGATGCATTTGAATGTGATACCCTCGCAAAGACTCCGACATACTCGCTGGGGACATGTTTATTCATCGATATAGTCTTCTTATGCAAGAGGGGTGGCTGTGTTAATCAAGAAGGGGCTGGACTGGAGGGAGAGGTGTGTGCAGAGTGACCCGGAGGGGAGATACGTTCTGGTGCAGGGGCTCCTATGTGGTACTTCTATGACCATCGCTGCTGTATATGGCCCCAATGTTGATTCCCCTGAGTTTTTCCACACCATTTGGTCTAAGATTAGGGCAGCTGGAAGCCAGACTGTGATATGGGGAGGTGACTTTAACGCTATCCTGGATGATCAGATGGATAGGAAGGGAACCGCCCGTGCCTTGCACCCGGCGGCCAGTGCTGCGCTGGGGACGATAGTAGCTGATGGGGATCTTGTTGACATCTGGCGTAGCCGCCACCCCCAGCTGAGAGAGGGAACGTGCATTTCCGACCACCATAATTCCTGGTCCCGGCTGGATTATTGGTTGGTATCCCGTGATGTAGCCTCATGGTCTGTGGATGTTGCGCACCTGCCCCGATCCCTTTCCGACCACTCCCCGTGTGTGTTAAGACTGGCGCTTCCTGGTGCGCCGCAGCGTAGTTTTGCCTGGCGCCTCCCACCTCATGCTTTACTGGATAAAGCCTTTAAGGAAGAGATCAGGGCTGACATTATTGAATATTTTGACCTGAACACAGGTTGTGGCCTCACTGTGGGAGGCTTTTAAAGTAGTAATTAGGGGAAAGTGTATAGCCCGACAGGCGGGAGTACTCCAGTCCATCAGGGGGTCGCTTGCCTCGCTGGAGACCGGCATAAAGGCGCTGGAGGACGAATTTTATGCCACGGGAGACCCTAAAGTAACGGGCCTGATCAAAGCTAAATTATTGGATTACTCCGAGGAGGCGCAGCGGGAGGTCAAGTTTCTGGGGAAGTACTCGGAGGCCAGGAGGTATGGGGAGGGTGACAGGCCGGGGCGAACGCTGGCTAACATGACAAGACCCCCCAGAACTGCAACGTATATCCACGAGATTCACACTACATCTGGGGAGGTACTCCAGGGCGGGGACGAGGTCTTGGCGGCTTTTTCGGTCTTCTACACTAATCTATATAGGGCTACGTTGGATGAATGCCCTGAGGCTATGCAGTCATTCCTGGACTCCATTGCACTAGCCTGGTTCAACAACAATCATAGGAAATACATGGATCTCCCGTACACAGTTGCTGATGTTGTGCAGGTCATTAAGAGCCTACCCCTCGATAAGGCCCCCGGTCCGGATGGGTTGACCACGGCCTTTTATAAGGCCTATGCCGATGAGCTGCCGCCAAAGCTGCTGGAAGTCTATGGGGAAGCCCTGGAAACGGGGGAGCTACCTAGTTCCATGAGGGAGGCTACAATAATAACACTACTGAAGCCGGGGAAGTCAGAGTCTCAGCTGGATTCGTACAGGCCGCTTTCGATGATAAATGTAGATGTCAAAATCTACGCGAAATTAATTGCGAATCGACTGCAGCCACTGCTGCCCACGATCGCGCTCCCTGACCAGTCCGGGTTTATCCCGGAGAGGTCGACGTCGAACAACTTACGAACTATTTTTTCAGTATTACATTATTTACTCCCTGAAGAGCGCGCCGCTGTGGTGTTTCTCGATGCCACAAAGGCATTTGATACCTTGGAGTGGCCGTTTCTGTTCACAATCCTGGGTCGTATGGGGTTCAGCCCGCTTTTTATAAATAGTATTCGGCTACTATATGGCTCCCCCAGAGCTCGGATTAGGGTCAACGGGATGCTTTACGGCCCATTCCCCATCTCCCGTGGCACAAGACAGGGATGTCTTCTTTCTCCACTGTTCGCAATAGCAATGGAGCCACTTGCGGTGCGTATACGCCAACATAACACGGCTCGGGGGATAGGCTTTAGCTCCAGATGTCTTCTGATTTCGCTCTATGCAGACGATGTCACTTTATATCTGATAAACCCAAAAGAAAATCTGGACCCTGTTCTGCGGGAATTTATCAGTTTCGGGGGACTGGCTGGGATAACAGTTAACTGGTCCAAGTCGGTGATTTTCCCCTTAACAGACGGCACGCCCAAAGTAGACTCTGAGTATCCGTTGCAATGGGAAGCTGACAGGGTTAAATATTTGGGAATATGGATTAGTAGAGATATGCAGGAAATCTGGAATCTAAATTATGGAAGAGCTATGACATGGCTGGAGGAGAAGGTCAAAATATGGATGAGACTCCCGCTTTCCTTGACTGGTAGGCTAGCCTTAACAAAAATGATCGTACTCCCCAAATTCTTGTATCTGTTTGCAAATATTCCCATTCCCTTAACGTCGCACTTTTTTAACGCTCTCAGGTCACGGCTTGTGGCGCTGACGTGGGCAGATGGTCAGGCAAGAGTCTCTTGGGAGCTGCTTACACTCCCGTTGAGACAAGGAGGAATGGGAGCACCAGACATGAGGTTATATGCGCTCAGCGCTCAGGCTCAGTATCTACATTACTGGGTGCACCCGACGCCATTCCAGCCACACGTGGCGGTGGAACGGGATGTGGTTGCGCCGACCCCGTTGAATGTGGCGATCTGCAAACCAACTGGCCGCCCTCGGGTGGACGTAGACACTGCTGGCGCGCTAGGATGGGCCTGGGGGGAGCTGCGAAGGAGGGCGGAGGTCCCAGTGCTTTATGCCCCATCGTTGTCGATAGCACGGAATCCTCTACTGCTGTGTGTTATGGATGGCATTGATGGGACACTTGTGCAGAAAATGTGCCTCTGCACGTTTGCTGACTTATTCCCTGACAATGTGTTCAGACCCCCCCCCCATCTGCGGAGGGAGACTGCGAGGTGCCCTTCGCTGAGAGATTCCTGTATCATAGGCTTCGGGCGGCGTACAAGGCCCTTAGTGGGGACTTCCCGGCCGCCCCGCCGGTTTTGGCTGCCCTGGGGAGCGTGGTTGGGTCTCCGTCCCCCCGCAGGCTGGTAACGCGGATTTATAAGACTATGCAATATTCGGCACCGGTGATCTGCCCTAAATCATTGCAATCCTGGAATGCTGAGCTGGACGTCCCGCTGACTGAGGATCAGTGGAAGTTTTGCTGTGGGCAGCTAACTAAGTTGTCGCCCAATTACAGGCTCCGATTAATTCACTTCAAGTTTCTGCACAGATTCTATAGAACCCCTATAGGGCTGCACAGGATGGGTTTGCGCGCGGACAGTGCATGCTGGAGATGTGGATTCTCCCCTGCCACGTTTCTGCACATGGCATGGGACTGCCCCAAGATAACGGATTTCTGGACAAGGGTGTTCACCGCAGTTAACCAAATCACCGGGCGATCTGACTTGCCGACTTCCGAGGTGGGGTTGCTAGAGTTTGTCAAAAACACATTGCCGAAAGCACGTAAACTGCATGCTCTGTTGTTATTATTTGCTAAAAGGCAGGTGGCGCTGTGCTGGGGTGGGAGGCGGTTGCCCACGTTTGAGGGCTGGTTGGCTGCGGTGACATATGGTCACACTCAGCACTCTACTTTTTGGGAACTCGTGCCGCCCACTTCCAGGCCGCGAGATGTCTGGGAGCCATTTCTGCATTGGACAAAAAGCCGACAGGATGATAATGGGTAGATCTGTGGGGGCTCCTGATTTGCGATGCCGCTGGGGATGGAGAGGGTAGGAGGCGGGCATGGTTATTTGGGTCCTCGTTTGCCGCTGCAGACGGAGCGCACCTATGCACAGGTGGCGGGGATGGAGTGTGGCAGTGGCTAAGAGTCTGTCGGAAGATATAAGGACGGAGTAGATATGCAGGGAAATTGTACCATGTTGAGCCCTCGAAGAGTAATGTACAGGTAAAGGTTCCATGACACAAAGGAGCATGCGGCTAGCACCCAGTCAAATGTGTGTTTTGAAGATGCATTTCTGTTTTTTTTTTTTTTTTTTTTTTTTTTTTTTTTGAAACCGTTTATTACATTTTAAAAGGTTACAAGTATGGGCCTACAACCATCCGGCCGGCCGCTAGAGTGGCAGAAGCATATGACATACATACAGTAAGAGTCTTTTGGCGGTGTAGATCGGTAAACCAGGAGACATCAATAGCGCAGGCCACATAACTCCAAGCCCACAATACGGTTTCCTTTCTTCAAAACAAAACAACACAAAAAACCACACCCGCAAGGCAACCCGCCATCCAAAGTGACGGCACGTGCTCCTTAAGTGGGGGATCCCAACCAGCAGCCAAACTCTGAAGAGGGGAATGGGAATAGATCAGGGACTGGGGAACCACATGCCCGTGGCTGAGGGAGGGGGTCGGCTAGGGGGACGGAGCTGGTGAGGCGGCCGGCAGCAGTGGCGGCTCACAAATACCCCCGCGATAGGCGTTCCAGGGGCCCCAGATTTTCACCCACGCCCCAGGCTTACCCCTCGCCACATACACTACCTTTTCACGAAACATACACCAATCCATATGTTCTTTCCAGGCCAACACCGCTGGGGGCCTCTGGGATCCCCACAATTGAGCAATGTCACGCTTAGCTATCATATATCCCAGAGTCACCCACCGCGTCTGCGGGACCGAATAGTCATTTGGTTCCCACACATTCAGCAAGCATCTCCTCGCTTCAGGCAACAGCGCAACACGCGTCACCACACGCAGGACCTCATGCACACCACGCCAGAATCGCTCCACCTGTGGGCATTCCCACAGAATATGCATGAAAGTTGCCAAGGCACCACAGCCACGCTTACACAATCCGTCACCAACAGAGCCCATACGTAGAAGCCTTGGCCCCGTCACGTAAACCCGGTGGAGGATCTTAAGCTGGACGAAGCGAAGGCGAGCCGGGATGGCCACCTCCTTCGGAGAGGCCACCGCGGAAATCCAGTCCTCGTCGTCCAGTTCCAGCCCGTCGGCCACCCAGGCCTCGCGGAGACTAGTCAGCAGGCACGATCTGTCGTTGATCAGTTTTTTATATATAAGGGAGATCGTGCTGTCTGGGACATGGCCATCCAGCACTCTGTCCTCCAGGGGGGAAGACTCCGGAATGGACGCGACATCAGTGAAGACGGAGCCCAGCGCGTGGCGGACTTGTAAGTACCGAAAGTACTCACTGCCTTGCAGCTGAAATTCCGTCTGCAGCGTCTCAAAAGTTTTGAATCCACCCCTCGTCCAGAGGTCTCCCACTGTGCTGATTCCGATCGTGTCCCACTTCTCGAAGCCCTTCGATGTCCACAGGGAGCCCAACCTCTCAGACGCATATAGCGGCGTCGCCCGGGTCAAACGGTCCTTCCACCCCATAGCTGCATTAGCCGCGTGCCAGACACGCACCATGACACGCGTCGGTCCCGTCAGACGGGAGTCGGGCGCGCCAGAGTAGAGCGCTCGATTGTAGTCGCCACCGGGCAGGAGCATCTTGTCCATTTCAAATGCCGGGTTCAGGGCGGGCCCGTAAAGGCCATGATTAATCGCAGCTAGCTGGGAGGCCCAGTAATACCGTTTAATGTCCGGGAGGGCAACTCCCCCATCGTACCACGGGAGCGTCAATTTAGCCAGAGCAATACGCGGCCTCCCGTCCCAGAACAGGCGCCGCTGCAGGCTCTCCACCTCACGGAAGTAGCGCGCCGGAACCAAGTCCATAGTGTTCTGAAGCGCATACAGAAAGCGCGGCAAGGACATCATCTTAAACAAGGCCGCTCGGCCCAGCGGCGAAAGCGGAAGACGCCGCCAACGCGCAACGTCCTCCCGCAAGCGCTGGAGGGGGGGTAGCAAGTTCCGCTCGTAGCGGGCCTCCGGGTCTAGAGTAATATATATACCCAGGTACCGGAACCCCTGGGAAGCAATCTGGATCGGGCAGTCCCGTGGTAGGGCCGGAGCCTCCCCGGAAAGCACATACACGCAGGATTTCGCCCAGTTGATGACAAGGCCTGAGTTACGACCGAAGGAGCGCAGAACATCAACCAGGACAATCAGCGAGTTACGCGGGGAGGCGAGATACAAAAGGATATCATCGGCGTAGAGGGACACGCGGTCCTCATGCTCGGGGGTCCAGCGGAGACCACGGATAGAGGGGTGCCACCGCAGCCACTCCGCCAAGGGCTCCAAGGCCAATGCAAACAAGAGCGGTGACAAGGGGCAACCCTGACGCGTGCCCCGCCCCAGCGCGAAGGGGGCCGAGACTCGCCCATTCACCACCACCTGCGCCAATGGGCCCGAGTACAACAATTTGACCGAGCTAATGAATCCCGGTCCAAATCCAAATTTCGCCAGCATCGCCCAGATGTATGGCCATTCAAGCGTGTCAAACGCCATAGTGGCGTCTAAGGACGCCAAGATGGCCGGCTCCCGCACAAACGGGACACGCGCGAGCACCCCGTGCAAGCGCCGCAGATTAAGAGCCGTGTTACGATGGGGGTATAAAGCCAGATTGGTCTTGGTGGACCAAATCGCCCACCACGCCAACCAGCCGGTTGGCCAGTACCTTGGCGAGGATTTTGGGCTCCGCGTTCAAGAGCGAGATAGGCCTATAGGATGTAACCCGCTCACGGGGTCTCCCCTCCTTGTGGATCACCACGATTGTGGCCAGACGCTGGTCCGGCGGGAGGGAACCCTGCGAGTGGGCCGCCAGGAACATCGCGCGCAGGTGGGGCGCCAGTACATCCGGTCGCAGCTTGTAAAGCTCGATGGGGATACCATTGGGGCCCATGGCCTTGCCGGATGCGACCGAGCGGATAGCCAGGGCAATTTCGTCCGAGGTGGGAGGAGCGTCCAGCAAGTCCCTGTCCTCCACCGCAAGGGAGGGCAGCGCGATATCCCGAAGCAGGGCATGGGAATCTTCCTCCGAGCAGGGAGAGACCGGGGAGTACACCTCGCGGAAGTAATCCGCGAAGCAGGAGACAATGGCTTCCGGCTCGGTGACAGGCACACCATCCCTCCCCTCAATCAAAGGAACCACACGACTCGCTCTCTCCCTCTTGTCCAACCACGCAATCAATTTACCAGCCTTATCACCCACATCATACAGTCGCCCCTGTTGCTCTCTACTGAGGCCCCTGGCCGCCTCCGTGACGAGGGCCCTATAGGCCGCCTGCTTGAGGTGCAGAACATGCAACTTGGCGTCTGTGACCCCGCTCCCCAGGTCCCCCTCCAGTTCCACAATTTCGGCCTCCACCCGGGTTACCTCCTCCCGCTCGCGCCTCCGGGCATGGGAGATAAAGGAGAGGGCCTCCCCTCTGAGAACTACCTTAAAAGCCTCCCACAGGGAGATGGCCGAAGGGACAGACCCCACATTCTCATCAAAGTATCGCTGTAAGGATTTGATCAAGTCGGCACGAATAGTGGGGTCACGCAAGTACCAAGCATTGATTGGAGCCACCCTGCCCTCCCCCCTAGGGAAGACATCGAAATGGAACAGCAATGGGGAGTGATCTGAAATGCCCCGCGCCAGATGGCACACCTCTCCCACCCTCCCACATAGGCCGCCGGGACAAGGATGTAATCAAGCCGCGAGAGGCTACCATGGGCACCCGAGTGGAAGGTGTATTGCCGCTGTGCGGGATGCTTTAGTCGCCAGCAATCCACCAGGCCCAGTGTATCTAAAAGGCCGGACAGCCAAGCCTGTGCCCGGGGGAGGTCCCTAGGGGGATGGCGATCCATAGACCCAGAAACTACCGCATTAAAGTCCCCCCCAACCACCAGCAGGCCACCCGGGAGGTCCAGGAGGAGGCGCCCCAAGTCCGCAAATGTAGTAGATTGTAACCCAGGCGGGACGTACACTGATATAAAAACAAACACTCTCCCCTCCATTCTACCCACCAGAACAGTGTAGCGGCCCCTCTCATCATGGCGCACCTCATCAATCTCCAACGGGAGCGAGTTCTTAATCATGATACCCACCCCCCGCGAGCCCGAGGTGAAGCCCGAGTGGGCCACCAATCGATAGCCTCGCCGATTCATGGCATGAAAGGAGTTACCTATAAGGTGTGTCTCCTGCAGGAAGATAACATCTGGTGAGATACGTTTCAGATACTGCAGGACCACACCACGCTTAATCCTGTCCCCCAGGCCGTTAACATTCCATGACAACACAGTCAAATCCCTACCCCCCATCATACGTAGAAGCAATCAGTCGTCCCCCACAGAGCATCTCGAGAGCAACAATACAGTAAAGGGCTTGCCTTGCGGTGCAAACAAACAACACATCCCCCCCACCCCCCCATCCCAACAGAACTCCCCCCTCCCTGCACCCCTGCATGAGCCCAGACAGCCCCCCCAAAGTGCAGTGTGCCTGTCGCCCCATAGATGAAAAACTAACTAGTCCCCCAGAGGAGGAGGGAAGCCCCCAGCAGACCCCACACGACCTCCATAGGAGGGGAACATAAACGATCCGTAAATGGTAAAGGAATGTTGTCCAGAGCCAGGCCTATTCGTAACCCCTCAGTTCTGATCCGGCGGGCCCTCCCCGCCAACCGAACCCCCCCCACCCCCTCGGCCCCGATCTCCAGGCAGAGTGTCCAACCAGTCCCCAGCCGCCTCGGGTCGGTCAAAAAAGTGCGTGCGCCCATCCACCTCCACCCTTAGCTTAGCTGGAAAAAGCATTGAGTACTTAAGGTTCAGGTCCCGTAGGCGACGTTTAACTCCGAGAAAACTCAATCTCTGTTTTTGGACCGCCGGAGTAAAGTCTGGGTAGAAATGCACATCCATGTTATCAAGCTTGACCTGTCCCTGTTGCCTGGAGGTCTGCAGGATAGCGTCTCTGTCCCGAAAATTAAAAATCCGGGCAATAAGAGGCCGCGGCGGGGCACCGGTCTTAGGGCGGCCCCCGGGGACCCGGTGGGCACGTTCCACCGCAAAAAGCTTACTCAGCCCCCGGGGCTGGAGATGGGTAAGGATCAATTCTTCCACAAAAAGATCTGCCGCCTCCGCCTCTCGTCCCTCCGGCACCCCCACAATGCGAACGTTATTCCTCCGGGCCCGACCCTCGGAATCCTCCAGTCGCCGGTCCATCAGGGCGCTCGCCTGGCCAAGCCGGCGCACCTCCTTTTGGAGGGCCACCACGTCCGTCGTGAGGCTCGTTGTGGTGTGGGCCAGGGAATCGACCCGGTCGTTGGTTTTGGACAAGTCAGCCCTCACAAGGCTAACATCCACCAGGACCGAGTCTATCTTTTGCGCTAGGGTGTCGAAGCGCTGGTCCACCGAGGCCTTCATCTCTGCGATGGCGCCCATGACGTCCCGGAGGGTCAGATCCACCGGTTGAGCAGATGCCTCCGTCGGGCCCGCCGGGGATGTGCGCGATGTCTCCGGAGATCCCTTCTGGAGAGTGTAGCGGTCCATACTGTTGGATTGAGGCGCCGGGCCGCGGCGGGTCGTCTTCACCTTCGCCCGGTCGCCATCTTGTTTGGTGGACATGCCTGCTCTCCCACCGTCGTGCCAATCTCCTCGAAAGGGCCGATAAACCAGTTCACGGGTTCCGGGGGGGGGAGGGCGACCACTGGGCCGCAGGACGACTCACGGCCGGCGGGTCAGCCGGGCACCTGGACAAGGCCACACCACCGCACCCCGCTCCGCAACCCTACCTCGCTTGAGGGCAAGGAGAGCGCAAAAGCGAAAGTGAAAGCACGGGGTACGCGAGTCGCCCAGCCCTGCCCGCCGCTGTTGTTCGCTTTGTCCCCGGATCGCCCCACTACTCCAATCCGGGGGGCCAGCGCGGTGAAGGCCGCAACCTTCAATCGGTGCTCCCACCGGTGTCCGGGGTCCGATTCGAAAACGAAAAACGGATGGCGCCTCAGCTCGGGTTCACCGATGCAGTCCCCTCAACAAGGACAGGATCTAGGCAGGATTAATTCAGGAGGTCGTGGTGGTCCTCGGGAGCCTCGCACCTACGCGGCCATCTTGGTTGCGCGCTAGGCTCCTCCCCCCGAAGATGCATTTCTTATCCTATCTGTTTGCCCCACGTTCAAACATAATGTTATGAGGGAGTATACTGACCGACCTGGCTTGTTTCTTTGTTGTTCGTATATTGCAGTGTATGTAATTTAAAATGTCAATTAAAAAAAAAAACCAAAAAAACACTGCCTGCTGATGAAATTTAAACCTTTCCTCCCTAAAATTGGCTAAAGAAAAACAGTCTAAGCCTTAATCTTGTCATACTTAGGCGGACGTTATTCCTTGACCTCACACATGCCTCACTAGTCCCACTGAAAGGAATCGTTTGCACTGCAGCACGTCTTAAAAGCTCGAAGACGTTTGACCACACCACAGTCACCCACTTTGTCTTCCCTTCTAAGCTCAGATCATGTTCAAGATTCAACTGCATCACTTAGATTACAAGAAATGGTGCTGCTGCTTGCCTAGCTGAGAACATACTAGAATCTAAAAACTGCAAAACAGAGCAAAGTGAATGGCAGGTCGTTCCCATATAAGCAGTCAGGATCTGTATCAACATTCCTGTCACCACCAGAACTCCCCATGCCCTCAGAGAGTTAGAAGGATATAAAAACTGTCCTCATCAAAGAACACTACACATTCAAAATATGTTGCTTCTCTGTAAATTAACCTGAATGGTATCCCTGAGCTTCTGCCCAATTTCAGGGCTCCATACAGGCTAGCTGAGTTTGCACTACACAAATACATTCATACTTTACCCAGTGGCACTACTAGGTCCTAGGTGTTTAGGTCCCTGTACTACAACAGTTATCAAACAGCTGGAGAACAACATTTTATACTTTCCTAATTACATCCTTTTAAGATGTGGTTCTGATGACAGCACTGCTTGGTTTACAAAATCATACCATTCAGGTGGAATGAAGAAATCCACAAAATAAAAAAGAATCTGCCAGTCATGGATTTTTTCTGAATTTCAGCCTGTTTTCAGAAAGCATATATTTTTTTATATATTTGAGTGCCTTGTTTCTGTACACTAAATTCTATTTATTGTGTGGTGATTTCTTTCAATAGCATTTTTCTACACACTTGGAAGTTTTACATAGTCCCCAATGTTGAAATGTATTATATTTATAAGTAAATACTCTGAAGCGTAACCTCTCAAACAAATAAAGTAATTCTGCTTGTACTCATCAGATTTTTATTCTTACCTGCAGATCAACAACATATAGAAAGAGTGGCTAAGGAGTTCCCCAGCTTGAAAGATGAACTTGAAAATACAGACTGTACTCTTTGTGTTAAGGTATAACAGCGTCTTATATTCTACTCCTCTTTAACCTGCAGTGGGGCGAGTGTCGCTGCTAAATATGTAAAAATTGGGCTCATTTAGGGTATTACCTCAAAATAATTTAATTTCATACTCTGGAACAAGAATCTAAAAAGCCACATGAGGCAGTTGGCTCCCAGAGTTGCGATATATAAGAAGTTTCCCTGTTTCATCTGCTTAGGAATGTACTTCTTTGCAAGCAGACCTGAAAAATGTAACTTAAAAAGTTTGGAGCGCTCTTATCCAAGTATCTGTGGAGCAGGATGAAGGGAAGCTGTTGCAGGTTTTTTGTTGTTGTTGCTGTCTTCCTTCGTTAAAGAGGCGGGCTTTTAAGGCTGTGAAAAAGGAAATTGTCTTTGCTGTGCATTTTATTCACATCTGACACAAAGCCATATTTTGCAGTTAAGGAACACAGAATTTCACTCGTGGACCTTCTGTGCTGGAATTCATCCAAACTCACAGAGGTCCTATCTCCTGTTAATGATCAGAAAGGGACCTGTACCAAGAGACCCTTAAACCGCTGAATAAGTTGGTGATGTTGGAGGCAAGAAATGGGAGGCCTAAGTTAAGCTTTGCATTACGCTGTAGGAGGTGAAGTTTTGTGAAGTAAGAGAAACAATTGGTATCTTCAGGAACTTCAATGATGATCTAGTCTCTGGGGGAGATTGGCATGGTTCCCAAATATATTGAATGAGTTTGGATGATGGCGTGTTGTTGTCAAGTATCAAAAACAAACAGAGCTCCCTGCCCAAACGAAGTTCCCATGGCAGTCTTCAAGCAAGACTTAGCTTGTTGGTCTACACGGCTTCAAATTCGCTATTCTGGGATATTCTCTAAAAACCTACTCCCTGAAAACTGACGAGGCTCGATACTTCAACGCATTCACAAGAAGGGTCCAAGAAATTAACCACAAAATTACAGAACCATCTCCCTACTATACGGTGAGGCAAAGGCCTTTGCCAGGATATTACTAGAAGAATTGGAAGAATGGGCCGCTAACCAGATCGTTCTCCTAAAATTCCAGTCCGCCTTCAGGAAAGGTTGCGAAACATTTAGCAAATAAGGCACTAAAATAAAACTCCTCTCTATACGCCTGCTTTTTGGATTGTAGTGTGGTATTCGATAAGGTGAACCATAATACTCAGTGGGTGAAATTGCAAGCATGAGTGATCCCCGAGCACCTACTTAAGGCAATCAGACTGCTGCACAAGGACACATGGGTTTGTGTTAAGTTTGACACCTGCTCTGCAATCACAAAAGCAAATTCTGACTAATTGGGTCCTAAAGCAAGGCTATGTCCTGGTCTGGGCAACAAATGATGGACAGAATGCGGAATGAATCAAACATTCAACCCTTGTCAACAGATCTGGGTTAAATCCATCATTGTTTTGCTCACTACACCACCAGCCATATGCAAATCAGTCTTGGTCCTGCTTCTCATGGGAAAAGTCCAGCCGAACTGCCAAGCCAGGTCCTCCCTGGACCTGAATCAAGCATCCTGGGACAGATTTCGGGGTATCGCTATTCATCAGCCAGGCTAGATTTCATTTGTCTCCGTAAGTGGGAAGGGCATGCCCAGACGTGGGTCCCGTGCTCACCATGTCATTGGAGTCAAGCTAGTCTGGCTGATGAGGGTTGATACCCTGAAACCAGTGCCAGGATGCTTGTTTCCGGTCCAGGGAGGAGAGTCAAGCTTGGTTTGCATATTGCTGGGTCTAAACTGGAATGGCATGGCGTTAAAAAAAAAAAAAAAAAACAAACAAAAGAAAACGATGGCTTTAGGCCCAGATCTCTATACTTGGGGTGAATGTTTGACATTGTTTCAGCGTTCAGTCCATCAGTTGTTTTTTTTGCATATGTACTGGCCCCAGCACTTTCCAGCCTCAACATGGCTGACCTAATACCATCTCTTGCCAGCTTGAGGATTTATCCACCAAAATTAAATGATCATCTTGTGGCCCTATCACAGTATTCTGATTATAAAATACTGCTTGATCAAACAGGAATAGGCCTACAAAACCCCTGGAAGGGTCTTAACAGTTACTGTGAGAACAAACTAACATTAAATTAGACGGGGAAAAAAAAGCTGTGCATTGCGGCACCGCAAGACCAAATACTCGTAAATCATAATCAAATTACATCAACAACAGAGGCATAACTATACCTAGGTGTTTGGGTTGATGAAAAAAATGAAAGTTTCACCATCAGCGCAGAGTCTTATCTGCCCGCTGTAACTTTCTGCAAAATCAACTGAGGTACATTTCTAGCCAACTAATCTGCCCGAAAGGTACATACATTCTGGATGTATTTAGAGCAAAAGTGGTCCCCGATTGCTAATATGTATCCCCTATTTGGGCTCATTTGCTTCATAATAGCCTTAGGAGGTTATGCTCTGGAGCAATTGGGGCCTTATTTGCATTGCTGAAAAGCAGGCCCGCCAGTCAGCTAAGACTCCAGTTCGGCTTATTGGACATAACCTCATTAGCTGATCTCTGTTTTATGAATTCTTGTCAGAGGCTGAGATTGGCACCTGAAGAGACTCTAAAAAGCCAGTCTAAAAATTCATTGTAACAATGGGATATGGCACCTTGACAAGATCTTGAATAATTTTCAGTTAAAGGACCTGTGGGAGACCAGATCGGACTATACTCACTTCAAAAGAACAGCCAAAACAGCTGCCAAGAATTTGTTTCAGAAACAACTTAGAGGCCTTCGCAAAATTATCAAAAGCACAGCTCCCACAGTCATCCTTTATATCACTTTCTCCGCAATTATATCTGTCCATTAACCTTAAACACTCGACACGTCTCAAATTCATTAGATGCTGATTTCTACTTCTACCTCTAAAGGCTACTCACTGTTGAATTTTAAAGACCCTTACCCATGCTGTAGAGAGTGTCGCAGCAGATTAGAATCATTAACACAGGTAATATGATTGTCCGTTCTTACTTACACTCAGATGGAAACTTTTATGTCCTTTGTCAATTTACGAGTTAGGTCAACCAAAGCAGCTTTTATCGAATGTTTGCGCAGAGCAGACGTGCAGCTTTTGACTGGAGTTCCAAAGTTTCTGGAACTAGCAATGGCCCTATTTGTGAAAACAATACTCAATCTCAATAGCCAGATTTGTCTTGAGCCCAATAGAACCTTGACAGCATAATCTACCTCCTAAAGGAAGCCAAGTAATCTCCAAGGACCAATTACGGGCTTCCCCTAGACTTTCCACCCCGTCCTTGCATGTGAGTGAGCATGTATCGACGACACCATTTGCTTATGCTTTTCCACCATGAGTTACTGTATTCACAAGAGGATTAGGGGGTAATGAGCAGCAGGCTCTTTTGATATCCTGGAATGCATTTTCCAGCTACCTTAAGCAAAGACATAGGCATGTTCAGCATAACATTTGAGTGTTTCTTGATTTCCAATTTATAATGCCTATATTTTTGGTTCTGTGACATCATCACTTCTCTAAGGTGCTCTACTACAACTCATCCAACTTACAGAGCTCCCTGGGATTTACTGTCATGTTTGTTCCTTAATCGAACTGCTTATGCACAAGCCATTTCTAATTTATGGCCTCAGATTTGGTGCATATAATGAATATGAGCCCAGACTCTGATCACTCACTAAGTGTTTATAGTATCGAAGTGCCAATATTATGCTTTAAGTGAGGTGTTCTTTAAAATGGATTGGCAGAAGTGCCCTATGTACATTTTTATTTATTTAGACTGGTTTGAAAGTAGCCGGATTAGCCTCCCCCATCCCCCCGAACTCCCAATATTTATATTGATTTGCTTGATTAAGCCTTTTAAGTAATGAATCTGTTTTTAGAGTGGGAGCGCAGATTATACTGTGATATTTATTTTATACTCGTATTGTAATGTTTGATGGCATGTGTGGCAGTAGATGTGAGAAGTTGGCCTGATATGTAGTGCTCACTATTCTAGTGATCACTGTGTATCATTCCAAACGACCCTTATTGATGATTGGTTGTAAGTCAACCTTTTAGACCAGCTATCCTAGTAGCGTGGATACGAGCAGTCTTAGGCTAAACTCTAGAGGGCGTGTTAAGCCAGCTGTTTACCATCACATATACCCCTTGAACACCAAGTGAAAGGACACCACACAAGTTGTTATGAAAATAAAAGGATATTTATTTATAACAAGACTACCCTGGCTCTTTATGAGTCAGGGAGCTAAGCACACTACAAAACTCTTAGGAAAATACTTCAGTTGCACAATTTAAACAAATGCCCGAGGGGCACGAGAAACCATCTACACTACCAGTGAAATGCGAATGGTTAGAGTCTGGAGGTACTGATTCCGGAGTGATCCGATCAGTGGGACTAAACGAAAAAGGAACTGGACACTTGTAGAGCGAACCTGCGATGGAGCACCGAGATGCTCGAGTTACCTAGCCCGGAGGCTGCGGCTGCGTGAAGTTCGGCAAGATGTCGGGAGTCCTCGTGTAGTCTCAGGAGCCTGAAAGAAGAAGTTGCTGGCAGGCGACCAGTGACGATGTTCAGAGCGATCCAAGCCTGGATCGGGGATGAAGGAAACCTGAAAGCAGAGGGGACTCAGTTCTCAACCGCTAGCCAGCGATCGTGTGGGTACCAGGAGGGTACCGGCTGAAGTCACCTCGACCAGGTGAGTGGGTGACGTCGGACTCGGCTGTTCCTCGGACCAGGAGGCGCGGCGGCGACCAGGATGGAGGGCGAGCTGTCCCACGAAGGTGTCTGCTGTCGATGAGGCTGGGCCCAGGAAGGGGCAGCGGATCTTGGCAGTGGCAACCCAAGCGGGGGAGTCAAGATGGCGTCGGGAGTGGACCAGGAGGGTCCGGGATACTCCTCTGTTGAAGGGGAGCAAGGGCCAGTCTGGAGCAACCAGACTAGTGATGAAACAAACGTGGTGCGTCGTGAAGAGGGCCACAAGCCGGTCGGCAAGTGGTCGGACAACGCGGTGAACAGCAAGGAGCGGAAGGGCCCCCACGCAGATCTCGGGGATGCTGGGGAGGCAGGCTTCGATGCTGGAGCTGCTCAGGGTTAGGGCTTCTCAAACCCTAGGTGCACTCACTCGAGGGTCCCTCGGTGGGCGTGCTAGATAAGCGTCGTGCAGGTTCTGAAGATAGCCGGTCCCGCAGGTCTCGTCACACCTACGAATCTCAGCTGGGCTGATGAGGTAGGTAAAAGGTCAGAGATGGCAGGGAACTCGGGTTTCGTCGAGCTGGGCAGTCTTGATCCGTAGGAGAGACGTACAGCAAACCGCAAGCGCTTAGATGGTGCCTGCTGGTGCAGGGTGGCTACTCCTTAGCCACAAGGGAGAGTCTTCAGAAATAGTCAAGAGTTCCTTTCGTGGAAAGTGGTTCGTGATTCGGAGTTATCCGATTATCTGATTATCCAATTTGGGAAGGGGACGCGCTCCTACCTTTATTCTAAGAAAAGGGGCTGGCCCGTGACTAGGTTCTACCTATGGGTGGAGCCAGGAGGGGGGTGGTTACACCCCTATCCTTTGTCCGGCTTCGCGCCAGCTCAGGGGCTGGTGTGCCCCCGAAACTGGTTTGAGCCGGGCTATGCACAGTGAGCACCGGGGTGCCACTGGCAATCACCTTCCTTTCAGCCCTGCCTACCTGGGATACACAACCCCTGTCTGGGACGGTGCTAACACCGCCCTCGACAGGAAACCCTTTGTCCAAGCTCCCCTTGCTGGAAGGTCCCCCAGCAGCGGGAGGTCAGACTTGTGTCTGGTGGCAGCATCCATTTTGTGATGCTGAGGCTTGAGTCAACTTTAACCGGGGTTCCAGGTTACTTCCATGTCGTGTCCCTCTAAAAGGGGGGAATGCCAACCCCGTCACCAGGACTGGCGAGGGGTTCGTATTCCCATTCGTATGACACCTTACTCGACATGTGTAGGTGATGTGAGGCCAAAGTTAGCGAATAACCGCAAGGATTATAAGGCATTAAAAGTAGTTGGCCCGCGTCACCATGGAACGGCTATTAGGACTTGGTTCCGCAAGCCGTCGACGGGCTCAGCTCGCGCCAGAGCACCGTCCCACATGATTCCCTGCACTCTGCCTTCAGGATTGATAAGGCCTGCTATAGGAGTGACTGATAGGAATCCATGTGTCCATTTTAGGGTTTTAGGTGTAGGAATACTACACCTACAGCAACGGGTGATTACACCACGTGGCCCCAGCTGTCGTGCAGCCAGTTGTGTCAGATTTGGGCGGCCATTCCAGGGGTGGCATAATACATGCTTCAGCCCCGGGTAGGCCCTGGGTACACCGATGCCCTGGATACCTGTGGTATGCTGAGACAGGGACTGACAAGGCGGCCCAGTTCCAATTAGTGGATGCACCTAATGTACATGTGTGTTAATTTCGAGAGAGAACAGCTAGGCTGTGGGTCTGATTGGCAGGCCCACAGCCGGAGAAAGTCGTAAACCAATGAAGCAAAAGCAAAAAATCTGGGTGATCATAGGATTGCAGACCCTACTCTCCTACATGACCCCCCCCCCCCAAACTTTGGGAGAATAAGCTAACCTTGACCAGGTGAGTCTTCTTGCTCTAAGTGGAAATACCTGGAGAGCCCATCTGCATTGCCATGATCAGTGCCAGGTCTATGCTCCACTGTGAAGTCCATCCCCTGTAGGGAAATGGACCACCTAAGTAGTTTGGGGTTTTCACCCTTCATTTGATTTAGCCACAAGAGGGGCTTATGGTCGGTCTGAATCTTGAAGTGAGTGCCAAACAAGTATGGCCTCAACTTCTTCAGGGCCCAAACCACAGCAAAGGCCTCCCTCTCAATAGCTGACCAATTCTTCTCTCTGGGGGTCAGCCTCCTGCTAATAAAAGCTATGGGCTGGTCATGACCATCAAAATTCAGTTGCGATAGAACAGCTCCCACACCCAGCTCCGAAGCGTCTGTTTGGACAATGAATGGTTTGGAGTAGTCTGGACTCTTTAGGATAGGTGCTGTGCACATGGCCTGCTTTAGGTCATCGAATGCCCTCTGACAGCTTGCTGTCCACTGAACTTTTTTTGGCATCTTTTTACTTGTCAGGTCGTTTAGCGGGGTCACAATGGATCCTTAATTTCTGACAAATTTCCGGTAGTAACCAGTCAGGCCCAAGAAAGCTCGAACCTGAGTCTGGGTGGTTGGAGGAGCCCAGTCCTGGATGGCCTGTATTTTGCTCTCCAATGGTTGAACCTGGCCTCCACCTACAAGGTGGCCCAGGTATACAACCTGTGTCTGCCCTATCTGGCACTTGGTGGCCTTGATAGTGAGGCCTGCCTTCTGCAGGGCCTCTAACACTTTCCTCAGGTGGACCAGGTGATCCTCCCAGGTGGAGCTAAAGACAGCGATATCGTCCAGATACGCCGCACAGAAGTCGTCCAACCCAGTGAGAACTCGATTCACCAGCCTTTGGAAGGTGGCAGGTGCATTTTTCAAACCAAAGGGCATTACCACGAACTGATAATGCCCACCCGGGGTAGAAAATGCTGTTTTGGGCTTGGCCTCCTCAGCTAACCTGATTTGCCAATACCCAGCTGTCAGGTCAAACGTACTTAAGTAGTTGGCCGAGGCCAACCGGTCGATAAGTTCGTCTGCTCTTGGTATCGGGTGGGCGTCAGTCTTAGTGACCGCATTGAGACCTCTGTAGTCCACGCAAAACCTCATCTCTTTCTTACCGCCCTGGGTGTGAGGTTTCGGCACGAGCACTACGGGACTAGCCCAGGGGCTGTCCGAGGGTTCAATGACTCCCAGCTCCAACATTTTCTGCACCTTTGTCTTGATGCAGTCTCTGACATGATCAGGTTGCCGATAGATTTTACTCTTGACGGGCAGACTGTCCCCAGTGTTGACCTCGTGGGTACACCACTTGGTCTGACTGGGTGTCAGAGAGAACATATGTCGAAAGGATTGAAGAACCTGTTTACAATCCTCTTGTTGATGTCCAGAGAGGCTGCCACAAAAGACAACACCATCTACTGATCCATCGTCAGGGTTCTGAGAGAGCAGGTCTGGGAGAGGGTCACTCTCCTCCTCCTGTCCCTCATTTGTGGCCATGAGCAAGCCCATGCCCTCCCTGTCGACATATGCCTTGAGCCTGTTTACATGGAGCACCCTGTGGGGGCTCCGGGGAGTTCCCAGGTCTACCAAGTAGGTGACCTCTCCCTTCTGCTCAATGATCGTGTGGGGCCCAGACCATTTGTCTTTGAGTGCTGCTGGGGCCACTGGCTCCAGCACCCACACCTTCTGTCCAGGCTGGTACACAGTCAGAACAGCCTTTTGGTCGTGCCAAGCTTTCTGTAATTCTTGGCTCGCCTCCAGGTTTTTAGACGCCTTTTCCATGTACTCCGCCATCCGCGAGCGGAGACCGAGCACATAGTCCACAATGTTTGATGCCGGCTTTCTGAGAGGTCTCTCCCATCCTTCCTTTACCAAACAAAGGGGTCCCCTTACAGGATGTCCGAACAGAAGCTCAAAAGGGCTGTAGCCAACCCCCTTCTGCGGGACCTCTCTGTAGGCGAACAAGAGGCAGGGTATCAGGACATCCCATCTCCGCCGAAGCTTTTCAGGTAGTCCGTGAATCATCCCTTTTAGGGTCCTGTTGAATCTCTCAACAAGCCCATTGCATTGTGGGTGATAGGGTGTGGTGAACTTGTAGTTGACACCACATTCCTTCCACATAGCAGTCAGATATCCCGACATGAAGTTTGCACCTCTGTCTGAGACGACCTCCTTAGGGAAGCCCACTCTGGAGAACACTCCAAGTAGGGCCCGTGCCACCACAGGTGCTGTAGTGGTCCTAAGTGGAATAGCTTCAGGATACCTAGTGGCGTGGTCCACCACCACCAGTATAAACTTGTGCCCTGATGCTGTCTGGGGTTCCATTGGTCCGACAATGTCGATCCCCACTCGTTCAAAGGGTACCCCCACCACTGGTAGTGGTATGAGGGGGGCCTTTGTCGTGCCACCTGACTTACCACTGGCTTGGCAAGTGACACAGGAGCGGCAAAACTCCTTCGTATCTTCGGACATGTGGGGCCAGTGAAAGTGTGGAACAATTCTGTCCCAAGTCTTATTCTGGCCTAAGTGACCTGCAAGGGGAATCTCGTGGGCCAAGGTGAGAAGGAAACCTCTCAGAGACAAGGGGATGACCAGCCTCCTGGTCGCACCAGGTTTGGGGTCTCTTGCCTCGGAGTACAGGAGTCCATCGTCCCAGTACACTTTGTGGGTACCTGTGGCGTTCCCTGCAGCCTCAGCAGCGGCCTGCTGTCTGAGGGGTTCAAGTGAGGGGCAGTCTAACTGTGCCTTCCCCAGGTCTTCCCTGGAGGGTCCCCCTGAGCCCAGAAACTCAACCTGACCAGGTTCAAGCTCTTGCGGCTCAGTTTCCCTCAGTTCTTTAAGGTCAGCCTCCTCGGAGACTTGATCCACGACCTGGGGCAAGGGGGAAGGCGAAGCCTTACCCTTACTGCTCCTTTTCTTGGAAGGTGTCTGGTCCGTTCTTCCAGGATCCAGCACCTGTTCAGTGGGGCATCTTTTGGCCTGTGACCTGGTCACAGCAAGGACATGTGCTGGCAAGCCTAACATCTCCATGTGAGTCCTCTGCTCCACTTCTGACCATTGTGACGTTTCCAAATCATTGCCCAACAGACATTCTACGGGGAGGTCTGAACTAACCACAACCTTTTTCGGGCCACTTACCCCTCCCCAGGAGAAATCAACAACTGCCATACTGTGATTGGTAGTGACGTTGCTGGCATTGGTCACTAGGTAACTGGTACCTAGCATGATCTGTCCAGGGTCCACGAAGTTAGGCGTCACCATGGTGACACTGGCACACGTGTCCCTGTAGGCCTGAGCCACTCTTCCATTTATCAAAGGTGTCTGTCTGTATTTGCCCAAAGTATTGGGACTGGCATCAGGGGACATATCCATATCCCCTGTACAGACAAGGACGGCCTGAGTGAGCGTGCCGACTAAGTTGTCACTCCCCTCGGTTCCCAAGGTTAACCCAACTAATGCCTTGGGAGGCGCACTACCACTGCTGACTGTACTAGGGGGTGCAGGTGCCTTAGGGGCTGCAGTGGTAGGAGTTTGCCCTCCTTTCTTGGTGCACTCACTAAACCAGTGAGTCTTACTTTTACAGTATTGGCACCACCTTTTTGACTGGCCTTCTTGAGTCGTCTTCTTCTGTGAAGCCTGACCCCCACCCTCTTTGGTTTGTTGGGGACCTGTCGAAGACTTCTGGTCGTTTTGTTCGTTCTTGTTACCCTTTTGGTCTGCTTTCTTCTGACCACCCTGGTTCTGATTCTGGTTCTGCTTGACCCTTGTTCTGACCCATCTGTCTGCCTTCTTTCCCAATTCTTGGGGAGAGGTCAGATCCGAGTCGACAAGGTGCTGATGCAACAATTGGTTCTGACAGTTGTTTAAAATCTGTTCTCGCATGATAAGATTGTACAATCCTGTGTAATCAGTAACCTTGCTACCCAGCAACCAGCCTTCCAAAGCCTTAGTGGCACAATCGACAAAGTCAGCCCAATCCTGAGACTGAATTTTCTGGGTGTCCCGGAACAGCACCCGGTACTGTTCCGTGGTTAAGCCGAACCCATCTATCAGTGTGTTCTTCAGGACTTGGTAGTTGTTAGCATCCTCAGCTCTTGTAGTGAGGAGCTTGTCCCTTCCTTTACCTTCAAAGGAAAGCCACAGTATAGCTGCCCACTGACTTGGGGGGGACGCACTGGACAGTGCAGGCCCTCTCCAAGGCAGTTATCCACTTGTGGATGTCGTCCCCTTGTTTAAAGGGGGGCACTATTTTACTCAGGTGTCTAGTGTCTATACCCCTGTCTTTCTCTCTATTGAGAATGCTGCCACCAGTGGGATCTAACCCACTTAATTTCTGCTCTCGGGCCAAGGCAAGTCTTTCTTTGGCGAGGGCAAGTTCTTCCCGCTCGATCCTCAGATTGACCTCCCGCATCTTCGCTTCATGCTCCCTCCTCTGAGGGGAAGTCATTCCTCTCTGAGAAGATGCCTGAGAGACATGTGTATGAACCGATCTGCCAGAGCCTCTGGAGAGAGACCTAGCTCGTCCGTTCCCAAGGTTAAGCCTGCTTGAGCGTGGGCCCGGGGCTCCCCCAGTTCCATTCTCATGCCTGCTTAAGTTGGTCCTTGTAAGCCTGCCGACTACCACTGGACCTTTGTCTGCCTCGTCTCCCGATAACTCGTCCTCGTCCTCCTCCTCTGTGTGGAGGTCGAGGTCTGGGTCACCGAGGGTTCCCTCTAAGGGAGGCATGTTCCCATCTGCACTGGGGGGACCTGGGTTAGAGGACCTCCTAGCATCGTACGCCTCTAAGAGACCTATCAGTATTGCGATGGTAGGGTTAGAACCCTGGTTTAGCTTCCTGGAGGCACACAGTTGTCGCATCTCCTTGAAGCTAAGAGTTGCATATCGTGACACGACCTGTGGAGGGTCGCTGACCACTAAGGGAGTCTGCGAAGACTCTCCGTGGATCGACATGCTTTTCTAGTGAGGTGTAAGTGTTGCACCTACCTACACTATGTGTTTACCTACTGATCCCTTGCTAAGAGTTGTAGTCAGGGTGTGCTAAGCCCTGTTACACTACAACAGCCGGTTCAGTAGAACTCGGAGTATTCTAAGTTAAGTTATATGTACCTGGGTACTTATGTGATCTTTCACTGCGATATTCTTAGGATACGTGTGTGGTAAAACAACAGCAAGCTCAAATCCCAACCGCTGCTCACCAATGTGAGAAGTTGGCCTGATATGTAGTGCTCACTATTCTAGTGATCACTGTGTATCATTCCAAACGACCCTTATTGATGATTGGTTGTAAGTCAACCTTTTAGACCAGCTATCCTAGTAGCGTGGATACGAGCAGTCTTAGGCTAAACTCTAGAGGGCGTGTTAAGCCAGCTGTTTACCATCACATATACCCCTTGAACACCAAGTGAAAGGACACCACACAAGTTGTTATGAAAATAAAAGGATATTTATTTATAACAAGACTACCCTGGCTCTTTATGAGTCAGGGAGCTAAGCACACTACAAAACTCTTAGGAAAATACTTCAGTTGCACAATTTAAACAAATGCCCGAGGGGCACGAGAAACCATCTACACTACCAGTGAAATGCGAATGGTTAGAGTCTGGAGGTACTGATTCCGGAGTGATCCGATCAGTGGGACTAAACGAAAAAGGAACTGGACACTTGTAGAGCGAACCTGCGATGGAGCACCGAGATGCTCGAGTTACCTAGCCCGGAGGCTGCGGCTGCGTGAAGTTCGGCAAGATGTCGGGAGTCCTCGTGTAGTCTCAGGAGCCTGAAAGAAGAAGTTGCTGGCAGGCGACCAGTGACGATGTTCAGAGCGATCCAAGCCTGGATCGGTGATGAAGGAAACCTGAAAGCAGAGGGGACTCAGTTCTCAACCGCTAGCCAGCGATCGTGTGGGTACCAGGAGGGTACCGGCTGAAGTCACCTCGACCAGGTGAGTGGGTGACGTCGGACTCGGCTGTTCCTCGGACCAGGAGGCGCGGCGGCGACCAGGATGGAGGGCGAGCTGTCCCACGAAGGTGTCTGCTGTCGATGAGGCTGGGCCCAGGAAGGGGCAGCGGATCTTGGCAGTGGCAACCCAAGCGGGGGAGTCAAGATGGCGTCGGGAGTGGACCAGGAGGGTCCGGGATACTCCTCTGTTGAAGGGGAGCAAGGGCCAGTCTGGAGCAACCAGACTAGTGATGAAACAAACGTGGTGCGTCGTGAAGAGGGCCACAAGCCGGTCGGCAAGTGGTCGGACAACGCGGTGAACAGCAAGGAGCGGAAGGGCCCCCACGCAGATCTCGGGGATGCTGGGGAGGCAGGCTTCGATGCTGGAGCTGCTCAGGGTTAGGGCTTCTCAAACCCTAGGTGCACTCACTCGAGGGTCCCTCGGTGGGCGTGCTAGATAAGCGTCGTGCAGGTTCTGAAGATAGCCGGTCCCGCAGGTCTCGTCACACCTACGAATCTCAGCTGGGCTGATGAGGTAGGTAAAAGGTCAGAGATGGCAGGGAACTCGGGTTTCGTCGAGCTGGGCAGTCTTGATCCGTAGGAGAGACGTACAGCAAACCGCAAGCGCTTAGATGGTGCCTGCTGGTGCAGGGTGGCTACTCCTTAGCCACAAGGGAGAGTCTTCAGAAATAGTCAAGAGTTCCTTTCGTGGAAAGTGGTTCGTGATTCGGAGTTATCCGATTATCTGATTATCCAATTTGGGAAGGGGACGCGCTCCTACCTTTATTCTAAGAAAAGGGGCTGGCCCGTGACTAGGTTCTACCTATGGGTGGAGCCAGGAGGGGGGTGGTTACACCCCTATCCTTTGTCCGGCTTCGCGCCAGCTCAGGGGCTGGTGTGCCCCCGAAACTGGTTTGAGCCGGGCTATGCACAGTGAGCACCGGGGTGCCACTGGCAATCACCTTCCTTTCAGCCCTGCCTACCTGGGATACACAACCCCTGTCTGGGACGGTGCTAACACCGCCCTCGACAGGAAACCCTTTGTCCAAGCTCCCCTTGCTGGAAGGTCCCCCAGCAGCGGGAGGTCAGACTTGTGTCTGGTGGCAGCATCCATTTTGTGATGCTGAGGCTTGAGTCAACTTTAACCGGGGTTCCAGGTTACTTCCATGTCGTGTCCCTCTAAAAGGGGGGAATGCCAACCCCGTCACCAGGACTGGCGAGGGGTTCGTATTCCCATTCGTATGACACCTTACTCGACATGTGTAGGTGATGTGAGGCCAAAGTTAGCGAATAACCGCAAGGATTATAAGGCATTAAAAGTAGTTGGCCTGCGTCACCATGGAACGGCTATTAGGACTTGGTTCCGCAAGCCGTCGACGGGCTCAGCTCGCGCCAGAGCACCGTCCCACATGATTCCCTGCACTCTGCCTTCAGGATTGATAAGGCCTGCTATAGGAGTGACTGATAGGAATCCATGTGTCCATTTTAGGGTTTTAGGTGTAGGAATACTACACCTACAGCAACGGGTGATTACACCACGTGGCCCCAGCTGTCGTGCAGCCAGTTGTGTCAGATTTGGGCGGCCATTCCAGGGGTGGCATAATACATGCTTCAGCCCCGGGTAGGCCCTGGGTACACCGATGCCCTGGATACCTGTGGTATGCTGAGACAGGGACTGACAAGGCGGCCCAGTTCCAATTAGTGGATGCACCTAATGTACATGTGTGTTAATTTCGAGAGAGAACAGCTAGGCTGTGGGTCTGATTGGCAGGCCCACAGCCGGAGAAAGTCGTAAACCAATGAAGCAAAAGCAAAAAATCTGGGTGATCATAGGATTGCAGACCCTACTCTCCTACAGTAGATACACATGCTCTGCATACTCTTTCCATCTACTGCTGGGTCCAGATGTGTGCAAGTTGTTTTTCTTCTTAGAAGCCTCTCAAGTCACTAGTTAAAGTTACTCCTCTCTGTGATATTGTGCATGGGCATCAGCTCCATTGTTAGATTATTTTTTTTCCGCCATCTGGGTAGGACGTGTTCTTCAGTGCTCCGGTTCGACACCGCTTTCAGGCTCCCTTCAGTTAGTTGTTCACCTCTTTACCCATCAGTATTGTTTTTGTTAGAGTTACACAATTGCAGTTAAAAAAACAGAAGTAATCCCTCGATTGTCGGCCAAAACAGTATCGAACATACAGAGGAGGAGCTACACAAGTTTTGACAGAAGAGTAAAAGGCCCTTTCCATTTCGGACTCAGCATCTGAACCTGAAATAGAGTTTAACCTACAGGTGCAGAACTCTCCTTCGGGACAACACGCAGGGAGTACCCATGTCTGTTTCGACCAAAATTACGACTCCTAGGCCACCCCTGCCATCAGGCCATGGTGGGCACAGAAAATCTGCTAAGGATTTCCCGCCTTAGCCTCCAGCACCGAAAACCGAGCCAAAACTTTGTGCTTCGAGTCGATCAATCTTGGTGCCGAGCAAACTGTCCACCGCATCAGCCCCAAGCACCCAGTTCACCACCACTTCGGCTCCGATCACTCCGGCACCATTACAGAAAACAAGTTTGGTACTGATACCATCCATTTCAGCACCAGAACCGATCCTCAAGACTATGAAAGAGAAGCTCAATCCAAAGCAGGAGAAACATATTCAGCCTTCTTCTGGTCGGATTTTGGCAGAGGCACTACAATGAACGCCCGTTTCATCGAAATTATAGCTTCTAAGAAACCGAAAAAAGACAGTGCAACCAGTCCTTTACAACCAGCTTTGCCTGCTTCTCCTCCACCTCCATCCTCGCCTCCTCCTACCTCACCACTACCAGCTCCTTCATCACATTCTGTTAGGGACACAGGAGACATTACTCCACAGGGTTCTCCACAGTCTTATAACTGGGGATCAGGGTGTAGGAGATGATGATCAGCAGTAGGAGATGATGATCAGCATCCCACATATCCATGGGGCACCCCCAGGGATAACGACCAAGACCGTTACCCAGCTAAACCCTCACCAACTGATGATGCAACATCCTTCCAGGAACTTATAGCTAAGGCAGCTGTGTATCACCCAGTCCCCTTGCACAAAGACCCCATAGAGGAGGACCTGCTCTTTGAAACACTCTTCTCTACTACTAGGGCATGTCAATATCTCCCCATGCTAAAGTGGGTGCTCCATCACTGTGATGAAATCTTTAAAGTTCCGGTACGGTGACGTATCATTACACCACGTGTAGGCAAAAAATATAAATCTGCACCCCCAGACCCACCTTACATTAAGGGCCAAATTCCCCTAGACTGCACGCAAAAGGGCTAACTCTCAGACATCAACAGATGTCCCTCCACCCGACAAAGAGTCTCAACACATTGATGCTTCGGGAAAAAGGGTGGCCGCATAGGCAGCCATTGACGAATTGCCATTACTGAGGGGTTATTTGCAAGGTACAACAGGGCCCATTGGGACGAGATGTAGGAACTCCTCCAACATCTCCCTGAGGAGTACAAAAAAAGGGGCCCATCAAATTGGCCAGGGGGTAAATTCATTTCAAATAAACATCGGATGTCCCCACGATTCAGCGGACACTGCTGCCAGGGCCATGAATACAAGTATACTGCTACATGGACATGCTTGGCTACGTGTATCTGGTTTTAAGCCAGGGTTACAGCAGACACTCCTTATTGTCCTTTTTGACAAACAACATCTGTTGGATCTTCAAGTGGACCAAACATTAGAAAATAAGGAGGGCACAGAGGTTGCCAAATCAGTGGGGGCGTTTTAGACCTCTACTTCTTGTGGTTTCTTCTGATGCCCCACATACAAACAGGGTAATAAAACAACATCATTAGATGCCTCTGCCTATTCGTATAGGCAACAGCATCACACCTCCCCACCAAGAGAATATTGCAGAGGAAAATATAGAGGGAATAATTCCAAAGGGCGAGCAAGAGGGGACTCCCTTTTCATTCCCCGACCATTTAGTCGGGGGACGACTACAACTTTTCTTCCCCAACTGGAAAATCATAACAGACCAGTGGGCGTTGGATATTATCCATCGTTGTTATTGTCTGGAACTCATCAAAACACTACCAAAAATTGGGTTGATCGAGGGAAGCTTTGGGGAAAAATTAGACTCCTGGGGAATACCCCAACGGTTGCTAAAGGCAATAATCGCACCACATCAAGAGACCTGGGTCCATATCAAGACCAGCCAAACCACTGTAACAGCCAAGGTGCCAACCAATAACGGCCTGAAACAAGGGTGTGTCTTTACCCCTCTTCTCTAGAGCTTCAAGCAGTTCACCGAGCATTGAAAGCATTTCTACTCCATCTTTAAGGCAAAGTTGTCTTGGTCTGAACAGGCAACACAACAGCCATGTTCTATTTACAAAAACAGGTGGGGACGCACACAATTATCATGCCTATCTTAGATGATTTACCTTTGGGCAATACGTCACAAAATTCACCTGTTAGCGGAACATCTCCAAGGGACTGACAACAACTTTAACCTCCTCAGCAGGATGCGGCAACAAGTCCACGAGTGATAAGTCCACCCCAGAGTCCTTCTCCAATATTTCCACAGGTAGGGGTTTCCACAGATAGACCTCTTCGCAACCGCAGACAGCGGAAAAATGCCCAAACTTCGCATCCAGGCTACCACACCTACTATCCAACAGCAATGCTCTGTAGATGAACTGGTCCAGTTTATTTGCCTATGTTTTTCCACCTCTCCTTCTTCCATTTGTGGTTCGGAAGTTCAAGTTCAGGCTCACGTCTCCCACCCTCATTCTGGTAGCTCCCATTTGGGCTCGACAACCATGGTTCACCACGCTACTCAAGCTTTCGGCAGTGCCAGATGAAGCACCCATAACCAAAGGAACTCAACCTTGCGATCTGGCTCCTGAGGTCATAGAGTTCGGTTACCTGAATTTCCCACCAGAATGTATGACCATTCTGAAAGAATCCTGTAAATCCACATTAGGATGTGTTTTGCTGTGAAGTGGAAAATAATTATTTTTTACTGCTGTAGTAAACACATTGACCCTTTTGAAGCAACTTTGCAAAACAATGTCTATCTACTGCATTTGAAAACTTCTAGATTAGCGTACACATCAATACGCTTTCATCTAGCTGCAGTAGCTGCTTACCTGCAAAACATTGATCACTGTTCAAACTGCCAGTTATTAAGGCATTCATGGAAGGCCTTAAAAGAGTAATTCCACACAGGATTCCTTCTGCACCGGTTTGGAATCTCAACATAGTACTCACCAGACTTATGGGTACAGCATTTGAACCATTTCATAATTGCCCTCTCCGTTTCCTATCTTGAAGGTAGACTTTTTTTTTTTTGTAAACATTTAGACATGTCAGTGCACTTCCAGGGGAAGAACCTTTCTTTCAACAAGACAGATTCAAACTAACCCAAAATTCTTTCCAAAGGTAGTTTCTACTTTTTACCTAAATCAGTCAGTTTAATTTACCGAGCTTCTTTCCGCAACCCAACTCTGCTAGAGACATCTAGCTACAGATTCTTTAACTTAGAATATCCCCCAGGTGCCAGCCTGGATCCGGAGATTTTTCAGCAGTACCTCTGCACGCCGGGGACAGTGTCGCGTGGCTCCACCCTGACATCGTCCACGGATATGACGTTATAATATAAGTCTCTCCTGGCGCACTGACGTCAGTTTTCTTCTTTTCTGCGACGTGGATCCAGGAGAAGCGGTTCCTCTGGCCTGTTTTTGGGCCTTACTGACGCCTTTTGTGTCTGGAAACAGTGTGCGATGCCTTCGGGCTTCAAATCGTGTGAGACCTGTATGCGAGAGATGTCGGCGATGTATCTGCAGGCGATCTGTATGTGGTGCTTGGGTGAGCACCAGTCGGAAGCTGAAACCGTAGTTCCTGCGGGAACGTAGGGTGAAATTGTTGTCCGGTCGGATGTCCCATTTGGAGTCTAAATGTCGCCGGCTACCGTCTGGAGCTGGGGCTCCTGTCCGAAGCAGTTCTCGGAGTCGTTCCCGAGGACATTGCTTGCCTTCTTCAGGTAAGCGCAAGAAGAAGTCACGGCGGCCGGTGGCCTCACTTGGTCGTGACGTCTGTGCCCGCTGCTCCCAGTCTTTACCGGACATGGCCCGCAACAGTAGACCCCTTCCTACCCCCTATTTCCTGGTGTTGGGGCAGATGGGACACCGATGGAAGCCTATTACAAGGCATTGCAGCCCATCTTTGGGTTGACCCCTCTCCCCGGCGCGCCTTCGGCCCCAAAGATGTGGTAGGGACTCAGGTTGGGAGCTCGCTGGCGGGTTCGCCCTTGGCATCGATCGAGTGCTCCAACGCTGGTTTCGGAGTCGCTGCGACGTCGGGAGTCAGCCCGGTGGGACTTCCCATTCACAAGTCGGGCTGCAGTCCACCTACAGCATCCGTGCACAGCCCCGTGGGGCTCCCTGTGATGACGTCTGATGCAGCCGCAGAGCAGGGGTCATGTCCCTGAGTCAACGCCATCTCACTCCGCAGTCTCCCATTGCGGTGGATGTCGGGTCAACGGCGGTCATCATAGTCTCCTTCGGTGTTCATCGATGTTGATGCGCCGGTGACTGCATTTCCTCCTCCTTTGCTAATGATGGATGAGGCCCCTGGGGATTCTTCCCCCCTTCCCCCCTCCGCAACCCCCCCCCATGTTTCCTGCGTGTTCATTGGAACATGTTGAGGTGGAGCATCTGCAGACCCATGGGCTCCCTTGGGCTGAAGAGCCTTTGGCTTTTGGTGGACGTGTTAGCCTGCAACATCCCTCAATTATGATCTGCTGTCGCCACCTAGAATGGCCACAGAGGCTAGTGCAGCGTTTGCACGAGTTGTTCGCAAAGCTGCGGGCATTTTACAGTCCCAGCCTCCCTCAGTCTCTCTACCTTCCGATACGTTGTTGGATCTGCTCCATCAGGGAAATGCGGATGTGTAGCCCTTGCTGCCGTTCGGCGTGTCGTTGTACGACATTCTTCTGAGGACCAGGGCGAAGCCTTCGGGGGACCCTTTGAACCGCACACTGTGATCACTCCGCTCCAGATGACCATGTCTGTCTGTCCTTACACTCTAAGGCTCAAGGGCTTGTTGTCCAGGCAGCTTCAGCTTCGCCGCCATCGTCCTCTCCTCCGCTACTCCCGCCTACTAGGGAGTCTCGCTGATTGGAGACATGTGGTGGACAACTGTTTGCGTCCGCGAGCGCGGGCCTTCGGTCCTTGAACACGTCCTGTATGTTTACAGCTCTGATGACGATGGTGCTGATCAACACTGTGACTCTTACCCCTTCGCCAACTCGACACCGGTTATTTATTTGGTGTTTTCTATAGCGCGAACACCACCCTGCGTAGGGTGTCAGAGCGCTTTACATTTGCATTTCCAAAACCAGTTATGTTACCAAGTCATCAGTTGTTGTACAATGATTAGAACTAAACATTAAGCTTAAAATACATATATATTAGCCCATAAAAGGTTAATGTTCGATGAGAGGTAGCAAGAATAGGATTATGAAAGGACCGTTGACGACAGCAAGTCTGTTGAAATTATGGGGGGTATTTACTCATATAGAAACATTTTGCTTCCTTTTTAAATGCAGCGATGGATGGGATTCTTCTAATGTTAGGAGGGAGAGCGTTCCAGATTCTAGGAGCTGCACGGCAGAACGCTCGGTCATAAGTTCTTTTCTTACGAAAACGTGCCGGTTTCAGTAATAGCTCTGCGTGGCTCCTGGAGACCCGGCAACCTCCTGATAGTGTGAGTTTCTGGGCCAGATACCCTGGTGTTTTGTGATGTATCGCTTTGTGAGTGATACATGTCAACTTGAATTGAACTCTTGCTTCATAGGGCAACCAGTTGAGTGCTTTTCAATGAGGGGTGATATGGTCGAATTTTTGGGATCCAGTTATAAGTCTTGTGGCCGCATTAAGACAAGCTTTCAGTGGGGCTGTTGAGATCTTGGGGAGCCTGGCCAGAGTTGTGCATCCTTACTCTATCCTTGATGTGACAAGTGCCTGAACTGCTGTTTTGAAATCTGACTTATTTATGAACGGTTTCAGTTTTCTGAGGTAGCTTAAATAGAACTGGGCATTTTTTGCCATCTTGTGAAAATGTGATAGCATGTTCAAATTGTTGCCGAGAATAATCCCCAAGGATTTGGTAGAGTCCACAATCTTTGGAGTACACTTTAAAGCCGTGTTTAGGTTGGACCATTCTAATATACTCGTTGCGCTTTTCTGGGGCGTGATTAGCAGGAATTCGGTTTTATGTGGGTTAAGCTTGAGGTGGTTGCTGGTTAGCCAATGAATGGTTCTCCTTAGTGCCTGGTTCATGATAGCTATCTCTTCTGTCGATGTGACTTTGATGTACAGCTGAGTCTTTTTTTTTTTTTTTTGCATCTTTTTTTTATTTTGAATCACAATAACAAAACCACAGAGCAGTATTTATAGCACAGGGAAAAATTAACATATGAAAAATTAGAAGAAGAGAAGAGAATAAGGAGAGAAAGAAAGAGCGAAGAATGAATATCGGGACGAAAGTGTCCTATCCCAAAAATTCAAAAAAGAAATAGATACCAATTAGACATAGACATATTGTTTACGGATCACATTTAGAGGTAGTTAAAAAGAAATGAAGCAATTAGTTCCACTGAAGGCTTGACCAAATCCTTCCGAATTTGACCCTTGATGGCGGGCCACAAGCTTTAGCAAGTGCAAGCTCCATTTCAAACACGCCTCTCAACAATACCCAGAAATCAGATCTTAGGGGGCGCCACGTCAATCCAAACCCTGGCAATAGACAAACAGGCAGCGCTAATAATAATTGAAATTAAGAAAATAGGCAGATTGCCTGGGTCTGCTACCACCCCCAGGACTATAGCCTTCTCATTTAATTGGATCTCCTTACCGGCCAGCCTACTCAACACACAAGTAATATCATACCAATATGAAGCTAGTCGGGGACAAGCAACAAGCATATGTCTAAGATCAGCGGCATACTCATTACATTTAGGACAATAAGACTTCCGTGAATCAAGCGAAGTAGTCCATTTTGAGATGAGCAGCGGAGTATAGTAAAGCATGAACATAGTACGATGTTGTTGTAACTTCAGATTAATTGAAGTAACAGCAGAGTTGATTATGGCCATTGAATCAATGATTTCTTCTGCACTGATGTTCATTAAGAACATATGAGTAAGTTTAGCCGCCATCTGCAATCCATCATTTCTATTTGAAGACATAAAACTCTGATATATTTTCCCGATCTGCCCCCGACCCGAAGTCTTAAAAATAGCTTGTAGTAACTCTGTAGTATAGGGGAGGGCAACTAAGCCTTTCCCTTGTAAAAGATAATCCCTAACTTGTAAGTACTTAAAAAAAGAGTTGTGGGATAACCCAAACTCTTCCCTTAAGGAAGAGAATGACCTGAAACCAGATTCATCATATAATTGCCCTAGCAGTGTAATTCCACACTGTTGCCAAGTCTTACATACGGAATCCGAGAATATACCCGGAAACGTAGGATTGTCCCACAGAATAATAAATTCATGTAAGTCTGGTATAGAAAAGTTTCTGCCGATGTCCTGCCAGATATGATAAACATGTCTGACGATCTTAAAACGAACTCTCTTATAGTAGTTCGGATCAGACATGTAATGTAGAAGAAACCCAGTATTTAGACCGTACGTGAGTTGGTACGCAAGCCATGTTTTAGCCACATTAGGTCCTAAAAGCAGACTCTGAATACGATTCAGAAATGCTGACCAAAAGTAAGTCTTAAAGTCGGGGGAGAAAAAAGCCCCCTTGTTCATATGTCAATTTTATATATTTAAGAGCTCTTCTAGATTTTTGAAAGCCCCAGATAAAACTACCAATAGCAGAATCAAGCCGTTTAAAAAAGGACATTGGGACTCGTAGAGGAATGGAGCGAAACAAATAGAGAAATTTAGGCAGAATATTCATTTTAACTACATTACATCTCCCGATGATGGTCAGAGGGAGTCTATGCCACCTACGCATATCAGCAATAGTTTTTTTGAGCAATGGTTCATAATTTAGAGCCATAAAGTCCTCTGTACGACTGCTAATACGAACACCGAGATACATAGCAGAGGTAGTTAAGCCTAGATGAGAGGCTACAAGTGTGGGCACATAATTGAGAATAGTCTGTGTTGTATTTATATTGAGCTTGTAGCCCGAAAAAGAACCAAAAAGTTGTGCCTCAGCTGTTAGTGTAACTATAGACGTCTCGGGCGTGGTAGTAAAAACAGCAATATCATCAGCGTAGGCTGGAACTTTCAATGTCATACCATTAAATAAAACTGGAGATATAGAAACATTCTGAAGAAGATGTCTAATGAATGGCTCAATATAGAGAGAAAATAATAAAGGGGAAAGTGGAAACCCCTGACGTGTACCCCGCTGAATACTAATAGAGCTGGATGTACAGCTGTTAAGTTTAATGACGGCAGACGGGTTATAATAAAGTCGCTGGACCACCGAGACAAAGCTCCGACCGAGGCCTAGAGAAAGCATAGTACTCCAAAGAAAACCCCAAGCAACGCGGTCGAAGGCCTTCTTGGCGTCCAGCATTATCATGCCAATTCGCTGAGCCAGATGACCAGCAACGTCAAAGGCAGAGAAAGCAGTATTTACATGAGCTACCGTATCTCTGCCGAGGACGAAGCCGTGCTGTACATCTGAAACTAATAGAGGTATATACGGGGCAAGATGTGAAGCAAGAAGCTTAGTAAATATTTTCGCGTCTGTATTAATGAGCGAAATCGGTCGATATGACCCTAGATCCTCAGCAGATTTACCCCTTTTAAGAAAAACAACAACGTTGGTTCTATTCCAGGAGGGTGGCACCTCCCCTCCCTGCAATATATTGTTGATTAATTCCAGAAGAACTGGCAACAATAAGTCCCCAAAAATTTTGTAGAATTCAAGAGGGATGGTATCCTCGCCCGCTGCCTTGCCATTGGGCAGAGACTTAATTGCTGCTTTCAATTCAACCAGATCGGCCATACTCTCTAAGCACAGAGTATGAGATACATCCAGCAGGGGTATAGTACTTTCTCTTAAATAGTTCATGGCAGCCTGATGATTATAACTACCAGACTCCTTATACAAATTGGCATAAAAGAGCTTAAATTGCTCAGCGATATCCTCAGACTTTGTGTAAGTTATGCCGTCTACCCCATTAATAGTCTTAATATAAGACTTAGCCTTTTGATCGGCAAGTTGATAGGCTAATACATTCCCCACCCTCTCCCCGTATTCATACCGCATTGATCTAGCCTTCTGAAAGTTGTTCGCAGCCTTATCCTTCAGTCTTCTACAGAGTTTGGCCCGGACTTCAATAATTTGAGCGTATATCCACGGCTCACTAAGATCTCTCGCCATGATTGCCGTGGCATGTTGTTGCTCTAGAGCAATATACTGCCGGTGTTCATTGCAAAGCTGTGCGTCATTAAATCTATTTTGCTGGACAATAAACTGGACAGTAGCCACTCTAACACATGCTTTTAAACAGTCCCACACCATCCCAAGAGAAGAAGTATGACTATTATTAGTGATATAATCCGTTAAAGCCAGATGCATGTGATCAAAAAAGGCCGGGTTATTTAGAAGATGCCGGGGAAATGAAAATTCCCTAATTGAACTTTTGCTGAAGGAATCTAAATAAACGGAAAGCATAATGGGATTGTGGTCCGAGGTTACTTTTGGACAAACAACCATATGTGCGTTAGCCAAAAGTCTATGGTTAATTAAAATCATATCAATCCTAGAGTATTGTTTATGGGGGTAAGAAAAAAAAGTAAACCCTGCATAGGTAGGAGACAGCAGTCTCCAAGCATCATCTAGTTGGTGAATATGTAGTAAATCTCGAATTGCAGCCCTAACCCGAACCATTCTGGCTCTTACAGACGTATTTGTGGTATCAATTTTTTTGTCCAAAATACAATTGAAATCACCCATTACGATAAGGTCGCCAGCCCAATCTAGGAGTTCCGAATTCAAATAAGAAAAAACATCAGCGTCGTCCGAGTTAGGGCCATAAACCATGCATACCGTGACTATCTTTCCAGAAATAGAAAGTTGTGCGATTACCCACCGACCCCGGCTATCAGCAAGCGTACGTATTACAATAAATTTAGAGGCTTTATCTTTCAGTAGAGCAACCCCCCTAATAGAGACCGTCTGAGAAGTACAGACGATCAGATCAAAGCAAAGTTGTTTGAAGAATTTCCTATCTTTATAGGCTAGGTGAGTTTCCGCTAATCCAACAATTTGGGGCTTAAATCCTCTGAGCTCTTCAACAACCAACCGCCTTTTACTAGCCAAATTCAGACCACGAACATTCCAGCTCATACATTTTACTCTAGACATTACCAAAGAATTCTGCAGCACTAAATAATTTCCTCTCCTCGCGTTTCTCGTTGTTAATACAGAACATTTCCTGTGCTATTTCATCAAATCTGTGATTGTTTATCCCTGACCAACCCCCCAACCCGAGAATCCCCACCCTTCCCGCCCAGTATCTTAAGAAAGGAATCACCCCCATTAAGGCTGTCCTGACCCGACAGCAAAAAAGGACGTCGGCACCAGCCCCCCCAGTGACCCCCCACCATGCCCGCACACCTACCCCCACCATACAGTTCATCATTGCCACACAAATACAATTCCCACTTAACAGTAGTGACAATAAATGGCATTTCCCACCCCCTCATGCTAGAAGACGGAAAGGATAAGAGAGATAGGGGAAAAAAGACCATCAGTCAAAATATTATCAAAATCAAGGATTAGGAGTAATTTGCCAGTTAGCAAGCACCTTTTTAGCCTCCTGTTCGCTTGAAAAAAAATATGAGTGACCATCTTTGACCACTTTAAGTCGAGCAGGCTCCTGCAGAAAAACCTGAGAACAGACAGACTTGAATGCATCCATGAGCTGACGAAGCTGCCACCTCTTATCCATGGAGGATTTGCAAAGGTCAGATCTCACGAAAATTGACATAGAGTCGAATTGAACAGGAGCTGTTGGTCTAGCTTTAAAGAAAATGGACTGGCGAAGTAAGGTATTACCCAGAAATATCAAAATGGGCCTAGAGAATCTTGTTTTGGCTTGAGAGTTAGTTGTTAAAAATAACGGAAGACGATGCGCTCTTTGAACCTGTGAGTCCATGTCCCAGTCCCCCAAATCCGGGAAGGCTTTCTGTAATAAACCCACGACAAATGCACGAGTATCGGAGCCTTCCCGCCCTTCCGGTACTCCAAAGATCCTGAGGTTATGTCGCCGCTGTCTGTTCAAGTTCATCGATCTTTAGCTGAATAGAGACCAACTGTGAGTCCTTTGCGGTGATTATCTTAGTAGTTTGAGTATTAGTTTCCTCCACGTCAGCCACCCGTTGCTGCAGCTCAGTTACATCGGCTGTTAGATGATAGACCTTAGTAGTGACCTCGGAGGGTGCCTTCTTTATTTCGATACTGTCAGCCCTTGCCTGCTGATAATAAGCTTGTGCTTCTGCTCTCTGACTATTTAAGACATGCATAATATCAGAAAGAGAGGGCTCCCCCCCCCCCCCATCGTGTCTTCTTTCCGAGTGACTCTGACCAGGAGTGTAAGTTGTCAGACCTTCTAGAGCATCCTGGGAGTCAGAAGGGGATGGAGAGGTAATAAAATCGGGTACTGTGACTGAAGTATTAAATATAGCTTGCGTTGTGCCCTTAAAGGCACAGAACGGTCTATCAGCGAGCTTTTGGCCATGATCAATGCAGAGAGCTTCAAGTGGGGCTTGAGCGGGCTGAGGGGTACGTGTTCCAGTAGGACCAGTGCTAGGGGTGAGGCTATTAGATGGAGTATGGTCCGGGAGGATAGGGCAGGTCGTTGGAGAAATCAGGTTAGTAGGCACATCAGACCTACTCACCGGAGAGGGAACTGACATACCCCCCTGCGAGCCAAAATTAGATAATATGGAGACCATATTCCTCACTTCGCCCTTTGAAGAGATCCATTGACGCAGTGGGCTAGCACCTGGACCGATCTTAGACATGCTAGTGGCCCCCTTCAGACGGCCAAGAACATCTGTAATTTGGGCCTTGTCTCCCATGCCACCGCGACCCCTTCCACCTTTACCAGGTCGATTCGATTTGGGTGCCTTATCCTTTTGAATTTTAGCCCTCACCGAAGTATTACCCTCTAGAGCACACCCATCATTATTCTTAGTCTTAGTCTTAGACCAGATGCTGGCCCGCTCAGATCCAAGTAGCATAGATTCCATGGGAGGCGATAGATCCTTCACAGGTTCACTGACTGAGTTTGCTTGCTCCTCACTGCCACCAGCTACACTGCCAGTGTCATCAGGCTAACAGTTATTATTAACACCCAGAGTAGCAACCTGTACTAGATCATCAGCGTGTTCGCCGTCTGTACTATTCATGACCTCAGATTGAGGGGTGCACCCTGGGACTAGGTTCAAGACTAGAGTAGAGATCCCAGCTTTAGCGTCAGAGAGAAGAAAATTGCCGGGGACCACTGAGTTGACCACACCAGGGGGCCCCTCTACAGACTCCTCCACACTCCCCCAGCCCTCATTCACTGCTGCGTTAAGAGCTTCAGCCATCCGCGTAAGAGGGAGCGAGGATTCGGAGCCACAGGACCGGAGAAGCGTTGTAACTTTACCTGAGCGTAAGAGTTTTAAAATAGGCTTCCCGACCTGTGGCTCTTTTGGGCTAATTGAACTAACTGGAGCGATATTGGCTCTGTGGGCAATCCCAGCATTTTCGATATCAGCAACATCAATGGTAGAATCAGTCTCAGAGTTAGTCTGACCTGTTAGGCAGTCCGTTGGGGGAGGATGGCCATTAGTCTCTGCTTGGGCCCCAGTTCGCCCTCGTCGATTAGCACGGGGGGGCCATTCCTGCAATCAGCACCCTTGAAAGCCCTTTCAGCCCAGGAAGATAGCTTCTGTTGCATCCACTGCCGATCACCCAGAAATCGGCAGACTCACCGCTTAACAGCCGTGGAGCGCTGTAATCCACCGATGGGAAGCACAGAATTGCTTGAGGCGTCTTCCGGACTGAGAGCCAGCCGGCTACGCGAGGACCGTGAATCAAGTAGCTGACGCGGGTTAGCCGGCACATCCGATAGTTGCTTTTCACAAACCAGCCAGAAAGAAGATAAGAGCAGCGCCGCGACTAGCAGCAGCTTCCGAAGTCTCAAGCCGAATTTAAAACGCGGCTTTTTTTTTTAAGAAATCACCTCACATAGAAGTGATTAGTTTCCTTGTGATTGATGCGGGAAAACAATGCGCATCGTAGGCGAGGAGCAGCACTGCAGGCAGGTAGGCAGGCAGCCCGGGCCCCCGGAGGATAAGAGCGCGTCCTTCAGTGGCAGATACGATCCGCCATCTTCCTTCCTCGATGTGGAGTTGTCTGTATCGTACAGCTGAGTGTCATCTGCGTACATGTGGAAAGAAATGTTTGCTTTTTGTAATGTTTCCGTGAGTGGCTCTACGTACAGATTGAATAACGCCGGGGATAGTGTTGACCCTTGCGGAACTGATTGTATTTCTGGTTGAACCTGATAATGTTTGGTTGACTATGAATTTTTGCGATCTGTTCTCTAGAAAGGAGCTAAACCATTTTAGGACTGTTCCCTCTAATCCCATTCTATTTTTCATGCGATCCACTATTTTGGCATGGTTTACCGAGTCGAAATTCGACTAAAGGAAAAAAAGGATTAGGAGACATGTTTCGTTATGGTCAAGGGCAAGTAAAGCGTCATCCACGATTTGCAGAATTGCTATGGTTTGGTCTGAATCCTGATTGGAAGTCTTTTAACAGGTTGAATTCCGGTTGAATTCCAAAATATAATGGCTCAATTATTGTTGCACACATTTTTACAGGACTTTGGCTAGCATGGCTAGCACTTTGGCTAGCATGGGAATGTTTGTTACTGGTCTGAAATTGTTGGGATCAGAGGGGTTCTCTGTTGGTTTTTTTAAAATTTGAGTGACTTGCCCAGTTTTTAAGCAGTCCTGTATTTCGCCTTGTGTCAACGAAGCATTGGTGACCTTTGTCCATGACGGGATGAGCAGATGATTTAATGAAGACCAACATTTTGCAGGTATGGGATAGTTATAATGAATGTTAGGTTTAATGGTCGAAGTAATCTTTGCACTGTCTAGTTCACTGATAGGCTTGAATACTGACCAACGAGCATTGTTTTTTGGTTTTCCCAAATCTAGTTGATACTGATGATCATCTAAGGTGCTCTTAGCGATTTAAGGGTCTTCAGCTGTTTTTTTGAGCTCCACCTCCAGTGAATTCGCTTTGTCTGTAAAGAAGGAGGAGAAATCTTCACTGTTTAAGATCGTTTTTATAGTGGCTGGTGCAGATTTGGCAGATTTATTGTATTGAAGAGTATTGTATTGATTTAGTAGATCAAATAGTTTCCTTGGTCTGTTTATTGCATTATCCAGTTATTTCCTGAAGAAGTATTTTTTTGAGTTTAAAATGCTTTTATTGTAGGCTTTCTTGGACTGTGTTGGGTTAAGTGGGGCAATGATGGGTGTTGTCGCCATTTTCGCTCTGTAAGTCGGAGTTGTCGTCTTTCTTCATTTAGAGCACTGTTAAACCAGGGTTTTTTGTCTTTGTCAGTGATCCTTTTGAATTTTAAAGGGGCTATGTCCTCAATAATGCTCGACATTGTATTGTTATAGTACTTCGTAAGGTCACTGACGTCAACCATGTTCTTAGGTGGTTGCAATTCTATTTCACAACGAGCTGCGACATTATCCATATTGATTCCTCTAGTGTCACAAGTCCATTTTCTGAGATTAATTGGTTGGGAGGACATTTTGGGTTTTATGAAGGGTATTTCGAAGGTAATGATGTGATGATCAGACCAATCGCAGGGGGTGATTACAATTTTATCGATAGCTTTTTCTTTAGCTATGATCCAGTCTAAGGTAGAACCTTTGGAGTGGGTAGGTAGATGACATTCTTGGACCAGCGAATGATCTTCAAGGAAGGCTTTGAGAAGAGTGATCTGATTGTCAGTATGATCCTCCCAATGAAGATTGAAGTCTCCTGAGAAAATATCATTGGACTGCAGATAAGAGTTTGCTGTGATGATATCTATCATCTGGTCTATGAACCTGTTTTTTTTGCCCAGGGGGTGGTAGAGTGCGTGGAGTTTACAGCTTTGGTTATCAGAGGATCTTAAGGACATGCCCAGATATTCACATGATTCTAATGGATCAGATTGTATTTTTGTGATGGTATAGTCAGATCTATGTATACAGGCAATGCCTCCTCCCGTTTTGTCTCGCCTGTCCTGTCTCATAATACAGTAGTTCAGTGGGACTAGTAGATCTAGGCATGGGGAAGAAAAGTCAGAAAGCCATATTTCTGTTAATATAGTTACATCGATTTCTTGGCTTAGTATGAGGTTGGCTATGTCTGCAGCATGTTTTTTTGCTGACCGACAATTGAGTAGTATGCATCGAATATGTTTCTGTGGTTTGATCGTTGACGAGTCATGCTTGTCGGTAATTAATACCACATTTCTTAGGTTGCTAAAATGTAGCCTTCTATTGTTAGGCTTGGCAGTTCTGCAAGCATTCGATGAACGTAGAGTGCACAGCAAATGGTGTTGCCTATCTCAGACACCCTTCTTCCACTTTCTGTGGAGCCCTCCAATGTTTTTCCTTCTGAGGAACACTGTTTGTGGTGATGGGGAAGAGTCAGGGTTTCTACACCTCATATCTGATGCTGCTCAGCCTCCCAGCAATTACACAAGATGGGGGGGTTTCCTTTTACGTGACCCAATCATGCATGATATTTCTACCATGCCACTCCATTCTTGTACTGAGGAAGAGAACATCATCACAACATTCTTGTCCTCAACAGAATTAACATCTTCCTCAGTGATTTTGTCTGCCTGCAAAGGTGTAGGTTTTAGCCCTGAGCTGGCTCTGCACAAACGTGCAAAATGCCCTTTCTTCAAACATTTGAAGCAAATTTGTTTAACAGCAAAGCAAAATTTAGCATTTCCCAAATATGACTTGCTGCCTCAGAGGAAACATAAAGTTTAATTTATTTCTCCCCTTATTTTAGATGGAATGACTTCAGAATTGCCCAAGGCATTACCATTTGCTCCTTTCAATTGTTGTTTTGTATTCTGTTACGAGTTAAGTAGTTTCACTTCACTAGACCTAGCACATTCATTTATTTCTTTAATACAAACATGAGACTTTTCAAAGCTCCTAGCTAGATTTAATGCGGTTTTTAATTCCGGGTCCTCAGTGTATAAATGTTTCTCTTGAACTTTCTTCTTTTTATTTTTTATTAACTAATCCCGGATGATTTTGTCTCTAAATTCCCAATAGTTGCATGTTGGATCACGTGTTCTAATAGCTGCAAAAAATATAGTAAATTGACTCTCCAGGGATTTGAGAACATTGAAAAAACTTAAAACGTTCCAATACTGTATTTTTCCTGGGATTGACTATTTTATCCAACGTTTTGATGATGGATGCATAATCCTAAACGATAATTGCTGAATCACCATCTTCTCAACCCCCAATGTGAACTCTAACTACTTCTAAAGGTAGATTCTTCAATATGCTTCTTCCTTCAGAACCCAGATTGTATGTTAAAAGCGTTTTTTCTTTTTTGACGTGAAAGTATCCCCATCAATTGCTTCCAAATATGCCTCAAACATTTACTTCCGCTGTTGTCAATTTAATGGAGGAGTGCCAGAAACTTGAAGAAATGGTGGAGGTGCCAATATACTTCCTATAAGATGACTGTACATGGGTGAGTTGCTGCTTCACAGAAAATAAGATAAAACTTGGAAAAAATTGACATAACTTTAATAACCACTTTTGTATAGAACACTGTGTGTGGAACTGGCAAAACCTTTTGTCTTCTCTGGTTTATACAGGTGTGCATGTCACCGATAATTTGTGCAAGCTTCTCTAATACATATGTTGTTCTTTCATTTTAAGTAATGTGCCAGTCAGGAAAGTTGATATAGGCTTTCCACTATGCATGATGGCAATTTTTTCCAAATGATTTGGTACCCAACTCAAAATGGCCACCATTAGGTTTTCTTATGGCTAATGGGATTGTAGTAATGTCCCAAACAGCCAAAATGGCCACTATGTTGCAGAATTAACTTGTGGGTTTCTACGATGGGTAGAGTGCACTTCAAGGCGGTTTCTCAACCAGCTAAAAAGCCCACTGAAGATGCGCTCGCATGCTCATGTTTCTACACCAGTTGGGGCTTGATGCTGGAGCACATCGGGAAGATCGGCCGCACGGCCCTCACTTACTTCGCCAAAAATGTCTCAAAACGTTGGGAATACATTTGGTGCAAAGAATGGCACAGACATCGAGCTCATATTCTGGCATGAATGTGGCAGATTGCGGAACCACAGAAGCAGCTGCCACCAGTACCCTGAATTCTGCACTCCAAACCAGCACCATGGTGACACTGAAACGCCGCACTCCACGCCAACACCATGAAGACATTGAGGCACAGCAGGGGGTCACGCTGAAGGTAACAACTCGTCGCCACTGAAAAGAAGCTACAGGATCCAACAGGTGAGAGTAACTTTTATTTTCTGTCAACTGCCACCAGAACCCTCAAATAGAACCCACACAGTGTTCCACAAAGGGAACTCCCTCAGTAATCCAATTCCCTCCATTCTGTGAGCATGCTCCCAACCCCAGCTCATATCCTATCAGTCCTGCAGGACTGCCTTGTGTGAAATTGGTCCGCAGACCCACCTCCGGGGAGGTCTTGCTTGGGTATCTATTCTAAGGTAAGGAATCTGCGGCTTGAAGTCTATCAGATGATCAAGTTATTTACCTTTGGTAATGTCTGATCTGGTAGAGACTCTATCTAGATGCAGATTCCTTACCGACCCACCCATCCTCCCCGTCCTGCGAACAATTTCTAGGGACAGGGTTTTCCCCTTTCAGGTCACTAGTATTCCACACCAGTGGTCAGTGTGCTTTGTAACTCCGCACTTCTGGGGTGGAAAGATGCGAAAAGTAACTGACATCAGCGCTCTCGGGTAGAGCCTATCTAGACACCGCGTATGTCAATTCCTTTAAGGACGATGCTACACAGAGCCAAATTACTTCCCCTACGAATTTGCAGGGCTACTGCTCAAGAAAAATTTCTGAATCTAGTCTGAGGCCTGGGAATGATTCTAAGTTAAGGAATCTGCAGCTAGTTGGTCTCTCTACCAGATAAGGCGTTACCGAAGGTAAGTAACTTGTTTATTTGGCACGTTATGAGTATCCCAATCAGGTCCTCAGTCCCATGTTCTCAGAAATGCTTTCGTTTTCATGACATTAATAATTTGTTGCTATCTGGCTGCTACATCAAGATGCCCATTAACGAGTTACTCGTAAGAACAAGTTTTCCCATCATGGGTTCCAAGATGTGTGACAGCAGGGGCAATCCCCTCATGATGCGAACAGGTGTTACTGCAATGTCCTGGAGAGTTGTAAGTGATTTTCTGTAGTTCTCCTCTGTAGCACCTTAAATTTGTTAAGATCCTGAGATAGGGTCAGTGACTAAGAGGATCAGGGTAGTTTTTAAATTACGTTTATAGGTTGCTCCTTGAGGGAAGAGCAAATTACATTGTTCTAATATTATTGCAGCACTATTTTGAAATCTCAAACACTATTGTATCATAAGAGAGGCATTTTTTCTTTGGCACTGTAACCACACTCTGCTAAGAAGAGTGATTGCTTTTCGGCCACTGTGCTTAAACATTCTTACTTTATTTTACACTGAAACCAATTTCTTGTTATAATTGTGTTAACGTTTTTTCACATTCATTTTTGAACTGGCATATCTAATGCACCTTTTGTACTCTTGCAGAAAAGTGAATTTTTAAAGACAAAGGGAAATAAAGAATTCACCAACCAGCGCTTTGAATCTGCTATTTATTGGTATACCAAAGCTATAAACAATCAGTAAGTACTATGAATTTAGTCAGTTTATGATCTAATAAGTAATTTATTTTTGTAGCCAGTCTGTTTAAAATTTGCATCTTTCCACAATCATGTCTATGAAAGGGAGATCTAGACTATTTTAAAAAGCGTGAATTGAATAACAAGTGCTCAACCACAGAAAAAGTCCTGGCACAATATTTAGTATTGCTTGCTCGTCATTGCATTTGTAGGGCAGTCCAGAATCTCTTCAGGGACAGACACTTTTACACAATATTGAGATGAACAAGACATCATTCATGTAGCCAGACCTGTTACTGATCCATTGTCAATTAGCTAGCCTTAACATCTTAACTCATTTTGTGGTAGTCTCCCAGACATTCTGGTTCCAATAATGGATCACCAGCAGCTGTAGGATGTCTTCTGAACTTCTTTTTAAAGGACCTTGTTTCACCGCGGTTTGTCTATTAACATTCAGCTGTGGTGTAGAAGCCTTTCCATCTAGGCAATGTAGAGGAAATTCCTGTTAATCTTCCTCACTGAATTGGTCACAGTGGCACCTGAGCCCAAGAAAGCAGCATTACATTGCTTATGAACTGAATGTGAGACCATCTTGGACAGGTACAGCAGTTATAAAACATAGGAAGCACCATTTCATGTTGGCTGTCAGGTGCTGCTATCTTTGCCAGTGCTTATTTTAGCACTAGCATTGTCAAAGCTGATACCAGTGCGACGCGGCTAGCTCTTAGACAAGCATTAGTAAAGCCAACTAGGCACAGCAAGACCAATTGGCTTTGACAGTGTTTGTTGGTCACAGAAAGGGGGACAGGTTGTGGACTAACATCTCATTTGCTGCTTTTATTTGTATTTAGTTGTTTTGTATAAAAAGCTGGATTATTCTAACTAATTGATCAGAGCGGTGTTGCACAAATGCTTACTTTTATAGGACGCTCATTAAACGCTCACTAAACGTACCTACGAGCCGTGAGGGGAACGGCATAGACCAGTCCTGCACTTTTTGCCCACGCCGTGAGGGGAACGGCCAGCGCGATTCCAGGCCATCGGGCCAAGCCGTGAGGGAAACGGCCGCAAACAACTACAAATCCCAGCAGGCCCTGCGTGGCGCTTTGAGAACGCGTCAGAACCAGCGCCGGGGGGGCTTTAAAGATGGTGTAGCCCTCCCGCAGCGCAGGACGCTCATTAAACGCTTACTAAACGTACCTACGAGCCGTGAGGGGAACGGCATAGACCAGTCCTGCACTTTTCACCCACGCCGTGAGGGAAACGGCCAGCGCGATTCCAGGCCATCGGGCCAAGCCCTGAGGGAAACGGCCGCGAACAACTACAAATCCCAGCAGGCCCTGCGTGGCGCTTTGAGAACGCGTCAGAACCAGCGCCGGGGCGCTTTAAAGATGGTGTAGCGTAGCCCTCCCGCAGCACGGGACGCTCATTAAATGCTCACTAAACGTACCTACGAGCCGTGAGGGGAACGGCATAGACCAGTCCTGCACTTTTCGCCCACGCCGTGAGGGGAACAGCCAGCGCGATTCCAGGCCATCGGGCCAAGCCGTGAGGGAAACGGCCGCGAACAACTACAAATCCCAGCAGGCCCTGCGTGGCGCTTTGAGAACGCGTCAGAACCAGCGCCGGAGGGGCTTTAAAGATGGTGTAGCCCTCCCACAGCGCGGGACGCTCATTAAACGCTCACTAAACGTACCTACGAGCCGTGAGGGGAACGGCATAGACCAGTCCTGCACTTTTCGCCCACGCCGTCAGGGGAACGGCCAGCGCGATTCCAGGCCATCGGGCCAAGCCGTGAGGGAAACGGCCGCGAACAACTACAAATCCCAGCAGGCCCTGCGTGGCGCTTTGAGAACGCGTCAGAACCAGCGCCGGGGGGCTTTAAAGAATGTGTAGCCCTCCCGCAGTGCGGGACGCGCGCGGGCGAAGACCGGGCAAAGGGCAGGCCGTCTGTGGCCGTCCGGGGCTGGTCGAGGCTGGGCTGGGCCACCCCCCTTGGCTGGACATTACTCGTGTGAACGGTGTGGAGTTAAGAACCAACTGTAAACAGCATACACCTGAAAAGGACGTCTAAGTGACTGTGGGTATGGATATGTGACACTTGTTTCGGGACTAGTTTATGATTTGATTGGTTGTGTTTTTAGTGTCACCCTTTACGTATCAGTTATTGTTGCAAATATATTGCTGGTGTAGTTATTAGAAATGGGAAAAAATGCCCCTGAACAATCCCGTCCTAATACCAGGCAGAACAAATCTACAAATAACCCTCTCCCGAGTTTAACCGCCATAGATAAGATGTTACAGAAGACTATTGGGGCAGTTGCCACAGCGATAGAAAATACAGAAAGACGCCTTTCGCTCCCCATTGGCTCGGCCCCACCTTTATTACTCGTTAATACATCTACAGTCATGGCTAATTCCTTTGATTCAATGCTAATGACCTCATATGCCGGACTTCCAGGGGCAGATAAAAATCCTGAGATACCCACTATCCACCACATCCTGCCCTCGGATCTTTCCCCCTTGGCAAGCAGGCTTTCAACTACACCTATATTGCAGGCGCCAGATTTAAGCACAGAACTCCCTCTTATTAATGATCCAACGGACTTTGAGGGTAATGATATTCAATCATTAACTAATATTGTATGTTCGGACAGGATAAATATTGAAAGCTCGTTTGTAAGAACTAGAGGGCAAAAAGCCAAGAGCAAACAAAAACATATCATTAAAGAGCAGCCTGTACATAAACATAGGGGCAAAGGCAGCCGAACACATCATAAAACGGCACTGAATTCGTTGGGCCGAAAGGGGGAACAATGTGAAGGTCAGTCAAGTGTTGTAGATGTTCAGCTTAATGGAAAGAAGATTGAGGTTGGTGAAGAGGGTTTTTGGGAAAGAATGGAGACGCTGTTATCAACACTGTTAGGTCCAATTTGTGAGAAAATTAATGGTATTGAAGCTAGGGTAGGTCTCATTGAACAACACATTACACAAATCCCCTACCTAACTAAAACTACCCATGCCTCAACACTCGTTCTCCCATCTGTATCCATTCCAAATGAGGTTGTGCCTGAATCTGTCCCAATAGCTCCAAATAACTTACCCGATATTATTAGTAATAACATTAGTAGCCATAATGATGGTGGAAGACGCGAACAAAGGGATAAAGCATTGATGGAAAATGGCGTAACTTTATTGGGAGGCAATGGGAAACAAGTGGACCAAAAGACAGACCAGATAAAGGGCTTACGTCTTCCAGAAGATTTTAAAGGTAACACCATACCACCAGTAATAAATTTACCACCAGAATGTGGAGCATATGTTACAGTCCTTTGTAATATCCCCAGATTACGGGAAGGGCAATTTGAAACTAATGAAACCCTTAAAAACAAAACCCTCCATTGGCTAACCAAAAATTGTGGCTTTCCAATATTAGGCGCAGAACAGATTATACTTACACAAAGAGTGGGTTGGATAGGTCCCACAACGAAGACATTTGACGGGGACCGCATTATAGTTAATTTTAGGTCACCAGTTTGGGCACATAAAACTTTGCTTAGTGCTCCTCCACCTTCTTGTTGGGATTTCAATACAACTTTATTGCCACTTGCCTATTTTTATAGACACTCGTTGGTAAATAATTTAGTCACTGATCATATGACCTACCATCCTAGTAACAACTGGTTGCCCACAATACCGGTAACCCGCCCAGTGCGATCCCCTTTACCACTATATAATAGATTTCAGTGTTTGACTCAAATGGAGGACAATGATTGACACACAAACATAGTGGGGACCATCGACTTGGGGAGGATGGTAAGTTGTAATTTACCAAGAAGGAGAAGCGAAATAAGTAATACCCAATCTTTATATATGGATCCCATTATGATGGGTAAGACAATTGTTATTAATGAGACTGGTAACTTAACTACTATCACATCTGCAGAGTCTTCAATGAGTGTGGACGTGCCCACAAACCCTAATAATCCCAAAGGAGCACAAATACAAGAAGGGTATACACTGACAACATGGAATATCGCAGGTCTTGGGAAAAAATTAGGTACGCATTTTTGGCAGGATTTTATCACTTCTGGTAGTGATATAATGTGTTTACAAGAAACGTGGAGCACAGATTATGTCACAGTCGAAGGCTATACATCCTATTGCCTAAATGCTACACCCTCTCCAATAGGTAGAGCAAAGGGTGGATTAGTGATGCTTATATCCACTAAACTGATTGGATGCAAAATTGTAACTTATTCATTTATTGGTAATCATAGTCAAGTTTTGCGACTATCGTTCCCAAAGGGCAAGGATTTGGTATTAATTAATCACTATAATAACAACTTCCATAAAGATAGGGGAGCTCCGTTAGATCCATTGGAAAAAGAGATAGATAGGGTATTGAAAATTTCCAATAAACTCGCGGTCATTTTGTGGGTAGGCGATTTTAACATCCGAGCGTGCCCCCGCTACATATACTAACTCATGCGGTTTTATGAAGGCCTACACTATTGCAGTGGGGACTAAGGATGATATGCTACATTTTCCACATTGTGAATATGGTATGACCCTTAATACACTAATGGCAAAATTTGATCTTGAGCTGTTAGATTGCACCAGGAGAAAGGGCCATATCAAATGTCCAACATTTACTGGGAGGAACGGGAATAGTAATATAGACCATATCCTAATTTCGAAGAATAGTCTATATATGAACCTTTGGATATCTGAACAGGTGGTCAGTGACCACAATAGTATCTCCATAGTATTGCTGGATTGGGGCAACAGATTGACTAATACTGCTAATACAATCTCAGATATCCTCCCTGTTAGGCCGAATGGCATGAGAATTAAGTGGGATGGCGTGGACCCACATAAGATACAAATGGATGTGGTCAGTATATGTAGAGACAGTATTAATTACTGTCTTAGCGAAGAGGTTACCCCCAAAATGTTACACATTGAATTCTCTAATAAAAATAATGCAATTAGGAGCATTTTAACTAGAAATACTAAAGGTCCGAAGCAAGATGGAAAGAAGTGGTTTGATTCTGAGTGTACCCAGTTATTACATAAATTGAAATTGGCACTAAGGATTAAGCCCCGTAACCAAATGCTCGTCCATAAGTTGCGAACTGACTATAAACAAGCTGTGTTGGCGCACAAAAAGGTGATGAGATCAGATGCATGGGACAAATTAAGTATGGCAAGTGAAACTAATAACACCAAACTTTTCTGGGAAACTGTAAATAGCCCTTTTTTAAAAGATAATCATATCCCTGAACTGACGTCTTATGTTAATTGTACGGAATGGATTGAACACTTTTCTAACATTTTTAACCCGGATAAGGTACTTTTAAATTTTTCTTCATTTAATAATTTTACGTGGCCTACATTAGCATTGTCAATTAGTGTTGAAGAGGTGCGGGTAGGGATAGAAAACAGCAAAGGGGGTAAAGCACCAGGACCGGATGGTGTCCCGATTGATTTATACAAGGATGTAATGGACCTTTGGGCACCAATCCTTACAAGGATTTTTAATATTGCTGCTATGGGGAATTTCCCAACATCATGGGCCCAATCATTAATCGTTCCATTACATAAAAAGGGCTCGCGCTCTGAAGCATGTAACTATCGCCCAATATCACTACTGGACTCTTCAATAAAAGTGATGAGTAGGGTGCTTTTAAAAAGACTGGAAATATGGGCCACAGATTCAAAAATATTAACTCCAGTTCAGTATGGTTTTAGGAAGGGCCTAGGGACCATTGAACAATGTTTAAATCTGGACCTACTTATTAACAAATACACAGTAGTGAAAGGGGGGGAATTTGTTTTTATGCTTCGCAGATTTGAGCAGTGCGTTTGATTTAGTGGACCATTCCCTTCTTTGGTCAGTACTGCTCGCATCGGGGGCACCAAAGGAGATTGTGTTCTTTTTAGCAAGGGTATACGAGAAACTTTCCTGCAGCGTACGATACGGGCCTACTGGTGAGCGAACCCCGTTCTTTGCTGTACGAAGAGGTATTAGGCAAGGGTGTGTATTGGCACCTCTTATTCTCCCTTTTTATTAATCAAATAGCTATGGTTTTAAATAACATCCCGGCAGACGCACCAAAAATAGATAACACTGTTGTGTCTGTATTGCTATATGCGGATGATGCTGTTTTAATTTCATGTACCTCTTTAGGTCTCCAACGCCTTATTGATGCATTCACTGATTTTATTAATGGCAGGAAATTGTTAATTAATAAACTGAAGACATATACCATGATCTGTGGTAAGAAAATGAAGCCATTTTGGTCTTTTTTTCTAGAAGGCTCAAAGATTCAAGCTGTTAAGACTTTTTGTTATTTAGGCATTAGTTTCGATGATAATGGTAAATGGACTAATGAGCAAGAAAACATTAGATATAAAGTGACTAGAAATACTAATGGCATTTTTCGTTTTGTTACGAAAATAGGGGACCACAGAATAAAAGATATGGTAACTATATATAATGCAAGATGTGTTTCTTCAGCCTTGTATGGAGCTGGATTGTGGGGTTACTGCTCTACAGCCCAACTCCCAAAAAATTAAAATAGTTTCCTTAAACGGATGCTGTGTGTTCCGGCCTCAGCATCAACTGACCTAATACATCAAGAAACTGGTCTTAAATATGTATCAGATTTGGCTGCTTTACGTCCTTTATTATTATGGTGTTCAATCTGGCATAAAAAGGAAACTGAGGGGCGTGGCTTAGGCAAGATGGCCGATGGGACGTGATCCAAGTCGGCTCCAGCTTCAACCCCGGACTTACCCCGGCTGCGGAGCGGTTCCTGGCTCCCTGGGCGGGACGAACGCCCTTCTGATGTGTGGCTGAGCGGAGGGGCACCGGTGGACCAGGGCGAATGCCGATCGGCGGCGAACTGGAGGCGCCTGAGACCCGCGACTGCGGCGGGGCTGCGACGGACAAAATGGCGGCGCCAGCCGACGGCCCGGAGCTTCGCGCCAGGCGCGACTGACGCACTGCTGTGCCCGACGAGCAGCGAGGGAGGCGGCTGATCCCTGGGGGCCTCTGTGGATCCGGGAGCCTGGAGGGGCCGTGAACGGGCCGGACGCGGTCCAGACGGGAGTCCTCCCGAGGCGGCAGAAGTTGAGGAGGCGGGGCCCCGAGAACGCGAGGACCCGGCCGCTGGGGCCTCCTGGTGCAGGACGAGGTGCTGGAGCAGCTGAGGCACGGTGAGGAGCGGGACTGTGCGATTCCGGGCGGCCCCCTGAGAGAGAGTGCGCCGGCCTGGACGGAGGGAGCGGAGTGATTGCTGCTGGGGCACCGTGGGGGTCTCTTCGGTCATGCGGTGCTGCTTGGTGGGGCCCTGACGGCGGGGGCGCCCGGGAGGCCTACGGCTGTGACCTCCCCGTGGGGGGCAGTGGACAGAGCCTGTCTGGAGCATACGAGTGCCGGACGAAGGTGCCTGAGGTGGGCCGTCCCAGCGAGCGTGGAGCCTGGCGAGTCCCGACGGTGGCCTTGGAGTGGGGGGCCAGGAAAGACAACAGAGCGCTATCGGGGCAGTCCGAGGCCCCGGGGGCAATTCGGGGGCCCCCTGCTCGGGCGAGTCGGTGGTCGAGCTGGTGGGGGGCGACCCTATGCCGGCTAAGAAGGGTCAGGCTAAACGCAACGCCTCCGTGACCGCCTTCTTCGGGCCGGCGGACAGGGGGCCGCCTGGGGCACTGATGGTGCCTGCGGACACAATGGCACTGACCAAAGAGGATCTCCTGGCCACGCTGAGAGATTTCAAGGTGGAGCTGCGGGAGGAGATTGGCCGGGATACCCAACGCTCGGTTAATCAGTTGCGGACAGACCTGCGGGACCAGCTGTCCGGCCTCCGACAAGACGTTGACGCAGTGGGCACACGAGTGGTGGAGTTGGAGGCCCGACATGAGAGCCTAGACGGCAGGTATGCGGATCACTCGCGGTGGATACAGGCCCTCCAGGATCAACTGGCGCAAACCCAACTCAAGACGGAGGACCTGGAGAACCGCGCCCGTCGTGATAACATACGCGTCCGCCACTTGGAGGAACGAGCGGAGGGCCCGGACTTGGAGGCCTTCCTGGAGGGCCTCTTCGCGGAGGTGGTGAAGCCGCAGACCCTCAAGATCAAGCTTGACTGGGCACACAGGGTGGGCTTCTTGGCACCGGGAGACAAGCGCAGGCCGAGAGACATACTTGCTAAATTTCACTCCTACAAAGTCAAGGAGGCTGTGCTGGCGGCGGCCCGGAGGTCCTCAGAGGTGTCGTTTCAGGGGTTTACATGCGCGCTCTACCAAGACCTATCACCGGCGACGTTGGCGAGGCGCCATGCCTTCCGGCCACTGACGACCAAATTGAGAGCGGAGCACATCAGGTATCGTTGGACTTTCCCCTTCGGCTTATCATTTGAATACCAGAATAAGCAACGAACTGTGACAGACTTGGCGGCCGGCAGGGCCTTGCTGGGTCTTGCCGGTCCAGAAGATGAGCAGGTTGAGGGGGGGGCAGCACCGGCTGGAGGCACCGGGACACTGGTCGGAGAGTGGGCCACGGTGGGATGCGCCCCTCCCCGTTGACTATGCAGGCGACGCCGCTTGGAGAATGCTTTACCCAATGGACGGAGTCCTATGTTCTGGTTACGAATTCTGAAGGCCACGACTAGTGGCGGCCCCAGCGGGGCGGAGGGCCGATGCCCAAGAAGGAGGGTCGCTGGGTGCGGGCCTGCGAGAGGGGGCCTGGTGAGGGGCCCAGGAACTACCGTTGAGGACGTTTTCCTCATTACTTACTATGCATAGTGTTATTGTTGCGGCCGGGGTGGGGGGGGTGTAGCGGGTTGCCGTGCCCCACGGGTACTTACCACGTGAATGTTGGGAAGTAATGTGGTATTTGGGCTTTTGTTTATCTCTTTCTCATTTTTTCCTTTTTTCTTTCTCTCCTATTCTTTTCTTGACCCTGGGGACGGGAGGTTGGGCTTCGGGCGGGGGTGCTGAGAGTGGCAGGCAATCCATTACATGATGGCGGTAACCCTAGGCTCCTGGAATGTACAAGGGCTCAATTCCCCCCAGAAGCGACAGAGGGTGCTGAAGTACATATCTGACCGGCACTTAGATGTAGTGGCATTGCAAGAGATGCATCTCCGTAGGGGGGACGAACAGAGACTGCAACATAGGTCGTACCCACTCATGTATAGCTCGTCAACTACCGCTAAACACAGAGGTGTGGTGTTACTGTTTCATAGCGGGGTAAAGTTCCAGCCATTAGAGGTCTGCGCAGACAAGGCGGGGAGGTGGGTGATGGTAAAAGGGGTCCAGCGGGGGCAGACATGCACCTTTATATCACTCTACGCACCCAACACGGGCCAGGCGGGGTGTCTGTCCACTTTTTGCTCGCGGCTGGTCAGTTTGCGGAGGGCACGGTGGTTCTGATGGGGGATTTTAACTTGGTGTGGCGAGCGGAGCTGGATAGTTCGCACTCACAGAGAGCGGAGTCGGGGGCCTTTTCGGCGGCTGCGAAACAACGCTTCTCGGAGCTAGGCTTATGCGACGCATGGCGCACCTTGCATCCCTCCACGAAGGATTATACCCACTTTTCACATGTCCACCAGACATATACGCCCGGTTGGACTATATCTTCATCAATCGCTTTCTGTCGGGGTCACTACGAGATGCGCAGATCCTGCCGCTCTCCATCTCCGACCACAGTATGGTTACGATGACGCTTCACTGGCCGGGCCCTCGGGAGCGTCAGCGGAAATGGTATTTCCCCGCTTCCCTTACCAGGGATATAGTCCTACGCGCATCGCTACGGGAGGCTATAGATGACTATTTTGCCCTCAACAGCGCGGGGGAAACCTCGGAGCAGACGCGATGGGACGCCTTCAAGGCGGTACTCAGGGGCAAGTGCATCGCACTCAACTCCGCGCTTAACCGGCAGCGCGCAGCGGAGCGAGAACGCCTGGAGGAAGAGTTAGTGGCAGCGGAACAGGCCCATAAGGCTAAGCCCTCTTGCCTTACTTTGCGACCCCTTACGGCGCTGAGGGGCAAACTCAAGTCAATCTACGCTAACAGGGCCGAACTTACCCTCCTGCGGCTACGTCACACCTCATACAGCCAGGGGAACAGGGTGGGGAGACATCTGGCCAGGCAGCTCCGAGTTAAGCGGGACAGGGAATATATCGAGGGGGCGCGAGATGCCGCGGACGTGGTTGCTCACTCGGATGCGGGCAAGGCGGACTGCTTCCGCTCCTTCTATAGTGAGCTCTACTCGGTGGACTCCCTGGACGGCCCAGCACAGGACGATTATCTGCGGGAGCTACCACTCCCTCAAGTTACCGCGGCTGCCAATGCGGACCTCTGCGCTCCCATCTCCCTAGAGGAGGTTACCAGGGCCATAATGGCGCTTAAACTGAATAAAGCTCCTGGGCCCGATGGCCTTACAGCCCTTTTCTATCGTACCTTCGCACCGGACCTAGCCCCACGCCTGCAATCGCTGTTTAACGCTATCGTCGCTCAGGGGGTTGTCTCCACGTCCATGGCGGAAGCAGTTATTACGGTCATCCCCAAGCCGGGGAAACCCAAGGATCACTGTTCTTCTTACCGCCCGATCGCATTGTTGAACCTAGACGCTAAGCTATATTCCTCGATTTTGGCGGCTCGGCTCAGCCCGCTCATGGCAGCCCTGATCCACCCCGACCAATCTGGTTTCATTCCAGGGAGGCAAACGCACGACAATACACGGCGCATAGTGCATCTTATTGAAAAAGCTTCTAAACGTCACCTGCCGGCCGTCCTTGTCGGGCTGGATGCCAAGAAGGCGTTCGACCGGGTGGATTGGGGCTTTCTATTTTCCACCATGCGGCGGATGGGCTTTGCAGACGCCTTTATCGCAATGGTTCGGGCCAATTATCGACTCCCTACGTAGCGAGTCCAGGTCAATGGGACCGGTTCGGCCCCGTTCGCCCTCTCGAGGGGCACCAGACAGGGGTGCCCTCTGTCCCCCCTCTTGTTTGCCCTGAGCATTGAGCCTCTGGCGATGGCCGTTCGACTTAATCCGCAGATCGCGGGTATTCCGTTCGCAGGGGAGGACCATAACATCTCCCTCTTCGCGGAAGACGTGCTTCTGTCCCTCACTGACCCCTTCGTGTCGCTACCGACGCTCCATACCGAACTGCAGCGCTATGAGCGGGTGGCGGGGTTCAAGATTAACCAGGACAAGTCATACATCCTTAATCTTACGCTTCGAGACGAGGAGTTATCGCGCCTTCGGCGGTGCACACCGTACCGCTGGGCGGCTACCTCGCTCCAATACTTGGGAGTTCAACTTACCCCCTCAGTCGATGACCTATATAAGGCCAATTTCCCCCCACTCCTTGCACAAATCAAGGCCGAATTAGCGCGCTGGAAGCCCCTGTTTATTTCCTGGATGGGGCGAATTCACTCGCTTAAAATGACGATATTGCCGAAGTTGCTCCATTTGTTCCAGGCCCTCCCCATTGAGGTCCCTCGTTCCTTTTTCTCGACTATGCGCTCCCTCTGCTCCCGCTACATCTGGCAAGGGGGCAGAGCACGGCTGGCATTCTCCTTGTTGCGGAGGCCTCGCTCTGCGGGCGGGGCAGGCCTCCCCGACTTCTACCTCTACTATAAGGCGGCTCAATTGCGCGTTTTGATAGAATGGTCGAAGAGGGAATCGGATAAACATTGGCTGCATATGGACAGGTCGGTGGCGGGTCGGACGATTTGGGATCTGGCATGGCGCCCGAAACGGGATAGACCGGGAAACGCGTACATCAGCACACCCACTAGGACAGCGTTGCGGGTGTGGGACACCCTGGCCTCGGACGAGCGGTGGACCTCTTTCCCTTCCCCTCACACTCCTATTCATGGGCTGGCGGCTTTTCCCCCGGCGCTTCTCAGAGGGCCATTCGCTGCGTGGGAGGAGGGGGGGTGCTTAATGGTTGGACATCTTTTTAAGGGGACCCGGTTGAAGACCTTTTCTGAATGTAGGGCTGACTTCAGCCTCCCGCACACCGAACACTATCGCTATCTCCAGCTTAAGCATTGGCTTCAGTCACGGGAGCTTCAGGCAGCGATCCACCGGCCCCAGACACCCTTTGAAAAATTTGTGCGCACTACCACGGCCATGAGGGGGGCAATCTCCTTTCTTTACGGCCACCTTGTGGCCACTGTAGTTTCCCCGTCACCGCGATATAAGGCTAAATGGGAGGCGATGCTGCTGCGACCACTCGAGGAACGGGAGTGGGAGGCGTTATGGTCGGTTATTTCTAAGCACAACCACTCGATAGAATTACGGGAGGCGCACACGAAGGTAATGGTAGATTGGTATCTGTACCCAGATAAACTGCGGCGTATCTTTCCAGGCACCTCTGATCGCTGTTGGAGGGGTTGCCGGTTGCTGGGGGACTTTGAGCACATTTGGTGGACGTGTCCTACGATCCGGCCCTTCTGGGAAGAGATCTTGGCGCACATTAAATCTATGTTGGGTTACCCGATCCCCACCTCCATGGCGTCGGCGTTGTTGGGCCTTCAAGATCCTTCCCTGCGCTACCAAACCAGAGCGGATAAGGCCGTGATGTGGCTGTGCTTGGGGGCGGCGAAGGTGGCCATTGCGGCCAACTGGAAGAAACAGACGGCGCCCACGGCCTCGATGTGGCATGCCCGCCTCTGGAGACTCTTGAGCTTAGAGAGAATGTCGGATATCTTCAGGGACGACTATGCCACGTTTGAGCTCAAATGGGGTCCGTTGGTGACGTTTCTTTCTAGAGGCCTGCCGGCGGCGGTTTGTCCACCTCAGCTTAGGGGCCTGCGGCTGTTCCAATTGTAGTTGGCCGCGGTGGTTTTAGGTGACACCCCCTGCCTGTGTGCCCCGTGGTGCCGGGGGTTCCTGGGTGGGCCCCTGATGGGTCTGCACGTGGGACGGACGTCTCTCCTCCCTTGACATAGCGGCGGACCTTCGGGTCCGGCGACTGTAGTCCCCCCCCCCCCGGTCTCCATCTTTCTCCCTTTTCTTTCTCTCTCTCCCTTTTTTTTTTATTTTCTCTCCTTGTTCTCGGCTTTCTGGTTCTTTCCAGACTTTGGGTTGGGGTGGGGGAGGAGGGAGGGGGGTGAGGGGAATTGGGGATGTGGGTAAATTGCAAATGCAGCCTTATGCCAGGGTGCCAGCGGGACTGTTTGGCGCAGCCTTTTGTAGTGCCGGACCGGCACGGGACTGTTAGTGCTTGATGGACGCTCGTTGAAGGTCTCTGGGGCACGTTGCCCGGGCTTGCTTCCCCTTCTTATCTTGACTTTTCTGTAACCCTCCTATAGCGACTGCTACGATGGGGGAGGCTTGCCCTTTTGTGGGTTTGACTACGGGCGGGTGCATTGTGGTTGTATTCCCTCTCGTTGGTTGGGCCATGCAGCTACGACACTTTTGCCATGGCATGGTTTGTATGTCATTCTTTCACTTGTGGCTAATAAAAACAATTTTGACAAAAAAAAAAGGAAACTGAGTTTACACAGTCCATAATTAGAGACTGTCTTAAGTTAGATTACTGCTCCCGCATTCCATGGTTGAATTATATTATCCATTGATATAACATATTATTCGATTTTACTATTTCTAAGGAGTCAGATTACGCAATACCGTTCTCCAAAAAAGAAATAAAAGATTTGTTTCTGTCCTATAAGGGGGAAGAAAGAAATAAACTGCTTAGGATTCAAAAGACCTCTGTATTTTATAGGCAATTAAATCTTAGAAGTGGACTCCAGATGTATTTGGTGGACGCGTGCAGACGCTCGCACCGATTTGTACTAGTACGTTTAAGGTTGGGCATCGCCCACCATCTTGTATCCTTCCCCACAATTGGGGAAGGTTCTAACTTAAAGTGCCCTTGTGACAATGTTTCTAAACAGAGCTGCTGTCATTTTCTGTTATTTTGCAAGTTTTATGTATTTCTAAGGAAATTTTACTTGAAGCCTATCCTTTTAAAATATAATATTCGTTTAACAGTGGATGCTATGAAATTACTATGTTCTCTCCAGAGCTCAGATGTTTTTCATGTTGCACATTTTATATTGGAAAGTAGAGCTGCTAGGAAATCTATAATAATATGAATTAATGTGAAAATTGTGTTTTGTTATGGCCAAATTTGCACCCATGCACAAGTCACCTTATTATAGCGAGGTAGAGTCCTCTACTTTGCTATGGTCAAATTTGCACTCATGCACAAGTCACTTTATTACAGCGAGGCAGAGTCCCCTACTTTGCTGAAAATCAACGTCTAGTGAGCACTTTAATATATGTAGTATCGACATATGTCTGATTTTACTTCTAAATTGATGTAATAAATGTCTATTTATTGATGTATTTATGTAGAATAGTGTATCACCATTCTTTACAAAATATTATGGCCGGTTCAGGAATAATTATTTTATAAACTGTTTAAGGTTATGTGGAATAATATTTTATTGTATTTATTTTTTTTGTTTGTTTTTTTGTTTAGCTTATATGGTTGTATTCACACAAACCGAATAAAAGCTTTTTGAACTGAACTGAACTGACTAATAGATAGTTGCATGTTAAGAAAGAAGGAAAACAAGTTCAGAATTTGTATTGAAAAGGGGAGATGATTATAAAAACTCCATAAAAACCACTTGATAATCAAGCCTCCATAAGTGAGACTTTCCTCATTTTTATTTCCTGTAAATGTGATCAATTATCGGGCTTCATCAGTTATATGCTTCATTTTTGTTTTATGGCACACGGGTTCTCATCTTTATAAATTTGACATGAAACCTATTTTAAACTTATGCGGATGTAATCTTTGCTTCATTTATTGTAAGTGAAAACAAATACAATAAAGAATGAAAATTTACAAAGGTAAATGCTTTGAAGGCTGGTGATGTGTTTTTTCAGGATGCATGTGTCATGATGAGTGACATACAAAGCTAAAGTTTTTTTACATTTTTTTTAGCCCAAAAAATCATCTTCTGTATGGCAACCGAGCCCTTTGCTATCTACGCCTTTCTCAGTACACGTATGTATACTCTTTGAAATAAAATAAATAATTGACATAGAAACAGTACCATTTTCTACAGGAGCTGAATGATGTGTGCTGACTCAATCTGTCAACTGCAATATTTCTAGGTTTAGTAGCACTGTAATTTGCTATGCGTCATTTAGGTGATATTTGCTTGACTAGGATAAAGTTCATAACATTAGGCAAATGTTAATCTTTTTTTGTCTTACAAGATTGATTCATATGTATATAACGTGCTCCATAAATGTTTAACCTAATTGTTACCTTTCCCAGCTCTCTTGGCACATTTATATGCATTCTCAAACATTTCTGTGCTCCTCTGTTAACCAATGTGAATTCCCAACTAAAGTTATGTTCTGTAAGCATTAATACATGTGTTAGCGTCCAGGCATTCCCTTCCTACTCCAAGAAGAATACAATCATAAAAGTGAACAACATTTCGAAAAAAGATAAAACTCAGTCATCCAATGAAGCCCATTCTATATCACAGTTGGTGACCATGGCTCATGATGTACCTACCACATTGCTGCAACCACTGCATTAAATAGAAGGTACTTACTTAAAATACCAGCAGACATCCTAAAACTAGGCGGTATCAGAACTAAAGTCTTTGAAACAATTGGCTTTATGAATGATGGTAACTACTATGAATACACTCAAGTTTATGTTTATTTGCTGATCGTAAAAAATCATCATCAGTGGAGAGGAAGAACTGCAATGTTTTGAGCTACTAATGGTCCTCCACATCATTCTTATTAGACTGCGGGGGGGCAAAGCCTGAGAACCACCGCAACCCTCTACTTGTGTTGCCAAGGAGAAAAAATCTAGCACTGCCCAAGAGCAAATGCAGAGGGTCACTGACATAATGGGGGGGAGGGGGGGATCTAATGCCACAATTAGACAGATCAAGAGCTCCCTATCTACAGACTTTGATAGTGTAACACTGGTTGACAAGGAAGATTTTGCTGATGGCAAGTCATCTAGCAGGCGCCCTCAAAGTCAGGGCAGACAAGGGCAGGGAAGCTGAGCAGGAGTTATCTTGTCAACACAAGTAGCGTCTTCACCTAGAGGTTGCCCTCAAGATCATTGCCCGATGATGCATACCCTGAGTAGACCTCTTCTCCACATCCGACAACACACTGTCCTGCCTTAACGCCCTGAAGTTTCCTCTTTGACCTTGTTGCACAAAAGCGTTGCAGATTTAAAAAAATCTTACAGATTTGAAGAATTGCGCTATTCGCAATCGAATCAACTCCTAAATGTGAGCCATTAGTAATTACAATGTCCTTAATTTGTCCAGCATAACCTATAATTTAAAGACCTTCCGAATCTGATGGTCTCCTCTGCCTATCAAACACACCCAAAAACAATGCATACATGGTAATTTTGCTCTTCTGCGTATCTTTACATGGTCCTTCAAGTGTTTTACTCAAACATTGTTTTTTTAGTTTTCCTTACCCAGAACAGAACACTTGCTCCATCTTCTCATAGGTGTTTTAAGACAGTAAATTTGCAGTAACTCATATTGGCTTATACATAGACTCTCAGGGCCCAAATCAAAGAACTAATTTAAGACAAGATCCTAAACTTACTACCATTTTGGTATTCACAGAAGGCACTTACTCACTTCGGTATTCACAGAAGTTAGGAGTCCTAACTTTAAGACTCCTAAATGCCTTCTGTGAATACCGAAAGTCTTAAAATTTAGGATTTTTCTCAGGTTAGGAGTCCTAACTTTACTACTACTAAACTGAGAAAAATCCTAATTTTAAGGCTTTCGGTATTCACAGAAGGCATTTAGGAGTCCTAAAGCTAGGAGTCCTAACTATTACTACTATTAAACTGAGAAAAATCCTAATTTTAAGACTTTCGGTATTCACAGAAGGCATTTAGGAGTCCTAAAGTTAGGACTCCTAACTTCTGTGAATACCGAAATGAGTAAGTGCCTTCTGTGAATACCGAAATGAGTAAGTGCCTTCTGTGAATACCAAAATGGTAGTAAGTTTAGGATTTTGTCTTAAGTTAGTTCTGTGAATCGGGCCCCCTGTTCCTGCATAACGCAGTGTGTTGTTATGCTACAGTTATAGCAATCCCTCATGCTATTGCTTGGTTACCATGCAACAGTGCTAGTTCTACACAATATGGAAATGATGTAAAATGAATTTTAAATGAGTTGTAAATTACTACATATTAAAGGATGCTGAAATACATTGCGGTATAGGCATCATGTAGGCTTTGCTGGGTATTTCATTGGTACAGTATTGTTGGACACACAAGGGCCAAACCATTATTGCAGCAGCACACATGGCAGAAAAGGCACAACTGCACAAGAATTCGGGCGGGGATGTACAGTAGAACAGCAAATCGCCTCATCGTTCTATACTGCTTTGTTCAAAGTCATTGTTATTTGTTCCAAAGGTAACTATAACTCTCTCATTCTTTTGTATTGCAGTGTCATACAGAAAACAAGCATTGGCAAAGCAAATAGGTCTCGCCAATGCAAGAGTGCTATTGCCATTGGAAATGTACTTTATCTGTGGTATAGCAGCTAGTGGATTAGTTACAAACATTAATTCTTAATAATTTGCATTACGTGTCAACAAAAATAAACAAAACTCAAAATGCGGTCAGCATCTCCATACAAAGCTGCAAAACCCTCTAAAGGACAGCAATGGTAAATGATTGTTCTTTTTAGAATCACCATCGCTGTTAATTAGGTAGCAGCTCCGTATGAGGTTGCAGCATCCCAAAAAGAACCACAGTGATAAAACTGCTTCCATAGTTTCACACTTAGTCGTGGATGCTTAAGTAATCTCAGTGCAACTTTTTCACCTAAAAGCGCCGCCACATGTTTTGGTAGTCTGCAACTTCGTACGAGTTTAGGGAGCTTCCTGAAAGCACAATGATGATCATTTGTTTTTCAATTGTGCTTGTATTACCTGTGAACAAACCTCGAAATGCGTTCAGCTCGATATGACGCTATGAAACCCTTACAAGAACTCAGTGGTAATTACTGTTCTTTTTAGAAATCTTCATCCAAATTTGTTAGTTGGGAGCTCCGCACAAGGCTGCAGCATTTCAAAATGAACCTCAGAAATAAGTTACCTCCATCGTTTAACACTTAGTCATAGGTGTTTAAGTAATCTCTGTGCAATTTGTGCCTCCGCGCATGGCACATTCTTTATCTAAAAGCGCCGCCCCATGTTTTGTGTGTTGGCAATTTTGTACAAGTTTAGGGAACCTCGGAAAGCACCGCGATAAGTTGTTTTGGTTCTGTGACACTTGGTCATGTTAATTAGCCTTCAGCTCAGTTATGGAATTAAGAAACCTCAGAATGAACCTCAACAGTAAATTGCTTTCATATTACCAGGGCACAAGTCCTAACAAAAGAAGTGGGGGGGACTAACCTAGTTAGGCAGTATGCAAGTGACATCACGGCACGCGACATCACGGCACGCGACATCACTGCACGCGACATCACGGAGCATGACATCACTGCTCACGACATCACACATGGCATCTCATGAATTGACATCATAGAAAGTGGCATCACATGCAATGACTTTACTGGAAGTGGCATCACAAGAAGTGACATCAGATCTAAAGCCCTCACATATATGTTTAGCAGGTCTATCATGTGTACGTTTGAGCGCATTGTGAGGATAATAGCACAGTGAGCTATGGAAGATATGTGACTTCTACACCTTGCAATCACCCAGTTTTTATGTAACACATCCTGTACATTCATTTACAAACTTATATAATTTATTGTACTTGTAATATGCATTTGTTGATATAAAGCGCTCTGACACCCTGCATTGGAATGAGTAGGACTAGACAAGAAAAAATAGTGGTACTTAAATTATTTTAACGCCTCCTCAGGGGAAGTAAGCGCTATATAAATGCAATTTGCTTTGTGTAAATACTGGGAAAGACCAACTGTGAGAAAGTGCCATCTTTCTTGCATGGTATGCCCCCACTTTTTGCTAAATTGCTGAATGTACTTCGATTGAGTGTACCCTGGGTTCCTGCCAATCAGGTGCCCAGGGCCTATGTTCCTTCCTTAAACCACACAAACTCCAAATTGGCAAACCCTAGCCACATGTCAGCCCCTAGTAAATGGTACCCTAGGTACCCAGGGCCTTGTGACCAGGGAAGGCCTCTAAGGGCTGCAGCACTCATTGTGCCACGCTCAGAGACCCTGTACCCTTACACACACACACTGCCCTTGCAGGCTGAGTGTCTGGGTGCAGGACAAAACAAAGAGTCGACATGGCACACATCACTGTGTACCATGCCCATCACCTACACCGCCAAGGCATATGTCAGCCACCCCTCTAGCTGGGTGCATTACGCCTATGGTGTGGGCACAGGAGCAGGAGCCCTGTGCCCCTACAGTACCCGGGTCCATTCCTGGGCACTGTAAGTGCAGTGCTGTCATTTAAGAATACATGGTGCTGAGAGCTTGTCAAACACGAGCTCCACAGCACCATATTGGCAACACTGAAGCCTGGGAAGTTTGGTATCAAACTTCTCAGCACATTGAACCCACACTGATGCCAGTGTAGGATTTAATGTACTAAGCACCCCAGAGGGCATCTTAGAAGATGCCCCCTTACAGCTAACTTGCAATCCACGTCTGCTCTGAGGCTGCCCAGGCTGCCACACAGCAGACACGTTGCTGGACCCCTGGGTGGGAGAGCCCCTGCTCTCCCGGGCCTGCAACAATGCACATCCTGGGTGAGGTGAGAAATCTCCTCCCCCAGGATGAGCAAAGGGAAGCTTCAAAGGCATGCCGCCAGTTGGAGTTTCCCCAGGCCACTGCAACCCCCCACTCTGGCGGGAAGCTTGGCCGGAAACCCCATACAAGGACAGGGGATGTGCCAGCCTGCCCACCCCACCCCTCAGGTGGGGGAGGCGAGGTGAAGCACATCTCCGGGCTCTCGCCATCTTGAAGATGGGAGGCCCTACCCTATCAGGATTAGGCTACTGCCCCCCTCCCACAGGAGAGAGGCAGGATAGGGGGTGTACCCACCCCAGGACAAGGACCCATTGGTCCCTGGCCTTCACCTACCTGTAACACCCCTAAATCTAGTATTTAGGGGCCCCCTGAACCTTCCTTCCTCAGATTCCAGATAGAAAAACGACAAGAAGAGCAAGAAGAACAAAGACCTGCCCTGCAGCTGCTAAAAAGAGAAGAAGACACCAACTGCTTTGGCCCCAGCCCTACCGGCCTGTCGACTCTCGAACCTGCACCAGCGCGGCATCCCACGTGGCCAGCAACCTCACCAACCCCGGAGGACCTGGCTACCTTTTAGCTCTAAGCCCCTGGGACTCCCACGAGTAGAGGCTCTCCTCAAGAAACCTACTTGCTATCCCTGGCACCAGCCCGGGACCGCGGACCCAACACACTCTGCACCAGCCAAGCCTGGCCAGTGCCGGAGTGGACAAAGACCCAGAAGACGACCCCACGGCGACTGTGACCCAGAGTCCGGCACCCAAGGACCCCCCTCGACATCCCGGAAGAAGCCTGCAGCCTCAGAACCAAGTGCCACCCCAGCCGCGATCAACCAGAGGGTAAGATTCCCGACGTCAAAAGGCACCCCTGCACCCGGCGCCCTGCGACCCCCTGTGCCCAATCCCGGGGTACCCACCTAACCTACAACTACCCAACTTACCTCTCGAAGTGGTGGTGGCACCTGAAACATCCTCGTCCCCGAGCCTGCAGCCTCTTTCCAAACCGGAACATTCCCATTGATTTCCATTGAGCGCCCTAAGGCTCAAAAGCACCCTGCACCCAGCCGCCCGAGTGGCCCTGGCAGTGCCCTCTCTACACTAACCTACTTCCCCACTTGCCCTGAGTAAGTGACCAGGAGCCCAGCTCCCACAGCCGCGTGGCTTGCCAGACAGCAGCCACCAACCAAGGCCCCCCTATCCCTCATAGGATAACATTGGGCCCAACTCTCTCTGCACCCGGCCGTCCTGAAACCGCTGAGGGTGAACCAACTGTACCTACCTGACACTGGGGGACCCCTGAGTCCATGCCCGGAATTTCAACACTACCAGTCGAGTACTTACCCTTAAACCGCTAACTTCATTTTCCTCATAGGGTAACATTGACTGGCTTTTTCTTCAAAAATCTTCTAAGTGTGAACTTTTCAAAACTGCAAAAATTCACCAAAAATCAGCCAAGCGACAAAAACGAATTTACTCACCTGCTCCTAGGTGAGCTCCCAGTGCTGGATCTTGGTGCCCAGCCCTGACTCTGAAAAGTGTTCACAACTATACTTACTTCTAACTCATTTTTCTCCCATAGGAAACCATTGTCTGCTTTTCTGTGAAATTTCTTCTAAGTGTCTACTTTTGCAAATTTGAAATATTCTTTTAAAATCGTACCATTTCTGCAAACGAAATTACTTACCTGCTTTTGATAAGGACCCCAGTCCTGGGTCTAGGCACCCAGTCCTGGATTACTAAAGTAATGATAAAGTACTCTACCTGCAATTTGAATTTCTTGCCATAGAGATCCATTGAATGTTTTCTGTGAAATATTTTCTAAGTGCTAACTTTTGAAATAGCTAAATATTATTTAAAAATCATTACAGTTATTAAGTCGACTTTCATCACTTGATTCTGAATACTGACCCCAGGCTGGTTCTAGGATCCAGACCTGGAATTCCAAAAGTAATCTAAAAAGTAATTTATTACAAATAACCTGAATTTACCATTGAGCTCAATGCATTGTAATGTTTAGGAAATAGGATTGTTTATTGCAACCAACTGTGACTGTTTACACAAATTTATTGCTTGAAACAAAAGTATTTATATTCAACCTCTCATTCTGAGAAAGTATATTTTTACCCCCTTTGTGGTTCTAAAAATAAAACAAGCATATATTTTATATATACAAATCATTGGCCTAGAGTTCAGTTATTGAGTGTGTGAAACCATTTGCTGACTGAGTGTGTACAATAAATGCTTTACACTGTCCTCTGGTACTGCCTTACTGCTCGACCAAGCTACCACTTTTTGAGAGTAAGGTCATACCTAACTTTGACCTCTATCAGCCTCTGGGGGACTGTGGACTCTGTACACCCTGTACCTATTAGGGAACAGTATATACAGAGCCACTTTCTCACACCAACACATCTAACATTCTTACCTGCATGCATATCTCCTAAACAGTGACTGAACAAAGTAAAAAGCTGCCTGTCTTAAGTATGTGTGATGTGCTAACAAGGTGTGAGCCTTTATTTCCCCTCCGCTTCATTTGCATCAGGTGTGAAGTTCCTGTCTGCTCTCAGCCAAGAGACTCGAACAAAAGGAGGGCTGATGACCCCCCAAATTCGGCCATTGTTATGGGCCCAGCAAGAGTCTTAAATAAGAAAGCCCCGTCCCCGCTTGCACGTTGTTGCTTGTTGCAGAAGAAAAGCAGACAACGTGCAGGCGCTGTTGAAAGTGTCCCGGTGTTTGGATATTACACCGGGACGAGCTAAGCACATTTTTTTGTGGGGCCCAAATTCTTGGCAGGGTGGACGGCGTTCACCCTGTGAAAAATGTGGCTGGACACCGTCCACCCACATGTACCCCTGACTCGTGCCCTGCATATTATGTTGTCTAATACTCCGTTATAGATGTTTAAATGACCCCAATGCAAATCCTGGCTCCATGCACAAGAATATTTTAGTTAAAATGCTGTATTACATTAATACGCCTGCAGCTTTAAAGAGGAAGGGAACGATGGAATTGTGTGTATGTGTCAGCAAGGACACTGGCATGATAGAAAACGAAATGAACATCTGGCACAAACCTTTGGCAGTATGCGCTGGATGGAGGCCCCTTGCTGCAGTGCTGCTACAAACATATGGGCCCCTATACACAGAAAAAACAACAAGCAGTAATGGGGGGGTAGGGAGGAAGGACGAGCGACTGATATGCAGTAATGATAAACAATTATACACAAAAAAACAATAAGCAACAATGTGTAGGGACAACCTTAATAAAAAAGAAATCTGACTTTGGAGTCTGAGAAAGAAAAGTAAACAGGCGAACTCGAAAACAGCGTCTGACATTTGACCTCAATCTTTAAATGCACAGCAAATGTGACGAGATAAGAACAAGATTTACAGGCTGTCAATGGGCAATGAGGGGGCAAAGAGAGTAGTTTAGTCAAAAAGAACATTCTTTTTACTTTTAATTGGACTACAAAGACAACACGAGTCCCTGCAGCTTCCGTCTCCTGTTCAGAGGAAGAGGGCTTGGACTTCTCTTCGTCCTTTCTCCGGATTTACATATCTTCAGGATTAGTCCGATGTGGGGCCTTAAAGTAAAAGAAAAGAAAACACAAATTTTAGGGACTGTGTATGATGCTTAGTGGTAAAGAAAGGGGTGAGGGGAGTGAGGGAAGATCACCGGCACGCTGTACCACCACCGAGTGTCTGTACGCCGCGCATTAGCTAGACTATTACTTTACGTCTAAGCGTTTGATGCGCAGATCCGTTAGCCCGTCCCCTCCCTGCCTGAGGAATCTCTTCCAGTAGGCCTCCCCTTCCCTAACCACTCCCGGATACGGTTACGTGCCTTGGGTAGCCATGCTCCTCCGGGAGTGTGGCGGGACAGCTGGTGATGCCGGATAGGGTCCGGGACCCTGCTCTTTGCTTCTTGGTCCCGGCTTCCCGCTACTTCTGACGAGATAGTCTTTCTGCTTTCCACTGCCGTGGTTCCGCTGCTCCTCAACTCCGGGTGACCTCGGTCTGGACTCTCTCCTGGCTTGAATTCCCGATGGCGTCCTTCTGCCTGCTCACGTCCCGTTAAGAAGCCGACTTCCTCCTCCTCCAGATCGCGACCCATTGGAGCATGTGACGGGGTCACATGACATGGGGCAGGTTCCAGGAAGTACGGGAAATTAAAGGGGCCATCACCATCCTCTGGCGTGTGTGACTGAAAACAGAACACATGGGAAATGTAAGGCGGGAAGGGGTCGCTGTCTCCCTCGTCCAGGTCCTGGGGTGGCCTGTCGTGACACATCCCCCCCCCCATTGGAACCATTGTGAGAGTAGCCTCACCTGCTGTGGGGTCCTGTTGCTGTTGTGCCTGCCCTATCGTCGCTCCTGGTGCCCTAACGCTGTGAGTCTCCCCTGCCGCCGCTTTTCCATCGCGCGGCTGTAAGCAGGGGGAGACTACAGCCCCCAGGTTGCCTAGCGGCCGCTGACAACTTCCACGCGCCCGGAGGCGCAGAAAAGACCGAGGCTCCCTCGGTAGAGCGGGAACCATTGTGAGAGTAGCCTCACCTGCTGTGGGGTCCTGTTGCTGTTGTGCCTGCCCTATCGTCGCTCCTGATACCCTAACGCTGTGAGTCTCCCCTGCCGCCGCTTTTCCATCGCACGGCTGTGAGCAGGGGGAGACTACAGCCCCCAGGTTGCCTAGCGGCCGCCGATGCCTTCCACGCGCCCGGAGGCGCAGAAAAGACCGAGGATCCTTGGTGAAGCGGGAACCATTGTGAGAGTAGCCTCACCTGCTGTGGGGTCCTGTTGCTGTTGTGCCTGCCCTATCGTCGCTCCTGGTGCCCTAACGCTGTGAGTCTCCCCTGCCGCCGCTTTTCCATCGCGCGGCTGTGAGCAGGGGAAGACTACAGCCCCCAGGTTGCCTAGCGGCCGCCGACGCCTTCCGCGCGCCCGGAGGCGCAGAAAAGACCGAGGCTCCCTCGGTGGAGCGGGAACCATTGTGAGAGTAGCCTCACCTGCTGTGGGGTCCTGTTGCTGTTGTGCCTGCCCTATCGTCGCTCCTGGTGCCCTAACGCTGTGAGTCTCCCCTGCCACCGCTTTTCCATCGCGCGGCTGTGAGCAGGGGGAGACTGCAGCCCCCAGGTTGCCTAGCGGCCGCCGACGCCTTCCACGCGCCCGGAGGCGCAGAAAAGACCGAGGCTCCCTCCGCGTCACGGGACGCGCGCGAGCGGAGCCGGACGAAGCCCGGACAAAGGGCGGGCCGTCTGTGGCCGTCAGGGGGCCGGTAGAGGCCGGGCTGGGCCCATTCTCTTTCATCCTGCCCACCCTACGAAGGTACTGTGATCTTATCTTCACATTATAGAAAGATTCGTTGTGGCTCCAGCTGCGATTAAGTAGGGTTTTCCCTAAAGTGCAACAGGACAAGAACTCATTAACAAAAGCGCCGAAAGTACTTTTTGCATTGGTTCTTTTCGTTATTTGTCTCTGCATTATATGCGCATGGCTAAAAGAAAGTCTATGGAGGGAGGTGGGGGTAGTACGAATAAAAAGATTAAGAAAGCTAATCATGCCGCTGGCAATTGTGTACTGGAGAGGATTGAAACAATAGTAAATGATTGCCAAGTGATGTTGGAGGAAACCAGGGTACCATCAGACGCAGCATTGGCACAAGCGGGTGAACCTATAGCTAGTAGCCAAAATTATAAGATCCCAACAATGTTTAAAAATGCTAAACAAGTATCCTCCAAAGCCCTTCCTTGCATTACATCTAATGGGCAATCCGAGCCCTGTCAGGGAGCAAATCTGGACTCCTCGAATTCATTATCTGCCATTGAAATTCACTCACCCATAGCTACTCTTGAACTTTCATGGTCAAATAGGTTCGCGATTTTGGAGGGTTTTGACGAGGAGGCTCCTGCTCCTCTGGAATGCCAGAAAAATGGTTTGGTTGACAACAAAGCAGTACAGACATATAAAATGCAGGGAGAGACTCTTGAGCGGAAAATTGACCAATTACTAAAAGAGGTAGAATCCTTGAAAAAAATAGTGGTGGAATTAAATAGGAGGGTCCCATTAACATCTATGCCCATTGACCCACTATGTTATCCCGCAAATACAACACCACTAGCTCCCCCGATAGCAGCCCAGCATAATTTACTGCCAACATTATATGGGGGGGGCCCATCCAGTTTGTAATAGGAATGAGCCAACACAAAAGTTATTGGCTTCTGCCAGTGGCAGAAGACGTTCATATACGGATATTGTCAAATGCTCAAAAATCCAAAATGATTATCCTAATACTTCTAACACCTTAAACTCTGCTGGCCCCTCGAGATTAAGTTACCAGGAGGTCCAGGCATTTTCCAAAGGTAATACTGCATCTAATATAACCCCTGGTCACCCATTGGATAATGCGAAAATAGCTTATATGGTTAAAGTGCCTAGACTTACTGGTATTCAAGCCCACGAAAACGAGGAATCTGTAAAAAATAAAGCTATACATTGGCTTAGGCATGTCAGAGGATGCAGGTCAATAATCCGAGAAGATATTCTTAGAGCAAGAAGAATTTCGTTCCATACCAGCCAATTTGATTGTATTGAGCTCCTATTTACTAACACTACCCTGGCTGAGAATCTGTTGCTTTTGGAATTCCGTACATCTTCACCAGATTATTCTTCTATACAGATCAGGCGCTCTCCGCTCTGGGTTTCCCCAGGACGGGAGCCACAGGGCAAAGTAGGGACTCCGAGAGAAGAGTCAAACTTAAATAGGGTGGACTGACTGGACCAAGAATTGTTACAGGAACGTATTATAGACACAGACCCAATCCATTCTGACCCTATTAAAGTGTCTATACTAACTCCTCCTGAGTCTTTATCCCCTCTAGAGTCTTCATTCCCTCGAGAGATATCTCTAACTAATCAGGCGACTATAAATTCCCTTCCTCCCCCAGCATCTCTTAATTTTGTTTCTTGGAACATCGCAGGGCTCCCGAAAAAACTTTTAATTCCGGAATGGCAGGAATTTATTGGTACTTTCGATGTCTGCCTATTCCAGGAAACATGGAGCGTAACCCCCCTTTACAAAACAGGATACACCACCTATTATAAACCAGCTATAAGCCTAGGGAAAGGTCGACCATCGGAGGGGCTACTAGTGTGGGTTAACATAACACACAATTGGATAGTGGAAGCCCACAATAGTGGCTCCCCTGATCTTTTACATCTGACTATAAAAGGTACGCAAGGGGGACCAATTCTAGAGCTATTTAACATCTATGCCAGAGGGACTGTGGGTGGACAGGCTTCCCAGACAGTATCTGACCTGGAACGTGAAATGACTCTTATTGACCCCCATTCTAACACCATTGTATGCGGGGACTTTAACTTCACATTTGAAGCCCTGTGTTCCGAAGATCTAATGGGGACCACTGAGGAAGATCTCAGATGGGGCATTCCGCCTCTCGAGCTGCCTCCCATTAAGAAATGGTCCCAAAGGGCAATACAAATGAATGCTATTACTCAAGAGTTCAATTTGAGAGCAGTGAACGGCAGGTCTAAATCTGATATGGGTGGAGCATACACATATAATAGGTTAACTACCCCGTCCCGCATTGATTATTTTCTCATTGATATTCACTTCTGGGGGAATGTTGTGGATATGGTCGTAAAAAACACTATGGACAGCGACCATAATCCACTCTGCCTGCAAATTAATGATGTTTCGTCGACCCCGGAGTGTGAGACCAATAAATTACCCTTGATGTCAACTAAAGAAGTGTTGTTGGCAGGTTGTAACAGACGCCTTAAATGGCATGGGGTTTCACAACATGAGGGGAAGCTGGAAAGCATTAAGGAAATATTGGTCGGGAAAAATGAGGAGCTCGCTGAGGTCCAAAACCAAGTGGGAGACTTTCAATTGGTATCCTCACTTTACCGAGACACTATAAGTAAGATAGGGAAATTCTTTACTCTAGAAGGGAAACCACCCTGTAAAGGGGCTCCATCGAAAGGATCGAATCCATGGTATTCCAAAGCCTGCAGAGAAAAAAGAATGACCTTATCAAAAGCTTTAAAGAAGCAAGATAGTAGCATGATTAGAAGAGCAAGACGGGAATATTCTAGATCCTTGCTAGTCGCAAAACGGGAATGGGAGGAAACATATTGTCAGGCGCTTAAAGAGGCATCATTGAAAAGAAATTCCACCTTATTCTGGGATCTCCTAAATAGAGGAAAGAGGGCAAAAACGATAAGTATCCCGAATCGTATAACAGAGCTGCAATGGTATTACCATTTCTCTGTTATATATGCGGGAGAGGTTGCCTCTCCAGACTCTGAGGAAGAGCACAATTTGACCCCTGCCATAATCTTTCCACCCGATGTTACTTTTGGGATCCAGGAAGTGACTCTGGCAATAAAAAGTATTGCACCTGGCAAAGCGGCGGGCCCAGACGGTCTTCCAGGTGATTTGCTTTTGTATGATCCAGCACCCTGGGCATTGTTTATTTCTGCCATTATGAATGCTATAGTTAGGGGCTCCTTAGTACCAGAGTCCTGGAAAGCCGCAGTAGTGATTCCAATATATAAAAAGGGTAATAAAGAGGACCCTGCCAACTATAGACCTATTAGTCTAATAAATGTGATTCAGAAGGTGGTTGGCAGGGTTCTTCTTATGAGACTGAAGCTCTGGATTGAGAATATGAATATTTTATCCCATCTTCAAGCAGGTTTTAGGCAAAAGGTAGGCACAATGGATCAAGTTTTTAGATTTTATATGATTTATTGGAAAGTGGTAGTTTTAGGAAAAGGCACTTTATGTTTAGCTTTTATAGATCTCAAGTCTGCGTTTGACTTGATCCCTCGCCAAAGGTTATGGCAGGTTTTATCTGAATTAGGTGTTCCCTCAGAGATTCTCGCTTTTTTAATACTTTTACATGAGGATAATCACGCCAAGATCAGATGGGGCGCTCAGGGACAGCTCACAAAGAGTGTCACGGTGAACAGGGGGGTCCGCCAGGGCTGTGTATTAGCCCCCACCCTGTTCTCCTTGTACATCAATGGGGTGGTGGATCTTCTTAGAGAGGACCCAGCCGATGCTCCAGCCCTGGCTGGTGAAAAAATCCCTACCCTCCTGTTCGCCGACGACACTCTTCTGATCTCAAAATCCCCAGGTGGCCTACAAAAGATTTTAAATAGGTTTAGTACCTTTTGTAAGTCCTATGGCCTGACTATAAACACTGAGAAAACCAAATTAATGGTAATTAATCCTACAAGACGTTTTAGAAATGTTTTTACTTTGGATGGCAACCCGCTAGATATTGTGGACTCCTTCGACTATTTGGGTATCCGGATTGTGAAAGGGATGAAGTGGAGCTCTCACTTAACTAAGATGCTCTTATGCCACAAGAGGGCTTCTGGTGCCATTATTAGAGAACAACATCTCTCTACGAGTAGACCAGTGGCCCCGGCCCTTGTGGTATATGAGGCAAAAGCACTATCCTGCACAATGTATGGAGCTGAAATTTGGGGCCATGAAAATATCCAAGAGCTAGTTAAGTCTGAGAACAAATTTATGAGGGATCTTATCTCTCTTCCCACATCAACCCCATTAAAACCACTGTTTTATGATTTAGGCAGACATTCTAGCCAAGACATTGCACGACTTCGCCCTTTATTATTCTGGGCAAGACTACGAAGGACACCGGAGCTTGCTAAGTATGCTGCAGCCCTAAGCGAACTCACATTAGCTGACCGTGGGAAGAAGATAAAATGGATCTCTAATGTAAGACAATTGCTGAGAGAAATTGGATATGAAGACTGTTGGGAATCCCAGTTGCCCCCTTCAAAATTGGATCTCAAGAAGGCATATTGGAGATGGGTTAAAGACAGAGAATTAAGAAATGGTAATGTGGGGAAGCTGACAGAGGCTTATTTTGAGCACAAGACACTTTGTAAATTGGAACCATATCTTGATTTTATCCAGATTCCACTGGATAGGTCATTGTATATGAGATTCAGACTAGGAACCTTACCTCTTAACTCCGTTACGGCTGGTTGGAAGGGTCACATACGTACATTAACTGGTTGCCCAAGCTGTGCATCCCCGAAGAAGTCTATTCCCCACTTTCTTTTTGCCTGTTACACTTATAGAAGAGCGAGATCCAAGTGGTTGAGACCAATTTGCAGAATTCTGGGCTCCAGAGATTATGTAACTGTGTTGCGTATTTTAAAAACAGATACTTCATCTCTTATTGTAGTATGTGGATTGGTCAAGTACCTGGGATATGCTTGACTGTTGAGGAAAAAAAGTGCCACTTTTATGCACTGAAATGCTGTCGAGGTTCAGCTTTACAATCTTTTTTATCCTTCTCTACCAATTATTTCACAATGAAATTCGTGTTCTATTGTATATAGTGTCATATCATGTGATGTAGTCCATTTTAGACACACTTATGATTAATTCCTTTTATTCGTCAATGTTTTACTTGATCCTTTTTAACTTTATTGTATGTTGTGCTTTTATGATATTTTTTATCGAATAAAGCTTTACCTACCTACCTACCCCCCCCCCCACCCCCCCCCCTAGACCGTTCACGATCGGGTAACTGGGTCACTCTAGAAAGGAAGTCAGCATTCCCGTTGGAGGCGCCGTTACGGTGTCGGACTTCAAAAGAAATGACTGGAGGGAGAGGAACCACCGCAGGACACGGGAGTTGTTCCCCTTATTGCGGCTCAACCAGAGGAGAGGGGCATGGTCCGGATACACTATGAAGGGAGTGCCTTCCAGGTAATATCGTAACTTATCAACCGCCCATTTAACAGCAAGGCACTCCTTCTCCATGATGGGGTAATTCTTTTCCTGGGGAAACAGTTGTCTGCTAATGAAGAGGATAGGGAGTTACAGACCTTCATTTGATATTTGCGACAATACGGCACCCAGACCTGAGTCGGAGGTGTCGGTCTGGAGGAGAATGGCTTTGTGAAGTCAGGGGACACAAGAACGGAGCTAGAAGTGATGGCCTGTTTTGAGATTCCGAAAGGCTTGGCGGGGCAAGGAGGAGGGTTTGAGTAGATCCTTAGCTCCGACGTTCTTTTTGAGTAGCTCTGCCAGAGGGGATGCTATCTCTGAATATCGGGGAATTAATCTGCGGTAGTATCCAGTAGGCCTAAAAACGCCCTAACTTCCCATTTTGTAGTGGGGAAAGGGGTGTTGGTAATAGCCCTGATTTTCTCCTCCAGTGGCTCGATAACCCAGTTACCCAGGAGATACCCCAGGTAGCCGACCTTCGAATTAATATGAAATCCGGCTTCTTCAAGGGCACGGAGGACATTCTCACAATGCTCTAGATGCTTTTCCCAGCCGGAACTATGTATAACTATATCATCCAAGTAAGCAGTGGAATATCCCGGTGTTCCCGTAAAGCCACATCCATAAGTCTTTGGAAAGTGGCTGGAGCACCGTGGAGGCCGAAGGGGAGGACAGGGAATTCATACAGTCCAGAGGGGGTGGCTTTGTCCTTTGGAGACAGGGGCACCTGCCAGTAACCCTTGGTGAGTTCCAATGTGGTGATATACTGGGCCTCACCTAACTGTTCTATTAATTCATCAACCCTCGGTAGGGGGTACAAATCAAATGTAGTGATAGCGTTCACTGCCCTAAAGTCAATACAGAATCTCACAGAGCCGTCTGGTTTGGGTACCAAAACTATGGGCGATGACCAGCTACTAAGAAAGGGACGAATGACACCCATAGCAAGCATTTTAGTGATCTCTTGTAAGAAAGTGGGTTTCTGTTGCAGTAACCCCTCACTTTTTTGCCTGATAACTGATGCACTTTTCCTTGTTGTGACCTGGGCTCCTGCCAATCAGGTGCCCAGTGCCTGTGTTCCTTCCCTAAAAACTGCCTAACAGCCAAAACCCAATTGGCATCTCTGGTCACATGTCAGCCCCTGGTAAATGGTACCCTAGGTGCCCAGGGTCTTGTGACCAGAGAAGGCCCCTAAGGGCAGCAGCACTTATTGTGCCACCCTTAGAGGCCCTGTACCCTGACACACACATGCTGCCTTTGCAGGCTGAGTGTCTGGGTGCAGAACAAAACAGACTCAACATGGCACACATCCCTGTGTGCCATGCCCACAACACACACTGCCCTGGCATACCTCAGTCACCACTCTAGCTGGGTGCCCTATGCCAGTGGTGTGGGCACAGGTGCATGAGCCCTGTGCCCCTACAGTACCTAGGTCCATTCCTGGGCACTGTAAGTGCAGTGCTGCCATTAAGAGTATATGGTGCTGGGAGGTCGTCAGTACGAACTCCACAGCATCATGATGGCTACAGTGAAGACTGAGAAGTTTGGTATCAAACTTCTCAGCACAGTAAACCCACACTGATGCCACTGTGGGATTTACTGTAAGATGCACGACAGAGGGCATCTTGGAGATGCCCCCTGAACCTAACTTACAATCCACGTCTTGTCTGAGGGGCTGCCTAGGCTGCCACACAGCAGACATGTTGCTGGACCCCTGGGTAGAGAGCCATCTGTTCTCCTGGGCCTGCAACAATGCACATCCTGGGTGAGGTGCGAAGTCTCCTCCCCCCGGATGGGCAGGGGAAGCTTCAAAGGCATTCCACCTTTGTGAGCTTGTCCAGGCCACTTACTGTACCCAGCAACTGGCCCCTACCAGTTCTCAACCACCTCTCTGGCGGGAAGTCTGGCTGGAAACTCCAAGGAAGGACAGGCGGTGTGCCAGCCTCTGCCAACCCCACCCCTCAGGTGGGGGAGGTGAGGTGAAGCACGTCCCCTGGCTCTTGTCATCTTGAAGATGGGGAGCCCTGCCCAATCAGGACTAGGCCACTGCCCCCCTCCCACAGGAGAGTTGCAGGATAGGGGGTGTACCCACCCCAGAGCAGGGACCCAGTGGTCCCTGCCCTTTACCTACCTGTAACACCCCTACATTTAGTATTTAGGGGCACCCTTAACCTTCCTTCCTTAGATCCGATTCGAAAACAATCAAGAAGATCAAGAACCAGAAGACCCACCGCGCAGCTGCTAACAAGAGGACGACACTAACTGACTTGGCCCCAGCCCTACCGGCCTGTTGATCCTTGAACCTGATCCTGTGGAACTCTGGCGCCTTCAGTGGTCAACAACCTCAAAAGCCCCGGAAGACCTGACCACCTTGAGACTCTACCAAGACTGGGACTCCCACGAGCAGTGGTTCTGCTCAAACCGTAATACCCTTGGTGCCAGCCAGGAATCGCGAATCCAGCACACTGCAACCGCCGAGCCCGGCCTGTGCCCGAGTAAACAAAGACCCTGAGGACGTCCCCCCGGTGATTCTGACCTGGAATCCAGTGCCCAAGGACCCTCCTCGACGACCCAGATGACACCTGCAGCCTCAGAACCAGGGACCCCTCCAACCGCGACCAGCAGGAGGTAAGATTTTCCGACGTCAAGACACCCCGGCGCCCCACGGCCCTCTGTGCCCAACTCCTGGGTGCCTACCTATCCTCCAAGATCCCAACTTACCCCTGAAGTGTTGGTCGCTCCTGAAGATCCTCTGTCCCCGAGCCTGCAGCCTTTGTTCACTTTCCATGATCTCCATTGAATAACTTTGACGCACCCGACGGCTCAAAAGCACCCTGCACCCAGCCGCCCGAGTACCCCTGACAGTGCAACCTATGTCCTAAACTACTTCCCCATTTGTCCTGAGCAAATAACCAACAGCCCAGCTCCCACAGCCGCGTGGCCTGCTCGCCAGCTGCCACCTTCCGAAGGCTCCCTGCCGCTCATTGGATAACATTGGGCCTAATTCGCACCCAGCTGCCCCTGTGCCGCTGAGGGTGTACCGACTGTACCCGCCTGACCCTGGGAGACCCCTGAGTCTATGCCCAGAACCTTAACTCTGTCAGGCGAGTACTTATCTAAAAGCCGATAACTCACTTTTCATCCATAGGCTAACATTGACTGGTTTCACTTCGAAATTCTTCTAAGTGTTAAGTTTTGGAACTTTAAAATATTCATCTAAAATCAGCCGAACAACGAATTCCGATTTACTCACCTGTTATCAGGAGAGACCTCAGTGCTGCATCTTGTAGCTCAGTACTGACCCTGAAAAGTAATTTTAACCGTAATTACCAGGAAGTTGAATTTCCTTCCATAGGATATCATTGCCTGCTTTTTGCTGAAGTGTCGATTTTTGAAACTTACAAATATTCTTTAAAAATCGTGCCAACGATGAAAACGTAATTACTTACCTGTTTTAGATAAATGTCCCAGTACTGAGCCTAGAAGCCCAGCACTGGATTTTTTTCCATAGGAAACCATTGACTGGTTTTCTGTGAAATTTCTTCTAAGTGTCGATTTTGCAAACTTATAAATATTCCTTAAAAATCGCCTGTATAACTTAAACGCAGTTTCTCAACTGCTTACAGGTGGTACACTAGTGCTGGATCTAGGATCCAACACTGACCTAGAAAAAGTAACCATAGCTCTACTTACCTGCTAAGTGAATTTCCTTCTATAGGATAACATTGGTAATTTGATGATAAAAAGTTTCTAAGTGTCAACTTTTAAAATAGCAAAATATTGCTTAAAAATCACAACAGTAACTAAAACGAATTTACTCACTTGTTTCCAAGAACTGTCCCAGGACTGAATCTAGGATCCAGTCCAAGGAGTTAGAAAAGTAATCCTGAAAGTAATCAATTGCATATAACTTAAAATTCCCATTGAGCTCAATGTATTATTGTGTTTGAAATTGTGTTGGCTATTGCAACAAACTGTAACTATTACCTGCAAAAGTCAATTGCCTATTGCAAAGTATTTAACTAAAGCATCTCATTCTGAGAAAGTATATTTTGATACCTATTGTTGGTTCTAAAATAAAACAACCATATATTTTTTATACAAACCGTTGGCCTAGAGTTTAGTTCTTGAGTGTGTGAGACCATATGCTGACTGTGTGTGTACAACAAATGCTTTACACTGTCCTCTGATACTACCTTACTGCTCGACCAAGCTACCACTTTAGAGCGTAGGGTTATATCTAACTTTAGCCTCTGCCAAACCTCTTGGGACTGTGGTCTCTGTGCACACTGTACCTATTTGGGAACAGTATATACAGAGCCACTTTCTCACATCTCTTCCTCCACTGCCTTTCTCCGAGCTGCAGGGATTCAGTAAGGACGCTGTCTGATTACCTTCCCGGGTTTTGATGGGCTGGAGTGTTCCACTAGGTGTACGACCTGGAGTATCGGTGAATATGTGTGCAAACAAGGACAGTAAGGGTTCTAACGCCTCTCTTTGGGAGCTGGAAAGAGATCCGTTAATGTTTAGGTCGGAGAGAGTGGAGACAGTCTCCTTGGCTTCCTGGACCCCTAGAAGGACGCTTGAAGGGGGCGAACCTACCCATTTCTTAAGGAGATTTATATGGAAGATTTGGGTTTTCGTTTTGCTCAATAGTAAACGATAAGTGGTCAGGCCTATCTTTTTTACCACTTCATAGGGACCTTTCCGTTCAGATCGTGTTTTTGGGAGGGAGGAGGGTAATAATACTAGTACCCAGTCATGAACCTGAAGGGGACGCCACCTCTTCCCTTATCATAGAATGTCTGTTGCCGTATTTAGGCCTTTACTAAATTGGCATGGGCGAACTCGCGTAGTATGTGGAGACGCGAGCGCAAGCCCCGGGTGTAGTCTAGGAGACATTGGTTTTCTTCGGGTTTTTCCTGCTCTCAGGTTTCTTTGGTCATTTCAAGGAGGGTACATGGTTGCCTTCTGTACAGTAATTCAAAGGGAGAGCATCCCAGACTACTCTGTGTTTGGCAACGAATTATGAATAGGGCCAGGGGTAGATGCGTGTCCCAATCAGCACCTTCTGCTGTGATCATTTTATTCAAAGTTAACTTGATGGTGCTATTGTATCTTTCACACAAACCATCCGTTTGTGGATGGTAGACAGAGGTTCGTATCTGGGTGATGTCGAGAGATTTACATACCTGTCACATCAAACGGGAAACGAATGGAGTGCCTTGATCCGTGAGGATCTCATGAGGGTACCCCACTCGAGAAAATAGTTCCAACAGTTTCTCAGAAATGGTGGTGGTGTTGGGAGTTATTATTTCAAAGGCTTCGGGGGACCTGGTGGCATAATCAATGATAACCAGGGCGTATGCATTCCCTTTTCTTGACCTGGGTAATGGTCCGATGAGGTCCATCCCTACTCGTTCGAAAGGTTTCCCAATAACGGGTACGGCAGGTGGGCGATTCGGGTTTCTCTTTTGGCATATCTCACACTCCTGGCAGTATCTGGTGATACTAGTATGTATGCCAGGCCAGTAGAAGTGTTTCAGTATGGTTTGACTCGTTTTATGTGCCCCAGTATGTCCAGCTATGAGATGGCTATGGGCGAAGAACATTACCTGATCCCTAAAAGACTGCGGAACGAGTAACCGTTTTGGTTCTGAGGGACCTCCCTTCCTATAGAGTAAGTTCTGTTCTACCATGAAGGTGAGGTAAGTATCAGTTGGTGTCGAAGAAGACGACGCTTGTTGACATTCCATCTTACGGGTGGGATCATTTTTCAGAGCATACCTAAAGTGGTGGTCTTCTTGCCAGGGAGCCTGGGTAAGAAGAACAGGGGTTCTCTTTGGTGATGGCTTCATTTTTTGGGTGAGGAGAGTCATAAATTCGGGATTATCTGTCCCTAATATTAATTTCTCTGGCAGGGTAGGAAGGACCCCCATGGTAACTTGTAATTCCTTCCCATCGGGTAACCTGACTCTTATTCTAGCAAGGGAGTAGTTCTTCACATCTCCATGGACACAACGAATGGGCACCTGTTGTTTTGGGAGGATATTTTAGGGACCGATCAAGGCTGAGTGAACGACCGACTGCCTACAACCGAAATCAAGTAGAGGTCCGACATGAATCCCATTAATCACCAAACTTACATAGAAACAGGTGCCCAATTCTTCTGTACATAAGACATGTTTGGGCAGGTAGCTGATATCCATCGGATCTTTTGTTGGAAAAATGGGCTATATGTTCCCAGGCCCCGCAATCAAAACATTGGGGTCCCATTTGTGCAACGGCTTCAGGTTTGACGAAATGGGGTTTCGGGGTTTCATTAGCGGCCTTCGGGTATTTCTTTTCTGGTTTCCCTATATTGGAGCGTAAGGCTTTGTCAGTCTCCCACATGCAAGGTATAGGTTGAACTCGAGCATATGTAGTCGCCATTTCAACTGCCTGTTTCACTGTGAGGTGAGTGTGCTGCCGGAGCCACCTCTGGGTAGAAAAGGGTAGGGCTTCCATAAACTGTTCGAGGTATATAAGGGACATTATCTCTTCTTTGGCTCTCTCTTGGGGTTGTAGCCATTTGTCGGCGGCCGTTTTTAATCTAAAAAACAGGGACTTGGGGCTATCCCCTGGGCATCCCTTCTCTTTCCTGAAGCGTACGCAATACGCTTCGGCATCCATTCTGAGGTGTTCTAGGATAATTTCCTTTACCTCCGTATATGGGGTGTTGCCGTGGGGATTGGCGACTTGGTAAGCCGCCTGCACTTCACCACTGAGTAGGGGAGCCAAAAAAAAAGGCCATTTCTGTTCCAGCCATCCTGATGCTTTAGCAGCATGCTCAAAGTTGAAAAGAAACGCATCCGGGTCATCTCCAGGTACGTATTTCTGAAGGGCTACAGTGGGGAAACTACTCTGGGTTCCTGTTCTAATTATAGTAGTGGGATTCTGTCTCTCTGAAATCGTTTGGAGATTCTCTAGGTGTTGTTTAATGGAAGTGGTGAACATTTTTCTGTCTGCTTGTGCCGCAGACATTTGTCTCTCGCCTGCCCATTTGTGCTCCTCTTCTCCCCGTATCAGTTGTTGTATTAGGTTCTCCATTTTAGTAATTCAATGGAGTTATGCCTGAATTCTCCACCACGTGTTGATGGGCAATGAGGGGCAAAGAGAGTAGTTTCGTCAAAAAAACTTAATTTTTTATTTTTAATTGAACCACAAAGGCAACACGAGTCCCTGCAGCTTCCATCCTCTGTTCAGAGGAAGAGGGCGTGGACTTCTATTCGTCCTTTCTCCGGATTTACATATCTTCAGGATTAGTCTGATGTGGGGTCATAAAGAAAAATAAAAGAAAACACAAATTTTAGGGACTGTGTATGATGCTTGGTGGTAAAGAAAGGGGTAAGGGGAGTGAGGGAAGATCACCAGCACGCTGTACCACCACCGAGTGTCTGTACACCGCGCTTTAGCTCGACTATTACTTTACGTCTAAGCGTTTGATGCGGAGATCCGTTAGCCCTCCCCTCCCTGCCTGAGGAATCTCTTCCAGTAGGCTTCCCCTTACCGAACCACTCCCGGATACGGTTACGTACCTCGGGTAGCCATGCTCCTCCGGGAGTGTGGCGGGACAGTTGGTGATGCCGGATAGGGTCAGGCTCCCTGCTCTTTGCTTCTTGGTCCCGGCGTCCCGCTGCTTCTGACGAGGTCTTCTCTCCGCTCTCCACCACCGTGGTTCCGCTGCTCCTCCACTCCGGGTGACCTCGTTCTGGACTCTCTCCTGGCTTGAGTTCCCGATGGCATCCTTCTGCCTGCTCACGTCCCGTTAAGAAGCCGACTTCCTCCTCCACATCTCGACCCATTGGAGCATGTGACGGGGTCACATGACACAGAGCAGGTTCCAGGAAGTACGGGAGATTAAAGGGGCCATCACCATCCTCTGCCGTGGGTGACTGAAAACAGAACACAGGGAAAATGTAAGGCGGAAGGGGGTCGCTGTCTCCCTCGTCCAGGTCCTGGGGCGGCCCGTCGTGACACAGGCCTGTTTACAGAAACGGAGCTTGGAGCGAGTGAAAACACGCTTGTGCGAAGTGCTCTTAAAGAAAAAAAGTAGTTCCTAAAACATGTCCTAAAATGGGAGCAGTGGATGGATTGTAGTAATTTGTCCATGCTCTTGGGTGCATAACACATGCATGGCGTGTACAAATGGGGAGAGAGAACTTGAGAGTGACAGTGCAGACAGCAAATGGGAAACCTATGGGCGGGCTGAAGCTCACATAACTCATACAATTGACTCTTCCAAACAGCGCATGCACTGTTTAGCCTAGTCCTAAAAGTATATTGTGCGGGATATGGTTTACCCTGCTTGGAACCAGCACACTAAGAACTTTGCCTAAAATTGGTTTGTATGATATATAGTGTGCCCTAGCTCCCATTTCCTTATTGCATAAAAGATCTTCTAAAGATATTGGGGGTAATCAGAAAACAAAAAGCAAATGCATACCTCTGTGTGTAGACTATATATTTATGTAATATATTTTCTTTCCAGGATGGCCCTGGCTGATGGAAAAAGGGCTATTATTCTCAATCAAAAGTGGGCGAAGGTGAGTTTCAGTTCTCATTGACAATATATACATCAAGAGTAATGTGATTCATTGCATTTAATCATACTGTTATACTCAGACGTTTGTGCTCAACTGAGTTGAAGTTACACTCTGAGAACTGTAATCAGTATTGGTAGTCTGGGTGAGGGTGCAACCTCCAGGTAACTATGGTCTCTCTCACATATTTTTGGGTATTTTACTTTAGATACTGTCTGATCTCATTGGGAGATTGGGGTCTCAGTGCAAGCTGGACTTACTAGGCTTTTACCATATTGGTGGATGCCTTTTATCACTAGTGTCCTTTGGCCCATCGTATTAATCTGCAAACCTGGTCGAGTGAATTCCTACCACACTTTGGGACTCAGGGTATGGAGAGCAAGCAGTCCAGGGCGTCTCGGGGAGCTAATATGGGAGTAGCATCTCAGACAATCACAGTATGTGTGATAAGTAAATCTGCAGCCCATTGCACTTTAACCACAACAAAACATAATTTATAAAAGGCAGCACTACTGGGATCCACACTATAGGATCTATGAGATTCACTACTCAGAGAAACAGAAGATCTTAGACTTAATGGTAGGTTGAGGCTCGCTATGATGAAGTGAAACAGCTTTGCTGGATTCTGTGACCCATAAATGTCTTCTTAAATGTTACGTACTTATAAGAATGGCACAGTTTATTATTTAAAAGTACTATCAAAAGATTTTTAGCCAACTTAAAAGTCAATATCTTTCAGCATTGGTGTCCTTAGGCCCATCTTATCTTATCTAAAGCATTGGTGTTTACTTGGAGTGGGCATACAGAGTTTACAATTGTGTGTTGCAGCTTTTGTTAGCATTAGATGAGTGGTCACAAGAGCTCATGTTGGTAGCTCTGCCTCATTCTTTCTGTTTTGCTGTTGAAGACTGCTGAGGCTTGTTAAAGAAACCCTGCACAAGCAGTTCAGGCATTCATGGTTGGGGGATCTTTCTCTTAGGTCTGTGGCTCTTCTGGAGCCGGAACAACCCCCACCCCGCTTAAAGGTTTTATGATTCCATGCACCTTATATTTGGGTGACCCAGCCCCAATGGAGCACCTTTGGGACCCATGGGTTTAGTAGGGGCCCCCACTTCAACCCCACCAGCGGGATCGCCCTCTGCGCTGGTCGGGCCCAATTGGTTCTCTTTTTGTATCCAGAGCAGAGGCGCCGGCAAGACAAATAACTTCTTTGGCCCCCACTCCTGTGCCAACATCCCGGGGACGCTGACGCGCCATGACGCGCTCATCATCATTACTTACACGGAGCCAGATGGTGAGTCATCCGATGCAGGTTCTGGCGCCTATCTGGACGATGCTGTCTGGATCGGAGCCAGTGCCTTTAACTTATGATCGATTTGGAGACCGATCTGGAGAGGGAGCTGAATGGGAGAGGTCTGAGAACCTTTATGGATATCAGTATCCCTTAGATGAAAATGTCGACAACTGGTATAAGGAACTGGCGGAGGCCAGTGGGTTAGACACCTGCCTTCCTAACCCCACCTTGGCTACGGAGGAGGGAGCCTCTTTTGCTTTGGTGGTGCACAGGGTGGCTGAGGTCTAGGACCTTCAGCTGCATGCAATGGCAGTAAAGGATTTGTTTAAGCCTGGAGTCACCCCACCAAACCTTTTCTCCTCTTTAATGAAGCTATTACTGTTCCTTGTCCAAGCCCTGCACGGGGCTCTTGTGCATAGGATGATTTCCTGCTGTCAGCGGCATGCTCTTGGGGGCTCCGTTTTCTTACCCAGTACCCCTCTCCGGAGAGCTTGGTGGTCCAAGCATCCACCTCTAGGATCAACTGCAGCATCTTCTCTATGACTCCACCAGATAGGGAATCCAAGAGGCTGGGTACCTTGGAAAGGGAATGTTCTGTTCCGCCAACTTTGCACTGTCATCGGTGTGTGCCTTTTGGGACGATATCCCTATATGATATGAGATTTGGTTGCGCAAGTGCTGCCAAAGGTCTCAGAGGAGGCCTGCGCTATAATCTCCAAAGCTGTTGCTAAAGGGAGTGATGCAGAAACGTTCACCGTATAATGTGGACTCGACACGACCGATTCGCTGGGTAGAGCAGTTTCATAGTCTGTTCCATACCTGGCTGAGAACAACTGTTTTTTTTTCTTTCAGGGGATGTCCTTGCTTATGGACATGCCCTTTGATGGTTCTCATTTTGTTGGAGAGAAGGCAGACTGCAGTGGAGAGAAGGCGGACTCGGCACTGGAGAGAAGGCGGACTCTGCACTGGAGAGAAGGCGGGCTCTGCACTGGAGAGAAGGCGGGCTCTGCACTGGAGAGAAGGCGGGCTCTGCACTGGAGAGAAGGCGGGCTCTGCACTGGAGAGAAGGCGGACTCTGCACTGGAGAGAGGGCGGACTCTGCACTGGAGAGAGGGCGGACTCTGCACTGGAGAGAGGGCGGACTCTGCACTGGAGAGAGGGCGGACTCTGCACTGGAGAGAGGGCGGATTCTGCACTGGAGAGAGGGCGGACTCTGCACTGGAGAGAGGGCGGACTCCGCACTGGATTGCTTTAAAAACAGCAGCGCTACGGGCAGGTTTTCAGGATTGTATACACCCCTATTTACCCCCAGTCCGCCATCTTCCCCTTTTGTGGCCATAAAGGGGTCTCCAACCACATACATACCCTCCTAGTTTGTGGCTGATGACACAGGTCCCATAGATCATGTGAGACAGGCAGCCAGAGGTCAGGTAAGTCCACCTCTCCCCACGGCAGCCTCAGAACCCCGTTAGTTTGCTCTTCAGCCATCATGGGCATCTAGTATGAGGCAGAATACGCCATCACCTTCACCACTGGTGACCAGTAACATCGGACCGTTGAGTTTTGCAAATCATCCCTTTCCTTTATGACTACCCATCCACCCATGCTACCAGTGGCGGCTGGTAACATTGGAAAGTGGTGCGGTGTAAACGTTTGGTATGAACTTTATGTAGTGAGTGACTTGGGCAAGCTTAATGGGCAATCGTGGGGTACAGGCTGGATCCTCCTCAAGAGAATTTTTCTTTGTTTTTTTCAAGTTTGGCAGATAGTGCATTTTAAAGAAAATAAATTGATTGATAAAGCACAACTTATAAAAAAAGTGGGAATGTATAGCTTTGAAATATTAAACACATAAAAAACTGCCCTATATCTTACTGCATTAATCTGCTCAACAGTTACTGTAATATGCAAATTGTACAACACGACAACTTCAGCCTTTTATAGTGTGTGCTTGCCCGGTGACTTGCACTGCATGTGGCATCAACTTTTGAAGAAAATGCTCTAACCAGGCTTCCGAAAGGACCCAGAGCTGCTGTTTGCAATCAGTCATATAGAAACATGTGAAGATGGGTCTTTAAGTGGGATGACAAATGTGTTGACTCTCTAAAAAGGAACATGTGAAATACATTTCTGTGATTCCCACAGTGTGCTACCCGACCGGTATTTTTGGTTCTTTCTGAGATGTAATCGAATCCAGATGTGTACCTCAACAACTGACCTACAACTGAAACCTGTCAGTATGATTGTCTTTGTCAGTGGTTGTTAGCTGTTTAACATAAATGAGTAACAACGAGGATTTGTTGTAAATACCCTTCAAAATGTTTCAATTCTGAAAACTTCAATAGTATTGAGGCCTGTGGAAGGAGTTTTGGCCATCAGTTATGTGCGCTTTGTTAAATTTATATGTCCTTTTTCTCTGCACAGCTCGTCCATCTGAACATCTTAACCTACCTCTTTCCTCTTCAGCACCCACTTTTCACTCTTCAACGAATGCACTTCCTTGCATCTCCCTCACTTCACCACTTCCAAACATACACTGCACTCACTCACATTTAAGCATTTTATTTACTTTTGCTGCTGCCCTGTGAATATTTTGCCAAATGTGCAGCCCCATCACACACATTTTCACAAAATTGCAGTTCCAGCTCGAAAGCATGAACATTTTTCTGTGTGCTCAGAGAGGTCAACCCACTAACAGGCACTTTGCTATAGCTTCAGCATCAGAGGCTTCAATCAAAGCCCCTCATAAACACCTGCACACCTCAAGGTATGCACAGAAAAAAAATACAGAAACACAACGTGATTAAATAGCTAACCCTTGAGGAAGGCAAAATTAAGTAAAACAGTGAAATAAGAGAGTAACTAAATCGCTGACATGCATTGCCTTAACATTTTTAACACTCATTGTTTGTAAGCCAATCCATGTTTTGGCATTAATGTTGTTAAGGACATGAAGATGGGGCCACTTTTAATGTCATACCCCAGAAAACTGTCTTCTGTAAGCATACATCTCTCGTTTTGCCCTTGACTTGGATATTTGGATCAACTTCACAAGGGAACAAGCACCTTGGCCTGCTCGTCTTTTGGATCCATTTCGTGGGAGAACAAATGCAGCAGCTCCACTTCTAACTGGGCCAGCGACGTGCAGCCAGAGCATGAAGTGTTGCATTAGGGGAGATTACCATGGCGTGGGGTCTCAGAACATATATACATAACAGAAGATTACCATTCTAACACCATTACCGTGGACAAGGCTCAAAAACGTGCTTGCATCCACTCCTACGTATGATGAACGGGAAAGGGTAGGATCTATGCCTGTGAATGACGGAGGGCTGCACTCACGCAGGGACGGAGACTCCAGCGCCCGAAACCATGATGCTGAAAGCGTCCGTGGCCTATAGTGGATTCTGCCATAGACTACAATGGATTCATTATGAAGGGCTTTAGAACAGTAAGTTCTGCGTCGTGTGTTGGAGTTCAGAAAGTTGATTACTGCCTGGCTTCTGTCTCCTCCTTCAGAGTGAGGCGGTGCAGGCAGCCTGGGACAGACCGCCTAGATATGAATACATCGATTTGTTAAGAGATCTAAATAAATAGATCTATTTAATATTTGTACTGGTATGTGAAGGAATATCAGGGGGCACAGCCCCAGAGCCCTAATGGAGAATTCACCCCTGCATACCACCCACTTACAACCGGCTGACGGATGGCCACCTCTCCTTGCTTTGTCAGGATGGAGTGTTGGCTCTCTTGGCCAAGGGAGCCATAGAGAGGGTGCCGGCATCCAAAGTAGGTTGTGGTCACTATTCTTGCTACTTCCGGGTGCCCAAGAAGGATGGAGGCCTTTGTCCTGTCCTAGACCTGCACCTTCTCAATCTTTTCCTGACAAAGTAGAAATTCAAGATGCTCCCGCTCGCCCAAGTTCTGTCTGCCCTGGATCTGGGAGTCTGGATGGGAGAGTTGGACTTGCAGGATTCATATTTCCACATCTCCGTCCTGCTTGCCCACAGACGTTACCTGTGGTTCATAGTGGGCCAAGAGCACTTTCATTTTGCAGTGATAGCTTTCAGACTTACCAGTGCCCCTCTGGTGTTCACGAAAGGGATGGTGGTGGTTGCAAGTCATCTGCGGAGGTCGGAGGTTCCAGTCTTCCCCTTCCTCAAATATTGGCTGTTGAAGGCAGGCGCACTCCAGACAGTCGTCTCCCACCTCCACACTACGGCCAACCTTCTGCACTCGCAGGGGTTCACTATCAATGTGCTAAAGTCACACCTGACTCCCTCTGAAATGCTCCCTTTCATCAGAGCTCTTCTGGACACAATTCAACTTCGGGCCTGTCCTCCCAACCAGTGAGTACAACATATTCAGGCTATGATGCCCATGTTTCTGCCTCTTTCCTGGATTTTAATGAGATTGACCCTGAGGTTGTTGGGCCTTAGAGCCTCCTGTATCCGGCTTGTTAATCATGCCCATTGGCATATGTGGGCTTTGTAGTGGGAACTGAAGTCTCAGTGGGTGCAGCATCAAGGGAATCTCGCTGACATGGTCAGATTGTTTTTCTTTACAGTATGTATGTAAAGTGCTCCGATACCTACGGGTCAAGCTAGTGCTATATAAAACTTTTAAAATAAAATAAAAAAAATGGTCCAGATCTCAGAGGGAACTGCAAAAGGTCTGCTGTGGTGGCTAACGAACTACGATTGGGTCAGTAGCAGGCCCCTCTCCCTTCCCTAGTCAGACATAATTGTGATGCAAGATGCGTCACTTCTGGGATGGAGCGGCCATCTGGGAGTGGTGGAGCTAAGAGGACTCTGGTCTCTGGCAGAGTCCAGGCTCCACATCAACTTGCTGGAGCTACAAGTGATCAGGCTGGCATTGAAATCCTTTCTTCCTTCAGTCCAGGGAAGGCTACTGCAGGTAATCACGGACAACAGCACTGCTATGAGGTACTGCAATAAACAGGGTAGGGTCGTGGACCCTGTGTCAAGGCGCCCTGTGTCTCTGCACATGGCTGAAACGTTGGGGCATTTTCCTGGTGGTTCAACACCTGGCGGGCTCTCAGAACCCAGAGTGGATGAACTCAGCTTTCAATGCCTAGCTGTAGGAAGCTGGCTCTTTATACAGTATACCAAAAATGTATGGTGTGTAAAGAGTCCAGTTATCCCTTTAAATTGGGCAGGGGTGTGCTCTAACAATCCCAAGGGTCTCTATCTAGGGTAGTGTGGTCGAGCAGCCTTCGGTTTATCAGAGAGGAATGTTAGACATAAATAAATGATGCACACACTCAAAAAGGAGATCCAAACCAGTTTAGAAAAATAACAGGTGTAGCCAGCTGGCTCATATGCATCACAGAGTTCACTGTTGTCAGTCGGGACCTGCAAGGGGGACAAAAACAGGACAGCTCTGCCACTCTCTGTGCTGGCGTCTGTGGTGCTGACATCCCTCATCGGCTGGTCGTCGGTGATGTAGGTTAAGGCCGTATTCGGGTTCAAACAAGCTTTGGTTGTGACATGGAGTCTGGTACCCCGGGTATTGGTACAGGAAGGGTCATAGAGGGCCTGGTGTATTCAGGCTTGGTAGGAAGACTGATCTGACCTCTTTGAATGTGCTGACCTTTCCTGGGCAGCTACTGCTCGTGGTCAGCAGCTTCTTTGAACAGGATATTGTGATTGGTGGCTGCAGGGAAGTAGGTTCTCTGCTCCAGAGGAGATGCTGACTTCTTGGCGGTGTGCTGGCAACCCTCCTGGGCTTGTTGAGGATGCACAGCTGCAGGACGAGTCAGGTCTTTGCAATTGTCCAGTCTCTGTGCGACCGGCAGGGTTTGATCCCAAAAGTCCATAGCAGCTGTCAGTTCTTGCGGTGTTCTCTACTTCTTTTTAGTCAGCAGAATCTGAAGTACTGGATTCAGGGGGCCACCTAAATACTAAATTTAGGGGCGTTAGGGGAGTGAAGAGTAGTAGCCAATAGTCTAGCTATCCTTGGGGTGACTATGCGCCCCCTAGATGACCACTCGCTGTGGGCATAACCCTGTCCCAGTTTCCTAAATTCTGCCATTAGCAAGATGGCGGAATTTTCCTAGAGTGGGGCACAGCAGTCTGCTCACCTTAGGGGTGTGTCTGACCTGTGTATGCTCCATGCCTACTTGTATACTAATTTCCCGCCTGTCACAAAGATGGGTTGCCCTTGCATCCTCTGGCGTGGTGTAGGGTGTTATTTCTTTGTTATTTTTAATGTCTTGCTGCATCTTTTGTAAAGAATGTATCACTCGTAATCACAATGGCTTGCAGTTTTTTTTTTTTAATTCTTTTTATTGTTTTTTAAAAAACATAACATAACCAGGTCACACAAGACAGGTCTTTTCATTCGGAGCAGCTGGGGTGTCACAGCACCGGCAACGTACAGATACATCAGCAAGACTAGAGTAGTATACTGGAGGTCAGACAACAGCCTAGGTGACGTCCGCAATCTCCAGGCCAGACAGACGGGCCTGCGGAGGCTCAACTATGTCCCCTCGGTAGGTGTTCAAGAACGACCACACCTCCCCCCACTTTCTGGGGCACCCTCGTGCCGTATATACCGCCTTTTTGCAGCGTGAATCTTTCTGGATTCACTATGCTGTGCATTATTCCGCGATCTTGTGGTTGGGTCCGGATTCGTAGTCTTTCCTTTGTTTTTTTTTTTTTTTTTTTTGTAGCCCAGGTGGGCGTCGACGTCCACCATTTGGTGCACCTCCCGTGACGTCGTCGTGCTTCCTGCGGAAGTCCCACCTTTGGGGCGCCATCTTCAGATTCTTTTTTCCGCCGTTGGGTCTGGATCGTCATCGGGAAGCTCCAGAAGTTCACTCGGAGGAAGAAGGAAGAAAAGCGAGTTTCATCGATAGAATCAAGAGAAGACATCAGGAAAGAACAGATTTCGACAGGAACGCGAAGAAAGAAGACCAGCGAGCCTTTTTCTTCGACAACCTTGGAGAATGCACGCTCAGAGACCCTGAGCGAAATGGACAAGACGCCATTCAAGTTCTGCCCAAACTGCCACCACAAGTTCGCGCAGAAAGACCTGCATCCGGTCTGCAACCTCTGCCTACCGGTGGATCATCAGAGTATCGACTGCAACGCCTGCTCAGTCTTCGCGCCGAAGACACTCAGGGTGAGAGAGAGGCAGAGGAGAGCCAACGCCAACATGGAGGGCCAAGGAAAACCCCCGACACTCTACGCGCTGGGCCTCGACACGGACGACGAGGACAACGTCGCCGAGACAGCCGAAAACTTCACGGTCGTAGAGACCGACAAGAAAAAAGAAGACGAGGTAAGAGAATCGTCGAGCGCAAATCAAAAAACACCTCGAAAACACGAGGGTGACTCGAGAAAAACTGAGTCAAGGTCCACGAAGGGAGCCCCGGCGCCGAAAACTTCGACGTCCAAAGGGGGAACTTCGGACAAAAGGCCCAGCGGATCCTTACAAAAGGACTCCCTGGCGCAGAAAGACGCCGAAAGGCAAGGGTCGTCGAAATCATCCCATGAAACGGGCCGATCGACGCAGAAAGAACGTTCGACGTCGACGCAAGTTTCATCGAAAAGACCCGCGGTCGACGCCGAAAGCATCTCCGAAATGGAGAAAAAGAAGAGGCGGCTCGAGGCCGAAATGGAGAACATCCTTCAAAGGAAGAAGGAGTTCGACGCCAGGATGAAGGAATTCAAGATTCCAACGGTTTCATCGGCGGACGTCGTCGAAGTCGAGGATGAGTTCGACGCAGAAGGGCTGACAAGGGACCTCGAAGAGGAAGAGGAGCCCTATTATGAGGAAGAAGCCGAGGAAGAAGACCAACAATCGTTCTTCGAATCGGCGACATCTACCGGCAACGACGTCGAATGGCAGGATCTCGACACCGAAAACCCGGAGGAGGCCGTGGACACGTACCCCTCGAGGCCTTCGCCACCCGACGACATCGGGGTGTACAATATGGTGGTGAAGAGCGCAGCAATGGCCTTCGGCGTCAAGCTCGACGAGGAGAGGCCGAAAGCAGATTTTCTCGTCGAAACACTGCTCCCCATCCAGACTAGGAGCCAGTTCCTCCCCATGCTACAAAGCGTGATGAACCAGGGGAGAGAAGCCTTCAAGGAGCCTGCCACCTGTCGGTCGATCACGCCCAGGACAGAGAAAAAGTATAAACACTCCTCCCTGGACCCACCTTACATCAAGGGTAGCGTCACCGCAGACTCCATCATTGCCTCCACGGCCAGGAGAAGGGCCAACGTGCCAGCAACCTCGGGCCCACCTCCAGATAAAGAGAGCAGGAGAATCGACCTCACAGGCAGAAAGGTCGAGAGGAACGCCGCAATGCACTGGCGCATGGCGAATTCAAATGCACTCCTAAATAGACACCAGTACCAACACTGGGATGAAATGGGGGAGCTAGTAAAGCACCTCCCCGAAGAATACCGCCAGAGAGCCTCTCACCTGGTAGATGAAGGCAAGAACATCGCCAACTCCTGTATAAAGACGGCGTTGGATGGGGCAGAGACTTCAGCAAGACTCATGGCCATAGGGGTCACAGAAAGGAGGCATGCATGGCTAAGAATCTCGGGATTCAAACCGGAAGTGCAGAACAACATCCTTGGCACCCCCTTCAACGGAGAGACACTGTTCGGAGCAACGGTGGACGAAAAGCTCACCCAGCTCAAGAAGGAAAACGAGACAGCGAGGTCCATGGGGGCCCTGCAGCTGAGGGGAATGAGACGAGGAAATCCCTCGAGGAGACCCTACGGTAGGGGTGGAAGCCAACAGGGGACGTCGCACCAGGCGTTCCAACAAGGTCAGCAGGGCGAAGGTCACGGACAAAGTCAGCAGAAGCAAAGCTGGCAATATCAACCTCGGGGCCAGTCCTTTCGAGGGAGAGGGAACGGACGTGGCCAAAGGAGGAGAGGGGGCGATCAGCCCTCCTCGAAGTGACTCAGCACGCAAGAAGACGCCCACCCTCGTCAGGCCCCCAAGGGTGAGGCGCAAAAAGGTGTCATCAGGGGGAAGAGAAGATTCAAGAGCCTACGAGCATACGTCACCGGTAGGCGGAAGGCTGAGGTTCTACCTTCAGGAGTGGCGGCGCATAACCACAGACAAGTGGATACGGAACATCGTGCAGTACGGATACTGCGTAGACTTGGAGAAAAGACCTCCAAACAGAAAGCCGAAGGGAAGACAGAGATCGGCCCAAGAACTGGCAATACTCAGAGAAGAAACACGGAAACTCCTGCAAAAGGGAGCCATAGAGACAGTGCCGTTCAGGGAACGCAACAAAGGGGTCTACTCAAACTACTTCGTGGTTCCGAAGGTAGACGGAGACCTCAGACCCATTCTGGACCTCCGGTACCTAAACAAGTTCGTCAAAACACAAAGGTTCAAAATGACTTCACTGCAGGAGGTACTGCCACAGATAAGAGAAGGGGACTTCATGGTCACCGTGGACCTCAAAGATGCCTACCTTCACATCCCAATAAACAGAAGGCACAAGGGCCTTCTAAGATTCAACATCGAACAGGAACACTACCAGTTCACAACCCTGGCATTCGGATTAAAATCAGCGCCAAGGGTCTTTACAAAATGCCTGTCGGCGGTAGCGGCACACCTACGAAAGCAGAGAATACACGTATACCCCTACTTGGACGACTGGCTGGTCAAGGCAAACTCACGCGAGAAGTGCGAGAGGCACGCAAAACGCGTAACAGACACCCTCACAAATCTGGGGTTTTCCATCCACTGGGGAAAATCGTCGCTGGAACCGGAGCAGGTAAAGATTTTCCTGGGGGCAAAGATCAACTCCCTACACAATACGGTTGTGCCCAGCGACAGGAGGACAGATGCTCTACTGAAGGAGACGCAGCTCTACCAGAAGGGGCGAGCTCTGACAGTGAGGGCGGTGAGCAAGATGATGGGAATGATGGCGTCCTGTATCCAGCTGGTGCCGAATGTACGCCTGCACATGAGACCATTCCAGGAATGGCTGCAACAGCAATGGTCACAAGCAAACGGAAGTTGGGAGGATCTAGTGGTTGTTACGCACGCAGTGCAGGAGGAGATAACTTGGTGGAACAGAGACAACATAACAACGGGGAGAAGCCTGACACCACCAAGCCCAACAGTGACCATTACCACGGACGCATCACAGAAGGGATGGGGAGCGCACATGGACAACCTCAGGGTGAGGGGTCTATGGGCTCCAGCGGACGCGGTCCGTCACATCAACTACCTCGAGTTGAAAACGATACTGCTAGCCCTGAAGGCATTCCAGAAACACCTGTTCGGCCAGAGAGTGTTGATACAGACAGACAACACCACGGCGATGTTCTACATCAACAAACAAGGGGGGACACAGTCGTTCCCCCTCTCATCCCTAGCTCAGGAGATTTGGAGATGGGCCATACCTCTCAAGATAGATCTACTGGCAATTCACCTGCCAGGGAAGGACAATGTGGAGGCAGACTGGCTGAGCAGGCAGACCTCAGCATCGCACGAGTGGGAGCTCAATGGCCAGGAAACGGAGAAAATCTTCCAGAAATGGGGGACTCCCACAATAGACCTGTTTGCAACACGCCACAATGCAAAATGCCGAAGCTTCGCGTCCAGGCAACCAGATCAGCAATCCAGGGGAAATGCCCTATGGATAAGCTGGTGGAAGACATTTGCCTACGCCTTTCCACCGATACCCCTGTTGCACAGAGTGCTAGAGAAGTGCAGAACCAGCAACATGACTCTGATCCTGGTGGCTCCACAGTGGGCGAGGCAGACATGGTTCTCACAGATTCAAGAAATGGCGCAAGGCAATCCGTACAGGTTCGAGAGGAGAAAGGACCTGCTCTCAATGCAAAACGGAGAGGTCCTGCACCCAGAGCCAGAGAGCCTCAACCTGGCAGCATGGCTCCTGAAGACCTAGAGTTCGCACACCTAAAGTTGCCTCAGAGCACCATGCGAGTGCTACGGGAGGCAAGGAAACCTACTACAAGAAAGTGCTACAGCGCAAAGTGGAAGAGATTCACGGTGTGGTGCAGGAAAAAGGGACTGCAAAACAGGATGACAAGAGACTCAACTGTGCTGAGGTACCTCACACACCTTCTAAAGAGTAACCTCTGCTCGAGCTCCCTAAGGGTACACCTAGCAGCGATCGTTGCCTACACCAGAGGTGAGAAAGGTGGAAGTTTCTTCACCTCGCAGGTGGTGAAGAGATTCATGGAGGGAGCCAAAAGAATGGCACCCCCGAAAAGGTTGCCGCCGCCGGCATGGAATTTAAACGTGGTTCTGACGGAGCTCATGAAGGCGCCGTTTGAACCCATTCACAAAGCCACTCTACAAATGTTGACGATGAAAACTGCCTTTCTAGTGGCCATTACCTCACTACGCAGGGTGAGCGAGCTTCAAGCACTAACGCTACAGGAGCCCTACATTCAAATTCACAAAGACAGGGTGGTCCTCAGGACGGACCCCCACTTCATGCCCAAGGTAGTGTCGGCGTTCCACATGAACCAGACTATCCAGATACCGAGTTTCTTCCAGAACCCGACTACAAACGCAGAGAAGGCCCTGCACACCCTCGACGCCAGAAGAGCGGTGATGCACTACATTGAAAGAACCAAGGAACTCAGGAAGTCGAAGCAGCTGTTTGTGTCCTTTGCTACCAGCTTCATGGGTAGACCAGTGACCAAGGGCACCATCGCTAGGTGGATTGCCCTCACTATTCAATTCTGTCACAAACAGGCTGGACAGGAGCTAACGGAGGGGGCCCAAGCCCACTCCACAAGGAAGAAGGGGGCCACAGTTGCCTTCCTGGCAAACACGCCCATCCAAGACATTTGTCTCGCAGCAACTTGGGCATCTGTGCACACGTTCACGAAGCACTACTGCGTGGACATTCAAATGAATAAGGAAGCACAGGTCGGACAGAAGGTGCTACAACACATTTTCAACGACCAGCGATCATCTTCCACCCAGCCACCACAGAAATAGGAAAACCGCTACAAAATCTATGCACAGCATAGTGAATCCAGAAAGATTCACGCTGCAAAACGAAAAGTTTCTTACCTGTCGGTGTAGTTTTGCAGCTTGAAGATCTTTCTGGATTCACTAGCGAACCCACCCACCTCCGCCAGGAAGATGAGGCTGGAGGAAGAGGGGGTGAAATGGATAGGATCAAAGAAGTGGAAACGTACAGAAATATGGACAAAAGGATTAATCAACCGCCTAGGGTTAAAAAAAAAAAAAAAAAAAGAGGAAAAACAGGGAAAAAAGAACCCGAAGATGGCGCCCCAAAGGTGGGACTTCCGCAGGAAGCACGACGACGTCACGGGAGGTGCACCAAATGGTGGCTACAAAAAAAAAAAAAAAAACAAAGGAAAGACTACGAATCCGGACCCAACCACAAGATCGCGGAATAATGCACAGCATAGTGAATCCAGAAAGATCTTCAAGCTGCAAAACTACACCGACAGGTAAGAAACTTTTCGTTTCCTGTAACATACACCAGTCCATATCGTTTTGCCAGTCCACCAGTTTCGGCAGGGTCGATGCCCCCCACAGACGGGCTATGTTTCTTTTTGCGACCATTTGCCCCAGTGTGACCCAGAGTCGCCCCCGTCGGGACAAGTCCGTGGGTTCCCAAATGTTAAGCAAACATCTCTTGGCCTCTGTGCGAATATCAGTCTCCCACACCTCACCCATGCAGGACACCACTCGCCTCCAGTACCGCTGCACCCCTGGGCATTCCCACAAAATATGGAAGAAGGAGCCACTCTCTCCACACCCCCGCCGGCACAGTCCCCCCCTACCCATTGCCTGTAGCCTGGTGCAAGAGACATATACTCTGTGCAATATTTTAAGCTGCACCAGTCGGAGCCTAGCCGATATCGCTACTTCCCTAGGAGACGCCAGAGCGGTGATCCACTCCTCGTCGTCTATCTCAAGTCCATCTGCCACCCACTTCTCTTTCAGGGAGTCAAGAGGATCAGGGGGGTTGTTGATCAATTTTTGATATGTGAGCGATATAGCATGCTCCGGCATGTGTCCATCCAGCAACCTGTCCTCAAGCGGGGAGGCCCGCGGGGGTCGAGTCCCTGGGGGGATATTGGCTTGGAGAGAATGACGAACCTGTAGGTATCGAAAATATTCCGTACGCGCCATGTCATAAGTGCCCTGGAGATAGGCAAAGGATCTGACCCCCTCCGGCCCCCAAAGGTCCCCCACCCGGGAGATCCCGATAAGATCCCAGCCACGGAACCCCTTCGTGTGTCGCAGGCTACCTAATCTCTCCGATGCCCACAGGGGTGTGGCCAGGGTCAGCGTGTTAGACCAGCCCAGCGCCCGGTGCGCGGCGTACCATATTTGCACCGAATGCTTCGTCGGCCCCGTGAGGTGGAGTCTGCCCGGTCTAGAGTACAGCGCAACCTCATAGTTCCCCCCCCGGAAGCAACCATCTATCCATCCCGTACCCCGGGTCATTCCCGTCGCAATACGTCCCCTGATTTATCGCCGAGAGGTGAGCGGCCCAATAGTACTTACGGATATCCGGGAGGGCTATCCCCCCGTCATATCACCCCAGCGTGAGTTTCCGCAGCGCTATTCTGGGTGCGCCCGACCACAGGAGGGTCCGCTGCGCCGCCTCCACCGCCCCAAAGTATGAGGCAGGCACCAGATCTGGATGGTTTTGGAGAGCATACAGAAATCTAGGGAGGGCCATCATTTTAAAGAGGGCCGCACGACCCAGCAGCGACAACGGCAGCTGCTGCCACGAGGCTGAATCACGCTGGAACCGTTGCAGCGGTGGCAGGAGATTCTTTTCAAACCGGAGAGTCTTATCCAGTGTGACAAACACTCCGAGGTATCGAAAGCCCTCCTCCGCCACAGCAAGCGGACAGTTGTCAGGAAGCCTGGGAGGGTCACCATGTAGAACATAGAGGACGGATTTAGCCCAGTTGATGCAGAACCCGGAGTTCTTCCCAAAACTGACAAAGATATCCATCGCCGCCAGTATAGATCTCCGTGGGTGGGAGAGATAGAGAAGGATATCGTCGGCATATAGCGATATTTTGTCTTCCCAGCCGTCCGCCCACCGCAGCCCTGTGAGGCAGCTGTCCTGCCGTATCCAGGACGCCAGCGGCTCAAGAGAAAGCGCGAATAGGAGAGGGGAGAGCGGGCATCCCTGTCTGGTGCCCCTTTCCAGACCAAACACCTCAGACACCCTGCCGTTAACCACCACCTGGGCCAGTGGCTCTGAATATAGAAGGCGGACCGAAGCCATGAACTGCGGACCGAAGCCCATTTTTCGGAGTACTGCCATCATGTACGGCCATTCGATTGTGTCGAATGCCATGGTGGCGTCAAGCGACACCACCACCGCGTCTTCCCGAATCGTGTGGCACCTTCCCAATACACCGAGAAGGCGGCGGAGGTTTAGCGCCATGTTCCGGTGGGGCATGAAGCCGGATTGGTCCGGGTGGACAAGCTTGGGGAGTACTGAGTGGAGCCTGTTTGCGAGAGTCTTAGCAAGTATTTTCGGCTCTGCGTTCAGCAGAGAGATCGGCCTGTACGAGGAGCAGGCATCCCTCACTTTTCCTTCTTTTGGTATGGCCACTATGGTAACCAGGCGCTGATCACGCGGCAATATCCCCACCGCTACGCTCTCCTCGAACATTCGGAGGAGATGCACGCTAAGGCTGTCCGGCTTCAATTTGTAGAGCTCGATAGGCAGACCATTGGGGCCTAACGCTTTCCCCGGTCGAAGGTCCACAATCGCACGCTCCAGTTTGGTCGTGTCGAGGGGGGCCTCCAGGACATCCCGGTCGGCCTTCGACAGACAGGGCATGCGAATATCAGCCAGCAAGTCGTCTGAGTCCTCCTCCGGACGGTCCGACCCCCTGCTGTATACCCGCCGGAAGTGCTTTGCAAATTCCGCGACGATCTCTGTAGGCACCGTCACCGTTTTTCCAGACAGCGTCTTGACCTCCGGCACCACCGTCGTGGCCCGCTGCTTTTTGTCCAGCCATGCGATAAGTTTGCCTGCCTTGTCTCCCTGGTCATATATCCTTCCCACCTTGTGCTGAATGGCTGTCTGGGCAGCGAGCCGATGTTGCACACCCGGCTCCGTCTCCTCAGAGGCGGCCTCTTCAAGTGCTCTTAGGTCCGCCTCAACCGAGGTGACCTGCGCCTCTCGTACTTTACGGCATCCAGCAATGGCTGAAAGGGCCTCCCCCCCGCAGCACCGCCTTGAAAGCCTCCCACAGGGTAACCGCGGAGCTCGTCGACCCAGTGTTGAGCTCGAAGTAGCGCTCAATGGAGCTAGTCAGCTTTTTCCGCATGTCCTCACTCTTGAAACGCCAAGCGGGTATGGGGAAAATGCATCCCTCCCGGCCCCCCCCTAGCACGACCTATATGTATACTGGCGAATGGTCAGAGATGCCACGCGCCAGGAGGGAGGCCTCTCGGATGGCCATGTCCGGCTGCATGGAAGTCAAGACGTAGTCCAGACGGGAGAAAGAGCGATGTGGACCAGAGTAGAAGGTGAAGTGCCTACTTGCAGGGTGCAGCAGCCGCCACGCGTCCGTGAGCCCGAAGGCTTCAAGGAAGTCCGCCAACCACCTTTGCCCCGAGGGCGTTTCCCTGGGCGGATGCCTGTCAAGGGTGCCAGAGGCCACAGCATTAAAGTCGCCCCCGATGAGCAACTGCCCGTCAGGGAGGGAGAGTAGGAGTTTACCCAAGTCCACGTATGCCTGTGTCTGCAGGCCGGGGGGGATATATGTAGAGATGAAGTTAACCCGGCGACCCGCCCATCTCCCCGACAGGCCAGCAACGCGGCCAAGGGGATCTAACTCCGCGCGGTCAATGTGTAGGGGCAGGGAACGGCGAACCAGAATCCCCACTCCCCTAGAGCCAGAGGTGAAGCCGGAGTGAACCGCTAGGGTATACCCCCATCTATTGAGGGCCTGGCATGTATTCCCAATCAAATGCGTTTCCTGCAGGAATACCACATCCGGGAGGTGGCGTTTAATGAACTGCATGACAAGAGTATGTTTAAGCCCATCCCCCAGCCCGTTGACATTCCAACTGAGGATCTTAAGGCTATCCCCCCCCACAACTAGCCATAGTCCCTACTATAGAACCCCATCTGTCTCCGAGCACCAGCGCTGCCCACCACCCCTTGTCGACCATCAGTGTGTGACCTTAACATCCATCCAACTTCCCCCCCCCCCCCTCCCACCCCCCCAACAACCCACAGCTATGCATATCACAAGTAGGGCCAACTCAAGTGGACCAACACCCGACATTCGCAACAACTCGACAACATCTGCTGTAACATCTCCCCATACAAGCCCCCCCACCCCCCACCCTGCCCCCTGCTCCGCAGGTTTTAAACTACCCACTGCCCCAATTAGCAGAGCGCCTGTCGCCCAGCCCAACCCGGAGAAAGTAGCCACCCTCCCCGGAAAAACTGTTAGGGAGAACTGAGGCCGGCCCCAACTCCAGCCGCCGCCACCACTGTGCTACCCAAACTATTACACCATCCAGTGTGCGAGGCAATCTAGGGACCCTCTCAATGTCGGTAGGGGGGGGGAAGCACCCTCGCCCTCCCCATAGCCCCGCCACAGTCATTGGGACCCCAGTTCAGGTCAAATACTTTACTGTTCGTTGCGGCCTGACGCCGTGGGCGGAGTGTTCAGCGCTTCGCCGTGTCCGGGGGAGAGTCCCAGCGGGGGCTGTTCGATCTGGACCGCCACGACCCCTGGCTCCGCTCTGCTCTCCCCCCTCCGTCGTCCACCGGGCCGGGGGATTCCGCCACCCCCCGCGGCGGGTGTTCACGTTCGCGCCTGCTGCGATCCTCCTTCTGCGCCGTGTCGAGCCACTCTTGGACCGCCGCCGGCGAGGTAAAGAAGTGAGACCTTCCCTCCGCGATGATTTTCAGTTTGGCGGGGAAGAACATCATGTACTTAATACCTCGGTCCCGGAGCGCCGCCTTGACGCCCAAGAACGTGCGGCGCTCCTGCTGGACCCGGAGCGTGAAATCCGGGAAGAATCTGATGGTGGCCCCTTCGCGCTGCAGATTCCCCTGTCGCCTGGCCTCCTGAAGGATGGCGTCCCGGTCCCGGTAGTTCAGGATCTTGGCGATAATAGTCCGAGGCGGGGCCCCCGGTCTGGGTTTGGGGATCGGGGCCCGGTGAGCGCGCTCAACTGTGAAAAGTTTCGAAAGCCTCCCGGGCTTCAGGTGTTGGAGAATGAGGTCCTCGAGAAAGAGCTCCACGCTGCCCCCTTCCATTCCCTCCGGCACACCTACGACGCGGATGTTGCTGCGTCGCGCCCTCCCCTCTTGGTCCTCGAGCCGCAGGGCCATTTGGCGGTGTTGGAAGACAAGCTCGTTGATGCGGCCCTCAAGCCGCATCTCTGAGGCCTGCAGGGCCTTAATGTCCGTCTCGTTGGCTTTTGACCTCTCCGTGGTCTTGCCGAGGTCTGCGCGCAAAAGGTTGACCTCGATCGAGATCTTGTCCATTTTGGTCTCAAGGTTAGTGCCCAGTGTCTGAATGGCGGCCATAATAGAGGTCAAGGAGGGCTCCGCCTTCTCCGTATTAGCGTCCATTGTTACCCCAGACAGCGCTGGGCCGGTGGGCACCGCGTATTTATCCAGCTTGTTGGTTTGTGTGGGCTTCCCCACCTTTGGGCGCATGGCGACCGTTGTCTGCCGCTCCGCCAAGGACGTACCCCAGCCCGGCCGCCGGCAAGGACCCCCGGCTCCACGTTGTCACCTCCTCTTCGCCCGGGACAGCACCCCGTCGCCGCCCCTCCGGCCGGCACCCTCTGCGTGGTATGATCAGCAGCTGTCCCACCGCTCCTGCCGTCGATCGCTCTCACCCTCCGTCGGCACCATCCACCGGGTGGGAGCCGCACTTGGGATCCCCCAAATGCTGGGCGCTAGAGTGCTGGTCCGGCCGCGCCGCACCCCCAGGGCAGGCCTTACCCGCTCAACTGCCTTGCCGCCGCCGATCGCTGCCGATCCTGCAGCCTGATCCCGCGGGTCGCGGTGATCCACTGGGCCCGCTTGCTAGGGCCGTCGCAATCTCACCTCCGCTCCCGGCCCGGGGTGGTGTCTCCGCGGATGTGTGGTCCCTCCTCTCATGCCGGACTCTGCCTCACGGCGTGATCCATGCCCGGGGCTCAGCACCTCAGACGCGATCCGGCCTTCAGCAGCGTCGGTCCCAACGGCGGTACTCTGCTCCGGACCCACTCCAACCGGCAGCAGCTCGACTGCTGCTCACGGTTGTCCGTCCCTCTTCAGCCCCGCAGATGGGATAGGCCGCACGCCGGGACCTCAATTGGCGGCTAGCCCGCGCCTCGGGCTCCAGCCGATCTTCGATGCCACCGCGTCACCGACAATCGTCGCCGCCGATCTTCCCCTCGCTCTCTGTGCGCCGCTTCTGGCCTCTGCCGGTCGCGCCACCCTTCAGGAAGATAGCGCCGTGATTCCGATGCGTGCAGCCCGGATAAGTGGACGGATTGTCGCGGGCAGCACAGTTAGCTCAGCGGAGCTCGAGACCTAAGCGCCATCTTCGTCGGCGCCTGGCCACGCCCCCCGGCTTGCAGTTTTTATACATATGTATACAAGCACCGTAACCAAAATATGATATTGATGTTGCAACCTCTGCAGATGGCGCAGGGTATTACTTCCTTAAAGTTTGCAGGTTTTGGTTTGTAGTGTGTGACTGCTTTAGGAGAGAGACTCTATTTAAAGACATCTGAATATGTTGATGTAATCCAAAAGATACAAGTTGAATGTCAGAACCTGAACCAAAAGCTATTGCATCCCCTGGTCGGATGCAGGTGTGATGTGTATTGCGTGCTGTGTATTTGTTTTGAATTGATAAAAATTAAAAAAGGTAAAGATATTCAAGGTTATTGCTCAGGTTTTCAGAATTGGATGATAAGATTGCTGATACTTTCCACAATAAATGTGTTTGTTTCAGTTGACTAAGTAGCTCTACAACATAACCATTCATGTTCTTCGAATCCGCACTAGCGATACTATGTTTTGGGGTGCCAGCTTATAGGGCAGGCCCTTTGGCGGCACAAGATACATAGGGAGCCATCTTTAGGCTCTTACTCACCAGCACACAGACCTCTTGACACTTAGCTGTTACTGCTGGGCGCCCTCCACTGACAAAATGTTGGTACGACTCCAGAGACGTCACTCCAGATGAGGAAAGCTGCATGAAGTGTCAGGAATAGCTAAGCACATCAGATCAGGGTGGGTTTCACTGTCCTCGCCCTACTTCTTGTTGAGTTCATAATGTTTTCCTGGATTAAGTATTGGTGGAGGTTTTCACTAGTGCTCATACGCATCGCAGCTAGGCAGTCATGATCCCAGGATTATGTAAATGAGTCCTTTGGTTATCACCTTAGAAATTAAAGTCTGAGATATTTATTGTCCGTGTAAAGACAATTGCAAAGTTTTGTTGTTACTGTCCGACAAAAGTGTTAACACGGTGTATATAATCTTATTTGCATTATTTTCATCAGGGTCACTATCGATTTTGTGATGCTCTTTTTGCACTTGGTGAATATATGGAAGCTCTTCAGGCTAATCTTAAAGCTCTGAAGCTGTGTGAGGATGACCCAGATGGAGTAAAGGAGCTAACTCAGCAAGTTTTAAAGTTCAAAAAATGGCTTGAAGAACAACAAGGTACCTTTTTTTGTGTATATATCTGATACAGAACATTGCTCTTTGGGTTGAACATATTTTGTGTGATTGATTATGCATTTTATTCTTTGAAGCTGCAGACGAAGCAGGCATTCCAGATGTTCAAATTCCAGCACAAACGTAAGCGTCTCTCAAACTAAAGTATTTAAAACATTTGCTGAAGTACAGTGTTATTGCTTGTAAAGTTTTTGAAAACTAACCTGTTAAAAAGATGGCTTGACATAATGTTAAAACCAAAGGTTGATTCTAAGACATTGTTCATGTAGAAAGATTAGCAGATTATGAAACGATCTGATGAATTATTGTATTCAATAGATTTTCTATGGATGATTTATACACAAAATTGAAATAAATTGAGTATGCCATCTATGGAAACACTTGAACATCTGTGATATTGAGCCTAGCTTTCTCAGTTATAAAACATTTCAATTTATTTAAAAAAATATCTTAAATTGATCTAAATTATACATGCGCGCACCCCTCCTTCCACTCACCTACAAATCATGGACCTACCCACCCTACCACCACCACTAATTATCCTGCTCTTCTATGCCCGAAAGCCCCATCCCCCTCCAGCAAAGAAAATGTAAAGATACTGGGAAGGAGTTTTAGTTATTGGTAAGAAAATAAGAGCTACAACTTAAGGTTTCATTCGTTTAGGATTTTATGAAATTTCTCTGAGCACTATCCTAAATAATAAGAAATGGGAATGCCAAATGCTTAAACTCGTTATTCTTAAAAATATATCCGTAAGTTAAAGTTGTTGTTATAGACCAAGAAGTAGCAGATGTTTATTTTTGGCCAGATGAAGTATTCTATAGCTAAATATTGTTTGGATGATAGATGATTGAGGAAGCATACACTGCTGCCACTTTGTCCCATAACTGTTACTTTTGTTTGGGATGACTACCCTCTTTTGTGCTTTCGGAGTTTATATTTTTGTCTTTTTTTTAATTACAATTGTATTTCTCTGAATGTGGTCTTCATGAGTGGTCTCCTGGCAAGGGTATTTATAGTCTTTGATTATCGACTGTCGGTGATTTCTTTTAGATCTACGTTTGTTAATTAACAATGTCCTCTGAAATGCTGATAAAACATATTGAACAAAAAACATCCTGTTCCATCATTTACTAACTAAAAGTACCCGAAGTTCTTTTTGTCCATAAAAATGTTAACAGAAAAAATCCCTCTAGGTGTCACTGCTATCTGCAGACCCAGAGCTCCCATGCTAGCGAATTATCCTAAGCACATGTGAAGATGTAAGCACACTTATATGTTTCCTGAAGTAATGCTTTATCCTATTTACATGAGGCAAAGGAAAACTGACTTAATCTCCGTTTTTGTTGTCGTAGAAGATCCAAGTCACGACCTCCCTACTTTCCATGGTCTCTTAGTGTCTACCAGTGCAAGACCAGCTAAGTGCCATTCTGCAAGAGAATTTAGTTGTATATGTGTGAAGATTGGCTGTTCTGTTGTCTCATAAAGAGTTTTTTGTAGCTACTAATCTACAAGCAGAGCAGAGTTTCTTCTCTTCTGTGAAAAAAATAGAATCTTTCCTCAAAGTAATTCAGTAATTTGTATCTTTCAAGCCAACATGTGATACATCTATATATTTTCTACTTGCCTTATCAAAGTTCACCTTACAATGGGTATTTCAGTTATGGTTACTTAAAGACTTGCCCTTTGTAATGTTCCTAGTTCCATCTTTGAGAATGCACCAAGTTCGGACCTCGGGTTGTCTGCTTTTCTATATACTAGAACAACTAAGAAAAAAAAGAAGAAAGTGCCACTGATTCCTACCGTTGGTCTTAAGATAACGCATCGTACGGTAAGTTTGCAGATGCTGTGAACAGGATGTTTCATTTCTAGTAGTTATCTAATTCATTATATGTTTTTCTCATTTCTCTGATGCTGCGAGGGAACAGTAATGTAGAAGTGATTGTCTAAAATCTATTATAAAGTAAATTCTCATAAACACACAAAATGTATGTGCCTGGAAAATTCTTATTTGGATATTTTAGCATAATATTTGGGATTGGGCAGACTGCCCAATGGGAGCAGGTAGATCTCTCCTTTGATTTTTATGGCAAACGTGCAGGCATTTAATGTTTGCTTTAGACATAGAGGCATGCACTACAATTGTACTTGTATACTCACCTCAGAATGTGTGCAGTGCATGCAATATTTAACCGTATTATTAATCCTCAGAATCGTGTATGGACATGCTTATCAGACTTCTCCTGAATGATACAAATGCATTTTAATCCTTTGATTCAAGAAAAGTAAAAAAAAAAAGCCCAGAAAACTCTATCCATACATTGCCTAGGTATCCCCTCTGCCTCATTTGAGTATTCACCCTGTTTAAAATCACTTGAGTACATGAAGATGTGACACAATCACTGTAACTTGGCATGAGGTGGAACTTCTAGTTGCACCCAAGATAAAGTTGGCAAGTGCTAAATTATCGAATATGTAAACACTAGTGAAATAATCCAATTCGTTGATATGATTGAGATTTAATAGCAGATAATGAACCAAACATCCATCACCACAGCGGTAACAGAACAACTCATTACAGGGAGTGCAGCTTAGAACGCTCGCAACATTCCACGAGCGTTCCAATTATAAGGGGTGGGCCGAAGGTACCAAAACAAAGAAGCAGAATACAACACATCTTCCTTCCAATACAGTTTTGGAAACAAAATAAACTCAATACGTGAAATCGTCTTTTTGCCAATCCGGTTTGGAGTGCACCTTTCTCAGGCACATCTTTCCATCAGGAATGGTAATCTGGTTGTCGCTGCTTGGTTTTACATTACCATCATTGTGGATAGGAACATCGCTCCTGTCATGAACAATTCTGTCAACACTCTAATACTGACCATCGTCCAACTTTACAACATTCTTAAACACTTTGCTTACCACTTTTTTTCCAGAAAATTTCGAACAACCTGACATTACAAAATTAGGTAATTTCACTTTCACTGCGTCACCGATCTTCAAGGCTCTAGGCGACCTCTGAATTTTCTCATTGTACCTATCCACATACTTCCTTTGATTTAAGTGTATTTTTTCCATGATCATATCGCTATTCACTTCCTTTTCTCTTCCACCGACCAGCCACAAAGGGCCTAACTTAGTGCCCGGCTCTCTCCCTTTAAGGGACTTAAACGGTGACACGCCAGTGACTGAGTGAGGAGTGATAAGATAGGACCAAACCATGTCCTCCAATGCTTTCCTTACATTGCTGCCATTTTGTACATTAAGTTGAATACAATCCTTGATCATGCGGTTTATGCGCTCTACCAGCCCATTTGCCCTAGGGCAATACAGTGGTGTAGGTTGATGTTCAACCGAATACTTGCGCAGGAACTCTTTCATACATGCAGAGGTAAATTGTACCCCATTATCTGTGACCACAAACTGTGGTATCCCTTCTGTACGGAAGACCCCTTGAAGGAAACTCATTACACTATCAGTAGTGATGTTTTCTACTACCTTGATGACTATCCATTTCGAATGATAGTCTACCAATGTGATGATAAATCTCCCACCCAGTCCTCTAACATTTAAAGGACCGACAATGTCCATGGCCACTTTGACCCAAGGAGCAGTAGGAACTTCCACAGGAGAAATCTTCCCTTTGCTCACAACCTTACTCTTGTCACTCATGGTACAAGGTACGCATTCCCTTACCTCCTTCTCCACCATGTTGTCCATTTTCGGCCACCAATAGTGTAAGCGAATTTTACTCTTGGTCTTGCTGCAACCTAAGTGACCCTCATGTGCCAATTGTAACAACTTTTCTCTTATGCCCTCAGGAAGTGTACTAGCTTGTTCCCTCGATATAGGTTATTTCCTTGTACATATAGTTCATTTCTCACTTCCCAAAATACATCCTCTCCATTTTTTAAGAACTTAGGACTACACGGCCATCCCTCAAGGATAAGCTGTTTCACCCTTGGAAATAACTCATTGTTTGATAAGGCCTCTTCCCATTCTGTTTTGTCCAACCCATCATAAACTGTAGATACTACAATTTCATCCCCAGGATCCTCCTCCGATTCCTTAGTGGTAACCTTGACAAGCAATCAGCTGCTTGATTCTTTTGTCCTGGTATGTACACCACTTCAAAATTGTAACCCTGAAGACCAAGAAACCATCTTGATATCCTAGGTGTGGACCTTCCTAGATCCTTTGATGAAAAAATGCTTACTAAAGGCTTGTGATCTGTCCTTACATTAAAAGGTATGCCCCACACAAATGTTCTGAAATGCAATATAGCCCAGTAACATGCCAATGCCTCCCTTTCAATTACTGAATAACGAGATTCCGCTGCAGTCAGAGCTCTTGATGCAAACGCCACTATACTTTCTCCATTTTCTGACACTTGACTAAGAGTGGCCCCAATTCCTTTTAAGCTAGCATCTGTAGTAATGATGGTGCGCTTACTGGTATCAAAACATCCTAGGGATGGTGTCTCTGATATACTGTCTTTGATTGTCCTGAAAGCCTCACTACATTGTTCATCCCATTCAAATTTTGTACCTTTCTTCAACATATGCCTCAAAGGGTAAGTAGTGTCGGCAAAATTCTTTATAAATTTAGAGTAATACTCTGACAGCCCCAAGAATGACTTGATTTCTTCCTTGTTGGTGGGACATGGCGCTAACTTTATAGCCTCTACCAGATTAGTTTTAGGCTTAATCCCTTCCTGGGAGATGACATGCCCTAAGTAAGTAACTGAGCGGACTCCTATCTGGCATTTCTCCTTCTTCAAAGTAAGACCAGCTTCCCTTAAACTACTCGGACCCAAACGTAGCTTCCTGTTATGATCATTTTCATCCTTACCATACACTAACATGTCATCCTGAAAACATAAAACCTGCTCCAACCCTTTTAAAATATTCTGCATTGCCCTTTGGAAAACTGCTGCAGCTGAGGCTAACCCAAATGGCATTCTACAAAATCTAAATGCACCAAATGGAGTTATGAACGTGGTCAATGCCTTACTTTCAGGGTGAAGCCTTATTTGGTGGTAGGCTGATGACAAATCTATCACTGAGAAGAATTCTGCCCCACAAATCTGATTCAGCCTTTCATTGATATTAGGCAAAGGGTGCCTATCGATCCATATGTTCTTGTTTAACTCTCTTAAATCAATGCACAATCTGATATTGTTTGTATTGCCTTTTGCTGTGATAACGATGGGTGCGACCCACCCAGCACACTCCACCAACTCTATGACCCCTTGACTAAGAAGTCTGTCCAGTTCCGCCTTCAGAGGTCCTCTCATCATAATTGGAATGTTCCTACATTTATGGGCTACTGGTTTTGCCCCCACCTTCAATTTTATTTTATGTTGGTACTCTTTCATGCACCCTAGTTTATCTGTAAAAATTTCTGGGAACTCATCAACAATCTCTGCCCCGAGGAGGAGCCAAGATGGCGACCGAGACGGCAGCGTAGATTCCCGGCTCCGTGAGCCTCCGCACCCCGCACGGATATCCTGCAAGAGATCCTTCTTCTGCACCACGAGAATGTGTCCGTAAGTGAACGTGACAACCGACCGCGTGACTCCGAGGTCTCTGACTGCCACACACCCGGAGAAATCAGCGATCGAACTTTGCGGCCCGTGCGGTCCCGAAGCCGGGACCTCGAGTGGGCACCTTGGCCGGGTGGCAGTTGAACAACAGCGGCCTGTGGTGCCTGGGTGGAACCGGTCCACCGGAGTGGAGCCCCCCTCGGCCTGCATTTTGCCGTGGCCGCTCCCCTCTACTGAGCGCTGCGGACTGAGGACATGCCCGGGTGTACGATTTCCGGATTCTGTGGCTTTTGCCCCTGCCTTTGTTGGTGAGCTGCCTGGGCGCCGTCCCTGGCCCGCCTTGATCCTTGCGGGCTGCTCCCGGCTTTTTGCGGGAGATGGTCCGTGGCGGAGGCGACTGTTGCCTGTGACCGCGCAACGGCTGGATCTGTGCCTGTCCCGGGATCTCTGTCTCCAGCGACGTGGCCCTCGAGGCGTTGTTCCCTTGGTCCTGGCCCTATATGAGTCGGGCCTTCCCAGCGGCCATCTTGTCATTATGCAGCCGGCCATCCTGTCCGCTGGGATGCAGCGGGACTGGGGGTGTGTGACTTTCGGGAGTGTGGCGGAGCGATCGGAGGGAGCCGCTCTGGGATATGGCGACCTCCTGGAGGCCCTGGGTGCCCTTCATTACTCCTTCGCTCATGGCGCCGGGGTCCTGGGGGGGAAGCTAGATGGTGTGGTAACAGCGTTGGGACAGTGGCGGCATGCTGGTCCACGGATACGCAGTGGCTTTCCACACTGCCCACAAGAGAAAGATGTTGTGGCCCCCCCCGCGCTTAGTGTACAGCCGGACACTTCGGACCATATGCTATCGTGTGATCGGCCAACGGTGAACTTGATCTGCTCCGGAGGTATTGGACCTGCGCGGAAGATGGTGGCCTTGTCCCGTGTGCGGTCTCTGGCGGCCCAGGGACACTTTCAGCACCGTGTATCTCATTTGGCTGCTCCGGCCTCTCAGGTCCTTGTGGGCAGTGCAGATCCTCGGGCAACACTGGCAAAGATGCCCCTCCATGAAGCGGTCTGTTCGGATGCCAAGAGACTTCCACCCCACCTGTGTGCGGCATTTCCCAACTGTTTTTGGACACTTCTGTACCTTGGGACATTGGACATGGTGCTGGGTCAAGGGGCAGGTATGGGCAGAATCGCAAAAAGTGGTCAAGGCTGAGGCTGATCCTTCGAGGGGGGTCCCTTCATAGATAGGCGGACTCATGGTTGTGCGCTCCCGGGGTCATTCGAACAGTTGGTGTGTAATGCCTCCCATCCCCCCCCCCCCTCCCCTATTTTTGTTGATATAATCGGCTTGGTGCCGCTGCTTGTTTGTTGGGGGGAGACCTCACCGTGCGGGAGGGAGAAGCCGGGGATATGTTTTTATGGCCCTCCTCCAACTTATTATGTCCTCTCCGCCCACCCGTCTGGGTGGGCCCTTTCTCACTCTTTTTTTTCCCTGTCTCTTCTATATTTCGGGTCTAGTTCCAGGGCGACAGGCACACTGCTGGGGGGTGGGGCCATACTCATTTGCAGAGGTGCAGGGTGGGGGGATGGGGGAGGGGACTCTTTCGTCTTTATCTTCTTTTCCATGGCCTCCTTTTTCTCCACTGTCTCTTTTTGCCTTTTTTCTGGGATCAGTGCGATACACCACCCTGCTTGTGAATCGTTTGCTCTTCATGTGTGCCACAGTTTCTGGGGGGGTTTGCTGGGCTTTAGGTACGGGGACCAGTAGGCGCAACTCTCTTTGATGTCTTTCCCCATCCGTACTTTCTCGCGCCTGCACCATCGCCTAACTGTATTGCTGCTAATTGTTTGTCTCTTATCCTGGCCCTTCTCACTGTTGGTAAATTGTCTGGCACCTGATCCTATTCTTTTGTTTCATCATAAAATGAAAAACCTTCTCTTTCCTGGTGCCCTACCTGCGCGGCTTATTGGCCGGACTATATTGAACTTATGACTTCGCTCTCCGAGGTGCCGCCTGTGTTCACATTCGCTTTTTATTATCCTGATTATTTAGCGGCCGGCCCCGGGGGGTTGTAGGCCCATACATGTAAATGCTTGAAACATCAATAAAGGTTTTTCAAAAAAAAAAAAAAAAAAAAAAAAAAAAAAACAATCTCTGCCCCACACACACCTCTTCCCACCAGCATGACGGGGATATCTGCACTGGGATCCAATTTCATTCCAAGGTCTCTCTGGTGCCCCCATCCTAGCAGGTTTGCCCCTTTCTTTGCGATATAAACTTTCCCAACTGTGCTCCTGTCCTTGAATGGTATCCTCATAAGGGCTACACCCTCTAAAGGAATCGGGTCCTTGTTATACCCTACAGGATTTACATCTGGAGTGTGTAGTACGATTTCCCCCTCTTTGAATTTCTTCTGAAATGTCTCGCTATTCATGAAAGTAAATGGTGAACAGGAATCTGCAAACATTTCCATTTTTTCTCCATCCAACCTTATTTCACATTTTGGTAGCTCTATGTGATTTACACTGCCTTCTCTCAAAACCTTCACTTGTAACACAAAATTCCTTTTGTATCCTTCACCATTCTCTACACTATTTACTGTTCTACCCGACATATCTTTGCACGCTCGCGCAAAATGTCCCTTGCGATTACAAATCTTACACGTAGCTGTTCTTGCTAAACAATTTACACTATTTGCCAAATGCCCACTACTTCCACATCTGAAACATTTCAACCTGTTTTCATTGTACATCCTCTCCTTGTTAAACACCTCCTTCCCCTCTTTCCTTTTTGCGTTCTTTATAGCACAAACCTCTTTTAGTTCTTCGCTTATTTCACTTACACTGTTATCACCCGTTGTGTTCATTTCCTTCATGCATTCCACAGTATGCTCAACACTTTTGGCAATATCAATTGCCATTTTTAAATCAGGATTACCTACTGGTATTTTACCCTGGATTTTCTTGTTATTCGTGCAGCGTACCAGTTGGTCACGTATCAAGGATTCCGTAAGCTCATTAAACTCACACGTGTTTGCAAGCCCTCCTAACCCAGCAATGTAGTTACCTACTTTCTCATTCTTCCCTTGGACCCTTCCAAAAAATTTATGTCGTTCTAGAACGACATTAATTTTGTCCGCAAATTGAAGTTCTAATTTTCTCATACTGCAATCATACACATCTCCACCTTCTTCATCCGCTTCCTCAACCTCCACCTCAGGCAAGCTATCAAAGATCTTTCTTCCCTCTGCCCCTAAATTATGCAGCAGAATATGCTGTCTCCTGATAGCAGAAAACCCACTTGCCCCTATAGCAATAAGGTAAGATTCAAAACTTTTCTTCCAGTCTTTCCACGTAACCAAAGGTTCCCCTGCCTCTGATAGGAAAGGTGTAGGCTGTAACATACTATCTGCTGCCATAATGTATATCGCCTCAAGCTACTTATTCTTTTCCTCACGTAAGTCTCCAACCCCTACGCTACCTCAATTTACTTCACTTTACTCCTAATGTTATGTACTGTTCAATTTGCTTTTCCTCTCAATATATTTCACACTAGGTTATAAATGTCAAAATTTAGTCATTAGTATCCCTTCACTGCAGAATTCGGCCTAACACACTTCCTCCACTGTTCCTTTACTTCCGTCGATAAGCCGTCTCACCGTACTTTCACCCAGTTCAGTTCGCACCTACAACTTCTTCCGGCAAGGTATTAGTATTTCTGTATCCTCACGCTGTCTCCACCATCTTTTCTATATTTGCACGCTCCTCACGCCGTCACTTTTCTAGTCAGAACCTGGATTCCTCCTCACCTATACGGGGTTAACCGTCTCCTTTCCTGTCAGCCAAGTTTCACCTACTGCGCATGGCTGACCAAGAGACAATACTCTTATCGTGTTCCTCACGCCCAGTGCTTTTCATACAGTCAGCTCCGTAAAAACACTGCGCAAGGCCGCCTTAAATTGATTCCTCCCCTCACTCCACCGCGCATGTGCTCGCTCTTGTCACTATTCTCCACACGATACACTGCGCAAGGCTGCCTGAACTTGATTCCTTCTTCAACTTCTCTGCGCATGTGCTCGCTCTTGACACAGTTCTCCACACGACTTCCTCCCTACATGCCTTTCTTCGAAAATACTTCAATTCCAGTCATGCCTTCACGCGCCGCACTTCCGAGATGTCCTCTGTGCCCCCGCGTCCCGGAAATTTATTTCTCCTCTGGCTCCTACAAGATCCACTTCAGACTTCACCGCACCCTTCAAAACGCACGTACCTCCGAGTGTCCTCTGTACCTTGCGTCACAATGCACTTTTGAATGCGGTGAGTTTAATTATTTACTTGTTCTGTGACTCCGACTACTCCTTTGTAGTACTCCGTTTTTCCTTTGTATAGTATTCCCGCTGCGGCCACACACGGAGGGGATGTAAGTACGTCGTCCTCCACACGACACTCGTCGCCAATGGAATAATCCAATTCGTTGATATGATTGAGATTTAATAGCAGATAATGAACCAAACATCCATCACCACAGCGGTAACAGAACAACTCATTACAGGGAGTGCAGGTTAGAACGCTCGCAACATTCCACGAGCGTTCCAATTGTAGGGGGTGGGCGGAAGGTACCAAAACAAAGAAGCAGAATACAACAATTAGCCTTCTAATGGATGCATCTGCCCACTGATTAGATGTTATTGAACTATCCTTAGACATCGGACTCAATCTGGAAACTTTCATCCCTGGAATGGATGCTAGGTGTCAACATAATAACTCTGGTCATCGAGCTTTTACTGCTTTTCTGATTTGTTACACCTGCCCATAAATGTGCAACATATCACCCTTGCTGCCACTTTTTTTTGTGCCTGACACAAACAGAAGTATCATGAACTTGTCATGTTCTTTGGCTGTTTTTAGGCATTGGTTCTGGATTTTTTTGTCATCTGTGTCTTGTCACCTAAACATGGTTCCTGGTTGTGTGTAAAATGCAGAAACTGGGCTAAATTCTGTGATAAAGATGCATAAAGGGTTCTCTACTAAAACGATAACTGCAAAAAATACAGCTTTGAGAGGTCGCTAAGGCATTTTCAAAGCTACGAGTTAATGCTATAAAGGGAGAATCTGCGTATTACACAGACGGAATAAGAGCCATAATTTGACAGAGTGATGGCAAAACTATTAATGTGGTAGACAATGCTCTACAAATCAATCAGTTTGTGGTGACAATTTTCTCTTAGTTCTATGCAACACCTCTGCAGTATTTTACACCGCTACTTAGAACATCTGCTGAACACCCTTGCCTTAAGAAAGACCTTTCATGGTGTCATCTTGCTGTGGTTCCCACTCATTGAAAAAACAACCCCAATTCTTCCAAATGGTCTCCTCCAGATTCAAACTAATGCCATATTCTCTGGTGTCTACAAAGGCTTAGTCATGTCGCCAGTGATCCTCATCCTTTAGATTCAATCCCATGGAGTCCTCCTGCTAGAGAAAAATTTTAAGATTCCTAAATACATGGACAATATTCATCTTTATCTTTTTTTTTTTTTTTTTAAATCTTTTTATTGACTGCACAAAGGTACATTCACATACAAAACTCTGCGCCTACCTTTTCTTAGATCACAAACTGGCATGCCATTGATCATCTAAAGAACTGCCATGCCATCATGCAAGTCTTTGTGATAAAGGCCTAACTCAGACTTAGTCCTCTGAAAATATAGAATGTAGCAAATATAGAATGTATGCTCAAGACTAGCGACTAAAGGGCGAATGCAGGGTTAGCAATGAAACTTAATGTCTTCACCCCACAGCTTGGCACCAAATCCCTGGACTTAGATGGACACCAACCTTGTCTTCATCTACTGTTCCCAATGGGAAAAATAAAATCACATACACAAGAAGAAATACGTTAACTTTGCAGTATAATTATAACAAAACATTTGGAGCAATCCCTAGAAAGCCTCTTCTAAAGATTGATGGATCCAAACGTGTTGCACAGGAACTAAAATAGAGCCTTGGACTACAGGTGTCCACGAGGAAGTTTGCGTTTGGGCACTGGAAGGAGGGAGAGAGTCATGAGCGGTGAAGCCAGTGGGTTGGATCTGGGGAAAAAAGATAAAATGGTGAAGTATACATTGCAGTTCTGAGCAGCTTTCACCTAGCTTTGTCGGTCAACTCTGTGGCGGAGAGGAGACAGATGACTGTGTAGCTGTTGGGGTTTAATACAAACAAATTCTAAATGTATGGGACTTTTATTTTTAGTGCCACAGGATGTATTATTTGGACACAACAAGTGAGGTTGCAATCCACCATCTCCAAATTTACAATGTTCATATTATGAAGTAGGGGAAATGAGGCTGAAGACTGGAACTTGTATCCACTGCAGTCATTCGTGGTGGCTCATATTGTTTATATCTTGTTAAGATATGCATCAAGTGGCAGTCTGAGGTATCTCATCTCCAATACAGAGACTCTAGACAGATGCCTGCCGAATGCAGTTGAAATATTTGCTCCTAAACCATGGAGAGTGTCAACAATGTTTCACTGGTTTTGCTTCAACAGTTTAGCATCAATGGCATGACAGTGCAATCAGTGCAATACTGTCAGTTCCAAGTCCAAAGGATCCTCCTTCCAATCTTGCATCTATGCTTCAGTCACATATTTCAAGTTGAGCAAATTAAAGAATGGGTAATGCCCTTCTTCAATTTTCGTGTGGGCAATGTCTCTATATGAAAAACTGGGTAGTTGGTGTGGCTCTTTATCTGACTTTAGAAGCATAATAATGGTGGAAATCCATAATGACGCTGAAATTCTTTGTATGGAAATTCATGGTATACTGTCATTAACGAACCAGACACTAAGAAAAACAAATTGATGGGTGAAATACTACAAATCTCAGCGACTGGTAATTACTATGGTCACATTCCTGTTCATCTTCCTTTTTTGCCACAGTTCTGTTTCAGGTAGGAACCAGTCTTGCACAAATCAGCTTTGGCCCACGTCCAGTAGGAAGTGTTGAGCACAAACTGCCAAGCCAGAACCCCTCTGAATGAAAAATAAAGCGACTCCATACTGGTTTTGGCCAGTTTGGGCCAAATCAGTTAGGAACAGCACAGGTTACGTGACATAGTCAGCATATGACCAATGTTTCAGCATACCTGTTGCACCTGGGAGTCTCACTTTGAAAAACAAAAAATCCCTAAACCTCTGGCTTCTTCTTGAACCCCAAGTATCCTGAAATTCTTATCAGCTATGTACCCTTTCTGAAATTGATTCATCTTATCACAAGACAACCGTGCTGCACCCTCAAGTAGATGCCACAATCTCCCTCATACGTAAGCTTCATACTGATCACCATATGCGCTTCATTAGGAGTGGAGTTCACCTACATTCACATTAACACCGGCCTCCAGGCTTCAGAACAATGACACATTACATTGCAAGACAGTTGCGTCCTTCACCCAGCCTCGAGTTTTGCCAGAAAGTTTGCATATGAAAGTAGAGCTCTGTAGCAGCTCACATCTTTATACTGTACCCCTTAAAGCCCCAAGAACAACCTAAAAATACATATCCTTATTCAAGCCTTAAAGGCCGCCATATAATGCTGTATCCGGGCACCAAACTGGAAATATTCTATTAGGGCTTGCCATCTGGTTTGATAACCTGATGTAATAGAGCCTTCGAACAAAAGCGGCGGTAACTCCACCTCCCTCCCGTGGGCAGCAGCGACATCAGAATAACCAGGGAGTGATCAAAAAGCAATTGGAGTAAGATATCTGCATCTCGTATCCATGTACGTGTGTCCTGTGTAAGCAACCAGTACCCTATATGCATGCTGGATCATGAACAGATAAGTGAAGCATAAACTCCCTCATATTAGGCTACATATATCACCATTTATCAATCCTATAGAATCACATTACTTGCTGGTGTACTAGCAGCTAGTCGAATGGACGTGCTCACTATATCGATCTGTCCTTGGTGTCCGTCAAGGACTGTATTAATGTCCCCTGCCAGAAAATAGTGCAGGCATCAACTTTAATGCACATTTGGGATAAATCCGAGTCATCCTTATTAAGCTCTTACGTAATGAGGAGTGTGACATCCGTGCCAAAGAGCACACCCAGTAGTATTGAGTGTCTGAAAGACAATTCCCTATGCCTCAAGATCGCTACTCCCTGTGAATGAGTTTAGTGATCAAAAATGGAGATGCCCAGTTTCTAGCAAAAACGTTACCATCTTAAAGGATTAATGTGCCTCCTGCAAGAATGCTATTTTGTAAGTAGCCTACTAACTGATTTAATGCAGTGCCTATGCAGTCATGGACCAAAGTCCCCAACTATATGTGTCAACAGATACGTCTTACCAATAGTGAGGAGCCTTGCCTCCTAATTTTTATAGTATTAATGAATTATGTTTTGTTTTGAATTTATGTCCAGAGTTATTCCATGGGAGAGTTGGGGGGGGGGGGGGAGAACGGGTTGTGCCAGGGGGTAGGGGGGTGTGGGGGATGTGCGGAGATGCTCATCCTCTCCCACTCACATAACCGTTGAACTGGACCGCATGGATCGGTACCTTACAATGTAAAACCCATGGCAGTCACCCCGAGATAGCGGCCCTGCTGGAAACTCACCTGAAACGCACTGCAGAAGACAGGTTAAAACACAAGTCTTATCCTCTGATTTACAAGTCGTCTGCAAGTACTAAGCATGATGAGGTGGCCTTGCTATCCCACTCCTCTCTTAAATTTCAAACAGCCAGCGTTAAAACTGTCAGGGAAGGGAGGATGTTGATTGTCAAAGGTCTCCTACATGGTACCATATGCACAAGCCACTATCGATGTCCCAAATTCGAACCAGACAGTCTTCCTCCTCTCCTTTTTCAGCCTGCGAGGGAGTTTTGCAGAAGGCCAGATAATGATAGTGGGAGATTTTAATCTCATTTGGGACCCGGATTTGGACAGTACTCACTCCCAGAGATAACACATGGGCACCTTCTCCCAACCCTCGAAGCTAGAATTTACACAACTTGGGCTTTTCACCTTCCCATAGAATTTACACCAAGCTTGTCCATGGTTTTGTAAACCAAACTTTACAGCAGGCCATCAGGGTGGCTAATATCCACCCCATATTGATCTTTGATCACACTATGGGGGAAGCTACTTTGGCTGGCCAGGACTGAAATCATCCTTCCATAGGTATTTTTTTCCGAACTCCCTGACAAGGGACTACCTCATTCGGGATGAACTCAAAACGATTTTAAGGGAAAAATGCATATCGCTTACGACTACACTGATAAGATGGAAGACCAAGTTTGGCACTAGAGGAAGAACTTCTCCAGGTGGAAAGAGCTCACAAGGAACCCCCCCCTCCTTGCTATTCAGCGGAAAGTGACTGCAGTGAGGGGTAAAATTGCCATACATGCTAACAGAGCAGAACTCACCCTATTGCGCCTCGGACAGACGACATACGAGAGGGGGAATAAGGTGGGCATCCATCTGGCTCGGCAGTTAAAGGCAAAACAGGAAAGACTAAATTGTCCCAATGCAGGAAGCAAATGGGGATTTGACCTATAAAGAGGAGGGAAAGGCAGAGACCTTTTGAGCTTTTTATAAGACCTTATACACTAAGGGCCCAGTCGCCACCCACACGCAACTATATCATTTGGCTGACCCCATGCTCCCTAACATTTTTCCAGCAGGAACTTCTAGACGAGTCCATTCGAGAAGACGAAGTCCAGGAAGTGATTAACTCCTAAAACTAAACAAATTCCTAGGACGGGATGGGCTTATGGCCCAGTTCTATAAAGCATTTGGCTCAGAACGGGCTTCTCACTCTCTTTAACTCCTTTGCAGAGACAAGAGCTGTCATCCCTTCCATGAGAGAAGCTCCCATAACTGTAATCCCAAAGCCAGGAAAAGACCCTAGTAAATGTCATCCCGGCCGATCACACTGTTAAGTCTTGATGTGAAGCTGTACACTAAAATATTAGCTAATTGACTGGAGGATGTAATGCCCGATCTAATCCTCCCAGACCAATTGGGTTTTATTAAAGGGCGACAGATGCATGATTATCTTCGGTGAGTGGCCCATTTATTAGAAAAAGCCACCTGGAAAAAGATACCCACAGTGCTATTGACATCAGACTCTGAGAAGGCTTTCAACCATGTGGATTGGGCCTTCCTTTTCCACACACTGCAACACTTTGGTTTTGGGGATAAATTAATTACACAGATTCAAGCCACTTATGCCCACCCTCGCTCGAGAGTCCTCACTAATGGGACAGTCTGATTATTTTTAGCTGGGACGGGGCACACGACAGGGATGCCCCCTCTTTCCCTTTTATTTGCCCTAAGCATGGAACCCTGAGGAGCGAGAATATGGGCTTCACCTCTCATCCAGGGTATTTCCTTTGGGTCGATCAATCGCAGAATGTCACTATTTGCAGAAGACGTGCTCTTAAACTTAGCCTCTCCTCAAACATCTCTTACAACTCTGCAGACGGAGCTACAGGAGTTCAAGCCAGTGGCAGGATTTAAGGTACATCTTACTAAATCTTTCCTACTCAGTCTGACGGTTCCAGCTGGGGAGTTAGAGGGATTAGCTTCCAAAACACCCCTCAGTCTGGTGAGAAAGGAGATCACATACCTGGGTATAAAAATTACACCCCAGGTGGATGATTTTTACAGGGCTAACTATTCTCTACTTCTTCGTCAATTGCAACAAGAATTAAGAAATGGGCCCCACTCTACTTAGCCTGGCTAGGTCGTAGAAGCGCTTTAAAAATTACGGTTCTGCCACAGATTTTATATTTCTTTCAGGGACTTACAAAGTTCACAGACCATTCTTTAGTTCCATCCTCACCACCACAGAATCACAGAGCCTTCCTCCTCAAACTCTTGACTCTCCCCAAAACAGAAGGTATTTTGGCACTTCTAAATTTCCCCCACAATTATAAAGTGGCTCAACTCGGAGTATTCACTGAGTGGTCCTTGAGGGAATCGGACAAACAATGGCTCCACATGGACAAGGCGATCATGGGGAGAATGTTTTCGGATGTCCTACAGAAATCTAGAGATACTCGTCCACCTAAAGCCTACCTAAGTGAACACCATCTAGAACCAAGCTGCAAACCTGGGACGAGGTTACTCGCCGGCACGGCTTAATGGCCTTTCCTTCCCCACTAACCCCTATTCATTTCAACAAAGCGTTTCTGCCTGCACAAGTCCCAACCCCCTTTGATTTGGGAGGGTGTCTCACCATTTCCGATTTGTTTCATGAGTGGGACATACTTGCATTAAATAACTACCACAATCACTTCAATCTACTCACTACAGAGCTGTTCCACTACATCCAATGTCAAACACTGGGTAACACAACCTGAGGTTCAACGGGCAGCCACAAGAGACTTGCTTCCAATAGAGACATTTGTGCGCAAACAGGGGGGCTCCAGGGGAAGTATCTCGTTCCTGTATTTTTCCTGGCCTCTACACCTACTTTGAGATGTAAAGGCCTCTGGAGACCAGATTCTGGAGAAGCCTATTTCTATAGAGCAATGGCGGAAGCTATGGAGATACATCCCAAGGTTTAATAGATCGTGAGGCTCAAGAGAATCCCACTATTAAATACTTTGACTGGTATCTACCCCATGCTAAGCTCCACAAAATATATCCGAAAAATCCGACAGACGCTGGAGGGGTCCTGGTCTCCTGGTCGATTTCTGCCACATATGGTGGGATTTTCCCAAGATTCAACCCTATGGGAATGAGTTACTAGGTCAGATGAGACACCTTGGGTTACCCCTTACCTCGAACACCTGACTTCATCCTGCTTGGACCCTCTCTTAAACTTCAAACAGTTGGGAATGGTCCATTTTATGGCTCTGCTTAGGGGCAGCCAAGATGTCCCTGGCAGCTGCCTGGAGGAAGCAAACAGCCCCCTGCATGTCTCAGTGGCACGCTCCCCTTTGGCAGAGTCTTACCACGGAATGCCTAACAGACAAACTCATGGGCTCCCGTAAGGGCTTTGATTACATATTGGGACCGCTGGTGGAGGTCTGTCCTTGGGTCTCCCCCTATTTTCCTGCTCTACGCGCACAAGGGCACTCCACCTGTTCCAGACTTGAGACTTCCCCTTTGGCGTTACCCCTCCGGTCCAGCTGCTTGGGCCACACAGCGACAACGGTTCATGGCTCCTACCCCTAACCGCCGTATATTAAGCCATACTTCTACTGCACTGTAGATACCATTTTCTCTTCCTTTCTTAAGTTTGTCCCCTGTTTCAGTCAAGTTGGTGGGGGAGTTATATTGTGCTCCATCATAGTATTTCTGTAAATAGCTGCAGGACAACGTTGGTTGAAAGGAAAATCGATGTATGTAACCCCTATATCTGACACTGATCTGTATTATGACAAAGATCTTTGAAGGTGGTTTTGAAATGTCATGTTGAACTGCTTACGCTATATGCCCAAAAAACTAATAAAGACAGTTTGAGGAAGAAAAAACAATGCAGGGTCAATTCTACACATATGGACAGACAGACAACACAACACATAGTTTGCTTAGTGTTCAAGCCTGTATTGCCCATATAGGCAGACTTACCCCCAATCGAAGTATACGCTAGTCCCATGGCCGATTGGCAGGCGGACTGGGCACCTCTATGCCCTGAGACCACACTACAGCCGAATAGTCAGAGTAGACAGATCCAGTTCTTTGTCTTTCCCATAGGCCAGCCTGTTAGTGTAGAAAGAAGTCTATCCTCTAGTGCATTTTATGGACATGGGAATAAAAGGTGTAATCTTTTACCCATGTAATAAATGCCAGGCCTCAATGAGGCCCAGTGATTCAATCCCTTCTGATACCTTCTGATAGTACCTGAGGTGTTGCATATGTAGCATTCCTTGAGCTAGATCTGTGTTAAGTTTTGTTCAAATTTGTGTTGAAGTTGCCACCTATAATTAATAGCCCTTGTAATAATAGTCGACTTGAGGGAACAATAATCATGAGAACACATTTGGACCATATAAAAAAAATAAAATAGTAAGTTATTTATCTTGCCAGTCACTTCAAATACCAATTATCCTACCCTTCCGGTGTTGAAAAAGGGAGCCAAATTGAAACAGAAAATCTCTTCACAGTAGGATTGATGCATCTTAGTCTTGTTCATTGCATGGTAATTGGATTATCAAGGAAACCAGAATGATTTAAGGCGTGGTTCATAGTAGTACCTTATCACATCCTATGTCATGAACCCATTTTATTATTGCTCAAACCCTGGGCATTCTTCTTAAGTTTGTTAATGTCAGCCATCGAAAAGTTGGACATTGTCGCCACAGTGTATATTTCGGTTTATCGTGGACATTATGGGCTTTGGGATTACTATTCATCATTCGCCCCACGGTTCCAACACATAAAAAAAGCAATTAACCCTGAACCTCTGTAATTTTCCACTAATCTACCTCCTCCCTCCCCACACACCCGCTTTCCATTAAGGAATTTGTTTGTAAAAACATATAAGGAGAAACACAAACCATAACCTAGAAGTAAGTAGTTCAAACCTTACACAGGAGGTCTAACGATTTTAACCATTGCGCCCCAGAATAAAGGGGCAGCATCTAGGTCAAACCAACTTGTGTGGCCACGGCTAGGAACCTCACAGGGTGCCCCAGTGAAGGGAAACTTTTGTATCTAACTTAAATAATAAGAAGTGTAGGGGATGAGAATTCATGCACTTGTTTGTAGCGAACACTCAGTTGCGTATAAAGGAAACAGATGTAATAAAACAAAAGCATGGCATACAATTCAGGATTTGGTCGATTTGTATTTTTAACTTACTACCCTAATGTTGCTCGAATTTACCTTGAAAAAAACAAAAGACAAGCGGCGTTTGGCAAAACGGGAACAGTTGGTTTAATTAAACACTTCCGGCCGGGAGCACAGTTACAGAAACTGGTCTGAGGACAGTCTCAAAGTAAAATAAATCTGAACAGGGTTTTATACATTTCTTTGGGTATCATAAAGTAATTCCGGAAATCCTTTTTAGATAAAAGAATGCGGGCCTTGCCTGTGGAGTCATAAATAAGGCACCTGATGACAATTGTAGGTGGGCCTCGACCATGTGTAAACACAGTGTGGGCCAGTGGGTAACTCGTCCAGATGTCAGGCATGTGGAGCGCGTGATCACTGCATGTACTGTGTGCGCTGTGACCTGATTGGCTGTGTGTTCCTAACTTCATGTGGCATCTGACTTTATGGTGCTTTGGGAATGCACGCACTCCTTTGGTCATTCTTTATTGGGGCCAGTTTCCCTGGACCATTGTGGTGTTGGTGCGCTTATCTTGGGCATGGATCTGAGCCTCCTGTTCACGCGTTTGTCTGCTGGCTACGTGCCACCCCACCTGTGACCTGTCAATCAGTAGCCTCAGGCTTCGATCACAGAGCCTTCCTAACCATGTGTTTCTGAGTTGTGGTTGATGGAGAGTTCATGACGAGCGAATTTGATAATAGTGATACAATTTGGTTCTTATGTGTGCATGTATCATTATAAACATTGGCATTAAATCAAACAATAGTAACACTATCCCCATGTGCATCTTCTGCTCGGTTAGTAGAGTTTTGTTGGAGCAGTGTATTGATTTGGCCTTGTGAGGTTTAATTACATGAATGTAACATTCATTGGTTAAAACGGTTGAAAAATGTAACATCATAAAATGCACAAGTCAATGGTTTTATTAATACAGTATTTTGTTGAAAGAAATGCTGCCAATCAGGTCATTGATTTACTTTAGAGACTAGATGGGCAAAAGTCAGTGACTTGGTGTGGTTATACTAAAGGGTGCCCAATGTGCTCTTTGAAGTCAGTAAGCTAGGCTGAAACCACATGATCGAAGGCCAAGAGTGGATGCTGTGGCAATGTGTCTCCGACAGCTTGGTTTCAAGTGCATATATGAGGATTTTTAGAAGAAAAAAAACATTCTCTGTGACAGAAACCACTTTATCTCCAAATTGCAATCTTGACTTCTTAGGTGGATCCCATTTGTTGATGGTAATTGAGCTGAAGCCTTTGTATCAGTTTCGGGAGGCTTGTAGGGGATAAAATAATGATTTAGGGGATAAAATAATGATTTATATGAGATACTTTAAATTATATTTTTAGTTTTTAACACTATGGTTTTGATGTGCACTGGTTTAGTGACATGCTTTGTAATTTTGTAGTTTATGTAAAACACCCGTTTTATTTTACTAGGAGTCCTTTGTTCATTCAGACACAGAAAATACAAAAATACCTTCTGAGGTTCCTACAGGTACAGTAGCATTTTCAATATCTTAATGTCCTTCATAGTAATTTGTTTGTGTTTTATTTATGTATGTATGTATGTATGTAAACGTTTAAAGATATCTTCATTTCTCCAGGTTTGTATTTTTTATTGTTTCATATCCTTGAATCATTCTCCATCTTCAGAGTGGGAGTCCCATGGTACCATAGGAAATCAGTATGTAATAGTATCATTGGCTCTAATGGCAATGCACAGTCATTTTAGGAGCCTATCTATGTCCTTTATAAACAAGCATTTGTAATGCAATAGGTCTCGACCTTGTGAGAGTTTGAGCTATTGGCGTTGTAAATGACAATGCCTTTTATTTATGTTTTAAAAACCAAAACATAAATAAAATGTATTGTTATTTAAAATGTAAATAGCTTAAAGTTGCGAAAATGCGAGACCAATTGCATTGCAAATGCTTGTTATTGTTCCAGCATTTTCTGACCCCCGAACCTTATTTTTGAGGTGCTGCAACCCCCCTACTTCCTTTGCCCATACCTAGTGTACGTAGCTTAAGCCTGCTCTGGAAGTGCCCCCTTCTTCATAGTAACACGTTGCAGGCACCTCTTTGCTGTCACGTTAGAGTGTTACAAGGGTCCTCCGCTCTCTCTTCCTTGAGGCTACTTCACGCTGTCTCCCGCTCCGATACATACGGACTTTGCTTTCCTGCCTCAGTGCCGTGACGGTCACTGTCTCAAAACCGTTTAGCTCGGCGGCACGCTCTACTCTGTGTTCTTCAGCACTCACAGGCACGCACACTGCTCTCGTCTCGTTGGTGCAGCACTCACATTCCATTCCATGAGCCTCACTTTCCTGGGACTTGGCTGTCTCGTCAGCTGCTCTCTGTGACTGGTACCCCGAGGGGAGCTTCTGCTGATGCGTTAATCGCATGCCGCAAAGATGCTGCTTGAAATGTTCCAACCATTGAGTAGTAGATTGAGGAGTCAATAGCGTGGTCCTAATATGTGCAATATAGAAAGGTGGTCAATATATCAAATTGCAAAATTCAAAGCAAAGTAATGAGGAATAACTGATTAGCTTAAACCTCCACCCAATTTTCTTCTTCCCTCCACCTCTCCTGCCCCTCACCCCAAACCATGGCCTGCGCACCCGTGCCTGTACTGCGAACTTCTCTTTTGCAAGCTTTTATAGATCATAACGTGCCACTTTCCCCACAGCTGCATCCCTAGCGATTGCTACTGAAACAACCTAATTAAACGTCCTTGTTCGCGGTCAAAACACTTTTCACATTGTGGGCCGAGCCCAGTTCCAGGCTAAACATCTGAGTGCACTTATGAGGCACAATCGCCGAGTACGGATTGGCCATTTATTTCAGCAGGCATTTCCCGGCAGGCGGGTGTGAGTGGGGTGGAGTGTGGGTCACTGGAGGCCAGTTTTTGAAGGTCGGCGACCGGTGCCTCTGTCCACGGCTCCCTGGGGTATATGGCAGCCGGCAAAAAGAGAAAGCGTGGAAAAGACACAGGAAGAGAGAAAAAGAAACGGGAACAGAGAGAAAGACCGGAATAGAGAAAGACTGGAATAGAGAGAGAAAGACGGGAACAGAGAGCGAGTGAAAGACGGGAATAGAAAGAGAAAGACAGGAATAGAGAGAGAAAGACAGGAATGGAGAGAGAGAAAGACAGGAATAGAGAGAGAGAAAGACAGGAACAGAGTGAGAAAGACAGGAACAGAGTGAGAAAGACAGGAACAGAGTGAGAAAGACAGGAACAGAGTGAGAAAGACAGGAACAGAGTGAGAAAGGCAGGAACAGAGTGAGAAAGGCAGGAACAGAGTGAGAAAGGCAGGAACAGAGTGAGAAAGGCAGGAACAGAGTGAGAAAGGCAGGAACAGAGAGAGAAAGACAGGAAAAGAGAGAGAAAGACAGGAATAGATAGAGAAAAATGCAGGAACAGGGAGAGAAAGACAGGAACAGAGAGAGAAAAAAAGATAGGAACAGAGAGAGAAAGGCAGGACAGGAACAGAGAGAGAAAGGCAGGAACAGAGAGAGAAAGGCAGGACAGGAACAGAGACGACCGGTGCCTCTGTCCACAGTTCCCGGGGTATATGGCAGCCGGAAAAAAGAGAAAGCGTGGAAAAGACACAGGAAGAGAGAAAAAGACAGGAACAGAGAGAAAGACAGCAATAGAGAGAGAGAAAGACTGGAACAGAGAGAGAAAAAGACAGGAATAGAGAGAGAAAAATACAGAAACAGAGAGAGAAATACAGGACTAGAGAGATAAAGACCGGAATAGATGGAGAAAAATGCAGGAACAGAGAAAGACAGGACAGGAACAGAGAGAGCAGGACAGGAACAGAGAAAGCAGGACAGGAACAGAGAGAGAAAGACCAATGGAAGTTGGTGCTTGCATTGGGAACATCGCATTCAAAGTCATAGGGAATGCTAGCCCAGTCTATGCCTGGCGCCCCCAGCTGAGAGTACTTCATCGTTCAGAGTGGAACATTGCACACTATCCTTAATATCACCCTGATGGTATATGGGAGTATTCATACAGTTAAAGATCAAACCAATCTCCCATCCTTCCGAGGCTGGTAAATTGGAGAAAGGTAAAACCTTTATTTACTAGAGCCTAGACACGTAGAATTTCACTGCGAAATTCTACATAAAAACAAATTGTTATTTCCAATAATACAGAAAAGGCTCTACTGTCATGCTATAATGCTATATTCCATGGAAGAAAGCCTGCCTTTACTTGATCTTTTATATGCCTGGAACGCTGCACCTGCAGAAGCCTAATGGCATGTCACAGCAAAGACGTAAACACTGTGAAATGGGCAGGTTACAAGCAACGTCTTTACAGACTCGGTCTATCTAAACCCTTCCTCACTAAAGCGCACAAAAGCAGCAATGTGAGTGTCCTGAGAATGTTGATCTGCGCATTTTCTCCCAGCCTCTGGAAATGTTCTGTCATCCCAGTACATCCTTACGAAGAGAACACTGAGCTCATGTTTTCCAGTCTGTCGCAGCCTGGAGAGGGAGATCCTCAACAAGCACCAGATGATTGGAATGATTACCTGGCCGCTACTCCATCCCCTCCGCCACCTCATCCTGCTGACTCCAGAAAGTCTTTAAGAGCCATCCCCATTATAGACTTTATCTGGAGTGAGGGGATAAAAATCATGAAATAACCTGCTACGGTAGCACCAGTACCACCTCGCCTCGACACATAATACAAGGCCACTGATGAGTCCCCTGCTTGCCTCATTAGTCATCCCAAGTTTGATTCTGTCATCTCTCAAGCGGGACAAAGGCCCTCCAAAAATCCTTCTGCACCAATATTGGCAACACCAGACAAAGAGGGCGCTGGGACAATATAGGTAAGAGATTCTCCCTCATGTCTGCCATCACCATTCGAGCAGCCAACTCACTAGCGATCCTGGAGTGATATGGCCCACAGATGAGGTAAGATGTAAGCAGCCTGCTTGATTTGATTATTGAAGGCGCAGGCAAAGAAAGTTTTACAGGACGGTGAACACACTTCCTTGGAAATCAACTGTGCTCTCGACATCGCCTCTACAGGCTTTCATCAGTTGGCCGTAGCTTCGGTTTTAAGGCATGACGGATGGCTGAAGGCTGCGTCATTTAGGCCGGAAGTCCAATCAAAGGTACTAGACCTGGCCTATGATGGCAAAACTTTAATTGGGAAATATTTTGAGGACTCCTTATTAGCCATAAAGACAGACACGGACACCGCCAGATCTCTTGGCATGCTCCAGTTCAAGAAGTTGCCCTTTCGAGGAGCCCGACAAGTGTAAGGTTTCTCAACCTTTAGAAGTGGCTATCAGCAACCTCAACGTTATCAGTCTCAATCCCAATATAGGCCTACTTACCATACAGCCTACGGCCAGCCACCTTCATTAGCCTACACCAAGCAAGGCCCATGCAGAAAGCAACCTCCCCTATTGTCGCGATACCGGCTGCAAACAGTGACCTGGACCGGGTACCAGTAGCATCCTCTCCTTCCACCCATGTGAGCAGTAAAATCTCCAACTACCTCCCCCAATGAAAGGAGATAACTTCAGACAAATGGGTGTTGGACTTATCTACGGGCATACCCTAGAGTTAGTGCTGAGACCACCAAACAGTCCTCTAAAAGGAGCACACCCACCTTCTCTTCACTTACTGAGGAAAGAAGCTCTAATAATGATTGCCAAGGGTGACATAGAAAGTGTTCCTTGTTCTCAAAAGGGCATGGGAATCTACTCCCATTTTCTTTTCTTATTCAAAAGAAATCAGAAGAGTGGAGACATATCCTGGACCTCAGGAGACAGAACAAATTTCTCTGCAAACAATCTTTTCGTATGATTCTTTCCGACATTCTCCACCTATTAAACAGCGGAGACTACGTGACCTCCCTAGATTTTCAAGATGCTTACTTTCTCATTCCCATATATCCAAACCATCACAAGTATCTCTGTTTTACCATAGCCGTTACCCATAACAATTTCAGGGTCCTTCCCTTTGGACTCAAGCCCGCTACTCAAATTTTCACAAAATGTTTTGTCCCGGTAGCAGCCACCCTTCACAAGCAAGGTCATCAGGTATTCCCCAACCTAGATGGCTGTCTTCTAAAAACCTCAACAACGCAACAAGCCTCCAGGACTACCACGGCCTGCCTTTCACTTTTTCACAGGTTATGCCTGTGAGAAGTTGGCCTGGCATATGCTGGTCACTAGTTCTAGTGGCCACCTTGCACCAGTCCAATTCGACTCTTATGGTAGACAGGATTAAGACAACCTTTTAAAGAAAGCTATCCTAGTGGTAGCTGTGGGGAGCAGCCTTCAGGCTAAGTCTCTGAGGAATGTAAAGCAGCTTGTTTTACCTTATCTTTTGAATTACCAAATGAAAGGACACCACACAGGTATATATATCAAATATATATGTATTTATTTCTAGACACACTCTACTAATCTCTTTATGAGATTAGAAGCCAGGAACACATTCAAATATCAACGTTTCACAATAAGTTAAGCACAAATATGGCTGGAGCCCTAGGGGCGTACCAGACCATATACTAAAAAAATGGGTTAAGAATGTCGACTTGCAAAATGATAAGGCCTAGGGCCTGGGGAATCACTGGGGCTTCACTACTGCAGTGTTAGCAGGTAAGTAACAGGCCCACGGGAGACGCATGCAGTGTGTGAACACAGCCGCAGGTTCCCTATTGATTACAATGGAGCAAGTTGCGGTTTGATTTACAAGGTAAGTATTTCGAGGGCCAACACGCACTAGGGCACTGGAGTGCACAAGTTAACTCACCCAGGGAAGCCGGGTGCATAGGTGTCTTTTGGTGTCGGGTCGAGTCGCTGTTTTCTATGGAGACCAAAGAAGACTTGCTGCTTGCGTCGACTGAAGAAGTGTCCGGTGGAATCCAAGGGTGGATTCAAGATGGAGATGACCTGAAAATTGAAGGGACAGTGTTCAAAGTCACTTGCCAGTGACCGGTGGCCAGGAAGATGGCTGACCATGGATGTCGGGTGATTTCAGGTCGTCGATGGTGTTTTGACTCTTCGCTCATGAGGTCCAGGAGAGATCGACGATGACCAGCAGCTGGATTTGGAGTGTCCCACGACGTCTGCAGCTGATTGCGGTGTCGGCAACCGGATTGGAGTCAACAAGCCTTGGCAACTGCAAGTCTTGTGGAAAGTGAAGATTGTCAGCGTTGCAGACCAGCAAGGTCTGGGGGACTAACCCAGCAAGGGTGAGTGAGGGCAGGCCTGGAGCAACTAGTGGAACCCTTTTAGTTGATAAGAAAGTCTTCGGGGGACCCACAAGCCAACGGGCAAGTGATCGCCTCTTGAGGAAATGCTTCACAGGAGCCCACGGTCACTCGGGAAGGGGTAGGCCTCTGATTTTCACTGCAAAACCTGCGGGAGGCTTGGGCCACAAATGGTCCAATGCACAAGTTCGTAGAACGTCGTGAAGGGGTTGCACTCGACAATAGTGCACGGTACCCGGGTATTGCTGTTCCTCGTCACTCGTGGGGTCCACTCGCCATAGCTTTGCTGGGGACTCACAATGGCCGTCGAGAAGTCAGGAAATCCACTTCCGGGGCTGCAGGGACTTCGAACTCCGGCGGGAGCGGGAAAGTTTGCGACCGTTGATTAGAGTTTCTGGTGCCTGCCAAGCAGGGGAGTCACTCCTTGACTCCAAGGGAGATTCTTCTGTCTTCCAAAGGTAGTGGAACGTCGAAGGGCCGGGATTCTTCTTTGTAGAGCGTCGTCCAGGGTTATCTGTTTTGCAATGGCAAAGTTTGCTATCTTATACTGAAGATAGGGGAGGGACTAGCTCTATGACCACTGCTCTGGGAGGGTCAGGGTCAGGGTAGGGGGTGGTTACACCCACTTCCCTTTGTCCAGTTTCGCGCCAGAGCAGGGACAGGTAGCCCCTGAACCGGTTTGAGCTGGCATATGCACAGAGGATCCTATTGCTCCCCCAGTGCAGGACTTCAAAGCACTCTAGAAGTGCACCCACCCAGCTCCAATATACTAAATCCTGTCTGGAAGGTGGTGACACCTCCCTGTGACAGGATGCCTATTGTTGGGCTTCCTCCACTACGAGTTTCAGTCAGCAGCAGGAGGGCAGCCCAGTGTCTGTGCTAGTGGCATCCATTTTGTGATGCCAAGGCTCTTTCAGATTTGTCGTTTTTGTACAGTTGGTACATGTCGTCCCCTCTAGAAGGGTGGGATCATACTCCCACACCAGTTACTGGTGTGGGGGTATGATTCCAAGTTGTTTGACACCAAACACGACATGTTTTGATGCAGTCATTCCAAAGTTAGCATTTACCGTTGGGTTATAATGCACTTAAGAGTATATGGTTTAACCGCATTCACAAACAGCCACAGAGAATAGACTCTGCCGGCTGCAGAGGGGCCCTGCTCATGCAGAGGCACCCCCTCACATAGTAAACCAAGCACCCTGCCCCCAGGATTGATAGGGCCTGCCATGGGGTGGCCGATAGGTTTATATGTGTGTGTGTGTATGGTGAGATATAGAAACCTATACCTCTGTGAGGAGTGCTAACACTACCTCACCCAGGCTGCAGTAGCAGGCCTGTGGTGTCAGATTGAGTTTGCTTCCCAGGGGTGGCATAATACATGCTTCAGCCACTGGTAGGCCTGTGAAGTGCCTATGCCCTAGGTACCTAAGGTACCACATACTAGGGGATCATACGGTACCACATTATCCAATCACTAGTGCATCTAGTATGCACACCAAGTTGTTTAGAGAGAACAGAGAGACTGGGGCCCTGATTAGCAGGGACCCAGCCAGACTATAGCCAGAAACCAGTGTATACATCAGAAAAAAAGTGGCGCAACATAAGTGCAGATCCTACTCTCCTACAAGGCCTCACAGTAAATTACCCAAAATCCTCAACCATCCCACGTCAGACAAGGATATTTTCGGGTGCCAACTTCGATACTATCAGAAACTAGGCTAGTGTCACAAGACAGACAACAAAGATTATCAAACCTGGTCCTAAAGATCTAAAAAAGAAGGTCCACTTCAGTGGGTATGTTCAAGTCTCTCCTCTGTATGATCTCTTATGCAATAAACCAGGCCTCGCTGGCATGGCTGAAAACGAGGCCATTGCAGGAGGAGCTCCAGTTCCAATGGGTCCAATCGATGGGCTCCTTCACAGATATGATCAGCAATACCTCAAAGATGCAGGCGACACTATTATGGTGGTGACAACAATCTCATTTCTAACAAGGCCTCACATTCCTGACTTCAATCCCAGATTACATCATCACAACTGATGCCTCCATGGAAGGCTGGGGAGGCCATTTTCAGGACCTGCAAATTCAAGGCAAATTTTCTTCACTACAGAAGTTGATGCACATCAATCATCGAGAGCTCAAGGCTATTTTTCTCACTCTCCAAGCCTTCCTTACGTGCATGTAGAAGTCTCCGTGCTGGTCTGTTCAAACCATTTCACCAGCATCTTTTACATCAATAAGCGATGCGGGACAAGGTCTCCGACTCTCTCTCAAGAGGCTCAAGACCTTTGGAATTGGATGGCAGCCCACAACATAACTTGGTCGGTGGGGAATGCCCTTTCATTGAGATGTTCCAGGATTTATGTATATGCTTCCCCCCCCCCCCCCCCCTTCCCTGTCGTATCAAGGATCCTCACCAAGATGAAGACAGAACCTATAGTCTCATTCGAGTAGCTCCCAAATGGTCTAGACAGCATTAGTTTATGGAGTTCCTGCTGCTCTTTGAGACAAATCCCATTCGCCAACCCAGGATTCACACCCTTCTGACAAGAAACATAAGTAACCAATCTCTTTCCAAATACATGCATGGCATCTGAATTCAATTAATTCCGGGATGTAAATCTCTCTCCAGACTGCAGAGACATTCAGGCCAAAGCGAGGGGCGAATCAACAAACAAAATATTCAGATTCAAATCGAACAGATTTTTCTTATGGTGTCAGCAATCTAATCTCCATCCCTTGGAAGCGGCACCTGAATGAATTCTGCTATACCTACTCTCTCTGGCTAGTTCAGGATTGGTACATGCAACTGTAAAAGTTCACCTGGCCGCAATTTCAAGATTCACATGATCCACTTATTCTCCCTCTCTCTGTTTCAATAGTATAGTCAAACAATTCAAGAATGGGTTGTTCAGAGCTTTCCCTCCAGGAAAGACTCCTCCCCCAGAGTGGCATCTCAATATGGTTCTCTTGCAGCTTATGAAGCCGCCATTCGAGCTCATTCACAGGACAGATCTCAAATTTCTCACCTGGAAGGTCGCTCTACTTTTGGCTCGCACGACTACTAGAAGAGTCAGTGAAAATACGGCTTCTACAATTTGGGAACCTTTCTCGCGCTGCACTGATGATTATGTGCTTCTCAGAACAAACCCAAAGTTCATCCCCAAGGTTCCATCGCAATTTCATCTCAATTAACCTATTATACTGTGCACTTTCTTTCTAAATCCGGAATCTCCAGTTGAAAGGTCTCTCCACACTTTGGACATTAAACGTTGTCTCAAATTTTATTACATCATGCCAAGTAATTCAGAAAATCTGATCAGCTGTTGGTCTCTTGTGGACTCTCTGTAAAAAACTGGCTCTATATATACTGCACCAAAGTGAGGTACAGTGTGTATAGAGTCCAAGAGTCTCCAGAGTTTTGGCAGAGTTTAAAGTTAGATAGAACCTTACTCTCTAAAGTGGTAGCTTGGTCGAGCAGTAAGACAGTATCAGAGGACAGTGTAAAGCATTTGATGTACACACTCAGTCAGCAAATTAATTCACTCACTCAAGAACTGAACTCTAGGCCAATTGTTTTTGTATAAAAAATATACTGTTATTTTATTTCTAGAACCAAGCAAGCCTGGTACAGGTAAGCATATAAATACTTTGCAGTAGTAAATTACTTGTATGAACACAGTACAAAATTGCAGTATAACTTGTACTGATTTTGGTTACAGATTAAGTAAGCAGTTTGCAACACTTAGCAGGTATAGTACATTCGAATGAATGGGCTTTTTAAGAAAAATGCAATTAATTACTTTTCAGATTACTTTTGCTAACACAGGGCTGGATCCTAGATTCAGCACTGGGACATTTCCTGAAAACAGTTGAGTAAATTCGTGTTCGAGGCATATGAGCTGCAGATCACACACTTGGAATAGTAGATCGCCATTTGGTGTCGGGCTCGGATGCTTGCAGGTTGTTGTTGTCTTCGGAAGAAGTCTTTGGTCACGAGATCGGTGACTCCTCCCTTGGACTACAGTGCGCATGGGCATCCACTCCATCCTCAGATTGTTTTTTTCCGCCATTGGGTTCGGATGCAACTTTTCCGCTCCGGTTGGAAATATCAATTCCAAGCTTCTCGAAGCGAAAAACTTCACAACAAAACATCGAACCACCTTCATCCTCGACATCGATTACATCGGCTCGATTCCGGAAGTCGACGCGGCCCGCTGGGCCTATCCACGCCGTGAGGCCTACGGCTCATGGAAAGGACTCCGTTCAAAAAATGCCCCCAGTGTGGAGCAAAATTTACACACAGTGACCACCACAAAGTCTGCAACCTGTGCCTATCACCGGAACACGACGAGTCCAGCTGTCCAGCCTGCGCAGCATTTCGATCCAAAAAGACCATTCGGGATCGAAGGGCTCGACGCCACATCATCACACAGAGACCAGCTCTGGAACCAGAGGACATCTTTGATGAAGGCCCCGATGTCCCCGAAGAAGATTCCGAGGATCTGCAAATAATTTCCGAAGCAGACGACTCAGACGACCCCATCACTCCTGGGCATCGTGTGAGTACCACTGCCCCTGCCCCAACCCCACCAAAACCAAAGGCATTAGTCAAGACTTCGCCTCCTGGCCACAGTCGAGACCGAAAACATCCTTCAGAAGCCCCACCTCCGGGCTCGGCTCCGAAGAAACATAAGCCTTCCGGTAGTTCGGGACCGAGCAAACCGCATGTAATTGTCCAACCGGCACCATCGGCACCGAAGACAAAAGACTTCTCGGCACCGAAATCGGCTCCGAAGCCCTCGGCACCGAAACCACCAAGGCCAATAGAGACACCGGCACCGAAGGTTCCCAAGCCCACAGATACACATTTGACATTTACATTTACTCTCATACGCCTCCTAAATCCAAATCGCTACCGATCAACCAAAACCCCGATCGGAACCGAAAAATTCGGTACCAAAGACTGTTCCTGAAGAACAAGAACTTTTTCATCCAGACCCAAGGCAGAAAAAGATCTATATCAACCCCAAGACTGGACATGTCACCGCGGTGCCATGCAAAAAACGGAAGCTGGACACACCACCTGCCCCAGTTCCTGTAAATAGGAAGGACTCTTCTACTTCCCCTATCCCTCCTTCCTTTCCTATACTGCCTCCTATCCCACCCCCTCTGCCTACACCATTACATATACCCTCTCCATCTCATACACCACCACCACAAGATGATTATGATGACCTAGGGGGTGGGGGTGATCCTAATGATCCCTTTACGGATCCAGACACCACACCGTTGGATGATTGGGCATTCCCCTTACCAGATATGCCTGACCCTCAGCCATATCCCTCAAAACCATCGCCTCCTGACAATCACCTGGGGTTTGGACAATTATTAAATAGAGCAGCGATATACCACGGCATCACAATGCACTCAGACGCACCAGAGGAAGACTTCTTATTAGAAACTTTCGAACAGTCTCAAAAGTCTGTACAAATCCTGCCCATGATTAAAGGTGTCATAAAACACGCCTCCTAAGTCTTTAAAGACCCCGTTCGTGCCAGGGTTCTCAACCCACGAATTGAAAAGAAATATAGGCCTGCTCCTGAAGACCCTAACTACATCAAGGGCCAACTCCCTTTGGATTCTTTGGTCGATTCCAATGCGCGGAAACGCGCCAACTCCCAAACCACAGGAGATACACCACCCCCAGACAAAGAATCCAAACTATTAGAAGCCTCTGGCAAAAGAGTAGCAGCACAAGCCGCTAATCACTGGCGAATTGCCAACACTCAAGCCCTACTAGCACGCTATGATAGGGCCCACTACGATCAATTAGAGACTCTCTTACAACATCTGCCAGACCAATACAAAACCCAGGCAAATGACCTCATTCAGGAGGGAAAGCTCATTTCAAATGCAGCAATTAAATGCGCACTTGACGCCGCAGACAACGCCTCTAGAGCAATCAACACAAGTGTGCTCCTTCCATGACATGCATGGCTACGCATCTCAGGCTTTAAGCCAGAGGTACAAACTACCATACTTAGTCAGCCATTCAATCAGGAGCAGCTCTTTGGGCCACCAGTATACGCTGCACTGGAAAAAATGAAAAAAGACAGACGGCTAAGTCCATGGGAGCATTACAATCTCCCCAACCATGTGGGTCCTTTCGGCGCTCCTTCTATAGAGGAGCCTCCAAAAATATTGGAACGGACGCCTCCTCTACGTTTAAAACCGCCACACACACATCCCCCAGTAGAGGATATTTTAGAGGCAGATACAGAGGAAACAACAACAAAGAGCGAGGTCGAGGTAATAATAACACTCTCACCTCCCCTGCCACAAAACAGTGACTTTCCTCCACTCCCCCCGGACCATTCCACTCCGGTCGGAGGAAGACTAACACAGTTCCTACCTGTCTCGAACTCCATCACAACAGACAGGTGGGTAAGACAAATTATCCAGTATGGTTACTGCCTGGAACTCACAACTACCCCCCTGCATATACCACCCAAACAGCGTACCATGTCACAATATCATCTTACACTCCTCAAACAGGAGGTTCTCTCATTGCTTCAAAAGCACGCAATAGAACCAGTTCCCTTACAACATCAGGGTACAGTGGTATATTCCCTCTACTTTCTAATCCCCAAAAAGGACGGGACTCTAAGACCAATACCCGACCTCAGACCCCTAAATCTGTATATCAATTCAGATCATTTCCATATGATCACTCTTCAACAAGTGCTCCCACTACTGCAACAAGGCGATTTCCTTACCACACTAGATCTCAAGGACGCCTACTTTCACATTCCCATACATCCTGCCCACAGGCAGTATTTAAGGTTTGTGGTGGACGGACAACACTACCAGTTTGCAGTCCTCCCATTCGGGGTAACAACCGCACCCAGAGTATTCACAAAATGTCTAGCAGTAGTAGCAGCACATCTCAGACGACAACAAATCCATGTCTTCCCGTATCTAGACGACTGGCTAATAAAAGCCAAGTAATTCAACAAGTGTGTCCTACACACTCACCAAACTATCCAAACTTTACACAACTTGGGATTCACAATAAACTATCCCAAATCTCACCTCCAACCTGCTCACATACATCAGTATCTGGGAGCCACAATAAACACCTCCACAGCCCGAGCATATCCCAATCCAGCCAGGATAGCCAATATGCAAGCTCTTATCGCAAAATTCCAAATCCACCACTCTCTTCCAGCAAGAGTGTTCATGCAACTCATAGGCATGATGGCGTCATGCAGATTCATTGTGCCTTATGCAAGACTTCAAATGCGTCCCTTGCAAGAATGTCTAGCACGTCAGTGGAACCAGGCTCACGTACAACTTACGGATCTGGTGTTGGTGGACAGCCGCACACATCGCTCTCTCAAATGGTGGAACATAACAAACCTCTCCAAAGGGCGGCCGTTCCTAGAGCCTCTTCCACAGATAGTGCTGACAACGGACGCATCACTCACAGAATGGGGAGCCCTCCTCCTCGGCCACACCACTCAGGGCAAATGGACCACTCAACAAAAAATGCTCCATATAATTTACCTGGAGCTGCTAGCAGTGTTCCTAGCACTAAAATCGTTCCAAATACATCTCCAAAACAAAACTGTCCTCATTCGGACAGACAACATGACAGCCATGTATTACATACAGAAACAAGGAGGCACACATTCTCTCCAGGTGTCCCAGCTCGCACACAACATTTGGAGATGGGCCATTCCCCAGAAAATATACCTACTTGCAGAACACCTTTCAGGGGTTCACAATCAGATTGCCGATCTTTTAAGTCGACAGACTCAACAAATCCACGAATGGGAACTACATCCCCAAGTTCTAATACCCTTTTTCCAACAATGGGGCCAACCAGACATAGATCTGTTCGCCACACACGAAAACGCAAAATGCCCAACCTTCGCCGCCAGGTTTCCCCACCCGGAGTCAAAGGGCAATGCAATATGGATGAACTGGTCAGGCAGATTTGCGTACGCTTTTCCGCCTCTCCCACTCATTCCATTAGTGGTACGCAAGCTCAGGCAACAGTCTCTCAAACTGATCTTAGTAACTCCCACATGGGCACGCCAACCTTGGTTCCCCACACTACTGGAACTCTCGCTAGTGCCACACCAAAAACTGCATCTCTCCCCGTCCTTATTAACCCAGAACCATGGAGAACTCAGACACCCAGATCCAGGTCAACTGAACCTGGCAATCTGGCTCCTGAAGTCCTAGAGTTTGGTTATCTCAACCTACCACCAGACTGCATGAATATTATAAGGGAGGCCAGACGACCTACCACTAGAGCCTGCTACGCTGCAAAATGGAAAAGATTTGCCATTTACTGCACTAACAATCATATAAACCCACTGGATGCATCCATCAGGACATCATTTGCTACCTGCTACACTTGCAAAGATGTAAGTTGGCATACTCATCCATACGTCTCCACCTAGCAGCATTAGCAGCCTACTTACAAAATAGACAACACTTGTCACTCTTTAGAGTGCCTGCGATCAAAGCCTTCATGGAAGGACTAAAAAGAATTATTCCTCCCAGATTACCACCCTCTCCAGTGTGGAATCTAAACATTGTTCTTACAAGGCTCATGGGACCCCCATTTGAACCTCTGCATAAATGCGAATTACAGTTCCTCACATGGAAAGTGGCTTTCCTTATCGCTATCACATCCCTCAGGAGGGTGAGTGAAATCCAGGCTTTAACCATACAAGAACCATTCTTACAATTACACCGTAACAAAGTGGTTCTTAGAACAAACCCCAAATTCCTTCCAAAAGTCATATCTCCGTTCCATCTTAACCAATCAGTAGAGCTACCAGTGTTCTTCCCAAATCCCGACTCGGTAGCTGAAAGAACTCTTCATACCTTAGACGTCAAAAGGGCCCTTCTGTACTACATTGACAGAACCAAATCTTTCCGCAAAACAAAACAATTGTTCGTTGCTTTCTCACCACCACATAAAGACAACCCCATTTCCAAATCTGGGATAGCTAGGTGGATAGTTAAATGTATCCAAATATGCTACCACAAGGCTAAACGCACACTAACGGTTCCCCCTAGAGGGCATTCCACACACAAAATAGGGGCTTCCATGCCATTCTTAGGAAACATTCCCCTAGAAGATATTTGTAAGGCAGCCACATGGTGTACAACACACACCTTCACTAAACACTATTGTGTTGACGTGTAAGCAAAGCAACAATCTTCTGTGGGTCAGGCTGTCCTTAAAACTCTATTTCAAACTGCTGCAAACGATACAGGTGACCACCGCTATGGGAGATACTGCTATATAGTCTATCCTAAGTGTGTGATCTGCATCTCATATGCCACGAACGGAATATGCTACTTACCAGTATGCATCTGTTCTTGGCATGTAGAGCTGCAGAGCCACACACGCCCACCCACCTCCCCGGGACCTGTATCTGTTCCAGCATAGTCTTACTTAGACATTACACATGGACATCTCTCTCTTTTTACAAACTCCATCATTTCCCGTCATGGCGAAAAACAATCTGAGGATGGAGTGGATGCCCATGCGCACTGTAGTCCTAGGGAGGAGTCGCCTATCTCGTGACCAAAGACTTCTTCCGAAGACAACAACAACCTGCAAGCATCCAAGCCCAACACCAGATGGCGATCTACTATCCTAAGTGTGTGGCTCTGCAGCTCTACATGCCAAGAACAGATGCATACTGGTAAGTAGCATATTCCTTTAGTTAGAGGTACGATTTTTAAGGAATATTATTGTATTTCAAAAGGTGACACAAAAACTTTTTCACAAGGAACCCCCAATGTTATCCTATGGAAGGAAATTAAATTCACAGGTAAGTTAATTTTTAGTTACTTTTCTTACTCAGTACTGGACACCTGGGTTCAGAACTGGGACCTTTCCTGCAAACAGTTGAGAACATTCGGTTAGGTTATTTGTGCGATTTTTAAGGAATATTCTTAGTTTTCAAAAGTCGACAAAAAAACTTTTTGGGAAAAAAAGTGTCAATGTTATCCTATGAGAAAAGACAGGTTATCGGTTTCGAGGTAAGTATTCGGTCTTTGAAGTTAGGGTTCTGGGGCAAGACTCAGGGGTCTCCCCGGGTCAGTGATGCACTGTTGGTGCACCCACAGTGGCACTAGGGCGGACGGGTGCAGAGTGTTGAGGCCCAATGTTATTCTATGGAGGATAGGGGGACTCCGGTTGGTTGCTGCTGGCAAGCAGGCCACAGGGTTGTGGGAACAAAGCTCCTATGGTTAAGCTCAGGGCAAGTTGGGGACCAAGTTAGCACCAAAGGGGCACCCTCAGCGGCACTAGGGCGGCCGGGTGCAGGGTGCTGTTTGAGGTCGGGTGCCCTGTTGATTTCAATGGAGATTCTCCAGGACAAAGAACCACTGCAGACTCGGGACGAGGATCTTCCAGGAGTGACCACCACTTCGAGGGGTAAGTTGGGATGTTGAGTGTTGGTTAGGCATCGCTGGGTTGGGCACACAAGGCTGTGGGGCGTCGGGTGCAGGGGTGCCTTGGGACGTCGGATTTTCTTATCCGCTCTGGTCGCGGGAGGGGGGGCCTCTGGATTGAGGCTGCAGGTGTCGTCGGGAGGCTTGAGGCAGGTCAGGGGTCGCCAGATCTTGGGTCAGGATCGCCAGGGGGACCTCCTCGTGGTATTTTTCCGCTCGGGTCGGCTTCGGTGGGTGCAGAGTGGGCTGGATTCGCGGGTACTGGCTGGCACCAGAAGCTGCAGTTCAAACACGTCCGGTGTTCACGGGAGAAACAGCTTGGAAAGTGAAGGCAGGCAGGTCCCCGGGGTTTTTTGAGGTTGCTGTCCGCTGTACACGCCGGGGTTTTGCAGGAGCAGGTTCGAGGGGGAGACAGGCCTGTTGGGCTGGGGCCAAGTCAGTGGGCGTCGACCTCTTGTTAGCTCTGCACAGCTTCTCGTCCTTCTCTTCTTTTTCTTGTGGTTGCTGGATCTGAGGAAGGAAGATTCAGGGTGCCCCTATATACTAAATTTAGGGGTGTTACAGGTAGGTAAAGGGCAGGGACCAATGGGTCCCTTCCCTGGGGTGGGTACGCCCCCTATTCTGCCACTCTCCAGTGGGAGGGGGGCAGGAGCCTGTCCCTGGTTGGCTGGATCCCCCATCCTCAAGATGGCGGGGACTCGAGGTTGTGCTTCACCTCGCCTCCCCCACTTTAAGGGTAGAGTTGGCAGAGGTGGGCACACCTCTCTTCCTCACTTGTTTTTCCCCCTGGTTCTCCTGCCCAAAGTGGGGGGTAGAACCAGTGGGGACCAGTTGCTGAAAGCAGCAAATGGTCTGGAGAAGCTCACAAAGGTGTGCCTTTGAAGCATCTCCTTCGTTAACCCTGGCCATCCTGGGGTAGGAGGCTTGGCACCTTGTCCCGGGATGTGCATTGTTTCAGGCCCCTGAGAGCAGCAATCTCTCGACCCAGGGGTCCTGAAACATGTCTGGTGGTGGCAGCCTGCTCAGCCACTCAGTCAGGTCACTGGGAGTTGGTCGAGTTTCAGGGGGCATCTCTAAGATGCTCTCTGTTGTGCATTTTACATTAAACTTCTCGGTCTTCAGTGTAGCCATCATGGTGCTGGGGAGTTCGTAATGACAAACTCCAGGCACCATATACTCTTAATGGCAACACTGCACTTACAGGGCCTAGGAATGGACTTGGGCACTGTAGGGTTACAGGGCTCATGCACCCGTACCCTCACCACTGGCATAGGGCACCCAGCTATCGGGGAGGCTGATGTATGCCAGGGCAGTGGGCATGGCACACAGGGATGTGTGCCATGTCGACTCTTTGTATTGTTCTGCACCCAGACACTCAGCCTGCCAATCCAGTGTGTGTGTATCAGAGCATAGGGCCTCTAAGGGTGGCACAATAAGTGCTGCAGCCCTACGAGGTCTTCCCTGGTCACAGTGCCCTGGTTACCTGTGGTACAATTTATCTGAAAGAGACACGTTAGTGATGGATTCCCACCTTAGAATATCCCCAGGCGTCAGACTGGATCCAGAAAGTTTTTTGTCAGCAGTACCCCTGCGTGTCGGAAGGTGGCGTCGTGCGTGGCGCTGGCGTTGTATGCGCCGAGATTGACGTCACGGAGACTACATAGGCGCAGCCCATGCGCGCTGACATCAGTTCTTTCTTTTTCCGTGCCAGAAAGCGCAGATCCGGTTAGAGCACGTACCTTAGTCACTTTTTGACTACCCTTTTTGAGACTTTTGTCTCCTGTACAATTTTGGTTTCCTTGGTGCACGTAGGCATGCCTGGATTTAAGTCTTGTGGGGCCTGCCGTCGCAATATTTTGGTGGCGGACCCCCACGATGTCTGCCTCTACTGCATGGAGCCCGAAGGCCTTGAGGGAGCGGCACCGGAAGCTGCTGGAGGTCCGGCACTCCTCCCAGCGCCGTTCTCAGTCCAGGGGCCGTTCCAGGGAACGCTCGCGGGGCCATAGTCGTCGGTCCTCGAGCTCCAAGTCTTTACCCTCGGATTTGGGTAAGAGACAACACAAAAAGAAGTCGAAGAAGCGTGTTCACTCTGACGTCCCCCCGTCGGTCCTCTGATGCGGACGATGGGGACGGGGACTTTGCCCCCGCGGCTCCTTCGGAGCTCGAGAGTCCCGCAGCCTACCCGCCTTACCCGGGTCCGTCGGCGACTCCCGCAACGGTGCAAGAATTTCTTGCTACCATGGACTGCCTTTTTAGGTCTCGGGCTCCCACCGGCGCGTCCTCGGGCCCCGCGGTCCCGTGTCAGGATCCCGTTGGGCCGCCGGTGGATCCAGTTTCGGCGCCACAGGATCCTGCGCCGTTGGCTCCGTCCACAGCGCCACAAGGCCCATCGCTGCCGGCTCTGCCCCAGCGCCACCCCCGGATCCGGCGCCGCAGTGGGTGCCATTTGTCCCGCCCTTGCCCAGGTTCCAGGACCATTTTGTTCCTACCTGGGTTCCGCTTTGGGACACTGCGCCGGCTCCGCCCTGGCCGGCGCCGTTCTCGGCACCGTTCCCGACTCCGGTTGTTTCTTCTCCGGCTCCTGCCCTCCCGCCTGCGGTCTGTACCATATGCGGTGGAGGTGAAGGACGACTGGGAGCGGTCAGAGGACCGTCTTGTGCCCGTCAGTGTGACTCCGAGCAAGACTGGGCAGACGACTTGGGGGATGCCGGCGACCTCGACGTCTCCTCTGACCCGGGGTTTGCCTCTCCGCCGCCTACCATGGAGGAGGGCGCCTCCTACACGATGGTGCTCCGTTGGGCAGCTGAGGTCCTCAACCTTGATCTCCCTACGGTGGCCCTCAAAACTAATCTCCTCACTGAAGTGATCCAGACAGCGTCCACTTCGTCGGATTCCCTACTACCATTTAACAACGCCTTCGCTGACGTGTTGCCGGGCACTTGGTCGCGGCCAGCCACAGGGGCCCCTGTGGAGAAGAATGTCGCCAGGCGTCATCTCCCGGCGCCTGCTGACCCCGCTTTTCTGACCACTGATCATACGCCTGAGAGCCTAGTCATCCAAGCCTCGACGTCCGAGTGCCTTTCCCACTGCTCCGCCGGATAAGGACTCTAAGAAGCTGGAGCAGTTCGGTAAGCGGTTGTTCTCTTCGGCCAGCTTGGGGCTGCTTTCGGTGAACAATGCGTGCCTATTGGGCCACTATTCCCACGCGGTGTGGGATACAGTTGCACAGATGTTGCCTCAGTGTCCTGAAGAGACCCAAGCTGTGCTGTCCCAAGCTGTTGCCGAGGGTAAGGATGCGGCTAAGTTCGCCATTCGGTGTGGTTTGGACACCGCGGACTCACTGGCTAGAGCCATTTCTACGACTGTGACGCTTCGTCGCCACGCCTGGTTGAGATCTACCAGGTTCTCGACAGATGTACAAAGCTCACTCATGGACGTTCCCTTTGATCGCACCCATCTGTTTGGGGATAAGGCCGACAGTACGCTGGAGCGTTTTAAGGACTCGCGGGCTACGGCCAAGTCCTTAGGTCTTTCCAGCCACTTTTGGTTTTCGTTCCTTTCGTAGCCAAGGCAGGGGCGCCCAGGCACATTCCTTCAGCAAGCATGTACAGACCCAGCCTTAGCGCGGCCGCGGCTTCTGCAGGGGCAGGTCTGGGAATCAGCGCGGGGGTCAGTCCACCTCCGCCCCCGCTGCTTCTACCTCCAAACCTTCCTAATCCGAGCTTTGTGGGGCACCCCACGCCAGTGGGTGGTAGGATTCGCCATCACCTCCCCCACTGGCACGCTATCACATCGGACAAGTGGGTGTTGCAGATCATCTGCAGGGGTTACTCCCTTCACTTTCAATCCACCTCTCCAGCCATGCCACCTCAGTACCACCGCATGTCGGGGGAGCACTTGGCAGCTCTCCAGCAGGAAGTCATGACCCTCTTGGCCAAGGGGGCCATCGAGTGCGTTCCTGGGCCAGAAGTAAGGAGTGGTTTTTATACCCACTACTTTCTGGTCCCCAAGAAGGACAAAGGGGGTCTGCGTCCCATCTTGGACCTCCGGAACGTCAGCCACTTCCTCCGGAAGGAGAAGTTCAGAATGCTGACTCTGGGTCAGGTCTTGGCTGCCCTCGACCCTGGAGACTGGATGGTAGCGTTGGACATGCAGGATGCTTACTTTCACATACCCGCCCTGCCGGCCCACCGGCATTACCTGTGGTTCACGGTAGGCCGGGAGCATTTTCAGTTTGCCGTGCTCTCCTTCGGCCTTACCAGCGCCCCTCGGGTGTTCACGAAGGTAATGACGGTGGTCGCAGCTCACCTGTGCAGGTCGGGGGTGTCAGTCGTCCCTTACCCCGACGACTGGTTGCTAAAGGCGGGCTCGCCTCAGACAGTCGTCAACCACCTTCAGACTACAGCCGACCTCTTGCATTTGCTGGGGTTCTCCATCAATGTGCCGAAGTCGCACCTGAGTCCCTCTCAGAAGCTCCCCTTCATCAGAGTGGTTCTGGATTCGACGCTGTTTCAGGTTTATCCTCCCGAGCAGCGAATCTGGGATATTCAGGCTATGATTCTGATCTTTCAGTCCCTATCCCGGGTTTGTCAGGATGACCCTCCGGCTCCTGGGCCTGATGGCCTCCTGCACCCTGCTAACCACTCATGCCAGATGGCATATGCGGGTTCTGCAGTGGGACCTGAAGTTCCAGTGGGCGCAGCATCAGGGCAACCTGTCCGATCATGTCCAGATCTCGGAGGGCACTGCACGACAATTGCAGTGGTGGTTCACAAATTGCAATTGGGTCAATGGCAGATCCCTCTCCCTTCCCCAACCGGAGCACACAGTGGTGACGGATGCGTCCCTTCTGGGATGGGGAGGCCACTTGGGAGAGGTGGAGATCAGAGGACTCTTGTCTCCGGCGGATTCCCGGCTCCATATCAACCTTCTGAAGCTTTGGGCGATCCGACTTGCACTGAAGGCATTCCTTCCCTCTGTTCACCGCCATCTGGTATTGCAACAAGCAGGGTGGGTTGGGGTCCTGGACCCTATGTCAGGAGGCTCTGCGCCTCTGGACATGGCTGGAACATAAAGCATTACCTTGGTGGTTCAACACCTGGCAGGTTCTCTGAACGCCAGGGCGGATGAACTCAGCCGCCGGTGCTTAATGAATCACGAATGGCGTCTGAACTCTGACGTGGTGCAAGGTCTCTTTCAGCAGTGGGGAGAGCCTTGGTTAGATCTATTGGTCACCGACGAGAACGCGCAATGTCATCAGTTCTGCACGTTGGAATTTCCAAGGCGGCACTCGCTAGGCAACGCTTTTCGTCACGACTGGAGTTGCGGTCTATTGTATGCCACTTCTGCCCAGCGTGCTGAAGAAGATTCGGCGCGACCGGGCCCAAGTCATCCTTGTGGCTCCGGATTGGGCACGAAGATACTGGTATATCGAGCTACTCAGCATGGCGATCGATCCCACGATCCGACTGCCTCTTCGGGAGGATCTTCTGTCACAGCAGCAGTGGACCGTCCTCCACCCGAACCTGTCCAGCCTCCACCTCTATCTGTGGAGATTGAGCGGCGACAGTTGACAGCTTTCAATCTTCTCCCGAAGTCTGTGATGTCATTCCGGCAGCTAGGCGTCCCTCCACTAAAACGGTATACGCCTGCAGGTGGAACAAGTTTGTGGTATGGTGCACAGCTAAGGCTGTGGATCCCCTTTCTGCCCCTCTTTCCGAAGTCCTTCTGTTCCTTCTTTCTTTGGCCCAGCAGAGCTCTGCTCTGGGCACTATCAAAGGTTATCTTTCGGCCATCTCCGCCTTTTTACGGCTTCCAGATCAGCCTTCTGTTCTAAAGTCCCCAGTTGTTAATCGTTTCCTAAAAGGCATTACGCACACGTTTCCTCCTGTGCCTTTCATAATGCCTCAATGGGACTTAAATCTTGTCTTGACTTATCTGATTTGTGCTCCCTTTGAGCCCCTTCATAACTGTCCCTTACGTCTTCTCACTTTAAAGACAGCTTTCCTGGTAGCTATCACCTCTGCCAGAGAGTGAGTGAGCTCCAGTCTTTCTTCTAAACCTCCTTTTCTTTATGTTCATCAGGACAAGGTGGTTTTAAGGACTTGTCCTTCCTTCTTGTCAAAGGTTGTCCCACCCTTCCACATCGGGCAGACCATCACTTTTCCCACCTTCTTTCCGCATCCTTCAAAAGAGGAATAGAGACTCCACTGTCTGGACCCAAAACATGCGCTCTTGTTCTATCTAATAACCACCACAGGGGCAGCCCTAACCACCTGAACCAGGGGCATTCAATATTTAATCCAAACAATGGTTCAGAATGTTCATAAAATCATCATAACACAAACATATAAAAACAATTAATGAGACAAAAGTTATACGTATAACGATGCACACACCAAAATACAAAAAGGAAAAGAGAAAAGGGACCCATATAAGAAAAAACATACAACATTTATTCTGTAAGATATATCAAGAGACTCAGAATTATAAGCTGGTACATACAACATGTAATAAACATACATAACCAGACAAGTGGCGGACAAGGAGAAATTGCATAAAAGCAGGAGTTTCGGAACAATACAGGAACTCCAACAAACAAGACCATGTGTCCTTCATTAATTGCGGCCACAATTGCGTCTACGGCATTTCGACCTTTGTCAATAGTACATGGTCATCTTCAGGACATAAACTTTAACTGAGCATCCCAAATAAGTAATCTATAAAATACAGAAATAGCATAATAGCATTTATTTATACTTGAAATTAGGCCAAAAGAAATATTTAACAAGGTTCTTAAGAAAGTGTGCTTTCCCAAAAACACTAAGAGAACTTGAAACAAGAGAGAAAAAAGAGAGAGAGAGGAGGAGGGAAAGAAACCCTCATACCACACCGAATTCGTGATTTTTGTGTTAATAATAGCCCGTGCTCAATAAAAGATGAGAAATCTTCGTGCCATTCAAACAAAAAACGTCCATCCTCACGCAAGTCAAAGTACATATGTGCATTCTATTTCAGCACCGTAGTTACTTGCAATTGTATAAAAGAGAGCAAGCCAAGTAAATATCAATGCTTATTCTGTAGAAAAGAAATTAGAAAAACTATAAGTCCTCTATTCATTAGTATGACTTATTGCATAATAGATCAAAATATATTAAAACCACTTACTTATTCATTAATTGAAATCAGTTATTATTTTAATTCTGCTCATTAGATGGCCTTCATAGCTGAAATAAATATATGAGACCAGGATCAAAAACTAGTAGCTCGATCCACAATATAGGTCACAACAGCCAGGTTCACTGATCTCGAAACGCTACGAGTTTATCGATGTTAATAAATTCAGTTTGTTTAGCGCACATAGAAGGCCACAATTACAGCATCATCAATATTAATAAAATCAACAATTTCATAAATTGTATAGATCGTATAGTACCTGCTAAAATTAATAAAGCTGCCTTGGCCAATGAAGAATGAATCCTTTTCTTAACATGCCCGTCTTACGCCCGAACTAAATGACAACAACAAACCTCCTTAGTAAACCGAGGAGTAGTTGTAATAGAACAATAAGATTAAATAAATTGTTCCCAGGGCAGAAAATAAATAAGTCCCCAAGGTATTAAGATACAAATGCGCTTACCGGAATTCAATTCGCATCGCGCAGCAACTCATTTGCAAAATAACGATGGCTTCGGTACGGCGTTCCTCAGTACATCCGCATTTCAAGGACGCCATCGAGGAATTTTAGAAAGCAAAAGAGGACTCACGTGCATCAACTACCTTCATCTGCGCCATTTTAGATAGGGGTAACAAAACAAACCACTTCAGTTTGCAGATTGTACGTTTGAGAAATCACCCCAAAGTGAAATGTTAATACCAACACCAAGTGACAAGATTCATCTTAGCATAAGTGAATTAAACAGTGTAAAAAATTGTGTAAAAAATAATGAACTAGATAATAATCAATATCGATATCAATTTGCATAATAACAATTCGTTGTCAATTTCAAAAATATTTTCTCTCTTTTATCACGGAAGAAAAAGAAATCACAATTACAATCATGTAATTCTGAATTATATAGTAAAAATCCACATTTTGGGAGGAGCCTAGCGCGCAACCAAGATGGCCGCGTAGGTGCGAGGCTCCCGAGGACCTCCGCGACCTCCTGAATTAATCCTGGCTATATCCTGTCCTTGTTGAGGGGACTGTGTCGGTGAACCCGAGCTGAGGCGCCACCCGTTTTTCGTTTTCGAATTGGACCCCGGACACCGGTGGGAGCACCGATCAAAGGTTGCGGCCTTCTCCGCGCCGGCCCCCCGGATTGGAGTAGTGGGGCGATCCGGGGACAAAGCGAACAACAGCGGCGGGCAGGGCTGGGCGACTTGCGTACCCCGCGCTTTCACTTTCGCTTTTGCGCCCTCCTTGCCCTCAAGCGAGGTAGGGTTGCGGAGCGGGGTGCGGTGGTGTGGCCTTGTCCAGGTGCCCGGCTGACCCGCCGGCTGTGAGTCGTCCTGCGGTCCAGTGGTCGCCCTCCCCCCCCGGAACCCGTGAACTGATTTATCGGCCCTTTTGAGGAGATTGGCACGATGGTGGGAGAGCAGGCATGTCCACCAAACAAGATGGCGACCGGGCGAAGGTGAAGACGACCCGCCGTGGCCCGGCGCATCAATCCAACAGTATGGACCGCTACACTCTCCAGAAGGGATCTCCGGAGACATCGCGCACATCCCCAGCGGGCCCGACGGAGGCGTCTGCTCAGCCGGTGGATTTGACCCTCCGGGACGTCATGGGCGCCATCGCAGAGATGAAGGCCTCGGTGGACCAGCGCTTCGACACCCTAGCGCAAAAGATAGACTCGGTCCTTGTGGATGTGAGCCTTGTGAGGGCTGACTTGTCCAAAACCAACGACCGGGTCGATTCCCTGGCCCACACTACAACGAGCCTCACGACGGACGTGGTGGCCCTCCAAAAGGAGGTGCGCCGGCTTGGCCAGGCGAGCGCCCTGATGGACCGGCGACTGGAGGATTCCGAGGGTCGGGCCCGGAGGAATAACGTTCGCATCGTGGGGGTGCCGGAGGGACGAGAGGCGGAGGCGGCAGATCTTTTTGTGGATGATTGATCCTTACCCATCTCCAGCCCCGGGGGCTGAGTAAGCTTTTTGCGGTGGAACGTGCTCACCGGGTCCCTGGGGGCAGACCTAAGGCCGGTGCCCCGCCGCGGCCTCTCATTGCCCGGATTTTTAACTTTCGGGATAGAGACGCTATCCTGCAGACCTCCAGGCAACAGGGACCGGTCAAGCTTGATAACATGAATGTGCATTTCTACCCAGACTTTACTCCGGCGGTCCAAAAGCAGAGACTGAGTTTTCTCGGAGTTAAACGTCGCCTACGGGACCTGAACCTTAAGTACTCAATGCTTTTTCCAGCTAAGCTAAGGGTGGAGGTGGATGGTCGCACGCACTTTTTTGACCGACCCGAGGCGGCTGGGGACTGGTTGGACACTCTGCCTGGAGATCGGGACCGAGGGGGTGGGGGGGGTGCGGTTGGCGGGGAGGGCCCGCCGGATCAGAACTGAGGGGTGAATAATAGGCCTTGCTCTGGACAACATTCCTTTACCATTTACTGATCGTGTATGTTCCCCTCCTATGGAGGTCGTACGGGGTCTGTTGGGGGCTTCCCTCCTCCTCTGGGGGACTAGTTAGTTTTTCATCTATGGGGCGACAGGCACACTGCACTTTGGGGGGGCTGTCTGGGCTCATGCAGGGGTGCAGGGAGGGGGGAGTTCTGTTGGGTTGGGGGGGTGGGGGGGGGTGTGTTGTTTGTTTGCACCGCAAGGCAAGCCCTTTACTGTATTGTTGCTCTCGAGATGCTCTGTGGGGGACGACTGATTGCTTCTACGTATGACGGGGGGTAGGGATTTGACTGTGTTGTCATGGAATGTTAACGGCCTGGGGGACAGGATTAAGCGTGGTGTGGTCCTGCAGTACCTGAAACGTATTTCACCAGATGTTATCTTCCTGCAGGAGACACACCTTATAGGTAACTCCTTTCATGCCATGAATCGGCGGGGCTATCGTTTGGTGGCCCACTCGGGCTTCACCTCGGGCTCGCGGGGGGTGGGTATTATGATCAAGAACTCGCTCCCGTTGGAGATTGATGAGGTGCGCCATGATGAGAGGGGACGCTACACTGTCCTGGTGGGTAGAATGGAGGGTAGAGTGTTTGTTTTTATATCAGTGTACGTCCCGCCTGGGCTACAATCTACTACATTTGCGGACTTGGGGCGCCTCCTCCTAGACCTTCCGGGTGGCCTGCTGGTGGTTGGGGGGGACTTCAATGCGGTAGCTTCTGGGTCTATGGATCGTCATCCCCCTAGGGACCTCCCCCGGGCACAGGCGTGGCTGTCCGGCCTTTTAGATACATTGGGCCTGGTGGATTGCTGGCGACTGAAGCATCCCGCGCAGCGGCAATACACCTTCCACTCGGGTGCCCATGGTAGCCTCTCGCGGCTTGATTACATCCTTGTCCCGGCGGCCTATGCTGGGAGAGTGGGAGAGGTGTGCCATCTGGCGCGGGGTATTTCAGATCACTCCCCATTACTGCTACATTTCGATGTCTTCCCGAGGGGGGAGGGCAGGGTGGCTCCAATTAATGCTTGGTACTTGCGCGACCCCACTATTCGTGCCGACTTGATCAAATCCTTACAGCGATATTTTGATGAGAATGTGGGGTCTGTCCCTTCGGCCATCTCCCTGTGGGAGGCTTTTAAGGTAGTTCTCAGAGGGGAGGCCCTCTCCTTTATCTCCCATGCCCGGAGGCGCGAGCGGGAGGAAGTCACCCGGGTGGAGGCCGAAATTGCGGAACTAGAGGGTGACCTGGGGAGCGGGGTAACGGATGCCAAGTTGCATGTTCTGCACCTCAAGCAGGCGGCCTATAGGGCCCTCGTCACGGAGGCGGCCAGGGGCCTCAGTAGAGAGCAACAGGGGCGATTGTATGATGTTGGTGATAAGGCTGGTAAATTGATTGCGTGGTTGGACAAGAGGGAGAGAGCGAGTCGTGTGGTTCCTTTGATTGAGGGGATGGATGGTGTGCGCGTCACCGAGCCGGAAGCCATTGTCTCCTGCTTCGCGGATTACTTCCGCGAGGTGTACTCCCCGGTTTCTCCCTGCTCGGAGGAAGATTCCCATGCACTGCTTCGGGACATCGCGCTGCCCTCCCTTACGGTGGAGGACAGGGACTTGCTGGACGCTCCTCCCACCTCGGACGAAATTGCCTTGGCTATTCGCTCGGTCGCATCCGGCAAGGCCATGGGCCCCAATGGTATCCCCATCGAGCTCTACAAGCTGCGACCGGATGTACTGGCGCCCCACCTGCGTGCGATGTTCCTGGCGGCCCACTCGCAGGGTTCCCTCCCGCCGGACCAGCGTTTGGCCACAATCGTGGTGATCCACAAGGAGGGGAGACCCCGTGAGCGGGTTACATCCTATAGGCCTATCTCGCTCTTGAACGCGGAGCCCAAAATCCTCGCCAAGGTGCTGGCCAACCGGCTGGTCGGCGTGGTGGGCGATTTGGTCCATCAGGACCAATCTGGCTTTATACCCCATCGCAACACGGCTCTTAATCTGCGACGCTTGCACGGGGTGCTCGCGCGTGTCCCGTTTGTGCGGGAGCCGGCCATCTTGGCGTCCTTAGACGCCACCATGGCGTTTGATACGCTTGAATGGCCATACATCTGGGCGATGCTGGCGAAATTTGGATTTGGACCGGGATTCATTAGCTGGGTCAAATTGTTGTATTCGGGCCCACTGGCGCAGGTGGTGGTGAATGGGCGGGTCTCGGCCCCATTCGCGCTGGGGCGGGGCACGCGTCAGGGTTGCCCCTTGTCGCCGCTCCTGTTTGCACTGGCCTTGGAGCCCTTGGCGGAGTGGCTGCGGTGGCACCCCTCTATCCGTGGTCTCCGCTGGACCCCCGAGCATGAGGACCGCGTGTCCCTCTACGCCGATGATATCCTATTGTATCTCGCCTCCCCGCGTAACTCGCTGATTGTCCTGGTTGATGTTTTGCGCTCCTTCGGTCGTAACTCAGGCCTTGTCATCAACTGGGCGAAATCCTGCGTATATGTGCTTTCCGGGGAGGCTCCGGCCCTACCACGGGACTGCCCGATCCAGATTGCCTCCCAGGGGTTCCGGTATCTGGGTATATATATTACTCTAGACCCGGAGGCCCGCTACGAGCGGAACTTGCTACCCCCCCTCCAGCGCTTGAAGGAGGACGTTGCGCGTTGGCGGCGTCTTCCGCTTTCGCCGCTTGGCCGAGCGGCCTTGTTTAAGATGATGTCCTTGCCGCGCTTTCTGTACGCGCTCCAGAATACTATGGACTTGGTTCCGGCGCGCTACTTCCGTGAGGTGGAGAGCCTGCAGCGGCGCCTGTTCTGGGACGGGAGGCCGCGTATTGCTCTGGCTAAATTGACGCTTCCGTGGTACGATGGGGGGGTTGCCCTCCCGGACATTAAACGGTATTACTGGGCCTCCCAGCTAGCTGCAATTAATCATGGCCTTTACGGGCCCGCCTTGAACCCGGCATTTGAAATGGACAAGATGCTCCTGCCCGGTGGCGATTACAATCGAGCGCTCTACTCTGGCGCGCCCGACTCCCGTCTGACGGGACCGACGCGTGTCATGGTGCGTGTCTGGCACGCGGCTAATGCAGCTATGGGGTGGAAGGACCGTTTGACCCGGGCGACACCGCTATATGCGTCTGAGAGGTTGGGCTCCCTGTGGACATCGAAGGGCTTCGAGAAGTGGGACACGATCGGAATCAGCACAGTGGGAGATCTCTGGACGAGGGGGGGATTCAAAACTTTTGAGACGCTGCAGACGGAGTTTCAGCTGCAAGGCAGTGAGTACTTTCGGTACTTACAAGTCCGCCACGCGCTGGGCTCCGTCTTCCCGGATGTCGCATCCATTCCGGAGTCTTCCCCCCTGGAGGACAGAGTGCTGGATGGCCATGTCCCAGACAGCACGATCTCCCTTATATATAAAAAACTGATCAACGACAGATCGTGCCTGCTGACTAGTCTCCGCGAGGCCTGGGTTGCCGACGGGCTGGAACTGGACGACGAGGACTGGATTTCCGCGGTGGCCTCTCCGAAGGAGGTGGCCATCCCGGCTCGCCTTCGCTTTGTCCAGCTTAAGATCCTCCACCGGGTTTACGTGACGGGGCCAAGGCTTCTACGTATGGGCTTTGCTGGTGACGGATTGTGTAAGCGTGGCTGTGGTGCCTTGGCAACTTTCATGCATATTCTGTGGGAGTGCCCAAAGGTGGAGCGATTCTGGCGTGGTGTGCATGAGGTCCTGCGTGTGGTGACGCGTGTCGCGCTGCTGCCTGAAGCGAGGAGATGCTTGCTGAATGTGTGGGAACCAAATGACTATTCGGTCCCGCAGACGCGGTGGGTGACTCTGGGATACATGATAGCTAAGCGCGACATTGCTCAATTGTGGGGATCCCAGAGGCCCCCGGCGGTGTTGGCCTGGAAAGAGCATATGGATTGCTGTATGTTTCGTGAAAATGTAGTGTATGTGGCGAGGGGTAAGCCTGGGGCGTGGGTGAAAATCTGGGGCCCCTGGAACGCCTATCGCGGGGGTATTTGTGAGCCGCCACTGCTACCGGCTGCCTCACCAGCTCCGTCCCCCTAGCCGACCCCCTCCCTCAGCCGTGGGCATGTGGTTCCCCAGTCCCTGATCTATTCCCATTCCCCTCTTCAGAGTTTGGCTGCTGGTTGGGATCCCCCACTTAAGAAGCACGTGCTGTCACTTTGGATGGCGGGTTGCCTTGCGGGTGTGGTTTTTTGTGTTGTTCTGTTTTGAAAAAAGGAAACCGTATTGTGGGCTTAGAGTTATGTGGCCTGCGCTATTGATATCTCCTGATTTACCAATCTGCACCGCCAAGAGTCTCTTACTGTAGGTATGTCATATGCTTCTGCCACTCTAGCGGCCGGCCGGATGGTTGTAGGCCCATACTTGTAATTTTTTTAAAAAATGTAATAAACGGTTTCGAAAAAAAAAAAAAAAAAAAAAAAATCCACATTTTGAACAGCATGATGATCAAATACAATTCGATCATCATATCTCACTTTTTTATCACAATATGTGACTGTTCATTATTCACATTAGTAGCACGTTAGCACATACTTATAGTTTTTCTAATTTCTTTTCTACAGAATTTTGAGAATAAGCATTGATATTTACTTGGCATTCCTGCTGTACACCATCCTAGTATTCAAGATTTACCTCATGACTTCCTAAGCGCACACAATCTGCCATGTGCTGCATCCTTTTAGATTTCAGGCCCTCTTCAATAGAACTCCTTGCCATCAGGTATATGAACAAGACCCACCGCAAGAGTTTGAAAAAACATTGAATTGTCCTCTGTTACAGTTACGACTCAGATGATTACAGCTCCACTTCTCACACTTCCATAAATATATGTTCATTGCATATTTACCTGTAGATACACATGCTGTGCCTACTCCTGCCATCCAGTGGTGGGCTCAGATTTGTGCAAGTTGATTTTCTTCAAAGATGTGTTTTCGAGTCACAAGGTATATTGACTCAGCCTATTGCTGGTAGTGCATATGGGCATCGACTCCATTGTTAGATTGTTTTATTCTGCCATCTGGCTCAGATGTGTCCCTTCAAGCTCTGCGTGCTGTTCTCACCAGGTCTACTCGGATCGGTTTTTGGTCAGAAGAAACTACAATTGTGCTTCTTCATCTGTTTTCACCAGTGGCGTACCCCCTTCGACTTGGTTCTACGATTGGACAATTTTCGATGCCCTTTTCAGGTCCTGGCCCCTGTGGGGTCTCCATCACCTCCTTCCTTGATGCATGAGAATGTCCTGTGATGGAAATTATTCCATTTTGGTTTTGCTCGCTCCAAGTGTTACCTGAAATATCTGAGGACTAACGTCCACCAAGACTGTAACCCTAGCTTGTCCACCTCCTCCATTGCCTCATCCACTTACTTCCCCTCCTTCTCTGCCTCCAGTACCACTCCACACTAGGCCCACCTCTCCACTACTGCCTGTGGATAAACAGCCTCTGGAGGATGACTTTCTTATGGAGACCCTCTCCTCCATTCATAGGTTGATGCAGTATCTGCCTGTGCTTAATGGCATAGTTAGGCACGATCATGACATTTTGAAGGAACTAGTAAAGGCACAATTTATCATGCGGAGGGTGGACTAAAATATAAAGTATCTCCCTCTGACCCACCCTACATCAGGGACCAAGTACCACCTGACTCACTGGTTGTACATACAGCACAGAAGCATGCTGATTCCCAGGGCACAAAAGATGGCCCCCTCCCGACTGCGAAAGCTAAAAGATTGATACGGCTGGCAAACGTGTCGCCGCCCATTCTGCCACACATTGGCGGATCACCAGTTCAGTTGGCCTGCTCTCCCTGTTCAACCGATCCCACTGGAATAAGATTGAAAACTAAACCCAGCACCTCCCGGATTGACATTAAAAAAACGGGGTCAGGAGTTGGTGGCAGAAGGAAAATTCATGTCCAACACCAACATCAGATGCGCTTTGGATGCAGGAGACACTGCTGCGCGAAGCGTCAACACCAGTGCCCTCCTTCGCAGGCACGGCAGGCTGCTCTTGTCTGGTTTCAAACTGTAGCTTCAATAACATCTCCCCAACTTACCTTTCGATGGCGAGCACCTCTTTGGAATGCAAGTTGACTAAATATTGGATAAAATTAAGGACACAGAGACAGCCTAAACCATGGGTTTTCTGCAAACACCATCTGCCTGCGGTTCTTTTTGCTGCACACAATATTTTTTTTTTTGGGGGGGGGGGGGGGGGCAAAACCACCACCCCAGAAATATTCACTCCTTCCCCAGACAGCAGCAGCATTGAACTCCCTCTCTCGGTTTATACAGGAAAGGATACAAGGGCAACAACGGCCAGGGCAGGGGAAATGCTGCTGCCCCTAAATTGGCCGCACCAACCAAGCAGTGACTCCCACAACCCCCCACCCCCCTCCCCTCAACTATCTAACACATGTAGGGGGATCATAGTGGGGGGTTCTGCTCCACTGGGCAGAGATCACCTTGGATCAGTAGGTTCTAGATATTATAGCAGAGGGGTACTGCCTAGAACACAAGCAAACACCACCAAACATTCCACCCCCATGACAGAGGTTGTCCCTGGTAGCATCAGCGTCTGCTCCAAGAGGGTATGCGTGCCCTACTAAACCAAGGGGCCTTAGAATCCATATCGCCCCAACACCACGGTAAGGGTGTGTACTCCTTATACTTAATTGTAGGAAACTGGCTTTTTATGCAGTGTACCAAAATTAGGTACACAATGTATAAAGTCCAGACTCCCCCTTTTGGCTTACAGGCCTTAAATTAATAATCTTAAATGCTCTCATTTGTAGTAGTGTGGGCAAGCAGTTTAGGCTTATCAGAGAGCAGTGTTAGGCATTTGCTGTACACACACAGTCAGTAAATGAGACCCGCATTCAAGAAAACACTCAAAACCAATTAAGAAAAACAGTGTATTTTCCTAGAATTTCTTTTTTTTTTTAACAACACTTTTTATTAATCAAGAAGGCAAGGACTGCAGGCCCCTGTAGAACCAGGGGATCTGCCACATCGTAAATAGCAACAGGTCTTGATATTTTTACATAACAAGGAACATTGAAGAGCTATTCATACATCATTTGTCAAGAAAACCCCCCCACCCTTCCCAACACCAAACACCCGCCCCCCCCCGACCACACCACTACCAGAGTCCACCAGCACCATCTCTATACAATAGATACTCAACACCACCCCTGACACTCAAATAGGCCCCAAGTCTCCATCAGGAGGGACCGGGTCAAGGAAAATGCCCCTATAATCAGCCCACCTCTTCCAGATCTTGAAGTGTTTCCGAGGACACCCACGCGCCTTAAAGATCGGCAACTCCAGGCCCATATTGAAATCTAAACCTCGTTTCCAAACATTAAGAGAGGGATCCGCCGGGGCCTTCCATGCCCGGGCGAGATCCAGCTTGGCTGTCGTTAGGCCCAGAAGCAGCAAGTGGCGTTTATAGATATTGCCCCCAATATCGGCCATAATATGGAGCAACACCAATTTGGGGTCGACTGGGAGATCCCAGCCCAACACCTCCGACAGGCACCCTAACACTCCCCTTCCCCCCCCCCCCCCTAAAACCGGCGCACTGCCGGGCAGTGCCAGACCGTGTGCGGGGAGGCTATAAGACCCGCCCGCCACAGCCGCTGCCGTGTGTAATATGTCCTGTGGAGATATCGGAATTGGACGAGGCGCAGTCGGATCGCTATGCTAGCTTCGCGGGGGGAAGCCAGGGCCTCCCTCCAATCCGTCTCATCCAACGGCCCCACATCCATCTCCCACCGCTCACGCAGACCCTGCAGGGACGGAGCACTATGAATCACCATAGATTGATAGATTTTAGAGACTTTCTTTTCTTGGAGATCCCCCATAAACACCTTAGCCTCAAGGGGACTGAATTCAGGGATAGACTGCATACCCTCCAGTCTAGGGGTGAGGGCGTGGCGCAGCTGGAGGTATTTAAAGAACTGCGTCTGTGGCATTTGATACTCCTGCTGTAAGTCCCCAAAGGATTTCATCACACCGCCCTTAACCACCGATCCCAACGTGGAGATACCAATCCTGTCCCAACCCCTAAATCCAGAGAGGGTCGCCAACTGAGGGAGCAACCCGTTCTGCCACAACGGGGTCTCCCGGGTAAGCCTACCCCACCAGCCAATATGACGTAGAGCCCGACGCCGCACCCGGAACACCACCTGAGTGACCGGTGGCAGTGCCTCTCGCAACGCAGTCGCATAGAGTAGGGTATGTACCGTATGGGGGTCCATGAGACGCCTCTCCACCGCATACGCCGGGTCCCCTCTATCACCATACCACCATTCGTTCAGGACCAATAAATGGGAGGCGTAATAATAGGATAAGAGATCAGAGGTAGCCAGTCCCCCGTCATATACCGGCAGAAAGCAAACCCGCAGCGACGCCCTGGCCAGGCCCCCTTCCCACAGAAAGTGACTGAGCACCGCGTTAACCTTCCGAAACCAACTGGGAGGGATCTCATATGGGTGGTTTTGGAGCTGGTAAAGAAGTCGAGGCAGTGCCACCATCTTAAAGATGGCAGAGCGGCCACAGATAGTGAGAGGCATACGCGCCCAGAGCTTAACATCTCGACATACTTTCTCCCACACCGGCACCACGTTGCGCTCCCAGGCGATCGTCTGCACATCGGTCAAAAAGACCCCCAGATATTGCAGCCCACCTGCCGTAAGACGCAATAGCAATGACACCGTCCACTCACCCCATACGTCCCGGCCGCCCAGCACCCAAAGGGTGGATTTCCTCGGGTTCATGTATAATCCCGACGTCTCCCCAAAGACCTGCATCATGCGGAGCAGCCGCGGTCCCGTTTTATCCAGATCCGAAAGGAAGAACAACACGTCGTCGGCATAGAGGGCAATGCGATCCGAGAGGCCATGATCCCACTCAAACCCTGTATATTGCGCGTCCATCCGAACCCAGGCGGCCAGCGGTTCCATGGCCAAGGCAAATAAGTAAGGCGACAAGGGACAGCCCTGGCGCACCGGGAATCGCGCCGAGGCCGCCCCCGCCACCCGAACGAGGCCGTAAGATCCGTATACAGAAGCGTTAAATAGGATAGGAAGCGTGGCCCCAGGTTCAGACGCTGCAGCAAGGCAAAGAGATAGCGCCAACTAAGAGAGTCAAAAGCTCCATCTATGTCGGCCAAAAGGAGAGCTGCCCGAGCCTCTCGCCGCTGGACTGCAGCAATCGCCACATGCGCACGCCTGATATTGTGACGCGTTGCCCTATGCGGCATAAACCCGGCCTGGTCCGGGTGGACCAGGGTATGGATATATGGCAAGAGCCTGTTGGCCAGGGCCTTGGCAAGAATCTTCGCCTCCACATTTAGGAGGGAAATAGCCGATAGGAGGCATGTTGTTCAGGAGGGCGGCCCGACTTATGGAATACGACAATCTCTGCATGCCGCCAGTCGGCCGGCAAAGCCCCCCGCTCACAGGCGTCCACCACCACCGCATGATAATGGGGCCCCAGTTGCAGAAAGTATTTTCTGAAGAACTCACTCGGAAACCCGTTCGGTCCCGGGGCCTTCCCTAGGGACAAGCTCCCCAATGCCGTCCCCAACTCATCCACCGTCAGCGGTCGGTCCAAATCTGCACGCGCCTCATCCGAAAGGGCTCTAGGGGGAAGATCATCGAGGAACCGATCTATAAGACCCCCCGGATAGAGTCTCCCGCGAGCCATACAACTCCGCATAGTATGTCGCAAAGCTTGCCGCCAAGGCGGTAGGGTCTGTCAGCATGCGCCCCTCTCCATCAGTGATCCCCGGGAGGGCCTGAGATTGATGCTGCGCCTGACACAGCCTATAAAGCATGGTCCCTGATTTGTCGCCCCACTGATAAACCCGACTCCTCGTAGCTAACCATGTCTGCCTCGCCTCATCCATCAAAAGCGAGGCGTATGTTTGCTGGGCATATTGCAACTGACGCCGTGCGGCACCACCGGACTTTCCTCGGCTTCGACTCTCAAGGTCCCTAATCTCGCCCTCCGCCCGGACCAACCCCGCATCACGCGCTATAGGAGATGTCAACCCCACGCAGCGTAGGTTTCCAAGCTTCCCATAAGATATCAACCCCCGACACCGAGCCCACATTCCGAGCCCAGTACAGATCCAGAGCCTCCGTCATGCGGGCAGAGTAGTTTTCCTGCTGAAGATGCCAACCCGAAAGGCTCCAGCGAAATTGCTCACTGACCCCCCCCCTAGCTGCAGACGAAGCGAGACCGGGGAATGATCCGATAAACCACGTGGGAGGATATCCGCCTCCACCCCCCGTGCCACCGCAGCCCCCGAGAGGAAAATGTAATCTAGCCGAGAGAACGACCCATGAACGGCAGAGAGGTAGGTATACACCCGTGTATTCCCATGAAGCCGCCGCCACGCATCCACCCAGTGAAGACCGTCTGCCAACGCCTGAAGTTTGGTTGGGCGATCGTCCCCTCGAGCACCACTCCCCGAACAGCGATCCCGTGACACCACCATAACATCATTCCAGTCACCGCCCACTATACCTGCTGCCAACGTCATCTCTGCCCATACAGTCATGATCCTTTCAGCCAGGGTCCATGATAATGGGGGTGGGGCATAGACACTCCCGAGAATCACTACTTCCGCCCCAATCTTTCCTTGAAAAAAGATATACCGCCCTTGCGTATCCGCCCATAAGCGTGTGTGTGTATATCGGACCCACTTGTGAATGACTATGGCCACACCACGGGAACCCCTGGTGAACCCAGAATGAAAGACCTGCAGGTACCCGTATCTCTGAAGACAGGGAGCCTTAAAACCCAGGAGATGCGTTTCTTGCAAGAACAATACATCCGCCGACGCCCGCTTGGCATACTGCAGGACTGCCCCCGTTTAATCTTGTCAAGCAGGCCTCTAACGTTCCAACTCAAGACTCGGAGTACCGCAGGTCTCCCATCGACCCTAGTAGCTGTATCTGCCATAATCAGTCAAGGTAGTCCACTGAGTCCCATCCAGAAGCATCCCAATACCATTCATCTCTGGCAGCTCCAACTGGTGTGTGCGGTCCAACAATCCCCATAACCCCAACAACAACCATTCCAACCCCCCCCAGCCCCCCACCCCATACCTCAAAACCACTGAAGTACCTGTCGCGGTGGGTAGCATCGCCAGACCCCAACCTTGGATCTTCGACCCCCCACCAATGGATCCCCAAACACAACCCCACCAACAAGTCGCAGGTGACTACTCCGCCCGCACGATGCTACAGCGGCACCTGCCCGCTACGTACTCTCCCAACCCAGGACCCCCCCCCCCTCCACACACAGCATCAATTAAAACACAGAGTCTACAAGGCAATAGAGTCCCCTGCCAGTACGGCCACTGCGATCAAGGAGTGGAAGGTGGACGCCCAGCAGCTCCCCCAGCTCCAGGCCGCACTCCACCAGATTTGGAGCGGCGGCGCGACCTGGACCGCCGGACCCGTCTCGTCTTCTGCCGGCAGCCAGTCTTAGACGCCTCATCATGTGAGGAAGTAGAGTCTCTGCCGGGGGGAGTGTGACAACGAAGTTGCATGGTTTCATCCGTCCATTTAAACACCTCCTCGGGCGTGTCAAAGAACAAGGTCCGGGATTTGTATATCACCCGCAACCGAGCCGGGAACAGCAAGGCGTAGGAGAGCTGGAGTTCCCGCAGCCGGGCCTTAGCCGCCAGGAAGGATTGACGCTGCTGTTGGACCAACCTCGTATAGTCCGGGAAGATAAGAATGCGGGAATTTTCAAATTGGAGCGGTTCCTTTGCCCTAGCTTGTCGAAGGATGACGTCTCGTCATGGTAATTAAGGACCCTGGCGATCACCGGTCGCGGTCGGGCACCCACCGGCGGTTTTTGGACCAGCGCTCAATGCGCCCTCTCCACCACGAAGCAGCCGGAAAGAGCGTCTGGGGGGAGCCAGGACACCAGCCACTCCGTCAGAAAGCGCTCCATGTTGGTACCTTCGCATCCTTCCGGAAATCCTACGAAGCGCAGGTTGTTGCGGCGAGCCCTCCCTTCCGCATCTTCGACTCGGCCCACTAAGTTCTTATGGGAAGATTCCAGGGACGCCATCTGTTTTTTGAGCGTCGCCACGTCGTCCTCCACACCCGAAACCCTAGTCTCGGCCTCCGTGATGTGGGCCACGGCGTTCCGCAAGTCCTATCGCAGCAATGTTACGTCGGAGCCCACCGCACCAATCTTCGTATCCAACATGTCCCTGGGACTGGGTAATGGCCGCCAGCAGGGCCGCGTTGTCCGGAGCCGCCGAGGCCGCACCCCCGGCCGGGCCCGGGCCTGTAAACTTGTCGATAGGCCCCTGTTTGGCCGGCGCCCCACCAGCTCTATCCTTGGTCATGCTGCGAGCGGCTCGCACCCCCCGCACCTGGGCACACACCAGGGGGCCTCCGGCCACAGTCCGGACCAAGACCAGGAGTTGACAGCCCCCACTCCAGGCGCACTGAGAGGCGTCAGCCAGGTCCCCAAATCACAGCCGAGAAAGGAGACCCCCGGCGGGGCAAAGGAAGGCCAAAACAGACTGCAGTCCCCGGAGTGCGGCACACCTCCCGCAGCGCACCGCCGGCCCCTCTGCCACCATGCACCACGAGCAAGACCCTCCTCGACCGCCGCGACCCGAAATGGGCGCCGAGCACCCGGACTCACACCAAGCACCTCTAGGAGGGCAGCAAGTGGAAGGAGGTGAAGAAAGTCAGTCCAGTGCCTCCGATGCGGGCCCCGTACCGCTACACCATCCGGGACCCGACACCACCAGCCTCGATGCTCAGCGCCACCACCATGAACCCCCCCCACCACCACCACCACGCGGCCCGAAATGGCTGCCGAGCCCCCGGCCCACCATCCGCTGCAGGCACAAGGAGATAGGTGCGCCTCATTGGGGGGGGCAAAGAAGGGACTGCCCGCCGTCAAAGGCCACTTACCGCCACTCCCGCGGCACTGCTCTCCGCTCCCCCGCTGGGGTATCCGCTGGGCAGCGCCACTACCGCAGTCGTCCGGATACACTTCCAGGGAGCCACGACCTCCGGGCTCCCAGTGCACCTCCACGAGGATCCACTGAAGCCAGTGCTCGCCGCCCCTGTCCGGCGGATGGCTCCCGGCTCTCCGCGTCCGCCGCTCTGTCCGACGGGACGACCTCCTCTGCGGCCCAAATCGAGGCTGCGGCACCCGAGGCGCGGCAGGGCCAGGCCCCGCTCTTCCTCACCGGCGCTGTCCCAAAGACTCCGGGAGACGCCGGGGTGCCACCGGATGCTGCCACCAAAGGCCACACCCCCCCTCCGCTACAGGGGAGAGCCCTGGGTCGGGCAAAAGGATCAACAGCAGGATAATTATCGGCGGGCTGGACGGAGCCGAGCTAAGGCGCGTCCACCATGCTAGCCTGCCAACTTTTCATAGAATTTTTAGCACCAAGAACTTCCTAATTAAGTACTTTTCGAGTTATCAATTTTTACAGTCACACAATTGTTACACAAATGGGCTTTTGCACGGTATGCTTTCCTATGGAGAAAGCTGCATATACTGCATACAGGTATTTCCAATTGTATTTTGGGGGTCCCTTTTAGGATTTAAGCTGCTAAGGGGTCAAGGTCACACGATCTCCCAGCAGTTCGGGTTTACCTGCCCTGGAGGGTACAGGTGCAGAGACAAAGAAGGGAGGCCACCTAGAAACAGGCTACAGAGAGAGACTTGTCCAGTCTGGGAGCTGGGGGTGTGGGGGGGGGGGGCTTAGTTCATGAGGGTATTGGAAACAGGGGGGTGCACTGTTGGTGTTCATGGACCTGACCAGGGGTGCTTGGGTGCAGAGGATTTTGGTCAGCTGTTCTCGTGCTTCAAAGGAGCTCATGGCTCTTGGTCAGAACTGCAGAGGGGGACTAAACGGGACAGCTGATCAAGAGTGCCACGTAGTAGCAATGTCTAGCTCTTGCACAGCCTAGGCTTCACCAGGAATGCAACCAAATCCCATCTCCACTCCCTACAAGTACAGCCCTTGCTCTGACCATGCTAGACTTGAGTAGGGAGAGCATACCCCAGCCCATTAAGGGTACGAGCATTCCAAATGCTGCTGCTTTTTTCAGTCAGATATGCAGGTAAGTCAAAAAGGTCATCCTCCTCCAGTGTATGATGGTCTCTTCCATTGCTATAGTCCCGCATTCCAGGTCACGCATGTGTCCATTGCAGGAGTGAATATCGGCACACTGTTTGAGGGTGGAGGATTTAGTGTTGATTTAGGGCTGCATTCATCGCTCTCTGCAGACGTGGAATGCCAGCAACCTGTTGCTGCGGCAGTCGTTCTTGAACCCAGTTCCGCAGGCAACCATTACCATGGACGCCTTACTTACCAGTTGGGGCTCAAACTTGTAAGAACTAACTGTACAATGTTTTTGGACGCCGACCAATGGGATCTCCATATCAACCATCTGCAGTGGGAAACATAGTTTACAACTCATGCGATACATCGCATGCCAGTACAGTGCAAGTCGTTACAACAATGAGTTGTTACATCGCATGCCATTACAACTCAAGTTGTTACAACGACTTGCTGTTGGGGGCAGAAGGTGTTGGATTTTCAATCTAGCACCTTCCCTACTGTTGCACACACTGGAGTTGGAATAGTGAATTCTACTATTCCAAACGACAGCACCCCCCTACAGCAAGTCGTTGTAACGACTTGCGTTGTAATAGCATGCGATGTAACAACGCGTTGTTGTGACGACTTGCGTTGTAATGGCATGCGTAGAAAATGCATGCGTTGTAACGAGTGCTATTCATCTGGAGTTGTTAGCAATTCAACTAGCTATCAAGGTGCCTTCCTCTCATTCAGCAAATGGTAATTCTAGTCAGGGCAGACAACACAACTGTCATGTTTTACTTACAGAAGCAGGGCGAAACACACTCCCTGCAGTTGTCTGCTCTAGAACAGAGAATTTAGCAGTTGACAATACAACATGGAGTCCGTCTCCTCATACAGTACATACCAGGGGAAGGCAACAACTTTATAAACCTGCTCAGTAGGATGCATCATTAAGTCCGCGGGTGGGAACTCCACCCCCAAGTCCTACCGTACTTCCACCATTGGCAGTTTCCGCACATAGACCCATTCACCACTGTCACATATGCAAAATGCCCAAGCTTTGCCTCTAGAGTCGTACACACACAATCAGTGCACTATGGATGAGCATGTCAGGGATATTTTCAAATGCTTTTCCGCCCCTCCCACATTTTTCAATTATGGTTTGAAAGCTTAGGCAAACATCCCTCACTCTCTTTTTAGTAGCCTCACCCTGGCCAGACAACCCTGGTTCATCACCCTTCCTGACCTTGCTCTAGTGCTTTATGAGAAGCTGCCCAATTGGCCGGATAGTCTGTACCAAAATCAAGCCACTCTGGCATTCCAACCCCAAAAAGCTCAATTTTGCGCTTTTGCTCCTGAAGTCCTGGAATTTGGGTACCTCAACCTGCCAGCAGAATGTATCACCATTCCTAAAGCGGCCTGCAGACCTACAACCAGAACCTGCTTATGCAGCCAAGGGGAAACGGTTTGTACACTGTATTCCTAAGCATGCAGATCCTTTCAAATCAACAGTCCAAGACATTGTTTGCTACCTGCTTCAGTTGCAGGAGTCCGTCCGCGCTTATACTTCTATCAGACTTCACTTGGCTGCTTTCACTGCTTATCTCCAAAACAGAGAACATACTTCTCTTTTCAGGGTGCCTGTTATCAAAGCCTTCATGGAAGGACTCACAATGATATTCCACCACCAGCGCCACCCACTCCTGTTTGGAACCCCAGTATTGTTCTCACTAAACCTATTAGCTCCCCTTTTTGAACCACTTCCCTCTTGTCCCTTACAGTTGTTTTTACTTAAAGGTGGCTTCCCTGGTAGTCATCACTTATCTCAGGCATGTTAGTGTGAGACAAGCTCTTACCCTGGAAGGACTTTTTTTCCAAGTACACCATGATAAGGTAGTCCTCAGGACAACCCCCAAATTCCTACCTTAGGGGGGCCTATAGCTTCCACTTTAATCAAACCATAGTACTCCTACTTCTCTTCCCTCATCTAGAAACAGTAGCAGAGCAAGCCCTTCACACATTAGATGTCAAAAGAGCGCTTTTGTATTACATTTACAGGACAAAGCCCTTATGTAAGACAGAACTTTTTGTCTATTTCTGCATGCCACTCAAAGAGCATGCTCGCTCCAAGGCCGGTATAGAATGGTGTCTGGTCAGGTGCATACAGGCCTGTTATACTAAAGCCAAGATGACCTTTGTTCATCTCTCCAAGACCCACTTTTCAAAAAAAAAATAGGTTAAATTAGTTTCTTGAGTAATATTCCTATATACATCTGTACGACAGCCACATGATCTACTCTGCACACATTATCGAAACATTTCAGTGTGGATGTTTCAGCATGCCAACAAGATAATATTGGTCAGGCTGTCCTTTATACACTCTTCTACAACATCCTCAGGCTAGTCACCACTTCTGGGAGGACTACTTTACAGTCTGTGCAAGGCATATGTATCTACAGCTATACATGCCACAAAAAGGAAAATGTTACTTACCCTGTAAGTATCTATTCACGGCTTGTAGTACTGTAGATTCATAAGTGTCCTCCCTGGACGCCTTTACATGTTCCAGATGTATTTTTTCTTTTATCTTTCATCCTTAATCTTTCCTTCACATGGTCATCTTTCTGTATCTCTTTTAGATCTACTTACTCACCCTTCATGCGGAAAAAACGATCTAACAATGGAGCTGATGCCCATGCACAGTTACCAGCAATAGATGGGGAGTCACAATACCTCGTGACTCAAAGACTTATTTGAAGTAAAACAACTTGCACACGTCTAAGCCTAACACCGAATGGCCGGAGTATGCACAGCATGTGAATCTACACTACTACATGCCACAAACAGATGCTTACAGGGTAAGTAACATTTCGTTTACTCCTACATGTCTGATTAGTTATAGAAATATTATATCTTAGTTTTTGGCGTGTCTTTGCCAGTGGTACACAGAACTGTCACAATGAAAACTCCAATTGTTTCTGTTTGGTTTTGTTTACCACCTTACCCTCTATGTACCATCATTGTTGATTTGTATAACATTTCTGTTTAAAACGTTAATTATGCAAATTAAATAAAGTATTTGTTCTTCACAGGTCTCAACAAAAATAGTATGCCAACAGATTCTAGAAACAAAAGCCCTATTGGAAAATCTAAGAAAAACATCAAATTAATTGAAAAGTCTAGGTATGGTTGCCCTATTTTTTCATTGAAACATTCTACAGAAAACACTAGTTATTCTGACTGAACTATGTCATTAGAGATGCTGATGTTAGGCCCAACACAGCCATAGTACTTTATTCAAAAATACATTTTCAGAAAGGTTAAACATCTGTAAGAAATGATCGCCATGTTATTTTTTTTTTTTAAGGAAGAGCAGCACAGTGTGGCAATTGTATTTTATCAGACACAGTAAAACCATTGACAGATTAACTAATTTCACCAAAAAGGAAGATTATTTTATAAACGTAGTAAAACTTTTTCAGAACTTTCCAGTACACGACCTGGAAACAGCCTTTGCAGACCTCCTGACATGAAGGATGTAGTAAATGTGCTAGCTCAAGATAGAGCTAGTTGGGGCTTCTCCTCACATACAGGGCACTCCTGCAGGATCGGATAAAGCATTTCCTTATAGAGGCGACATACTAATGACAATGTCTAAACTGCAGACTTCTGGTCCGGCTTTAGTGGTCTTGCTGTCCACCTTCTCGAGGCCCTGCCCATACCCCTGACGATGACTGAATCTTGCATCTAGGAGACTAGTTCCAGATGTGTCCCAAAGGGAATGAAGTATCTTGGGCTCTTGCTAAACAGGAGCCTGATACAAATGGCTGAGGACAGCCTAAAGTTGCTGTACATGAGCGCTAAACTTGATTTTGCAAAATGGTCACACCTCCATTTATCAATGTACGGCAGAGTAGAAGTCATAATAATGGTGACTGTGCCACCCTTTATGTGCTAGGAATGCTGCCGATTTTGGTCCCTCGCTTCCTATTGCGTATAAACTCTGAAATCAAGACTTTTTTGTGAGGTACCTGTAAGCCACACATTTTCATGTCGAAGCTTTATGCACATATAGAGGTAGGGGACTCCATTTCCCACACATGGGAACCGATTATCTTGCCACTCATCTGTCTGAACTGACTGGTTGCCCTTAGATAGGGATCCCCTCAGTTTGAGATGGATTGAGCGATCTATACTGCAATGGGACACCAGCCTATGTGCCCTCTATGCCGTGAAGCCAGGCCACCGGTCAGACAGTAACCCAATAGTTTTTACCAGGTTTCGAATATGTAAACAGGCACACACTTTATTGAAGGTGGTCCCAATGGCTTGATTTCTTGGCGACCTTATGGATTAACTCAGGGTTGCAGATATGGGGCCTTCAGTTCGAATTGCCGTAATGTGGACACAGCGTGACATCTGGAAAGTCGATCAGTTGCTCATGGGGAATACTCTCAAGTACTTCTCTGATCTGAGCTCAGAATACGACCTTGTGCAATCCCAACATTGGAAGTATCTTCAGATGTGCCACTGGATTAGATACAAACTAGGGAGGGGTCCATTACTTCCCCCAATCTCGCCACTCTGCGAGTATTTACACCAGTGAGAAACCTCTAGTGGGGGCAATGTCGGGATTCCATGATGTGCTCATAGCTGATGCCTTCTCGCATACTAGACTAACTTCCAATAGGCTCTTCTGGATGGCATCAGTGGGCCATACTTACACTGCCAAGGCCTACTCTACGTTTCTGAAATAAATGACTCATTCTTCCGAGAGACTAGGTTGAAGTTTTCTTAAAATATCTCCTGCACACCTGGTATTGTTCGCCAGTTAACCTCCACAGATCTGTTCTCTTACCACAGACGTGATGCAGGCAGCTGTGATTTGGTGCACGTTTTATGGCACTGCCCAACCTTTTCTAGTTACTGGTCTTAAGTGGGGCAGGTCTTGGGCAAGCCTGGAGATGTCCAGATTGGCCCTTCCATCTGCTTAGCCCTTTTGCATGACTTGTTGGGTAATGCTTCTCCCTCCAAACATAGAAGGCGCTGGGTGGTGACTGCCTTGACGACTGCAAAACTTTATATTCTTCGCCATTGGAGAAAAAAGACGATACCAACAAGCTCAGAATGACTGACGGACATGGTGAGGATAGCGTTCTCTATAACATTGAACGATCAATTTGGGAAGTACTGCAAGGTGTGGGGACTCCTATTGGCCTGTAGGTCTTGCTAACTTGCAGTGATTTAGCTTATAAAAGCTGGGGAATGCACAGAGAGGGAGGGACAGGTGGACAGTAAGAAGACTGGGTGGGAATGGGAGGGAATAACTGGATTGAAGGATGAGCGGGCTGGCCAATGTCCATCTCTCTTGCTGACTGCAGGAGAGACTGAAAGGGTAGGCAAAGTGTTTAGGCTTGCCCTACAATAATGACTTTGCAACAGATAAGTGGATGCTAGAAGAGTGTATATGGACCTTCTCTATCTTTAATTTAATTATTTTTCGGCAGGCAGAGGGAAATGCTTAAAGTATTCTGTATCAGGTGCATTGTAGAGCTTGGGTGCGATATGCTGTATGAATTGAATGAAGAATTATTGCAACAAAAACCCCCAAAAAATCTATTGGATTGCCACCACTCTGCAACCCACTGAGCACTATTTGAGTGAGATTTATTTAGGTAACAATCAATACTATCCAATTTTCAGGGATGATTATTGGATGTAGGGTAAAATGGATTGTTATGCGATGTGGTTGTGAGACCTCACCAGGTAATGTAACAATCTTTGTCCGGTCCAGTTAGGTTTCTTTAACAAATACTTTTGCTGTGGGTCAGAGCAGTCCAGTTTAGTCAAAGGAGCAAACATTTAGAAGTACCAAAACAATAGGGACACAATACAATAAAAATCCAACACCAACTTATAAAAGTTAATTTTTTCTTAGATTAGGTACTCTCACACCAGAAATCTATCAAGAGGAATGTGAGACATGATTTTAAAAAGGTAAGTAAATTCTTTTTAAATTGAACAAATCTTTGTAATCTGCGTCTTAGTTTCTGAGCCATCGGGCTAGTAGGACTACCAATCCTCTCTAGGACTGGCCGCAAGGGGTTGAGAGCCAGTCACAGGAACCAGGTAGGCAGTTATCTGTCAGGTTCAGCAGTCCCAGAGTCTTCACAGAAGATTTTACCGGGATTGCGGTTCCAATCTGATAGAGACATCTAGCTGCAGACCACTTACTTTAGAATTATCCCCAGGCATCGGACTGGATCTATAAATCTTTCTCCAGTAGTACCTCTGTGCATTGGTAGAGGGCACAAGCGACTCCGTAACAACATTGTCCAATGAATGTGATGTTGTTAGAGTCCATATAAGCCCTCCCCTGACGCGTTGATGTCAGTTTCTTTCTTTGCAAACTTCCACGCGGATCCAGAGTGTGGTACCTCTGACCATTTGTGTCCTCTCTCGGAGTTGTCAATGACCCAGTGTGATTTTTTTCTGGATAACTTCAAAATCCTGGGATCTACAATGTGGAGCCCTCATCCTATTAGCACGTGGTGTCTTGGTGCCCACCCTGACTCCGAACGGTCCGGCTCTTGTCTTCAGCTTCGGTCATCGGCTCTACAAGAGCACCGTATGATGCTGGTGGCGAATGGTGGTTGACAGCCAGCTCCTCAAGTCCTTCATCCCGGCTGTCGCCTGGTAAGTCACACCATAGGCTGTCGGTACCGAAGCCTTCCCCCACCTTACCGCGTACAAATGGTGTCCCTGACTCGCCTCCTAGTCCTCTGCTATTTAAGTAGGAGCATCTTGTGCCACGCCTTCTGTATTTTCCCACTGTCCAGGCGATTGTGGCTCAGATGAGGGACTAATATCGCTCCCTTCGTGCCATCTTTTGCTCTCAACCTCCTTCTGGCGTGCTTCTCGGCACCGAGGAGGGACCTCCCTTTGCGTCAGCGGGGCCCACCGAATACGTGCTTGACTTCCTTTTGGCTCCGGTGCACAGCCCATAGGGGTTTCCACCTGTGACGCCTATATTAAATCCGCCGGCATTGATGAAACCCATCGCCTCTACTTTGTCTCATCTCCCGACGCCGATGTGTTGTCTTTTCGACGTCGGTAATTGCACAGGTGGATCAGTTCCCTTCTGGCTACCTTCCTCTGCTTTTGGGGCAGCCCACTGCTTTTTTTTCCATGGCACAAGGGTATTTTGGTGATGTGCGTGCTCACATAGATGAGCCCCCTCCGGAGTTTCATTGGGTCAGAGGGCCTTGGTGATGCTAAACGCCTTGACTCTTCCCCATTCTCTGGCCTGTTCCTCTCCTCCTCGCCACACTTCGGAGGCTAACTCTGCTTTTACTCAGCATTTGTGGTTAGTTGATGTGGTGGTGGGGTTGCACCTGGGGAGCACACAAAACCACAGGGTTCAACATGTCCAACCTACTACCAGCTTGACCTGCATAAACAAGAAATCCAGCGACTACCTATGCTCACCCTCCCTGAAACTGGTCTTTAAGGTGGAGGTACAGTGGTGCATGCTAGGAGATGAAGCCCTCGGATTCTGCCATAAACAGAGGCGAAGGACTAAAACAGGACGTCTTCTTGGGGCTGCCATCTTGGACAATAGAGGGTCCTAAAGAGAACGCATGTGTATATCTACACCTACGCTTAAATTAAATATGTATATAAAATACATTTACCAATGAGTAGGCATTAGATCTTTGGCTATAATGTTGCGCAGGAAAGGATACTTTTAAAGCCTGCATTGGATAAGAGCAGTGTATGCTGAAAGATGAGCGACTCGGATTGTGCCATAGACAGAGGTGATGTTGTAAAACAGGACGTCTTGTGGGGCTGCCAACTTGGACAATAGAGCGCCCTGAAGAGAACGTATGTTTATATGCAAATCAGAAAGAAATCAAAAGGCGAAAGGTGCTATTTCTTTAAAAAGAACCTACGCTTAAATTAAATGTTTATAAAAGACATGTACCATTGAGTAGGCATTAGATCTTTGGCTATAATGTTCTGCAGGAAAGGATACTTTTAAAGCCTCCATTGGATATTGCAGCAGCTTTCTTCGGTGGCTGCTCTGACACACAACGACCCGGTTGAGTCACGTCAAGAGGCTTAGCAACAAAGCCTTCATTTTATAGTGAATGAGTGCTCAGGAGTCACTACAAAATGGCAAGAAAATACCAATTGTAATTACCTGCAAGCAAGAACGGCGTGAAGGAACAAGGGGTGAATTACTACTCCTGTTGTGTGCGATGGAGCAACATGGGAGGAGGAGCCATAGTGCGCTGTGCTGTGTCAGGAGCGTTAATGCCTTTCGATGGACAACACAAATGAGGAGACGGAGAGGGCGGAGCGAGTGAGTGGCCAGGACGTGCAAGTGGTGCACGCGCGCAAGCTTGGGAGAGCAGTCCGCTCTTTTTCGAAGCACACACTTGTGCTTGTGGCGCGCCCCTGCGCGCTCCCGCAAGGCGTATGCCGCCACAAGCGCGAGTATGTGCTTGGACAAAGAGCTTCATGACAGCTAAAGGTCTCCTATGCAGTGCATGCGCACTGCGTAGGCGAGACCTAAAAAGGAAAGGCTGAGCATGGCAAGGTTTTATTTTTTTGCCATATTGAGTTTGGCAGTTTAAAAGGTGCCCGACTAGGCAGCAGTGACAGACCTAGAGTAATGTTTTCACCTTGTCACTGTAGTGGTGGCACAATTAAGTTCTATAGTCCATTAGTGACACTTTTCCGTACTAGCCCTGTGTACCATATACTTGGAACGTATAGATAAGTTAAATATGCCAATCTGGGATTAGCCAGTCGTACATACACTTTGAGTGGTAAGAGATCATGCACTGGGGCTTGGACATCAGGACCACATGCACAATAGAGGCAAAAAAACACAGCAACATCTAGCAAAAAGTGGAGTGTGATCCTGCAAAAAGGGCAGTTTCCTTATAGTAAAACTCATACCCTCCATCATGGAAAGGCACATACAAGAACACTAGGGATATATTTTAAAACATTACTTAAAACAAAATCCTGTACTAGTGCTGCAATATGAATAGTAACTATTCTAAAAATCAGCAAAATGGTGGTAATGATATTTACCGAAAGAGTGAACAACAGAAAATATTGTAACATATTGATGATATTGTAAGGCTTTCTATATATTAATATCTCCATCCATCCCCTCATCTCTCTGGGTAACTAAATTAGCATTAGTAACAGAGAAGGGGCATATTTTGATTCGTTAAATGGTTCATACCTCTTCTGACCAATAGAACAAATGTTCAGTAAAATATGAGAATTAAACAATAGGCCAGCACACCGTCCCTCCTGATGGCTGCATAGGCACACTAGCATGGAAACCAATGAAGACAAAATTAACCACATAACATCATTTACATACAAAGCTCAATTTTCAAAGACAGTTATCATTGTTTTTTTTGGTTTCAATGTCTTCTTCCCTCAGACCCACCTCCTAAGATGGGTACTGCCAGGGGATTCATTTAAGGTTGATGCTATGCAGGAAGAACCACATGTTATAAGACTAAGTTATTAACGTTTGATAAAACTTTTTCTGGTGGATCCTATTTACCTCGAGATTCCTCATCAACCACCACCTCCCTGTCTGGTGATACTACTTTTATATTTGGCGAGGGCCCTCTTTTCTGATAATTAAGTTGTCTACTTTTTTAGCTCTGTCATTTTTCATTCACGATACCCAAGGATAGAATCTGCTGCAACACATTCAGTAACAGAGGCAGAGCTGAAATCATGCACAGTATAAAAAACAACATACCCTTTATTTCATTGCAACTAGGAAGTTCACAAGGTAGCAAATGGCAAACAAGAAAAAGAGAACGAAAATCATCCCTGTTTGATGCGACCTGGTCAATTGCAGTACCCATATAGAGGTATTCTTCAGGGTTTTGTATAATCAGGTATTGTCTGAGTTGAGACCAAATATCTGAAAGTGCGTGAAAGGAGAGTGGCATAAGTGTCCAAAGCATTGTTACAGTATATCAAATCATTGGCACACTCCTCTACCTTCAGGAATTGGCCCTTACCCATTGCATTTAAACACACCCTTGGTCACTAGGAGATCCAGAGGAGGTAACCATTTCACATGTGTCATGATCTCTTTCACACCCCAAGATAATGCCAGGTAAAGGGGAGAGAGCGATGGTGCATTTTGTCATTTTCACAAAGGAAATAGATTCTACCCCAGAAAGCATGCATCTATGGCCACCATCAAGTCAGATCAATAAAATCAACTAGATCCAGAAAATGAAAAAGATCCAGAAGGTCTACCACCAGAATTTATGGCACTCCCACAGACCTGGAAAATGGAGACATTGAAGAAAATGTTGAGGGTTTTCTGACAGATTTTCCTTGTCCAAAAGAGAAACAACTTGACAGAACAAATCATGTCGGAAAGTAGGATACAAATCGGAAGCACCACCTGACATACTAACCTGCGTATATTATTGTTACATATGGAAAACAACATGGCCACAGCGAGCATAGCAGGCATGATCAACTTTGAAGGCACCAAACTTTGGTTTTTCCAGGTCTTGTCAACAATTACACTGAAAAAACACGGTCACTTTGGCCCTGTAGCAAACTTCCTTAGAGAGAAAGCAGTTAAATACAGGCGGGGCAATCCATTCCAACGCATCTTCCCATGCAAAGCCAAATTCTGCCCACTGTGTTTGCCTTCTGAGGAACAAAACATTCTTGGCCTAGCAGAAACATAGGACGAGGAAGAGAGACTGGTTAAATTACTTCGGCGAGCAACTTCCAAAGTGCACAGACAAGAAAGAGGGACTAAAATACCTACCAAGAAGAAAAGCCTGAAGCCCACAATGGAAAAAACTGCATGAGAAAGTAGAGCAATTATCACTAAGAATTGGTGATAGGTTTGTAGTGAGGGGGAGACAGGGAGGTGCTATTAGGGAGGGATGTTTTTACCACACCAGGGACTACTCACTGGAGGTTTTGTACTGCGATAGGGCAACCAGACAACAGATCAAATATAGGCAGTTAAAAGTCCAAGTAAATGGAAAGAGCAGAATTTAAAATACTTATTTTTCCCAAAGGTTGATGGTGGTCATTAAAGGGAGTTATCTGTTCATTGTACTTAAAGGAAGGGATTCTTCGGAGATGAGCAGTTTTAACAATGAGGAAGAAATACCGCAAGCTGCACAAACTGTTACGTAATTCCACACAATAGGCAATGAAAAGGCCTCCCATCTACTTCGCTTTCCAATAAAATGTCTTAGAGATTAATAACTCAGCCAAGAGAATTACAGTATTGAAAAGGCTGACGGATACAGGCATAGATATCTGCCTATACTCCAAGAAACAGACCTTCATATGAAAGACTGGCACCAGTTTAAATCTAAATGTTTTCACAGCAATATCTGCCCTCTGGTCCCACCAAAAAAGTGTTAGTAGCAGTCATCACAGCTAACTCAATTAAAGGAGAAGTGCTAGGGACAGTAATGTGTGAGCAAGGAAGGTCACTTGCAATATGAAGAGCACTAGGAGGGTACGCTTTTAGTTTATCTTTGGTTAATGCCTCAAATGAAGGACAGGTAAGCTTCTTGAAAGAGACCATCTCTGGTATTATGCTAGCACCGCATAGAGACACATTTCTGGAGATGACGTAAATATTGTTATAGACTCTATAAAGGACAGATCAGCACAAAGAAGTGGTCAAATTGGTTCTATGTCAGTATGCCATATCTCTTTTAACATAGTTAAAAGAGATATGGCATTCTGTTATATGGCATCCTCAAAATTTGGGATCAAAAGATTACACGTTCTTCTCCACCTCACAAGAAATATATGCCAGACCGCCACTGTTTCCTAGGAACCCAAAGATAGTTACCAAAATATCTAATGCAGAGATTGGTACCACTGAAATAACCAATCACACACCCATCTATATAATGCTACATACTCCCTAAACACCCAGCAAAAAGAGACTTAGCAACGGCCTACTTAAGAACAAGCAAAACAGTACACAAATACAAGAAGTGATCCTACATTTTATCCAAGAAAACAACTTAGAAAGAGCTAGCATTTGCTACACTGCGGGACATGCTTAAAGCACTGGTTTGTGAAACCATCATAACAATAAAAGCAAAAACCACTGAAAACAGGAGGAAGATGCAAACTAAGTTGGAAGGACAAGTGAAAAAGCTAGAAACTACCATAAACCAATAGGAACCTACTGAGCAAGGCGCAAATTAACAGCGGCTAGAGTTTTTCCTAATTTAGTTGACCTAGAGCTGAATACACTCTACTTCTCATGCAACAAAATACTTCAAAGGGGGAAACAAGGTGGACAAGGATCTGGCCTGTAAATGTAGAGTGAAAATAGAAATAGGGTTCTAACACTCAATAACCAAAATGGTGCAATAGTAAGGAAAGCTAGAGAAACAGCACAGATATTCAGGGAACACTATAGTAAACTTTATGCAGCATAGAACACACCCAGAGAGGAAATTTAAGCAAGCCTGCCTTAAGTACTCCAAGACACCAAAGCTCTTACAACGAACCAAGTAGACAAGCTAGATGAGTCTATAGCTATAGAGCAAATTAGTTTGGCTACCGCCAGATTCCATATTAACTAGCCCGTGGGCCAGATGAATTCACACCACTGTTTTATGACTTTCTTGGTCAGAGATGCAGCTATACCTTTAATTATTAAACCAGGGAAGGATTGTATGATGTGTGCCTCCAACAAACCTATTTCCTTAATAAATGTTGATGATAAACTCTTTGCAAGAATTTCATGAAGACAAAGCCCAGATATACCTGGATTAATGGGCCCATGACAAACTGAATTCATAAATGAGAGAGGATGTGGAGACAACACAAATACTGCATGTAATGGATAATATCAAGAGAACAAAGAAAACAGCCAAACTGCTTTCTGTTGATGCAGAAGAGAGTACGTTAGAGTGCACTGGCTTATTAAGGGATCATAGAACGAATGGAAATAGGCCCCAAATTTAGAGCATGGATGCTCATTGGATACAGTAAACTGATCATCAGTGTTAGGGTAAATGTAGTGGCATCAGATACTTTTGACATACGAAGGAGCACAAGACAAGACTGCCGCCTGTTTGACACCTTTTTGCCCTTTACATGAAGCCTATGGCTGACAGAGTACAACACAACCCAGACATACAGCATGTGAATATTGGGAAAGACAACCATAAGATATCCGTATATGCAGACAACAACTTGGTAATGCTTACAGACCCATTATGATCAGCCTTTGCATTGACCGATAAAGCTTCAGGCCTCAAAATAAATGTGGAGGGATCCCAAACACTACCCTTCTCCACACCCAATGACAATTAGGAAGTACTGTGAGGTAAATTTCCACTGCAGAGGGCTGGAAATAAAATCCAGTTCACTAGCATCAAAATACTGGCATCAGTAGATAAGACAGCTACCGAAGACTACAAAAATACCCTGAGATCAGTACAGAGCAATATACGTTCCTGGCACCTGGGAAGTCCTCTATTGGTTAGTAAGGCTTGCAGCAATTAAGATGACTATCGTCCCAAAAGAACTGTTTATGATGCACACCCATCCATTACAATCCCTGTAACAAATACCTAATAAGCACCAAAAACCAATAGAAAGCTTTATAAAAGCTGGAAGGAACCCAAGAATTGGGAGAAAGCCCGCCTACCGCTTGTCTGAAGAGTAAGAACTAGGCATACCTAATCTGACCAATTACTATCTAGCGCACCAGATACGGTATGTCACAGAATGAGCAAGGCAGAATAAGAAAACAGCTTGTGCTATACTGATATGGCTTGTTTGGAAATATAGGTTATGGTGTCCCCAGTCACAAGGGCCACATTGCATGGAGTAAAGTGGCCAGAGCTAGAGGACTTTCTACCATCCCCTCAGCATTAATGCCAAGTGAGAATTTTGGGGCATGGTGAAGACTTCAATGACGTTAGGCTCAAGGAGTGACCACTTTAAAGGATTATGATTCCACCCATTTCCTTCCTAGTGCTGGTCTTTTGAGAGTTAACATTCCCTAAATTTCTTAGCGCAACATATATAGCCAACCAGCGAGGGACAAAGAAATATAGCCAGCTCGACAGCACTCAAACTTCGTGATGAAGCACTAACCCCATATTAAAGTAGAGGTGAGGAGGCCATTAATGCACTAATCGGAGGTCCACTAATACAGGAGGGCAGAATTTGACTGCACAAGCAAAGGGCGAAGAGAACGTGGTTTAATCTGTTTAAAATGTTGGCTTGCTTGTGGATGCTGGCGAATGTATGTGCTATGAAGGAAAACGAATAAAATAGAACTGAACCATAAAAAAGACTGCAGCATCTTTCAAATCCAGATCTGGCATATCCATAGTTGGCAGCAAAAGTGGGAATAAAAGCGGCATGGTTATGCATCAAAAGCCCCTGGGATATGGGGAAAAGAACTGATTGACTATAATCGTTTGCAAGATATTAGTGTCAGTATTGTAAAGGGACTGAAGCCTATATAGCCTGCATGAGTCATTTGGGCTAACTCGGTTTCAAAAGTGTGGCGATAATTGCTTGACTAATGGACAGTGGAAAAGAGCCTCAGGTATGTACTTCATCAAGCATGTCTAGAATACGCTGGTCCCAGATACGTATAAATAGACTGTGAGCCCTAGGTCGTGGCCACCTGGCATCTCATTGAACACTTTTTAAAATGTCTTTTAATGTGGTTGGTAGTAGCAACTATTCCCTATACTCCTTCTCCAGCCATGCAATGGTCAGTCTGTTGAAGTAATCTGATACTGCGATCAGAGTTGATCAACTGTGAGGAATAGATCTAGGTATCATAGGGGTATCATACAGCATAGATATATCTGCAGCCTCAATAGCTGTGAAGTTACCTGTCCACATAAGTTTCACCAACCCAGCACTAGTGTCCCGTACATGGCTGCTCCACTTCCCATAGACCCTAACCATTGATTATTTCTCTAAGAATTTAACCTTGTGTTAAGCAAAATTGCTGAATTCCAATGCCATCAAGTGACTCTCGCCATGCAACCCATTATCACCTCATGAGGCATGGTGCAACTCTAGCCCTCGGATCTCCATCTCCAAATGAGCAAGGCTACTACTGAGCAACTTGAAGGCACTCATTATTATGGAAGTATTTCTGAGTAGCATCTCCCACTTCAGACTTGAAAACTAAATAAAGTAAGTCTCGGAGGGAATATACCAAAGATGGACCAGTTGAGTCAGGAGTGACAGCTCCTACTCCAAGGCCACCAGAGCATCGTCCGAAAGAGTGTGAGAGTTTAGAGTACCCATTGATAAACATCTAGTGGGTCAACCCAGAGGTCTAAATGGGAGGACATATATGGATGAAGAAATGTCCCCTCAAACTGAAGCCTCCAAATGTCAACCAGGTTCCCCTGTTCAACTGTCTGGAGTAATAGGTGATTACTATAAAGATAACTAAGGCGCTGCTTAATCTCTGCTATTTGAGTAGGAGGCCTTCAAGACTGTGGTAAGGGGGCATTGTATGAAGGAGACTGTAGGGATCCGCAGAACACTGGAGAAGGAACTAAATGGGTTGGTCAAGTCATTGAGAGATCTTGAACAGACAGTAATTTATTACTCTAGCTAAGCAGCTTCCAACCTTTTGTGTAATAAGATCTTACGATTAACTAAAATCATTCTGAGCTTCTAATATTATTAAAACTGTAAAAATGATTACATCAGACAGGTTTACATTAGTGACCTCTATGTGCAATATGACTAGCAGTGATTATTTTCCCTTATGTTAAGTTATGTTACTGGAGTTTATAACGCGCACAGATACTCCAGGGAATGTCCCGGCGTAAACCTTGAGGTGCTAAGAAGAATAAAATGATTAAAACAAGAATGTTTTGAGCTGTTTATTAAATTGACCGAGATCCTGAATGCTACGCAAAGAATAAAAGAGTTCCAGGCTGTGGCAGCCCTACAGGCAAGAACCCTACCCCCCATTCTTTGGAGGCGAACACGAGGTATCCGGGCAAGTAGCTGGGATGCTGACCTCAAAGGTCTTCCTGGAGTGTAAAACATGAAGCGCTTCCTTAAATAGGCAGGCCCAGACGAATACAAGGCACGGTGTGCAACCACCAGGGCTTTGAACTTCACACGATTAATGACAGGCAGCCAATGCAGTATCCGCAGGTGTTCTCTAATGCTACTTCTAATTGGAATATTAAACAGAATCCTAGCCGCCACGTTCTGGACCACCTGCAGTTTGTTGAGAGTATAGTCCGGTAGGCTAATGTACAAAGCATTGGCATAGTCAATACTTGACAGTATCAATGCCCGGGTCATATCAGGCGCGGTTGCCAGCAGTAATGTGAATAATACATAACAACCATAGCTGCAATGCCTCGGTATCTAGTTCATAATATCAATAGTAGAATTCCTCAACTGCCCTTCATATATCACTCAAATATCAGCTTTAACTATATTTTGCAAATGTAACAATTTTTCCCCAAATATCAGCTTAGGAGCTCTGAAAATGCACACATTTTTATTTCGAATACACACTTTTCAATTCTGGTAAACATATAGTAATTTGAACACTTAAAAGCTTCAAATTTATTAGCTGAGCCACTCACCGGTAGCTGGAGGCCAACATTAGCTCACAAACTAATTGTTAAAGCCTACTTTAGCCTAAGGAATGCATTGGTATTACAAAGGGAGGGATATGCTATCCTGTTAAACAGACTGTGGTGGCCATACTGTACAGACTACCTCACAAGACAACCTGATGAAGGGGACTTTTAGATTGGCTCATGAAATTAGACAGTGAGGACATAATTAAAGACGATCACGGCTCCATATAATGCGCCCAAGCTGAGTCAAAGTGTTCATAAGAGTATTACAGTGTTTATAAGCACAGTGCATAGAAGTGCCGGAACAAGAAGTGAAGACTTACCTACAAATTTGTACATTGAAAGGGGTGATTGGAAAAAATCTAGGATTCTTTGGGCGTTTAAAACACAGATGGAAATTAAAGTATCCAGCAAGGAAATGACAATTTGGAAATCTTCTGGTACAGATGATCTTCCATTTGAGTTCTACCTTGCGAAATTGTATGCATCAGTGAAAGAACTGGGCATATTGCAAGAGGCCTTTGATTGTATCTCTGCCTAAGCCCTATAAGGATTTGTTGGAAAAAATGTCCTGTAGACCTCTATCGATGCTCAACTCGGACTAGAAGGTGCAGTGTAAGTTACGAGATAACCGTCTGCTTCCCTTAATGGGTGATATAGTTCTCCCAGATCAGTCTGGGTCCATGCCTAGCAGAAACTCTTCATAAACATTAGGCAACCTTTTTGCGTACTTGAGGAACCAAAAGGTGAGTCTAGAACCAGGGCATTAATATTGTCAGTTAACCTTGAAGTCTTTTGACACGCTCAGCTGGAGTCAGTTCCCAGATGCATGAATATGGGCGACGGTTGGACACAATGGATCCAACTGTTGTACATGAAGTCAGTTGCACTAGTGAGAACCACAAATTGATATCTCCGGCCTGTGAAATATTCTGAAGGATGAGACCGGATTGTCTTCTGTATACAGTGCTTTTTGCATCGGCGGTGGAACCCTTTGCATAGATAGCCAGGAATAAGGGAATAGAAGTATTCTGTTGATCGATGTAGTACACTCCATAACGTATGGTGACGATATGCTGATGTATTTTAAGAGCTGCCCTGCAGACCTGGAGCAGACGCTTCCCCAATTGGAAGAATTTGGACAGCTCTCTGCATCAACAGGGGAAGACGTCTGTTTCTGGTAGATCCTGGCCTAAAGACTGCACCTGATGCTCTGAAAGATTGGAGCTTAGAGTGGAGTGCTCATACTTTCTGGTACCTAGGGATGACGGTATGCTACATAAACTTGATGTATGGCAATTTAGGTGCAGGATTGCATTCCCTGAAAAGTAATATTCAGTTCTGTAAAACATTACAGATCTCTGTGGTAGGCAAGATACCATTATCAAAAATGATTATGCTGCCCAGATTGGTATATTGTTTTATTAATTTACTGATCTGGACTGGCTCCCAGTGGTTCAGAGAACTGGAAACAAACCTGTGTGAATTGATATGCGGCAGGGCTTCATAGAGTGAGTTTGGCTGTCCTGAAGTCACCCGTTATAGAGGGTGGTCTGAGGGCACCTGATGAAGCTCACATTTTAGCCTCTAAATTGCAGTGGTTGGCACTTTCGTTGAAGGGGTTTGATCTCCCAAAAATAGCCGCAGTGGCGAGCAATAATCACACTAGAGTTCACCTCCCATTTTTAATGAGCCAAAAAGTAAAGTCTCTGCCGTTGTCTAAGCTGGCAAGAGTAGCATCAGATGTTGGCAAAGATGCGTATTCAGAACCAAGACTAATCCCACATATGCTCCCACCATCCCAATCAGTGGACTGATAAAGGTTTGGACCCCAACACAGTTGGATTATCTTCACAACTGAGAAGAGGCAGTCCTACTGACTCTAGGGGACTGTTATAGAGAGGGGGAAATAACTCACTATGGAGGAAACGTTAAAAGAATTGAGATTACCACCTACACAAATCCTTAACTGTGGCAAACTCAAAAGCATAATGAAAGTTGCCTGGGGAAGCAACATACAATGCACTACAACTCTGCTTTACTATGGGAAGCACGGCTAAATTGATTTGATTTATAAATCTCTCAATCGTATGACTAAGAAAGACAAGCAATCCATTAAAGCTAAATGGGAAACTTGTATTTAGAGGGGGCTTAAGGACAGAGAATTGGAAGGGACAAATACATTTACCCAAAGAGTTCTCTTGAAATGCAAGATTAAAATATGTTAAATTTAACTACTTGCCCACCAGTTTCAACACCGAAGCATCTGAATTTCATATTAGGGTACACAGTCACATGTGCCGAAAGTGTAACACTAGAGACACTAGTTTCCTACTGATAGGATAGAGTTGCAGGGTCTTGACTAATTTCTGAGAAAAATAATCTAAGATAGTTTATGCTGGGACAAAGCCCATTAAATCAAATAGAAAAAATACAAAGCCATATGGTAGGCAATAATATAACACATGTTTGTACATCATCAATTTTAAAGTTTTAAAATTAGCGTGATTGCCATAAAATATAGAAAGAAAAAACTCATTTTGGACAGGGGCACTAGGTATAACGTGATACACAAAGGTAAACGAGAGAGGAGACACTCTCAATACCAGAAGGGCCGAGAGGAACTCTCCAGAGGGAGTACACCCTCCCGTGTTTTAATGCTAAATCACTTAATGTACCCCTCTAATACATCAATCGTATTCCACGACTATTGTTTTAGATGGACTCTGATCTAACAGTGATGGGGAAGTCCCTATGTAAAGCTACGGATAGTATGCCACTAGGAAGTGGGGAAGGAAGCAAGTCCTTTTGTTTTATATACCATCACACACCCTAGTGGTGTCATGCTTCATCATCGGGTCACCCTGACACCTAAAAGTCAGGGTGGGCTCAACTGTATTTCAGGGAGCTCTTAGAGAGGTTTTTGACCGGGGGGAAAAAAGATAAAAAATCCGCAGACAGATCCCAGTTTCCCTTTATTCTTGGATCTGCCAGGGATATTAAAACAGAGATGAATTGGGTCGCTTGGGATATTATGGTTCTAAGACCCTAGTGCCAACATGTTTCAGTCTGCCCAAGCCCCTAAAGGGTGCTGGACTTTCTTCAGGGCGATGAAGCAGTACCCCCTGGAATAGACAATAGTGAGGGAATTTCCCTATACTATTTACAATAAGGGCAGATAGCTGCTCCTTTTCCTATTAGCAGACTATTTTTATTTGTGATTACTCCATCTGTGTGGAAAGATAAAAAACAACGGATCCAGACATAGTGTATCATTCTTTTAAAGAATTGTTACTTCCCATTGTGAGTTGTGCTGCTGCCCCCTGCGTCTTCATAGCAAGAAGGTGACAAACACAACATCCAACATACCTATCTGGTGTGTGTAAGACTAAATTGTTTAACTTTACCACACTCCACTATGTGGTCAAAGATCATGTAGTGGCGGCAATTTGTCGCATCCTGTCAGAACCTGCATACTTGTGTGTGTCAACCACTGTGTGACATCCGTGTCATCCACTCCAAAACAGCAAACGCTGCTACAATTCGCCGTGAAACTCATACACCCAAACCATTCAACCTTCAATCCTTACCCCATTGTGGGAGAGGTTGTGCTCAACGAGGGACCTCACGTTGTGAAAGGGTTAGCCCTGTAGTCACACTCTATTGTATGATAGTTGTAAAAGGCCAGCGTATTATCAAATGTATGCATGAAACGAGAATAAAAATGAGAGACATAGGCAGGAAAACAAGTTATTGTTAGCGGTATATGTCCTCCGAGTGGGAGAGAATTGCACTCGTACCTGCACTCAGCAAACCTGCTCGTAACTAGTCACTCCTCCAAGGGTCCTGCCCCGTAGTGAATCCTATTAGGTGTGGGTCCCAACGGCTCTTCGCAACAAGTGACTGGAACAAACAGTTTAAGATGGTCCACGCCAGTGCGGGAGAGGCTGGGTTGGACATGCCTACTTCCGGGATCACGTACTGACTGCGTGACGCGACCACCAGATATGCTGGGAAGTGTAGTCCCCCGTATTCCGCATATGTACGTACCGTAGCCAAACCGGAACGCGGTAATGTCTCTTAGCAATCCCAGTTGTCATTATGGGATCCAATAATTTGTAACATGGAGGCCAATAATGGTATTGCCAAGGTCGGTTTGGACGGGGCAGAAGCCAGACAAATGACATGTAGCCCTATGTCTCTGTTGCCTAAGCTCACGTTACATTATTAACTGCTGTTTCAGTGCATATATTTCCTAGTCTATAGTTATAGAACCTGGATTTTCTGACCTGCTTCATCATTTGTTTCCGCATATAGTCACATGTTCAGAGTCCTAAATATTGCAGAGGTCCCACAACAGACAGACAAGGTTTGTATAGTTCTGTATTTTAGTTGGGTTTTTATTCGGTATACCCATCGTTGTTCTCGTTCCAGAAGTATTTTAGTAAGGTCACCATCTTCCTTGACTTTTTCAATAATGGTCCACCACATGTCCTTGTCGGTATGTTTCATCTCAACCTAGTGAGACGTCAACTTGGTGGCTTAATCGAAAGGAAAGCAACTTGTTTCATTGGTGACTGGTACTGGTATTGTTTGTGAGTATGCGACTGCAGAGATCAATGGGATCCATCTTGGATAATCATGATAACATACAGCAGAACTAGAAAGTTGAGGTGCAGCCTCAACAGACAGGGGAAGTACTTTGCTTGCATTCCTAATTTAGAGGATGTAGCCTCTGACACTGAAGTGAGGGCGATGTAGATTAACTTAGTTATTCCGTTGTAACCTGTTTGCTGGGGTTTAATAATAATCTAACCCTGAACACTGCCATTTGGGTGGATAAGTGTGAAAGGAAAGGTGAGTCAATCTATTTTGTTCTTAGAGAAGGAATGTTCTATGCAAGGCCTGCCCCCTTTTGTATTTCCATTGAGTGCTAGTCCTTAAGGTGCAGAGCTTTCTAACAATATTGTGCTCATCTTTGGGTGCTTCATTTAGAGCTAGCATTCTACATACATGCTGTATGACCCATCACCTTTGACAAAGAATATTCTGCTCTGCAGAAGAAAAAAAAGGAATTGGTCCAAATTGGTTCCTGGACATCGACCACAGAATCATCATTCCCTGCCTAGAAATAGGTGTAAAGGTGGGACCCAAACTATCTGCTTCGGTTCCAGTTCCCAGTTTTTAATTGACCAAGGTAGGGAATGCTCCCAAGACTACTTCAAGTACTGATGAGATTCTGGACTTGTATCCTTAATAAAGCAGACTCCCAGGGATGAGAGAATGTCACCTGAAGTCTGTGGCCTGACCTTTTGAGAGAGGGGAAGGAACCCCTGGCCTTTCAGGAACAGACCGCTTGAAGTGGAGAATTCCAGTTGCTGTACCTGGTGGGTGGAACGACCAAGATGAAGTGGACTGAACTGGGGAGTGTGTCCAGTTCCGGCCACAGTCTTGAAAGTTCTCCCAGCAAGTTTCAAAAACATGGTACGTGAGCTAAATCATGTGACAACCCCAATAAGGTTCATCCTGGCCAACTTTGAAGCACCTGCCAGAGGCTGGAGAACAGGTGCTGACTTTGCTTTGACATTAAACTTTGTTATCAAAGACCTATGACTCCCACATCTGGAGGATTTCTGTCAAAGATGGACATTCAGTGCTGCCAGACTTCCACTGCTTCCACCCGCAGCCACTGTACTCAATCACTGACACAGAGAGAGAGTCAGGCCTCTCCTGGACCCAACCAGACAACTGCAAATTAGATTGCATAACCAAAACATCGCGCACTACTGTTTACATTATCTGAAATGTTTCTACTGGCCTTTAAAGACAAAACTTTTGGTTACCTTGTCCTGATATTTTTCTGAACCCTTGGTAAACTGCATAGCTTAAAATATAGCTACTAATTGAAGTTTCTCTTACACTAATATTTAGGGGCAGCCATTGAAGTACAGGTATGTTGCTGTGCTAGGGAGACAACAGGAATCGACCCATGAGACCCTCCTCAACCCTTTTGAGTGCACAGAAGGTTGGCAGCAATATAATTGTATGACCGCAAGACAATCTGAGCACTAAATCCTGACTACTAATCATGTTTATTTGTTTACAAGGATTTACTCATGCAAAAAGGAGCAATGTTAGCTTTTGATAGAAAGCTGAATAATGGTTACATGAGAATGTTTTCTTAAACTTGAAGCAGAAACAGTCTGTTTCATTCGATGTAACAAGAGGGGTAATCGAACAATAAAGGAATATATATAATAATTCTAGAGTCTGCAAATCTCTGCCCTAACCATCCCCCCAAACACTTTTTACTGATAGTTTCCTTTACCACATAGACAACTTTAGAAAAGTCACTGTATAGTGAACCACCTTTCATTAAGGGCCAATTAAGAACTAAGGGGTGTGATTCATTTACAAGCAAATGGTTTATTTTGTTATTTGTGTACTTTGTACAAATGTGCACTCAACCTAGATTTTCTAACTAGTGTGTAGATGTTAAAGATAGAGGTTTAGTTCCAAAAATAGATCTACTCAGTTTCTTTTATATTCCTGATAGCAGGCTTGTTGGAAAGTGGATTATTAGTAGGGGCAAATGTATATCTGCCACTGTCAATAAGGCCACTAACGCAGTATAGGGCACAGAATAAGTCTAAGAAACTATTCCTAAACTCAACCCTTGGTAGCTTAGCTGCGAGCAGGCAGGCTTAACTTCAAAGACAGGTATGTAAAGCATTTAAAAACACCAATTCAGTAAATAAATAAGACACAATGCAAAATAAAAATCCAACACCAACAATGGGAAATATGTATTGACACAAAAACTACAACAATCCAATGTAGGGAACTGGACATATTAATTTTCAAAGATTTAGCATTATCTGGCACATAGAAACCTATATCTCCTTATCGGGGCATCTGGTAACGATCGACTGGTCAAAGTCAAAGTTTCAGGCCGACCGTGATGTAGCCCTGGGCGGCTACCGCTCTCGGTAGGTCTCGGTCAATGTTTTTACCTTCTTACTTAGAAACTTTTCTGGAGCTTTACTTCCCGAGGTCTATTGCAGCTCTCAGCCAGTCCGGATTGGGTGATGGTTCGCCAGATTGCCTTGCGACGAGCTCCCGGTCCAACCTACGGAGGGTTCCAGCGGGACAAACAAAGGATCCAGGCCAATACGTGGTTGAAGGCAGGTGGCTTGGATTTCGCGGTTGCTCCCGGTCACCTTTTCTTCGTTCGGGCGTAGAAACTTTTACTGCTCTTTTTCTCGCAGGGTCCCTTGATGCTTTTCACCAGGCCGGGTTCTGTGAGGGTTCGCCGGCCTCGGATTTCGACTACTCCCGGTCAATTTCTAGAAGTAGGACCTACGGAGCTTTTCAGCGGGACAAACCTGGACGGCAGGCCGACTCGTGGTTGAAGGTAGGTGGCTTGGCTGACCAGGTTAAGTCGGTCCACTTATGGAGGTTTTTTCCAAAGTTGCTCCAAAGTTCTCCAAAGTTCTGGAACTTCTTCTTGGAGTTCCCCAAAGGGTCTCAGAGTGTCTGAAATTCACTCCAAGGGTCTGGAATCTCTAAGTTGGTCCTTGAAAGTTGAGGACTTCATTTCCTACAATCCACTTGGACAAAACCCTTACAAATCCACTGGTAGTTCTTCAGGTTGAGGATTCTTGGTGGTGATGCTCCAGGTGAGCTATGTTAACCTGTAGCTTGCAGGGCGTCCACTCTTTAGTCCTTTTACAGCAAGGTAGTCCACAGGGCTAGATGGTGCAGAAGGGGCTATCTTCTGAGTGCAGGCCTTAGCAAATGCACATCAAACCTCTCCGCATGGCCCGTCTTGCTTTCTTAAGTTTCAAGCAGCAGATCTGAGAGGCTCTGCCCTTCTCAGATAATTATTCCAATTTCTCTGGGTGCAGGAGGTCACTCCTGTCCAATGCTTCTGTCGGGTATGACCACAATATTGCTTTACATTACAATTACATTTATAAGAAACAGATTATATCAATCCACAGGTAAATGATGAAAAGAAAATTATTCAAACGGAAAACATGGGAAAGCAAAGGTACACAAACCACAGTGGAATCAAGTTCGTTGGGTGGCAGGGTATTTTTATATAAATTGCATCATTTATATTTTCACCCATATATCCACTGCGACGGACTACTCCTCTAGAACTCTACCGGATGGGTGATCTGCATCATATTGCGCCGATTCAGGCCTTTTCCATACTAATAGTTAGGTTGCCATCCCACACTCTAGTCCTGATGAAGACCCACATGATGATTTAAGATCGCATACGTAGGGTTGAAACGTTGACAACATCTAGGCCCAGTTCAAGACCCCGCTTGCAAAAAACTTGAATTATATCTTTTCAATCACCTTGTATATACTACGCACTGATTGTGTCACTTACTTCACTATGTCACTTATCCACAATTTACTTTAAACTTTCACAGTGTTGGCAGCCTCTTTTGCTATAAAGAATTATATGTATATGGGTGAAAATATAAATGATGAAATGTATACAAAAATACCCTGCCACCCAACGAACTTGATTCCACTGTGGTTTGTGTACCTTTGCTTTCCCATGTGTTCCGTCTGAATAATTTTCTTTTGATCATTTACCTGTGGATTGATATCTGTTTCTTATAAATGTAATTGTAATGTAAAGTAATATTGTGGTCATACCCGACAGAACCACTGTACTTTTTGTAATTCATACCCAGGTTCTGAGGGACACAGGGTCACCCCATTGTTTACCCAACACTCCTGTCCAATGGGCTGCAGGTTACCACCCAAAGGTATGACCACATCCTGCAAAGTATGACAGTATTTTGTCCTAGAGTGCACCAATTCTTCCAAATTCATAATGGCTGATTTTCCAGCAGGGAGAGAAGAGATGGCTAAACACACCTCTAGGATGGCTAATATCCATAGTCTCTCACCTTTGCATCTGCTCATTCCTTCCTTAAGCCTAGCATCTAGCTGGGTTCAAAAGAGTAGAGTTTTAAATGACACTGGTGTCTTCCCCTTCCCTTGAAGTCCATTGTTTACAACTCCTCCCCTTGCTCTGGCATGCCTGTGTAACATAACTGTGCCCTACCAGCAAAGCTGGTTAACCCAGGGGCTCTTTATCACCTCTTCAAAGGAGCCTGGCTAATCCATTTAAATCTGGCCAATCCGGGCAGACCACTGGAAGGCTGAATCTGGGCTTACAAACAAAAAAGTCTTATAACTTCTTGTCTGTACATTTCGGAGAAATTGAACAACATCATATTGTTGGATTTATTAATACCATTCTGGGAAGTCTTTGAATGGTATTGTTAGCCTTCTCCTATCAGGAGTTAGTAGTTTATAACTTCTTGCCATGTTAACCTATGTGGCATGGGATTTGCAATGGGAAAAATGACTTGGGCCATTTTCCAGTACCAGGGATTATAAAAACATATTTCATAAGTACTCTGCCTATATCTACAAGTCCCACCCCTGGAACACCTAAGGGAGACTTTGGGGGTTCTGAATATGTAAAAATATTGCAGATCCTTCCTCCACAGTGCTCCTAGCATCAATGGCGATTTTGGGCAGCACTTTATCACAATGTGGGGAGTGAAGTGTGCAATTTCACTTAACCCAGGGCATATAAAACTTATTTTATAAGGGTCCTCCTTATAAATACCTGATCCCCCACCCCTGGAACACCTTGGGGAGACCCTGGGGGTACCTAATATGCCCAAACATTGTACGTTATCCATTTTAAGTGCCCCAAACACCAAAGTCAAATTTGGGCACAGTTTACTGTTTAAAAGCAGTCCTTCAACACAGGGCTACTTTAAACTGACCTCATCCTTCAGCAGTGCACACATGCAAGTGCAGGAAGGGCTGCTGGCCTCTAAACTGCTATGCCCTATTATATACTAGGGACTGAGAGGTAGTTTCAATATACCTGCCCTATTATGTATTAGAGGGCCCTATAGGGTAGGTACCCCAACCCATAGTGTACCCTAGTATATGTAGGTGTTTTCATAGTATTCTAAATGTGTCTCTTTCAGCATAGCACTGGCCCTGGGTCGGGTCTGGTCAGACAGTCAGTTACCACCATACCAGTCAGCAAAAAGTTTGGGGGTGCCCAGGGCACAGGATAACTTTCCAACAAGACTCATTTCAGTAATCTTTGTTTCTCAGGTACCTGGAAAGAAAAACTAGTTACAAATGCAACAGAGATACTTGACATGAAATCAACATTCTATTCTGCTCCATCTGAATAAACTTTTGGACTGCTCAAACAGTGTTGTTTCTTGGAGCCAGTCCCATAGCCCTGTTGCTTATCTAGTTTGAGAATAATTCTTGATATTCATGATGTTGACTGTGAAGTGTTACAGGAATGCTGTTGATGTGGCTTAGGTTTGGAGGCGTAAGCATGTCATACCTAGGAGGAATTTCCATAAGGGCTTTGATAGCCAAGTTTGAGAAGGTGATCATAATCACCTATTTGATCATCTCCACCAACCCCTTGTCCACCTCCCTAAGTGCAGTACAAAACTCCATTCTCATTCGTGTCTGGCTTGAGTTGGTAAAGGTTTCTGAGGCGAGCTGTCTTATTGGAGGCTCAACCCTCTAGGGCTAGTTCCTGGCCTGTGCTTGGCTCTAATGTGTTTGTCTTCTACCGGGCAGGTGCTGTATGGGCCTAGTCAGGCCAAGGTCCAGAATGCGTACCTATGACAAGGCCTCCCTTCAACTTAGTTCCAAATCAGAGCTGCAATTTCATGTTGCAACTTTGATTGGTGAGCTCTTGAGTAAAATATATGGACATGGCACTCAAGAGGAGATAGAAGGTGCATAAAGAAGGGCTGCTGTCACATTGCTATGTTTTAAAATTGAATGAGATTGGGGGCATTGTAGAGAAGAAAATTAAATCTCTCTAGGCCAGTTTTTAAGAGTAGAAGCGTGTGAAGGGTAAGAATCAGTATAGTCAAAGTGAAGTGGAATCAACTAATACACGGTGCTTATGTGATTCAGACTATAGACCTTCATAAAGTAGACTTTTAATATTGTGCCTAAGTAGGTTTCAAGAGACATTTCCTATTTGTTTTATGTTTTTTTAGAAGTGCAAAGAGTCTAATGAACGAGTTAAAAGTATTAGAAGGGAAATGTGTGAAATCAAGTAATATCTACACTGAGAAGTTTTCTAAGCAAGCTCTTTTTAGTTAAGGGTAAGGTAAAAGTAACACTGGACACCACAAGAAGGAGTTAAAGGCCTGTGTTGTAAAAGGGTATTTTGACATGGAGGTGATCAATCTCTTAAGCAGTTCCTTACAGGGTAAAGATGTTCTGTCACATCTAGATTTGAAGTATGCATACATCACATTCACGATGTTAAAATTTAACACCGTGTTTCTGGAAGTTCTGTGGTGGGAGTAGGCTTGAAAGCCTTGAAAGAAGACTGTTTGCAGTCAGGTCTCTTTTCAGTTATTTGGGCATTCACAAAATGTAATCAGTGTTTTGCAAGACATGATCATGTTGCCAGACACATATAAACTAAAGAAGATTAGAGGGCTGATAACCCTGCTAGAAAAGCTAGCTGGAATTGGACATAAATTGGAAAGTAGTGTATTTTGAACAAGGTACACAGTGGGTGTTCCCGAGAGGAATTAGTCACTTTTTACTAAAGGTAAGAGAAATTCAGAGCGATCTTGACACTAAGTTGACTCGGATTGCAAGTTTGCTAGCTATCTCTATCTTTTTTTTCCCCAGGCACCTTGCGTTTTCAGAAAGATTTGTGTAACTCAAGATTGCAATGTCAAAAGAGGCTTAATTAGGGGGTCAAGAGTCAAGACTGGTCTTCCCTTCCATTCCAGTAAAATGTGGGCGATTTGGCACAGGGGATGTGGTCCCCAAAAGAGTGGCACTACGCCTTCTATAGTTTTAGTATTATTCATGGTCCAGGTTCTGGCACGCAATAGTATACAGTGTTAATTTCTAGTGAGAATGGACCTGTAGCAGTGATACATTACATAAACCATATGTAGGAACCCACAAAGGAATATGTATACATTACAGCAAAGATTTTAAACTTATGCCATGACATACAACTCTCTCTCAACGTAAAACACGTATCTGAAAGAAACACGTTAGTTAGATTCCTCACCTTAGAATATCCCCAGGCGTCAGACTGGATCCGGAAGATTTTTCGTCAGCAATACTCCTTGCGCGTCGCTAGGCGTCGTCTGCGGCTCCGCGTCCGTCGTCGGCGTCGTGCGCCGGAATGACGTAGTCGGAGTACTTAGACGCCGCCCTCGCGCGCTGACGTCAGTTCTACTTTTTTCCGCGCCAGTATGCGCAGATCCGGGAGAGCTACCCCTTTTAGTCTTTTTTGACTAAGTTTTTTGATCCTTTATGATCTTGTCTCGACTCCGGTACCGGTAGGATGCCTGGTTTTAATGCCTGTGCTGACTGCAACCGCTTGATGTCGGTTACAGATCATCACCGCCGGTGCCTTTACTGTTTGGGCCTCGACCAGGACGCGGAGTCGTGTTCGGACTGCAAGGCCCTGACCTCGAAGGCTAGACGGGAGCGGTCCCGTAAGCTTCTCGAGCTTCGCCACTTGGCTCCGCGCCCCTCTCGATCCCGGTCCAGGAGGAGGTCCAAGGATCGGTCGCGGAGCCGCAGCCGACGTCGTCATCGATCGTCTGGCTCCAAGTCTTCGGGTAAGTCGAAGCACTCCAAGAAGTCCAAGAGGCGACACCGCTCTTCTGACTCCCCTCGCCGGTCGCGCGACTCGGCCGAGGGTCAGGGTGGTTCCACCCCCGCGACTCCAGCAGAGCCGCAGGCGCCGCGCAAGTGCCCATACCCGCCGGTCCCTGGGACTGACGCGACGCCGGCGGAAGTCAGTGCCTTCCTCTCGGCCATGAGGAACCTGGCTCCGCCGTCGACGCCCGCTGGCGCGCCTTCGGGCCCCGCGGACCCGACTGGGCAACCTTGCATGCCGGCGGCTCCGGCCCCGGCGCCGTCGACGGCTCCGGCCTCGACGCCGCAAGTGCCCGAGGGACCCGTTCCCGAGTCCCCGCCGACGCCGGTCGACCTCGTCACGCCTCCTCCGCCGGCGTCGACACCGGTTCCACCTCCGACGCCGGCTCCACTCGGCATCGTGCCCCAGTTCAGCCCCGCTCCGGGCCCGGCGCCGTTACGGCGTCGATGGACGCCGCGTTCGGCGCCGCTGGAGACACATTATGTCTATCGTCCGGCTCCGATCCTTCCTCCTGATTACCAGGAATCGGATGACGGGGGCGAATGGGAGGGGTCCGAGGATCCTATGGCCGTTCAGGCTCAGCTGTCACAGGACTGGGCAGATGAACTGGGGGAGGCCAGTGGTCTGGATACCTCTCCAGACACTGGATTCATCTCTCCTCCGACTGTGGCTTCGGAGGAGGGTGCTGCTTTCTCTGTGGTGCTGCGCAAGGCGGCTGCAGCCCTTGGGCTCGAGCTACCTGCCGTGGCTGTGAGAACTAACGTCCTCACTGAGGTGCTTCAGTCTGCAGCAAGCTCCACTGAGCCTCTGCTGCAATTCAATGAGGCCCTCATTGACGTTCTGCAGGGCACCTGGTCCAAGCCCTCCACAGTTCCTCCTGTGGACAGGAACGTCGCCAGGCGCCACCGCCCTGCTCCGGGCGACCCCAGTTTTCTGTCCCAACACCCTACCCCCGAGAGCCTGGTTATCCAGGCTTCTACCTCCCAATCCTCCTTCCCGACCGCTCCGCCGGACCGGGATTCCAAGAGACTGGAACAGTTTGGCAAAAAGCTGTTCTCCTCCCTTAGTTTGGGCCTGCGGTCCTTGAACACCGCCTGTCTTTTGGACCGTTATTCCCACTCTCTGTGGGATACGGTGGAGGACGTGCTGCCCCTGTGTCCGGAGGAGGTCCAGACACGACTTACCCAGGCTCTGGCCGATGGGAGGGATGCAGCACGACATGCTATCCGATGTGGGCTTGACACTACGGACTCGCTGGGTAGGGCGATTTCTACCACGGTGGCGCTTAGACGTCACGCCTGGCTGCGGTCCACGTCCTTTTCGGGTGATGTCCAGAGCACTCTCATGGACATGCCCTTTGATGGCACTCGCCTTTTTGGTGAGAAAGCGGACAGTGCGCTGAATCGCTTTAAGGACTCCCGGGCTACGGCCAAGTCCTTGGGCCTCTCGGCCCCGCGGTCGCAAACTTCCGCCTTTCGCCCCTTTCGTGGCCAAGGAAGGGGTGCCTCCTCACGTACACCTAGCCACCAGCCACAGAACCAACCTGCGCGCGGTCGCGGACGTGGTTTCCGCCGAGGCGGTTCTGGAGGACGACGTGGTCAGCCCACATCCACCCCGGCAGCATCCGCCTCAAAGCCTTCCTAGTCCGAGCTTTCAGGCCCATTCCACGCCAGTGGGCGGCAGAGTTCGCCATCACCTGCTCCACTGGCGGTCCATCACATCGGACAGGTGGGTGCTGCAAATCGTCCGAAGGGGCTACTCCCTCCCCTTCGAGACGACCCCTCCAGCCATGCCACCGCAGCACCACCGTATCTCGGGGGATCATTTGAATCTTCTCCACGAGGAAGTTACGGCCCTCTTGGCCAAGGGGGCCGTCGAGCGCGTTCCGAGCCCAGAAGTAGGTCGTGGTTGTTATTCCCACTACTTTCTGGTTCCCAAGAAGGGCAAAGGGGGCCTAAGCCCTATCTTGGACCTCCGGAACGTCAATGCCTTTCTCCGGAAGGAACGGTTCAAAATGTTAACTTTGGCTCAGGTTCTGGCTGCCCTCGACCCTGGAGACTGGATGGTAGCGTTGGACTTGCAGGACGCATATTTCCACATCCCCGTCCTGCCGGCCCACCGGCGTTACCTGCGGTTCACGGTGGGTCAGGAGCACTTTCAGTTTACCGTGCTCCCCTTCGGCCTTACCAGTGCCCCTCTGATGTTCACGAAAGTGATGGCAGTGGTCGCAGCTCATCTGCGCAGATCAGGGGTTCCAGTCTTCCCCTATCTCGACGACTGGTTGTTGAAGGCGGGCTCGCCCCAGACAGTCGTCTCCCACCTCCAGACTACGGCGGATCTCCTGCATTTGCTGGGGTTTTCCATCAACGTGCCGAAGTCACACCTGAGCCCCTCTCAGAATCTCCTTTTCATCGGAGCGGTTCTCGATTCGGCGCAGTTCCGGGTTCATCCACCGGAACAGCGGGTCCGGGATATACAGGCCCTGATTCCCATCTTTCGGCCTCTATCCTGGGTTTCGGTCAGGCTAGTGTTGTGGCTTCTGGGGCTGATGGCCTCCTGCATCCTACTAGTGCATCACGCCAGGCGGCGCATGCGGGCTCTGCAGTGGGACCTGAAGTTTCAGTGGGCCCAGCATCACGGCAACCTGTCCGACCATGTCTTGATCTCGGAGGGCACTGCACAGCAGTTGCAGTGGTGGCTCACGGACCGCGATTGGGTCACGGGCAAGAGCCTCTCCCTACCCCTACCGGAGCATGTCGTAGTGACGGATGCGTCCCTCCTGGGATGGGGTGGCCATATGGGAGAGGCGGAGATCAGAGGCCTCTGGTCTCCGGCGGAGTCTCGCCTCCACATCAACTTGTTGGAGCTGAGAGCGATCCGACTTGCACTGAAAGCCTTCCTTCCCTCTGTCCGGGGAAGTGTCGTGCAGGTGTTCACGGACAACACCACCGCCATATGGTATTGCAACAAACAGGGCGGGGTGGGGTCGTGGACCCTTTGTCAGGAGGCTCTGCGCCTCTGGACATGGCTGGAACACCAGGGCGTCACCCTAGTGGTTCAACATCTGGCGGGCTCTCTGAACGCCAGAGCAGACGAACTCAGCCGCCGGTGCATGATGGATCACGAATGGCGTCTGAACTCCGAAGTGGCGCAAGGTCTCTTTCAGCAGTGGGGAGAGCCTTGGTTAGATCTATTCGCCACCGAAGAGAACGCGCAATGTCAGCAGTTCTGTGCGTTGGAATTTCCAAGGCGGCACTCGCTCGGCGACGCTTTTCGTCACGAGTGGAGTTGCGATCTGTTGTACGCATTTCCGACTATACCACTTCTGCCCAGAGTGCTGAAGAGGATCAGGCACGACCGGGCCCAAGTCATCTTGGTGGCTCCGGATTGGGCACGAAGGTACTGGTATCCCGAGCTAATCAGTATGTTGACCGATCCTCCTATACGTCTGCCCCTTCGGGAGGATCTTCTGTCGCAGCAGCAGGGGACGGTCCTCCACCCGAACCTGTCCAGCCTCCACCTCCATGCGTGGAGATTGAGCGGCGGCAGTTGATGCCATTTGACTTGCCTCCTGAAGTCTGTGATATCATTCTGGCAGCCAGGCGTCCCTCCACAAAGACGGTATACGCCTGCCGGTGGAACAAATTTGTGGCATGGTGCACAGCAAAGGCTGTGGATCCCCTTTCCGCCCTCTTTCTGAGGTTCTCCTCTTTCTTCTTTCTTTGGCCTGGCAGGGCTCTGCCCTGGGCACCTTGAAAGGTCATCTTGCTGCCATCTCTGCCTTCTTGCGGCTTCCTGATCAGCCTTCTCTTTTCAAGTCCCCTGTGGTTACACGCTTTCTAAAAGGCATTACTCACACGTTCCCTCCTGTCCCTTTTGTAATGCCTCAGTGTGACTTGAATCTTGTTCTCACATTTCTAATGTGCACTCCCTTTGAGCCTCTTCATAATTGTCCTCTTCGTCTGCTGACGCTTAAGACTGCTTTTCTGGTAGCCATCACCTCGGCTAGACGGGTGAGTGAGCTCCAGGCTTTATCATCAAAGCCTCCTTTTCTCTCTGTTCATCCGGACAAGGTTGTCCTTCGGCCTCGTCCCTCCTTTATTCCGAAAGTGGTGACCCCCTTTCATCTTGGGCAGTCTGTCACCTTGCCCACCTTCTTTCCGCCTCCTCATCCTTATAAAGAGGAAGAGAGGCTCCACCGTCTGGACCCAAAACGTGCGCTCTCCTTTTATCTGGACCGCACAAAGCAGTTCCGGGTGGACGACCAACTTTTCGTTGGATACGTGGGTGCTAAGAAGGGGAAAGCTGTGCACAAACGGACCATCTCTCGGTGGGTCGTTTTGTGCATCAAAATTTGTTATTCCTTGGCAAAAAAGGACCCTCCTGTTGGGCTGCGCGCCCATTCTACTCGGGCCACAGCGGCTACTACTGCTTTGGGATGGGGTGTCCCTTTGCAGGACATCTGTCAGGCGGCGACGTGGGCTTCGCTACACACGTTTGCCAGGCATTATTGCCTTGACAGCCAAGTACGGAGGGATGGCTTCTTTGGCCGTTCTGTCCTCCAGGACTTTCTGGTGTGATCTTGGTTCGCAGACCCACCACCGGGGATGGTATTGCTTGGGTATCTATTCTAAGGTGAGGAATCTAACTAACGTGTTTCTTTCAGATGAACAAGTTACTTACCTTTGGTAACGATGTATCTGTAAGAAACATTAGTTAGTTAGATTCCTCACCGACTCACCCATCCTCCCCGTTCTGCGAACTGACATCTAGGGTTAAGGTTATCCTTTTCAGGCCCCTAGATTTTATTTTTGGCACCAGTGTCGGTCTTTGCATGGCTCTGCGTTCCTGGCGCGGAAAGCTATGTACAAGAACTGACGTCAGCGCGCGAGGGCGGTGTCTAAGTACTCCGACGACGTCATTCCGGCGCACGACGCCGACGACGGACGCGGAGCCGCAGACGACGCCTAGCGACGCGCAAGGGGTATTGCTGACGAAAAATCTTCCGGATCCAGTCTGATGCCTGGGGATATTCTAAGGTGAGGAATCTAACTAACTAATGTTTCTTACAGATACATCGTTACCGTAGGTAAGTAACTTGTTCTACAGCATGTGTAAATGAGGTTGCAAGTTATCACAACAGGAATGGGAATGGCAAGTTTATAGACTACATTATGTAGATCCAGGGAAAAAACATGGTCCTTTAGGAACAAAACCTCCTTGAATCCCACCTCAGATATTCGTCTTTCAGCTTACTCTTTCATCTTGAGAGCAAATCCAGAGGACACAGTGGTAGATTGGTTTATGCAGAATTGGCTGCAAGTAATTCCATTTACTCCTCTCACATTGATTCCAAGGATACTGGTCAAAGTATGGTGAACAAGAACACTTGTGGTGTTTAATATTCCATTGGTGGACATCACAATTCTGGTTTCCTATTTTTTTATTTTAATAATGTATTTGTTTATATGCTTAGTGAAAAACCATTGTATAAAGTACACCAATAATTTAAAAGAAAAATAAAGCACAATACAATTTGGATCAGTCATGTAAAACTGTTCCCGATCAGGCAGGTGAGGTGCAATAAGCATAAGGTGATTAATTCTTTATAGGGTTCATTTGGAAGACATGTGCTTAAGTACCATTAAGTTACTGAGAGAAGCGCTCTATTTTCCTTTAGAAGAGTTAAGTTTGTTGTCAGGGTTTCTATGTGGAGAGTAATTTTTGCAAAGCAGGTCAAGACTTTAATCGTCTGTGCATTTAGACTAGTGTTTGCCCCATTGAAGCTTAAATTTACTGCTTGCCGGCAAGTTTGATGTACCAAACTTTCTAAGCAATGGCGGGGATGATCGCGGCACTCCTTCTGGAGTGCTGGGCAAATGCAGGTAATGTGTGATGGTTTCAGGGGCTTGGTTACAGCCTCGCAAGAGGTTATTTGCTGTCATAAGCCATTTTGGGTACAAGTCTAAGGTAAACAAGTCTCCCAGATGCAGGCACTTAAACTTTGTTTTTGCAGTGGAGGACCAACAAGAGCTTAATTGGCCTGTTGCGGCACAAATTTGTAGGAATGAGTAATAAACTGGAATACGCTCGCTTTGAAAAAGATTTTTTATCTTCAAGAAGGGATAGTGTGTGCATGCTTTTCTTGCCATATTTACTGCAGACTTGGCAGGATGTTGGAAGGTCCCACAACCCCATAATTTGCAGATTGTCTAGGGAAGACCATAGATAGTCCCTGTGAGGGCATTGACCATAACCTTTGGTTGAGGGAGTTCTCTAAGGAACTTCTCAGTTTTGGGCAAAATTTGACAAAGGTTCCTTGTTGTACATACTTTTGTTTTGCAAGCACAAATTCCAACCTTATTTGGGCAGGGTTGGCGTTTCGAGGAAGCTAAAAAAGCTGCCTATACAGATTGAGATGCTGTTTCCAGCCCCTGAGAATCGTGACCATAGACTGTTTCACTGCCATACGTAAAGTTTGTCAGAAATTTCACATTGATGACCTAGTATATTCCGAAACTAGTAACCTTCTAGCCTTCTCCAGTAGTGAAAGAAATGCTGTGGGGAGGGAACCAGCTTCGGGTTTTATTTGCTCCCTGTACCGCTTTATGTCAAACTTTATCCATAGGTACTCCTATTCACTATCTCTGATCAGTTTGTGGTTGTTTAAATTCCAGTGATTCTCATCCATCCAGCTGTTCTGTAATTAAAGGCCTGGGTACTTCTTTGCCTCAGTGTCTAATAAGGAAATCAGATAGTAATTTGCTCAATCGTTTTTATTGCCACCTTTGTATACAGGTTGGAAGATTGCGCCACACCAGGAGCCAGAAATTAGACGTTTAGCAAGACTGTACTTAAAGAGAGATGTGAAAAAGTTCAATCACTTTGTAGAGTTAGATTTAAACAGGGTGTTAGGCAGTCCATTGGCACCAGGGGCCCGTTCCATTTTACCTTTGAGCATGGTTGGAGAGAAGACTAACATGTTTCTGTCATTCTGGTCCAGCCCTAGCACTGATAGAAAATTTTGAGTCTTTATTTCCGCCACTTCTCTCATATGTGTGGCTTAATGTGCTGTGAGATGCTTGACCCAAGCTTGCTCAGTGATGTTAACATCGTTGGCTGCCTACGAGCCTCTCTCCAGTTTGTTTATGGTTCTCCAAAATTGGCTTAGGTTGTTATTCTTGCATTTTAACATATTTCTTTGCCCACAATCCTTCCTTATACCTGCTCTTTGCTAACCAGATTTCCTTTTTGCACAACAACCTTGCTTGTCTGACTGTTTCCACCTGCAAGTTGTGGCCTTCTTTAGTAATCGTGGATATCACAATTATGGTTTCCAGTTCTTATGGAATTTCTTGAGTAATTTTCCTTTCTGGCAATTGTCTGGCTGTCCAGTTAACCACTTACTCCCATGGTATATTCTATCTGACACACTGGCGAGATGGAGGATGCAAGACCAGATCAATGCATGCAGATTTAGTGGAGGTGCTTTTGCTTTCAAATCCTTTACTTTTGAAGCCAGATTAGTGGGCATCCTTTAGACTGCTGACTGTTCTGGGGAGTCCACTTTCAAGTTATTGTACTTCTTGTCAACTAATAAGTGTGAGAAGGTGACATCTTTCTTGCATGGTAAGCCCCCACTTTTTACTGAATTGCTGAATGTACTTTGACTGAGTGTGCCCTGGACTCCTGCCAATCAGGTGCCCAGGGCCTATGTTCCTTCCCTAAAACCTAAACTCCCAAATTGGCAAACCCTGGCCACATGTCAGCCCCTGGTAAATGGTACCCTAGGTATCCATGGCCTTGTGACCAAGGAAGGCCTCTAAGAACTGCAGCACTTATTGTGCCACCCTTAGAGGCCCTGTACCCTAACACAACCACACTGCCCTTGCAGGCTTAGTGTCTGGGTGCAAGGCAAAACAAAGAGTTGACATGGCACACATCCCTGTGTGCCATGCCCACAACCTACACTGCCCTGGCATACATCAGCCACCCCTCTAGCTGGGTGCCATATGCCAGTGGTGTGGGCCCAGGAGCATGAGCCCTGTGCCCCTACAGTACCCAGGTCCATTCCTCGGCACTGTAAGTGCAGTGCTGCCATTTAAGAGTATATGGTGCTGGGAGCTCGTCAAACACGAACTCCACAGCACCATAATGGCAATACTGAAGACTGAGAAGTTTGGTATCAAACTTCTCAGCACATTAAACCCGCACTGATGTCAGTGTGTGATTTAATGTACAAAGCACTAGAGGGCATCTTAGAGATGGCCCCTGAAACCTAACCTACAATCCACGTCTGGTCTGGGAGGCTGCCTAGGCTGCCACACAGCAGACATGTTGCTGGACCCCTGGGTGTAGAGCCCCCGCTCTCCTGGGCCTGCAACAATGCACATCCTGGGCGAGGTGCTAGGTCTCCTCCCCCAGGATGGGCAGGTGGAAGCTTCAAAGGCATGCCGCCTTTGTGAGCTTCTCCAGGCCTCTTGCTGTACCCAGCAAACTGGCCCCCACTGGTTCTGACCCCCACTCTGGCGGGAAGTCTGGACGGAAACCCCAAGTAAGGACAGGGGATGTGCAAGCCTGCCAACCCCACCCCTCAGGTGGGGGAGGCGAGGTGAAGCACATCTCCGGGTGCTCGCCATCTTGAAGATGGGGAGCCCTGCCCAATCAGGACTAGGCTACTGCCCCCCTCCCACAGGAGAGTGGCAGGATAGGGGGTGTACCCACCCCAGGGCAGGGACCCATTGGTCCCTGCCCTTTACCTACCTGTAACGCCCCTAAATCTAGTATTTAGAGGCACCCTGAACCTTCCTTCTTCAGATTCCAGATTCCGAAAAAGCAAAGAAGAGCAAGAAGAAAGAAGACCTGCCGTGCAGCTGCTAAGAAGAGGAAGACACCAACTGCTTTGGCCCCAGCCCTACCAGCCTGCTGACACTCGAACCTGCTTTCCCCGGAGGACCTGGCTACCTTGTGACTCTGAGCATCTGGGACTCCCATGAGCAGTGGCTCTGCTCAAAGCAAGTTTCTAAACCCCTGGCATCATCCCGGAACCGCGAACCCTGCACACTCTGTACCTGCCTGGCCTGGCCTGTGCCGGAGTGGACAAAGACCCTGAGGACGTCCCCCCGGCGACTGTGACCCCGAATCTGACACCCAAGGACTCACCTCGACGCTCCTGATGATGCCTGCAGCCTCAGAACCAGGGACCCCCCAACCGCGATCAACAGAGGGTAAGATTTCCTGACACCAAAAGGCACCCCGGCACCCGGCGGCCCCCTGTGGCCGACACCTGGGTACCTACCTATCCTCCAACTACCCAACTTACCTCTCGAAGTGGTGGTGGCACCTGAAGAATCTTTGTTCCCGAGCTTGCAGCCTTTGTTCATCCTGGAGCTTTCCCATTGAAATTCATTGAGCGCCCGAAGGCTCATAAGCACCCTGCACCCAGCCGCCCGAGTGGCCCTGGCAGTGTAACTTCTACTCCTACCTACTTCCCCATTTGCCCTGAGCAAGTGACCAGCAGCCCAGCTCCCACAGCCGCACGGCCTGCTAGTCAGCAGCCACCAACCAAGGCCCCCTGCCTCCCATAGGATAACATTGGGCCTAACTCACTCTGCACCCGGCCGGCCCAGTGCCGCTGAGGGTGTAACAACTGAGTCTGTGCCCAGAACCTTAACTCTGCCAGTCGAGTACTTACCCAAAAGCCTATAACTCACTTTTCTTCCATAGGGTAACATTGACTGGTTTCTTCTGAAATTTCTTCTAAGTGTGGAGTTTCCAAAACTTAAAATATTCACCTAAAATCAACCGAGTAACGAAAACAGACATACTCTCCTGCTATTAGGAGAGCTCCCAGTGGTGGATCTTGGTGCCCAGCACTGACCCTGAAAAGTACTCACAACCGTACTTATTTATTTATTTATTTATTATTTATTTAACGATTTATAGAGCGCCTGGTGACCCGGAGGCATCCCCGCGCTCTTACCACTAACCCAATTTACTCCCATAGGAAATAATTTCTTCTAAGTGTCGATTTTTGCAAACTACAAATATTCTTTAAAAATCGTACCAACTGTGAAAACGTAATTACTTACCTGTTTTAGATAGAGGTCCCAGTACTGAGCCTAGGAGCCCTGCCCTGGATTACAAAAGTAACAAGAGCATACTTTACCCGTAACTTGAATTTTCTTCCATAGGGAACCATTGACTGTTTTTCTATGAAATTTCTTCTAAGTTTCGATTTTACAAACTTATAAATATTCCCTGAAAATCACCTGTACAACTTAAAAGCAGTTTCTCAACTGCTTACATGTGGTACCCTAGTGCTGGATCCAGGATCCAACACTGACCTAGAAAAAGTACCCATGACCCCACTCACCTGCTAAGTGAATTTCCTTCCATGGGATAACATTGGTAATTTGATCAGAAAAAGTTTCTAAGTGTCAACTTTTAAAATAGCAAAATCTTGCTTAAAAATCACAACAGTAACTTAACTGAATTTACTCACTTGTTTCAACGAACTGTCCCAGGACTGAATCTAGTATCCAGTCCTGGAGATAGAAAAGTAATCCTGAAAGTAATTAATTGCATATAACTTAAAGTTCCCATTGAGCTTAATGTATTATTGTGGTTGAAATTGTGTTGCCTATTGCAACAACCTGTAACTATTACCTACAAAAGTCAATTGCATATTGCAAAAGTATTTAACTAAAGCATCTCATTCTGAGAAAGTATATTTTGATACCTATTGTTGGTTCTAAAATAAAACTATATATTTTTTTATATAAACCATTGGCCTAGAGTTCAGTTCTTGAGTGTGTGAGACCATTTGCTGACTGTGTACAACAAATGCTTTACACTGTCCTCTGATACTGCCTTACTGCTCGACCAAGCTACCACTTTAGGGAGTAAGGTTATATCTAACTTTAACCTCTGCCAAACCTCTGGGGGCTCTGGAATCTGTACACACTGTACCTATTTGGGAACAGTATATACAGGGCCACTTTCTCACAATGAGGTAGCATTATTTGTGGTGAGTTATGTTTAAAATGCATATGCCTTGTTTGTTTCATGACAAAGAATATAGAATTTCATGGTAGTTATTGCAGTACGGTCTTGATTCTCCTAGGGGCATAAAAAATACTCCACCAAATATGAGTAAAATAACCTTTGTCAGTTGATTGAGATGCAGATGAAAATTATCCAACCGGATACTGAACATTCCTTTTTTTTATCACAAATGGCTCAAAACTGGACATCTTAGCACCACATTGTTAAAAAGAGGTTTGCTGGCAAGAGGGTAACTATTTTACAAGTTTTCCAGATGCAGGACCAGTTCAAATAAAATAGAAGTTGCAGTGATACCAAGTGTTGTATGTAAGGAAATTACTGGATTGATTATACTACTTTCAGACATATCTGCTGTATTTGAACAATTGAGTTTCTAAGTTTCCAAGAATATTAGGTTATTTTTAAGAGACTTCTATCGGAAGTTAAGTTATGTTGATATGGATAATCCTCGCCTCTACATGCTTGCCTGTATGAATGATAATAAATATGCTGTTCTCTTGCTTTCAAAATAAAAATCTTCCTTCTCTATCTGTTGGTTATAATAAATAAATTAAGAATAAAACCTTCTCTTTTGCAGAGAACCTGATCTTTCCAAAACAGAGCTTTTAGAAAACCGGGAATGTATCTCCAGCACAGCTTCTGCATTGGTAATGTAACATGTTTACATCAGACTGCTGACAGTTTCAACGTACTGTGATTCTCACGTCAGTGGAAAAATGTCTTGTTTATTTAGGTTTGTTAAACAATGCTGTTATCCTGCGATACTGTCATGGCACTTTTGTGCAGACAGCAAAATACTATATCACAGTACGCATAAGACAGTGCAACAATAGTACACATTTGACTAGATTAGCTTTTACTGCCTTGAAGCTATTGTGATAAAGAGAATAAATGCAATAATGTGCCGATGCTTCATTTATTCTTTGTGCTATACCTTAAACAAAATGTATAATGCTTTTAAAGGAATACTTTACACACTGTTTTGCATTCTTTAACTGCAATTTTTGTATGGCATTTTGTTCTTTTGTGGCCATTCATTCAAACACCTAACTTCAGGCATATATCTAAATAGGAAAAGAATGGTAGCTTACAGAAACTGAGGCTGGGATAGGCATCTAGTCCTATTGGCATAAAGGTTGTGCTAGCCGTACACAGAGAGAGCACTGAATTAAGACGTTATTGGATAGCCAGTTGCTGTGAAAGAGGGGTTTTACTGTATGCATCACAAGAGTTCTCTGCTGCTTGTGTGCCTGCTTCAAGACCTGAAGGAACTGTTGGCCTTTCACATCACATACAGATTATGAAAGTGATCAGTGAAAAAGACTTGTACTCATTTGAAGATTCTAGAAATTCACAGTTAAATGGGAAAATAAAATATAAAAATGTGGATGATTTGCAGGCATTATGCCTGCATCTTCACTATAGATAGATCTTAAATATGTTTTTCCTGAAAGACACTGTCTGATGCTCTTTCGGTATAGGATATAAAGGCTCTTTCTAGATATAGGCACCCCTCAAGTAATAGGCTTTAAGCACTATGGTTTACAGCTAAAGATGAAATTACACACAGCAAACAAAGTTCAGTGTTGAAAGTTTTATTTTTGTGAGTGATTCTGAAGCTGATGTGCCCTTTGCAAGTGTATTAGATTAGTGGATGCCAACGTGAACCACTGAAAGGGAGGACTGTGCAATCAATAGCTCGTATGGTGCTGCGAAAGCCATATATATATTAAACGTTCCTGTGTGCTGTTGGATAGTTACTTCTAACCACAGATTCCTCACCTTGTGAATATTCCCCAGGTGTCAGACTGGATCTGGAAACTTTTAAGAACAACTTCTGTGCCCGATAGATGGGGTCGTGAGTTTCCTAGCTGACGTAGTTTCACACCATATATAAGCGCCACCCATGGTCTCTGATGTTAATTCCTTTCTTTCAATGCCTTCAGAGGTGGATTCAAAGCTACTAACCTTTTTGGCACCTGGGCAAAACCATGCTCTGAATCTCCAGTTAACTGGCAGGTGGATCGTTGCTATAGACCAGCCCCAGGTGACCCTGATTTCTTGGTGGTGCAGGCATGTCCACCAATACAGTTAATCCTAATGCCTTCACCACCACCCCACCTGATCGCGAGTCTAAATAAATAGAGACTTTTGGTAAGCTCATCTTCTCATCTTCGAGCCTTCCTCTTCGTTCTGTCTACACTAGCTGTCTCTTAGGCCACTACATCCATGCACTCTGAGACACTGTGGCCTAACTTCTGCCGGCAATTCCAGAAAACTTCCGGTGGTTACTAGCCCAAGCTATCCAGGATGAACGTGATGCTGTCAAGTTTGTGATCTGCTCTGGCTTGGACTCAACTGATTGCTTAGGTCGTGTGATTGCAACAAGTGTGACACTTCAGCGCCAGGCCTGCATGAGATCTCCGGGGTTCTCGGAGTGTGTCCCGGTGTCCTTTATGGACATGTCATTTGATGGCTCTGACCATTTTGGATACAAAGCGGATTTCGCCCTGTTACATTTCAAGGAAACAGGGCCCATAGCAAGTTCCTTGGGTCTGTCTGCCCACACCAGACAATTCCATCAACAGTTTCTCCCCTGTGGGGCTATGGTAGGGGTTTTCAGTATTGCCGCTCGAGTGTCCACTAAATTGATGGCAATGGTCACAGTACATCTTTGAAGGTCCCAATGTTCCCTACCTCGGTGACTGACTGTTGAAGGCGGTCTCGCCTCAGGAAGTCGTTAACCGCCTCCATACGATGGCGAACCTTATAACATTGTTGGGGGTTCATTGTTAATGTGCCAAAGACCCACTTGACTCATTTGCAGATGCTCCTGTTCATCAAAGCCATTCATGATACAGCACATTTTTTAAATGCCCCCCAGAGTGGAGAGTCAGGACTTTTATGCAATGATACCGATGTTTCAGCCTTAGTCCTGGAACTCAGTGCGGATGACTCTAATGCTGCTGGGATTGCTGGCCTCTTGCATCCTGCTTGTGAAGCTTACCAGATGGCACATACGTGCTCTGTAGTGGGATCTAAATTCCCAATTGCCTTGCTACAGGAAAATCTCTCGGATTGTGTCCAGCTTTTGGAGGAAATTGCAAAAGGCATTCACTTGTGACAGCAGTGGCGGACTCTTTTCCTTACCCACCCAGAGTTGCCAGTGGTGACATGCAACACATCTGGGTTAGGGATGCCATCTGGCAGAGGTGGAGATCAAAGGACTCTGGTCTCTTACGGATGCCCGGCTCCACATTAGTTTGTTGAAGTTGTGGACCATTTGCTTGGTGCTGAAAGGCTTCCTGCCCACTATCCCAGAGAGACTGATACAATTGCTCATGGACAACACCAATGCCATGTGGTACTGCAACAAGCACAGCCAGGTGAGATCTTGGGTCCTCCACCTGGAGGTGTTGCACCTCTAATGTGACTGCACTACCAAGGTATTTCCCTGGTGGTGAACCACCTGGCGGGATTGCTTAACACCACGGCAGACAAATTCAGGCACCAACTTATAGTAGACCATGTTGGCAGTTACACCTGAAGGTGGTGCTAGGCCCCTTCCAAGAATGGGGAGAAGCCTAGCTCGATCTATTTGCAAATGCTAAGAACATGCAATGTCAGCACTTTTTCACAGTTGCGTTCTCAATAAAACTCTTCCTCTGAGATGTATGCCTCTTGTATGCCTTACCGCCACTACCTCTCCTGCCCCGAGTTCCGAAGAAGATCACAAATGATGGGCCCAAGTCATCCTAGTGGCACCGAATTGGTCCCGCGGAGTGTTACCCCAAACTTCTGGACATGTGCATCTGTCCTCTGACCAAAGTGCTTCTTTAGGAGGTTCTTCTGTCACAACAGAAGTGTGGGGTTCTGCACCAAGGACTGCGTAGATTAATTTCCATGCGTGGAGATTAGATGGTGGCAGTTGATTTCATTTGACCTTCCTCCTGAGGTCATTGATGTCATCTCTTGAATGCTAGGCAATGCTCTATAAAATCAGTGTATGCCTTTCATTGAGACAAATGTGTGGCGAACCAAGCTGTCTGAAATTGTTGCTTGTTTGGTCTTTAGTTTAGCAGTGACTTGCTTTTGGCAATGATAAAAGCGGTCTGTCCGCTATTTTGGCTTTTTGGCAGTTTCTTTATTTAAATCCGCTGTTCTGATGAGATTTTTTAAGGTTTTGCAACACTTGTTTGCCAAAGCCCTTTGTAATGCCAAACGTGGTACTTCAATTTAGTTCTTACTTTTTTGGATGTGCACTCCCTTTAAGCTGCTGCACCGTTGTCCATTAATGTTTCTAACTTTGAAAACAGTCTTTCTCATTGCCATAATGTTGGCTCGGCGTGTGAGCAAGCTGCAGGCCCTTAGTGTTAACCTACCTTATTACAGCATTCTTCCCGGATAAGCTGCTGTTGAGTGCCTGGACTTCCTCTTGTGTGAAAGTGCTCAGTCCATTTCTTGTTGGGTAGGCTATCACACTTCTGGCAATCTTTGTTCCATGGCATCCTTCTGAGGAGGGAGAAAAACTCAATTATTTGGACCACACAAGGGCACTCAGATTTTACCTAGATCGGATAAACTATCTGCTCTTTTTTGAGTTTCCTGAGACAAAGAAGCACAAGGCAAGGAAAAACCAGACCACCTTCTGATCGATTGTTCTCTGCATTAAGATCGGCTTCTCTTTAGCTACAAAGCGGTACCCAGAAGGCTTACATGCTCATTCCACCAATTCCATTAAATTAAAATGTAACTCCGATAAATCGGAGATTATCTTCTTTGACTCCCAAACCCATGAAGCTTGGCTTTCCTGGTGGCCACAGGATATGTCTCCCCCGCTTTCGAAAGTGACACTCGTAAAAGAACCTGGGGGCTAAATTGGACTCTGCTCTCTCTATGAAGGCGCAAGTCCAATCTGTCACTGGTACTTGTTTCGGGATGTTGAAAAAGATTCTTCCACTTCTCATCGCATAGCAAAACAGTGGTTCAGGCTCTGGTGTTGTCAAGACTCGATTATGTTAATTCTTTTTACTTGGGTCTCCCCGAGTATTTACTAAGTCGGCTACAAATCATCCAGAATGTGGCAGCCAGGGCTATCTTTTTAACTAAGCCCAGAACTCATACCTCTCATCTGCTGTCTTCACTCCATTGGCTCCCGGTGAAAAAAAGAATCTACTTTAAGGCTCTGGTTTGGGTTTTTAAGGCCCTTCATGGGATTGGGGCCCCGTACTTGCGGGAAAGACTTCAGCCTTACACGCCTCAACGCTTTTTAAGATCCTCCTCCCAGTCCCTAACTTTAATCCCAAAATATAGGCTCACGCGGGTTAGAGGAAGATCTTTTCAGGTCATGGCCTCTCGCCTCTGGAATGGCCTCCCCATCTCACTACGTCAAAATTCTGATCTTTTGTCCTTCAGACGAAACCTGAAGTCGTGGCCTTTTCAGCTTTAGTTCTCCTTCTCTTTTATCTCTAGGGTGGCGTTCTGGGGCGTCTTTTTTGTTTTCGTTGGTTGTCTGTGGTCTCCTGTAGCGCCCGGATACTCTTTGGAGTAGCCGTGCGCTGTATAAATCACGGATAACATAACATAACGAAGCTGCTAAATTTGCCCTGCATGCAGAGTGCCTGTCCTCCATGGTTTTCAGGTGCTAGGGGGACATAGGTACAGACGTTCAGGAGGCACTACAGCTACAACAATCGGGTAGGATGAAAGGGGCTTTTTGCCTGCATGGTCCTAAAAGTTTTTTTTGTTGGAGCCAATTTACACACACACCACCAGGGGAGGTACTGCTATGGTACCTGTTCACAAGGTGAGGTTAGATGTATCCATGCTTAACTTCAGAAACCCTCTTTATGGTGGATACTTGTATCTAACTGCACATTCCTCACCGACCCTGTGTGCAGGAATGTTTTCCAACTAGAAAGGCCCCAATTTAGAGATCTGCACATTGGTCACCAATCTGCCGATATGCTGTGTTTTAGGGTACGGACAGCGTAGAAAGCAAAAGACATCAGCACACATGGGTGGCACTAATATGCCACCCGCTCTCGATTTCTGGAGTGGAACTGCATCGGTGTAGAGCTGCACCACACCTGTTACTGGCACATAGGAGTTTGGTTATCCAGCCTGATGTCTGGGGAATATTCCCAAAGTGAGTAATCTGCGGTTAGATAACGTATTGCCCAGAGAGAGAATTAAGGAAGGTAAGTAACTTGTTCTTTGCATCTTTTGTACTTGCAAATTCTTGACACTGTACATGTTATCTTTGTAGATTACTCTGAATGAGCTTCCAGAAACCTTGAAGGATCTAATTCACACTGGCCACACAGCTCTGTTAGAGAAGTGTTTTCACAGTGCGGAACAAGCCTTTTCCCAGTTGTTGGATATTTTGAATCCTGCAGATTTGAAGGTGAGATGGTAAAGTAGTAGCATATGTGCAATTGACCAGTCTATAATTTGCTATGTGCTGTACTTAAGCTATTTTTTATTTCATTATTTCCAGAAACTACATTTTGCTACAATTGACTATGTTGTACTTCTTTATGGACGTGCTTGGGCCCTTCTTGGAATAGGGCAGCCTGAGGTAAGACTTCGGAATAAGGTTTTTAATAACATACTTGGAAGTTTTCTTTACATAACATATGCAGTAACTGATAAAACTATTTTTATAAATATATGTTCAAGAAACAAGATTTTACATCAAGACTTTATTTAGCACACATTCTTAGATCTACGCATGGCATGGATACATCCTACAAATTTCTCCCCTTGATAATACTCCTTCCAGATGTCCAAGTGGTCCTGAAATCTTTTTCACAGGCATTTATACTACAATACTGCTTGGTGATGCAACGCAGCTCCAACCGTGACTCTGCCTCTGGAAATCACAAAGGTATATTAGGCACCAACTAGTCTGCTGTTGTCAGTTCCTGTTTTTAGTGGCTCGCTGATGTAGTCAAGAGCTGTCCCATTGACAAATTCCTCAGCTAATAGACAGTGACTAAATCAAATGTCCCCTCAGAGTCTTTAAGGCTTCCAGACAGTGCAGTAAGATGATTCCCCTTTTGGATTCCCACATTGACTTTGTGGTGCCTGGGGTTGAGACATTGTGCTTAAGCAGACTCCTTCTCCCAAATCGAAGTCCCCTTCCAGAAAACTTTCTCCTAAAAGATCTTCTCAAAGAAAGTGCCATAGGAAGGAAAAGTCTTATTCTTCCTTGAAGAAGCAGGTCATGGAAATCTTAGGAATGTCAAAGCCATTCTGATCTGATGTCCTCGAAGTACTTTCCATTAAAGTCTCTGCATCTTTTACTAAGATTCTTATGCTGCCTATGCACCATCTTCATATCTCATCCCTTGTCAGCAATGTGTTTTTATATTTTCCAAATGTCCCCCTCACCTTTATTTTCTAGTGTAAGGTTTATAATATTTTTACCCACTATGAAGAGCATATATATATTTTTTGTAATCTTGGTAAATTTGCATACTCTGGCTATATCATCTCAAGGAAATTGTCTAATAGATGTGCTACACTGTTTGTTTTTATTTCCCTTTCAAAGTAGGGTGACCATGCCAGTTGAATGAAAAACAAAATCTTGTTTAGTGATGTAAATGCCACCTAGCAGTGAAGATGGCTGTCTTGTTTTAAATGTTCCTTTTCCTTTTGTTATGGCAGGAATTAACAATGGCTGAACAGCAGTTTAATACTATCCTAGACAAGTACACCAAACAGAGATTTAACTGCTTGGCATTTTATGGAATTGGACGTGTGCATCTAAGACAAAACAGGTTAGTGTCTATGCAGAAATATTTATTCTCTGGGAGACTATTAGTTGGATGTTTCAAAAAAGTTACTCAGCCATTTTTGGCATGTACATTAGAAGCAACCCAGATACCAAGGTTTCATGTAGAATGATTTGCGAGGTGCTATGTAAAAACAGACTGAAAAAACAAATTGCAAAACATAGACTGAAACTCTTATTACCCAAATATCTTTAATATGTTTCTCCCAACACATATGTTGACATACACTTAAACCCTCTATCAAGCTTTTGCTGATAAATATGAAAAAATATAAACACTTTGCTAAATTAACTAAGTCAAACAATAAGTGGGATGTTGGGTGGCTCAATGTAAAACTGGTGAAATGTATTATTTTGGGGGATATTTATGTAAACTGAATATTTCTGTATTTTTGGTCTAATTTGACATAGCACCAGTCAACCAGTACAGAAGATGATAATCTTTAAAAATGCAAACGTCTGCGGATTAACACTGGAGTTACTGCTCTTCTAATGCATTTGATATTTTTGCATTAGATTCGCAGAGGCAGCAAACCAGTTTATAAAATCCCAAATCATGCTCAATCATAAAATTGTGCCTGGAGTATTGAAGTGGCCCACAACCTCTGTTGTTATCGAAGAGACTCGACCTGAAAAACTACAGGTAACATTTTTTTTTTTTTTATCAGTTGAACAATAACTTGGTCAAGATTTTGGCATTCTGGGTTGTAAGTCTACATGACTGTAACTGTTCTAGTATGTGCTGTCTTAATGTTATTTCATATCTTTTTATTAAGCATAGTTGAATAGTGGCCATGGTTGAATTGAACATAGATGTTAGTGTAAGTTCAATATTGGTGAAAAAACGAGGTCCAAGAAGGACGACTGCCCTTTGACACGGTGGAGTGGGCATACTTATGGGCCGTGCTGGCCAAGTTTGGTTTCGGTCGCGGGTTTGTGAGTTGGGTCCGGTTGCTGTACGAGGGGCCACTAGCGAATGTTGTGGTGAATGGTCGGGCATCTACTCCGTTTCAGCTTGGTAGGGGTACTCGGCAGGGCTGCCCCCTGTCGCCTCTGTTGTTCGCCCTCGCCCTTGAACCGTTGGCTGCGTGGATACGTTGGCACCCGGATATACGGGGCCTTCGGTGGTCGCCTGATCACGAGGACCGTATTTCGCTCTATGCCGATGATATCCTGTTGTATCTTGCCTCACCGAAGAAGTCACTTATAGTGGTCTGTGACGTACTCGCATCGTTCGGTAGGAACTCGGGGCTTGTGATTAATTGGGGCAAATCGTATTTGTACGTTCTTAGTGGCGAGGTCCCACCGATCCCTAGAACATGTTCGATACAGGTTGCCCAGCAAGGTTTTGTGTATTTGGGGATTTTTATATCCATGGATCCGGTTGTGCGCTATGAGAGGAACCTGCTCCCCCCCTTGGTACGCTTGAGGCGAGATGTTGAAGGTTGGCGGAGGCTGCCGCTCTCCCTTGTTGGGCGTGCGGCCCTGTTCAAAATGATGTCCCTTCCCCGCTTCCTCTACGCCCTCCAGAACACCTTGGACTGGGTACCGGCCAAATACTTTCGGGAGGTCGAAGGCCTCCAAAGGACGTTGCTGTGGGATGGGCGGCCGCGAATAGCTATTTCAAAGTTGACGCTCCCATGGTACGATGGGGGCATTGCGCTCCCAGACATCCGACGGTACTATTGGGCCACGCAGCTGAGCGCGATCAACCATGGGTTTTACGGCCCTGCCCTTAGCCCTGGGTATGCCATGGATAGGTGGCTGCTGCGCGGAGGCAACTACTACAGGGCGTTGTATTCGCGGTCCCTAGACTCGTCCCTCACGGGGCCCACAGGTGTGGCGGTGCGCGTATGGAAGATGGCGACCGACTCGCTGGGCTGGAAGGATAGGCTCACCCTCGCTACCCCATTGTTTGAATCGGAACGGTTGGGAAGACTCTGGCACACGAAGGGCTTTGATAAGTGGGACCTGATAGGTATATCCAAGGTGGGAGATGTGCTACATAAGGGGAGGGTAAAGTCCTTCGAGGAGTTGCAGACTGAGTTTGAGCTAGGGCCTTCAGAGTATTTTAGGTATATCCAGCTGCGTCACGCCCTCCGATCAGTCCTCGTGGAGGGTGAGAAGGTGCCGGAGTCCTCTCCCCTTGAGGACCGAGTCCTTGATGGTCATTTGCCCTTGATGGTCATATGCCCGAGAGCACGATTTCGCTCATATATAAGAAGTTGATAAACGTCCGGGCAGACTTGCTATTGGGGCTGAGAGAACAGTGGACCAGGGATGGCCTCGAGTTGGATAATGAGGACTGGCAGTCAGCGGTCTCTTCGCCTAAGGAGGTTGCGATCCCGTCGCGTCTGAGGCTGGTGCAGCTTAAAATACTGCACCGGGTGTATGTTACGGGGCCAAGGCTGGTCCACATGGGATTCTCGGAGGACGGCCTGTGCAGAAGGGGATGTGGTATGGTGGGTACTTTCCTGCACATCATCTGGGAATGTGGTGTCATTGTGGAGTTCTGGAGGAGAGTCCATGCAGTTATGGGGGAGGTGACGGGCATTGTGGTACAGCCGGAGGCGCGGTGCTGCCTCCTGAACGTCTGGGGCCCCACCGATCTCGATGAGGCGCAGACCCAATGGGTGACTCTGGGTAACATGGTAGCTAAAAGGGATATCGCGCGATTATGGGGCTCCTCGGGAACCCCTACACTGACCGCGTGGAAGGAGAACATGGATTGGAGCATGGTTAGGGAGAAGACGGTCTACTGCTCTAGAGGTCGCCCCCGGAAGTGGCATGCCATCTGGGGGCGGTGGAACCAATACAGGGGGGGAATATGTCTTGCCCCGGACCTGGAACCTCCCGAGGAACAGCTTTCCCCCTGACCTACCTTCCAGCACAGTTTGGTTTTGGTAACCGTTCTGGGCCTCTGCTGTTCCCCTTCTTCCTCCGCACACAGTCTTATACTTAGTAGATGAGTGGGGTCCTGCCTCCCCTGGGGGCTTTCGCCATGGGATTTCAATGTTTCTGCCTTGCTGGGGTTTGTTGTGTGTTTTTTCTGTGTTTATTTAAAATTGGACCTTTGCATTACTCATCGTACTGTATCTGGGACACATTACTGTATCTAACTTGCAATGCTGCCGAACCCTCGGGCTGTCTGCTGAATAGCTGTGTCCTGAATTTCGAAATAAAGGTTTTCAAAAAAAAAAAAAAAAAAAAAAAAAAAAAAAAAAGAATGACGACTGCTACTATGGTACAGTCATTTTTAGGTTGTGCCGGGGCATCGCATGCGCCGCTCTTCCAGGCATGCTGTATTCAGGTATGGACTTGAAGCTCCACCCACTCTCTGCCCATATTTTTCATTGGCCTATGGCATTATGCTTTGTAAATGTTGCTTCTGATTTATTGATTGGCTTATCAGTCCCTCCCTGTCTTCTGTTGTTACCTCCTATGAGGACTGGGCCTTTCACATGTGTCCTAACTCGGGAGCTTTCATTAGCAGTTCTGAGAACTATTTACTTAAATAATATACACAGCACTCACGGGATGCCAGCGTCAGTAATGACATCCGCTTCCTAACAGACGTTTCATTTGCATTTCTTGTTTTGTTTGCAACTCACCGCACTACTTTTATTTTTTGCTATTTATGTGCGGGTATGCGCAGTTTGCCGAACTCTTTACCGCTCGGTCGTGTTTTAGTAACTCAGCGCGGCGCCCGCTTAATGGGCGTCGTGCTATAACTTTTAAATGAGCTCCATTTCTCCCCTCGCTCCCCCTCTGCACGAACGCCCATGAAGGGACGCTGTCTTAATTAAAGAAATATTCTTGTTTTGGTTAAAGCACCCCATACCCCACTTTCACGTTAATGTCAGCCGCTCCCCTTTCTTTAGACACAGCTCATCTAAAGAAAGGGGCGTGGCTGCTATAAATGTGACACAGTGGTATGGGGCGCTTTTACAAAACAAAGCATTTGTTTGTCAACTGAACAAACAGATGCTTTGTGCTTGTAAAAGCACCCCATAGAGCGCTTTCACTTTAATGGCGGCTGCGCCCCTTTCTTTAGACGAGCCGCGTTTAAGGAAAGGGACGCGGATATCTTTAACGTGAAAGCGCGGCATGGGGCGCCTTTTCAAAAATATAATTTGCAATCCAATAGGTCTCGCATTTGCGAGAGTTTAACCTGCCAATAGCTCAAACTCTCTTAAATGCGTCCCTGAAACCTATGTTTTTTTTCAGTGAATTTCAAAGGTTTTTTAAATGGTAATTTCTAAGTATAACGTCCCTGAAACCTGTGTTTTTTTTTTTGTGAATTTCAAAGGTTTTTTAAATGCTAATTTCTAACTATGCCTACAAAGGTAGGACATGTGCAGAAAGAGGAAGAAAGGCGCAGAAAGAGGCAAGAGAAATGCAGAAAGAGGCCTTGTTGCAAAGTCATCCTGTGCCCCAAAGTTTTTGCTGACGGGCATTGCTGGTAACTGCCTCTGACTAACCAGGTTCGGAGCCAGTGTTATGCTGAAAGACACTTAGAATACAGTGAAAACACCTACATACACTAGGGTACACTATGGGTTGGGGTACCCCTGTGATTGGCAAGACCGCCCCTGTATGGCCCTAGTATATAATGGGGCAGGCGGATTAAATCTATCTCTAACTAAGAGGTGCAGAAGGAGGCAAGAGAAATGCAGAAAGAAGCAACACAGGTGCCGAATGAGGCAAGAGAGGTGCACAAAAATGCCAGTGAAGTCCAAAAAGAGGCAAGTGAGGTAGAAACAAGAGCAGAAAGAACAAACAGAGGTGTAAAAAGAGGCAACATGGGTGCAGAAAGGAGCAGGAGTGGTGCACAAAGAGGCAAAAGAGGTACAGAAAGAGGCAGGAGGGGTGCAGAAAGAAGGAAGAGAAGTGCAGAAAGAGGCAAGAGAATTGCTGAAAGAAGCATCAGAGTTATAGAAAGAAGCAAGTGAAGTGCAGAAAGAGCCAAGTAAGGTGCAGATAGAAGCAAGAGCAGTGCAGAAAGAACCAACAGAGGTGCAGAAAGAGGGAAGAGGAGTGGAGAGAGGCAAGAGGGGTGCAGAAAAAGGTAGGATGGGTGCACAAAGAGGCAAGAGAGGTACAGAAAAAGGCAAGAGGGGTGTAGAAAGAAGGAAGAGAGGTGCAGAAAAAGCAAAGAAAAGGGCAGAAAGGCAAAAGAGGTACATAAAGAGAAAACAGGAGTACTGAAGAAGGAAGAGAAAGAGGCAAGAGAATTGCTGAAAGAAGCAACCGGTGTAGAAAGAAGCAAGAGAAGTGCAGAAAGAGGCAAGTTGGTGTAGATGGAAGCGAGACAGGTGCAGAAAGAAGCATGAAAAGTGCAGAATGAAGCAACAGGGGTGCAGATAGAAGCAAGAGAAGTGCAGAAACAGGCAATGGAAGTGTACAAAGAAGCAAGAAAAGTGCAGAAAGAGGCAAGTGAGATGCAAAAACGGGCAGGAAAGGTACAGAAGGAGGGAAGACGAGTGCAGAAAGAGACAACAGGGGTGCAGAAAGAAGCAAATGAGGTGCAGAACGAGGCAGCAGACGTGCAGAAAGAGGGACGAGAGGTGCAGAAAAGGCAAGAAACGTGCAGAAAGAGGCAAAAGAGGTACATAAAGAGACAATACATAAAGAAGCAAGGCAGGTGCAGAAAGAAGCATGGAAAGTGCAGACTGAAGCAACAGGGGTGCAGAAAGAGGTAAGAGAAGTGTAGAAAGGAGCAAGTGAGGTGCAGAAATAGCCAACAGTGGTGCAAAAAGAGGCAATAGATGTGCAGAATCAGGCAAGAGAAGTGCACAAAGAGGCAAGAGAATTGCTGAAAGAAGCAAGATAGGTGCAGAAAGAAGCATCGAAAGTGCAGAATGAAGCAACAGGGGTGCAGAAAGAGGCAAGATAAGTGCAGAAATAGGCAAGAGAAGTGCAGTAAAAGGCATGAAAAGTGCAGAAAGAATCAAAATAGGTACATGAAGAGACAACAGGGGTGCGGAAAGAAGCAAGACAGGTGCAGAAAGAAGCATGGAAAGTGCAGAATGAAGCAACAGGGGTGCAGAAAGAGGCAAGAGAAGTGTAGAAAGGACCAAGTGAGGTGCGAAAGAGTCAACAGAGGTGCAAAAAGAGGCAAGAGAGGTGCAGAAACAGTCAAGAAAATTGCAGAAAGAGGCAAGTGAGATGCAAAAACAGGCAGGAAAGGTACAGAAAGAGGGAAGACGAGTGCAGAAAGAGACAACAGGGGTGCAGAATGAAGCAAATGAGGTGCAGAAAGAGGCAACATATGTGCAGAAAGTGCGAAGAGAGGTACAGAAAAAGGCCAGAAAAGTGCAGAAAGAGGCAAAGGAGGTACATAAAGAGACAACAGGCGTGCAGAAAGAAGCATGGAAAGCGCAGAATGAAGCAACAGGGTTTCAGAAAGAGGCAAGAGAAGTGTAGAAAGGAGCAAGTGAGGTGCAAAAGGAGGCAAAAGAGGTGCAGAAAGAGGCAAGAGAAGTACAGAAAGAAGCAAGAGAGGTGCAGAAAGAAGCAACTGAGGTGCTGAAAGTGGCACAAAGGGTACAGAAAGAGGCAAGAGAAGGGCAGAAAGAGGCAAGAGGTTCAGAAACAGCCAGGAGAGGTGCAGAAAAAGGGAACAGGGGTGCAGAAAGAGGAAAGTGAGGTGCAGAAAGAGGGAAGAAGTGTGCAGAAAGAGACGAGGGGTGCAGAACGAAGCAAGTGAGGTACAGAAAGAGGCAACAGAGGTGCAGAAAGTAGAAGAGATGAGCAGAAAGATGCAAAAGAAGTGCAGAAAAAGAAAGTAAGGTGCAGAAAGAAGCAACAGAAATGCAGAAACAGGCAAGAGAAGTGCAGAAAGAAGCAAGAGTGGTTTGCGCACCTATTAGTACCAATTTAACAGCCACATTTAGCAATAAGTAACAGGTGACCATTCTAGGTTTGCATAGGACCTTCCACAATGCTGTAACACTTTTTGCTGCATTTTTGGTAACGTTTGAGTTCTAAAAAATAATTTTCAAAACCAAATAGTGGCGCTAGGTGAGAGGACTGGGGCAAACCATTGAGTCTTGGGCGGAAACGTCTGTGAGGGAGATATTTGAATTTCGTGCCCAATGTAGGTCCCTCTTCAGCCAAATTCTTTTGGTGCCTTCACCCTGTGAAGAGTTCTACATTCACAATTAATCACTTTTCTGGAGCTCAAACTCCTCCAGCAGGGAAAAGGCTGCAAGCTACAGCCAAAGATTATCAACAAGTTCATACACCTTTTGCTGTGAGGTCCCAACTAAATCTGATTAACTGCTGTGGAAAAGCTCTGAGCATGGGAAAACTGAATCTTCACACCAACTGCAACTCACCATTATTGTATTGGCTTGGCAGGCTTGTAAATTATCTTCCAGGCTATTAGGCAGGGATATGATAACTCTGTAAAAGTTCCTTCTTTTTAATGTTTATTAAAAATCTGACTTAACCAGTGCATTGGCTTTTAATAAATATTACATAGTCCAAGAATGAAGTATGTAAGTGTTTTCTAGCCGGAGATAGCATTGTTACATTTACAATTGCATCCCAGTGTTTTCTATGGCACAGCTAGCCTTGCTACAGACAAACAGTTTTGGGGCGCAGTACCCTATAAGAACTTGTGTTACATTACATTTCTATTTGCCCTTCTATTAAATACCATGTGCCCTGCTTTATTGGCAGACTCAGGGGTGACTTATTTATATTTAAAAGAAGGTTTAGACCTGTCAAAAGGGTTTATTTTGACAGGCCGAACTGCATTTTAAAAGCTGCTTCAGTCAGGCTACCATGGTAGGCCTGAATCCATGGTTTGCACGTTCATGGTAGTGGATGGGACAACGGGTGCTGCAGTCCACCAGTGAGATTTAACTTAAAAGGCCCTGTGTACATTCTGAATCATATACTAGAGACTTTTAGGAAAGTTAAATATGCCAATTAAGGGTTTATTAATTTCATCATCTGGAAAGGAGGAGAACATGCAATTTACAGCTGGGCCGCAGGTTTAAAGTGCACGAAGGTCTACAGCCAGCAACAACAGATAGGGCAAAAATATAGTGGTACACCATGCAAAATAAGACCTGCTTGTTTATTTCTACATGTTTGACACAAATACTCATGACAATCAGGACAAACAAGAGCACTAGTCATCATAGCATTCACCCTAAATATGTGTTTCTCTGTAACACACATTTACCATGCACACCAGTGTGTGGTACCAAGTGGTGTGTTAACTCCTTAATTTGAAGAATAACTGTCTATAACGCCCTACAACAATTGTCACACAAAAACGTTCCAGCTTTAAGAAAGACCCATGCTTTACTCCTGCCAATATGAAACACATGCCAGTTGGACCACTGTGTAAAGAAATGGTGCAATTTGTGCAACATGAGAAAGAAATATTACCACAACATATGTAAGTTAAGAAATAAAAGAAAGATGTTGTTAAAAACACAACAAACAGAAGCATAAACACCGATTTTTATAAAGTATTTGTGATATGTTTGTAAATCAAATTGTTAATGTGTTTAACACTGGTATTATATGGAGTACTACTATCAATCAGTGTGTTTTAAATGTTCACAATGTGATACGATGGAGGTTGTTAGCAGTTCTACCTGAGTGTTTACTTGCACCTCCTCTACAGTTGACTATTTCAGTGTATGGTCGGGGGACCCAGGGCCGAGTGCTGCTCACCGCATTTGATCGTACCGGGTACCCCATTTGGACAAGCTCTTGCCCTCCTTGACAAGTCTCCCATTGCCAGCAATAGACAAATACTAACAAGTAAAGAGTCACAAATGTGAACCTCTTGCTTATGCCCAGACCAAGATTTAGTCCCAGTTCAGCCGTACCTCTGAGAGTCCAATAGATTCAGCTGCAGGCATCCAGGAGCTGAGCAAAGCAAATTTGTGGCGTATTTTGTTTAGCCTGTCATAATTATTCAAACCCACAAGCATGTTAATGGTTATATGTAGTGTGAAATGTTCCCAAAAGTACTCCAATTTGTTCAGTACATCATATACTGTGTCCCTTGGTGTGTGAGTTGATTTGCCTGCATAATTGTGTGGATGCGTATGAGTGTATGCGCACGTGCACGCGAATGCTTATTGTTCACACTTGTATGTATACATGAGCTTGTGAATGCACTTGTGTGTGTATGAGTTCACTTGTGTGCATGAGTCCGTGCCTCACATGCACACCTGTGTAAGCACGTATCCGATAGAGACTACTGGCCGCAGATTCCTTCACGTAGAATTATCCCCATGTGAGAGACTGGACCCGGAAACCTTTCCTGCCCAGCATTCCTGCGTGCAGGAGAGACGGCATCACGCGACTCCGCCCAGGCGTTGTCTGCGCACGTGACGTCAGTGAGGTCACATAAGTCCCACCCCGGTGCGCCTACATCAGTCTTTTCCTTTTCCGCGTGCAACGCTGATCCGGTTTGTGCTCTGGGCCTGTTTAGGCCTTTCCCTTATGCTCTTGCTGCATGTGTGGGAACAGTGTGCGAATGCCTTCGGGCTTTAAAACTTGTTCGTCGTGTGGCCGCCTCATGTCTGCGTTGGATCCTCACCCCATCTGTATGTGGTGTTTGGGGGAGCACCACGACTCCACTGATTGTGAGGCGTGCCAGCAGATGAAGCCGAAGTCCCGGCGGGAGCTCTGGATGAAATTTCTTTCGGCTCGTGTGTCCAGGTCGCCGTCGCCATCTCGCCCGGACCCTGCGGAATTGTCTCGGACCCGCGGCTTCCCTCGCCGACTTCGATCTTCTCCCAGGTCTCAAGAGCGCCGCTCACCTATTGGTAAGTGTCGCAGTTTGTCCCCGAGGGTCGGGTTCCGGCCTGTCGGGGGCGTGGGCTCTCCGCGGGTGGTGCGGCCCCGTGTGTCTTCCCCTTATCCGCCGTTTCCCGGCGTGGGGGCGACCAGAGGCCAGATGGAGACATTTGTGGCGGCTTTGTAGGCCTTGCTGGCTTCTCCTCTTCCTCCTTCCCCTCCTGGGCCATCAGCGGATCCCTTGCAGTGTGTGGGTCCCTCCGTGGCGTCCCCGACTGGTTCGGATACAGGCTCGGAGGATGTGGTGCCGTTGGGGTGCGGCCCTTCGGGGGTCCCTCCTTCGGATCACAGCGCCTCTGCTTCGCCGCAAACTCCTGCGGGAGTCCCTGTGGTGTCGCTGGAGGTCGCCGGGGCTCGGGTCGCACCCTCGAGCCCCTCTCGGTCCTCGGGACAGGCGTCGGCCTTGTCCGAGGTGACGCCGCTACGGCGCCGGTGGCTGCTGGCCCTGGCGGCGCCACAGGGGTCGACGGAGGGCCCATCTCGCCCTGTCACGAGTCGCGGCTGGCGGGGGACTCCTCGTCCCTCCCCGGGCCCTTCTCGTCCCTCCGCGCAGGCGGCTGTCTTGTCGGAGGTCAGGTCGGTGCCGGAACGGCGCCGCCCCTTTGCCACCCGGGATCCAGCCCAGCTCCGGTCTCCTGTGCTGTGTCGGAGGCCGCCCTGGCGTCTCCTCCGCCGCCGGTCGACGACGGTGTCCTGCCTCAGGCTGCGGACTCTACGGCGCCGGGCCGACATCGAGTCGTTGAATCGTCTTCGGATGCCTCCTCTTCTCCAGAGGTTCGGCGGTTGCTGGTGTCATCCTCGCCGGAGACGGGCCGCAGTGTCGTGGCTTTTTCCCTGACGTCGTCTAAAGGCGGCTCCTCGCCGTCTCCATGACCGCAGTCTTCCCCACTCCTCGGTCCCTCTTCCTTCCTTCTGACCTTGGCCCTTCCTTCCTCTGGTTGGCTTGGGGGATGGCTGCCTTAGCTTGCAGCCGTCACCTAACGTGGAGCTGCTTTCCCCTCCGCAGGGCCCTACGGAGGCGGGTGCAGCTTTAGCCCGTGCTGTTTCCACGGCTGTGGGAATTTTGCGCATGGGTGATCCAGGTACCCATTTCCCCGCAGATCATCTTCTTGAGGTTCTCCATCAGGGCTCTGGTGGTAGGGAACTGTTGCTGCCCTTCGAGGGTTCACTCCACTCTTCTCTCTTGGAGACTTGGCGCCGTCCCGCCACAGGGGACCCGATGCCCCAGCACCTTCTGCACCGTCCCCATCTGGCACCGCGTGATCCGGTGTGCCTTTCTCTTCACCCTTCGACCAGAGGCCCCCTTTTGCAGTCTGCCTTTCCTGCTTTGCCGCTGCTGTTGTCTCCCCTGTCACGGGAGGCCCGCTGGCTGGACTCCTGGGGGCGCAATATGTTTGCCTCAACCAGTGCAGCTCTGCGGGCCCTTAACACACTGTGTGTTTTTGTTAGGACCACTTCTTTCTTGTGGGACTTGGCGGAGTCCCTTATGTCTCTCGCTTCTCAGGAGGGTGCCTGTGTGGATTTGAGACACCATGTCTTGTATGGTCGGGAGCTGGCTGCGTTTATCCTTCGCTCCGCTCTGGACATCTCGGAGGTACTGGGTCGTGCCATGGCCTCTTTGGTTGCCCTTCGTCGCCATGCCTGGCTTCGGGACAGTGTGTTCACGGAGAATGTTCGAGAACGGCTGGTGGACTTTCCCTTTGATGGTGCTCTTTTGTTCCATGCCCCTGCGGACTCCACCATCCAGAGGTTCTTGGCGGGGCTTCGTCCTCCTCCGCCTCCTCCTCCCCCGTGACCTGCGTGTTGATCTAGTTCTTGGAGCTGTTATTCCGTTGGGGCGGGTCGCCCCGGTTGCCTGTTCTGTGTGCTTCATGGCCACTCGAGTCCTCCTTCCTGAGGCTGTGGTTCTGTTGGTTGCTGGCCAGCCCCTTTTTGACTGCGTTTTTCCCTTGGGTTTTTTACACCATTCTGGGCCTGAGATTGGGCCTTCTGTGTTTCCCCTCTGGCTGCTTGATAGGCCTCTTGTGTTTTTTTTTGCCGCAGGTCTTTTTTGTTGTCCTCTGCTGCGGAAGTTTCTTCCTAAGAGGTTCCCATGTCTTGGGATATGACATGCCCTATTGGGGCAGGGTTGGCTGTTATAAAGCCCTGGTTTGTGCTGGGGAGTTGTGGTCGCCTGCGGGCTTCTGCTCTTCGTAGCGTTATGGTATGTTGCGGATGCAACCTTCTTCTTCGCCTTTTTGCTTTGAGTGTTTCGTTCCGTGGTGTCCCTGGCGTCTGGCGGAGCTTGCCAGTGCAGCCATCTTGTTCTTTCTGCACCATTGTGCCTTCTTGGAGCTTTAGTGGGACTGTCATCCTGCCTTCTCTGCTGCTTCCAGTGGGCCTTGCACTCGGTTCTACCTCTGCTCCCTGTGAGGGGATTGGTCCCTGACTTCTGGACCCTCTTGCGGGCGCAGTTTGCCACTGCAGGGCTTTCGACGATTCTTCCTGGGTGACCTTGACTTCCGCCTGCTTCTTGCTGTCGGCGCCGTCCTGTCTGGGATTGCCTTTGCTCTGCCTCTTCTCCTTGGAGTCTCTAGGTTGCTCTTCTCCTTCGGTGCTCCTTTCCTTGGCCTTAGACGGAGGTTTTGTTGCCTTACATGGACGTGGGGTATTTGGCCTTTTTGCGCCTTGCCTTGTTTCCTCTGCTGAATGAGGACAGGCTATCTAATTTTCCTGCACCCCCTCTCCCCCGGGGTTGGTGGCCTCCTGCTAGCGGGGGTTTCCCTTTGCCTGGGGGACGGGGCTCCTCGTCCTGTTTTTGGACGCGGCCCCAGTGTTGCACTCACTTGTGCCCCGGTGGGTGGGGTCGTCTCGCAGACCCTCCTTCCCCGTGGGTATGTAGTGATCTGCTTCTAATGTTATGCATTTCCCTTGCCCTGGTTCTCTGTGCTATGTGATGTCATGTAGAATGTTATGGATGTGGGACCTGAAGGGTGGCAGTTGGAGGAGATGGGCTGAGCAGCCAGGAGGCTGCTCCTGGTGGGGTTTACATAAGACTTACATTGGATCCTATTAAGTTATAACTGAAGAATAAACTACAACTACAAGAGCTTGTCTACGTGACTTTCTTTCATTTCTACATTGGCGACGAGGGTGGGATGAACTTACACGTGGAAAGGAGAAGAATTTTGGAACTTCTTTCTTACCGTTGCTGTGTGGAGAGATCCTTCTCATGGTCCTGTCATTCTCACACTGATGACGTCGTAGAACTTCCGTGAGTACTAGCGGAGGGGCTGTGTCTTCGTCGTGCTTTCGACATGTCATCACGTAAGGTGGAATGTCAGGATGCGACGTCAGGCAGCCATCTTGTTGTTTTTTTTGTTCCCTTGGTTACGGAACACAGATCACAAGCGAGTGAAGTGAGAAAGATATTTATTTCTTCACATTCCGTTAGGCCTGTTTCAGATGCTGGTAAGTGGGCATGTTTTTGAAAAACTCACTGACAAGAAGCGCAAAGAAAAAAAATAGAATGTGCAAGTTACGTGACAGAGTTATGGGTGTTTGACATTGATTGATTAAGTTGTCGTCAAACGCGCACACATAAGAGAAACCTTTCACCAGCTCATGTTTAATCAGAGAATCTGTCTTCTTTAAATATTTATTCTGGAGCCTCAAAACAGGAACCATAGTTTTATTCGGTGGTGTATGCACTCGTAGGTGCATTTAAAGTCGGTACCTGGTGAAACCCTTGACAAGAGTGACATCTTGTGGGCGTTGTGGTATTTCATGAAAGCCAATAACAATGTCACTGCGGATGTAACATTTTGTTCACGTTTTGTGCACCAATTCACTTAAAGCAAAGAAAAGAAACACAGCACTTACCGAAGAAAATTCTGTTAAAGATGAAGTTAAAACATCGTCCCAAAGTACAAGAGTTGGTGATAGACAGAGGCATCCAGTATCGAGGACTGATATGCAAGACCAGAGACACACGAAGTAATTTGATGACCAGAGTGTTAATTAGAAGCTTAAGTGTTTCTTCTCTGATTACGTTGTAAATTCAGAGCTTTTAAAGGAAGGTGGTGAAGCTTTGAAAGGAAGGTGGTGAAGCTTTGAAATGTTAGCATGCTCACTAGAGCAGCACTTTGTATTTTGTTTATTTTAAAATGTTGTAAAATGTGTTTTGGGTTCTGATGCTTTCTTAACACTGTGGGGGTGAGTATTTCAGTTCTTTTACATACAGGAGGGCATATGTTGATATTTTCCGGTATTATGTGAAGTTGTGGGCTGGTTAGGGGGCCGGTGTTATTTTTTAGTTTCCCCTTTACTTTAGGGCCCCAGTGCTATTTTTGGAGATTGAAGTGTGTAACCATCACTTTAGGGCCCCAGTGCTATTTTTGGTGGTTGCAATGTATAGCCATTATTTTAATGTGCGCTGCGTTGTAGTGTTATTTTTAATTAGTTTGGTATTTAATGCGTTTTATAGGGAGGAGGATTCCCCCTTTATATTTATTTTGGAGGTAACTGAGAAGTATAGGGAGGAGGATTCCCCCTTTACATTGGTTTCGGAGGTAACTGAAAAGTATAGGGAGGTGGATTCCCCCTTTACATTGATTTCGGAGGTAACTGAGAAGTATAGGGAGGTGCATTCCCCCTTTACATTGATTTTGGAGGTAACTGAAAAGTATAGGGAGGAGGATTCCCCCTTTACATTGATTTCGGAGGTAACTGAGAAGTATAGGGAGGTGGATTCCCCCTGTGCGGTAGGTGTAAGTGTACAGATATTACTGTGCATGCAGTAGAGGGCATGTAATATTCCCTGGTCCTGCTATTTGTTTACATTTGTTTATTTCTATCTTTCAGCCTATTACTTGCATTACTATTATTACATTACTGTTATTACATTTTACATTATTATTGTTATTATTACAGTAAAAGAAGAGTTTTTCTTATTTTTCAGTTCTGTTGTTATATGGCGTTTATATCTAGGATGTTTATCTTCTCTTCCTACGTTTATATAATTGTATACCATTTCATTTTGTTAATATTAAAAGGGGGAAGATATGTAGTGATCTGCTTCTAATGTTATGCATTTCCCTTGCCCTGGTTCTCTGTGCTATGTGATGTCATGTAGAATGTTATGGATGTGGGACCTGAAGGGTGGCAGTTGGAGGAGATGGGCTGAGCAGCCAGGAGGCTGCTCCTGGTGGGGTTTACATAAGACTTACATTGGATCCTATTAAGTTATAACTGAAGAATAAACTACAACTACAAGAGCTTGTCTACGTGACTTTCTTTCATTTCTACAGTATGGCTAGGGTATCTATTCTACATGTTGGAATCTGCGGCCCAGTAGTCTCTATCAGATGTACGAGTTACTTACCTTCGGTAACGATGCATCAGGTAGAGACAATTGTAGCTGCAGATTCCTTCATGGCCTGCCCTTCCCCCCCATTCTGCGAGGGTTTGTGATTTGGTCTTTTGCACTCGCTTCCCTGTGGGTGGCTGTGTCTTCTATGAGTACATTCTTTCCCTCTTTCTGTCAGGCTGTCCCTTTTTCCTCCCCGTTGTCACATGGGAGGATGGGTTTGTTGGTACTTCTGGCTCTTTGCGATCCTTGAGGTTGGGGTCTTTTGGCTATGCCTCTGCCCTTGTTCTGTGATGGGGATGTCTTGGAGTTTTGTCACTCCCTGTGTGTCCCCGACTGGTTCCCCTTCCTTGTCTTTGGTTGGGGTTGGGGTTGTAGCCCTGTTGCATGTTATCGTGACATTTTTACATATGTCCCTTGTATCCGGGGTGCTGGCTATCTCTGTACTGGCAGGGTTGCTGCTCTGTTCTTCATTCTTTCCCTGCCTTTGGGTACTGCAGTGCCGGGCACTGCTCTTTCTGGTGTTGTTCCTCACCATTCCTTTTTCTGCTCTTTCGCACACTGTTCCTATACTCTCACAGTTTTTGTCTGCTGGCTCCGCGTTGTGGTGCAGAAACGTTCTCTGAAGAAAACTGACGGAGGCGTGCCTGGGTCAGACTTATGTGACCTTGCTGATGTCACGTGCGCGAACGACGCCTGGGCGGAGTCGCGTGATGCCGCCCCCCGGCACGCAGGTATGCTGGGCAAGAAAGTTTTCAGGGTCCAGTCTCACGCCTGGGGATAATCCTGTGAAGGAATCTGCTGCTAGAATCATCTCTACCAGATACATCGTTACCGAAGGTAAGTAACTCGTACATGTGTATGTGTCCAGCATGCAGACGACCCCCTTCCCACACACGCTTGTACATAGTGCACCGGCTCTACTGTGGTTACGCGTTTTGTCAGAATTAATTAGAAAAGTTTCTTTGCCCCAGGGGTAATTAGTGTCCTTGGAGTTAAATAAGCTAATACTTAGACACCACTGGCACCGGCAATTATGTTTGTGTATTGAATAATTGATTCAAAGAGTTGCTAATCAGATCTGAGCATAATGAATTGATTTAATTAACAGGGGAATTGGAGGATCCCTGGGAAATGTAAGCATTTATTCAACAGCAGGAGAGCGCAAAGCACATAAATTGAGGGAGGCGGGCAGCGAGCGAGTAGATCTTGCTATCCGGAGTAGACTTGCATATTTTCTGACGCTGGAACAAATATAATTTTAGATTCAGAGGGACTTGAAGAGAAAAAGCACTTTAGACGCCTGAAAAGAGCTCCAGTCGCATCTGCCAGGGTTATGAGCCATCACATAATATTACATGAACTCACATTTGTGCTTGGAAAATTAAACGGTTTGGGGACCGGACCAAAGGACACCTTGCCTCCCCCACCTTTTAAACGACAGTTTTAATTCCTTTTGATACCAGTCGAAAGCGCCAAGAGGGAACAAGATTGGGTTTGCATTAGTGAAGCGCTTCACTTTGCAGCCTGCTCTGAGCCTGGCAGAGGACGATCGTCAGGCAGCCGTCGGTGTTGTGCACATAGTCTGCCGTGCTGCTGCCTCTACGGAATTCACTCCTCTGGCTGCCAGGGGAGAAGGAGTGTCACCAGCCGGACTGCCCTGCATCCCTTGGACCATGGATCTGGACAAGGAGCATGGTAGGTGCTTCACGTTCCTCAATCTCACACCTCACGCTGTGAGAGATACGCCTGCCGAATCTCCTCTGCTCTGACGGTGTGCCGTGTCTGCCCACTGAGCAGCATACTGTCCGGTGATGTGTGCGCTGTCTGCCATCTGATCAGGCACAGTCTAGTGGTGTGTGCTGTGTCTGCCCTCTGAGCAGGCACAGTCCAGTGGTGTGTGCTGTGTCTGCATTCAGAGCAGGAACACTCCGGGAGTGTGTGCCGGGTCTGCCCTCTGAGCAGGCACAGTCTAGTGGTGTGTGCTGTGTCTGCACTCTGAGCAGGAACACTCCAGGAGTGTGTGCCGGGTCTGCCCTCTGAGCAGGCACAGTCCAGTGGTGTGTGCTGTGTCTGCATTCAGAGCAGGAACACTCCGGGAGTGTGTGCCGGGTCTGCCCTCTGAGCAGGCACAGTCTAGTGGTGTGTGCTGTGTCTGCACTCTGAGCAGGAACACTCCAGGAGTGTGTGCCGGGTCTGCCCTCTGAGCAGGCACAGTCCAGTGGTGTGTGCTGTGTCTGCACTCTGAGCAGGAACACTCCGGGAGTGTGTGTCGTGTCTGACCTATGAGCAGACACAACATTTATTTACCAGGAACCAAAGTCTGGGTAATTGGCCATTCAAGCATCGCTAGAGGGGCACGGTGGGCTGAGTTCAGAAAATGGCGGCATGGCTTCTCTGCCACTGAGATAACGTGGCAGGGTTACCCGGGGATGCGTTGGAGCGAACTGACGAGGAAGCTGCAGGGGGTGGGATCGCTCCACCTCACATGCTGGTCATACATTTGGGAGGGAATGACCTGACTGCACTGGGTAGGAGAGTACTGCTCCAAGATATGAGAGACACCATGTGTCAGTTGAGTAATCCACTGGGGCCATGTGAACTGTGGTGGTTAGAAATTACACCACGGGCAGTTTGGCAAGGAGCTCGATCTGGGGATGCCATTGAGATCTCACGTAGGAGAGTAAACAGCGCCATGCGTAAAATCACGGAGCAAAGGGGATTTGGCTTTCTCAGACCTGGTTTACTTCATGCCAAGTCCACTGGATGCTGGGGGGTGGTCGGGGTGCACCTCTCGGGGTTGGGCATGGACTTATTCTTACTGGACCTGGGGGAGGCCTTGGAAGCATCAGGATGTAAGTAGGAATATCTGCCTTGGTGGGGGGGCCCTGGTTGTGACGTTGGCCACTCCCAGAGCTGTGGAGGAGTTACAGGGCGATCCAGAGTCTGCAAGATACAGATTGGTACTATATGCAGCAGCACAACAAGGGTGCTAAGCCAAGGATACCCAGGGATGTCTTAGCGTTGTCCCCTGGAAGAACTACGGCGCCCCGTTAGTCCTATGGGCGGTTTTGGGTCTGAGCAACCGGGAGCTGTCTGGAACGCTCCGCCCACCTTTGGGAGGGGGTCGTGAGTAAGGGAGTGGACTGGGGGTCCACTGATGGGAGGGGTGGCCCCTCCCAATAAGTGGTAAGCACCGATTGGCGACGGCCACGGTGTAATATGGCTCATCAGGCGGGCAGGCTGCATAAGGGTTGGCCTGCCCTGGGATCGCCCGCAAGATAACCCACCATTAGAAATAAGGTCCTGTGCACACGTGTTAGAATAATGGTTTAAGTGTACCAGATAAATCATGGAACAGATATCAAACATTCCTTGTTTTTGAAATTATGGAGGTCGACATCAGGTGTATCATATGCATGGATTTTTTATATGTTAATCCAGATCAATACAGAGTAAAAAACAAACCAGCCGACACGTGTTTCTTCACAACGTGATACAATTGTGACTCTTCAGGGCTGTATGTAAATCGTGGCGGTTCTGTAAGCGATGAGCCGATATTAATTCCGACCCGGTCGCAGCACGGGTATTAGTAGAAGAAAGAGGGTGGAAGGTTGGAAGGCATCCTTCCATGTATCCCCCAGGTAGGCGGGGAACCAGAAAAAGTGTACAAAGATTCCCTGTGCGGAATCGGTGACTTCTCCAGTGTTTCAACACTGGAGAAGTCGCCGATCCCGCACACGGGATCTTTGTACACAGACCATTCTCAAGACAAAGACAGACCCGTCTTATCGCTTACAGAACCGCCACGATTTATATAGAGCCCTGAAGAGTCACAATTGTATCATGTTGTTAAGAAACACGTGTCGGCTGGTTTGTTTTTTACTCTGTATTGATCTAGATTAACATATAAAATAATCCATGCATATGATACACCTGATGTCGATCTCCATAATTTCAAAAACAAGGAATGTTTGATATCTGTTCCATGACTTATCTGGTACACTTAAACCATTATTCTAACACGTGTGCACAGGACCTTATTTCTAATTAATGGTGCGGGTCTCGACCTACACACTTGCAGGGGTTGTTTCTTTGGGTTTGTTTCCCCTGACCTGTTAGCACAGTACTCACCCAATTTCTAGCTACACCCACGACGCACACGCCTGAGCGCCACTTCTTCCTCAACTCAAGCTAAACCCTCCACTGTTATTAGTAAGATAACCCACCATGTGGGCATATTTGTTATGCAAATAAACCTGCAGCAATTTTCTCAACTAACAAGGTGTTGTGTGGTTTATTTATGTATTTTGCTGCATGATAACTGAGGACTGTTGCCGATATTGGCACTAAGTCCAGTGGTTTGTGCTCTGTCTGCACTCTGAGCAGGAACACTCCGGGAGTGTGTGCCGGGTCTGCCCTCTGAGCAGGCACAGTCCAGTGGTGTGTGCTGTGTCTGCACCCTGAGCAGGAACACTCCGGGAGTGTGTGCCGTGTCTGCCCTCTGAGCAGGTTCAGTCCGGTTGTGTGTGCTGTAACTGCTTAGCAGCGGTGTTTGCTTATTCCGGTGTGAAGTCATTTTTCGTAGTGCAGTTCAGTGAAAAAATGCTCCTTGGCATGCTGGTTACGGCGAAGCCGTTTCTTTCTCAAAACAAGCTTATTTGCCACGGGAATATCTTCAAATGGCTGGCATTTGGTTTGTGTTTCTTTGGATATGTCATGTGCGACTGGACGTTGTTTTATTGCACGCCACTGCAGGGCATGTCATGTGTTTGAAGTTGGTTGGGTTTGAGTGTGATAGCTGCGGTTGCTCAGGGGTTTCTTGAAGACGTTCCTTTGATATGTTTGTGTTTGGCTCCTAATGCCCGTATCTTTTTCCTGCCTGTGTTCACCCATGTCTGTGCAGTACACATCAGACCTGAGAGGAGGTGGGAGCTGCAGGGATAAGCCGAGAGTGGACGGGTCTTGGGTTTGTTTTCATATAATGACAACCTACACTCGCGTCTTCAAATGAAGGCCAGGAGTCTATGAAAAAGCCCCGGGGAGATGGTGATCCCCGGAGCTGCGGGGCCCCCACGGGCCCCACTTCATAAATGGACATTGCTCCCGGGCTACCTTTTAAAAAAAAAAAAATAACTGTATTTTATTGGTGCCGGGCTACATTTTTGCCAAATTTGGTGTAATTCCGTTCAGCAGTTCGGGCTGTAGCTTTGCCTAAATTTTCCTATGGAAATTAATATGGGGACACCCCCTCCCCCCCTTTTTTCCTCTGCCCCCGCTTGTCGAATCACCCCGAAACTTTCACGATAGGAGCTGACCGGAGCGGGCCATGAGTTTTTAAAATTTTGCGATCATTCGTCAACCAGCGCCAAAGTTATTGGGAAAAGAAAAAACGCTTTTCCTATGTAAACTAGGTCCTAACTATAACTACCTACTGGCGACCGCCAGTAGGTAATATACATATATATATATGTCCTGTGTCAGTTGTTTATTTATGATGCTTCACATGTGATCTTTTCTGCCGGTCATAGGTTACCAAGACCACTATGTAGGTAATTGTTTGTTGTTCGTTTAAACGTCACCATCCCCTGCTATTATTTCAGTTTTGTCATTATTTATCTCTAAAACTTACAAAATTTGGGAATGAATGCTATTTTAGTACGGTTCATATTAGCATCCCACATGCCATGACATTCCTCTTTCCCATAGCATTTTTCCTCCTGTCCCCAGTAGCACACTTCACTCAGAGTTATTATCATTGCTGTGGTATTTTGTTACTATTGCATTTTTCTTACTCTGTAGTTTGTGTTTTTCAGTTCTGTGCTATTGTGCAGTATGCTATGAGAAAATATTATTAGTAATCAATTGAAAGCAGATGATGTGGCATTCATCAGAAAAAAGTAATGCACGTTCAATATATTACATTTTAATGCTAATATGAGTTGTGTGTGTATATACCTTAGTACTTATTGATTAACTGCTTTGAATATTTCATTTTTCCCCTATTTACGTGTTTGGTATTGTAAAAGGTAAAATAATTCTAGGATGTCTACCCGCCTTTTTTCCCCTCTTCAGTTGCTGTTAGAGAAGTTTATTGATGAGTGTAAATTTCCTCCGAAACCTGATGCAGTATGCCGCTATCCACAATGCCAGGGGCGTAACAAAAAACAAATTTACTTCACTGATCCCGATTTCGAGGTAAAGTAATGCTAATGCTATTCCAATTATTTAAACTCTTGTTAAGAAGCTGCAATTGATTGATTTCTGGGTCAGGGTATGCGTGGGGAGGCATCTGAATGTTTGTGATATTTTAGGGGAATGTGGAAAGGAGGCTGTGGTTGAGGCTGCTTATAGTGCCTTTCACGTTCACCTGTAATGTGTTCATCTTCAAACCAGATAACGGATGGGTAGCTCAAATATTGCCAACATTACACTCTTCTCTCTTATGGGCTATAGGATGACTTGTTTACTTTTTATCCTAGATGCCTTGATCCCTGATCAAAACTGTTCATCCTGGGCAATGACATGCGGCCCTATGCCTCAAACTGTAAATGTGTTATTAAATTGTAGAACATCAAAAGTTTATCTGTGTAATGTTACAAAAAAGTGCAATGGTCTGTCCTGAATTCCCTTAAGAACCTATTTCCATTTCCCTTCTATACCACAGCCTGTAATCTAGTAGCACGAACACCCACATATATGAAATAGCCCAATATGATTGAGATGATTCTGCTGAAATGCCATTGTCCTTTTAAGTGCTCAACTGTAATTAATAGATCTGGTTGTTCTTTAACTGTCCAAAATGTAAATAAATGATGATCCTTTCTGCACATTGCACATGTTGAACCCATTCCAGTCATCAGGCTGGGCCCTTAAATTGTTTCTAGCAATTTTCCATTACTGGTGCTCGTATTGCCGTTCTTATCTGTGCTCCACAGTAAGTATAGTCCAAGAGACAGACTCTCTAATTCCGACTCCTTGGGACCTTTCCTTGAAAAACTGGACATTTCTTTGGTATGTTTTCTTCCCTGTGGAGATAAAGGTAAAACATATCAAGATGTCATTCTTGCAATATTTATTCTCAAACTAATTTTCTGGTGTAGCACTGTTTGGATTTACCTCAGAAGCTTTGGTCCTGAGTCCAAAGAGAGTCAGTCATTTATTTCAGTTAATTAAAACTATAATATTTTACATAACTAGACTAATAGAAATTAAATTACAAATTTGTTAAATGTAAGCAACTTCTTTCTGGCATTAGAATACATATTGAACAATTTTCAGTAGAAAAAACAAACCACCATGGGTAAAAAAATATAAAAAGCAGATACTTGCGTGTTGGGATATTCATTACAATCAGCTCCAATGTAATAGCTTTATCGATTTGTTTAAAGACCATTTGATTTCGTACCTCTATCTATTTTTTTTTTTTTTTTAAACCGTTTATTACAAAACTCAAAAAATATACAAAGATGGGCCTACAACCTTCCGGCCGGCCGCTAGTAGACAAAAGGAGCATATGATACACATTGTAGAGCGTGCGTTGCGGCCGAGGAAAATGCACAGGAGTTAGCAGCGTTGATAGCCACACCATCCGGACCCCACGGTTTCATTTTAAACTGAAAAAACAACCAGAAAAACAAACCCACAAGGCAATCCACAATCCGAAATAGCAGCATGTGCTCCCCTGAGAGGGGGACCCTACCAGTCCATAGGAGTATCAAGAAGGGGAAGAGATCAGGACTAGGGCTGGGTAAACTCAATGCCCGGAACAAGGAAGATGGGTCGGCTAAGGGGATGGGGCAGGCGACGAATCGGGCAATAACGGCGGAGCACAAATTCCCCCGCGGTAGGCGTTCCAGGGGCCCCATACTTTCACCCATGTCCCAGGCTTACCTCTCTCCACATACACCACCTTTTCCCGAAACATGCACCAATCCATATGTTCCTTCCAGGCCGAGACAGTCGGGGACCTCTGGGATCCCCACAGTTGAGCAATATCACGCTTGGCGACCATATATCCCAGAGTCACCCACCACGTCTGTGGCGCCGAGTAGTCGGCAGGTTCCCACACATTCAACAGGCATCTCCTCGCTTCGGGTAGCAGCACCACATGCGTAACCACACGCAAGACCTCATGCACACCACGCCAGAATCGCTCCACCTCCGGGCATTCCCACAGTATATGTAGAAAGGTCCCCAAAGCGCCACACCCACGCTTACACAATCCGTCCACAGCATAACCCATACGCAGGAGCCTTGGCCCCGTCATGTAGACTCTGTGGAGTATCTTGAGCTGGCCGAAGCGAAGGCGGGCCGATATGGCCACCTCTTTCGGGGAGGCCACCGCAGAGGTCCAGTCCTCGTCGTCCAGCTCCAGTCCATCGGCAACCCAAGCCTCACGAAGGGCAGTCAGCAATCCCGAGCGGTCATTGATCAGTTTTTTGTAGATCAGTGAGATCGTGCTGTCTGGAACGTGTCCATCCAGCACTCTATCCTCCAGGGGGGAATACTCCGGGATGGATGCAACGTCCGGAAAGACGGAGCCCAGTGCATGACGGATCTGCAAATACCGAAAGTACTCCCTGTCATGCAACTGGAATTCCGTCCGCAGCATCTCGAACGTTTTACATCCTCCCCTCGTCCAGAGATCCCCCACTTTGCTGATGCCTATCATGTCCCACTTCTCAAAGCCCTTCGAGGTCCACAGGGAGCCCAACTGCTCGGACGCGTATAGTGGCGATGCCCGGGTCAAACGGTCCTTCCACCCCATCGCCACATTGGCCGCGTGCCACACACGTACCATGACACGCGTGGGGCCGGTCAGCCGAGCGTCGGGCGCGCTGGAGTAGAGCGCTCGATTATAGTCCCCACCCGGGAGTAGCATCTTATCCATTGCGAATGCCGGGTTTAAGGCGGGCCCGTACAGGCCGTGATTAATAGCAGCCAGCTGGGAGGCCCAATAGTACCGTTTGATATCCGGGAAGGCGACCCCTCCGTCATACCATGGGAGCGTCAGCTTCGCCAGCGCGATACGCGGCCTCCCGTCCCAGAACAGGCGGCGCTGCAAACTCTCCACCTCACGGAAATAGCGCGCTGGGACGAGGTCCATGGTGTTCTGCAAGGCGTACAGGAAACGCGGCAGAGACATCATCTTAAACAATGCCGCCCGGCCGAGCGGCGAGAGCGGCAAGCGCCGCCAGCGCGTGACATCTTCCTTCAGGCGCAGGAGGGGGGGAAGCAAGTTCCGATCATACCGGGCCTCCGGGTCCAGAGTAATGAAGACACCCAGGTACCGAAATCCCTGCGGGGCGATCTGGATCGGACAGCCCCGCGGGAGAATAGGAGCCTCCCCAGAGAGAACATACACACACGATTTAGCCCAGTTGATGACAAGGCCGGAGTTACGACCAAATGAATGCAAAACATCAACCAGTACTATCAGTGATTTACGTGGGGAAGCTAGGTACAGAAGGATGTCATCAGCGTATAGGGATACGCGGTCCTCATACTCGGAGGACCAACGGAGACCACGGATGGAAGGCTCCCACCGCAGCCACTCCGCCAGGGGCTCCAAGGCAAGCGCAAAAAGGAGCGGCGATAAGGGGCAACCCTGCCTCGTGCCCCGGCCCAGCTCGAACGGAGCTGATACTCTACCGTTCACCACCACCTGCGCCAATGGGCCCGAATACAGCAATTTGACCCAACTGATGAACCCAGCGCCAAAGCCAAACTTCGCAAGCATCGCCCAGATGTATGGCCATTCAAGCGTGTCAAACGCCATGGTGGCGTCCAAGGACGCCAAAATGGCCGGCTCCCGGATGTACTGAACACGTGCGAGCACCCCATGCAAACGCCGCAAGTTAAGGGCCGTGCTACGATGGGGAATAAAGCCGGACTGATCCTGGTGGACCAGTTCGCCCACCACGCTGACCAGCCTATTGGCCAGGACCTTGGCGAGAATTTTGGGCTCCGCGTTCAGTAGCGAAATGGGCCGATAGGATGTAACCCGGTCCCGAGGTCTCCCCTCCTTGTGGATAACCACGATTGTAGCCAGACGCTGGTCCAGCGGGAGGGAGCCCACCGAATGAGCCTCCAGGAACATCGATCGGAGATGTGGAGCCAGCGTATCCGGTCGCAACTTGTACAACTCGATGGGGAGACCATTAGGACCCATGGCCTTGCCGGAAGCGACCAAACGTATGGCAAGGGCGATTTCGTCGGAGGTTGGAGCGGCGTCCAACGACACTCTGTCCTCCTCCGAAAGGGAAGGCAGCACGATATCCCTGAGCAGGGCACGGGAATCCTCTTCAGAGCGGGAAGACACCGGGGAATACACCCCACGGAAATAGTCCGCGAAGCAGGAGACAATTTCTTCCGGCTCAGTAACACACACACCATCTGTTTTCTCAATCAGCGGGACTACACGACTCGCTCTCTCCCTTTTGTCCAGCCACGCAATCAATTTACCAGCCTTATCACCCACATCATACAGTCTCCCCTGTTGCTCTCTACTGAGGCCCCTGGCCGCCTCCGTGACGAGGGCCCTATAGGCCGCTTGCTTGAGTTGGAGGACATGTAATACGGCATCCGTCACCCCACATTCTAGGTCACCCTCCAACTCGGCTATCTCAGCTTCCACCCGGGTCACCTCCTCCCGCTCGCGCCTCCGGGTGTGGGAAATGAGGGACAGGGCCTCTCCTCGTAGTACTGTCTTGAATGCCTCCCACAGTGAGACAGCCGACGGCACGGACCCCACATTCTCGTCAAAATAGCGCTGGAGGGATTTAATCAATTCAGCGCGAATGGTGGGGTCGCGCAGGTACCAGGGATTTATCGCGACCACCCTACCCTCACCCCTCGGAAAAAGATCCAGGTGTAACAGGAGCGGGGAATGGTCCGAGATACCCCGTGCCAAATGACGCACCTCTCCCACCCTCCCGACATATGCCGCCGGGACCAGGACATAATCTAGTCGTGAGAGACTACCATGGGCCCCCGAATGGAAGGTATACTGTAACTGCGTGGGATGTTTTAAACGCCAGCAATCCACCAATCCCAAGGTGTCCAATAGACCAGACAGCCACGATTGAGCCCGGGGGAGATCCCTAGGGGGGTGACGATCCAGAGTCCCGGAAACCACCGCATTGAAATCCCCCCCCACCACCAGAATCCCCCCCGGAAGGTCAAGGAGGAGGCGCCCCAGGTCCGCAAAGGTAGTCGACTGCAGCCCCGGCGGGACGTATACTGATACAAAAACGACCACTTTGCCCTCCATCCTTCCCACCAAGACCGCATAACGTCCCCTGTCGTCATGGAGCACCTCATCAATCTCCAACGGGAGCGAGTTCTTAACCATGATGCCCACACCCCTTGAGCCAGACGTGAAGCCCGAATGGGCCACTAGGCGATAGCCACGCCGATTCATGGCGCAGTAGGAGTTGCCAATGAGGTGTGTCTCCTGCAGAAAAACTACATCGGGCGAGATTCGCTTCAAGAACTGCAGGACCACACCTCGTTTTATCCTGTCCCCCAGTCCATTCACGTTCCAGGACAACAAAGTTAGTTCCCTACCCCCCATCGTAGACAGAAGCCACCATTTGTCCCCCGGAGAGCACTATAGAGCTAGCACAATAATACGTTTGCCTTGTGGTAAAAACGAACAACACCCCCCCATCCCTGCCCACCCGCCCCAACAAAACTCCCCCCTCCCTGCACCCCTGCATGAGCCCGAACAGCCCCCCCAACGTGCAGTGTGCCTGTCGCCCCATATATGTAGTAAAAAACTAGCTAAACCCCCTAGAGGAGGAAGGAGAACCCCCAGTAGACCCCACACAACCTCCATAGGAGGGGAAATTATACAGACAAACGCTTAATCGAGAGCGGCATCATTTTTGTCCAGAGTGAAGCAGAATATTACCCCCTCAGTCCCGATCCAGTGTGCCGTCTCCCCCCGCCGCCCCCCCCCCCCCCGCCCCCCAGATCACGATCCCCAGACAGAGTGTCCAGCCAGTCTCCGGCCGCTTCGGGACGGTCAAAAAAGTGCGTGCGACCCTCTACCTCCACTCGCAGCTTGGCTGGGAAGAGCATAGCGTATTTAAGGTTCAGGTCCAGAAGACGGCGCTTGACGCCTTGGAAGCTCAGTCTCTGCTTCTGGACCGCCGGGGTGAAATCAGGATAAAAGTTCACCTCCATGTTGTCAATTTTAACCGGCCCATGCAGTCTGGAGGCTTGCAGGATAGCGTCTCTGTCCCGAAAGTTGAAAATCCGGGCAATGAGAGGCCGCGGAGGGGCTCCGACCTTCGGCCTTCCCCCGGGAACCCTGTGGGCCCGCTCCACCGCAAAGAATTTACTCAGCCCCCGTGGCTGGAGATGGGTAGCGATCAGGTCCTCCACAAATAGGTCCGCCACCGCTTCCTCCCGTCCCTCGGGCACCCCGATGATGCGAATGTTGTTCCTCCGGGCCCGACTCTCGGAGTCCTCCAGGCGCCGATCCATGAGGGCGCTCGCCTGACTAAGCCGGCGCACCTCCTTTTGTAGTGCCGCCACCTCAGTAGTAAGGCCCGATGCGGTGTGGGCCAAAGAATCAACTCGGTCGTTGGTCTTGGAAAGATCGGCCCTCACCAGGCCAACATCCACGAGGACCGAGTCAATCTTCTGTGCCAGTGTGTCGAACCGCTGGCCCACCGAGGCCTTCATCTCGGCAATGGCGCCCATGACATCACGCAGAGTCAGATCCGTGGGCATGTCCGGGGCATCAGGAGGGCCCTCAGGGGATTTGTGCGGTCCGCCAGGAGATCCCTTCTGGAGGGTATAGCGGTCCATACTGTTGGCCTGATGGGTGGTGCCACGCCGGGTCGATTTGGTCTTTGCCCGGTCTCCATCTTGTTTCGTGGCCATGGCCACCAGTCCCCGGATCGCACCAGCCACGACGTGAAGAGCAGGCAATCAGGGCCACAAGCTCCGGGGGGGGCCACCTCAGATCGGCGGGGTGGGTCACAGCCGGCGGGCAGGCCGAGTCTCCCTGCGACACCACACCAACACAAAGAGCCCCGCGACCCAACCCCGCAGAGACAGCAAGGGGGTGCGAAAGTGAAAGCGAAAGTGCGGGGTACGCGACTCGCCAGGCCCGGCGCTGTTGTTCACTTTGTCACTGGGTCACCCCTCAGCGCAAATCCGGGGTCTGGCGAGGAGAAGGCCGCAGACTTCAATCGGTGCTCACTCCGGTGTCCGAGGTCCGATTTGACAACGGGAAACGGGTGCCACCTCAGCTCAGGCTCACCAACACATTCCCCTCGTCCGAGACAGGATAAATTCAGGATAGTCGTAGGAGGTTGCGGAGGTCCTCGGGAGCCTCGCACCTACGCGGCCATCTTGGTTGCGCGCTAGGCTCCTCCACCTCTATCTATTTTAAAGTGCAAGCGTGTTTGTGCAAAATCACCGTGAGCCTAAAAAAATAATTAGATAATTAAATAAAAGTGCCCTTTTCATTTCACCTGTTTACAAATTTTCTACTGATTGATCATGTACAGACTTTTGAAGTGCATCTACAAGTGCAGATGTCACGTTTAAATATTTGATAGATTATGTAATATTCATCAGTCCCTTCGCTGTCAATAGCTGATCCGCTTTAAGATTTTTTTCAAATAAAATCTGCCAATATTTGAGCAGTCTTCTCTCACTTGCAAAATAGCAAGGCGTGTCAACAAGTTCTGATGCCATGTAATTAAAAAGTCTATTCAGAAAGATCTTGGGTTCAGTAAATAATTTGGGACAGATTGATAAAATATGCGTTAGGCTTTCCTCATGCCTTTGACGTACTCTGCACTTGGTATCCTGTGGTTTTGGTTGCCATTTAGGGATATATTCTAATGTTTGACATACGCCAAATCATAGGTGAAGTAGCTTATTTTTGTAAAATGAACTTAATAATGTTGTTAGATATTTCTGTGGGCACAGTTGCTTGTAAGAATCCATTATTGTCTAGGTGTGTTTTCTTTTACTGAGTTCCTCTTTATCTTTGTGCCATGACATCCTTATTTGTTTGTTAATTACTTTCTTAAAGGAGTTATGAGGTAGTGCCGAATTTCATAGTTCCTTTGCTTTCAAGTCCTTTAATGCTGTCTTGAGAGCCCGGACCCAAGTATTTGAATTAGATTGTGTTTTATTTTGGATTTTTTCCCACAGCAGGGCACTAAGTGTGGTTACGCCAGAAGTCCTTGGTAATAACATGTATTTGATAAGGCAGCCAATTTTTGGTTGGTCAAACCAAATTCTAGTCGAATCTGGGAGGGTGATGAAATCTGGGAAGATGAAACAGGAGCCGGTAAAGCTTATTTTGTGCGGAATTAAAAAGGGCCCAAACTTTCCAGGGAAGTCTACTGCACCATAGCGAAGAGTTGGAATAAACATATCTTTTTTTGCTGCAAATAATGGCTGAAAGGTTGAGCTTTGTAATTTTCGATACTGTTGTTGGAAAGCTGAGATAAGGGAAGCCGTTTTTGGTTTCAACGTATTCTGAGGGAGTTGATGCGTTAATCGATCTTGTATCCAAATGATGAGATATTTATACGACGTCCCTCAGAGAATTGTTTTCCCACTTAGCGCCAGCTCCCCTTCTTGTTGATTTTCCTGACGAAAATCACAACCTGAGTTTTGGTAAAATTAATAGTAATTTTGTTTACAGTGCAGTAGAGATCTAGGTGATTAAGTAATATTTGGAATCCAATCCCAGTTAGGTTCAGCAGGACGAATTAATCATCAGCGTATTGTAATGATGTCACTTTTGTATCCGACAGACTTGGAGGGTGGGATTTGGCTAAGTTATATAGGTGCTTGGGTCTGCCGGAAAAAAGTTAAAAAGGATTGTCGCCAGAATGCAGCCTTGCTTCAGCCCTCTTTTTAATAGGATTTTGACTGTCAGCCTTTGTTTTGCCCACATTTAACCTGGACCCAATTTTTAGTGTATAGGAGCTGAATTGTGTGCAATATGTTTGTGGGGATGTCCCAGTTTATCAGCTTTTTTCATAGTAGAATTCGGTTGACGTGATCAAACCTTTAAAGAAATCCATAAAGCATGTGTATAGAAGTTTTTTTGATGCACACTTATCCATGATCATTGTGAGCGCTACCAATTTGTCTACAGTACTGGATTTTGGTCAAAACCCTGTCTGGTTAAATGGGATTAGATTTTTCCTTTCAGCCCTTTCTCCCAGATCAGTCAATATGAGGCCTGCAAATATTTTGGAGTCTGTGTCCATGAGAGCGATCATGCAGTAGCTATCTTTGGAAGAATAAGGGCCTTTCTTATATATTGGCTGAAAGATGAAGCCACTCCATGTTTCAGGGATTGCCCCTGTCACTAGACAGAAGTTAAACAAGGTATGAAAGTGGGATCTCCAAAGCTCTCGCTCTTCTTTGTATATGGGCCTGGTGAGGACATTTGGGCTGGGCGCACCATTACCTCTACTTTTCCCAATCATTCTTGTAATTTAATTTTCCGTAAAGGTGAGCGATGTTTCGCATCAATGATTTGTAATGTTTGGTGGATATGCATGTAGCGTGTCATATCAGGCACTTATGTATGTCTTCCATGATTTTTCAGTTACATTGTTGCCAACTACCCCAGTGGATTTTCTGTCATATTAGTGTCCATAAAGATTTTGTTTTATTTTTACATACTTGTACCACGTCTATCCAATCTTGGTCGGTTTTAGCCCTTTTCGTTTCCCAAATCGCTTTTTTGTAAGATTTACGCTGATCTGAGTTTTTCTTGTGCTTGGGGACCTGATTATGAATTGATGGATCTCATTTCCTTGTCCAGGGCCCTTCTTTGTTGTCAAAGGGTATTTGAATACCAGATTTGATTCTTTGGGCGTTGTGACGGTGTCCATTTTTTGTTTGTTTTTGTCAACGTGGCTTTAAGTTCGTTTTCTGTCATACTCCAGGCCAAGATTGATCTCTGAAATCAAATTAATTGTTGAGCCAGTCCTTTTCCAGATATCATATCTAGTTGACAATTTATTCCATTAGATTTTTTTCCTGTTGGTACCTGGATCCTGTGACCCCATTGGTTTATAAATCCGACTTTTTGCGTTATAATTTATTATATTGATGGCCTGCTCGTAGTAATCGCTTTCACACCTAGCAATTCTAATATAGGACAGAATCTTATGGAATGGTTTGTGATACAAATTTATAATCTAGTACCAAATCTGTTTTACTAGATTTTCTTGTTGCAGCCATCGGGATGTCTCCTTGGGTGCACCAATTCAGTGCCCCGAGTCAGAGTGCCTCCAATGTTTGTAGTAATGCATGATCTGGTTTATTTACTGTACCAAATTGGGAGATTTGGATTGGAATTCCCCAGTACATGTCTGTTCTTTTTTTAATTGCCATTTCTCCCTGATGATTAGCCAAGTTTGCATTGAATTAATCAGTGACTGTACGTGGAATGTCATGGTGTGAGATTTCCAATTCCAATAGAACATTTTGTATTAATTTTATATTCCTTTGTTTTTGAGCTGAACTGGGATGAATGTATAAATGTAAAATTATAATTGGGCCCGTGGTGCTTCCATAGTTCGTGAGTCCGTCGCCCTGCTAGCAACATCATTCAACAAATGCTGCAGTTCTGTTAGCATCATATGGGTTTTTCTAGGTGATGATCAAAGCTCTAACAACATCATACTCCATGCCGACAGCATCAACATCTGCCATAGCTCACAGCGTATTATAAACTATTCTCATGCATCTATGATGGATCTTATTTTCAAGATCTGTGTGAATAGAATGGTGGCCTCTTCGGGAGGAAGCAATGTCCTTCATGTAAAGTTTATTAGACCTCATGCTCTTGTCACATTTGCTTATCTGTTTGAGCCCCACGACGATGAGTTCCATTTCTGGATTATTACCCACCTACACAGAATAACAGTGAGGTAGATCAATTTTACAAGAGCATTTTGAAATGAGGTTGCTTATGAACCTGCAGAATCCCAGTGGTTTGGATAGCTCCCCAGAAGGGGAGTCAGTTGACCCTGAAGGACCATTTTGCCAGCAGCGCATTAATCCTATAAATCTTTGGTCCAAAAGGCAGCAGGTGTTTTAGAGCTTGCCCTGCTTACAACACAAACTAGGTTTTTCTTTACCTGTATCCTTAATGTCGGACCTGTCTCAACCATTTTGCCCTTCAATGAAACCATATTACACACGGTCTACACCATGAAGGACTTTCTCATTCTGCTTGAGCAGTAGACAATCCTCCAGAAATTCAGTCCTGTCCCCATCAGACCACGCTGCCCGACCTTTTCAGCCTAACCATTCAGCCTATGTGTTCAGGCTTCAAGATTAATAAAATGTTTTCTGTAGCTTTACTGGATCAAGTCTCAGAACTGCCTGCATTGGGTTGTAAAGTATTTGTGTATGCTTTTTGTCACCTAGTACCTTAGAGTTTGCTAGTCTGTCTTGTCTAATAGTGTGTTAAACCAATAGTTTGTGGGATATAGCATAAATGTTGGCTCCTTCTTTGGCAGATATTCTTCAAAGACAATTTTTCCTGTTCCTCTGTGATTTTGCCCCCTCATAACTAGATGAACTTCTTTGGGTTTTAAGGAGTGGTCAGGCGAGACTATGGATATGCTGCTGGCCAGTTTATTCAGCTTTACTGATACAGAGGACCAGCTTGAATGAAACCAAACTAGGGTAGTTCTCTCTCATTCCAGCTCAGAGATTGAAATTCATTTCCAAGGGGGAAGGGAGCACACTGCCTCTCATCCCAGCACAGTTTATCCCATTGCATTCTGGTAACTGCAGTACGCTTACTTCACAGTTGTAGTTTTTCACCAAAGGTGGTCAAGGTAGTGCTGTTATCGCTAGATACGTGTTTCTTTGTGAAACTTTGGTGAAAAATTACAGCAACTTACCATCCAGGGGTCCTTCCCTGACAGTCTACCCCCTGGGGACTTATACCGGGCCCACACCAATTCCAGTTCAGACTTCCACATTAAAACCAAGGTTCATGTTGGTTCCTATCATGCCAATACAGATTCCACTGACACCCAATTCGGACCCTGAGCTCGACTGATATTTCGCTACGGAATCATGAAATTCAACCGGTTATTTCGCAGCCTAACTCTAACCTGCTGCTTCTACCGCAACAAAGCTATCAGTCGAGGCGTCCTCCTTTTTTACTCTGACCCTATACAAGAGACACCTACCCTACATGGGGACACTGATAAGAGTGATGTATTTCTCTTTATCTCTATGCTGATAATGCATTATATTTGAATTTACAAAATGTCAGTGAATTTGACAACTCTGTGAAACAGCTTTGGTCACCACATGGGCCACTAACAGAAGGATGTGCCTCATTTTGTAGTGGTGTTCCACAGAGCAGCTGAGGTGCTAGATCTGCAGTTGCCCTCCAATGAGACAAAAGTAAACGTTCTAACAGAAATTCTCAAACCAGGACCAACATTGTTGGGGTCCTTGCTTCCATTTAATGATGCCCTCACTAATGCTTTGATAGCATGGCTCCAAGATGACGTCATCTCCGAATGTGATGTCAGTTGAGCCATATAAGTCCCCTCCGGCGCATTGACATCAGTTTCTTATTTTTCCGCACTGTACGCAGATCTGGAGTATCTTATATATGGCCATTTTTCAGCCTGCTGTGATGATTATCTGAAAGAATCACGTTAGATTCCTCCCCTTAGAATATCCCCAGGCTGGATCCAGAAAGTTTTTCGTCATCAATACCCTTGCGCGTCACTTGGTGTCGTCTGCGGCTCCACGTCCGTCGTCGGTGTCGTGCGCCGGGATGACGTCGTCGGAGTACTTAGATGCCGCCCTCGCGCGCTGACGTCAGTTATTCTTTTTTCCGCGCCATACAGCGCCGATCCGGGAAGAGCATACCCTTAGTCACTTTTTGACTAAACTTTTTGGACTCTTTTTGGTCTATTCTCGTCGACATCGACTCTGGTGCCAGTAGGATGCCTGGTTTCAAACCCTGTGACTCCTGTCACCGACTGATGTAGGTTACGGACCACCACCGCTGGTGGCTTTACTGTATTGGGCCCGACCACGATGCTGAGTCGTGTCTCGACTGCCGGGCCTTGACTTCGAAGGCTAGGCGGGAGCGGTCTCGCAAGCTCCTCGAGCTCCGGCAGTCGGCCCCGCCACTTGTCTGGTTCCAAGTCTTCGGGTAAGTCGAAGCATAGTAAAAAGTCCAAGAGGCAGCATCGCTCTTCGGGCTCCCCTTGGCGGTCGCGCGACTCGGCCGAGGGTTCGGGTGGTACCACCCACGCGGCTCCGTCGGAGCCGCAGGAGTCGCGTCCGTCCCCATACCCGCCGGTCCCTGAGATCGACGCGACTCGGGTGAAGATCAGTGCCTTCCTCATGGCCATGAGGAGCCTGGCTCTGCCGTCGACGCCTGCCGGCGCGCCTTCGGGCCCCGCGGGCTCGACTGGGAGGCCTAGCGTGCCTCCGGGCCCGGCGCCGTCGTCGACTCCGGTCCTGACGCTGCAGGTCTCCGTGTCGGCGCTGGTCGACCTCACGACCCCTCCGCCGGCGCCGACTCCAGTGCCACCCCTGGCATTGTCCCCGGACGACGCCGTTCTCCAGTTTAGTCCAGGTCCGGGCCCTTGCGTCGGAGGGGCGCCATCCGGCTTTCCTCATGTCTTTGACGTAGTCTGCACTTGGTACCCTGTGGTTTTGGTTGCCATTTAGGGATATATTCTAATGTTTGACATACATGCGCCCGCAAACTTCCATTTTTCGCTCCTTTCGTGGCCAAGGAAGGGGCGCCCCCTCACGTCCGCCTAGCCACAGGCCGCTGAACCAACCTCCACGCGGTCGCGGACGTGGATTCCGCCGAGGCGGTACAGGGGGACAACGTGCCGGTCTGTCCACATCCACCCCAGCAGCATTCGCCTCAAAGCCCTCCTAGTCCGTGCTTTCAGGCCCATTCCACGCCAGTGGGAGGCAGAGTTCGCCATCACCTGCTCCACTGGCGTTCCATCACGTCGGACAGGTGGGTGCTGCAAATCGTCCGAAGGGGCTACTCCCTCCTCTTCGAGCGACCCCTCCAGCCATGCCACCCCAGTACCATCGCATGTCGGGGGATCACTTAAATATTCAGCGGGAAGAAGTTACGGCCCTCTTGGCCAAGGGGCCATCAAGCGCGTACCTGGTCCAGAAGTAGGTCGGGTTGCTATTCCCACTACTTTCTGGTTCCCAAGAAGGGCAAAGGGGGCCTGCGCCCTATCTTGGATCTCAGGAGCGCCAACGTCTTCCTCCGGAAGGAGAGGTTCAAGATGCTCATCTTAGCGCAGGTTCTGGCTGCCCTAGACCCTGGAGACTGGATGGTAGCGTTGAACTTGCAGGACGCTTATTTCCACATCCCCGTCCTGCCAGCCCACCGGCGTTACCTGCGGTTCACAGTGGGCCAGGAGCATTTTCAGTTTACCGTGCTCCCCTTCAGCCTCACCAGTGCCCCTCGGGTGTTCACGAAAGTGATGGCGGTGGTCACAGCTCATCTGATTGGGGGTTCCAGTCTTCCCCTATCTAGACGACTGGTTGTTGAATGCGGGCTCGCCCCAGGCAGTCGTCTCCCACCTCCAGACTACGGCCGACCTCCTGCATTCGCTGGGGTTCTCCATCAATGTGCCGAAGTCGCATCTGAGTTCCTCCCAGAAGCTCCTCTTCATCGGAGCAGTTCTGGACTCGGAGCATTTCCGGGCCTATCCTCCGGAACAGCGGGTCCGGGATATTCAGGTTCTGATTCCCATCTTTCGGCCTCTATCCCGGGTTACGGTCAGGTTGGTGCTGCGGCTTCTGGGTCTGATGGCCTCCTGCATCCTGCTGGTACATCACGCCAGGTGGTGGATGCGGGCTCTGCAGTGGGATCTGAAGTTTCAGTGGGCCCAGCATCGGGGCAATCTGTCCGACCGGGTCTTGATCTCGGAGGGCACTGCAATACAGTTGCAGTGGTGGCTCACGGACCGCGATTGGGTCAGTGGCAGATCCCTCTCCCTACCCCAACCGGAGCATGTAGTAGTGACGGATGCGTCCCTCCTGGGATGGGGGACCACATGGGAGAGGCGGAGATCAGAGGACTCTGGTCTCCGGCGGAGTCTCACCTCCATATCAACCTTTTGGAGCTGAGAGCGATCAGACTTGCACTGAAGGCATTCCTTCCCTCTGTCCGGAAAAGTGTAGTGCAGGTGTTCACGGACAACACCACCGCCATGTGGTATTGCAACAAGCAGGGTGGGGTCGGGTCGTGGACCCTTTGTCAACAGGCTCTGCGCCTCTGGACATGGCTGGAACATCAGGGCATCACCCTGGTGTTTCAACATCTGGCGGGCTCTCTGAACGCCAGAGCAGACAAACTCAGCCGCCGGTGCATGACGGATCACGAATGGCATCTAAACTCGGATGTGGCGCAAGGCCTCTTTCGGCAGTGGGGAGAGCCTTGGTTAGATCTATTCGCCACTGAAGAGAACGCGCAATGTCAGCAGTTCTGTGCGTTGGAGTTTCCAAGGCGGCACTCGCTCGGGGACGCCTTTCGTCGCGAGTGGAGTTGCGGTCTGTTGTACACCTGTCCGCCTATACCACTTCTGCCCAGAGTGCTGAAGAAGATCAGGCGCGACTGGGCCGGGCCAAAGTCATCTTGGTGGCTCCGGATTGGGCACGAAGGTACTGGTATCCCGAGCTACTCAGTCTGTCGATCGATCCCCTGATACGACTCCCTCTTCAGGAGGACCTTCTGTCGCAGCAGCAGGGGATGGTCCTCCACCCGAACCTGTCCAGTCTCCACCTCCAAGCTAGGAGATTGAGCGGCGACAGTTGATGCCGTTTGACTTTCCTCCTGAAGTCTGTGATGTTATTCTGACAGCCAGGCGTCCCTCCACAAAATCGGTATACGCCTGCAGGTGGAACAAATTTGTGGCATGGTGCACAGCAAAGGCTGTGGATCCCCTTTCTGCCCCTCTTTCTGAAGTTCTCCTCTTTCTTCTTTCCATGGCCCAGCAGGGCTTTGCTCTGGGCACTCTCAAAGGTTATCTTTCAGCTATCTCTGCTTTCTTACGGCTTCCTGATCAGCCTTCTCTCTTCAAATCCCCTGTTTCTCGCTTCTTCAAGGGCATTACTCACATGTTTCCTCCTGTCCCTTTTGTAATGCCTCAGTGGGATTTGAATCTGGTATTGACGTTTCTGATGTGCGCTCCCTTTGAGCCACTTCATAATTGTCCTCTTCATCTTTTGATGCTTAAGACTGCTTTCCTGGTGGCCATCACCTCTGCTAGAAGGGTGAGTGAGCTCCAGGCTCTCTCTTCTAAGCCGCCTTTCATTTCTTTCCATCCGGACAAAGTTGTTCTCAGAACTCGTCCTTTCTTTCTTCCTAAGGTGGTGACTGCCTTTCACATTGGGCAGTCTGTAACGTTGCCCACCTTCTTTCCGCCTCCGCATCCCTCGAAAGAGGAAGAGAGGCTCCACCGTCTGGACCCAAAACGGGTGCTGTCCTTCTATTTGGATCGCACCGAGCAGTTTCGGGTGGACGACAAACTCTTTGTAGGTTACGTGGGCGCTAAGAAGGGACGAGCGGTGCACAAACGAACCATCTCTCGGAGGGTCGTTTTGTGTATCAAGGCATGTTACTCCTTAGCTAAAAAGGAACCTCCTATAGGGCTTAGGGCCCATTCTACTCGGGCCACAGAAGCTACCACTGCCCTGGGCCGGGGAGTCCCCTTGAAGGACATATGTCAGGCAGCAACGTGGGCCTCGCTGCACACGTTTGCCAAGCATTATTGCCTGGAGAGCAAAGTCCGGAGAGACAGCTTCTTTGGCCGTTCTGTTCTCCAGGACTTTCTGGTGTGATCTTGGTTCGCAGACCCACCACCGTGGTTGGTATTGCTGGGGTATCTATTCTAAGGTGAGGAATCTAACTAACGTGTTTCTTTCAGATGAACAAGTTACTTACCTTCGGCAACGATATATCTGTAAGAAACATTCGTTAGTTAGATTCCTCACCGACCCACCCATCCTCCCCGTTCTGCGAACCGATATCTAGGGTTGAGGTCATCTCTTTCAGGGCCCTAGCATTTTTGGGCACCAGTGTCGGTCTCTTGCATGGCTCTGCATTCCTGGCGCGGAAAGCTATGTACAAGAACTGACGTCAGCGCGCGAGGGCGGCGTCTAAGTACTCCGACGTCATCCCGGCGCACAACGCCGAAGACGGACACGGAGCCGCAGACTACACCTAGCGACGCGCAAGGGTATTGCTGACGAAAAACTTTCCGGATCCAGCCTGACGCCTGGGGTTATTCTAAGGTGAGGAATCTAACTAACTAATGTTTCTTACAGATATATCGTTACCGAAGGTAAGTAACTTGTTCTTTAGGTCAGCGCATGCGCTGCTCTGCGAGACATTTAGTAGGTGAGTTTTCAAAGTGCTACTGGCTGGCCTAGGGCTTGCGTTCATGCGAACGCGCACAGCCGGCCGCCATCTGTCTTTCACGGTCATTAGCACCACCCGGCCGCACGTCGCGCAGCCGCCATCTGCCTTTCTTATCTCTTGAGACTTGGTAAACTTGGTAGCAATGTACCCTATTTTCATTCTCCGCTTCCTTGTCTCTATTTAAATCCTGTCACGGGATACATACCAATTGTCATTTTTTTCGTCTTTCTCCTTGTTACAACAATGATATTTACTTCAATAATAAAGTTACTTTTGCAATGGAACACAAGCCTTCCCTCGGTCGCGCAATATTGTCATTGAACTTAAACAATAAAGTTACTCTTGTTATAGACACAAGCCCTCCCTCTGTTGCGCCGCTCTACTTGAGAACGTTTGTACACTTCCAGTTCCAATTAGATTAATGTTCTAGTTTTAAATAGCGCTTACGCAGTATCTTTAAAAGTGACCTCCGGCCTTTTCAATCACTTGTCCTTATCCGGAACACAGTGATCGGCCGTGAGGAGTTCGGAGCACAAACGCTTATGGTAAGACCCTGTCCGGGCCTTTCTCTTACTTTAAATCCAGTAAACCACTGCTCAATTTTGACTCGCCGATCTATTTCAGATCTGTCTTTGAATTCTTCCGCCATCCCGCACAGATTGACCTCACGGCGCCCTCTACATAACTTAAACCCACACCCCAGTAAATATTTCATCAATACTTTACAGACTGTGTATCATACTACTACTTGTTTCCTTTGACTCTGCTCACGGTGCCACCTCCCACCCACCGTTGCGTGGTCGCGCGGGCTCTGGTGCACTTTTGCTTGTTAGGTCTCGCCTCACCCAGCGCATGCGCTGGTCTGGCGAGACTTATTGAGAGGGCTCCAAAAAGTGCTACCAGGCCAGCCTAGATCTACAGTGCATGTGCGCGGGTGCGCGCGCCGCTTTTACCGCGATTACTTTCACTTTCGCGTCCGCACGGCCGCTTGGCATAGCCAATAGGTCTCGCTTTTGGGACCTTATAAGTGTTTAGTTATGCAACTGTTGCATGGCTAAACACTTATAAGGTCCCAAAGGCGAGACCTATTGGCTATGCCAATGCTTGTTTTTATTGGATCAGTGACGAGTAGTTTTGCATCGCATCCTTAAAGAGATGGTGGGAAAACTCAACTTGCGCTATCAAACATGTTGCTTTGTTTCCAATCCAAGGGATAGTTTTACTGAATTATTATTATGTGCGTTGTATTTTCCGCATGGCCTGGTAACTTGCACTGATGTGTTTGGCCACCTCTTCGGATGAGCTCATCTCTACCTCCAAGGCTTGTTCAATCAGCTGTGGGGTAAAGATAATACGCTTCCTGTTTGACCATTGACAACGCGTCGACCAGCCGGAGTTCTCCGTGAACCTCTGCTTCTGAATCTGAACCCTCTGTGTGAGCCACATGTCGACACTTCAAGACCACGCTGTGACGGCTCAGCCTTTCACCGCTGTGAGCGTGATAAAATGAGAAGAAATGTTGAATTTAGAATGGTATTTTAATACAAACAATTTATATGCTAAGTTCTGAGCACGCTGAGGTAGTTAGGTTGATATAATTATACGCTGCAACCTGTGCCCTGCACATCAAACCACGTCATGCAGACGAGATATTAGTGTTGACTCGAGCAGTGTAAGACGATTCCTCACTGCATCAGTGCAAAGCGCTTTTGCAGCTCTGTGTCTGAGACTGTCGGACTTGTTTTAATTAGAAGCCTGCGCTCTGTTTGCCCCCCCACTCTTCTCAAGTGTGTGTACACGCCTCGCGGTATTCAGAACTGTTTGCTTTACAGCGCTGACATGCGCCCAGAAGCTACTTCATGACGCTAGTATTAGAATGTCGGACAATAAGCAGATGTAGCTTCTAGAAGTTTTAAGTTTTTTTTTTAATTTATAGCCCTTCTTTTTAGGTTGTACACAGCTTTGCTCTGCAGAGTGGTGATCGATGCGCGGAAGCAGTACGCGTGCACTCATTACTGGACATTTCACTGCTTAAAATAACAAGATATATAAACTGCAAAATTTTGCCCGGAGGCTGCAACAATCCTTAAATACTGCGTGGGCGGCTGCACCCCCAAGACCCATTGTTCAGTTCGAGTGTAACAAATGGTCACAAATTTATTTGCAGAGGATAACACCATGTGGGCAATTGAGGAGACACTGCTTATAAAAGCTATCCCTCCAAGTACACAACAGGCAGTGTACTCGCTGGACTCTTATCTTTCACAAACTGTGTACTACCAACCGATGGCAAATCGGACTTGTGAAGTCGCCAGACTGGGCCCCTAATTTTACTGCTATTTTGCCACCAAATAAACACCTCCCCAGCTATCTCCATTTGAAATGTTTGCAATTTACGTGTTTAAAATGCAGACATTTGGCTCGTTAAGAGCTGCACAGGAAGCCTTTGTAATGCAGCGGGGGGAGAGGGGGGTTCCGTGAAGCCTGGTCTCCACTGGGGGCATTCAAGGACGGGCCTGCAGCGTTCATAGAGCTCCGTCTAAGCCCCTGCTGGGACACTGGCGGCCCCTTGCTTTTATCAACCCTGGTTGTCAATTTTAACAGCTTTAAAGGGATTAAACGCCCCTTCTGCATTTGAAATTAGCTGCGAAACGCGAGAGCCCGGCACCAGTTATTTTCAACTAACTGCTCATTCAGTCCGACTATTTTTATTGACATTTTGGCCATGTTTAGCTCATTACTAAACGAAGACTACGAGGCCCAGAATGCAGAGGAGAACGGACTGGTTTAGCTACACACAGATTTACCTGGCAGCATTGAGAGCAGCGTGGGAGCATCTTTAATTTTGGCGTGAAAAGAAAATTCTTAGAGGTTAAAAAGATTAATCCAAGAAGACAGTGCAGACCAGGTGGGATCAAAATGGAGCAAATGAACCGCCTGCAAGGTGATTTTCATGCAGTCTTGTCTTTTTCGACCATCACCCCGCCGTAAGCATGGTGTGACTTGTGTAACTACTTTTTCTCCATTATAAACATGTTTTAACCCAGGATGCTCGGTGATACTAGTTTCCATTCCGCCTGCCCCCACTCCTCAAGCTCATCTACTCCTCCTCAACCTCCACTCCCCCCTCTCTTCCGCCACCTCCACTCCCCCCTCTCTCCTGCCACCTCCACACCCTCTCTCCCGCCACCTCCACACCCTCTCTCCCGCGCCTCCACTCTCCCCCGCGCCTCCACTCTCCCCTCCCCCTCTCTTCCTTCACCTCCACTGCCACCTCCACTCCCCCTCTCTCCTGCCACCTCCACTCCCCATCTCCCCCTCTGCCTCCACTCCCCATCTCCCCCTCCGCCTCCACTCCCCATCTCTCCCTCCACCTCCATTCCCCCTCTCTCCCTCCACCTCCACTCCACCCCTCTCTCCCTCCACCCCGCCCCTCTCTCCCTCCACCCCGCCCCTCTCTCCCTCCACCCCGCCCCTCTCTCTCTCCCTCCACCCCGCCCCTCTCTCTCTCCCTCCACCCCGCCCCTCTCTCTCTCCCTCCACCCCGCCCCTCTCTCCCTCCACCCAGCCCCTCTCTCCCTCCACTCCGCCCCTCTCTCCCTCCACTCCGCCCCTCTCTCTACCACTCCCCCTCTCTTCTTCCACCTCCACTCCCCCTCTCTCCCGCCACCTCACTATCCCCTCCACTCTCCCTCTTCCCACCCCCCACTCTCCCTCCTCCCACTCCCACTCCCCCTCCACACCACCTTCCACTCCACCTCCACTCCCTCTCTTCCTCCACCTCCACTCCTCCACCCCTCCTCTCTTCCTCCACCTCTACTCCTCCCTCTCTCCCGCTACCTCACTATCCCCTCCACTCCCCCTCCTCCCACCCCCCCTCCTCCCACTCCCACTCCTCACTCCCCCCTCCTCCCACTCCTCACTCGCCCCCTCCTCCCACTCCCCCTCCTCACTCCCCCCTCCTCCCACTCCCCCCTCCTCACTTCTCCCCCTCAATCCTTCCTCTCCCGCTACCTCACTATCCCCTCCCCTTCCTTCCACCCCCCACTCTCCCTCCTCCCACTCCCCCCACTTCTCCTCCTCCCACTCGCCCCCTCCTCACTCCCCCCACTCCTCCTCCTCAATCCCCCCTCACTCCCCCCTCCTCAATCCCCCCTCACTCCCCCCTCTCCCGCCAGCTCCACTCCGCCCCACTCTCCCTCCACCCCGCCCCTCTCTCCACTTCCACTCACACCGTCCTACCTCCACTCCCCCTCTCTCCCCCACCACCACACCCACCTCTCTCCCCCTCCACTCCACTTCCCTCCCTCCACCTCCACTACCCCTCCATCTTCTTCCCCCTCCCTCCCTGCACCTCTACTCCCCCCTCCCACCTCCACCCCCCCTCCCTCCACCCCCTCCACCTCCACCCCCTCCTCCCTGCACCTCTACTCCCCTTTCCCTCCACTCCCACCCTCCACCTCTACCCCCTCCACCTCCACTCCACTCCCCTTTCCCTTCCATCCACCTCCACTCCCTCCTCCCTGCACCTCCACTCCGCCCTCCCTCCACCTCCACTCCCACCTCCCTCCACCTCTCTACACCTCTACTCCCTCTCCCTCTACTCCCACCCTCCACCTCTACCCCCTCCACCTCCACTCTCCCTTCTCTCCACCCCCACTCCCCCTTCTCTCCACCCCCACTCCCCTCCACCTCCACTCCCCCCACCACCTCCACTCCCTCCACCACCTCCACTCCCTCCACTCCCCCTACCACCTCCACTTCCCCCTACCCCCACACCTTTACTCCCACCTCCACCCCTGCACCTCCTCTCCCTCTTCCTCCACTCCCACTTCCCTCCTCCTCAACTCCCTCCTCCCTTCACCTTCACTCCCCCCCACTCCCTCCACCTCACTCACTCAGCCCCTCCCCCCACCTCCACTCCCCACACCACCTCCCTCCGTGCACCTCCACTCCCCCTCCTCCCACCCCCTCCCTGCCTGCACCTTCACTCCACTCCTCCTCCACCCCCTCCCTCCCTGCACGTCCACTCCCCCCACTGCCCCCTTCCTTGCATAAACCAAAAAACTAGAATACATTTTTGGTGTTAATTGTTGTTTTTATTACGATACTTCAGTTGTATATAATGCTGTCCAGGTTATATATAGGGTGACAAATGGTTATAACACTTTTTTAACTATAACTTATAACTTTTAAACATGCTGCACAACATTCACAATGCTCTGCAACACATATTAAAAACGTTAACAAAGCCAGTAGCTCTCTCTAAACCCTTATAAGGCCCTAAAGGCGAGACCTATTGGCTATGCCAATGCTTGTTTCTTCTGAAACAGTGTGCCTTTTTCTATGCCCTATGCATTCTATGTGTTTAAACTCTGTGGGCCCTGCACTCGACAGATGTCTGGTACGGATCAACATTCTCTTGGCATGTGGCGCTTGGACAAGCAGAGTGTGATGCCTACCAGCGCTTGAATTGGAAGGTGCTGCGGGTGCGACAAATGAAGCTTCTGACGGTGTGGTTGTCACAGGCTCCCAGTTCCTCGAGGCGTCTGTTGACTTCCCGGTCTGCAGTTAGCCAGTCCAGAGGTAGTTCCTGTGAGCGTTGCTTGAATCCCGTGGTTATCAGCAGCGGTCCCAGTCCCCTGCTGCGTCTCATGTAAGCTTTGTCTGAGGGGATGGAAGTCATGGCCTTCTGTGTCTCCTTTGACTCGTGATGCAGATTTCGGAGACTTTTCACACCCTCGTGCTGATGCCTCTGCACAGAAGTCGCTCCAGTGCCTCCCCACTTTTCCTGGAGACAGGGACACTTGGACCCAGATGTAAGAGTATTATAATGCTCTTCATCTCATCTTTGTACCCTCGCCTTCCTCTAGAGCGCCTGCGGATCCCAAGGAGGTCATAGGTGCAGGAACTGCGACTTCGCTGGTGGGTTCGCTCTCAGCGGCTGTCTGGGTTTTGTACATAGTGGCGCTGGCCCACTCCAACACAATGTGGGTGGTTCCCCCGACAAATATTTTCATGGCACCCTAGAGCTCCGAGCCTGGGTCAGTGCCCGACACTGTTGAGTCTTGAGGACTCGGCTTCCCCTTGCCCCCCTCTGTCTGCGTTGCTGTCGGCGCCCTTCAGCGCGCTTCCACCTTCTTATTCCGACATCAGTACGGCGCAGATGCGGCACTGCTCGACATAGTTTGTGGAATCAATTGGTTGAAGTTCTGTAGGTGCTTTACTGGAACAGTTGGTGGACGGACACGAGGGAGTGGTTTCTTTAGAGCAACTAGTGCCTATGGCTCCTCCTATATTGGACACGCTGTATTGCTGAGTTGGGTGAAGCGAGCGAGTTAGATTAATCCCCTGCTTCTACTCTTCTATCTCTTCCTGGCCGTGCCTCGGAGGCCACTAGTTTTTGGCGGATGTGTTGAAAACAGTGGCTGATACCTAACATTTGACTATGGTGGAGAAGTCTACAGAAGCTTTCCTTGAGGTCCTTCATCCTGGCAAGATAGGAATTGAACCAGTGCTCCCCTTTTGTGAGGCACTTTATGATATTTTACTAGGGGCATGGGCTAAATCCGAGAAAGGTATGCCTGTGGACCATGCTATTGTCCACAAGCACCACCCTGCCCCCAAAGACCACGCTTGCTTTATTCGTCAGACGACACCACAGTTTCGTGGTTCAGGCTGCCACAGCTTCCCATGATGTGGGCCATATTCTTCATTCTCCAGTTGACAAAGAGTCCTGAAAGCATCACTCTTGTGAAAAACGAATCTTCTCTTTCACCAGTGCGGTGTTACGCTTCACTAACACGATTTGTGGCGTTTTTAACCATGTCTTATGGGCTTTTCTAAGACACACAATTGATGGTTGTAATGCATAACAAATCAAAACAATCACCCCCAGTCAAGAGATCCGGTTTTAAATCCATTGTTCTTCTGCTCACCATGCCACCCCAGTTTAGACCCAGCCATGTGCAAGCCAGTCTTGACCCTGTTCCTCATGGGAACAGTCCAGCCCGAACTGCCATGCCAGGTCCTCCCTGGTCCAGAAATAAGCATCCTGGGACCTGTTTCGGGGATTCATTCCTCATCAGCCAAGTTAGCTTGAATCCAGTTGCACAGTGAGCCCGGGACCCACATACCCAGTGCACATAGGGCGAGAAAGCAAAAGAGACACAAATGATGGATGGAATGCAGAAAAAATCAAAACATTCATCCACAGTCAAAACTCATAGTTCTTTTGCTCACCATGCCACCCCAGTTTAGATCCAGCCATATGCAAATCAGTCTTGACCCTGTTCCTCATGGGAACAGGGAGCAAACAAAATCATGGATTTAGGGCTAGATCTCTGTACTGGGGTGAATGTTTGACATTGTTCAACATTCTGTCCATCAATTGTTCTTTTTGCATTTGTCGCCCCCAGTGGGACGGGTATGCCCAGAAGTGGTTACGTGCTCTCCTTGCCACTGGATTCAAGCTCGCCTGGCTGATGAGGGGTGAAACCCTAAAACCGATCCCAGGATGCTTGTTTCCAGTCAAGGGAGTACCTGGCCTGGCAGTTCGTGCTGGACTGTGCTCATGGGGAACATGGTCAAGACTGATTTACATATGGCTGAATTTAATCTGGAATGGCATGGGGTGCAAAAAACCTATGGAATTAGACCCAGATCTCTGAATTAGGGTGAATGTATGATATTGTTCAACATTCTGTCCATCAATTATTCTTTTTGAATTTATGGTATTCCTTTTCGCAGCTATTGCCATTGTTTCCAGAGGCTAATAGGGACAAGCTGAATCAGTTGATTTTGGACGGATGCCAGCCAGCCAACTGAGTCATCAGGTGTGGTAAGGACACCACTATTTTTAATTGGTTGAGTCATGGCGTCTATGGTAGCATTACGCCGGCACGCATGGCTTCGGACTACTAGATTTTCAGAGGCTGTCCAATCAGGTTTACATGGCATGCCGTTTGATGGTGTTCACTTATTTGGTGCCCACGGAGACGCTGCCTTATTTAGATTTAAGGACAGCCGTGGAGGTTCAGACCCTTAGCCTGTTCCCTTCTCTTTCTTTTTATTCTACAGTTGAAAAGTGATGTCCCTCTATAAGGGTTTCCCTTTCTGTCATTGGTATCACAACACTGTTTTATGTGTTTTATAGTATCAGTCACTAGATAGGATGCTCCTGCTTTGGCAGACCCTTTTTAGTTCAGTTTCTCTGGTGTTGGTGACAAGTTGTTCTTCTTTATACCCTATATGGGTTTTTTCCTACCCATAGGTGGGGCTTTCGATTCACTCTGCTGTGGGAATCCTCTTGAGAAAGAGAGATTTAGTTATTTTTCGTGCAACATCGAGCACTTGTGCTTATTGCCCTTAGTTCTTTTCATTGTTTGTGGGTCTAGGATGCTCCTAATCCTGCACTATTCGTACGCTGGAAACTCCGTTTACACTCCCATGGAGTTTTTTCCTTCTGTAATCCTTCGATGCAGAGATTCTTATTAGTTTGTTGTAGATCACAACGTAGTTTTTCTTGTGGCATTTCTTTTATGACATTGAGGTACTCTGAGCCCCTCGGTTTGTCACTCTTCTCCTGTGGGAAGAAGGATGTATTCTTCTTTGTGGAATTTGGTGTCGCTCGCTTCTATGCTGTTTTATGTCACTACTTCCGGCTGGAGGTTGGATATAGCTGTCTCCTTGTAGACATTTTTGTTTCCTCTCTATTATGCTTTCTTTTCTCTATGCCTTACAGCAGTTGCAAGGTCATTGTATGGACCTATGATTGACTGTTCCTTAGCGGGAATACATATGTGTATATACGTTATATATGTGTATTTATGTGCGCTTCTTTGCCTTATGATCAGATTTGCTTTCCATCACCTGTCTTGTAGGCAATTAACCTACCTGGATATCCCGATCTTGACCTTCTTGGTTGCGTATATTTGTATGTGTTTGACAAGCGTTCTCTTTCATGTCTTTTCAGCCAAGTCCCCTGCACTATTCTGCAGAGGGGCAATCCACTGTTATATAGCCTGTTGCTCAGAGCTGTTTTCAGTTCCATGTGTCTTGGTGTGTACACGGGTTCCCTTAGGGTGTTGCTCGTGTCTAATTGGACAAAAAACATTTCACCTACATATATATTAGGACGGTGTTTACGTTTTCACATTCATACATCCCAAGATGGTGCAGGGTGTCTTTTGAGAAGCCTTGGCTAGATCTAGTTTCTACCCTCAGGAATGTGAGGTGTTTCCCATTTGGAATGCTGGGATTTCCTCCAAGACACTCAGGAGAGGCATTCCAGCTGGATTGAAGTGATGGACTCCTGCAGTTCTGCTCAGCAATACCTCTCCTGTCTCAGGTTCTGAAGATTTGAAAAGACCTGGCCAAAGTCATCTTGATTGCCCTAAAGTAGCTCAGGAGAGTGTGGTACAGAGAGCTTCTGAGCCTGAGCATTTTCTCTCTGACAGGCTTCCGCTTTGAGAGGACCATCATTCCCAGCAGCAGGGCAGGATCCTGTATCAGAAGCTCCACAACTTAATCCTCCTTGCGTGGTGATCGATCAGCGACAGTTGAATGCATTAAATTGCTGGCCATGATGCTGGGTGTTATCCTTGCTGGCTGATGCCCTTCCACAAAGTCCATCTATGTTGGGTGCTGGAACAAATGTGTTGCCTGGTGTGCTGTTCGAGACACTGCACCTTATAGAAACCAAACTTTCCAATGTTCTCTTGGTTATACTCTGTTCAGCCCAGCAAGGCCTTGCCGTGTATGCTTTACATTAAGATCTATTACGCACGGTTCTATGACAGAAGCACTCAATGCTAAACCACGCGGGCCTCAACAACGCAGTCCCAATAACGAATGCGTCTTAACCATGCAGACCTTTACCACACATGCTTTTACCGAACAATTTTGTTGGAAAGGCATGATTGATAAAGGAATGTGTGTTTAAGATGCATTCGCTCTAAAACTGCCCTCCAGCCTTTAAAACTGTCCCCCCTCCCACCCTGAGCCCTAAAATTGCCCCCCAGCCCTGAGCCCTAAAACTGGCACCTAAGTCGTAAAAATGTCCTCAACCCCATCCCCACAGGCCTAAAACTGACCCAGCCCTGAAAACTATCTCGCGCCCAGCCCTGAGCCCTAAATCTTGGCCCCCACGTCCTAAAAACTATCTGAGCCCTAAAACCAACCCTAAAAACTATCCCCCCACTGCCCCAAAACTCAGCCCCACTTACTAGACAGCGTCCTGTAGCTTCCTCCCCCGATCCTTCCTGTTACTCTCCCCGCCCATCCACACATCTAGACGGCGCACTGCCTTAACCACTTATATGCGTGGTTAAAGCAAGCGTGATTCCGCTTGCGGGGAAATGGCACGAGTGGCTCAGCCCACGTTGTAAATGCCGTTTCCTGTTACGCCAAGAAACAGTTCTACCGGATGCCTGAGAGCCCCTTACACCAGGACTAAGGCTGTTAATAGCGGGGGGTGCCTGTTATTGATATTGGCCTCGCTTCGACTCAGCATCAAAGCAGTACTGCCTTCAGTCATTTCCCTGAAGGTGACTACTGTGACCTGCAGGAATGTTTGGTCTGAGTCCACTCCCCGAGTCTCCACTTTGGAGAAGTACCACTTTGGTATTTAGACTAAAGGTGAGGAATCTGCAGTTAGACTTATCCATCAGAAGAGCAAGGTACTTACCTTCCCTAACGCTCTTTCTGGTGGGAACTCTAACCACATAACCCTCCTCCCAGTTCTGTGTAGTGGTGTCTTTAAAATCTAAAATGTCCCAAGCTAGAGACTGCCACACTGTCTCCAGTAATTGTTCAACGTTCCCCCATCTGAGGGCACGGAGAAGGAAAGATGCATACTGATGTCAGCGCGCAGGGCTGAGGCTTACATGCAGCTTCTATTGCTTACGGTTTGGATGAGCCGCATGACGACATCTACTGGTACGTTGGAGCCCTTCAGGCCAAAGTTCTGTGGATGTAGATTGGTACCTGGGTATATTATAAAGGTGAGGACTCTGTGGTTAGAGCATCCACTAGCAAGAGTGTTACCGAAAGTAAGTAACTAGTTCAACAGTGTAATGCATTAAATGTGTTAAACGTTCAAAATATTTCAAGTTTTATACCTTTGTTTCAGGGATTTATACGTATATTCTGCTGTCGGCTATGTAAAGTAGAGCTTCATCTTGACTGTTGGAAAAAGCTGAAAACAACTGAATACTCTGACAAGAATGACAAGGTAAGATATACAATATACATAGCGCATTACTAGAATATTTTCCTAAACACTTCCTGAATGTAATGAGATATTTACTTTTACTTATACATGTGCAGGCTAGCTTGTTAGGTTCTATGCGTGGGGAGTGATATTGAGCAGTACCCATTCAGGTATGCCAAATTGGCACCTGCAGAAGAGAAGCATTAACAAAGAAAATAGGTGAGACTTTTGCATAGAACAAATAAACAAGTCTGGATACTGAGTGGTGTCAAGACTTGGAGAACACACTGAAGAAACAGAGAGCTGTCAGCAGTGACAAATTAGCAGCATTCTTTCCTTAGAGGTGCAGCGAATTGACTTCCAGTTCTACTACAACGTGATTTAGTAATAAACATTTATAAACCAGGTCGTCGAACGGTAAGCACAGTATGCTGTTTGGCCTAACCAAAAGATCATGTACAGCATAACACTGTTAGCCAAGGACAGAGTCTGAAAACCAGCTCCTCTGGAATGTATTCACCATTTGATGTAATATTCCAGGAAAATATCATTAAGGTATATGCAAAGACGTGTTTGCTTGCCTATGCCTTGGTCATTGTACCTTACAGGTTACACTAGCATCTTTTTTAGGCTAGTGTGTCCTTTAATGGCCTGTGGCATTCTCGGTGAAGAGGAGAACCCCCTCAGCCTTAACACAGAGTACCTCCCCTTTGATTCTCTATAACAATACTCCATATGGAATGTTGGGCTGCCACTGTCGTCGTGCTACCTCACGGATTCACTGAACAACGACATTGGTTTTGGCAAAACCCCATCATTGCCCCTTCTATTTCTTGACTCGTAGTAAGCTGAATAACGAGGCTGTTACTAATTGTGGAACCTCCTGAGGCTTGAGCCGGGAGTAGCGCGAATCGCGTTTTTAAAACTGTAATTGCTTCGTGTGTGTTTTTTAACTGTTGCACTTACCGCCCTGAGCACCAAAACCTTGCTACGAACCCCCCGCTGACAGCTGATCAAAACGCTGCCACCGGCGAGTGTCTGTTCGTCCCCCTGCCGCCATTGACCAGGACACAGGCCACGCCCACCGGGATAGGCCACGCCCCCTTCCTCTCCACCCGGTATATAGAGCGCGCTGATTACAAGCGCTGCCTGTTACTAATTGTGGAACCTCCTGAGGCTTGAGCCGGTAGTAGCGCGAATTGCGTTTTTAAAACTGTAATTGCTTCGTGTGTGTTTTTTAACTGTTGCACTTACCGCCCTGAGCACCAAAACATTGCTATGAACCCCCCGCTGACAGCTGATCAAAACGCTGCCACCGGCGAGTGTCTGTTCGTCTCCCTGCCGCCATTGACCAGGACACAGGCCACGACCACCGGGATAGGCCACGCCCCCTTCCTCTCCACCCGGTATATAGAGCGCGCTGATTACAAGCGCTGCCTGTTACTAATTGTGGAACCTCCTGAGGCTTGAGCCGGGAGTAGCGCTAATTGCGTTTTTAAAACTGTAATTGCTTCGTGTGTGTTTTTTAACTGTTGCACTTACCGCCCTGAGCACCAAAACCTTGCTATGAACCCCCCGCTGACAGCTGATCAAAACGCTGCCACCGGCGAGTGTCTGTTCGTCCCCCTGCCGCCATTGACCAGGACACAGGCCACGACCACCGGGATAGGCCACGCCCCCTTCCTCTCCACCCGGTATATAGAGCGCGCTGATTACAAGCGCTGCCTGTTACTAATTGTGGAACCTCCTGAGGCTTGAGCCGGGAGTAGCGCGAATTGCGTTTTCAAAATTGTAATTGCTTCGTGTGTGTTTTTTAACTGTTGCACTTAACGCCCTGAGCACCAAAACCTTGCTACGAACCCCCCGCTGACAGCTGATCAAAACGCTGCCACCGGCGAGTGTCTGTTCGTCCCCCTGCCGTCATTGACCAGGACACAGGCTACGCCCACCGGGATAGGCCACGCCCCCCTTTCTCTACTCCTGCCTCCTATAAAGCATGTGTCTATACAGGAAGCGCAGCGGACGAGCGCAGCGGGCGCGACGAATGCGCGCCAAAGGCGCGCATAAGGCATGCTCGTCTGCGCTCGTCCGCGCCGAGTCCGGGCCAGGGGCCACGTCCCTTACATCTCAGGCTAAACAGATCTTAGCCTACAGCGCAGACGCTCTACATGGCATGAGGTCCTTGGGACCGGACTGTGAAAGGCATTGCCTTGATGCAACGTCTCTTCCAGCCATTTGCCCAAAATGTAACGTCCCCCTTAACATGTGGCAGACCAAACCCCTGAAGCATGAATACTGTATGTTCCTATTAAACTGCAGATCCCTGCCAAAACATAAGGTGGAAATCTCCTTCCTACTGGAAGAGCGTATGCCGGACGCAGTGTTTCTCACCGAAACATGGTTGGCGTTAGACTCCGACCCTGCCGTTGTAACATCCCTCCCCTCTGGCTTTCAAATGATTCGACAAGACCGTCCGGAGGGTAGAGGGGGCGGGCTAGCAATTATATTTAAAGAACAATATCATTGCAGACTCATTCCGGAAACTATCCCAGATTGTGAGAGCCTAGCCTTCTCGTTGGAGTTTTCTCCCAACCACTGTTTTTCGGGCACATTGATATATCGCCCACCTGGCCCCCCTAAACAATTTCATAATCTCCTACCAGCAATTGTGGCGCCACGCACTAGCGTGGCTGCCAACTATACTGTGTTAGGCGATTTCAATTTTCACTTTGTTTCACCGCTGGATCCTACGGCTACTATACTAGCCGATGACCTGGCCGCGCTACAACTTATCCAACGAGTAAAAACATCGACTCATGTGAAAGGACACCTTCTAGATCCAGTGTTCAGTAACTGTGTGGATTTTGTGGTTGGGCCTCCGCTTCCCCTCCCATGGACTGACCACTCTCTGGTGCCCTTTACTTGGTTTACCCAGAAACCCATTCCGGTAACACCGATGATGAGACTTGCCAGATCCTGGGCGCGGATACCAGTAGACGAATGGAAAAATAAACTTATGAAAGAACTTCCCCCTAATAATGAGGATCCATGTCTGGCGAACCAGGCCTATGAGAACTGGATCCTGCACTCTCTCGATACCATCCTCCCCCTTAAGAAATTAACGGTAAAACGTCCCCATAAAACAGCACCTTGGTACTCGGAGGCCCTCAGGGACAAAAAGCGCCAATGCCAGAAAATTGAAAGGAAATGGCGTCTAGACTATTCCATGGAGGAAAAAACTCTATATCGAGATGAAATAAAAGCCTACAAAAAGGAAGTAAAAGCTGCTCAAGCGGCATACTTTTCTGACAAGATCCTAGCTGCAAAATCTAAACCTAGGGAAATCTTCCAAACTCTGCAAAAACTTACAAAACCACCTCCCCCCAGTGCATATGAGGAATAATCTGTTTCCCAATGCAATGACCTGGCGGAATTTTTCTCAGCCTAAGTAAATAAAATATACGCTTCCTTCCCCTGCACTACCACTCCTCTGATAGCTCAGGATAAAACCAGGGGGACAGACGCTGTTCTAAGCTCTCCACCCACGCTTGACCACTTTCCTTGCATGGATCTAGAAGTTGTAGAGTCCATGGCTCGGAAAGTAAAATCTGGATCCCCAACTGACCCGGCACCCCCAGAAGCCATGTTGCTAGCATCTCAGGCTGTCCTACCTATCATCAAAAATCTCCTGAACGCTTCCATCGCTTCTGGCATCGTCCCTCCTGCCTGGAAATGGGCGATGGTCCGAGCGCTGATAAAGAAGCCAAACCTGGACCCATTGGACTTTGGTAATTATCGTCCTATTTCCCTGCTCCCCTGGGTGAGTAAAATCGTGGAGAAGTATGTCAATCTCCAGCTGGTTAGCTTTCTTGAAGATAACCAGCTGTTAGATACCACTCAGACAGGGTTCAGACCTAAGCACGGAACAGAGTCCGCCCTCCTAATGGTCATCGAGGAGTCCAGAAAAATTCTTGACCAGGGAGGATCAGTGGCAGTGATCCTCCTTGATCTCAGCGCGGCGTTCGACACGGTCAGTCATAACACTCTACTGAACCGTCTTTCGAATGTCGGCACTGTGGACAAGGCCTGGCTCTGGTTAAAATCTTTTCTGAGTAACAGGTCGTTCCAAGTGTTTGACGGACAGACAGTGTCTTCCAGCATGCCCCTGAAGTGTGGAGTCCCCCAGGGCTCCTCTTTAAGCCCCGCGCTTTTTAATATCTACATGAGGCCACTGGCTGAGGTAGTTCGTCCGTATGGAGTCAAGATCATATCCTATGCGGACGACACCCAGTTGGTGGTCTCATTAGCGCAGGAGGCTCAACAGCCACTTTCAGGTGGACTAACAAAATGCTTGGAGGAGGTGAAGGCCTGGATGACTCTGTCATCGTTAAAGCTCAATGGTGACAAAACGGAGCTTATGCTCCTGGGCCCGGCTGATCCCACCTTCTTCAACTCACTATGGCCCACCTGTCTAGGCCCCCCCCCCCCGGCTCCGAAGGATAACATCAAAAGCCTAGGGGTATGGCTGGACAGGAGTCTTTCACTTAACACCCAGGCCACAAAGCTCTCAGCCATCTGCTTTGGATTGCTCAGGACACTGAAGAAAGTTCTTCCTTTGCTCCCAATGGAGGCAAAGCAGATGGCCGTACAGGGCCTGATACAGTCACGATTAGACTCCAACAACGCCCTCTATTTGGGTGCACCAGAGTACACACTAAAAAGACTACAGCTGGTACAAAACTGTGCTGCCCTCACTCTGCTACAGATCCCACGCAGACTGCCAGTTAGAGCGGCACTGACCAGCCTGCATTGGCTCCCAGTGCGTAAGAGAGTCACCTTTAAGGCAATGTGTATTGCTCACCAGGCCTTCTGGGACTCGGGACCCCTAATTACTCGTAGTCTAGTAAGCCAGTATCATCCAGGTAGAGACCTGCGATCTAGCCTGGCTTTTATGGCAACAGTCCCTAGAATCAAAAGGACAAGATCGGGTGGAAGGATGTTTGCCTTCAACGCCGCCAAGATCTGGAACTCCCTCCCTTCTCATTTGAGATCCAACCCTGACCTCGCCTCTTTCCGCAAACAACTAAAAACACACCTGTTCAATTCTCCTCAATAAACTCAGTTCTCCTTCCCTACCGGTCTGCAACCTCACCCACCCTACCAACTGGTTCCTCTAGCGCTTGGACGCCTCAGGGCAGCAATTCGCGCTGTTATAAATTCACTTTCATTCATTCATTCATTCTAATAAGAAAGGGTAATGAATCTCCAAAGCACCAGAGGCATCATTTATTTTTTCCACTTTTCGGAGAGATCTTATAGCCTATGCTCCCTTGGCAATTTCTTAACAGAGAGATTACATATTCCATTTGTTAGATCTTGAATCAATAGTATTTACAGACTTGTATACATGAATGTTTATATAAATGTTCCAAACAAAACGTCACAGTGCTAGTGATTCATGACAAAGTGAAACACAGGTGCTCAAGAATTGTTTGCAATGGATTAACCACTGTTGTCAATTGATACATTTCTTCAAGCACAGAACTCATATACAGGACTTTTACTGTACAGGAGAACCACATAATGACAACCAACAGCGGAATTTGTCAACGTTTTGACCCTTTATCTCGATAGCTATGGGGTCTTCCTCATGACAAGGAAACAATGGTAGCAACCTTTAGTCAATGAGATTAAAAGGAGAAACCAGTTAAAAAAAACACAAACTGTACAGAGATCAACAATGTCAAGAGGAGTAACTATATTACCCAAAAGCCGTGTCCGAAGTAGATTTTGTAGTAATCAAAGATATGCTAAACAAAGAAATAGTATAGATGTAGGTAAGTGCCTCTTTTTTACATGGTCATCACCACATGTTGCCTGGTATCTGATGGAATTTTGACTGACTGTCTGTCATTTTCTACTGTTCCTTCTGTAAAACTTGATAATGTCTAAAGTACTTACCTGATTATGAAGTTCTTGCTGTGTAAAATGATATAAAAAGATATGTATTTTTCTAATTTCATGCAGTTTTTTCTTGTCTCATTTATCGACTTTACATGTACAACAAATGCTTAACACTAACCTCTGATAAGCCTAAACTCGCCCACAATAGCAAAAAAGAGAGCATTTGTGATTATTAATTTAAAACCTGTAAGCCAATAAGGGGTGTCTGGACTTTCTACTTAGCGTATCTCATTTCGGTACACTATATAAAAAGCCAGCTTCCTACAGTAGATTGAATCAAAGTAGCCATAACCAAAATAGGAACCTACACCTAATGCTCCATCCGAAGTAGAAAGACAAAGCACCCAACCGATATCTAGGTAAATGAGGTGGACTGACACCACCCAGATTTAGGAGGCCATTATGGAAGCATGCATCGAAAATAAGAGGGGAAAGCCAAGGAAAGCCTCATGCCGGCAAACATCCACACTAATGCGGTGTCTGAAAAGCTGGCCTCATGCAAAGTAAATACTTTTGTGTTCAACAATGTACCTGAAGATTAACCGGTAAAAACTCGATGTGATGTACCAACTCCACGTTAAAAACGTGACACCAAACTGCACTTACCAGTTGGTAAACAAATTACTCCAAACAAAGCACCCTCCGCTATTAATAGGAGATTCAAACTCTAAAGTGAAAAGAAATGCAGGTAGCCTTGATTAAAAAGCAACAAAAGCAATGTTGAACAATGATAGCCATACAGTTAATGGAACTGGAACTTATGGTGGCTGTAGCGCGGGTTTTCTCACTGCTAATGCCAGGAGGCCCCAACTGCGTATCAGCTACCACAAATAACAAAGCCATCGCACATGCAGCATGCACACATTAACATTCAATAAAAAGAGGCGGCGAGTGAAGCCCCATATTTGATAGACATCTAGCTGCAGATTATTTACCTTTGAATTTCAAAGGCATCAGACAGGATCCGAAAGATTTTCTTTAAGCAATACACCTGTGCTCCAGTAGGTGGTGTTGGTCGGCTCCGCGTGGCGTTGGCATCCTACGCTCTGGAAGTGATGTCTGCGTCACCTATATAGGCACCACCTCGGCACTGTGATGTCAGTTCTTTTCTTCCCGCACCAGTCAAGCGCTGATCGGTGAAGAGAACCACCCTCTGTCAAGTCAAAGTAATCTTTATTTCGTTAATTTAAATCACCAAAGACACAATAAAAAAATACAGTACATTGATCCTCAATCACCACCGACTACATAATTTGATAGTACAAATAGTGTAAAAAAGTAAAATGATAATATATCCAAAATAATTCACATTTTTTTTTCAAAAGCGCATTAGCTATTTCATAGTATAACACCAATAATACCCATGTAGCAGCTTAGATGTAGTGTTTTTCTAAAACTCGGCAGCTAAGGGAAGTAAACCTAGTCTGCCATAAAATCCCTATTTAAGTTCCACTAGATTATTAATGTTATTTCTGCGAATTCTCCCACATCCAGCTCAAGAACTTAGCCGTGAGCAATAACTATGTCTTCCCGCAAGTTTGTATTCAAGATGCGGAAAGCAGTTATGCTTGATCTTATGCCAAGATTAGAGCAAATCGACTTCAGCCATGTATTTCTCGGGCGCTTATATGCAGGGCATACAAATAAAATATGCAATGACTCATCCATCAAATGGCATGAAGGGCTTTTAGTCTCTAGTTCATTTTGCCATTTTATTGTAAAATATTTTATGGCCAATGAGCCTACTCTAAAATGGAACAATTTCCTGTCACAGGGTCCAGTGATTCCAATATGCTTCAAATCTTGGTTCAATTTTGTGTTCCAGGAAAATGCCAGTAAGAGAGGTGTTTTGTATCCGTGACAGCAACTTAATATTCACCATATTCCAATAAGCTTCCTTATAATCTTTTTTGGATGGGAACATACTACCTGTTGGATCCTCCCACAGACGACTAAGCCCCACATCAACCAATGTATTTTTTATCTTTTGTGGGGTTTAAGAGGCGTTGATTGTGGAAGGCCTGTCAGTGATCGCATGAAGTAATTTGGGCTATAGCTAGCGATGTTACATTTTTGAAGGCCCATAATTCGGCACCATACAGTATTGAGGCTCTGATCTTTGCATTATAATTAGTTATTGCAGGGCCTACCGGCTTAGTTTGTGAAAGCCAAAATTCTTTTAAAAGGACACCCGCAAGTTGGGCGTGACTTAGAGCCAATAGGTCAATCTGTGGTTTCCAGTTTAACCTTTTTCCCAGAGTAACTCCCAGATATGTAAATGTATCTGTTTGTTCCAATACGGCATTATCCATTACTACTCTCCCTTTTACTGATTTATATCTATGTTGGACCATAAATTTCTTTTTATCTACATTAACCACTAAATCGTGGTCTTTGAAGAATACTGTAAATCCATCCAACGCCCGCTGCAGACCCATTTGTGTCTTGGATAGAATTAGGGTATCATCCGCGAACATTAATAGTGGTACCTTGGAGCCAGCTAATGAGGGAGCATCTGTTGGATATGATGAGAAATAGATAACAACCCTATTAATAAAAAGCGAGAAAAGGGTGGGTGCCAAAACGCACCCATGTCGTACCGCTTTACCTACTGGAAATCGTTCGGTAACCTTTCCCTGGGTTCCCCAGCGGTCCTGAGCATAGTTAGACTCAGACAATTTAACAATCATAAGGAGAAGTTCTGGAGGCATCCCTGCTTCCTTTAGGGATTTCCATAGTTTGTTTCAGGGGACTAGATCAAATGCAGATTTTAAATCTGTAAAGGCTGCATATCTGAAAGAAATACGTTAGTTAGATTCCTCACCTTAGAATATCCCCAGGCGTCAGGCTGGATCTGGAAATATTTTTCGTCAGCAATACCCCTTGTGCGTCTCTAGGCGTCGTCTGCGGCTCCGCGTCTGTCGTCGGCGTCGTGCGCCGGAATGAAGTCGTCGGAGTACTTAGACGCCGCCCTCACGCGCTCACGTCAGTTCTTCTTTTTTCCGCGCCAGACAGCGCCGATCCGGAAAGAGCTTACCCCTTAGTCACTTTTTGACTAAACTTTTTTGACTCTTTTTGGTCTTCTGTCGACTCGACTCTGGTGCCGGTAGGATGCCTGGTTTTAAGGCCTGTGACTCCTGTCATCGACTGATGTCGGTGACGGACCACCATCGCCGGTGCCTTTACTGCCTGGGGCCCGACCACGACGCGGAGTTGTGCCTCGACTGTCAGGACTTGACCTCGTAGGCTAGGCGGGAGCGGTCCCGTAAGTGTCTCGAGCTTCGGCCCTTGGCTCCGCGCCGTTCAAGGTCCCGGTCCAGGAGGAGGTCCAAGGACCGGTCGCGGAGCCGCAGTCACCATCATCGCTCGTTGGGTTCGAAGTCTTGGGGTAAGTTGAAGAGCTCGAAGAAGTCCAAGAGGCGACACCGCTCTTCGGACTACCCTCGCCGGTCGCGCGACTTGGTCGAGGGTCAGGGTGGTCCCACCCCCGTGGCTCCGTCGGAGCCGCAGGAGCCGCGTCCGTCTCCATACCTACCGGTCCCTGGGACTGACGTGACTCCGGCGGAGATCAGCGCCTTCCTCTCGGCCATGAGGGGCCTGGCTCCGCCGTCGACGCCTGCCGGCGCACCTTGGGCCCCGCGAGCTCGACTGGGCAACCTCGCGAGCCGGCGTCTACGGCCCCGGCGACGACTTCGGTCCCGACGCCGCAGGTCCCCGAGGGATCCAGGCCTGGATCTCTGCCTGCGCCGGTCGACCTCACGACGCCTCCTCCGCCGGCGCCGACACCGGTTCCACCCCCGACGCCGCATCCGACGCCGATGCATGAGCAATTCATCTACCGCCCGGCTCCGGTTATATCTCCTGTTTATCAGGAATCGGATGACAGGGGCGACTGGGAGGGGTCTGAGGACCCTATGGCCAGACAGGCCGACCTTTCACAGGATTTGGCAGACGAACTGGGGGATGCCAGTGGTCTGGACACCTCCCCGGACGCTGGTTTCATCTCTCCTCCGACTGTGGCCTCGGAGGAAGGTACAGTTTTTTCAGTGGTGCTGCGCAAGGCGGCCGATGCCATTGGGCTGGAGTTGCCTGCTGTGGCCGTGAGGACTAACGTCCTCACAGAGGTGCTTCAACCGTCAGCAAGCTCCACAGAGCCTCTGCTGCAGTTCAATGAGGCACTCGTAGACGTTCTGCAGGGCACCTGGTCTAAGCCCTCCACAGTACCTCCTGTGGATCGGAACGTGGCCCGGCGCCACCGCCCTGCTCCGGGCGACCCCAGTTTTCTGTCCCAACACCCTACCCCCGAGAGCCTGGTTATCCAGGCTTCTACCTCCCAATCCTCCTTCCCGACCGCTCCTCTGGATCGGGAATCCAAGAGGCTGGAACAGTTCGGAAAGAAGCTGTTCTCTTCCCTGAGTTTGGTTCTGCGGTCCTTTAATACCGCTTGCCTCTTGGACCGTTATTCCCACTTTCTGTGGGATGCGGTGGAGGACGTGCTGCCCCTGTGTCCAGAGGAGTCCCGGTCACGGCTCACCCAGGCGCTTGCTGATGGGTGAGATGCAGCGCGGTATGCCATACGGTGTGGACTAGACACCACGGACTCGCTGGGTGGGCAATTTCGACCACGGTGGCGCTTCATCGCCACGCCTGGCTACGGTCCACGTCTTTCTCGGGGGATGTCCAGAGTACCCTCATGGATATGCCCTTTGATGGCACTCGCCTTTTTGGCGAGAAGGCGGATAGTGCGCTGGCTCGTTTCAAGGACTCCCGGGCTACGGCCAAGTCCTTGGGTCTCTCGGCCCCGCGGCCACAAACTTCCGCTTTTCGTCCCATCACGAGTACAGCTGGAGGGTGACGGGCCGTCCCAGTGCTGCTGAGTGCGACCTTGAGGCCCAGGAACTGTTTGTCTGGTGGCTGAGGGCCTGATGGATGGACATTGATATTGAGGCGGGCGGCTGCAGAAGAGAGGGGAACTGCCTGCGCCCCGCGGTGGGGAGAACGCCTGGAGCCAACGAGTGCCCCTGGGGATTCGACTGGCTGTGGTGGGGCTCCGGTCTCAGTGTTCTTGGTGTGAGCCGGAGGCGGTGAGAGGACCGTGTATTGGCCGGTGGGACCTGGCAGCGACCGGTCGGTGGGAACTCTGTGCACTGGAGGTGTCCCGACTTATGGCGGCGGAGCGGTGGGCCCAGGCATAGCTGAGACTGTCGAGCCGCTGGGGCTGCGCTACGGTTGTTGCCAAGCGGGCAGTGTAGGAAGGTGGATATCTGACTATGGTTACCCCCAACTTTTTGCCTAGTGTCGAGCTGGTTTTTCGACTTAGTTGGCCTGAGATCCTGCCATTCAGGGTCTCAGGCTGTCTGCTCTCTTTAAAATGGACTCCATGTACCCTAGGTACATACCCAATTGGTAAGGGTCACCTTATTGGACCCTGTACAGTGTACCCTAGGTACCCAGGGCATAGGTGTACCATTGGCCTCCCAGGGGCTGCAGCATGTATTATGCCACCCCTGGTCTGGCCTTCCAATCAGACACAACTGGCTGATCACTCAGCTGGGGCAAGGTTGTGTAATCACCCCTTGCTTAGATATAGTATGCCTATATCTACCCTTATGTATAGACACATGTGTACCTATCAGTCACTCCTATGGCAGGCCTTAACAGTCCTGGAGGCAGAGTGCTTGGTAACATGTGAGATGGTGCTCTAGCATGAGCTGAGCCTGTCTGCAGCTTTCGGAACCATGTCCTTATAGCTGTTCTATGATATAGCCTACCATATACTCTTAAAGTGCCTTATAATCTTAAACGGTTATGGTAACTATGGTTTGGCTTTATCAAAACATGTCGTGTAAGGTGTCTAACACTTTGGAATAATACCCCCATACCATTTCTGGTGATGAGGATATTATCCCTCCCTTCTAGAGGGAGAAGACATGTTGTAACCTACTTACCCGGTTAAAGTTAACCAGAGCCCCAGCATCACAAAATGGATGCTGCTGCCACAGACACGAGTCTGACCTCCTGCTGCTGGGAGTGATCCCGGCAAGGGAGGCTTGGACAATAGGTTTCCTGCCTTGGGAGGTGCGAGCACCAACCCAGACAGGCCTTAGTGTATTGGGGCAGGGAGGGATGAAAAGAATGAGACATGCCTGGGGCACACAAGGTGTCCCGTGCATAGTCCAGTTCAAACCGGTGCTGGGGCACTCCAGCCCCAGTCCTGGCGCGAAACTGGACAAAGGGAAGGGGGTGTAACCACCCCCCTCCCAGGTCACACCCATAAGGCGTGACCTAGCAGGTAACCCAGCCCCCCAGATTAGTATAAGAGTGGTAGCTGGGCCCCAGGAGATTAGATTATCCTGAACCTGCAACTTGAACAGAAACTCTAGACCTTCGACATTCGACGAAAGAAGAAGACTGAAGACTCTCCCTTGTGGCCAAGGAGTGGCTACCCTGTGCAAACAGGCACCATCAAGAGACTACCCTTTGCTTTGCTGAAGTTCTACGAGGGACCGACTGCAGAGCCCGACCAGAGCCTTGACTTCCAGACTTCTCCGACCCTGATCCACATCCACAGCCGAGCTGAGATCCGTGGAGGCGACGAGAGACGTGGGACCGGCTACCTGGGAAAAGTGGCTAGTATCTTCCAGCACAGCTTCTGAGGCACCCTCGAAATTGTGCACCGGGGATTGAGAAGCCCCAACCCCAAGCACCATCTGCACCGAAGATCAGCCCCCCACACTCCACGAGTCCTGCGTGGGGCCCTTCTGCATTTTCCTGCTTGCCGCGTCTGTCCGGTTGCTTGCTCGTTTGCTATTGGCCTCTGTGACGACGCATCCTGAAATCTTCACTGCTGGTTTGGCTCCTCCAGACTGGCTCCCGCTTCCTTGCAAAAGAGAAGCACCCCAGACCTTCCTGGTCTGCACCAGAAGCAAGTCCTCCGTTCTTCGTGGGTTCCGCTTGCCAAGGCTTGGTGAGTCCTAGTTCAACTTCGACACCACCGACAGCAAGAGCCTTCGTGGGACAGCTCGCCTTCTGGTCCTGGTCGTCCTCGACGTCTCCTGGTCCCCGTGGCTGCAGCGACAAGCTTCACCTTCACCTGCAATCTTCACGACATCGCCTGGTTCCTTCCTGGTTCCACGTGGTCACTGGCTAGTGACCTTGACTCTGTACCTTCTGCTTGCAGGTCTCCTCTCTTCTTGATCCCAGCCTTGGGATCCACCGGACACTCTTCACTGACTGCCTGTCAGCAACTTTCCTTCAGGCATCCATAGAAGTCCACGACGAAACCCGACGCAAGTTCACACCTATGCACCCGCACCCCGTGGGCTAGGTAACTTGGGTACTTCGGTGCTCACAAGGGTAGTGACTATCCTAGGGTCTAGTTTCCGAGTCTCGACTCTCTAGCTGCTTCAGAAGTGTCCTTAAACTGTTAATTTCTAACTGCTAGTAATTCTATCGACTTTTACGCATTACGCGTGAGTGTTTCCACTCTGCACCTGAATCCCGTGGGCCTCCCACTTCCTACCTGTTGCTAGTGTAGTGTAGCCCCAGCGATTCCCTAGGCCTAGGCCTAGGCCTATCCTATTTCCGTGACAGTGGTCCTTATACCACTTCTTTAGTATATGGTTTGCGTGGCCCCTACGGCCTAACTGTATTACTTACCTGTGTGACTTAATGTATGCTTAAATAAGACTGTGTTGTACTTACCTCTAATCTCATAAAGAGTGCTGAGGGTTTGACTAGAATAAATACACTTTATTTTATATATATATCCGTTGTGGTGTCCTTTCATTTGGTATTCAAGGGATTATATATGGTATCACAGCTGGCTTCACATGCCATTCAGAGTTTAGCCTAAGACTGCTCTTGTCCATGCTACCACTAGGATAGCTGGTCTATAAGGTTGACTTTACAACCAATCACCATAAGGGTTGTTTGGACTGATATAAGGTGTACACTAGAACTAGTGACATCATACATCAGGCCAACTTCTCACAGGTAGTGCCACACTCGCTAGCAGCCCAGGAGCGGTGCGCGCCGGTGGCTGAGGTGGAACATTTTCGGACCTGGCAGATGTGAGGTGCCAGTGTCAGGGCTGAGGAGAGACGCCTGATGGGGGACTCTGTCATACTGTGAGACCAACACGAGGTGGCCTTGGTAGCCTCGGGCGCCTGGAGGCACCGGTCAGAAGATACTTGGTCGACGGGGACAGCGGCAGCTACTGAGGGGATTCCGTGACCCCCTCGTTTGCCCTTCCCGGCACTGGTGGTGGGAGGGGGATGTTGACTCTCCTGTACCCTGGCGAGGCGGTACCGGGGAATGTGATTGCCTGACACGGGCCGGAGGGGGCAGCAAATGGCGTCAGCACTACAGTTGGCTATGGGGTGGTTGCGGAACAAGCCGAATGAGGGTCGGCCGCGGGTGGAGGGCTCCGGTCCAGCGCCGGGACGCCCTGGTGGAGGCGTGGAGCCACCGACGACGACGCTTGAAGCCAAAATGGACGCCATGCTGGCGGCAGTGGACCGGCTGGGTACCACCCTGGAGCAGACTAGGGCCTCCTTGGAATCCCGAATTGATAAAGTCACAGTTGATTTCACCCTCCTCCATGCAGACCACCGCAAGTTAGTGGACTCTGTCGCTCAACAGCGCCAAGCGTTCCAGGACGTCCAACCGGTGGTGCGCAACCACACTATAGCCTTACAGGACCTGATCGACCGTGTTCATACCCTGGAGGATCGAGCCGAGGATGCGGTAGGCCGCTCTCGGCACCACAATGTTCGAGTGGCGGGTCTTCCGGAAGGCGAGGAGGGGCGGCACCCAGAGCAGTTTGTCGAGGGATGGCTGCGGGACATTCTTCCTTCGGGGGTGCTCTCCCCACAGTTTGTGGTGGAGCGGGTGCACAGGGACCCGGCGCGGAGACCTATCCCCGGGTCCCGGCCGCGTCCCTTTCTCTTCAGACTCCTCAATTATCGAGACAGGGACGTGGTGCTCCGTGAGGCCAGGAAGCTAGACGGCATTGTGGTGGGCGGTGGTCCGGTGATGTTGTTCCCGTATTACACGGCGACGGTCCAGAAGCGGAGGAGCAACTATCTGGCAGTGAAGCGCCAGCTACGCGAACTGAAGATTCCATATTCCCTGCTGTTCCCGTCGCGCCTCAGAGTGGTCACGAAGGAGGGGACCCGATTCGTCGACGCCCCGTCAGACGTCTGGGACTGGCTGAAGGAAGCGGGGCTGCACAGTGGCCAGAGGCCCCCGGACCCGGGAGCTGACGGACAGCAGGAGAGAAGATCACGGCGGAGGCGGCGGAAGGAGACCCGCAGAGATATGGGGTTGGGCCTTGCTGTGGCACCCAGTCCTGAGAAGATGCGCCTGGAGCGTCAGGAAGCCCTGGAGGCGGTGGCGACCTTGGGGTCTGTGAGCAGCCAAGGGGACGTGGCAGTTCGCGATTATAGCGACCCTGAGACTAGTAGATCTTCTTCCCCGGCTGCCATGGTCTCGGACGATCAAATACTGCCAGTGGTGACACCCCAAACAGCTGATATCATTGTGTGAGCTTGGTACATTGGGGCGGCGGCGTGTGATGGCGAATGGGGTGGCATGAGTGGGACTAGGTGCAGTGGTGGCTGTTGGTCCTCTGATTGGTGTAGAGCTACGTGTCGGCACACACAAACTGGCTGGGACGCCTCCGGTGGGTGGGGCGGCGCGGCTCGGGGGGGGGGGGCACACATGTTATGAGCAGTCAGCGACGGGTGGCGTAGGCAGGCACAGTTTGACCGCTCGCTCATGCTCGGCACTATTCGCATCTTAGAAGGCACATAAGGTGAATGTAGGGGTAGCGCAGTGACACAGCAACTTGCGTCCGTTACAGCCGCTCCGAGCACCCGCTAGCCATCACCTGGCTTAGTTTTTCCATAAGCACTTGACTTGTAGTTTGGACGAATGTCTGTTTGGGGGTTTGCCCTGACAGTTACACAGTTCTTGATTTTTATTAGGTGCGCCCAGCAGCACACCGAAGTTCTCTTATTAGCTTTTTTCATACATCATACCGGCATGACACCCAAAACCGGGGTCTTCCCTCTTGACCGACCCGACCCTGGTCCCGAGGCCCATACAGTCCTTGCCTGCTCTAGATGGCTAACACTGAGGTAATTACATCGAACATACGGGGTATGCACACGCCAGCGCGTCGTTATTCTGTTTTTGCCTATTTGCAGCGACATAAGGCAGCCATCGCCCTCCTTCAGGAGACCCATATGACACAGCCTGAGCTCGATAGGCTGCATACTCGTTGGAGGGGTCAGCTCTTTGGGACCACATACTCTGCACACGGTTTGGGTGAGGGCGGGCACGCCGTTCACATGCACAGAAACAGTGGTTGACCCCGCTGGGCGGTACACTTTGGTCCGTGGGAGGCTTAATGGACAGCACACACTAATAGGCTCTCTGTATGCCCCAAATGTTGAACAGCCGTCGTTCTTGGATCATCTATCTGTGGTACTGGCACCATACGCGGGCTTTCCCTGGCTGCTGGGTGGGGACTTTAACGCAGTCCTTGATACGCATCTAGATAGGTCCTACCCGCCCCTCCGAAACACGCAGGCGGTTTCGAATGCGAGGAGCCTTACTGACTGGCTGTCGCGCTGGGCATTATTTGATATGTGGCGCAACCTGCATCCCGGTGACCGCATTTATTCATACTATTCGGTGGTGCATGACCTTCACGTCCGATTCAACGTGGTGGGCTCTCACTCTTTGACTTCCCTTATAGAGCAGGCAGAATATTTGGGCCGGACCCACTCGGATCATAATCCTCTTAGATTGTGTCTTCGATGGGACCCCGGTCGGCCCCCTGTCCCTACGTGGCGATTTCAGTCGGCAGCCCTGGAGGATGCTGTATTTCGCTCCTCCCTAGGCACGGCGATTGAGCAGTTCTTTGACCTGAACGAGGGGACGGCGGGTAGTGAGCTGACGGAGTGGGACGCGCACAAATCCACCATTAGGGGACATTGTTTGGGCGCGTCGTGGAATATCCGTAGGCGGCTTGCACTGTCGCTCGCTGGCTTGGATGGTTGCTCAGGCAGGAGGCGACACATGCCCCGATAGACTATTCGTGGGCCCAACGGGGTGCTGGTATACACGCAGTGGGAGATCCACCAGGTACTGACGGCACACTCTGCGGCCCTATACCGTTCGACGGGGCGCCGGCAGGCGCAGGATCTGGATCGGTTTCTGGAGGCTGCCCTTCTACCCACAGTTCCAGGTGAGCACCAGGAGTCACTCGAATGCCCCCTCACAGTGGAGGAGATAGAAGACGCAGTGGCCTCTTTGGCTCCTGGAAAGGCGCCGGGACCGGATGGACTCCCGGCGGAGTACTATAAGGCCTACCGGGAGTCACTAGTGCCCAAGCTGCATGCTCTCTATCTCGCGCCCCTTGAAGAGTGCACCTTGCCTGCTTCCATGCTAGAGGCCTATTTGGTCTCCCTGCTTAAGCCTGGACGAGACCCTACCAGTTTAGGGTCTTACCGCCCCCTTGCCCTCCTTAACGCGGACTATAAAATCCTGGCCAAGGTATTGGCGGAGCGACTGGCTCCAACGGTATCGGCGTTGGTACACGGAGACCAGAACGGTTTTGTGCCAAAGCGCAGCACCTCTCTTAATCTGCAGCGGTTTTTTCGGGTGGCTACTGATGGCGTGCAGCACTGGCCTAGGGCGGGCTGTTTGGTCTTAGACCTCGAAAAGGCCTTTGACTGCCTCGAGTGGGGGTACCTGGTGGCGACGCTGTCACATTATGGGCTGGGCCTTGGGTTCCTCCAGATGGCGGCCCTCCTCTACAAGAACCCTGTTGTGAGGGTGAGAACTGGGCCATACATCTCTGACGCCATCCCGATCGGCCTCGGTACCAGGCAGGGGTGTCCCCTCTCACCCCTCCTGTTCGCACTCGCAATAGAGCCTCTGGCTGCTACGCTTCGTAGGGTACTGACGGATGGCATCCCCCTGGGTGATGCGACACACCAGGTATCGCTTTATGCGGACGACCTTTTGGTCTTTGTCAGAGATGTGACGCACATTCCAATAGAATTGGAGTGCGCCTTGTCCGACTTCGCCGCACTTTCAGGTCTCCGGGTGAATGCTGCTAAGTCGTGCCTCTATGCGTTCCGAGCCGAGACCCGGGACCCGCACTACCATCTTGGGGGCGTGCCGGTCAAGTGGCAGCCAGATACCTTCCGTTATTTGGGTATCCAAATATATCGGCAACCGGCGGATCTCGTGGAGGGCAATCTGGGCAAAGCGGTGTTAGCGGTCAGGGCTCAGATGCGGTTTTGGGGCACCCTCCCCCTCACGGTTACGGGGCGAATCGCCTTAATCAAAATGGTGATTCTACCCCGGCTTTTGTACTATTTCGCTAATTTGCCCGTTTACATACCAGCATCCTTTTTTGCAGCCCTAGAGCGATCACTTCGGGATTTTATATGGGGTAATGCGCGCCACAGAGTTGCGTTACTCAAGCTATACCTCCCCACTGATCAGGGGGTACTTGCGATGCCGTGCTTTGCACATTATTACCTAGCAGCGCAGCTGCAGTGGGTGGCCCGGTGGTTGGCGGACAGAGGGTGAGATGACACAGCGACCACAGCGCCCCCCACCCCCCTGGCTGATATCATCGAGCTGTTCCATCTGGCCGCAAAGGTGTTGAAGCCGGTACCCCTCCTTGTCAAGGTGGCCTACAAATGCTATCGCCGTGCTCTCTATCTCACTCGGACCCGAACCCCTTATGCTCCAGCCATACCGATAGAGGGTTCTCCTAGTGGGAGGAGGGTGCTGTGTTCTGCTGAACTCGCAGACTGGCGTACGGCGGATATCTATACATTGGGGTATTTTACCGAGATGGTGCCCTCCTTCCGTTCGCCTCGTTGGCGGAGGAGACGGGGTTACCGCCTGGCCACTTTCTTCGTCGCCGATCATTGATAACGACGCTGACGAGCCGATGGGGTGATCTCAGAGAGGAACCGGAACAACATCTCACGATGCAATACCTCCATGTCATGGGACGTGGGAGGCACATGATTCGGTGATTCGCAGCCTCCTTGCGTACACATGCAGCGATTATTCTGGCTCCGCTGCGTCGTAAGTGGGAAGCGGATTTGACCCGGCCCATGATGACAAGGAGTGGGACAGAGCGCTGCAGGGCCCGACGAAGATCCCCAGGAACATGCGCTTCCGCCAAATACAATTCTTTATTCTGCATAGAGCGTATCTCACACCCGACTCCGCCAATAAATATTTCCATCGTACCGGATGCGGGCTGTCCTAGCTGTGGGGAGCTGGATGCCGGGCTGGTCCACATGCTGTGGAGCTGCCCCGCACTGGATCCGTACTGGTGGATGGTTCATGGAGCGCTCCGCGCATGTACGGGCCGTCAACTCCCGTTCTAATGGTCGGTCTATTTGTTGCACCTCTTTCACAGATGTCCCTCCACGAAAGTCACCTCTCGGTTTCTCGACCTGGGACTGGTGGTGGTGAAGCGACTGCTCACCAAGCGTTGGAAGGCAGCTGATCTGCCCCACGCGCGAGCCTGGCGGGGTTCACTGCTAGTGTGGGCGAAGGCGGAGGGCGTGGCCCTCTTACGAGAAGAAACACTAGGCCTCAGGCAGACACTAATAGCGAGTCAATGGGAGGCACTCCTAAAGGCCATGATGCGACTCGACTCAACGGGGACACCGCAGGGACCTGCTGGGAGCGCGATGGGGACGCCCTTCGTGTGGGGCAGGGCACCAGTCAGCCTGGGGGTGAGGCATGAAGTATTGTACTGAGGGCCTGGTTGTTCAGGTGGGGCACACAGGAAAGGTGATGATGATGATCAAACAGCCTGTACAAGGGACACGGGGATGGGGGGGGGGGGGGGTGTCTGAACAGGAGACAGAATGAGGGGTTGCTAGATCATAGGCCGGACTTTGCTGTTGCTGTTTTACCTGGGCATTTGATGTCCCATTTTCCCATGGTTAGTTAACTGTTTATGGAAACACATTTGGGGTGAGTGGGCGGAATACTAGCGACTTTCCTTGGGGAGGCCTCTCAGTGACAAGATAACGAAGGGGACTTAGTGATCGCAGTTTTAGTTGAGAGGCCCTCAATGTTGATTAGAGATTAGGTGATGTGCCCGCTCCCATTAACTAATGTACACCTGACTAGATGCGTACCATTGAGTCTATTACATATGTAAGTCACTCTGGTCTTAAAATGTACTGTGTATTTTGCTTAAAAGAAATGCCAATAAACAGATTTTATAATAATCAAAGCGGCTCCGCACCAGACATCTTCCCTGAACATTCCGATCAAGAAGAATTTCTTGCCCAAGGAGCCGAAGAGGAAGCAGAACACATATCCGTGTCTTAGGCCGACTCCGACATGGACGAACAGGAGCAAGTGACACTGGGTCAGCGCACCAGGGGTACAGATGCCCCCTGCCCAAACACTTGCCAAAGAAAAAGGCTCTGTTCCTTCCTCTGCCCTCGGGCCAAGGTCGGCACTGAGAAAAACATTTGGCTGCCCCGCCCTCAGGCCTGGCGCCAAAACACAAGGCCAAGCCTTCCAGCTGGGGATCAAGTCGACCCCATGCCAGTGCTGAACCGAGATCTTCGGCATCGAAGTCGAAGCACGTCGTTGTTGCCATCCCCTTGCTATGAAAGAGTAAATTTTCGGAGCAGAAAGCTTCGGAACCGAGACAGTGTTAAGCATTTGATGTACACACTCAGTCAGCAAATTAATTCACACACTCAAGGACTGAACTCTAGGCCAATGTTTTTTGTATAACAAGATATACTGTTTCATTTCTAGAACCAAGCAAGCCTGGTACAGGTAAGTATATAAATACTTTTCAGCTTCAAGAGGCTGCTGTTGAATACTTTCAAAATACAGTAGGACTTTGTACCAATTTACGAGTTTACAGGGGTTACATGCAATGCACAAACTTAGTAGACTCAGTACATAGGAATCAATAGGCTTTTTAAGTAAAAATGCAGGTAATTACTTTTCTGATTACTTTTACTAACACAGTGCTGGATCCTTGTTTCAGGACTGGGGCATTTCCTGAAAACAGTGGAGTAAAAGCGTTTTAGTTAGTGGTACGATTTTTAAAGAATATTCTTGTATTTTAAAAGTTGGCACTTAGAAACTTTTTCACATAGAATCACCAATGTTATCCTATGGGAGGAAAATCAGTTAGCAGGTAAGTTACTTTAACGATACTTATCTTACCCAGTGCTGGATACCTAGATTCAGCACTGGGACATCTCCTGAAAACAGTTGAAAAAATGCGTTTTGGTTAATCGGGTGATTTTTAAGGAATATTCTCAGTTTTCAAAAGTCGACACTTGGAAACTTTTTGGGAGAAAAAGTGTCAATGTTATTCTATGAGGAAAAAGAGGTTATCGGTTTCCAGGTAGGTAATCGGTCTTTTGAGCTAGGGTTCTGGGGTTAGACGCGGGGGTCTCCCAGGGTCAGTGATGCACTGTTGTTGCACCCCCAGTGGCACTAGGGCGGCCGGGTGCAGAGTGTTGAGGCCCAATGTTATCCTATGGAGGATAGGGGGGCTCCGGTTGGTGGCTGCTGGCAAGCAGGACACGGGGTTCTGGGAGCAAAGCTCCTAGGGTTAAGCTCAGGGCAAGTTGGGGACCAAGTTAACACCAAAGGGGCACCCTGAGCGGCACTAGGGTGGCCGGGTGCCCTGTTGATTTAAATGGAGATTCTCCGGGACAAAGAAACACTGCAGGCTCGATGACGAGGATCTTCCAGGAGTGACTACCACTTCAAGGGGTAAGTTGGGCTGTTGAGGGTTGGTTAGGCACCGCTGGGTTGGGCACACAATGCCGTCGGGTGCAGGGGTGCCTTGGGATGTCGGATTGTCTTACCCGCTCAGGTCGCGGTGGGGGTCCTCTGGATTGAGGCTGCAGGTGTCGTCAGGAGGCTTGAGGCAGGTCAGGGGTCGGCGGATCTCGGGTCAGGATCGCCGGGGGGACCTCCTCGTGGTATTTGTCCACTCGAGTTCGGCCAGATTTGGCGGGTGCAGAGTGTGTGGGATTCGCGGTTCCTGGCTGGCACCAAAAGCTGCAGTTCAAACACGTCCGGTGTTCACGGGAGAAACAGCTTGGAAAGTGAAGGCAGAAAGGTCCTCCGGGGTTTTTGACGTTGCTGTCTGCTGGACACGCCAGGGTTTTGCAGAAGCAGGTTCGAGGGGAGACCAGCCTGTAGGGCTGGGGCCATGTCCATGGTTGCTGGATCTGAGGAAGGAAGGTTCAGGGTGCCCCTAAATACTAAATATAGGGGTGTTAAACGTAGGTAAAGGGCAGGGACCAATGGGTCCCTTCCCTGGGGTGGGTACACCCCCTATTCTGCCACTCCAGTGGGAGGGGGGCGGGAGCCTGTCCCTGGTTGGCTGGGTCCCCCCCATCCTCAAGATGGCGGGGAGTCGAGGTTGTGCTTCACCTCACCTCCACCACCTTAGGGGTGGAGTTGGCAGAGGTGGGCACACCTCTCTTCCTCACTTGTTTTTCCCGCCGGTTCTCCCACCCACTGTGGGGGGGTAGAACCAGTGGGGACCAGTTGCTGAAAGCTGCAAATGGTCTGGAGAGACTCACAAAGGCGGCATGCCTTTGAAGCTTCTCCTTCGTGAACCCTGTCCATCCTGGGGGAGGAGGCTTGGCACCTTGTCCCAGGATGTGCATTGTTTCAGACCCCTAGTGCAGCAAGTTCTCGACCCAGGGGTCAAGAAACATGTCTGGTGGTGGCAGCCTGTGCAGCCACTCAGTCAGGTCACTAGAAGTTGATCGAGTTTCAGGGGGCATCTCTAAGATGCCCTCTGTCGTGCATTTCACAATAAATCCCACACTGGCATCAGTGTGGGTTTAATGTGCTGAGAAGTTTGATACCAAACTTCCCATTCTTCAGTGTAGCCATTATGGTGCTGTGGAGTTCGTAATGACAAACTCCCAGCACCATATACTCTTAATGGCAGCACTGCACTTACAGTGCCCAGGAATGGACTTGGGCACTGTTGGGGTACAGGGCTCATGCTCCTGTACCCTCACCACTGGCATAGGGCACCCAGCTTGAGGGGTGACTGATGGATGTCAGTGCAGTGGTTTGTGGGCATGGCACACAGGGATGTGTGCCATGTCGACTCTTCACTTTATTCTGCACCAAGGCACTCAGTCTGCAAAGGCAGTGTGTGAGTGTCAGGGGACAGGGCCTCTAAGGGTGGCACAATAAGTGCTGCAGCCCTTAGGGGCCTTCTCTGGTCACAGTGCCCTGAGTACCTGTGGTACCATTTACCAGGGGCTGACCTGTGGCCAGAGATGCCGATTGGGTTTAGGCTTCAATGCAGTTTTAGAGAAGGAACACAGGCCCTGGGCACCTGATTGTCAGGAGCCCAGGGCACACTCAGTCAAAGCACATCAGCAATTCAGCAAAAAGTGGGGGCATACCATGCAAGAAAGAGGGCACTTTCTCACAACGGTGCGGGCAAGAATCATTACGCCCAGGGTAGAGAAAAAGTGCACGTCAGCACCTACTGACCCCACTTACATCAAGGGTCAGCTCCCATTAAACTCCCTTGTAGTTTCCAACGCTCGCAAAGAGCAAATTCACAATCCACAGGTGAGGCCCCTCCTCCTGATAGATAAAATGTATCGATGCCCCCGCCAAAAGAGTAGCATCCCAAGCAGCCAATCATTGGCGAATTGCAAATGCACAAGCTCTGTTAGCTCGCTACGACAGAGCTCATTACGATGAGCTAGAAAAATTAATGGTTTCTGTCCGACGAGCACAAAAGAAGGGCCTCATTCAGGAGGGGGGTAAATTAATCACTAATACCTCTATTAGGTGAGCATTAGACACAGCAGTCCGCGCAGTTAAAACCAGCGTACTGCTATGCAAGCATTCTTGGCTTAGAATCTTAAGGTTCAAACCAGAGGTAAAAGCTTCTATTCTTAAACAACCATTCGATAAAGACCACGTCTTTGGGCCAACAGTGGATACCACTTTAGAGAAAATGAAGACACTGAGGTCGCCAAGTTCCACTGCAATATCAAGGGGCCGGTGTACTTTTTGATTCCCATGAAAGACGGCTCTCTCAGGCCTATACCAAGCCTCCGAGACCTGAATCTATACATTCAATCAGATCACTTTCATATGGTAACAATCCAACAATTGCTCCCGCTCCTTCAGCAAGGAAACGTTATGTCCACTCTGGACATAAAGGACCCCTACATCCACATCCGAAATACACCCAGCTCACCGCAAATACCTCAGGGATTTGATAGCGGGCCAACATTATCAATTCAAAGTGCTCCCGCTCTGAGTCACTACCGTACCCAGGGTTTTCACCAAATGCCTGGCTGTAGTCTCCGCTCATCTACGAAGAACACACATTCACGTCGTCCCATACTTAGACGACTGGCTCATAAAAGCCAGTTCGCAACACAGCTGTCTAAGACACACTCACAAAACAGTGCAGCTGCTCCACAATCTTGGATTCACAGTAAATCTGTCCAAGTCCCTTCTCCAACTCTCCAACATACAAGTGTACTTAGGAGCCTCTCTAAATACACAAAAGGCTCTGGCCTAACCCAATCCAGCCAGGATCCGCAACATACAGACTACTCTGTCAGTTCCACCTGCAACACTCATTGCCAGCTCGAGTGTTCATGCAATTACTAGGGATGACATGCTCAGACTGGCTTGCCTTTGGCCTCTGGACCACCTGGGATGAGATGCCGGCAGGAGCCTGCTGGTGGAGGAGGGCCTCGAACACCCTGTAATCGAGCTCAGGGGGCAGGACTTAGTGGTGGAGGTGCGCGGTGGAGAGCAGTCACAATGACCTGGTCAGTAGTCTAGCTGCTCTTGCTTCGCAGCGGTCACCATGACACTGGGATGGAAAGTACAACACTGCTCCAACCACTCATGAAGGCGGCATTAGACCACCATTGGGTTTTCCCCATTGTTGCAGACGCTGGGGGTAACAGTCGCAGACCATGATGCTGGGTATTGAAAGGAATCAACACATGTCTATTTCTGACATGGCTCAGCAACCTAATATGGGTGAAGGAGCACTAGGAAAGATGTAGGGAGAATGGTGACACAAAAGGGAGGGGGGCAGGTGGGCCAAATAAAGTGGAGAAGGTGCCAGGTGCACACCTTTTACCGGGGCTCAGTGAAACATGTAATAGTGAATGGTATTCGTGAGTCTTATTATCAGAGGTCCTCAGCTATATCTCTAAGGATCCTCTCAATCCAGCTCCAGTAGGACAGTGACCTAGAGGTTAGCTTAGACCATTCTTTCTCCTACAGGGGGACAAAGAATAGGAATTGGGTGCTAGATGCCAGTAGAGGGCTTTTTGCATCTCAAGAAGTCAGCCTTGTTCCTTCTGGAGTAGTCATCAAAAAATCTAACTTGCTACTTATAAATTGTCTCATATTGGTTATCTTGTCACGCCACTTTCGAATGGCAAGCGGCTCCTTATACCTTTGACTTGGTTGGTGTGCATTGCCATAGCTTTGAGTCCACTGTGCACATGTGGCTGGCTCCAGAGATGCTTGCGCTGAGAACGGTTTCCATAAAGTTTTCCATCTCACCTGTTGTGCTGTCTTGGTGTCCTCCAAAGAGTTTCCATTGTGAGGGATCGTGCCCTGGCATTGCCTGCTCAGTTGTTCCTGCCTTCACCCCAAGGTTGTCCAGTGTTCGGCCGTACTGTCTTTTCTACCCTAGCATTCATTTAGTTCCAGTATGTTTTTCATCCATTTGCCTGTCAGGAAGTATAGTTATCTCCTTCCTGCTGTTCTGTGGACAACTGCATAACTAACAGTTCTTTAGAACAAAGGTCCAGAATTATGTCTCCCATCAATTTCTCTGCACATCAAAATGCTTCAGAAAGAGCAATAATGTTTTCTTCTGGCTCTGCTAGTTGATCATAATTTCACAATCAGGAGCTAGATATTAACACATTACTATGTCGTTCACCTGCTTCCACTGCTATGATTTTTTAGCACTTTTTTGGGGGATGGGAAGAAAGTGTTACCTTTACAATGGCGTTGAATTTTTCCTTTATTTGGATAGATCGGTTCTCTGTTTCAAATGTTTCCAGGATCCCAAACGAGGGTAGAATTTACAATATTTATGTTTCATTGTAAATAACCATGATAAAAAACTAATGTTATAGAGTAAGTAACTTTACTTCTCAAACTTTGTTTTTAGCTGGCAGCTACATAGATGTTCTTTTTCTCCTAGAGTTAGAGCAAATCCTCCCGAGCTATGGAATTGTTGGTGGATTTCAGAAGTCTCTACCTATAACGTAATCATGTTAAGAATTCACCAAAGCTAATCAACAAACGTTCTGGAAATATCTACTTATGCTATTTCTGAACTGTCTTTAAAGCTGAATGTTGGCAGCGACCTCCACCCGTTCTCTGTTTTTTTTACTTTGAGAGCTGTAATCCATGCACTCTGGATATGAAGACGCCAGCTGCAACATGAAGGCTTGCATTTAACGAAGTTGCAGCTACTCCGATTTCCACATCTCTCCACCAGTGATATCATTTCAGAAACTGCCTTCGATTTATGTTGGTGTTATAAAGATTTTCTGACTTTCCACTAGAGGATCCAGTAGCGCCAGTTTGAGGGAAGAGTACTTTGATTACAGAACTATGTAATAAACTAACAAGGTGAAATGTGTTTCACTCCTGTTCAATGTGTTGGAATCCGAAAAATGTATTCAGAGAAGCTCCTAAATTGGAGGCCATGGTAAAAGAAATAGGGTGGAGTCATGAAAAGACAAGTCTGAAAGTCAACTTCTACATTTATTTTGTTTAATCTGGTGCAAATAAATTGACAACAAGAACAAATCTGACAGTAAATCTATTCTAGCTTGCTTAATTGGTCACAAAGAGGCTGCAGGTTAAAATATCTGCTACAGAGATCTGCAGGTGCATAGATCAAAACCTGCCTCTAAAACAGTGTTCGAGGCATATAAGCTGCAGATCACACACTGTGCATAGATCGCCATCTGGTGTTGGGCCCGGATGTTTGCACTTTGTTGTTGTCTTGGAAAGTCTTTGGAAGTCACAAGATAGGTGACTTCTCCTTTGGACAATAGTGAGCATGGGCATCGACTCCATCGTTAGATTGTTTTTTTCCGCCATCGGGCTCGGATGTGTTCATCACGCTCCAGTTCGGTGTCGTTACCGATCATCTTTTCTACGCGAAATCCTTCACCCTTCGGTATTGTTTCGATCGCGTTCCCATTCGACGCGCATCTCTCCAAACTTCAAATCTTCGATTCCGGTCATCATCGCAGGCCTTTGGGCCTACCTTCGCCATCAGGCCTTCGGCTTATGGAAAGGACTCCCTTCATAAAGTGCCCTAAATGTGGATCCAAGTTTCCACATACCGTTCTTCATGAGGTGTGTAACCTCTGCCTTTCGCCCGTGCACAAGGCCAAAGACTGTCCAGCTTGTGCCTCTTTCCGCTCCAAGAAGACGATTCGGGATCGTGGAGCTCGAAGAACTATGGCTCGATCGACATCCATTCCCGACGACATCTTCCAGGAAGGCAAGTGCAGGAGCAGATCCAACACAGCACCATCAGCTCTGAAGCCGACGACTCTGACGTCGAAGACATCAGTCCGGGGCAGCGGGTCGTAAGTACTGACGTCGACCCCTCCTCACCCCCCATTCCCAAAAAGACTATGGTCACACCTTCACCTTCGGGCCTAGGTGCACACCGGGACAGAACTTCTCACGCCCCGCCTTCGGGCTCGGCAAAGAAGCTGATTCAAAAGCCTTCAGGCCACTCTGGATCGAGCCAGCCTGCCCTTGGTGCCGAAACTCCATCCCCGGCACCAAAAAACAAACCACTACCTTCCTCTGCACCAACGCCTAGTTCCACATCAACGCCTTTGGCGCTGAAATCCACCGGCGCGGACGCCCCAGCTCCAAAAAAAACGTCGGAACCGAGCAAACACCCAGATCCGAAAGCTTCGGACGCTCAGCCTTGGAAGCCCAGAAAACCCTCGGAATCGACTAAGCTCCCAATTCCGATCACCACTGGCGCTCAGCCTATGGATCCGAAAACACCATCGGAACCGAAAAACAACCGGTACTGAAGCCCATACCGGAATCGAAGAAAACTCCCAATTCCAGGCCTATAGAGCACAAACCGACTCCAAAACCTCTGACACACAAACAATCGGACCCGAAAAAATCGGCACCGAAGAAACACACATCAGAGTAGGAGCTTTTTCGACCGGATCCAACTCAAAAGACACTTCAAAAAGACCCTAAAACAGGTCAACTCATACTTAGCCCTTCAAAGAAATGGAAAATGGACAAACCTGTACCAGCTCCACTTCCTTTAAAAAAGAGAGACATTGCAACTTCTCCTTTAAGGATTCCTTCTCCACCTCCCCCTCCACACCACTCTCCTATCCCATACTCACCATCTCCTCCACCTCCAGATGATGATGACACCTCTGAGGACCTAGGGGAGGATCAACCTTAAGGGGAACCCAGTCCTCCTGGTACCCCAAAAGACCCAGGGGAGGATTATGACACACCAGATGTCCCAGACACACCTCAGGACGACCTCTACCCATCTAGGCCATCCCCTCCTAAGGACACTATAGCATTCACTCAACTTGTACACAGGGCAACAGAATATCACGGGGTGAACTTACACACAGACCCTGTAGAGGAAGATTTCCTCATGGACAGTTTCGCACCATCCCAAAGGTCCACTGCCATTCTCCCAATGTTAAAAGGGGTAATCAAACACACTCCTGGAGTGTTTAAGGACCCTGTAAGGGCCAGAGTCGTCAACCCCAGGCTGGTAAAAAAGTACAAAGCTGCTCCAGCTGACCTCATCTAACATAGGCTATTACAGAGGAGGCTATAGGGGCAGCAACAACAAGGGTAGAGGCAAAACTACCAATACTCGTACCGCCTCCACCCCTAAACAATGACTTCCCTCCACTCCCCCCCCCGGACACCTCTACTCCGGTCGGGGGAAGATTGCTACAGTTTATACCTGTCTGGAACAACATCACCACAGATGGGTGAGACAAATCATCCAATCAGGTTACTGCCTAGAACTCACTTCCACTCCCCCAAACATACCACCCAAACAGCGTCCAATGTCACCAGACCACTTAACGCTTCTAAAACAAGAGGTACTTTCCCTCTTACAAAAACATGCCATAGAACCGGTTCCCCTTCATCACCAAAACACAGGGGTTTACTCCCTGTACTTCCTCATTCCAAAGAAGGACGGAACCCTGAGGCCCATTTTGGACCTCCGGCCATTAAACCTCTACATACAATCAGAGCATTTCCTCATGGTCACTCTTCAACAGGTCCTCCTGCTACTCAAACAAGGTGACTTCCTTGCCACATTAGATCTCAAGGACGCCTACTTCCACATTCCCATTCCCCCTGCTCACAGGAAATATCTTTGGTTTGTGGTGGACGGACAGCATTACCAGTTCAAGGTTCTCCCATTCGGAGTCAACACAGCACCTAGAGTCTTCACAAAATGTCTGGCAGTGGTGGCAGCCTACCTAAGAAGACAAAAAATTCACGTCGTCCATATTTGGATGACTGGCTCATAAACGCCAAGTCACATACCCAGTGTGTAAATCACACACACGCCACAATCCAACTACTTCATGACTTAGGATTTGCCATAAACCTCGCAAAGTCGCACCTTCAACCATCCCACATCCAACAATATCTGGGTGCCACAATAAACACCTCAAAGAGCCTCGCTTATCCCAGTCCAGCCAGGATAACAAGCATACAAGCCCTTGTAACAAGATTGCAGCTGCAACACTCACTCCCAGCTCGAGTGTTCATGCAACTCATAGGGATGATGGCCTCTTGCATAATCATAGTACCTCATGCAAGACTCCAGATACGCCCCTTACAGGAATGCCTGGCACGTCAGTGGAATCAAGCTCAAGGTCAACAAACAGATCTGGTGTTGGTGGACGGCCGCACACATCACTCTCTGCAGTGGTGGAACACCCAAAACCTTTCCAAAGGGCGACCGTTCATAGAGCCGGTTCCACAGATAGTGCTAACAGCAGACGCATCGCTCACCGGCTGGGGAGCTCATCTACTTCATCACACCATACAGGGCACATGGACATCTCAGCAAAGGCTACTCCACATCAATCATTTGGAGTTACTAGCAGTCTTTCTGGCATTAAAATCATTCCAAAAGCAGATATCAGGCAAAGCTGTCTTAGTGCACACGGACAATATGACAGCAATGTACTATTTACAAAAACAGGGGGGGGACGCACTCTCTCCAGCTCTCTCAACTAGCACAGAGCATATGGAGATGGGCCATTCCTCAAAACATATTGCTGTTAGCCCAACATATCCCAGGAATTCAAAATCACATGGCAGATCTGTTAAGTTGGCAGACACAACAGATTCACGAGTGGGAACTTCACCCACAAGTTCTTCAACCGTTCTTCCAAATGTGGGGGCAGCCAGAGATAGATCTCTTCGCCACACATTACAACACAAAATGCCCAAGCTTCGCTGCCAGATATCCACCCCCATTGTCCAAAGGCAATGCGATATGGATGAACTGGTCAGGCAGATTTGCGCACGCTTTTCCACCTCTCCCACTCATTCCAATAGTGGTGCGCAAGCTGCAACAACAGTCGCTAACACTGATCCTCGTTGCTCCAACATGGGCCAGACAACCCTGATGCACAACATTGCTGGAACTAGCTGTAGTCCTGCACCAAAAACTACGCCTCTCCCCACAGTTCTTAACACAGAACCATGGAGAGATCAGACACCCAGATCCAGCACAGCTTAACCTGGTGATCTGGCTCCTGAAGTCCTAGAGTTTGGTTATCTCAGTCTTCCACCTGATTGCATGAACGTCATCAAAGAAGCTAGGCGCCCCATCTCTAGGGCCTGCTATCCAGCCAAGTGGAAAAGATTTGTTATATACTGTAATAATAACATCAATCCTCTAGATTCCTCCACTCAGCACATCATATGTTACCTACTGCATCTTCTAAGATGTAATATAGCATACACATCAATTAGATTATATATCGCTGCCATTGTAGCTTACCTACAAAGTAGACCACATCTGTCACTGTTCAGGGTGCCTGCCATCAAAGCATTCATGGAAGGCCTCAAAAGAATAAATCCTCCCAGGGTACCTCCCTCCCCAGTGTGAAATTTAAACATCGTCCTCACAAGATTAATGGGTACTCCATTAGAACCTTTACATAAATGCGAGCTACAATTTCTTACATGGAAAGCGGCTTTCCTTGTAGCCATTACATCTCTTAGAAGAGTCAGTGAGCCACAGGCACTAACTATTCAAGAACCATTTTTACAACTCCATCATAACAAAGTGGTTCTCTGGACAAATCCCAAATTCCTTCCTAAAGTTATTTCTCCCTTCCATCTAAACCAATCTGTTGAGTTGCCAGTGTTCTTCTCGCAACCACAAACAGTAGAGGAAAGAGCTCTTCATACCCCAGACGTAAAAAGAGCACTCCTTTACTATATTGACAGAACAAAACCTTTTCACAAAACAACTTTTTGTATCCTTCTCACCACCACTTAAAGGCAATCCCATATCAAAATATGGCATTGCAAGGTGGATTGTCAAATGTATCCAAATTTGCTATCACAAAGCAAAACGTACACTTTCTATTCCCCCCAAAGCCCACTCTACTCGAAAGATAGGGGCTTCAATGGCATTTTTAGGGACCATTCCCTTAGATGACATCTGCAAAGCAGCTACATGGTCTACACCGCACACTTTCACAAAACACTATTGTGTAGATGTGCAGGCAAAACAACAAGCTAGTGTGGGCCAAGCTCTACTCGAAACGCTACTTCAAACTACTCCAACAGATATTGGTGGTCGCTGCTAAGGAGGAGTACTGCTATGCAATCTCTACAGTGTGTGATCTGCAGCACATATGCCTCGAACGGAAAATGCTACTTACCAGTATGCATCTGTTCTTGGCATGTAGAGCTGCAGATCCACACACGCCCACCCACCTCCCCGGCTACCTTTATCTGTTCCAGTATTATCTTATTTAGATACTACATACATGGACATCTCTCACGAAACTCCATCATTTCCCTTATTGGCGGAAAAACAATCTAACGATGGAGTCGATGCCCATGCACACTATTGTCCAAAGGAAGAGCCACCTATCTCGTGACTTCCAAAGACTTTCCAAGACAACAACAAAGTGCAAACATCCGGGTCCAATACCAGATGGCGATCTATGCACAGTGTGTGGATCTGCAGCTCTACATGCCAAGAACAGATGCATACTGGTAAGTAGCATTTTCCTTCTGTGAATTACTTGGCTAGTGATTAGCTGTGTCTAGGTTTCATTCCATTGCATTGGCTTCTAGGTGTTAGGCTCCAGATGGCTTCCAGCCATAATGATGCTTGTTCAAAAGGACTGATGATCTTTTAAATCAGGACTTTGTTTTGAGCTCAGCTGGAAGTAAAAGGACAGCACCTTGCTGCATGCAGGTTGCTTCTCTGAGCAAAAAGCAGACAACGTGCTGGTGCTGCTGAATTGTGTCCCAGTGTTGAAAGATTACACCAGGACAAATCCAGCATATTTCTCTTGGTCAGCTGGATCCCGGATCTTGGTCAGAAATAGCTGCCGGGACTTGCCAGGATCCCCCTCATTTCCACCACTGATTTAAAGTTAAGTAAGATAAATTCATAATAAACCAGTATGATTATGGAGTGATGCTTTTTTTCAATAAAAATAAAAGCATCAAGAAGTGGTCAAATTCAAATGGTAATACCTGAAATGGCCTGGGCACCGTACATCAGGACTATGCTTGCAAGGATCCCACAGCATGGTGGAATTTTTATGGGCGCAGTTTATATAGATTGCAGAGTGCTGATGTTATTATATTTGTGATCATTTGGCCTGGTATATGCTGTCCGCTAGTTATAGTGGGCACCTTGTACCAGTCCAAACAACCCTTATTGATGATAGGTTAAAGACAACCTTTATTGAAAGCTATCCTAGTGGTAGCTATGGAGAGCAGCCTTCAGGCTAAGTCTTGAATGAGTGTAAAGCAGCTTTGTTTACCAGATTATAACCTCTCGAATTACTAAATGAAAGGAGAACCACACAAGGTATATATAAAATATATGTATTTAGTTCTAAATACTCACTACTAATCTCTTTATGAGATTAGAGTCCAAGATACACAATAATACAGTTCTAAAACGACAGTAAATAGCACAATAGACCCTAGAGGCGTACCAAACCTTATATTAAGAAAGTGGTATAAGAACCACGACTTGACTAGGCAAGGTGCCTAGAGCACGTAGAATCGCTGGGACCCCAAGGAACCACCCAAGGTAGTGACACAGGAGACCCATGAGGGACGCGTGCAGTGTGAGAACACAGGCGCGAGCCCCGTACTATTCTATGGGAAAGTCGCGGTTGGAATTTTAGAAGTTAAGGACACTTAGGAGAGGACTTTGAGCAAACCCCTTTAGACTTAGAGGGTTTCAGGGCCAGCACCCATGGGAGCACCAGAGTACTTGTGTTACCTCACCCAGGGAAGCTGGGTGCATAGGTGTCAAATGGTGTCGGGAACCATTGTTGATTTCAATGGCGATCTGCTGCAAAGTGGTCTTGCGGGAGCGGCGTAGGAAGTTGCTGGAGGTCCGGCATTAGTCGCGCCGCTGCTCCAGGTCCAGGAGCCGCTCCCGGGACCGCTCGCGGGACCGGAGTCGTCGCTCTTCCGGCTCCAAGTCTTCACCCTCGGATTCCGGTAAGCGACGCCATGAAAAGAAGTCGAAGAAGCGTGTTCTGATTCTTTGGGTAGGGCGATTTCTACAACTGTGGCGTTGCGAAGTCACGCCTGGTTGCGTTCGACTGGGTTCTCGCCCGATGTCCAGAGCTCGCTCATGGACATGCCCTTCGATGGCACCCGCCTGTTTGGCGACAAGGCTGACAGTGTCCTGGAGCGCTTTAAGGATTCGCGGGCTACGGCCAAGTCCTTGGGCCTTTCTACTAAGAGCTCGGCGCCTCCTGGTTTTCGTTCCTTTCGAGGCCAAGGTAGAGGCAGTCAGGCGCGCCTGTCCCCTAAGCCTGTGCAGACTCAGCCCCAGCGTGGCTGGGGTCGCAATTTCCGCAGGAGCGGGTCGGGCAACCTGCCCGATTATGATCTCGGAGGGCACTGCACAGCAGTTGCAGTGTTGGCTCAAGAATCTAGATTGGGTCAGTGGCAGATCCCTCTCCCTTACCCAACCGGAGCACACAGTGGTGACTGATGCGTCCCTCCTGGGATTGGCAGGCCACTTGGGGAGGCAGAGATCAGAGGCCTCTGGTCTCCGGCGGAGTCCCGGCTCCATATCAACCTTTTGGACCTTCGGGCGATCCGGCTTGCACTGAAAGCATTCCTTCCCTCTATCCTGGGAAGTGTGGTGCAGGTGTTCACGGACAACACCACCGCCATGTGGTATTGCAAAAAACAGGGCGGGATGGGGTCCTGGACCTTATGTCAGGAGGCTCTGCGCCTCTGGACATGGCTGGACATGGCTGGCACATCAAGGCATTACCTTGGTGGTTCAACACCTGGCAGGTTCTCCAAACGCCAGGGCGGACGAACTCAGCCGCCGGTGCTTGATGGATCACGAATGGCGTCTGAACTCGGACGTGACGCAAGGTCTCTTTCAGCAGTGGGGAGAGCCTTGGTTAGATCTATTCGCCACCGCCGAGAACATGCAATGTCATCAGTTCTGCGCGTTGGAATTTCCAAGGCGGCACTCGCTCGGCGACGCTTTTCGTCGCGTGTGGAGTTGCGGTCTGTTGTACGCCTTTTCCAATTCTGCCCAGAGTACTGAAGAAGATCAGGCGCGACCGGGCCCAAGTCAACCTTGTGGCTCCGGATTGGGCACGAAGATACTGGTATCCTGAGCTACTCAGCATGGCGATCGATCCCCCGATCCGACGGCCTCTTCGGGAGGATCTTCTGTCGCAGCAGCAGGGGACGGTCCTCCACCCAAGCCTATCCAGCCTCCACCTCCATGCGTGGAGATTGAGCAGCGACAGTTGACAGCTTTTGATCTTCCTCCCGAAGTCTGTGATGTCATCTTGGCAGCCAGGCGTCCCTCCACTAAAACGGTATACGCCTGTCGGTGGAACATATTTGTGGCATGGTGCACAGCGAAGGCTGTGGATCCCCTTTCTGCCCCTCTTTCTGACGTTCTTCTGTTCCTTCTTTCTTTGGCCCAGCAGGGCTCTGCTCTGGGCACTATCAAAGGTTATCTTTCGGCCATCTCCACCTTTTTACGGCTTCCAGATCAGCCTTCTCTTTTTAAGTCCACAGTTGTTAACCGTTTCCTGAAGGGCATTACGCACGTTTCCTCCGGTGCCGTTCATAATGCCTCAGTGGGACTTAAACCTTGTCTTGACATATCTGATGTGTGCTCCCTTCGAGCCCCTTCATACCTGTCCTTTGCGTCGTCTTACTCTCAAGACGGCTTTCCTGCTAGCTGTCACCTCTGCCAGAAGAGTGAGTGAGCTCCAGGCTCTTTCTTCTAAACCTCCTTTCCTTTCTGTTCATCTGGACAAGGTGCTTTTAAGGACCCGTCCTTCTTTTTTGCCAAAGGTTGTCATGCCCTTCCACATCGGGCAGACCATCACTTTGCCTACCTTATTTCCGTATCCTTAAAGGGAGGAGGAGAGGCTCCACCTTAAAGGGAGGAGGAGAGGCTCCACCGTCTGGACCCGAAACGTGCACTCGCATTCTATCTGCAGCGTACACAACAGTTCCGGGTATATGACCAGTTCTTTGTTGGTTACGTGGGCGCCAAACAAGGTCAGGCTGTAAACAAACGCACCATCTCTCGGTCGGTCGTTCTGTGCATTAAAGCATGTTACTCCTTGCTGCATGCCCATTCTACCAGGGCGACTGCAGCCACTACTGCCTTGGGACGCGGGGTTCCCTTGCAGGGCATTTGTCAGGCAGCTACGTGAGCCTCGCTGCACACGTTTACCAAGCATTACTGCTTTGACAGTCAGGTCCGGAGAGGCGGCTTCTTTGCCCGTTCTGTTCTCCGTGACTTCCTGGTGTAATCTTGTTCGCAGACCCACCACCGGGGTTGGTATTGCTGGGGTATTAATTCTACGGTAAGGAATCTATCACTAACGTGTCTCTTTCAGATGCACAAGTTACTACTTGTGTAACGATATATCTGTAAGAGACATTAGTTAGTGATAGATTCCTTACCGCCCCACCCATCCTCCCCGTTCTGCTAACTGATTTCTAGGGTTAAGGTCATCCCCTTTCAGGGCCCTAGTTTCATGGCACCAGTGGTCAGTTTCTTGCATGGCTCTGCGTTCCTGGCGCGGAAAGTCGTGTACAGAACTGATGTCTGCGCACATGGGTGGCACCTAAGTACTCTCCGTGTCTTCATCTCTGCGCTTACGACGCTATTGACAGACGCGGAGCCGCACGACGCCGCCTACTGACGCGCAGGGGTACTGCTAAGCAAAACTTTCCAGATCCAGTCTGACGCCTGGCGATATTCTACGGTAAGGAATCTATCACCAACTAATGTCTCCTACAGATATATCGTTACACAAGTAGTAACTTGTGCTTTAGGGAGAAAGCAGATAGGCTGGGGTCCTGAATAGCAGGATCCCAGCCAGACTAAGTCGAAAACCAGCAAAACACCAGGAAAAAAGTGGGGGCAACCATGCAGTCAGATTCAACCTTCCTACAAAATTGATAATTACTTTTAATTCTTTTCCATGACCTCTGGTCAGTATTTGAACCTAAAAAATATGCTGTTGCAAATGTGTTAGAATGTCAATATTAATTGTATTTTACTCAACTATGTTATTGCTTGTTTCCATCTTGTACTAGAACATTAGAGGGACGTATATTAATTGCTGTACTTAGTTTGTTAATTCAACTCCAATTTTAAACTTGCTCTATTTAAACAGGATTTTCTTCAAAGTACATGTTTGACTCCTGATTGTAAAGGCAGTATTTGTCGTATTCTTATCTATGGTTCTTCAGGGTTGGTCAAATGGCAGGTGAGTTGATTAACTCATTGCAAACAATCTCTTTGCTTATGATGTTCTTTATTCATTTTATTAATTTTAAAAGTCTGTTTTTTGTGTAAGCTGTTTTTGTATGTAATTTGTTAGCTATCATTGAGTTCTATTAGATAGATGTCTTGGGGATTCAGTGTTACACTGACAAATGTACTCCTGGCTCCTAGACACCCCATTGAATCTGACCCAAAGATCACAAATTGCAAAATAGTGTTCACTCAGTTCCGCTTAGCTTTATTGAAGCATTCCTGACTGATGTGTTTTCTCTTCAGAATCTGTTTTAAGTATAATCTTTTCAGTTCTATTGTACCACCCTCCTTTTCTTCGCCTGCCTTTAAGTAGTCATCCATTCAACCTTATTCTCTGCTGCTTACTGTTCTCTGATACAGTTTAAGAAACCCCTCTCTGCACCCCCTCTAGCCCACCTCTCTTCCCATAACAATTCTGCCCTATCTGTTCTTGCTGCCTCACAGACATACTGCAGTGTTATTTTTCTTTCCAAATTAATAATTTCCCCCATTTTACACGCTATCCTTTTGCATCTACTCTGCCCATACGTCCTTATCATTTTAGATCTACATTTATTTATCCTGCTGTTTCCTGGTATGCCCTAGATGACCATTGCTGATTCCCTTCATAGCGAAAGGAGGGAAAGCTTGTGCCAAAATGTCTTTTCATTTTAATGGGACAATTGCTGATATTAAGAATCTCCTAGTGAATCTTGATACATGCTTTGATGCTTCATCTGCTACAGAAGATGTGTTTTATTCTTCTAAGTCCTCATCTCTATCCTCCTCAATTCAGTGTGTGATCGTTAGATCAAGTTGATTTCCCTGCTAATTGAAGACCTCCTTTGGTAAACATCAGCCAAACATCACTAGATAAATAATTTAAACAGTGCTCAGTTAGACAAAATACAATATTGATTATCTTCAGAAGTCACCTAATGTCTCCCAAAGGATGATTCTGATCCTGTTGCAACTCTCTCAAGGCTAACCAGCTCATAGTTAGGAAAAATCAAAGGTCCTGTCCTTCGATCGCTGCAGAAATAAAAAGAATCTCTCCTGGCGTCTTGGCTGCCAGAGCATCTCTACAGCTGGGAAGTATAACTATCTCAGTATATGGTTCACTGAAAGTACCACAGCAGTGGTAGAAATAAATGCAATAAATAAGGGCACTGCAAAAGCATATGGGGTCGGGCAACTAAATCAACAATTAAGGAGTGCATTAGCCGCTTTCATTTCTAAGGGTAATGAATGCGGCATTTCTTCCCTCTGTACAATACCGCCATTTTGCGTACCCATGAACTGTAGATGAAGCCCTAGAATGAGTCCACTGTAGAGCATACAAAATAATCTTTCAACAACCACGTCCTCATCTCTATCCTCCTCAATTGAGTGTGATCATTAGAGCTGATAGAGACGTCTAGCGGCAGATTCCTTAACTTAGAATATCCCCAGGCGTCAAACTGGTCCGGAACATTTTGCGCAGCAGCACCTCTGCACGCCAGGGTGTGGCGCCGTACGGCTCCGCCCTGACGTTGTCCATGGACGTGACGTCAGCGTAGCCATATATGCCCCGCCGCGACGACATCAGTTTTCTTCTTTTCCGCGTCACGACGCGGACCCTGGAAACCAGCAGTTCCTGGCTTTGTTTTGGGCCTTCTTGGCACCATTGGTGTCGTACCGGAACAGTGTGCAATGCCCTCCGGGTTCAAAGCCTGTGAGGCCTGTGTGCGTCAGATGTCTGGCACTGACCCGCACCTTATTTGCATGTGGTGCCTTGGTGTGCACCACGATTCCAAACAATGCGGCGACTGTCAACAGATGAAGCTGATGTCCCTACGGGAACTCCGTATGAAGTCGTTGGCCGCACGACTGTCCTGCCCATCTTCTCGTCGCCGCTCTCCCTCTCCAGAGGGAGCTCGTTCCCAAGGCCGCTCCTGTGACCGACGCCCTAAAAAAGGTAAGCGGTGCCACAAGCATCCACTGCGGTACACCACTTGTAAGCGTGCCGCTGGCGCCCACTCCTCTCGTAAGGGGTCAGCCACGGGCGCCCGGAGGTCACCTCCTCCATACCCTCCTTTTCCAGGAGTTGGAGCGGCACGCGCCCAAATGGAGGCCTACTCCCGTGCTCTTAAGGCCTACTTGGAGTCCCCCTCTCTCCCTGGTGCGCCTTCGGTCCCCACAGAGGCGGAGGGTACTCAGGCTGGGCCCTCGTCGGCAGATCCTTTCCCGACCAGGGTTGTGTGCACCGACTCCGACGCCCAGGCGATGATGTTGGGCCGTGGCCCAGACCGTCCTGGTCGCTCTAGTACACTCCACCAGTCAGCGCATAGCCCTGGGTGGCTTCCTGCGTGGACGGCGGGAGCGACGCCGGGCTCCGAGTCGGCCACCACGCCGGACCCAATGACGGTCTCGACGTCCAAACCCACACCAAGCTCTAAGCCTGATCCCACATCTAGGGCAACGCATCATCCGACGTCGGTCGACGTCGAGGTAGCGTCCATCGTGGTGTCCGTCGATGTCCAGTCGACTCCGACACGGCGCCCGCCGACGTCGATGCATCCATCTGCACCGGTGTTCATCCATTCATCGACACCGGCATCCATGCCTGGGGTTGACCTCCCTCCGGATTCCTCGTTTCTGTCCCCTCATTGGGGTCGGGCGACTCCGGTATCCGCTACGGCCTTTTCGGAGGCTACTGTTGCTTCCCCTGGTCGGGAGCCACTGGTGCAGGTCCCTAGTGTGGCATGGTCTTCGGGTCGTTCCCCAGCCCTCTCTTTATGGCAACTGGGAGAATAAGCCTCCAACCGTCTCCTACAGACGGACTCTTGTTCCCTCCTAGGGTGACTACTGAGCTAGGGGCCGCCTATGTGCGGGCTATCAACCAGGCAGCTGCTATCCTCAGCTTTCAGCCTCCTGTGGTACCCCTCATGCCCGATCCCTTAATGGATCTGCTCCATCTCGAGCCCATTACCGTGTAGCCCTTGCTACCCCTTGGGGGTGCTTTATTAGAAGCCCTGTGTGGCGCGTGGGCACGGCCCTCTTCCGGGACCCCGGTTGATCGGGCCATTGCTGGTAGGCACCGTCCCGCCCCACTTTGCCTGTCCCTCCACCCTACCGCTCAGGGCCTGGTAATTCAGGCGGCCTTTGGGTTTCTGGACTCCTCCACTTTGCCCTTGTTTCCTCCCACCTGGGAATCCAGGTGGCTGGATGGATGTGGAAGATAGCTTTTTGCCTCTTCTAGCGCGGTCATCCGCCACTTTAAACACTACATGCGTGTTTGCATGTGCGTCCTCTGCACTCTGGGACTCCGTGGCTAACCTTCTCCTTTCCCTTCCGGAGGAATTGCGCCCTGAGTTGCTACGTCTTGTCCTTCCCGGCAAGGAAATGGCTCATTTAACAATACGCTCCTCCCTGGATACCAAAGACTCTGTGGACCGTGCTCTTGCACAGTCCGTGGCTTTGTGCCGTCATGCCTGGATGCGTGACAGTCGCTTCCCTGATAATATTCGGGAGAGCCTCCAAGACATGCCGTTTTATGGACTAGACCTATTTGGGTCCCACGCCGACTCTGCAATCTCCAGGCATCTGATAGAGACTAATAGCCGCAGATTCCTTAATGTAGAATTATCCCCAGGTGTGAGAAGTTGGCCTGGCATATGCTGGTCACTAGTTAAAGTGGCCACCTTGCACCAGTCCAATTCGACTCTTATGGTAGATGGGTTTAAGACAACCTTTTAAAGAAAGCTATCCTAGTGGTAGCTGTGGAGAGCAGCCTTCAGGCTAAGTCTCTGAGGAATGTAAAGCAGCTTGTTTTACCTTATAATCTCTTGAATTACTAAATGAAAGGACACCACACAGGTATATATATTAAATATATATGTATTTATTTCTAACACACTCTACTAATCTCTTTCTGAAATTAGAAGTCAGGAACATATGCAAAAATCAACAGTTCACAACAAATTAAGCACTTATATGGCTGGGGCCCTAGGGGCGTACCAGACCATATACTAAAAAAGAGGTACAAGAAGAATGACTTGAGAAGGGAGAAGACCTAGGGCCTTCAGAAGCGCTGGGGCCTCACTAATCCACCCAAGGCAGGTAAGTAAAGGAGGGAGGCGCATGCAGTGTGAGAACACAGCTGCGGATCCCAATAGACTAAAATGGAGCAAGTCGCGGTTGGAATTTTAACGTTCTAGGGTACTTCGGGAGAGTCTACAGGCAAGTCACTTACAGGGTAAGTAGTTCTAGAGCCAACACACAGGAGCACCGGAGTGCACGAGTTACCTCACCCAGGGAAGCCGGGTGCATAGGTGTCTTTTGGTGTCGGGTCACAGCGTTGTTTTCAATGGGAGCCAAAGAAGACTTGCTGCTTGTGAAGACAGGAGAAGTGTCCGGTGGAATCCAAGGCTGGATTCTGAAGAAAGAAGACCTGAAAGCAGAGGAGACAGTGTTCAAAGTCACTTGCCAGTGACCCGGGCCCAGGAAGACGGATGCCCACAGTCGTCGGGTGATTTCAGGTGATCACGGGTGTCTTAACTCTTCAGCCACGAGGTCCAGGAGGCGTCGACGATGACCAGGAGCTGGATTCGGAGTGTCCCACGAAGTTTGCAGCTTACTGAGGTGTCGGCAACTGGATTGGAGCCAACAAGCCTTGGCAACAGCAAGTCTTGTGGAAAGTGAAGAAAGTCAGCGGTGCAGACCAGCAAGGTCTGAGGGACTCACCCAGCAATGGTAAGTTAGGGCAGGCCTGGAGCAACCAGGGGAGCCCTTTGGTTCTGTAGAAAAGTCTTCTGGGGACCCACAAACTAGCCGGCTAAGGATCGCGAAGATGCCTCGTGAGGATTCACTTCACAGGAGCCCACGGTCACTTGGGACAAGGTAGGCCACTGATCTTCGGTGGAAATCCTGCTGGAGGCTTGGACCACACGTGGTCCAATGTACAAGTTCGTAGAACGTCGTGAAGGGATTGCACTCGACAATAGTGCACGGTACCCATGTATTGCTGTTTCTCGTCACTCGTGGGGTCCACTTGCCTCAGCTTCACTGGGGACTCACGATGGCCTTGGAGAAGTCAGGAAATCCACTTCCGGGGCTGCAGGGGACTTCGGACTCCGGCGGGAGCGGGAAAGTTTGCGACCGTTGATTCAAAGTTTTGGTGCCTGCCAAGCTGGGGAGTCACTCCTTGACTCTAAGGGAGATTCTTCAGTCTTCCAAAGGTAGTGGAATGTCGAAGGTCCAGGATTCTTCTTCAGAGCGTCGTCCAGGGATATCTAGTTTGCAATGGCAAGGGTTCCCTAACTTACACCCACTTCCCTTTGTCCAGTTTAGCGCCAGAGCAGGGGCAGGTAGCCCCTGAACCGGTTTGAGCTGGCATATGCACAGAGGAGCCTACTGCTCCCCCAGTGCAGGACTTCAAAGCACTCTAGGAGTGCACCCATCCAGCCCCAATACACTAAATCCTGTCTGGAAGGTGGTTACCTTGTCACCTCCCTGTGACAGGATGCCTATTGTTGGGCCTTCTCCACTGCGAGTTTCGGTCAGCAGCAGGAGGGCAGCCCAGTGTCTGTGCTGGTGGTATCCATTTTGTGATGCCAGGGCTCTTTCAGGATTCTACCGTGCTTCCCCAGTAGGTACATGTCTACCCCTCTAGAAGGGTGGGATCATACTCCCACACCAGTTACTTGTGTGGGGGTATGATTCCAAAGCGTTTGACACCAAACACGACATGTTTTGATGCAGTCATCCCAGAGTTAGCATTTACCACGAGGTTATAATGCACTTAAGAGTATATGGTTTAACCGCATCCACAGACAGGCCCAGAGAATAGACTCTGAGGGCTGCAGAGGGGCCCTGCTCAGGCAGAGGCACCCCCTCACATGTAAACCAAGCACCCTGCCCTCAGGATTGATAGGGCCTGCCTTAGGGGTGACTGATAGGCTTATATGTGTGTGTATGGTGAGATCTAGAAACTTATACCTCTGTGAGGAGTGCTAACACTACCTCACCCAGGCTGCAGTAGCAGGCCTGTGGTGTCAGATTTAGTCTGCTTCCCAGGGGTGGCATAACACATGCTTCAGCCCCTGGTAGGCCTGTGAAGTACCTATGCCCTTGGTACCTAAGGTACCATATACTAGGGGCTCATAAGGTACCACAGTATCCAATCACTAGTGCATCTAGTATGCACTCCAAGTTTTTGAGAGAGAACAGAGAGACTGGGGCCCTGATTAGCAGGGACCCATCCAGACTATAGCCAGAAACCAGTGTTAACATCAGAATTAAAAGTGGGGGGCAACATAAGTGCAGATCCTACTCTCCTACACCAGGTGTGAGACTGGATCCGGAAGTTTTTTTGGTACAGTATCTCTGAGCGCCGGGGGGGGGGGGGAGGGGGGGGGGGGGCGACACCACGTGACTCCGCCCTGACGTTGCCCGCGGACGTGACGTCAGCGAGGTCACATGTCCCTCCTCGGCGCGCTGACGGCAGTTTCTTTCTTTTCCGCGTGCAACGCGAATCCGGAGTGAGTTCCCTTGACCTGTTTTCAGGCCTCTTTTAATGCCTTTGCATTGGGAACAGTGTGCAATGCCCTCAGGTTTCAAGACGTGTGCTTATGGTACGCGTCAGATGTCGGCGACGGACCCTCACCCTATTTGTATGTGGTGGTTGGGCGAGCACCATGATTCTGTGGACTGCGACGCTCGTCAGCACATCAAGCCGAAGTCCCGGCGGATGCACCGGATGAAATTGCTTTTGGCCCGCTTGTCCAGATCGGTCTCGTCACAGCGTCCGTCCCCCACCGCAGAGGGGTCCAGAAGCCGCCGATTCCGGCTGCGACATCGCTTTATTTGCCCTAAGTTGGCAGGGTATGCCTAGACGTGGGTCCCTTGCTTACTTTGCCACTGGATTCAAGATAGCCTGGCTGATGAGGGTTATGAACCCGAAACCGGTCCCAGGATGCTTGTTTCTGGTCCAGGGAAGACATGGCTTGGCAGTTTGGGCTGAACTGTTCCCATGAGGCACAGGGTCAGACTGATTTGCATATGGCCATGTCTGAACTGGGGTGGTGGAGTGAGCTAAAGAATGATGGATTAAACCCAGATCAGTTGACTGGGGGTGAGTGTTTGATTTGCTCAAATGCTCCGTCCATCATCCCCTTTGGTATCCCTTTCTCCTATGAGGCACGTGGTGGTGGTCGACTCGGCACCCCTGGTGGACACTTCGGTGCCGATCGAGGACACACCAGTGCCCATGGCGACCCGTCCCGACGTCAGATCGTCGACTCTTCTCCGGATGTCCCTTCCTCTCCGGAGTATTGTCATCTCCTTGTGTCCTCTTCACCGGAGACTGGACGCCACATCGTTGCCTTTTCCCCGGCGGCTTCCAGGTCGGGTTCTACGCCGTCTCCACGTCCACGGGCCCCAGACCCGCTCTTCCGCACCTTGCAGTTGATTGCCCCGCCCGCTTCTCCGCCTTCTCCGGAGACCCCTCAGGCCCCTCACTCGTCCATGGGTCTTCCATCCTACAGGGGCTGGCCGTTTCTTCCTCCAGCAGGGCACGGGGACGGGCGGCTTAGTTTGCAGCCTTTGCCCATGGAAGAGTTGCGCTCTCCCCCATGATGCCCTACGGAGGCGAGTGTAGCCTTTGTCCGGGCCATCTCCACGGCCACCGGCATTTTGCAAATGGGCAACCCGGTCGCTCCACTCCCCATGGACCACTTGTTGGAGGTTCTCCACCAGGGCTCTGCTGGAGGGGAGCCGCTGCTTCCATTTGAAGCTTCGCTCCACAACTCTCTTCTGGGGGGCTGCGGGTGTCCTGCAACGGGGGATCCGGTACCTCAGCTGCTCCTCCACCTCCACCGTCCTGCCCCGCACGATCCAGTCTGCCTTTTTTCCCACCCATCTGCCCAGGGCCCTGTCCTGCAGACTGCTCTTCCTTCCTTGCCTTCAGTGTTGCTCCCACCATCACGGGAGGCCCGGTGGTTGGACTCCTGGGGGCGTAACATTTTCACTTCCACTAGTGCTGCTCTGCGCGCGCTCAACACACTTTGTGTGTTGGCCAGGGCTACTTCCGACCTTTGGGATTCCGCGGAGTCCCTTGTGCCTCGCACCTCCCACGACGATGCAGTGCTGATCAGCGGCGCCATGTGCTGGATGGTTGGGAGTTAGCTGCGTTTATTCTCCGTTCGGCCTTGGATGTCTGATTCTCTCGCCCATGCTATGTCGAGTTCTGTGGTCCTCTGCCGCCATGCTTGGTTGCAGGATAACGTCTTTCCGAAGAATTTTCGAGAGCGTCTTGTTGACCTGCCTTTTGATGGGTTTCTTTTATTTAACACCCACACGGACTGCGCTGTTCCAACAACTCCTTGCGGGGCTCTGCCCTCCTCCCCCTCCGTAAGCTTCGGCTTGTTCGTCCTCAGGTGTCTTATGGGAGGCGTTTATTCCACCTTTCTCTTTGGGCCTAGTGTTTCGGTTGGCCCGTCTGTGTGCTGTGTGTGGCTTGGAATGCCCTCAGGGTCCTTATGTTGGCCCCTCTGTACTTTTGGCTGCTGGTACAGCCCTTCAACTTTTGTGGTGTGTGATATCTGATAGAGACTGCTAGCCGCAGATTCCTTAACGTAGAATTATCCCCAGGCGTGAGACTGGATCCCGAATTTCTTTTGCCACAGCATCTCTGCGCGCCGGGGGCGGCACCACGTGACTCCGCCCTGACATCAGTGGACATGACGTCAGCAGCTCACATAAGTCCCACCCCCGCGCGCTGATGTCAGTTTCCTTCTTTTCTGCATGCAATGCGGATCCGGAGTGAGTTCCCTTGACCTGTTTTCAGGCCTTCTTTTAACGCCTTTGCGTTGGGAACAGTGTGGAATGCCTTCGGGTTTCAAGACGTGTACTTCGTGTGCGCGTCAGATGTCGGCGACGGACCTGTTAGTGAACCCGAATAGGTCCTCCGGTTGGACCATCTGTGTATTTTTTGGCTGATTGGTAAGCTGCCTGTGGTGATACCTACAGGTCTTGTATGTTCTTGAACTCTGCGGCGGGTTTCCCAAAGAGGTGTTCCCATGTTTTGTTTTGGGAAGTGTCATACCCTAGGTGGGGTACTTGTAGGATATTGTATAGCTCTGTCCTAAGCTGGGCGGGTGTGGATACCTTCTTGGGTTTCTCGCGTTTCCTGGCGTCACTGTATACCGCTTTGTGCGGTCTCTTTTCTTCTTCCGCCTTAGCGCAGCTTGCGCTGCTCCAGGTTCTGTCCTACTCAGTATCCAATGGTGTTTCTATCCTTCTTTTACAGGGCTTGCCTGTTATACATTTGCCCTTTGTTCCTGCAGGATATCTGCTTCTGTGCGTTTTGCCTTCCCTCTTCAGCCTCTGGATCGCCAGACCGACTTTTGTCATGCTGTCTACGGCGTCGTGTCTTGGGGTTTTCACCTTATTATCCGACGTTTCGACCTGGTCCTCTGCCTTGTGTTCCAGCGGGGCTAGGATATTCCTGGTGTTCTCGTGTGTTCTGGTTGACGGCTTTAGGTCTGTACTCCATATTTCTCGCTTTCCGTGGGCCGCTTCGTTTCTCCCACCCCCCCTCTCCCCCCGGGCTGCTTCTGGGGGGTGTGGGGGTTCCTTCTTCTCTTTATCTTCTGGCTGGTCCCACTTCTATTTGTGGGCCGGCATGCGCCACTGGGATGGTCCTTCTCTGGGGCTTGTTCTGGGATTCCCTTGCCTCTGTCTTCGTCTTGCGCTCGGCTTGTTCTGGGCACACTACTTCATAGTATTTGCCGGCTGCCTGCTGCGCACGACTGGTAGTTATGGTCCACCTCCGTGGGCCTCGGCGTGTGCCCGTGTGCTCCTGTCCCTTGCTTTGCTGGAGCTTTGCGCGATTGTGTCTTCCTTCTCACATAAGCGCCTATCAGCTGTGAGCCCGTTCCTGGCTTGTCCCCTGCCTCGGGGCTGATACCAGTTCAGCTGTCCCCTTCTCTGTGTGTGTTCTCCTGAGGCGGGCTCTGCCTCCGTTCCTCCTCTTCTCCTTGGATTTTGCGGGTGGTTCTTTTCTTCCTTTGGTACTCGCTTGGTGCCGTCTGTCCCTCCAGGTTTTCTGGCGGACGCCTTATGCCCCTCGGGTAGGCTTGTGGTATCCTGGCCTTCCCTTCTCTTTTTTCTTGCTGCCTTCTGCTTGGTGGGGGCTGAGCGGTCATTCCTGTCCCCCTGACACATCCCCTGTTGGGGCCTTGTGTTCTTCCAAGCTGGTGAGGTTCTCTCGCAGACCCTCCTCCCCTCTGGGTATGGCTGGGGTATCTATTCTACGGTAAGGAATCTGCGGCTAGTAGTCTCTATCAGATGTACAAGTTACTTACCTTCGGTAACGATGTATCTGGCAGAGACGATTCTAGCCGCAGATTCCTTCACGCCCCGCCCTTCCTCCCCGTTCTGCGAGGACATTTCAGCTTGGTCTTTTGCACTCGCCTCCCTCCGGGTGGCCTTGTCTTCTGCGGGTGCCCTCTTTCACTTCCTCCCTGGCAGGATGCTTCGTTCTCTTTATTTGTTCCACTCCTTCCTTTCTGGTAATTGGACAGTAGGTTCATGTGTACTTCTGCATCCCTCCACACTGGTTCTTCCAGTGTGGGGTCTACTCCTAATCTTCTCCCCTTTTTCATTGCTTGGGGTTTCTGACTCCCCTGCAGTCCTCTGGGTTGGGCGCTCTTGGCTGTGGCTCAGCCCTTAGCTCTTTACAGGGAATACGACGCTCCTTGAGGGTGTTGTCTTGGGGTAATTTGTCGCTACTCCTCTGTTCCGGACTTGTTGTCCTTCACTGTTATAGATTGTGGTTGCAGTCCTTCTTTCATCTGCCACAAAATTTTTCACATGTTTTTCTGCTTCCAGGGAGGATGTCGCCTTCACTTTGCAGAGTTGTTTCTCTGAGCGGTGCTCTGCTCTTTCCCTTCCATGCCTTTCAGTAACACAGTGCTTGGCACTGTACCTAATGGTGCTGTTCCTCACCATTCGTTCCTTCCCCTTCTGTTTCACAGATTTTTTCGCACACTGTTCCCATACTCTCACAGTTTTGTTTGTGATGGCTCCGCGTTGTGGCGCGGAAAAGTTCTCAGAAGAAAACTGACGTCAGCGCGCCGGGGTGGGACTTATTTGACCTCGCTAACGTCACGTCCGCGGACGACCAAAAATTCCGGATCCAGTCTCACGCCTAGGGATAATTCTACGTAAAGGAATCTGCGGCTAGAATCGTCTCTACCAGATACATTGTTACCAAAGGTAAGTAACTTGTACGTCAGGCAGCTACTTGGGCCTTGCTGCATACTTTCACTAAGCACCATTGCCTTGACAGTGAGGTCCGGAAAGACAGCTTCTTTGGCCAGTCGGTTCTCCGTGACTTTCTGGTGTGATTTCACTTCGCAGACCCACCATTGGAGTTGGTATTGCTTGGGTATGTATTCTAAGGTAAGGAATCTATCACTAACGTGTCTCTTTCAGATGCACAAGTTACTTACTTGTGTAGCGATATATCTGTAAGAGACTTTAGTTAGTGATAGACTCCTTACCACCCGCCCATCCTCCCCGTTCGGCGAACTGTTCTCTAGGGTTCAGGTCATCCCTTTCAGGGCCCTAGTTCATATATTGTGGTTGCAGCCTTTCTGCCGGCTGCTGTGATGGTTCACCATGGTGCTATGGCTCAATGGTGCTTCTGGTGGCACAGGCTCACACAGGCCAAGGGTTTAATCCTGCCTATTTTCTGCATCTTCTTCCGCCTCTGGGGGAGGTTTTGGACTTAACGATTGGAGGGGTCCCTCCTAGAGTGGTGCTCTGTTCTTTTCCCTCCCTCAGTTTACATTATACGGTGCCTTACACCATCTTTCTATGGTGATGTTTTTTCACCATACCTTGTTTTTTCTTTTCTTTTTCTGCACACTGTTCCCATATTTTCACAGTTTTTGGTGGTGGCTTCGCGTCCTGACACGGAAAAGTCGCCTGACGAAAACTGATGTCGGCGCGCCGGGGCCGGGTATATAAGGCTCTGCTGACGTCACGTCCATGGACGACGTCAGGGCGGAGCCGTACGGCGCCGAGGTGCTGCTGCGCAAAATTTTCCGGACCAGTCTGACGCCTGGGGATATTCTAAGTTAAGGAATCTGCGGCTAGACTATGTCTCTACCAGATACATCGTTACCGAAGGTAAGTAACTTTTTCATCAAGATGGTTTCCCTGCTAATTGAAGACCTCCTTTGGTAAACATCAGCCAAACATCACTAGATAAATAATTTAAACAGTGCTCAGTTAGAAAAAATACAATATTGATTATCTTCAGAAGTCACCTAATGTCTCCCAAAGGATGATTCTGATCCTGTTGCAACTCTCTCAAGGCTAACCAGCTCATAGTTAGGAAAAATCAAAGGTCCTGTCCTTCGATCGCTGCAGAAATAAAAAGAATCTCTCCTGGCGTCTTGGCTGTCAGAGCATCACTACAGCTGGGAAGTATAACTATCTCAGTGTATGGTTCACTGAAAGTAGCACAGCAGTGGTAGAAATAAATGCAATAAATAAGGGCACTGCAAAAGCATATGGGGTCGGGCAACTAAATCAGCAATTAAGGAGTGCATTAGCCGCTTTCATTACTCAGGGTAATGAATGCGGCATTTCTTCGCTCTGTACAATACCGCCATTTTGCGTACCCATGAACTGTGGATTGTGAGAAGTTGGCCTGATATATGATGTCACTAATTCTAGTGTACACCCTGTATCAGTCCAAACAACCCTTATGGTGATTGGTTGTAAAGTCAACCTTATAGACCAGCTATCCTAGGGGTAGCATGGACAAGAGCAGTCTTAGGCTCAACTCTGTATGGCATGTGAAGCCAGCTGTTATACCATTTGTTATCCCTTGAATACCAAATGAAAGGACACCACAACAGATGTATATAAAAAATAGAATGTATTTATTCTAGTCAAAATACCCTCAGCACTCTTTATGAGATTCGAGGTAAGTACAACATAGTCTTATTTAACTATACATTAAGTCACACAGGTAAGTAATACAGTTAGGCCCTAGGGGCCACGCAAACCATATACTAAGTAAGTGGTATAAGAACCACTGTCACAAACACAGGATAGGCCTAGGCCTAGGGAATCGCTGGGGCTACACTATACTACCAAAGGTTAGGAAGTGGGAGGCCCACGGGATTCAGGGGCAGAGTGGAAACACTCACCTGTAATGCGTAAAAGTCGATAGAAATAGTAGTTATTAGTAATTAAGAGTTTTAGGACACTTCTGGAGTAACTAGGAGGTCGAGACTCGGAAACTAGACCCTAGGATAGTCAATACCCTTGTGAGCACCGGAGTACTCAAGTTACCTAGCCCACGGGCTGCGGGTGCATAGGTGTGAACTTGCGTCGGGTTTCGTCGTGGACTTCTATGGATGCCTGAAGGAAAGTTGCTGACAGGCAGTCAGTGAAGAGTTTCCGGTGGATCCCAAGGATGGGATCAAGAAGGAAGGTACCTGCAAGCAGAAGGGACAGAGTCTAGGTCACCAGCCAGGAGCCAGGAAGGAACCAGGAAGGAACCAGGCGATGTCGTGAAGATGCAGGTGAAGAGGTGAAGCTTGTCGCAGCAGCCACGGGTACCAGGAGGCGGCGAGGACGACCAGGACCAGGAGATGAGCTGTCCCACGAAGGCTCTTGCTGTCGGCAGCGTCGATGTCGAGCTAGGACCCAACAAGCCTTGGCAAGCGGAACCCACGCAGAATGGAGGACTTGCTTCTGGTGCAGACCAGGAAGGTCTGGGGTGCTTCTCTTTCACAGAGGAGCGAGTGCCAGTCTGGAGGAGCCGGACCAGCAAGGTAGAATCAAATGTTCGTCGTCGCAGAGGTTACTAGCCAACGTGCCAGCAACCGGACAACACGTCGAGCGACTCAGGTGCAGAAGGGCCCCACGCAGAACACGTGAAGTGTGGGGAGCTGATCTTCTTTGCAGATGGTGCTCGGTATGGGGGCTTCTCAATTCCCCAAGCACAGCCTCGAGGAAGCCTCAGAAGTCGCGCTAGTCAGTTACTAGCCACTTTTCCCAAGTCGACGGTCCCACGTCCCTCGTCGCCTCCACGGGTCTCAGCTTTGCTGTCGATGTGGATCTGGTTCAGAGGTGTCTGGAAGTCATGGCACTGGTCAGTCTCTGCAGTCGTCCCTTGCAGGATTCAGTCGCAAAGCAAGCAGCGGTCGCTGGATGGTGCCTGGTTGCCCAGGGTGGTCACTCCTTGGCCACAAGGGAGATTCTTAAGTCTTCTTCCTGAGGTCGAATGTCGAAGGTCCAGAGTTTCTGTTCAAGTTGCAGATTCAGGATAATCTAATTCTGCAGGGCTCAGCTACCTACTGATATACTGGGCTAGTGGGCTGGGCTACCTGCAAGGTCCCTCCTATGGGTGGGACCAGGAAGGGGAGTGGTTACACCCCCTTTCCTTTGTCCAGTTTCGCGCCAGAGCTGGGGCTGGAGTGCCCCAGCGCCGGTTTGAACTGGACTATGCATGGGACACCTTGTGTGCCCCAGGCAGTGTCTAGTTTCTTTCATCCCTCCCTGCCCCAATACACTAAGGCCTGTCTGAGGTGGTGCTAGCACCTCCCAAGGCAGGAAACCTATTGTCCAAGCCTCCCTCGCTGGAAGGACTCCCAGCAGCAGGAGGTCAGACTTGTGTCTGTGGCAGCAGCATCCATTTTGTGATGCTGGGGCTCTGGTTAACTTTAACCGGGTAAGTAGTTTTCAACATGTCTTCTCCCTCTAGAAGGGGGGAATAATATCCTCATCGCCAGAAATGGTATGGGGGTATTATTCCAAAGTGTTAGACACCTTACACGACATGTTTTGATAAAGCCAAACCATAGTTACCATAACCGTTTAAGATTATAAGGCACTTAAGAGTATATGGTAGGCTATATCATAGAACAGCTATAAGGACATGGTTCCGAAAGCTGCAGACAGGCTCAGCTCATGCTAGAGCACCGTCTCACATGTTACCAAGCACTCTGCCTCCAGGATTGTTAAGGTCTGCCATAGGAGTGGCTGATAGGAACACATGTGTCTATATATAAGGTAGGTATAGGAATACTACACCTAAGAAGGGGTGATTACACGACCTTGCCCCAGCTGAGTGATCAGCCAGTTGTGTCATAATGGAAGGCCAGGCCAGGGGTGGCATAATACATGCTGCAGCCCCTGGTGGCCCAGGGTACACCTATGCCCTGGGTACCTAGGGTACACTATACAGGGGCCAATAAGGTGATCCCTACCAATTGGGTTATGCACCTAAAGTACATAGTAGGAATTTAGAGAGAGAGCAGCTGGGCTGTGGGTCTGATTAGCAGGCCCACAGCCACATCTAAGTCGAAAACCAGTGAAGCTAAAGCAAAAAGTGGGGGTGAACATAGAAAGCAGACCCTACTCTCCTACATGGATGAACCCTAGAATGAGCACACTGTAGAGCATACAAAAAAATCTTTCAACAACCACGCATTGTTCGTCACACCAAGCTAAGGTGGAACTGGGTCTGGTATCCTAGATTTTAGACTGTCAAGCGACCATGTTGAAGTACTATCAGGGCCCGGATGGCAGACATACACCCATAAAAAAGCCATCTAAAATACATTTTTGAAACCCTAGGGAATCCTTGGTATGACCAAGTAAACAACGCAGTGTTCTTGCGCCACATGACAAGCTCAATCCACCAGGTCGGAACCATCCCGTTCACTACACGGAAAAAGGCAATTAATCTGCAATTAAAGGTGACCTCGATGGACCAAGATCTGCTGCTCCTCAGGAATTTGGATGCAGCTCAGGCATTAAAAGTCTCCTACCTAGCTGGGACTCCTCAACCGTATATACGCAAAGGTATAAACACGGAAACTCGCAGACAAATCTTCTACATGAGGTCACTAGCTCTGCCAATTAAAGTTATCAACCCCTTCTGAGCCAGCTTAAGTGCAAAGGGAGCTTGCAGGTATTGTCCCTTACAAAAATAATCATGGTTGCACCTGCTGTGTTGCTGTCCCTCAATGGAGCACCAGAGAAGGCAGCTTCTAGCATCTGCTTTTCAAATTCTGTGCCCTGGCAAGATGTCCAAAGTTTTTGGCCATACTCAGTGGGTGTCTAGCAGCGAACCCTGTCATTGCCCACAAGGAAAAGCAAATACAAACAAGAAAGGCTGACCTCGCTCTATAGCCTGAGTGTTGGTGGAAGAACTCCTGATTGCAGTGACTGCCCTGGTTAAAACTTTAATGTATATATTTTGAGTAGTGCAACTAAGGACCTATTTGCCCAACGTGGCCCTAATGATAACTTTGACACATAGCTAACGCAGGCCTTACTAAATTTGAGCTACTGTTCACAATCATCGTAATTTGCACATGTTCTATACACAGTTTTAAACATTTTATCTGATACTGGTTTTATTTTCACTAGATCGTATCTATTTGTAATGGTTTTAATCAACTAAACAAAGCTTACAATTACGGTTGCATCTCTCTGTGAAATACCATTGATACAAGTTTGTCATCTGTCTCCTGCCAGAGCAGGCATAAAGGTTGTTGTCTTAGGATCTTGCGGATGTGCCTTGTTTTTCTCCCCAAAGCTATTCGACTTCTAGGCCTTTTGAAAGTGTTCTAAACTCCCTGGGAGATTTGTCACTCAGTAACAGCCACAAGAGAAACTATCTGTGTGGCTACTCTTTGGAAATGCAGAGACCATGTTTTTAGGTTTAAGATATTTCGTGCATGTACTGCAACACTGATCAATTTCACTGAAGGATAAATTGTCAGGTCTCATTCAAAAACAGTTTTGTTATCTAAAAAAGTCCCTGCCCAGGTCCAAAGTGGGATCTTTGTTAATGTGTAATGTTCTCACTCTGGCCCTCCATTTGTACTCACCCGAGCACCTGTTTGTTGTGTACCAACATGTGGAAAATCATGGCAAAGTAAACTAAGATCTCTAGGAGAACTATGTGTCTTTACCCTCAAATCATTTAGTAGCTGGCCTAGCCCTGGCTGCTCCTGCGCTGGGCACACTACGAGACCTCACCCTAGCCCTCAGCCTTAAACGTTTGTGCTTAAGATGTGACAAATGAACATTTTTAAGGCTGAAGTCAGGCCATCGAAAGTACCGCCATGTGCTATTATTGTTTCGCAAATAATAAAAACTTTGATTTATTCTTTGATTAACTAAAATCAAAAAAACAACATACAGGACAATTTTAAAATGTTGTCAAACATTGCTATACAATAAAATGTATCCAAACAATCTTAAAAACCCTGGTAAAATTACCCAGATGTGTGAAGTATGATAACTCATGCAAGCTTGCGTGCAACCATTCATAAACTAGTCAAGAAAACTGAAAGTATACTTTATATTCAATGCTGCAAGCTTTCCCTACCTGCACTGTTCACTTTACTTCACCGGCTGGTGTGGGACAATGTCCCCCAGCCTCCCTTGGGTCGGACAAGGGCTGCCACATGGTGATAAGCGCAGGGACACTCCTGCAGCGCAGGCGCACCTGGTCATGTGACTGGGCCAAGATAGCCAGACTTTGCCTCTGAGAGCCCAGAGGAGGCTGGACTGGGTCACCATCCTTGGTTGTCTTACTCTGTGAAGGTACTCGTTACTCCCCTATTGAGTCCCTAGACGTTTTTATTGTGCTGTGAACTGTGAACCCTGTTGTTGCTGGACTACTACATCCAGGCCTACTTTAGGTTAGGTTCAGGATGGGCAAGGGCAGATAGGATTGTACCACAGTAGGCGCCATTAATAAAAACAAATCCTCAGCGTGGAAAGAAATCTATCTTTAGTACCTACTGATAGCGGACCTACTCACCCATTGCAATCCCATTCTTCAAGTCAGATGGCTGCTGTTTCTAGCCAGGGAGAGGATGCCAGAGGGAAGAAGATGGCGGTGGGGGGTGACTTGTTTTCTACCGGAGTTTTCTCCCTAAGCGAGCCAACTGCTTAACCTGTTAAGCTTGCTAAGCCCTGCAGTAAGAAACAGAATCGTGGGGCTAATCATACTCATTCTACAGCTGTTAATCAATCGAGCCCCTCAGGGCACACAACATCTAATTGCACTGCTTCCATGAAGGACATCCTTGAGCGCTTGTTGGTCCATTTTAGGAAAATGTTTGAGGCACTTTTAGACTCCAATCTGCAAAGTATGATTAATCACTTGTAGTGTACTATGGACTTGAGACAGGCCCCTGACCCAGAGAAAAATAATAACACAACAACTGGATGTACTGTCTCTGTACTGGTGTTAGCCTCTAACCCTCCGACCAAAGGGAGGAAGAGCTTGATCACTCACCTAACTGGAAGCACTCAGAAGCCAATTATTGCAGGGGCACGGCCACCTCAGGGCCAGGAGGCCTTACGCCAAGTCGCTGGGACACCCGGGTTGCCTGAAAGCTTCCCCTTAGCCCCTAGTCAACCAGGCCCCCCTGGATCCTGGCTCTTACTCTAGGTGTGATCTACCACCAGCGGCTTCTCCTGTGTCATCGTCCTTGCCGATGTACCAATTTTACGTGGAAGGACCGCTGAACCCATGGTGGAATTAATCCACAAATCAATTCACTGGATTCATGATCATTTGAAATGTTAGGACAAGTTATTTAGTGAAGTACTTACGGCCACGTGGGTGGGTAAGATGTACAAATAATTCACGGAAGACTGTGTTGATATCACATTTAAAAACACTATTATAGTGAGGAATTTGTTAAGCGTCTCCGTACAGGGTCAACTAAAGCCCAGAAATATTAACTTCTTGCCTCTATTTGTACAGAGATACGGTTATTTGTCCATCAAATCAAGTTGGTCACCCTGGTCCTTATTTAGCACCTCCTCAACCTTTCAATATCCAGGCGCAAAATTGCTTTGCAACCCTGGGGGATTTGGCAGACATAGATTGACTCAGTTATGGTCAAGCAAAGTAGGTGTACCCTCCCCAGGAAATTTCCCAAGAGTCAGCCCAACTCGTAGCTGGGCACACCTCAGCAGTGGCCATCGATAATTACATCTGTCTCAACATGCCCAATCTTTTGGTAAGTCGACAAACTCTGTAGTGGGGAAGATGACAAAAATTTCTGTCCCCAACCATTCGATGAAAATATTGTCCTGAAATATCACTGGCCTCGCCAGCAGAGTTGATAAATTAGAGCTGGTTCTCCTTCATACGGAATTACGTTATACTTTTTTTCCAAGAGACCTGGGCCGTGGAGGCCATCTCTTTCGATGGCTATGCCACCTATCCCGTTTTAGTGATTCTGTCTTCCTGAGGTAGGGCTAGTGTGGGTCTAATGCCGTTTTTCTGGGTAACCCTGGAATGCAAAATTACCCCGGTTTGCCCTGAATGCACTTTAGTTCAAGCCCTTTTGCCCAAATGGCCCAATAGTTTAAAAGTGTCTTCCTAAATGTTTGCAATGGTGCTCTGGGTCCAACCCTAGTTTTAATATTTACATGCTCGTGAATTTTATTTCAGGCCTTGGCACTAAACTTGCTTATTTGCACACTGTGTTCCAACCTTTTGTTGGTGTGGATTTTAACACTAAACTGGGATCTACACTGGAGGTCAATGCCACTAAGGTGTTTGACTCAGAAAGCACAGTGTGTTTGTCTACCTGCAGGTTAGAGAGCTAAAGCTCTCTCCTACTTTATTAACTCCTTTGACCACATTAATGTCTGTGAATTGTTAGATCCCCTTTATTCTTCCAATGCAACGTTTGTTGGGGGGAGGGGGTGGTGGTTATGGTTCTGTCATTGATTATATTTTTGTATTTTGTGTTCTTCTGATGTGCGACTGTCTTTGCCACCACTACCCCCTGTCTATTTTATATATTTTTGTATCTAGAGACCTATTGGGCCGGGTCCCCAAGGGTGGAGCGGAGGAAAGTAAATTTAGCGATCGTAACCCCCTATAGCTTGGTTTAGATATTTATATGGGGGTAGAGAAGCCAAAGGGGTAGCCAAGGGTTCTCTGGCAGTCAAGGCACAAGCGCTTTGTTTGACCTGGAGGAGTGCCAACCTAACAACCCTTATGTCTGAGCTGTGCATCGGTCATATGAAAACTGCTGCTCATTTGTCTTACTCTCTACGGTGACCAATGGGTCATAGCTAACCAATTTGTCCAACTGTGTAGAACAGTTCACAAACTATTAATGAGCCAATTACTCCTATCAATCAAAATGCAAAATGGTTTGACACATTTTGTCGAAAGGACTCTGCTGCTTTTCACAAGGCTTTGAAGGAAACACCAAGGGATAGTCATAAGGTCCAACAGTGTAGATCAGAATATTAGGCTACCCTTTGCAATAGGCGTAAGGAGATTTTATTGTCCTCTTGGGAGAAGTTGGTGTTGGCTTGTAGGCAGTAAGATGCCAGGGCTATTTAGGCAGTGGTACATAAAATCAGTTCCAAGGGGATCATTGATAATTCTGTCATCACCTCTATTAGCTCAGAGACCTGGGTCAAACATACTAGTGCTTTTTTATAATCTGAGCTGTCAAAGACTATGAAGAGACCGAGGTAGTTTCCCCCCTTTCTATAGAATTTACCATGGAATACATTTGAGATGCCATCATCAAGTCCCCATCTAATAAGTCCCTGAGCCAGATGGGGTGCCCATAGACTTCTATAAATTCCTCCCAGAGTTCTTGGCATCTCTGTTGTGTAACTGCTTCAATGCCCTCGTTAAGAAGGGTCCCCCAGACTCATGGCATACGTCCACCATTTTTCCAATCTTTAGAAAGGGTGCTCCCCAAGCCCCAGGCTGTTATTGGACGATTTTCTTGTTGGACTCTGCTGTGAAAATTGCCAGAAGGGTTGCATTGGAGCATCTTTTGTCTTGGGTCAGAGAGTCGGGCACGCTGTTGGATGTCCAATACGGCTTACGGGAGAGAATGGGCAGAGTGGAGCAATGTTTGAACCTGCATCTATTGATCAGCAAGTACATCATCATCATCACGCAAGGCTCCACCTTCTTGGCCTTCATGAACCCATCTTGTGCCTTCAACAGCATTGTAAGACCTAAACTGTGGGACATCCTGACGGTAGATGGTGGCCTATTTGATTTTCTGTGTGCTCTACATTATGACTTCTTTGCCCCTTTGGTGAGCTCACTGACAGCTTTAAATTGGGGAGGGGATGCATCAGGGTTGTGTCCTGACTCCAATTTTATTCCTTTTATATATAAATGACCTAGGCTCTGCCTTCACTAGGAATTCCTTGGACGTCTCTCTTATTGGAAAGAAAAGCATTCCTTTGTTGTATGTGTTTTACTTGGTAGAACTTTAAACAGCTTGAACACCTTATTTCAGGATTTTGCTAGTTGTATGGGGTCAGATGGCCTTGCCGCGAATTGATACAAAATGTTTTTTGGTCTGTGGCCCCAAGCACCATAAGATGCGAAGTGTTAAAGTCATCCTGTTGCTTCTACCCAGGAATTCTCTTACTTTGGTGTTCTGTTTGATGCAAGGGGGAATTGGGAACCATTCAAACTCAAAGCCTCCCATAGATTTGCGAGTGGGGCTAGGTACATCTTTAATCCTACAGGAGTAGATGTCTTCTGATTTTTATGTATGGTGCCGGCCTTTGGGACTATTTGAATGCCATTTTTTCTCCAGGGAGGCCCAAATATGGTGCTGAGGTGCTTTTTGGGTGTGCCTCCAACCTACTCAACCTATATTTTACATCAAGAGCTTGGGTTTGAGTATGTGGAGGATACTATCAAATCGGCTCTTCTTGCCTTGTGGTGCGCCATCTTAGTGAATCCACATGTTGGTGTTAATAGAGAGATCATCCTTGACTGCTTAGCTAGTGAAAGAAGCCTTAAAGCCCCCTGGCTTCAATATATTAAGTCAGAATTAACCAATTTGGGGAGGCCCAACATAATTTCAAGCCCCTCTACAATGTCTGAATTGGACCTTGTCTGGGCCAATAAGAGTTTCAAGTCCTCGAGATCAAGTCTAAGGGATAAAACTGAGATGGAAAAACCACAGTCAGGGTCCATACAAAGCTCCGAACCTCACCAGCACTGGAGCCGTATTTAGAATGGGTCGATAGTTCCTGGGACAGACTTCTTCCACCCAGATTCAGACTTGGTTTTGTGACGTGGCACCTTGGTTTCTTCCTTGGCCAGTTTGATGCTAGTAAAGTTTTAATTAGTCCATGCGATGAGTCCTCATCCCAGAGCTTGCTCCCTTTTACCTTTTTCCTGTCACTTTTATACAGTTTTGTTCTAAAAGGTTTTTAATTCCTATATTAGGGGAGTGTGTAATCAGAAGATGTAATGAGGCCTGGTGTATTTACAGCAGCTTGACTCTTCCCCCTGTTTGTGGAAGAACTTGCCCCCTGTTTAAATGTGCAATTGTTAAAACGTATTCAATGGTATTTTAGCTATGATCTTCACAGTGGTGTCTGGCCATTCGAATTGATGTCCATCATGGGTTAGGATTTGTTTTCTTCTTTATGCTTATTTTATTGTTTTTGTATATTAGATTTTGTCTGCCCTGTAATGTTTGAGCACAGTATTGTTCCTGTGCAATCATATTAATCCTTTTTGATGATTGTGTTTGATGGTTATGACATGTCTGGAATTAAATTCACCCGAGATGTTTTATGCATGTATTTTTATTGGAAATTACCTTTGAAAATATTCATGATATTTTATATATGAGATGTATTTTTGTGATGTACATTGAATATGGGAATTTTTTTTTTTACATCGCTTTAATTGTGTGTTGTACTTTTATGGTTACTTTTGTAGCCAAAATAAAGGTTTGATACAATACTTTATATGTGCTTGCTCACTGTGAGAATAGGTACAGCTGCTTAGGACAGCGGTTTGCATTTGAACATTGTTTATTGTACAGAGAGAGCTATAGAACATTGTGACGGAGTTCTTTTCATATCCAAAGGCAGCCTCTTGGTCCAATCCTGCAAAGAAAAGTGTTTTCTGAACCAAACACTCTGCCTCAAGGAGCACCAGACTGCCTTGTTCCTACGAGTTGCCCACTGTTCAGTCAATAGCATAGATTTTGACTAATACTTTCTGTAGCTCTCCAAGTGCTACGTCAATTAATTTATCTGAAAGAAACACGTAGTGATAGATACCTTACCTTAGAATTACCCCCAGGCGTCAGACTGGATCCGGAAAGTTTTCGTCAGCAGTACCCCTGCCCGTCGGTAGGCGTTGTCGTGCGGCTCCGCGGGCGTCTTTGGTGCCAGGATGACGTTGCTGCAACTACTTAGTCGCGCCCACGCGCGCCGACGTCAGTTCTTTCTTTTTCCACGCCAGCAAGCGCAGATCCGGGAAGAGTAAGTACCCCCAGTCATTTTTTGACTGAGTTTTTTCGAGGCCTTTTGTCTCAATTTCTTCGAGTCGATCGACTCCTGGTGTCATAGGGATGCCTGGATTCAAGAACTGTGGGGTCTGTCACCACATGATGTCGGTAACGGACCCACACCGCGTGTGTCTCTACTGACTCCAAGTCGTGCCCCAACTGCCGGGCCATGGCGCCGAAAACTTTGTGGGAGCGGTCCCGAAAGATGCTGGAAGTCTGGCAGTCGGCTCCGTGCCGCTCAAGGTCCTGGTCCCGTGGGAGGTCGCGGAGCCGTCACCATCGTTTCTCTGGATCCAAGTCTTCGCACTGGGGGTCAGGTAAAGTCAAAGCATTCCAAAAAGAAGTCGAAGAAGCGTCGTGGCTCCTCGACTTCCCGTCGCGTGACGTGGCTGAGGGTGCGGGTGGTTCCACCCCCGCTGCTCCGGCAGAGCCTGCGATGTCGCCGTCAGCCTACCCACCCTTTCCGGGTTCGTCGGCAACGCCTGCTCAGGTGCAAGACTTTCTTGCTGCTGTGACCCGACTCTTTGAGCCGTCTGGCCCCACTGGTGCGCCTACGGGCCCCGCGGGCCCAACCGGGGGTCTTGTACTTCCATCGCCGGTGGCTCTGGCACAACGCTGCAGGACCCCCCAGGATCGGACCCCGGTCGACGCCAGTTGACCTTGTAACACCTCCACCTCCGTCTACCCCACCGGCACAACCTCGGACGTCGCCCGCTCCTCGGGACAACGTCTTCCCCAGTTTCAGCCCTCACCCGGACACGGTGCCGGATCGACGCCGTGCGGCGCCTATCCCGACGCCGATGGAGCCCTTTTTCCCCTATGTCCGCCCTCCTTATTTTCAGCCTGTTTCGCAGACTTAGGAAGAAGGGGAGAACTGGGAGGGGTCTGAGGACCCTCTCACACAACAGTGTGGTTATGATCCGGACTGGGCAGACTATTTGGGGGAGGCCAGTGGTCTTGACACCTCACCTGACCGTGGCATGTTGCCTCCTCCTACCGTGGCTACGGGAGGAGGGAGCCAGTTACGCAGTGGTAGTAGGTAGGGCAGCTGAGGCCCTCCACCTCGAACTTCCTACGGTGGCCATCAGGACTAAACTCCTGACAGAAGTGCTTCAGCTGGCAGCAACCTCTTTGGAGCCCTTGCTGCCTTTTAATGACGCACTTTCTGACGTCCTTTTGGGCACTTGGTCCAGGCCCAACACAGGGGCTCCTGTGGACAGGAACGTGGCCCGCCGCCACCGCCCGGCTCCGGGCGATCCCTTCTTTCTCTCCCAACACCCCACTCCCAAGAGCTTGGTTCTCCAAGCCTCTGCTTCTCAAAGAGCACTCCCTTCCACACCCCTGTATAGGGAATCCAAGAAGCTGGAGCAGCTTGGCAAGAAGCTGTTTTCTTCTGCCAGCTTAGGGCTGCGGTCGGTGAACACCACATGCCTCTTGGGCTGTTATTCCCACTCTGTGGGATACGGTTGCGCAGGTGCTGCCCAACTGTCCGGAGGAGGCACCGACAGTACTCTCCCAAGCTATTGCAGCTGGGAGAGTCGCAGCAAAGTTCACTATTTGTTGTGGGCTTGATACCGCCGACTCGCTGGGTAAGGCGATTTCCAAGACGGTGGCGCTTCGGCGCCACGCCTGGTTGAGGACAACTGGCTTCTCAGGGGATGTCCAGAACACTTTGATGGACATGCCCTTTGATGGCATTCGCCTTTTTGGCAATAAGGCGGATAGTGTGTTGGAGCGTTTTAAGGACTCGCGTGCTACGGCCAATTCCTTGGGCCTGTTGGCCACTCGCCCTCCTCCGCCTTCCGCTTTTTGCTCCTTTCGTGGCTACGGAAGGGGTGCCCTAACACGTTCGTTCCAGAGCCACAGGCCTGCGCAGCAACATCCTCAGCGTGGGCGCTGACGTGGGAACCTTCGAGGCGGTTCTGGGGGCCAGTGGGCGGGTCAGTCCACCTCCACCTCCGCATCATCCACTGTGAAGCCTTCCTAGTCCGACCTATCAGGCCCATCTAACGCCAGTGGCCGTCAGGATTCGCCATCATCTCCCCCACTGGCGCAACATCCCCTCGGACAAGTGGGTGCTGCAAATTGTCCGAAGGGGCTATTCCCTCCCCTTCGAGACTTCCCCTCCAGCCATGCCACCTCAGTACCACCGCATGTCGGAGGTCCATCTTGCGCTTCTTCAACAGACAGTCACTGCCCTCTTGGCCAAGGGGGCCATCGAGCGCGTTCCTGGGCCAGAAGTAGGTCGTGGTTGTTATTCCCACTACTTTCTGGTCCCCAAGAAGGACAAGGGCCTGCATCCTATCTTAGACCTCCTGAACGTCAGTTGCTTCCCCTGGAAGGAGAAGTTCAAGATGCTCACACTTGCTCAGGTCTTGTCTGCCCTAGACCCGCAAGACTGGATGGTAGCGTCAGACTTGCAGGACGCTTACTTTCATTACCCCGTTCTGCCGGCCCACCGGCGTTACCTGCGGTTCACGGTAGGCCACGAGCAGTTTCAGTTCACCGTGCTCCTCTTTGGCCTTACCAGCGCCCCTCGGGTGTTCACGAAGTGATGGTAGTGGTCGCAGCTCATCTGTGCCGATCAGGGGTTCCAGTCTTCCCTATCTCGACGACTGGTTGTTGAAGGCGGGCTTGTCCCAGGCAGTCGTCTCCCACCTTCACACTACGGCCGACCTCCTGCATTTGCTGGGGTTCTCCATCAACGTGCAGAAGTCGCACCTGATTCCCTCTCAGAAGCTCCTCTTCATCGGAGCGGTTCTGGACTCGGCGCAGTTTCAGGTTTAACCGAGTAGCGAGTCCGGGATATTCAGGCGATGATTCCGATCTTTCAGCCTCTATCCCGGGTTTCGGTCAGGATGACCCTCCGGCTACTGGGCCTGATGGCCTCCCGCATCCTGTGTGGCATATGCAGGCTCTGCAGTGGGACCTGAAGTTCCACTGGGCACAGCATCAGGACAACCTGTCAGATCACGTCCAGATCTCGGAGGGCACTGCACAACAATTGCAGTGGTGGCTCACGAATCGCGATTGGGTCAATGGCAGATCTCTCTCCCTTCCCCAACCGGAACACACGGTTGTGACGAATGCGTCCCTTCTGAGCTGGGGCAGCCACGTGGGAGAGGCGGAGATCAGAGGAATCTGGTCTCCGGCGGAGTCCTGGCTCCATATCAACCTTCTGGAGCTTCGGGCGATCCGACTTGCACTGAAGGCATTCCTTCCTTCTGTCAAGGGTAAAGTAGTGCAGGTATTCAGACAACACCACCGCCATGTGGTACTGCAACAAACAGGGCGGGGTGGGGTTGTGGACCCTATGTCAGGAGGCTCTGCGCCTCTGGACATGGCTGCAACATCATGGCATTTCCCTGGTGGTTCAACACTTGGCATGTTCTCTGAACGCCATGGATCATGAATGGCGTCTGAACTCGGACGTGGTGCAAGGTCTCTTTCAGCAGTGGGAAGAGCCTCGGTTAGATCTTTTCGCCACCGAAGAGGACGCGCAATGTCATCAGTTCTGCGTGTTAGAATTTCCAAGGCGGCATTCGCTAGGCGATGCTTTTTGCCGCGAGTGGAGTTGCGGTCTACTATACGCCTTCCCGCCTATTCCACTTCTACCCAGAGTGCTGAAGATCAAGCGCGACCGGGCCCAAGTCATTCTTGTGGCTCCGGACTGGGCTTGAAGAGTATGGTATCCCGAACTACTCAGCATGGCTATCGATCCCCCTTATCCGACTGCCTCTTCGGGAGAATCTTCTGTCGCAGCAGCAGGGGACGGTCCTCCACCCGAACCTGTCCAGCCTCCACCTCCTTGCGTGGAGATTGAACGGCCGAAGTTGACTTCTTTTGACCTGCCTCCCGAAGTTTGTGATGTAATCTTGGTAGCCAGGCGTCCCTCCATTTAGACGGTATACGCCTGCAGGTGGAATAAGATTGTGGCATGGTGCACAGCAAAGGCTGTGGATCCCCTTTCTGCTCCTCTTTCAGAGGTCCTTCTATTCCTCCTTTCTTTGGCCCAGCAGGTTTCTGCTCTGGGCACTATCAAGAGCTATCTTTCGGCCATTTCAGCCTTTTTACGGCTTCCAGGTCAACCTTCCCTTTTCAAGTCCCCTGTTGTAAATAGATTCTTGAAAGGCATTACTTATCTTTTCCCTCCTGTTCCGTTCCTAATGCCTCAGTGGGACTTGAATCTGATTCTGACATTTCTAATGTGTGCTCCCTTTGAGCCACTTCACAACTGTCCTCTTCGTCTTCTCGCTTTAAAGACAGCTTTCCTGGTGGCCATCAACTGTGCCAGAAGAGTGAGTGAGCTCCAGGCTCTTTCTTCTAAACCTCCTTTTCTCTCTGTTCATCCGAACAAAGTAGTTCTAAGGACTCGTCCATCTTTTCTGCCGAAGGTTGTCACTGCCTTTCATATCGGGCAGACCATCACTTTGCCTACCTTCTTTCCGCCTCTGCATCCCTCAAAAGAGGAAGCGAGGATCCACCATCCAGACGCAAAATGTGCGCTCTCATTCTATCTGAACCGCACACAACAGTTCCGGGTGGATGACCAGCTCTTTGTTGGCTACATGGGTGCCAAGAAAGGCCGCGCTGTGCACAAGCGGACCATCACTCGGTAGGTCGTTCTGTGCTAAAGACCGGTTATTCTTTGACTAAAAAGGAGCCTCCGGTGAGGCTGCACGCCCATTCTACTTGGGCGACAGCAGCCACTATTGCATGACATCTGTCAGGCAGCAATGTGGGCCTCGCTGCACAAGTTTACCAAGCATTACTGCCTGGACAGCCAAGTCCGGAGAGATGGCTTCTTTGGCCGTTCTGTTCTCCAGGACTTTCTGGTGTGATCTTGGTTCGCAGACCCACCACCAGGGTTGGTATTGCTGAGGTATCTATTCTAAGGTAAGGAATCTATCACTACGTGTTTCTTTCAGATGCACAAGTTACTTACCATCCTCCCCGTTCTGCGAACTGATTTCTAGGGTTAAGGTCATCCCTTTCAGGGCCCTAGTTTCATGGCACTAGTGGTCAGTTTCTTGCATGGCTCTGCGTTCCTGGTGCGGAAAGTTGTGTACAGAACTGACGTCAGCTCGCGTGGGTGCCTCGAAGTAGCTCCAGCGACGTCATCCCGGCGCTGACGCACGCGGAGCCGCGCGACGCCGCCTACCGACACGCAGGGGTACTGCTGACGAAAACTTTCCGGATCCAGTCTGACGCCTGGGGGTAATTCTAAGGTAAGGAATCTATCACTACTAATGTTTCTTACAGATATATCGTTACCAAAGGTAAGTAACTTGTGCAACAACTCTACAGATGAACTGTAAACCTTGCCCCATGAAGCAAACGGAGGTTGCTTTCCCAATTTTTTGGACTCCCAGTCTTAAAAAGCAGGGCCTTAATAAGTTGACCCTTAAGCCAAAGAGGTTTGTAGTGTATGCAATAGCAATTAATTCTTATAGCTGCATATCCCCGGCAGCATTTACACAATTTCCTTATGTTGAGAACTCCAGTTTGTGTGTTTGTCGTTCAGTGCTTAAAGTTGAATTCTGTTTAATGAATTTTGATCTCATCTCAGGATTCAGCTTTGTTGCTACATAGTTCTGAACTGTGGATAAAATAAAGGTTTGTAGCAGGAGTTCCTGTCTTTTTAGCTTGGATAGCTCTTTCATTTCTCCATGAATTACACTGTGAGGATTTGTTTGCTAATTTCTTGCAAAAGCTGTAACCCGGTGTATGGCCAAGTGCCCCTTAAGGCTCAAATCATCTAAAATTTGCATGAGATTCTTAATGCCATTGATTCTTTGAGTTATCTAATTGGTGCAACGCTCTTTCCAGAGCACGCTCTTAATAGTCTGGTGCTCTGTTTTTTTCAACCTGAAGCAGTACCATGAAGAGGAGATCAGCCATCCTTGTACAATTGGTGAGCTCAAATTCTAACCCTAGCTGGCAGACCGGATTCCACTTTGGAAGCCCAAAAATGGTTCTAATGGCAGAAGACAAAATGGGCTCTTGGTCTGTGTGCATATAGTGACATTTGTAGAGGATCCATATAGATTGCCGGCAAAAACTTTGTGCTAAACAGTTCCAGTATAGTATATCCGGATGGGCTACACAGGTTTAAGTGCATTTGACAGAGTTGGTGCTGCACATAACTGGATCTATTTGGCATACCCTTATACTGGGTTCTGTAACACGTGTTTCTGTTTTGCCAAACCCCCAAATACTAGTGCGCATTGACTTATTCGATGAGTTCTCTTTGTACTGATATTTGGATGGACCAAAAGTTATGATTTTGGCCTTTGATATGTTTAGCTTTAGATTGTTGTCCTTGATGTATCTGGGTAGGCAGGCCAGGGAGCACAAAAGGTCGATGGGGCTGTGGTCCAAGAGAACCGTGTTATCTGTGTATTGCAGAGCAGGAACATGCTTGACATCCAGCTTGTAGAACAAGGCCTTTACTTAGTCAGTTAGGGGATTAGCCTGCTGTAGGCAGCTATGTATCTGATAGAGACTACTAGCCGCAGATTCCTTAACATAGAATTATCCCCAGGCGTGAGACTGGACCCGGAAAATGTTCTTGCCCAGCATCTCTGCGCGCCGGGGGGCGGCACCACGCGACTCTGCCCCGACGTCAACTGCGGGCGTGACGTCAGCGAGGTCATATAAGCCCCACCCCGGCACGCTGACGTCAGTTTTCTTCTTTTCCGCGTGCAACGCGGACCCGGATCATGTTCCTGGCCTGTTTTAGGCCTTCTTTTTCCGCTTTCAGCGGTTTTTCTTGAGAACAGTGTGCGAATGTCTTCGGGCTTCATGACGTGCTCGTCTTGCGCACGCCAGATGTCGACGACAGACCCTCACCCCATCTGCATGTGGTGTTTGGGGGAGCACCACGACTCCACGTACTGTGAGGCGTGTCAGCAAATGAAGCCGAAGTCCCGGCGGGAGCTCCGGATGAAGCTGTCGTCGGTCCTTCTGTTGCCTCTCAGGATCGGCTCGTTGCTCAAATGGGTCCACCTACTGACAGCCTTAATTCCGGAATGCCATAATGGCACGGAAGCTTAAGGTGGTCAATCGGGGGAAGGAAAGGATGGGGACTGCGGGGAGGGAGACCTGTAAAGGAAACAAAAAAGATAAGCGCCCAAAATGTACTCCTATCTCTCTTCCTTTCCACCTCTCTGTTATGGGGGCCCTATCACTAACCTACCTGTAAAGAAAATATATAGCTTCTTTGGTCAAGTTTCTCAAAGTTGTTGTAAGACTGTACACCATTTTTTTTGTCCAAGGCCGTAGCAGGGCTTGGTATCGCTTGCCAACTCTTTGAAGTTTCGAAAGGGCGTACTAGAATAGAAAACAAGCCTCAGAATCTGTATATCATACCCCTAGGCTGTACCCCCCCCTATAGAACCGCTGAACGTGATACCCACCATGTGCGTGCTGGTTTGGGCTTCACAAGGGCGGAAGGTGCAACTTCCACCACTCCCTGTTCCCCCCGCTAGAAAATGGACAACAAAACACACGCCACATTTATATATCCAAAATGAAGCAAACATCAAGCGTGTGGATAATTTAAGTGCTCCGTGACACTCATACAAGTTTCTCTGGTCTCTTGTCTCTACGTGTTACAACACACACATTCATCACTTGGGTAGCCTGGTCACAACCTTGGTGTGTTACGTCACACACACTCCTCACTCTGGTCGTCGCCTTGTCTCAGAACCTTGGCGTGTTACGTCACACACACTCCTCACTCTCTTGTTGCCGTGTTATTTGATCGTTCGTGGCACCCACCAAGAATATGGACCTGAAACTGTTCCAACAGTTTCTTGGTATAGATACCACAGTATTTTAACGTTGTAACACAATTATTAAAGAGCCCCTTAGACTTCTTGATAGCCTTTGTATTAGATAATGCCAAATAGTTTCCCAAGATACCTTCAGCAGAAATGATGCCCTAAGGTCACGGTAAGTTGCGCACGTAACGCTAGATACCAGCAAATAGTTCAGAAGCTGGCGGTGTCCAATGACACCCTTACCGCATTACCAAGGACCGCGGGGTCCGACTCCGAGAACCTCCGGGATCGCCAACCTGCACGAATAATCTGCGGCGTCTTCTTCCTGGTGATCGGCTTACGTAGACTTCAGGGACGCCATGTTGTCACTTCCGGGACGCGCACGCGACTCCTCGCGTGGCCCGATGGGAGTGGTAGTTCTTGCGCGTGTCAAGACGGAACTGGACGCGCCTTCCTGATTCCAGCGCTCGCAGAGCCTCTGGAAGACCGCGGCCTGTCTCACCCGCGCTGCGCTCGTAGGCGAAGGGACGGGTAGAGCGGTGGTCCACCTCAGGTACGTGACAGAAACTCCTTTCGACACTCATATCCAGGTCGGCGTCGAGTTCCCCATTCCTCGGTCCACCTTCCCCCTTTCCGGGTTTGGCCTTTTCTTCCTCCGGTTGGGCTGGGGGACGCCGCCTTAGCTTGCAGCCATCGCCCACAGAGGAGCTGCTTTCCCCGCTGCGCGGCCCTACGGAGGCGAGTGCTGCCTTCGCTCGGGCTGTTTCCACGGCAGCGGGAATCTTGCGCATGGATGATCCAACTGCCCATTTCCCCACGGATCATCTGTTGGAGGTTCTCCATCAGGGCTCTGGTGGTCGGGAGCTGCTTCTTCTCTTCAAGGCTTCTCTCCACACTTCTCTTTTGGGGCTTGGGGGCGTCCTGCCACGGGGGACCCGGTGCCCCAGCCACTTCCGCACCGCCGCCGACCTGCCCCGCATGATCCTGTCTCTTTCCCTCCACCCCTCTACCAGGGGCCCTATTTTACAGACTGCCTTTCCCTCCCTGCCATCAGTGTTGTCTCCCCCGTCACGGGAGGCCCGCTGGTTAGATTCCTAGGGGCACAATATCTTCGCCTCCTCCAGTGCAGCTTTGCGGTCCCTTAACACTTTGTGTTTTGGCTAGGGCCACCTCTTGCTTATGGGATTCGGCGGAGTCCCTTATGTATTCCGCTTCTCAGGAGGGTGCCTGTGTTGATCTGCGGCACCATGTGTTGGATGGCCGGGAAGTGGTGGCGTTTATTCTTCGCTCTGCTCTGGACATTTCGGAGCTGCTTGCTCGTACCATGGCTTCTTCGGTGGACCTTCGCCGCCATGCCTGGCTACAGGATAGTGTATTCCCTGAGAACGTCAGAGAACGGCTGGTTGACCTTCCCTTTGATGGCGCTCTTTTGTTCCACTCCCCTGCGGATTCTGCCATTCGGAGGTTTCTTGCGGGGCTTCGTCCTCCTCCTCCTCCACCGCCCCACCACCCATCCCCCCTCCCCCCCACCTCAGTGGACCTGTATATCGGTCTGTGTTTTGGGAGGTGTTCTTCCGTTGTTTTCCTGGGGTTTTGTAACGAGTAACTCCGGTTGCGTGTTCTGTGCGGTTGATGTGCCTTAGAGTTCCCTTTTTTCTGGGACCTTGGTGCTGTTGGCTGCTGGTCCGGCCCTTTATTGACTTGTAGTTTTGGCTTTTGGTAAGCCCACGTAGGCCCTGAGATTAGGCCTTCTGTGTATTCTTTATTGGCTGATTGGCAAGCCGTCTGCAGTTTTCTCCGCAGGTCTTTCTGTTTGTCCTCTGCTGCGGAAACTTTTTCCTAAGAGGTGTTCCCATGTTCTTGGGACGTAACGTACCCTATGTGGGGTAATGGTAGCTATTACATAGGTCTATCATGTGCTGGCGAGGTGTGGTCGCACTTCGGGCTTCTGCTCTCCGTGGCGTTGCGGTATGTCGCAGGTGCGATCTTCTTGCTGATTGTTTGAAGCAGCTTGCGTTGCGTCCCGGTCCGTCCTTCCCCTGGGTCGCTATGTCGCTAGCTCAGTCTGCTGCTGTCTACGGCGTTGTGTTGTGGCAGTTTCGCACGTCTGTCCGGTTTTCGGCTTGGTCGTCTGTCTGATGTTCTGGGGGGGGGACTGGCTTTCCTTGGTTTTTGTGTTCTGGTGGACGGGTTGGTCCTTCCTCCGTCTCTCTCTCTCTGTTTCTTTCTGCCTGGTTCCACTTCTTTCGTGGGTCAGTGTGTGTGTTTCTGGACTGGCCCCTCCCTTGGGCTGTGTCCTGGCCCTTTCTGGCCTCTGCCTTCGGCTGGCGTCTGGCTTGTCCTGGGTGCACCTTTCCGTGGTTTTGCCTGCTGCTGGCTGCGTATGCCCGTGCGGGCCTGCTTGTTCCAACCCACCGTTGTGGCCTTTGATGTATTCCCTTGTGCCCTGCCTCTGGTTCCGCTGGGGCTTTGCGCAACTGTGCCTTTTCTTTTCCGTCTGCGCTTTGGCGGTGGGGCTGTTCCTGCCTGGTCCGCTGCTTGTGGCTGAGGTGTGTTCAGCTTTTTCTGTCACTGTGTATGTGTTTCTTACGGTGGGCCCTGCCTCCGGTTCTAACTCTTCTTCCTGGAGGTTGCGGTGGTCCTTGTGTTCCTTGGGGCTTTCGGGCGCTGTCCGCCCCTGCGGGGTGTTGGGCAGTGTTCCCTGGTTGGGCTTAGGATATCCTGGCCTTTCCCTTCTTGTTCCTGTGACCTGTCCCCTGCTGGGGCCCTGTGTCTCTCCTGGTGGGGAGCCTCTCGCAGACCCTCCTTTCCCTTGGGTAGGGCTAGGGTATCTATTCTACGTTAAGGAATCTGTGGCTAGTAGTCTCTATCAGATGTACAAGTTACTTACCTTCGGTAATGATGTATCTGGTAGAGACGATTCTAGCCGCAGATTCCTTCACGACCCGCCCTTCCTCCTCGTTCTGTGAGGACCCTCTGCTTGGATTTTTGCAGTCACCTCCCCCTGGGTGGCTTGTCTTCTGTGGGTGTCCTCTTCGTTTTCTTCTGGTCAGGCATCCCTCCAGCTGGTTTCTTTCCAGCATGGAGGCCTACTTCTGCTCTTTCCCTCTGTTGTTAGATTTTCTGACCCCACTGGTCTTCTTCGTTGAGGGTTCTTTTACCTGTCCTTTGACCTCCTACTCCTTTCGGGGGTTATGGCCCTCCTTGACAGTGTGGTCTGCGGATCGCTTGCCTGCCCTTTGTCGTCCTACTCCTTTCAGGAGGTAGGGCCATCTTTGACGGTGTAGTCTGGTGATGGGTTGCTGTTGCTCCTCAGTTCCGGGCTTGTGGCCCTTCCCCTTGTGGTTGTGCTTGCAGACTCTTTCTCTTTCTCTTTCTCTCTCTTTCTCTTTCTCTGTCACGGCGCTTTCACATGCTTGTGCTTCCAGGATGGCTCTCGCCTTGGTTTGCAAGGTGGTTCCAAGGAGTGGTGCTTTGCGCTTTTCTTGCGATGGCTTTGCTGCTCTGGCCTTCTGGTGCTTTACTGCCACCTGCTTCTTTTGCCTTGGCTTGCACGGTTGTTCCTCAGAGTGGTGCTCTGTTCTTTTCGCTCACTGTTGCCATGCTCTCCTCAGTTTTGTTGTGATGGCTCCGTGTTTTGGTGCAGAAAAGTTCTCATAAGCAAACTGACGTCAGCGCGCTGGGTTGGGGCTTATGTGACCTCGCTGACATCACGCCCGCGGAAGACGTCGGGGCGGAGTCGCAAGGTGCCACCCCCCGGTGCGCAGAGATGCTGGGCAAGAACATTTTCCGGGTCCAGTCTCCCGCCTGGGGATAATTCTACGTTAAGTAATCTGCGGCTAGAATCGTGTCTACCAGATACATCGTTACCGAAGGTAAGTAACTTGTACTTTAACCCACGATAAGTAGGAATCTTCCTGTAGACTCTGGAGTCATCCTCTAGTTTTACCTGAACCCAAGTATCTGTATGTAGCAATGGCATTCAAAAATGTTTCCGGAATACCCCAATTTTTTTTAGTTTGCCCCATAATTTGGCTCTGTTCACTTTGTCAAATGGCGCACTAAAGTTGAGGTAGCATGCGTATAGATAGATGCTGCAGTGGATTGCTGTATGTGCCATTAGATTAATCTCCAGAATATTATCCTGGGTTTAACATCCCTTCCTTAACCCCAACTGTCTATCATAGTATTATTCGAAACAAATGTTATCCAGGTCTCTGTATATAGATTGTTGGTCTCTGTCCTGGAGGAGTCTAGCAATCTTATTAACTCACAAAATGTTTTTGCATCATGATGTAAGGTAACACTGACAAATACTGTTTAAAAAATGGGTGAGATTAAATGGCACAGGCCCCACTGATGAATTAATGGGTACAGCGTGACTGATAATGTGATAATAAGAGGAAGCCTTTGTAGTTGACAGCCTTCGTGGTAGGCGGGCTGTGCGGTTGTTAGACTCTTGTCTTCATAAGCCTGTGTAGTTTGCAGATTTTGATCATGCGGCGTGCCAGCGATTGATGCCCTGTGCAAAGCAAGGCCCAAGAGATGGGCTGAAAGACTGCATATCATTTGAGCGGATAGTGGCATACTATGGTTTGCTGAGACGTGTTTTAGAAGGAATTTGATGGATAGGAAGTGAATGGGAGGGGTGAGTGGTGGAGTTGCGTGCCCTGGGAATTAGTTTGAAAGTGGCTATCAGGTATTCCCTGCTACTATATTTCTCTCCAGGGCTCATGCCCCTGAAGAATGGCCAGTTCTAAATGTTCATCTTTCTCAGGACCCTCCTGTTTTCACCTTTGGATTCCAAACCGAAGACTCCGCAACACCAGACCATTCCTGAATCACATCTTACCTGTATGCAGTGGTGGAGTGTGGATGCTTCTCTTTGAGCTGAAACAATAGCATCTCCTCCAGAGAGTTGCCCTTCTCAACCATTGCTTCTCATACTCTTGAGAGATGGAGAGTATGGTATTGTGCTGCCAGAATTGCAACCATCCACTCCTCCATTATGTGAATGCTGTGGCTAAGTCTATCACAAGAAGGGCCAGTCGAGTACCAGACTTGATAAGCTCCTAGCACCGATGTGGCAGAAGCACAGGTGCACAGAAGTGCTGAGTGTTCCAGATGGCAAAGAACTTCTAGCTGTATTTGGGACAATGGATGTGGAGGCAGCTGGTGTAAGAAAGATAGAGACAGTGGCTGCTAAAGAAGGGAGAGTAGAGGAAGTGGCTGCAGAAGCAGACATGGTTGACCACTGGCATGTTACACTTTTAGGTTGTATGACATGACTCATTCTGGAACCACAGGTGGGTGGCATAGCTTGTTGGTAGATCTCTGCTCATCTTCATGCACCACCCCTTTCCGTGCAGTTTCAGCTGCAATAGCAGGTATCAAAAAGTGAAATGCTGTAGTGATGAGTAATAGTTGTGACTGTGCACATTTTTGGGTATACACATTTGTCGTAGTTTGTTCGAGTTTTTACAGTGAATTATTAAGTAACACACAAGGTGATATTGCAATGTGTTATCCTGATCCCTCTGGGTGAATTTTAGTTTATATTTTTCATACATCTATTTATTGAAATTTCAAGCACATCATTTCTGTTGGATCACTGCTCAGTCACAAATTGTAAAATAAATTATTCCCCATCTGCCTAAGCGTGTGCAGTTTAATAGTTCGCTCATCAATTAGACAGTTCCAAGCGTATCACAGTTCAGAGCCCATTTGCACCCCAACAAGTCCTCCCATACCCTTCCGGAACTCTAACTTCGAAAGAAAAGCCTCTCCTACCAACTTATCTAACTCATCCAGCACCCCATGGAGCCTAAAGTTTCTGCCAACTCAGCTGTCTTGTAACAGTAAAATTACACTTTAATGCAGAGAGAAGGAACAGACCCCCATGCCCCTTCAATCATATATGCCCAAGGCCCTCAATTGAGGATCGGGTATTGAATGCCACTCAACATGTCATTCACAGCCTTGCCTTGTAGTCATTAGGGTTTGAAATGCTACCTTTAGTGCCCACAAGTGTAGTGAAGAGCATCACAAATAGGGTCCCATCCCCAGTGGCTGCAGCAAGAATAGACGTGTATAGAGGTGTGCATGCCTAATCTGACCTTAACATAAACGCTTTGTCTCTGGGAGATCAAATTCTGCCTTGCATTCAAAAGGTCTTGGAGGATTCCCTCTCATACATGTCTGAAATCATCCTGCATCCACTCCCCTCCAGCATCAAAAAGCATGCCCCTCTGAAGCAGGGGTGAAGGCAGCGTTGTAGTTGATTGGCTTGTATGGTGATGGGTGCATCATTATGCCCCTTGATACAACATAGTCCAGGTTTTCAGTAGTACCAGATTTTCATTAAGGTGCTCACAGGGATACTTAGATATTTAATAGAGGGGACTATGTTTTTTATCTACCCAAACTAAGTCCCAAAGAGGTTGGCAAACTGTGATCCATTTGCCACAAATTCTTTTCAGATTCTGTAGGAGAGTAGGATCTGCACTTATGTTGCCCCCACTTTTTTTCTGATGTATACACTGGTTTCTGGCTATAGTCTGGCTGGGTCCCTGCTAATCAGGGCCCCAGTCTCTCTGTTCTCTCTAAACGACTTGGTGTGCATATTAGATGTACTAGTGATTGGATACTGTGGTACCTTATGAGCCCCTAGTATATGGTACCTTAGGTACCTATGGCATTGGTACTTCACAGGCCTACCAGGGGCTGCAGCATGTATTATGCCACCCCTGGGAAGCATTCTACATCTGACACCACAGGCCTGCTACTGCAGCCTGTGTGAGGTAGTGTTAGCGCTCCTCACAGAGGTATAGCTTCCTATAACTCACCATACACACACATATAAACCTATCAGCCACCCCTATAGCAGCCCCTATCAATCCTGAGTACAGGGTGCTTGGTTTACTATGTGAGGGGGTGCTTCTGCATGAGCAGGACCCCTCTGCAGCTGGCAGTCTATTCTCTGTTGCTGTTTCTGGATGCTGTTAAACCATATACTTTTAAGTGCATTATAACCTTGCGGTAAATGCTAACTTTGGAATGACTGCATCAAAACATGTCGTGTTTGGTGTCAAACAACTTGGAATCGTACCCCCACACCAGTAACTGGTGTGGGAGTATGATCCCACCCTTCTAGAGGGGATGACATGTACCCACTGTACTTAAACGACAGAAATCTGAAAGAGCCCTGGCATCACAGAATTGATGCCACCAGCACAGACACTGGGCTGCCCTCCTGCTGCTGACTGAAACTCGCAGTGGAGGAAGCCCAACAAAAGGCATCCTGACACAGGGAGGTGTCACCACCTTCCAGACAGGATTTAGTGTATTGGAGCTGGGTGTGTGCACTCTTAGAGTGCTTTAAAGTCCTGCACTGGGGGAGCAGTAGGCTCCTCTGTGCATATGCCAGCTCAATCCGGTTCAGGGGCTACCTGTCCCTGCTCTGGCGCGAAACTGGACAAAGGGTCCACCCCCTACCCAGACCCTCCTAGAGGAGTGGTCATAGAGCTAGTCCCTCCCCTATCTTCACTATAAGATAGCAAGCATTGCCATTGCAAAGCAGATAACCCTGGACGACGCTCTACAAAGAAGAATCCTGGCTCTTCGACGTTGCACTACATTTGGAAGACAGAAGAATCTCCCTTGGAGTCAAGGAGTGACTCCACTGCTTGGCAGGCACCAAAAACCTTAATCAACGGTTGCAATCTTTCCCGCTCCCGGCGGAGTTCGAAGGCCCTGCTGCCCCGGAAGTGGATTTCCTGACTTCTCGACGGCAATTGTGAGTCCCCAGCGAAGCTGTGGCGAGTGGACCCCACGAGTGACGAGGAACAGCAATACCCGGGGACCGTACACTATTGTCGAGTGCAAACCCTAAACAACGTTCTACGAACTTGTGCATTGGACCATTTGTGGCCCAAGCCTCCAGCAGGTCTTGCACCAAAAATCAGCGGCCTACCCCATCCCGAGTGACCGTGGGCTCCTGTGAAGCATTTCCTGAGGAGGAGTCTTCGCGATCACTTGCCCGTTGGCTAGTGGGTCCCCCGAAGACTTTCTCATCGACTAAAAGGGCTCCCCTGGTTGCTCCAGGCCTGCCCTCACTCACCCTCGCTGGGTGAGTCCATCAGACCTTGCTGGTCTGCACCATCGACTTTCTTCAGTCCAATCCGGTTGCCGACACAGTCATCAGCTGCAGACGTCGTGGGTCACTCCGAATCCAGCTGCTGGTCATCGTCGATCCTTCCAGGTCCTTGTGAGCGAAGAGTCAAAACACCCTCGACGACCTGAAATCACACGACATCTGTGTTCATCCATCTTCCTGGCCACCGGTCACTGGCAAGTGACCTTGAACACTGTCCCTTCAATTTTCAGGTCTTCTGCATCTTGAATCCACCTTCGGATTCCACCGGACACTTCAGTCGACGCAAGCAGCAAGTCTTCTTTGGTCTCCATAGAAAACAGCGACTCGACCCGACACCAAAAGACACCTATGCACCTGGCTTCCCTGGGTGAGGTAACTCGAGCACTCCGGTGCCCTAGTGTGTGTTGGCCCTCGAAGTACTTACCTTGTAAGTGGCTTGCTTGTAGACTTCCTCGAAGTACCCTAGAACTTTAAAAATCAAACCGCGACTTGCTCCATTGAAACCAATAGGGAACCCGCGGCTGTGTTCACACACTGCACGCATCTCCCGTGGGCTTGTTACTTACCTGCTAACACTGCAGTAGTGAAGCCCCAGCTATGCCCTAGGCCTTGTAATTTTGCAAGTCGGCATTGTTATACCATTATTTTAGTCTATGGTCTGGTACGCCCCTAGGGCTCCAGCCATATTTGTGCTTAATTTATTGGGAAACGTTGCCATTTGAATGTGTACCAGGCTTCTAATCTCATAAAGAGATTAGTAGAGTGTCTCTAGTAATAAATACATATTTATTTGATATATATACCTGCGTGGTGTCCTTTCATTTGGTAATTCAAGATTTTATAAGGTAAAACAAGCTGCTTTACATTCCTCAGAGACTTAGCCTGAAGGCTTCTCTCCACAGCTACCACTAGAATAGCTTTCTTTAAAAGGTTGTCTTAAACCTATCTACCATAAGAGTCGAATTGGACTGGTGCAAGGTGGCCACTATAACTAGTGACCAGCATATGCCAGGCCAACTTCTCACATTGGTGGGCAGTGTGTGGGATTCCAGCTTGCCATTGTTTTACCAGAAAATCTCTATTTGAATTACTAACTGAAAACCACTAAAGGTACTCAAGGTACATATAAAGTCAAGCTTAGTATCAATAAGTTCTACTGAACTTAGAGCTGTTTGTGAAGGGCTAAGCATACCCTTGCTACAGCTCAAGCTAGGTTCAGTAGGCCACAAACTAGTGTAGGTAGTACAACACTGCACAACACTAGAATGTCCTACCAGGGTGGAGCCAGTGGGTTCACCCAGCCTCAGTACAAGGACATGGCCTACACTGACTTGAAGGCCATGTGTGTTGAAAGACAGCTGAGGGTAGGAAGGAGTCCCTCCCCCCAGCACCTGATAGATCTGTTAGGAGCAGATGATCTTAGACTAGCTATAGTGGATCTGGATCAGGGGGTGGGTCAACCATAGTCTCTGGGTCTGATGATGAAAATCAAGATGACCTGGAGTCTGTGATTGAAGGGCCAGACCCAGAAAGGTCTGAACAGAACAGAGGAATTCTCCCTAAGAGAGCTGACAGAGTGGATGAAAGGCCTAGGTCCCCCTCAAGGGACTCTGACCATTCATATCACTCTGGAAGAGAATCTGTTCATCAGAGGAACTCATACTATCCCAGAGACTCCTCCTCTGACAGAAGGTTCAAGATGCTCCAGTATGAGGAAGCTAGGCTTGCCCTCAGAACCAAGCAATTGGCCTTAGATAGAGAGGCCTTTGAGCTCCAACGAATTTCTCAGAAAGAGGGGTTAGATACCCCTGGTGGCAGCAACAGTGTCCCTAGAGGCAGAGATTACATTCCAGACCATAGGAACCTGTCCAAGGTTGTTCCTCCCTACCAGAGTGGGGATGATATCCACAAATGGATAACTGCTATGGGCCTGTAAAGTTCAACAGGTCCCCCAGAAACAGTAGGCAGCAATCTTGTGGCTCTCCTTTTCTGATAAAGGTAGAGACAAGCTCCTCACTGTTAGAGAGGAGGATGCTAATGATTATGAAGCCCTGAAGAGTGCTTTGATAGATGGGTTTGGCTTAACCACTGAACAGTACAGGTTGAAGTTCAGAGATACCCAGAAGGCACAAACTCAGGATTGGACTGACTTTGTTGATTGTGCTACCAAGGCTCTGGAAGGTTGGCTGGTTGGTAGTAGAGTAACTGATTTTAAGGGATTGTATAATCTTATAATGAGAGAACAGATCCTTAATAATTGCCAAAACCGTTGTTGCATCAGTACCTGGTGGACTCTGATCTGACCTCTCCCCAAGAATTGAGAAAGAAGGCAGACAAATGGGTCAGAACCAGGGTGAGGCAGAAAACCCAGAACCAAGGGGGTGACGCAAAGAAGCAAGATCCTAAAGGCTCAGATAAAGGTGGGGATAAGTCAAAAGACGAAGTCTTCACAAGGGCCCCAAAAATCTGCATCTGGTGGGGATTCACAGTCTATAAAGGGAAAAGGCCAAAGGAAGCCCTGGTGCAAATTCTGTAAACAGAAAGGGCACTGGACTTCTGATTGTACCAAGTCCAAAGACCAAACCACCCTAAGGCAACTGTTCCCCTAGTGCAGTCATTGGTGGAGGTAATAATCAGAATAAGGGTGTAGTAGGGTTGACCCTGGGTTCTGATCTGGACTCTGGCCTAGTCCGAGTACCAACACAGGCATTGCTAGTTTGTGAGGGCGACCTTGATATGTCCTTCCTAGTGAGCCCCAGTAATCTGGGCAAGTACAAACAGCTGCCTATCATAAATGGCAAGTCAGGTGGCACAACAAAGTCCCCCCTGATACCACCAGCTGTGGTGGGGTTCCCTTTGAAAGGGTAGGGATTGACATTGTTGGTCCCCTTGACCCACCAACTGCATCTGGGCACAGATGTATACTGGTGGTAGTGGATCATGCCACCAGGTATCCAGAAGCTATACCCCTAAGGACTACCACAGCTCCTGTGGTAGCAAGAGCCCTAATTGGAGTCTTCTCCAGGGTGGGTTTCCCTAAGGAGGTCATCTCTGACAGAGGTACCAACTTTGTCAGGATATCTAACAGCAATGTGGAAGGAGTGTGGTGTCAATTTCAAATTCACTACTCCCTATCACCCACAATGCAATGGGTTAGTTGAGAGATTTAACAAAACCCTAAAGGGAATGATTAAAGGCCTCCCAGAAAAGCTTAGGCGAAAATGGGACCTTTTACTTCCCTGCCTTCTGTATACAGGGAGGTTCCCCAGAAGGGGGTTGGCTACAGCCCTTTTGAACTTCTGTTTGGGCACCCTGTTAGAGGACCATTATGTTTGGTGAAGGAGGGATGGGAGTTACCTCTCAAACCTCCCAAACAGGATGTGATGGACTATTTACTTGGTCTCCGCTCCCGGATGGCAGAGTATATGAAGAAGGCAACTAAAAACCTTGAGGCAAGCCAAGAATTACAAAAAGCTTGGCATGACCAAAAAGCTGTCCTAACTGTTTATCAGCCAGGCCAGAAAGTGTGGGTGTTGGAGCCTGTGGCCCCAGCAGCTCTCCAGGACAAATGGAGTGGCCCCCATACAATTGTTGAGAAAAAGGGAGAGGTCACCTACTTGGTAGATCTTGGAACTCCCAGGAGCCCCCTTAGGGTGCTCCATGTCAACAGACTTAAGCCATATGTGGACAGGGCTGACATGGGCTTGCTCATGGCAACTGATGAGGACCAGGAGGAGGAGAGTGACCCTCTCCCTGACCTGCTCTCACAGAACCCTGATGATGGGTCAGTTGATGGTGTTGCTTTGGCAAGCAGCCTCACTGAGCATCAGCAAACTTAATGTAGACATGTGCTACGACAGTTTAGACATATGTTTAGCCTGACCCCAAGTCAGACTTCTTGGTGCACCCATGAGGTGGACACTGGAGACAGTCTGCCTGTAAAGAGTAAAATCTACAGGCAACCTGACCATGACAGGGATTGTATCAGGACTAAAGTCCAGAAAATGTTGGAACTAGGTGTTATTGAGCCTTCAGATAGCCCTTGCGCTAGCCCAGTAGTCCTTGTGCCAAAACCTCATACCCAGGGTGGTAAGAAAGAGATGAGGTTTTGTGTTGACTACAGAGGCATCAATGCTGTCACCAGGACTGATGCCTATCCAATTCCCAGGACAGATGAACTTAGACACTTTGGCCTCAGCCAAGTATCTTAGTACATTTGACCTAACAGCTGGATATTGGCAATTCAAGTTAGCTGATGATGCCAAGGCCAAAACAGCGTTCTCAAACCCTGGTGGGCACTATCACTTTGTGGTAATGCCCTTTGGTTTGAAAAATGCACCTGCTACTTTTCAGAGGTTGGTGAATAAAGTTCTGACTGGTATGGAAACTTATTGCTCAGCTTATCTTGATGATATTGCTGTCTTTAGTTCCACCTGACAGGATCACCTGGTCCACCTCAGCAATGTTTTGGAGGCCCTGCAAAAAGCAGGCCTCACTATCAAGGCCACTAAGTGCCCTATAGGGCAGAGTCAGGTTGTGTACCTGGGCCACCTTGTGGGTGGAGGCCAGGTTCAACCATTGCAGAGCAAAATCCAAACCATAATTGAATGGGTAGCTCCAACAACCCAGACACAGGTTAGAGCCTTTTTAGGCCTGACAGGGTATTATAGGAGGTTTGTTAAGGGATATGGATCTATAGTGACCCCCTTAAATGATCTGACCTCTAAGAAAATGCCAAAAAAGGTTCAGTGGACAGCTAGCTGTCAAAAGGCATTAGATGACCTCAAGCAGGCAATGTGCACTGCCCCCATCTTGCAGAGTCCAGATTACAAAAAGAAGTTCATTGTTCAAACAGATGCTTCAGAGCTGGGTGTGTGAGCTGTACTGTCTCAACTTAATGATGGTCAAGACCAGCCAGTAGCTTTCATAAGCAGAAGGCTGACCCCTAGAGAGAAACGTTGGTCAGCTATAGAGAGGGAGGCCTTTGCTGTGGTGTGGGCCCTGAAGAAGCTGAGGCCATACTTGTTTGGCACTCACTTCATAGTTCAGACTGACCACAAGCCCCTCCTATGGCTTCCGCTCCCCCACTGAAGAGGAGTGTCAAAATAAGACGGAGGTCTCACTTATTGCTACTATCCCCACTGGCAGCTTCCCCAACGGGGTTGACTCTCCTCCACAGTCCAGAATATGCCACGCCTGGCCTGGTGAGAGGCGAGATGGCAACCACACCCGAGCGTGCCAAAACGTCAGGCACGTAGGGCCCAAAAGTCATGCAGAAGAATAAATTGGACTGATATACGCTCCCAAGGGCGACAATCCAGGATCAACAAGTCAAGGACAGGTCAATGGGGGTTGTGGAGGGTGAAGCCCCGGAACTCACCCTAAAAGATGTGATGGATGTGATCTCTGGGATCAAGGCATCCCTGGAGCAGTGGATGGACACAATGACATCTGAGATTACCCTTATCAGGGTGGACCTCTCCAACATGAGTGTAAGAGTCAAACAGGTTGAGATCACTGCTGCTAGCCTGGTTGAGGACACCTCTCAAATTCGACGGGAACTGCAGATGTTCCGTAAGTTTGCGGAAGATAAATTGGATAACTATGAGGGGGGCATCAGGCGCAACAATGTGCGCATTATTGGCATACCGGAGAAGGTGGAGGGGCAGGCGACAGCCCTCTTTGTGGAGGACCTCATACTTAATCACCTGCAGCCCAAGGGTCTATCGAAGTTCTTCATGATTGAGAGAGCCCTCAGAGTCCCAGGGGGTAGACCTAGACCTGGCGCCCCTCCGTGTCCCATACTGGCCAGGCTACTCAATATTTGTGACCGGGGCATCATACTACAGAATGCCCAGGTGGGCCCACCTCTCAGGTATGAAAACGCCGAGATCGCCTTTTTTCCGAACTTCACTCCGGCTGTTCAGAAAGAGAGATGCTCATTCCTTGCCGTCAAAAAGAAACTCAGGGACAAATGTATAAAATATGCCATGCTGTTCCCGGCCCGGCTCAGGGTGGAGGCAGATGGGAAAGCCTGTTTTTTTGATAATCCTGAGACTGCGGCAGACTGGATGGAGGGTTGGAGAGGGGCCGACTAACATAATGCCTGTTGAGCTCTCGTCCTGGTTGGAAACGTAATTGTGAAACAGTGGCATTGCAGACTGGTCATGGTTGCCGGGGGCTCTATCCCGAAATCAGACCGACTGACCCATCGTTAATCACAACTTGAAAATATGTTCTTGGAATATTAATGGATTCGGCTCGGAAAAACAATCACCAGCTATAATGGACTTTCTAAAAGAATACGACGTTATCCTTTTACAGGAAACTTGGGCAGGAGAAAGTATCCCAATAGTGGGTTTCTTGGAGTTTAGGACACCTGCCTCCAGGCAGTCCAAGTTTGGCCGTTTTAAGGGTGGTCTTTCGATCTACGTATCAACAAAAATATCAACAAGTGTCAAACAGATCGATTTCGCGGAGGAATGGCTCTCTGGAATAACCCTGGGAAGCTCAACTATCGACCCTCAGTTGTTAATTCTTAATGTCTATATCCCCCCCGGCACTACTAAGAAAAAATCTAAAATGGACAGTTTGATCAATTCCATCTGCGATCTCATCAGCAAGTATGGAAGCACACCAAGTATCATCTCGGGTGATTTCAACACTAATCTGTTTTGCAACCATGTAGACGATACATGCCTGGATCCTCCAAGAACCCCCCCACATTTTCTACCTCCGGTAATCCCCGTTGGGAACAAATCATCAAAACTGGGGGAATATGTGGGATCGCAGTTTAACAACTTGGGATTTACTTTATTGAATGGGTGATTTTCTTTTGATACTCCGCCCGCTTGGACTTGGTCAAATGGCAGTTCCCACTCCTTTTTGGACTTTACCTTAGGGAGCAGAGAAATACTGCCTAGGATCAAGAGCTATCAAATTGCCCAACAGGGAGACAGTGACCATCGGGCCCAAATAATAACACTATCTACTGGCGACTCATATCATCAGGAATTGGCTCACACTCACTTAGGCAGCTATTCAGGGGATCTTAAGCGGTTAAAGTGGTCAGATTCTATGGCTCCATCTCTGATGGAAAAAAGTAGAGTTTTGTTACATCAATCTCGAGACTCAAATATCCATGTGGTCAGTGGTTGGGCCTCTCTTATAAATCTTCTTCTCAATGAATTTCCCCTAAGGAGGGGCCCGAGAAACCAAACCTCTCAATTTTTCATCTCAAAAGCCACAAGGAAATTAAGAACCGAGAGGAATCGAGCACTCCGTCTTTCAAGAAAGTTCCCCAGCAACAAAATCAACTTTAATAATTACAAGCAAGCGCAAGCCTTATTCAGAAAAACCATTCAAAAGGAAAAACTAAAGGCCTCGGATCGATTCTGGCTGAAGCTCATCCACGAAAGAAAAAATCCCAATCCGAAGTAATTCTGGTCCTTAGTGAACAGGAGTAATCAAAGTGTAACTGGGCATGGCAGCGCAAACATCAGTGAAGCAGACTGGAGCAAGTTTCTATCTCTCCATTTTGGAGACGCACACGACAATAAAGTTGGCCTCGATTCTGCCAGCCCAGCAAGCTTTAAGTCCCCTTTCTTGAGTCCAGAGAGCCAGGGGAGAGCTTGGCCCAAAAACACCCCATCAGAAGACTCGGCACAAAAGGACCCTATGGAATGGAATGACATTCAACCAGAGCCTACGGTGTTGCCAGCAGTACTAAAAAATAAGATCTCAAACCACATAAGGAAAGCAAGAGCGGATGGAGCCCCTGGTCCGAACGGCTTCCCCCAAGCAATGTTTAAATCCGACATTAATTTATGGTCAGATTATTTGACCCCGCTGTTCCATTATTGCAGATTAAACAACACGATCCCAGAATCCTGGCGAGGAGCAGTCATTCACCCGATCTATAAAGGTGGAAAGAGAAACGAGGCAAAAAATTATCGAATTATTGCACTTCTTGACGTGGAGTCCAAGTATTTTGCAAACATCTTACTAGAGGAGTTGCAGGCCTGGGCCGAAACAACCGCGCGTCTCCCCTTTAATCAGACAGGCTTCATAGCCAAAACCGGGACAATAACCAATCTGCTAACACTAACAGTTTTGATGGATAAAGCAGCATGCCAACACACACAGCTACATTGCTGCTTTGTAGACTTCAAAGCAGCTTTTGACCGCGTACCCAGAAGCCTGTTATGGCAGAAATTAAAATCATGGGGATTACCACAGTCTCTTCTACAGGCAATGATTCAGCTTCATACTGAAACATGGATTAAAATCAAGCTGGGCGAAGGCCGCCATGTTTCCAGGAAGATCCAAACTGTAACTGGCGTCAAACAGGGCTGTGTGTTGGCTCCACTCCTGTTTAACCTATTCATATCGGACCTTTCCCCAGCACTTGATAGAGTAAATTGTCATCCCCCTAAACTTGATGGGACCCGCATTACCAACTTACTTTATGCCGATGACCTGGTGCTATTAAGCCACACAAAAGTGGGCCTACAGAGGTTATTGGACGAATTGTTATCATACTCGACAAAAATCATCTAGAACTTAACCTGTCAAAAACCAAAACTATCTCCTTTGGGAAACAAAAAAGGACAATAGAAAGGTGGTACTTCAATAAAACAAAGCTGGACTCAACTCCCAGTTATAAATATTTGGGCATCTTCCTGGAGGCAAGTGGCTCCTTTGGCAAGCACAAGGAAGCATTACAAATAAAAGCACTCTCATTAGAGGTGGCCGCTGCAAAACTGTCAAACCAGCTACTAGGTCCCAGTCTTACACCTATGCTGAAAGTAATGAAAGCCAAAGTAATCAACTCACTGACATATGGTCATGAGATCACCAAGGGCTCAACCAGTAAATTAATAAACAAATTAATTACAAAAATCTTCAAACGAGCATTCCGGCTGACAAAATCTGCATCGCCAGCCCAGGTGAGACTAGAACTGGGACTCCAAGATCACCTCGGTGTGGAGGCAGGTGCCTTTGTTAAACTGTGCCATAGACTGCGTCAGGCCCGGGAGGATTCTTTGGAGGCCCGACTCTGGCAGGAAATACAGAATAAGCCTACCAGTCAAAAGCACCGACAATACTTGGATCACAGCTTACAGCTGTTAGGCGTAAAAGACCTATGGGACTTAAATCTCTCCCCATCAGTGTTAAAATCTGTCATAAAGAAATCTGTTAGGTTGTGGTCCTTCCATTCAGACAGGGCTACACTATCGAAGAGGGGACATGCCTGGGCGGTAATTGCCAACTACGAAGTGTGTGTCCAGTTGCCCTATCTGTCTAGCACATATGCACTTTATTGGAAACGCAAGTTTTTAGCCTTGAGGATAGGAGAATGGCCCTTTTTGAAGAATCTCCCGGCATGGCGCCGGTCGGGCTGTAGCATTGCATGCAGGTTGTGCGGCTATCATACTGAATCAATGGAACATATTGTTTGTGCATGCCCAGTACTACTTCAAGCCAGACGGCAGTTATTGAGAGGCCAATGTATTAAATTGGGTGTACGTTCCTGCCGTCAAGCAATATTGGCTGCCCTTAACCCTGTTAACACCAAGTTAAATATTGGGCTTGCGAAATTCGTTCATAAAGCGTCAAGACTTCTTGAACCCAAACTTCCATTTCAGTTAGAGTTGAGATTCTGAACTAAATTATGTTTTATCTAAAACTACATGAAACCTAGGGTGACCTATTGCATCAGAATATTACCAGATTTTCACGATCACTGAACTTTATTTTATTGATTAATTGTTTTAAAATTTTTATTATAGTTAAACCAGATTATTCAATTATTAGCATGTTCAGTTGTAAATGGTTTTTAAAATCAAACAATAAAGAGCTATTATTATTATTATTTGTCTTCCTTTTACCTTGGAGCGCCGTTTATATTTCTGTTTTGCTGTAAATTGTAAATTTGTGCATTCCCTATTGGGTGGTCGAGGTGACATATACCTCATACCATTCACCGGCTTGGTGGGGTGACTTGAATTTGTTTAGTGTCTAATGCCACTAGTGGCCCACTGCTCGGGGAGAAACATAGTTTTGTACGGGGGAAGGGGAGACGGAGCATCTCACCCCTTTTTTCTACATTTAGTATTCAAGTGGGGCGATAGGCACTCTGCATTGTTGATTTCATAGGTCGTTTTAAGCCCACAGTGCAGGGAAGCAGGGAGGGGGGGAGTTGGGTGGGGATTTGTAAATGTTTACATGTTCAAGTTGAATCGATGATGACTGTTCAACAATATTCAGAAGAATGCATAAAACCGACGGGTCTTGATGAGTACAAATTGAGATAAAGGATTGAAACTGCTGAGCTGGAACGTTGATGTGCTTGGGAATAAAATAAAATATTGTATTGCAAAATATCAAATGACACTCCCCAGATATTGTACTGCTCCAGGATACTCATCTGGTGGGCCACTCCTGTAGATCACTGAACAGGTGGGGTTAAAAATGAATGGCCCACTCAGGCTTTACCACCGGCTCCAGAGGCGTGGGTGTCATGATTAAAAACTCCTTCTCCTTCTCTATGCAGTCAATTTGGTCGGATAACAGGGGCAGATACACTGCGGTCACGGGACAGTGGGAAGGGAACACACTAACGCTGATGTCGGTCTATGTTCCACCTGACCTTCATGGCTGTACATTCAAGGACCTAGGCTCAATCTTGCTTTCCCTCCCGGAGGGTCTCCTACTGGTGGGAGGGGACTTTAATTCAGTGGTCTTGGGTTCCTTGGACCGACATCCTCCCCGCGACATGGGCCCCTCCCAGCGATGGCTCTCAGATTTTCTCGAAGCCTTGGGTTTGGTAGATGTGTGGCGGACGTACCACCCAGACAGCCATCAGTATACTTTCCACTCAGGGGACATAATAGCTTATCCCGTATAGACTACCTCTTGGTGCCTACGTCGCAAATCATCAATATCTGTGAAATTAGACACATGGCTCGAGACATCTCGGATCGCTCTTCGGAGCCTCTGCTGCAGTTTAATGAGCCCCTCACCGACGTTCTGATGGGCACTTGGTCCAAGCCCTCCACAGTCTCTCCTGTGGATCGGAATGTGGCCAGGCACCACCGCCCAGCTCCGGGCGACTCCTGCTTTCTGTCTGTACACCCCACCCCTGAGAGTCTGGTTATCCAGGCCTCCACGTCCCAAACCGACTTCCCGTCCGCACCTCCGGACCAGGAATCCAAAAGGATGGAACAGTTTGGCATGAAACTGTTTTCCTCCCTCAGTCTTGGGTTGCGGTCCATTAATACCGCATGCCTTTTGGACCGTTACACCCACTCTCTGTGGGATACGGTGACGGACCTGCTGCACCAGTGTCCAGAGGAGGCCAGGACAATCCTCTTGCTGAGGGGCGTGATGCAGCACGGTACTCAATTAGATGTGGACTTGACACCACAGACTCGCTGGGTAGAGCGATTGCAACGACGGTGGCGGTTCATCATCACGCCCTGCTGAGGTCCACAAACTTTTCAGGGGATGTCCAGAGCACTCTCATGGACATGCCCTTTTTTGGCCATCGCCTTTTTGGCGACAAAGCAGCGCGCTGGAGCACTTTTTAGGGCTACGGCCAAGTCCTTGGGTCTTTCGGCCCAGCGCCAGCAAACTTCTGCTTTCCGCTCCTTTCGTGGCCAAGGAAGGGGCCCCCCCCGCACGTTCGTCCAGCCACAGGCCGCAGAACCAGTCTCAACGGGGTCGCGGACTTGGATTCCGCCGTGGCGGAGCAGGGGGTCAGAGAGCCGTTCAGTCCACATCCGCTCCCACAGCATATGCCTCAAAGCCTTCCTAGTCCGAGCTTTCAGGCCCATTACACGCCAGTGGGAGGCAGAGTTCGCCATCACCTGCTCCACTGGCGTACCATCACTTCGGACAGGTGGGTGCTGCAAATCGTCCGAAGGGGCTACTCCCTCCCCTTCGAGGCGACCCCTCCAGCCATACCACCGCAGTACCACCGCATGTCGAGGGATCACTTGCAACTTCTGCAGGAGGAAGTTACGGCCCTCTTGGCCAAGGGGGCCATCGAGCGCGTTCCTGGCCCAGAAGTCGGACGGGGTTTTTACTCCCACTACTTTCTGGTTCCCAAGAAAGGCAAAGGGGGCCTACGCCCTATCTTCGACCTCAGGAGCGTCAACGCCTTCCTCCAGAAGGAAAAGTTCAAGATGCTGACTTTAGCTCAGGTTCTGGCTGCCCTAGACCCTGGAGACTGGATTGTAGCATTGGACTTGCAGGACGCTTATTTCCACATCCCCATCCTGCCGGCCCACCGGCGTTACCGGCGGTTAACGGTAGGCCACCAGCACTTTCAGTTTACTGTGCTCCACTTCGGCCTCACCAGTGCCCCTCGGGTGTTCACAATAGTGATGGCGGTGGTCGCAGCTCATCTGCTCAGATTAGGGGTTCCAGTCTTCCCTTATCTCGACGACTAGTTGTTGAAGGCGGGCTCGTCCCGAACAGTCGTCTCCCACCTCCAGACTACGGCCGACCTCCTGCATTCGCTGGGGTTCTCCATCAACAAAGTCACATCTGAGTCCCTCCCAGAAGCACCTCTTCATCGGAGCGGTTCTGAACTCTGCGCAGTTTCGGGCCTATCCTCCCGAACAGCGGGTTCGGGATATTCAGGCTCTGATTCCGATCTTTCAGCCTTTGTCCCGAGTTTCGGTCAGGATGGCCCTATGGCTGCTGGGTCTGATGGCCTCCTGCATCCTGCTGGTACATCACGCCAGGTGGCGGATACGGGTTCTGCAGTGGGACCTGAAGTTCCAGTGGGCTCAACATCAGGGCAACCTGTCCGACCACGTCCTGATCTCGGAGGGCACTGCAAGACAGTTGCAGTGGTGGCTCACGGACTGCGATTGGGTCAGTGGCAGATCCCTCTCCCTACCCCAACCGGAGCACGTAGTGGTGATGGATGCGTCCCTCCTGGGATGGGGGGTCCACATGGGGGAGGCGGAGATCAGAGGCCTCTGGTCTCCGGCTCCATATCCACCTATTGGAGCTGCGGGTGATCGGGCTTGCACTGAAGGCATTCCTTCCCTCTGTCCGGGGGAAGTGTAGTGCAGGTGTTCACGGACAACACCATCGCCATGTGGTATTGCAACAAACAGGGCGGGGTGGGGTCGTGGACCCTTTATCAGGAGGCTCTGCGCCTCTGGACATGGCTGGAACATCAGGGCATCACCCTGGTGGTTCAACACCTGGCGGGCTCTCTGAACGCCCGGGCGGACGAACTCAGCCGCCGGTGCATGATGGATCACGAGTGGCATCTGAACTCGGATGTGGCGCAAGGCCTCTTTCGGCAGTGGGGAGAGCCTTGGTTAGATATTTCCACCACCGAAGAGAACGCGAAATGTCATTAGTTCTGCGCATTGGAATTTCCAAGGCGGCACTCGCTCGGAGACGCTTTTCGTTGTGAGTGGAGTTGCGGTCTGTTATACGCCTTTCCGCCTATACCACTTCTGCCCAGAGTGGTGAAGAAGATCAGGCGCGACCGGGCCCAAGTCATCCTTGTGGCTTCAGATTGGGCACTAAGATACTGGTATCCCGAGCTACTCAGTCTGTCAATCGATTTCCCGATTCGACTGCCTCTTCAGGAGGACCTTCTGTCGCAGCAGCAGGGGACGGTCCTCCACCCGAACCTGTCCAGCCTCCACCTCCATGCGTGAAGATTGAGCGGCGGCAGTTGATGCCATTTGACTTGCCTCCTGAAGTCTGTGATGTCATTCTGGCAGCCAGGCGTCCCTCCACTAAAACGGTATACGCCTGCAGGTGGAACAAATTTGTGGCATGGTGCACAGCAAAGGCTGTGGATCCCCTTTCCGCCCCTCTTTCTGAGGTTCTCCTCTTTCTTCTTTCCCTGGCCCAGCAGCGTTCTGCTCTGGTCACCATCAAGGGATATCTTTCAGCTGTTTCAGCCTTCTTGAGGCTTCCTGACCAGACTTCTTTTTTCAATTCCCCTGTTGTCAATAGATTCTTGAAAGGCATTACTCACATGTTCCCTCCTGTTCCCTTTGTAATGTCTCATTGGGACTTGAATCTGGTGTTAAGTTATCTGATGTGTGCTCCCTTTGAGCCACTTCATAACTGTGCTCTTCGTCTTCTGACTCTCAAGACTTCTTTCCTGGTTGCCATCACCTCTGCCTGGAGAGTGAGTGAGCTCCAGGCTCGTTCTTCTAAACCTAATTTCCTCTCTGTCCATCAGGGCAAGGTTGTTCTGAAGACTCGCCCTTCTTTTCTTCCTAAGGTGGTTACTGCCTTTCACATCGGGCAGTCCATTAACTTACCCACCTTCTTTCCGCATCCCTCGAAAGAGGAAGAGAGGCTCCACCGTCTGGACCCAAAACGTGCGCCCTCCTTTTATCTGGATCGCACCAAACAGTTCCGAGTGGACGACCAACTCTTTGTTGGATACGTGGGCGCTAAGAAGGGGCGGGCAGTGCACAAGCGAACCATCTCTCGGTGGGTCGTTTTGTGCATTAAGGTCTGTTTTTCCTTGGCTAAGAAGGATCCTCCTGTGGGGCTGAGGGCCCATTCCACTCTGGCCACGGCGGCTACTACTGCCTTGGGACGGGGAGTCCCTCTGCAGGACTTGTCCGGCAGCAACGTGGGCCTCGCTGCACACGTTTGCCAAGCATTACTGCCTGGACAGCCAAGTCCGGAGAGACGGCCTTTTTGGCCGTTCCGTTCTCCAGGACTTCCTGGTGTAATCTTGGTTCGCAGACCCACCACCGGGGTTGGTATTGCTGGTGTATCTATTCTAAGGTAAGGAATCTAACTAACGTGTTTCTTTCAGATGCACAAGTTACTTACCTTCGGTAACGATATATCTGTAAGAAACATTTAGTTAGTTAGATTCCTTACCGCCCCACCCGTCTTCCCCATTCTGCGAACCGATATCTAGGGTTAAGGTCATCCCTTTCAGGGCCCTAGGTTCATGGCACCAGTGTAGGTTTCTTGCATGGCTCTGCGTTCCTGGCGCAGAAAGCTATGTGCAGAACTGACGTCAGCGCGCAAGGGTGGCGTCTAAGTACTCCGACGTCATCCCGGCGATCACGACGACGCCGGACGCAGAGCCGCAGACGACGCCTACCAACGCGCAAGGGTACTGCTGACGAAAAATCTTTCCGGATCCAGCCTGACGCCTGGGGATATTCTAAGGTAAGGAATCTAACTAGCTAATGTTTCTTACAGATATATCGTTACCGAAGGTAAGTAACTTGTGCTTCACCAAGAAAGCAGTCTTACTTCTATCTCCAAGGATACCTTGATCCTGCTGGTGGTGAATGCTGTCCTTTATGTCCGCATGGAAGGCCATCGCTGCAGACTCGATGATCCTCTAAAGAGATTGCACCCTTTCATTTCTTCAGGCTCTGCCCCGTCCCACCCCCATGCCCCTCTTCCACTCTGGATCACCTGGTCATCCTCCAGCAAAGGTGGCAGCACTCCTTCAGAAAGGAGCTGGGGAGTAATTGCTGTAGCAGGAAATGGGTCAAAAGTGCTACTGGATGGTGGTCTGCTTCCTATCCTGGATTTCAGGAAGTTGAACTTCTTCCTCCAAAAAGGAAAAGCTCAAGATTCTGACCCTAGCCCAAGTGCTACTGGGTTTGGAAGCTTGAGACCGGATGGTGTCACTGACCTGTAGGACATGACCTTCCACATCCGAATCATATGGTCACACCAGAAGAACTTGCGATTTGTTGTGGGTTCTAGCACTACCAGTTTGCAGTGCTGCCCTTTGGATTAATTTCGGGACCTCGATTTTTGACCAAGGTGATGGAGGTGGTAGCAGCCCACTTCAGACAGTCGGATATATCAATTTTCCTGTACCTAGATGACTGGTTGATCAAAGCTGTGTTTCCAGAGGTTGTGTTGTGCCATCTGCAGTCAACAGCATCATTATCAGTAGTGATTGCCTGCGCCGTCATTATCTTGCCAGTCACAAGTGACGTCCTCTATCGGAGGTAGCCCAGAGCGTCTTCATGCTGTGGGCCACTCCTCAGGTGGACTTGTTCACCTCACCGAAATATTTTCAATGCCAGCAGTTCTGTGCCTTCCAGCATCTGTTGGCAAGAGGCTTGGGAGGGGCTAGGGACTTGTTCAGATGAGGTGGTGGTATTGGTTCTGATCTAATTTCTGTTGCTATGGTACCAGTTTCTCTATTTACTAATGCCACACACACGAAATCGGATGTGCAGCTACTTTTTTGTCACTACTGTCATTGTAACAGTGTTACGTGCTGATTGATAGCTGCATTTTCTTATTTAAGCATTTGTATTCTCTTTAAAAAGCAAAATATTAGGGTTTTATCTGATGTATTTTGTAATGTGTTTATTAAATAGCTACGTCAACAATCAATTTTGACTTGTTTAGTCTAATAAAGGCATGCTACGTGAAATCTAAGTGCCCTTTTCACTCCCTCCCCTGGCAGTTAATTCAGCTGACAAGCACAATAGACTCTGTAAATAGATAGCTGCTAGAAGAAATGGGAAGCCACTGGGCATGTGCAAGGATTTCTTTCTCTTGGAAAAGAAAAATCTCTTTTTTGAGATTCCGATGGTGAAAAACAGCCCATGATGAGCACAGCAGTCTTTCCCTTGCTGTGTGCGCATCAGAATCTAGTAACTGATAGTTCTAGCTGTCAGGAGAGGGATCTGGAAATCAAAGGGAAGTAAAGAAGTGTTTTACACTTTTGACTCTCCAGTGAAAGGGGTGTCTGTTTTTAAAGAACCCACTTTCCTGTACGGCTTAAGGTATAGTAGAGTTCATGTCATGACTCAGATGACTCACTTGTTTCACAGTAATGTCTACAGTAGCAGATAATAATGAGGGATTTGAATCTCATTAAAGAGCCATCTAGTAAATCAAGTAATTGTTTGTTTTTTCTTTTATGTAGGATGAAGTCAAAATTGCCAAAGTTAAGGTTCCTCTGAAACCTTTTGTTATACAGAAAAATGCATGGTAAGTCTAAAACTGAATTTTATTTAAAATAAGTCACCTTTTAATTGTTTCTTATACTTTAATTATTTCATGCACTTGGTTTCATGTGTTGCACGTACATTAGTTCTGGTGGGTCAAACTAGAGCACAGGCTCTTCAACTTTTGGTGATGATTAAAACGACATGTCCTGCATGGCTGGCACTCGGCTTCCAGTAGCCGTTAGTTGTGTCATAGCCTGGAACGATAGTCAACTATGTTAAAAAGAGAATTTCTTTGTGTGGGCCCTACTATACGGCAGATTATCCATGCCAACATGGTATTTTAAAGTATTGACACCTTTATTTTTTGTGATGTGGCCTTAAACAATCTTGATAACAATTGTTAACCTCCCGTTCCCTGTTACTTCATCAAACATCAGAAGTAACGGTTCTGTGTCACAGCTGTTTCATGCATCCCAACTCCACTCAAGATCTGCCTTGTTCAGGTCATTATACTGCAAAGAAAAAACTTTTGTGTGAGCCGCCACTTAGTTTGGACTTGCTGTAATTTCTGGTTCCACTAAGTCTCGATAGGTGCAAGAGAGGACTATTGAAAAAGAGATGTCCCACTTGGCAGCCTCTTGAAATTTTTGTCTTCTATATTTAGCTTTGTGGTGGGTATGTGCATGCCTTTTGGAATTCACTGGGTTCTGACAGTACATTTTATTTTCCAGCACTGAAAAAAGGGTAACAAGCTATATGAATTTAATTAAACCAGTGGTCCTTCCCAGGGTCGGACTGGGAACCAAAACCGGCCCTAGCAAAGTGCTCGGCCGCCCCCCCCCCCCCGGGGGAGGGGCGGGGGCATTGGGGGTGCCTCCGAGCTCTTTTCCAGGGCCGGTTTTCGGCCGATTTTGTTACAGGGCTGATTTTGCAGCTACGCTGCAAAAACGGCCCTGTAACAAAAACGGCCCCCAGAGGCCCAAAACCGGTCCCCACCCATGCGGCGCACCGGGGGATTGCCCGGTGCCCGCTACGGCCAGTCCGGGCCTGGTCCTTCCAAACCAGGTTGGTCTATCAAGTGTTACAGAAGTTAGCAACAAGAAAAAGCATGTAATTTATAATCACATGAATAAATGACTATTGGATTTATAGAGCGCAAACGTAGCCGCAGGGCGTCAAGGCGCTGCATGCAGTGCTCTATGAGTAGGAAGATCAAATACATCCTTTAACTCCTACTCCCTAGCCTGTGCTCTCTGAAATCTGTTCTCTCTGCAGGTGTCTTGCACACAGACAGTTGCCATACCCAAGCAATATGGCAATGAACACACAACCATTTACCTAGGGGCTAGACCGGTTTAGCAGACCTCTGCCATTGGAAAGTTCAATATATCCGCTTTCTTGGGTTAAAACATATAAGAGGGGAGAGAGAAGTGGCAAAAACGTTGATTTCCTTAAGAAGGTGTTAAACTTGTAACTAGATGGAAGTGTTGGATGCATGATTGCCACAGCATCCTCTTCTGAATGTAAAATTATACTCTGCCTGGCAGGATCCAGAGCCACATCATATTGGTGATTGCTATGGACTAGCAGGTAGCACCTATAAATAGTAATTGCCACAGATTCTATTACTGCTGAGGTACGGGACACAAACATATAGAGCACCTGTCTGATATCTTGTGACACGGCACATCTATACAGAAAGCATGGATTTGTTAGAATGTTGGAATGAGGTCTGCAGTTGGTTACCATGCCAGGTACTTTACAACCCAGAGACAATTTGTTTCACTGGCCCCATGGTAGTGTTGAACATCTCAACTTAAAGCTGAGTGAGCAAAAATACAGAAATATAGCACAAAGTGTGTCTCTTTTTCAGATAAGTTTGGCAAGTTGTCTAAGTCCTAAGGAGTTTTAGGATGTTGGACATTTTCTAGTACCTGGTAGCCCAGGTATTTCTTGAACTTGCATTCCGAGAACACTTTTTTTATTCAAAGACCAGTTTTAAATGTAGACCTGCGCTTACACTTTAAACTGCAGACTTAATTTCAATCTGCATCCAGTGATGGAATATTACTGGTACTGTCACTAATTCAATTTTTCTAACGTCTACGCTGAGGTTTCCCCATGGTCAAGGCCATAGTAGTGACCCATCTTTACTAGTCAGTGGTCATAGTTGTACATGTACTACTGGTATTTGAATGTGTGCTCTCCTTTCCTTGTGACAGGCTAGTCCTATCAAACGTTCTAGCCATTTACCAGTCATTCCTGAGGCTCGTCCAATTTCTTGCTATATGCATGTTTTTCAAAACATTCTGAATGCCTATTTTAAAACTATTAGAGGAGCAAGCAGGAACATCTCTATAAAAATATATTTTAACTAGTGATGTCACTTACATCACCTAGGTGTGTGTCTTCCTCTATTGAGCATTCTCGGGAGCTTGCAGATCAGCTCTTGTTATATTTTGTGGACAAAATAAGACCCATCTGTGCCTCACTTTACTCCTTGGAAAATGTGTCTATATCTAACTCTGAGGAGATGTTTGCTGCCCATTTAAGTGGTTGTCTGCCGGGGCCTCCTCATATATATGCTGATATGGAGGCGGCCATTGGGATTTCTTAGTTGGATTATTTTTAAATACTGTCCCAGAAACAATTTACCTCTATTATAGCTGAAATTAAGCCAGTTTATCCACTGGAGAATCCCTCTAAAGTTCTGGATAGAGGGGAGGTCTGCCTTGGCACAGTCTCTGTTAGAAGTAATCAACAATTGTATAAGCAGTGCCAGGATATCAACAGAGTTGGAACTAACATTAATTGTCACCCTTTTTGAAAAACAGAATGCATATTAATCTGTTTTTGCCAATTTTCATCCCAATGTGCTTCTCCCTTTCGGTTAAGATCTTGGAGAAATGTGTCAATATGTGACTTTCAGATTTTTTGGAACATCACCATATCCTCAAGCAGGTACATTCTAGCTTTCCTTCCTGCCTACAGCACTGAATCTGATTGACAGCAGTTTTAGATGATTTCAAGCTTTCTGCTGATAGGGCGAACTCAGTAGCTTTAGTTCTTTTGGATATGTCCATGGCATTTGACGCAGTTTCCAACTAATTTCTCCATATCAGACTTTGGGAGATTACCCCCAGGACATAGCAGTTTCCCTGCCCGCACAAGCTTGGGCAGGGAAGCCTGTGTTGGCTCTCGCTTGGTGGGAGTAATATCAAAATTCCCGCCAAGTAGGAGCAAACACTAAGTCTGTCCGCTGGGAGCGACCTTTTTTGTCTGTTTTCCTGCCCACACTAAAGCCGACAGAGAAACAGATTAAAAAAATTGCTCCTGCCGCAGCATTTTTAGCTGCAACATGCGAGTGAGAGCAATGCCACCATAGAGTGGTGGGTGCCCTGGGTGGTCACCCACACTTTGTTGGCCGGACCCCAGGAGATGGCGTCCCAGGGGCCGAATTTGGCCCGGGAAGGAGGCCACATGTCGCCTCCCTTCCTTTAGGCATTGGCCGGCCCATGAGGGTTGGGGTCCCGCGACCAAAATCGGCCCATGAGGGGGGCCGCAAGCCCACCTCTCAATATATATATATTTTTTTTAAGGCTGGGGCCTGGGGATGGGGCCTTGGGGCCCAAATCTGCCAGGGGAGGGGAGGGGGGGCGGTTGTTTGTCCCCCTACCCATTTAAATAGGTGCCAGGCCCACAGAGGATGGGATCACCGGGATTGAGAACATTATAGTTCGGTTCAGATATCACACACCTAAAACCATACAAATTCAGCAGTTATAGTTATCTCAAGAAACTATAACTCGGACTCTAAGGTAACTATTACACACGCCCTCGCCATGCACTGCTAATTACCCCACATATTACATCAGTCATGACATCCTCTATAATTTAATTGATAATATCACTGCAACATTTGCAATAAAATTACTGATGAGAAAACTGGGCATGGCGGGGGCGCGAGTTATAGTTACCATAAGGCACAAGTTATAGTTTCTTGAGATAACTATAACTGCTGAATTTCTCTGGTTTTGTGTGTATAAAATCTGAACCGAACTATAATGTCCCTGTAACGTTTGGGTTTTTTTGTGTGTGAATTTCTAAGGTTCTTTTTTTAAATTCGATTTCCTAACTTGGCTATGCTAATCGGGTCTTTTGACGTCATTTGTATTACTTACGTGGATGGCACTCAATTAGTGCCTTGGATAAAACAAGTGCCACACCATTAGAAGCATTCCATCAGTGTATCTCAGCTGTATCATCCTGGCTCAATTCCAGTGATCTAAAGTTTATCACTGACAAAACGGAGGCTTTTTGAGTGGCCTCATTTAGATGGCTAGACCTTTTCCTTCTGCATTCTAGATTTGTACTGGATCTCATCACCTTCTCCCAGCTCAGTTTGTATTTAAATCTGGGTTTCTACTTGAACGAGGATTTGACACTCATAACGCAGGCTAATCACTTGATCTCTTCCTGTGTTTTTCTCTTGAGGGTTCTCAGGAAAATTGTGCCACTGGTGCTGTTGGGGGCTCGATGGTTAGTGTTTCAAGCTACTTAGTTCTTTTGATTACTGTACTTGCCTTTTCTTGGGTGCTCCTCAGGCTGGGCTGAATAAATTACAGCGTATGCAACATTTGGCACCCAAATTAGCTCTGGGCCCACCCTGGCATGCCTCATCTTCTACTGCACTGTGTATGCCTACACTGGCTTCCAGCTGCTAAAAGCATTGTTTTTAACTCTCTTTGTATAGTACACCGCGCTATTATAACTCTGGTCCTGTTTACTTGAGTATTAGCTTTAATATGTTCACTCCAAATAGGTCCCTTCGCTCTATGGATGCCTTTCTCCTCACAGTCTCCAAATATGTATGTGCACATTTAGGAGGTAGGGATTTTTCGGTGGTGGCGTCAAGGGTATGGAACACTCTGCCCATTACCCTGTGGAAAACCACTATTCATTTGCATTTTAGAAAGGCTTTAAAAACGTGGTTGTACTTTTATAACCTTTCTTCCAAATGGGAATGTTCGATTGAGCTGTTTTTATGCTTTTGTATGTTTTGTGCTTTTGTAGATTTATGTTGATGTAGTAGCTGTTTTCTCTTTCTCAGTGCCAATGCAGATTTTGGTGTTTGTGTGCTTTTAAACTCCTAACTTGAGATCAGATTCTGCTTACACTTGCTTTGAAGAGCCTTCCACCTTTAGAGAACTCCACAAGGAACATGAGTGAAATTTTGACAGTGATAGATGCTGCTTACTCTGTACTCGAAAGACCTATTCTAGCTTCTCATCTTCGCTCTTGGGTTCACTGATCAGCCCTAGGAGAACATCTGCGGCTCCACCCTTTCTATGTTCTCATGAAAAACCTAATAACCCTCCCTCATTCCATTGCAGCAACTTATGCACATTTGTATGTACAGGGTACAATTTTTTAGATCGCTAATGAGGCCACTATTTTCTGAATCGTCTTAAGACCACCCTACCATCAGAGGTACTGAGGATTGGGATAAAGTAGGAAAGAAATGTTGTCAAAAGAATTCAATAGTTTTTCCTGACTTTTCAAACACCATCGCTAATCAATTATCTACCTAGGAGAAAGCCAGGTAAACGAAAAACAGTACACGCAAAGACCTGCCTAACATCTGGATACAAACACCCATTCCAAATTGTGATATAGACTCTATATGGCTTTCAAATCTTAAATCAAAATCCAGTGTAGCAAGGCCAAACATACCTGAATCTTTTATACTGGAACTCAATCCAAGTTTGTGTTTATTTATCCCTGACCCAGTACTCTCAGGCTCTGCCTGCAGTTCCAGAAATACTAATTGGTCAGTTCCCTCAAGATGATGTACCAATGAGTTCTCATACAATAGCCTTCATTTAATCAATGTTTTTCCAGACTATATTATTCTTCGAAAGCGATTGAATATAATAAATATATTACATCCAATTCCTTAAATTCACCTTCTACCTACCAAATGACATGAAGCTAGCAAAATGAATGCCTATAAATCAGTCCCTAATGATCTTGGGGGTAGGTTTTGTGTCTAAGTTAGTTCCTTCTCTAATTCCTTCACACACATCTTACAAAATTGAGAAATTTAATGTAATGACTGATAATCATAGTAGACCCTCTATAAACGAAATTATCACAAAGGAGCACCAGATGTAGAGCTCCACTCACCTAACCACAACCCCCAAGTCCTTATTCCTCCCACTGTTATTATTATTATTATTAATTTGATTTGTAGCGCGCATGGCTGCCCCAGCAACGGGGCGTCCCAGCGCGGCCCTGACCCAGACCAGACAACAACGACGGACACAGCAGGCTACACAATCTATAAAGACTTAGCAGGTTTACAATATTAGTTTCTCAGACCAATGGATGCTAATGGTTGGTTGCCTGTATTTGTAGAACTGTGAAACCATGTACATTATTGTATGTAAGCTGCTATGAGTATTTTGCTGTGCCATGTAATATAAGGTTTCATTGTGGTTACGATGGTTGACTAGTAAGCTAGAGCCACTCCCAGCATGCCTGATTGGTGTATTGAAATGAGGTAGATAACAGAAGTAGACAAAGTTTATTGGCTACAGACTGCTTGGGAACATTGCTTCCGAACGTTTCACACCATATCCATCTCTGGAGACTGAAATACCTCCAATACTGGATTTCATATTTTAGAATTCAGATCCCAAGCCCCCATTATAATAATGCAGTTTACTTCTTCATGGAGTATAATTGTATTAATAGCATCCAGAACTTGCATGGGGTCATAATTCTACTTCCCTAATGGGGGATGTAGATGCTGAATAGCAGCAGAGAGGTTACCTGTGTATTATGATACAAGGACAACCTTATCCCCAGTAAATATGGAGGATAGGAGGTCAATATTTCATAGGACCAGGATTCATTTGTTCAAAGTAAAATCGCTAGATCACAACTAGCATGGCCCTGAGCCAATCATTTAGTTGGTGTACAATACATGTAATGGTCATTTGATAAAAAAGATTCCATAATCCACGTTTCCTGGAGACAGAAAATAGATGCAATGAGTTAACCTAAAAGGAAACACTTTAATAAATTAGTAAGCAACCCTATTTCAAGTGACTAAACTCAGGTTTTGACTGGAAAAAAAGGAAGAAAACAATCCTTGTTGTCTTGTATTGCTGATAGTGTAGAGAAGACCTGCTTTCCCTTTTCTGTTTTGTGGGTGGTTATTCTACCTGTATATCCCGTTGGGTAGGTTTCGGAACTCTGTTTTCTTCATCTTGGTGTTCTAGGTCCAGTGTATTTGTATATGCTTGTTTGACAAGAGTTCTCTTTCATGGCTATTTCCCTTGGGGAGTACGTTGAGATTCCTCTAGCAGGCAACATTGTCTTTTCAGCCAAGCCTCCTGCACTATTCTTGGAGAGGCGATTTCCCAACCCCCCCCCCCCCCCTTTTTTCACTATTATACCGCCTGGTACTCAGAGACGGTTTCATCTCTGTGTGTCTCAGTATGTACACGGAGTGCCTTTTGGCGTTGCCATGTCCTATTGGGCTGCATATGTATATTAGTAGGACAGTGTTTAAGTTTTTGCATGTTTACATTATTGCCTTTAGGGCTATATATTGTTTACTCTGGCCTCTACGCCCGCTTGGTGCCGAGTCGTTTTGGTCTGGTATGATTACATTTTCTGTCTCCAAATCCATTTCTTTTTGTTACCAAAAAAAGGGGAACAAGATTAGTTTTTCCCCACGGAGGAAATACTTATTCATTGTTTGGTGTATGCTCTGTTTCACTAGGACCTTCCCCTGCATGGGTTAGGTGGATTGGTTCTGGTGGTTCCTTTGTTTGTTCTTTATCAAAGCAGGAACCCTCACGTGCTTCTTTTCGTTCCCAAGTTTGTGTACCTTGGGTGTTCGCATACTACATTCTGATACTGTTAGGTGTTTTTGTGTGAGATCTCTTCCTACTCCCCTTCAGGCTCGGTTTTCCTCCTGCCTGGGTTAACTGTTTCTCTTTTTCAGTCCTAGGTATTTTCTTTCACACCTTAAGGTGGAGGAGTTAATTCATCTGGTAGAGACATAGTCTAGCCGCAGATTCCTTATTGCTAGGCCCATCATCCCCACTCTGTGAACGAACTCTGAGGTATGGTCTTGGTGTTACCAATCCAATAATTTCCTTTGTTGTGTGACCTTTGGCGTGGGAGTGGTCCTCCCTTTCCATACCAGATTTCTACTCCACTGATCTCTGCTTTCGGTTTTGGTGGGACTCTCCAGACTCTTTGGTGTTTCTCATAGGTCTTATATGGGGCTGCCATTCCATCCTTTTCCCCATGGTACATGTTCGGTGGAGTGGGAGGTGTTTTCCATGTACGCTGTATCATGCACCACTGCACAGTATTCAACATGGCTTGACCCTCATTGATTTCTTGGCCTTTTCCCTAAAAGACCATTTCTGCTATTATCATGCCTTTATTCCTATTTCTCTTCTTGTAAAGATGTTTCATCTTTTTTGGCACACTGTTTCAGCAGCCAGTTTGTATGGTGTCTCTGCGTTCTGGCGCGGAAAGTTTCACTGATGTCAGTGCACCGGAGGGGACATGCATGGCTCCACTGACGTCACATCTAGAGTCGACGTCGCTACCGAGCCATGTGGTGCCTTCCCCTGACGCACAGAGGTACTGCTGAGAAAAATGTCCCGATCCAGTCTGACTCCTGGGGAGAATTCACAAGTTAAGGAAACTGCGGTTAGATTATGTCTCTACCAGATACATCATTACCGAAGGTAAGTAACTTGTTCTTTAAATCTTGGTCTCTATATTTTTCCTAGTTCAACTTGGATTTTAAAATGGGGCTGACTGGAAATTTAATCCACCATGGAATCACATGTATTGGTATTTAGAGTCTGTTATTGTTTTATCTATTCTGATACAGGGACATCTAAATTTGAGAAAAGATTCACTTGTTGAAATCTCACCTCAAAATAGAATAGTAGCATTCCAACCAAGAGTGGGTTAAAGCAGGGCTGTCTCTTAGCCCTGAATACCTATATGATATTCCGAAAAAGCTTAGATACCAATTATACAATTCCTCCATTAATACCAGAACTTCAACTGCATACATATATGTATGCCAATGACATTATACTTCGATTTAATGCTTATACATTTACTATATTCATTGATTACACTTCCTCAATTCACTGATTTACATGTTTTAAAAGTTATTAATGTTAAAAGTCAAATTATAGCTATTAAAGTAAGAAATTGTAATTCTTCTTTTAACTGTACATGTCCTAGGAATTACTGCAACTTCAAATTTGAGTAATTTCCTACATATATACCATGTCCACCCCAAAGCTATGGCACATTGTAGCGGGTTGGGTATTTTATACAAGTCCTTGGGGACAAAGATAATTCTTACAGCCACTAAATGTCTACAAAGTTAAAGTTCCCCACCCTACTGTTGTTTATTGAATATCTCAAATACCAGTGTTTTTAATTTTTAGACTGAAGGGAAAATATAATATTAATTTTGCTTTGAGATCATCAACCAAGTCTAAGCATTGAGACTTGATGGAGTAATTGGACTGCAATGGCAAATTCAACCTAATTAGTGCCAATTTAAGAGGACTTGCAGCCTTCATGGGATGGGTGTTACACGCTAGATCGGGCATCACATGAGAATTAGTAAAGCTCAAATTGAATTCACCTGCAGGCTGAAAAGGTTGCTTTTTCTTTAAAATTTTAAGGTTCGCGCTGCTGCCAGTTTGTCTTTTAGTGTATGTCCTTTTAAACAATTGTATTGCTTGAATTTACCTGAATTTGATGCTCCAAACACAATTCTTACCTGAAATCAGATTGGTCTGGCGCTGTTGTGGGGCCGATTCACCTATTTCCTGGGTGACACCTACTAGGGGTGTTGCCTCCGAGGGGGAAGAGGAGTTAGGCGGCTACCAGACATTTAATGGTGGCCGCAGCGTGGGAGCGCAGCGGACGCGCCAAAGGCAAGCCCGTCTGCACCCGAACGGGGCCAGGGACCTTTCACTATGCCCGATTTCTATCCTATACTCCATCTGATTTAGAGCTCCTACACTCCAGAGCCCAGTCACTTAACCCCTTTATTGGCTCCAGACTGATTCGGCTTGGAATTACGGAAGCAAGGGCTTCCTTCCCAGAAATTGTGCAACTAAAACACGAGATAGGTCTTAATCAGACAGGAATCAACAAGAAACTTGATAAACGCAGGGCAACAGAGCTAACTATCCTCTACTTAAATACTTGCTCCCTGCCTAAACACAAGCTTGATATATTTCATCTACTGGATTCAACTCAACCAGATGTTCTGTTTCTAACGGAAACATGGCTATCACAGAAATCCGCCCCTGATATTCTGGCTGCACTTTAACGTCGGTAGACAATTTAGTTATTAAACTGGAGTCGGCTTTGGCTCCACTAATTTGTGTTCTACTATATAGGCCCTCCAGAATATGCCCCCGTTCCCCTACTGTTTGAGCGAACAGATGGCCCATATTATAACGAACCATGCAAAAATACTGTTGATTGGTGATTTTAATTACTGGGCCAATGATGCACTTGGTGGACCTCATCTGGAGAACTGACTGACCTACTTAACTGGTTAATTTTCCATCAGCAGGTAACCTCTGCCACCCACATTAAGGGACATACCTTAGATCATGTTTGGACAGCTAATCTCAGTGATCTGACCACTATTTAATACAGTTTATTATTAACAATATAACTAAGGCCAAACCGCCAGCAGCCAAAGGGTTTATGGCCAGGAAGTGGAATAGTGTTGACAGAAATCCTTTGCTGAATACATTGGCAAGCACAATCCCTGATACCCAGCGATCTATTACTACCAGTGAGGAAGCTCTCGCAGCATGGCTAACAGCAGCCAGCAACGAACACGCCCCTGTCAGGACAATAAAATCTGCAAGGTGCCCTGAAGCCCAGAGATGGTTCTCTACTCAGCTAAAAACACAAAAATTAGCCCTCTGCCAATCCGAAAGGAGATGGAGACACAGCTACTCCCCTGATAAGAGAGATTTATTCAGCCCAACTTCAACGATACAAAAAATCAATCTCTACAGCCAAAGCTACCTATTTTTCTTTAAAAATCCTGAGTTCTTCCACTAGGTCAAAAGAAATATTTTCTATTGTCAATGAACTATCCAACCCTGACAGAGTTAAAGTTAAACCAATACCATCTCTTGCACTTTGTAATTCCCTTTGATTAAAGCCAGTATCCCCACCTGAAATACCCCTAAGGCATCTCCATCTACGCCGAAAAATTCCTATTCCCTTGACCAGTTCCCGGCAATAGCCAGTCTAATATTTCTGACCTTCTGTCCAAAGTAAAATCTGGATCACCCACTGACAGCTGTCTGCCCCACATCTTCAGAGAAGTTTTCTCCTTACTACTCACCCTGCCTGCCCTCTCTCTGCTAAATGAATCACTGTTTCAAGGCATCGTTCCAAGAGCCTTTAAAGAAGCGATCATTGTTCCCCTCTTAAAAAAAACAGAGGCTGACCCCCAGACCCTGACTAATTACCGCCCAATTTATCTGCTCCCCTACTTGGCTAAGGTTTTAGAATCCCATGTGGCTAAATGCCTTTGTGCCTTTATCGGAATATCTTGACCCCAACCAAGGAGAATTTCGTCCAGCTCATTCAACAGAGGCAGTGATACTGACCGTACTGGACACACTTCGGGAAGAAGCCAATAAAGGATCTCCCCAGGTCCTGGTGCTGTTGGATCTTTCTGCGGCATTTGACACGGTCGATCATGGTATTCTGATCGTGTCCGGGACGTTGGCCTCCAGGGGTCAGCTCTTAGCTGGATAAGGTCGTTTTTGGAGGATCGTTCCCAGTCAGTCTGCCTAGCTCAGTTCACAGCATCTAAAATGAGTATAATATGTATACACCAGGGTTCATCTTTATCACCTCATCTATTCAACCTATCTCTCCTTCCATTGATTTGGTCCTTAAAAGAAAGAAAGGTGTGTACGTACAATTACGCTGACGATATACCACTGTTTACCCTCAACAACACACCCTATTCTGTGTCCAAATTCCAAACGACTATGCTATACATCTGGGATTGGATGAACAGCAACCATTCAAAACTCAACCCGGACAAGACCAAACTCATCTTGATAGGGGGCACTCAGAACCCATGGAGCTCCCATTTTTGGCCAACTGAGTTGGGCTCCTCCCCCTTTCCATCCCCCTCAGCTAAGAGCCTGAGGGTGATGATTAACAGCGATCTGACCATGAAAACTCAGATTGGATCAGTTACTTCACCTGCTTCTTTCAGTTGAGCAAGGTAAGGAAAATCAGTAGCCTCCTTACTAGGGAGGCATTGATACAGGCTGTCCTAGCCATTGTCATATCCCATATAGATTGTTATCTCTCTATATTTTGGCATTCCATTATATCTCACTTAAAGACTGTAACTGGTGCAGAACCAGGCAGCAAGATTGATCTTTCAGCAGCCTAGATGGCAACAAGTCTTCCCCTTGCATGAGTAAGCTACATTGGCTCCCCATCCCACAACGATCAGCATTCAAAGTCGACTGTCTTATCTTTAAGTCCTTGATCGACACAAGCCCAAAATTAATCTCCAGCCTTATTCAAAGGCATATACCTACTCACAACCTGCGCTCATCCTATATGAACCTTTTGGCCACACCCTCTTACAAACTGAAGTGCCAAGGTGGATGGAGGTTTGCAGTGCTGGTACCCAGATTCTGGAGCTCCCTTCCAGCTGACATCTTACCCTGCACGGACCCTTGGAGATTCAGAAGGCTCCTCAAGACATGGTTATTTACCCAAGCCTATGACTGAAACTTAAGCACACGATAAACTAACAGGGCTTCAGCAGATCCTATAATCCGCGCTAAGAAACAAATCGGTGTACGTGTGCTTTACAAGAGACTTTAACATAATAGAACTTTCTGGTGGCCAAACAATCCTATCCATCCCCTTAAAAGAAATAGAAGCTTGAAATTTGGCTGCCAATTATTATTATTTTTTATTTTTTTATTATCATTAACAATGACAACATAACAGAGGAAAGCTGGTTACATTGGATAATATCTATTAACATATTACTTCCATTTCAAGTCTTATACACAGGTAATGCAGTATCAAGCATTGTCGTATTTTATATTTTAGATGTACCAAAACGTCTGGATCACCGATCCCGGCCATTGATCTGCCTCCTTACTACACCTTATGGGTTAGTTGCTCAAGACTGGATCCGAGTCTTCTGCCGGAGGAGCGCAGACGTTGCCCCGATATGAATTGCACTTACCCCACACCCGTTCCCACTTTTTTGGGACACCCTCTGTGTGTAAAACCAGCTTTTTTGGCCACCATTGAGCTATCCATATCTTGACACCAGCGTCTATGCTGGGGGGCTGTTGGCACGCCCCAGTGTTGTGCGTTATTGCGTTTTGCCAACATGATCCCTAGGGTTGCCCAGTCTTGTGCTGCGTGGTTTAGGTCAGTTGGTTTCCAGATATTGAGGAGGCACCTTTTTGGTTCCGGGGGGACCTGAAAACCACACACCCGAGTAATTGTGTCCATTACCTCCTCCCAGTAGTGTGGTATGTGGGGACATTCCCAGAACATGTGGTAGAATGTGCCCCATGTCCCACATCCTCGCAGACAGAGAGGTAATTCAGCTCGGCCGATTTTGTGGAGCATGGTTCTAGTGTAGTATGTCCTATGTAAGATTTTCAGCTGCACCAACCGTAGTCGGGACGGTATCGCCACCTCCCTTGGGGATGCCAATGCTTCTTGCCAGTCCTGGTCGTCTATGTCTCCAAGGTCCGCCCGCCATTTGTCTCGTAAGGCTAGCGTGGGATCTTTCTGGTTATTAATAAGTTTACGGTAGGTGAGGAAAATGGCCCTCTTAGTGAGATGGTCTGTAAGGAGACGGTCCTCGAGTGGGGAGGATTCAGGGAGAACCGCGCCTCTAGGTATGGCCCTTGTAAGTGCATGTTTGATTTGTGCGTAGCGAAATAGTTCTGTGTCAGCCATTTGATATGTCGTTTGCAGTTGAGCAAAAGCCACTACTTCTCCCTTTTTCCAGAGGTCCCCGATTCTTGAGATACTAATCAGGTCCCACTGCGCAAACCCTTTACAGTTGCGCAGCGCACCAAGTCTGGGTGTATCCCACAATGGTGTGAGCCGTGTAAGGACTCCCTCCCATCCGAGCGCCCACTGCGCCATGTACCATGTGCGTATTGTATGCGCCGTGGGACCCATCCATGCATCTTTTTAGGTCTCGCCTTGCGAACACAGCGCGAAGCGCTGCAACCGCCAGCGAGATCTATTGTTGCTGACTTGCCTCGGAAGGGGGACAGGAGATGTGCACGCGCAGGCTCTTAGCGGATTTGAATTGGTGTACGCGCTTACAGCCACGCGGCGTGCACATCTCCTGTCCCCCTCCGACCACATGTCAGCCCTGTTGGAGCGGCCCGCTCAGAATGCCAAAAGGATGCTGTGCCTCGATCAGGCACCAACAATAGACCACACGGAGCCCCCCAGCCCTTCTTCACTCACCGGGCTGCTCTTCTGGGGGGGCTCCTCCTCGCGGCTGCAGCACTTCTCTTGCTGGGCTTCCCTGGAGCCCAGCGCTGCCGTGGGCAGCCTCGGCCAACGCAGTCAGTCTCGGCCGCCGCAGTCAGCCTCGGCCGCCGCAGCCTTCACCCGGGCCCCCTCCTGGAACCCGGGGCTTCGCTCCACTCCGGTCGCCACCGCGGGGCTCTCCCTTCAGCATGGGAGCCCCGCGTTAGCATGGCACGCCGTTTCTCTTCCTGCCGGAGCAGGCCCCACCCACGTCCCGGGCAAGGGCGCCTGACTTCCGGCTTGTTTTGTTGGTTATCGCTGCATTGATCTGTCAAACTAGTAGTAATGAAATTAGTCCACAAAATCGGCGTTTAAAAAAAATGTCAGGTAATGCTCGCTCACAATTTTTCTCATTACGTCCTAATTTGCTACGCAATTCCAGTGTCCTCGTTTACAATGCAGGATGTATTTTACCCTTGCCACGCATGATCTGTCACCGAGTAAGTAGGTTAAGCCCCACACATAATATTGCAACTATTTAATGTTATGCCCAAACATTGTTTTGTTCGCATATTCCCCTGTATGCCATCTCGTTTGACAAGGAGTTGCTGTTTTAAAAAGATTACAGGTTTTTATTTCTACGGCGTCGGAGCGCACGCTTTGAGGAGACCTCCCTACTCTGGAGCAAGCCCAGCCTCGGGATGCATTCACTTTCCTGACAACGTGTTTTTTGTGTGTTTTTTCCCACGCGCGAATCACATGCACCCCTGCCCCAGTTACAGCGTGAGAACCAACAGGTACTCCTGTGGGAGATGTGTAATGCGGACTCTGGTGCTTTTTACAGAAAAGAACGACAAGCAATTCCGCCATAGTGACAATACAAAACGGGTCTTTATTCAGGAGAATTCACGTGGGGCAGCAGGTGTCTGCTTAATCAGAAAAAGGCTACAAATACGCATAAATAAACGTTGTCTACTATGCTGTTTGATTGGTGTCTGCAGGATACTTCTGTTCAGCTTAATGATTCCATCAGCCTGAAAAAAAAACTTTAATAAAATGAATTACAGACAGCGAACATTGTACAGGAAGGATTTTGTTTTTTTTCATTAACGACGTGTGATCGGACTACCAAAGAGTCAGATAGATGTCTGTGCTCCAAGGTGTAAAACAGCAGATGCCGTTGGCATCCGGTGTCTTGTTCTCTCTCTCTTGCTTCTCTCTCCCCCTCTTTCTTCACTCTCACTTCCCACCGTATCTGTCTCCCCGGCCCCCACCAAGTCTTCCTCTGTCTGCTCTCTCTCTTCCTCCTCCTCATCCTGGGGCTGTAATAGGGAGCGGGGTGGGCCCTCTCTGAAAATGCGAGCTGGAGGTGACGTTAAGTGTGAACCGAGAGAAGAGGCGGGAGCGGGGTGGGCGGAAAGGTAGAGGGTCAAAGGGGGCTCTGGCTCTCAGAGAGGTGAGAAGGGGCGGGCAGCAGTCTGAGCACAAAAACAACACCAGAGCAACAGGCAGATACTCCGCGGGGAGCCTGGTGTAAATTGAAGAAACGTACACTTCTTAGCACTACAAAGCAGCCGAAGTGCGCCTTTCACAAGAGCCAATAGCGGCTGCCATTGCCAGTTTACCAGACGGGGATTAAAGAAATAATTCATTGTCACTTTAATTTGTTTGCTACATGTGAAGGCTTTCCTTCCTCTTCTGTTTGTCCCGACTCTGGAGCATGTGCGCATTGCTATGTCCTTGCAATGCTCACTTTCTCATGTGTTCTTTTTCCCCATTCTCTTTGTGTTGCCTTCTTGCTCGTGTGCTTTCTCACTACCAGCTCTACTTTCCTCTCTTTAGCACCTTTCATCCCCACGCCCAGGGGTTTATTCCACCCCTCGTCCCACTATGTTGTTTCCCCCACCCTGCCCCTTGTAACTTCCCTGCCACCCTCTTTAAAGATAAAAGAGCGCTCTCAAGCTTTTTTCCCCAACTCGGATTGGTAACTAAAAAGAACAAGCATTTGCAATGCAATAGGTCTCGCATTTACGTGAGTTTGAGCTATTGACATAGCAAATAACAATGCCTTTTATATTTGTTTTCGTTTTAAAAACATAAATAAAAGGCATTGTCATTTACAATGCCAATAGCTTTAACTTGTGTAGCTGCGAGACCTATTGCATTGCAAATGCTTGTTTGTTCTTGTGGTAAAGCGCCTTCAGGGATCCTTCGGTCCCAAGAGCATGCCGGTCGAGCCGGAGAGCCGGTTCCTCCTGTGGGGCATGGAGCCATTGGTTCACTATAATAAGTTGTGAGGCCCAGTAATAGTCGTATGCTAGGCAGGGCTATTCCACCATCATACCAGCTTCTAGTAAGTTTGGACAGGGCTATGCGGGGGGGGTTTACCACCCCAGAGGAGCAGTCCCACCTCAGCCTCGACTGCCTTAAAGTAAGAGTCTGGGACCAGGGTGGGTGTGTTTTGCAGAGCGTATATGAATCGCGGGAGAGCCATGATTTTAAATAAGGCTGCGCGGCCTAGGAGGGTCAGAGGCAGTGTATGGCAGTGTTTTACGTCGTTCTTTAGCCTCCGGAGGGGGGGCTTAAGATTTCTCTCGTAAAATTGGGCAGGATCTGGGGTAATGTGGATACCCAGGTATTTAAAGCCGTCCTTCCCCAGCTGTATCGTTACTCCCTTGGGTAGACGTGGAAGGGAACCGTGGAGGACAAACAAGACCGACTTCGCCCAGTTAATCGTGCAACCTGAGCATCTGCCATAGGCGGCACAAATGTCTAGTAGACAATTGATGGAGCGGCTAGGGGAGGACATATATAATAGTTTATCATCTGCGTACAGTGATATACGGTCTTCCCACCCCTCTGTCCACCTCAATCCTCGTATCACTGGGTCGCTTCGTACCCAAGTCGCGAGGGGCTCGAGCACGAGGGCAAATAAGAGCGGGGACAAAGGGCATCCCTGTCTGGTCGCGCGCCCTAGAGGGAAGTCCTCAGAGATGCGCCCATTGACCACAACATGCGCCAAGGGTTGTGTATATAATAACCGAACCCATGCGCGAAAATTGGGCCCAAAGCCAAACTGCTGGAGGACTGCGAACATGAAAGGCCATTCCACCCGATCAAAGGCCATACTGGCGTCCAGCGATAGAATGACTGCTTCATCTCGGAGGGTAGACATTCGAGCCAACACCCCGTGGAGCCGTCTTAGATTCATTGCTGTGTTGCGGCCAGGCATAAACCCAAACTGATCTGGGTGGACAAGGGACGCGAGATGTGGCTGAAGCCTAGTGGCATGTACTTTAGCCAAGATCTTCGCCTCCGCATTAAGGAGCGAGATAGGACGGTATGAGGCACAATCCTGAGCAGGCTTGCCAGGTTTTGGGATCGCCACCAAGGTTACCGTCCTCTGATCCCTGGGCAGCATTCCCTTCTCCAGTCTGTCTTCGTACATTTTCAATAAGTGGGGTCCCAGTCTGTCTGCATCAGTTTTGTAGAATTCTACGGGGATGCTGTTGGGACCTAGGGCTTTGCCTGATTGTTGACCCCTAAGTGCAGCAATAATTTCATCCACCGTAAATGGCTCGTCTAATGTGTCGGTGTCCTGGGTTGTCAAAGTGGGTAGCCGAATGTCTCTGAGAAAATCTAAATTCTCCGCCACTGTGGCGTTTGTGGATGGTGTATAGACTGCCTCGTAGTGTCTTGCAAAGGCTGTCACTATGTCTTGAGGGTCCGTTATGTCCTCCCCGGAGGGTAAATGTAGATGGGCGACTAGCACGCTTTTTCTTGTCTAGCCAGGCAAGCAACTTACCGGCCTTGTCCCCTATCTCATAGATTGTGTGTTGTGTTTTTCGGACTCTCGCCTTGGCTTCCTCCCATGTGTAGTCCCTATACGCTTGTTTGGCCAAGTCTAGCTTATGTGTAGTCTCATTGTCTGTGTTCTGATGTGTTCGTCTTCTGCTAGGCTAACCGCGTCCTCTAGTTCTAGCACTTGTAGGGCCCTGTCACGTTTGTGCGATGTTCTTACGGATATTGCTTGCCCTCGTAGGACTGTCTTGTACGCCTCCCATAGAATACCAAGGGAATCAACTGAATGTTTTTTTTCTTGAAAATATTGTTCTGTGGTTTTTCGCAGCTGTTTCCTAATAGTCGGGACTTTTAAGTACCCCGGGTAAAACGGATTAATGCATTTGCGTCCCACGTGCTGTGACGTGTATGTCACTAACAAGGGTGAGTGATCGGATATCCCTCTAGGAAGGTGTGTGATCTCTGAAATTGCTGCTAGGCTTGTCGGGGATGAGAGTATGTAATCTATCCTGGACAAACTATTGTGGACACCTGAGTGGTATGTGTATAGGCGCGCCGCCGGATGTTGTGTATGCCAGACGTCTATAAGTCTCAATGCTTCCGCAAAGTCGCGCAAGTGTGTGGAGGGCCTCCCTGGGTCTCGTGATGGTACCCTATCCTGTGAGGCGTCAAGTACTGCGTTAAAGTCCCCTCCTATAATTAGTTCCCCCGGGGGTAAGGTGAGCAGAAACCTACCAAGAGCTGAGAGGGCCAGTGCATGGAGCGCGGGCGGGACGTATACTGTAACTAAATTGTATGCTCGGCCCTCCCATTGACAGGATAGTGCCTCAAAACGCCCCTGGTCATCCCTCTGAGTGTCCTGTATTATCAATGGACAGCTTTTACGTATTAATATTCCCACCCCTCTGGATCCTGTGGTGAATTCAGAGTGTATTACCATTTTGAAACCCCATCTGTCAAGCGCTCTAGTGGCGGTCCCTACCAAATGGGTTTCCTGCAAGAGGACTACAGACGGAGTGTGTCTCTTAAGATGTTGTAGCACGAGCCCTCTTTTAATTTTATCGCCTAGGCCGTTGACATTCCATGATATGAGAGTGAGGGGGGGCAGGGCTTGCGGCTGTCATCCAGACAAAAGTGCGGGGGGGGCAGGCTTCTTGGTGCCCCGGGCTTCAGGGCCATTCTGTGACATTGGATTTATGTATGTGAGATGATGGGCTCCCTGTGTACAACCCCAATGTACTTGGTACCAGCATAGAACAGGTGAACATTTCTAGGAAAACGAAAATAAAAATTCGAACAAAACCATAATCAAAATCCCCCCTTCTATCCCCCACCCTGCCTCCCTGCTAGATGGATTTCCAACTACCCGCCACCCCAACTTTGCAGAGCGCTTTAATCCCATGAACAGTACTTGCGTGTGGGAGGAGAGAGTATCCAGGGCACGCCAGACATCCCTTCCCTCCAGGACGTTGAAAAAGTTTTGATATTACGTTAATCAAGGCATCTTAAACAGAGTTTCAGTAGGTGTATTATGTCTCTATTAGTTCACTGCTGGTCCACCACGGGCGATCCGTATCTCGGCCAGGGCTCTTGGTAGGAGGTGAGCAGAGGTGTCCTCTCTAAGGTCTGAGCTTCACCGACTTGGTGACCAACATCCAGTGATGGTCAGTCCTCTGCATCCGTATGGCGGTGGTCGAGTTCCTTGTCCGGGCGTCTCTGGCCGGGTGTTGTTGCTTCAGTTGCGTGACGTTGTTGCCGCCCATTGCCGTGTTGAGGTCTGTTAACCTGCCGCCAGCCCTCCAGCCAGTCATGGGCGTCCTCCGGCTTGTCAAAGAAGAGGGTCTTACCGTCTGCCACTACCCGCAGTTTCGCGGGATAAAGCATGGAGTATGCCAGTTCTCTGCGCGGAAGTTCCTTCTTGACCTCAAGAAAGCTCCTTCTCTGCTTGGTGACTGCTGCTGTGTAATCTGGAAAGAAGGAGATGACGGAGTTCTCTATACGCAGAGGCGGAGCCGCTCTAGCTGTTTGGAGAATGGCGTGGCTATCTCTATCCTGGCCAAAATCAGTCCAGGGGGGGCGCCAGGTTTTGGCTTACCCCCGGGTATTCTGTGCGCCCGTTCCACCGAAAAGAAGCTGGAGAGACCCCTCGGCTTGAGGTGATTCTTGATGAGGTCTTCCACGTAGAGGTTCATGGCCGGCATCCCCTGCGACTCCGGAACTCCTGTGATACGGACGTTGTTGCGTCTCGATCTGCCTTCTTGGTCATCCAGTTTGGCTGCTATTTGGCGGTTTTGTGCTTTCAAGTGTTGGACCTGTCGCTGGAGGCTGGCTGTATCCTTTGCGAGAGACGCCGTCTTGGTTTCGACTTCAGTCATTCTGGAAGTCATCTTCTGAAAGTCTGCTTGGAGGAACGATACATCAGAGGAAATGGACCCCACTGTCGTCTGGACGCTCGTTAGAGCGGACATGTCTAGCAATGTGACTTCCGGCTGGCCTTCTGGTGTGGCACCCACATCTGTGGGTGTCCGCTGAGTGGTCGCTTCCATCGCGTCTTTAGAGAAGGCATATTATCTAGTTTGGCTTGCTGGGTCGCTCTAGGCGCCAGGTGTCGCCCAGGCGCCAGGTGTTCTCACGCCCCAAATTGTGCCCCCTCAGTGCAGTCAGGCAGTGTTGAGTTGGTTAATGTTCCGGGGAGCACACTGGCACCCACCACCAGATCAAGGGGTCTGCAGCCGGGACGCCCAATGTCCTTTTTTATGGCACTCTCCCTCCAGTCACCAAGACCAATCGCCACGTTAGGGGGGGGGTCCCCGGGGGCCGCCGGTGCCCCTCGCCGCTTCAACCCCGTACCTGATATCTCCTCTGGCGGGGGGGACCTCGAGCCCGTGGTGTCCTTTCCGGGTCATGAAGCGGATCGTCGAGGCTCCGCCGGGAGCCGTATATGTCCACTTGTCAGGGTGTGCGGAGCGCAACTGGGCCCCTCCAGGCCGCCGCAATGCCGGTATGCGCCGCGGGGGTTCCCTCGGCCCCCAGATATGCTTCAGTGCGCAAATGCCCAGTCGACGCCTCCTTAGTGGCGTCGTGTCACTGGGCCGGGCGGGCCGCGGGTCTCTCAATCACGCGAGACCCCGGCTCCGCGTACGGCGGCAGGCCACTCCTTCCCTCTCGATCGCAGAGCGATGCGGCACCTTCGATTCCGCATCAAACTTGAGCAGCACGCTCCCTAGGTGATCCAATGCCCAGAACTGTCCTGGGGGTTAGTTTTGAAGCAGGATAATTGCCCGGATTAATTAGGGATGTTTTCGTGCTGGCCGGAACTCTGCTAGGTTGCAGCCATTACGCTCGGCTGCAAGCCACGCCCCGACAATTATTTCTTAAATACAAAGTCAAAACTTCTGAAGAAATGTAGCCTCTAACTGTTTCCACGTGATCCTTCCAATTGATGTCTTCTCAATTTTTTTAGGTTTTATTTTAAATGATATTATTTGTGAGAAGGTATGACATTTGATTTTATATTTTGTTTGATTTTGATGGTTGATACTGTGTTATCTTCTGGATCAGAGCTCAAATATATTATTAATAAATGATTATTATTGAAATGGTGACAGATCATCTTAACCGGACATGTTGTCAGTTTCACGTGTTGGAGTACTGAATAGATACACCCAAGGTTTTTTGTCCTACCTTCTGAGAGGCTGTAGTTTAGTGAATTGGTCCTGGACATGTGCCAGAGCAGACATTTTTTCCTTCACTTCGAGGATGCTGGCCTTCCAGCACTTTTTTGCCATTTCTAAATTGGAGTTGTTTGGCAGGTGCTCTTCGTTCTCTAGCTGTTGGCCCTCATGACGTTTTTGATCTCTTTTGTCCTTTAGTCCTGCCTGAAAATGAGGTCCTCACTGTGGAGTTGGAGACACTGTTTGGTCCATGTATGTGGTAACTAGTATGATCTAGTCCTCTCTCCCAAGATCTGTGGGTGTGTTGTCTTGCTTTGGTAGTGAAAGGAGGACAACCTACATGCATCAGAATTCCCTGGTTTAGCCTGGCCTTTGGTAACTATGATCAGGGATGCCTCACATCTTGATTGAGGAGCTCATTTGGGAGACCTGTCCATCAGTGCTTTGTCAATCCCACAGGAGATCATCATAGCACCTTTCCTGGCGCTCTAAACAGTTTTCTTATCTTTAGCAGCCATCCTTTCCTCAGCAGTGTAGTTCCTCGCAGACAACTTTGTCATGTTCTAAATCAACATTAGTGGAGCTGTAGACTTCTTTCACCTTTGAGACTTAAGCCTCTCTTTGGAGTTGGTTAATTAGTCTACAGTGTCTAGTTAGTAGCAGCTCACTTATTCAGCCTGAATAGTTATTATGTAGATGCCCTGAACAGGCAGATGGAATTTGAGACAAGGAGCGATCAACAACATGGTGGGGTGTTTTCCCTGGTTAGGAGACCTAAGACATCAATCTCTCTGCCTTACGTTTAAATAGGAAATGCCCTCGGTTCTACCTGCAGCAGTTTCCAGTGGATCGCTATCCTTAGTAAAAGGGTGCCTTATTTTGGGTACCCTGCATGGCTACATAGCTCTTCAGTTCTTTCAGCTTTCTTCATGACATGATTCCTTCTTTAAACCAGTCTTGGTATTGCGAATTCATAATGAACTTCAACCCATATTTTCTCCCATGGTGCGCTTATATAACTCTTTTGGGACTACAATTGTTTCTGAATTGAGAGTATATTTAGGTTCTTCCATTCCTGCAGTACTCCTATTATCAGCTTGCAGTGTTGGTGCACTGCAGATGCTCTTTCTATTTCCTCTTTTCACCTTATTTTTCCTTTTATCCAAAGGTAACCTCAGAGTTTAATTTGCCATAAGAGATTACTCTCCCATAGTTACTTTGATCATGCCCTTCAAACAATAGGAGATTTTACACAGTTAGTATGCTAGAACGGTCCTAAGTTTCCATGCAGATTCAGCAGAACTTCCAATCAATTGCGGTGTCTGCTCATCTTCCCTGCTGTGCAGATGGGGATCTATCCGGGTGGGGTCCCTTTCCTTCAGCTGCAGTCGGATCAGAGGTATCAATCTTTCCTGGCTGGCTCGCCAAAATGTTTTACTCGACTATGAATTTGCCTTGAAAAAATAAAAGGCAAGGGTCGTTTGGCAAAACAGGAGCAGTTGGTTTAATTAAACACTTTGGCCGGGAGCACAGTTCAAGAAATGGGTCTGAGGACTGTCTCAAAGTGCAATCAATCTGAGCGAGTTTTTATAAAGTCTTTGAGTAGCATAAAAATACGTCCGGCGATCCTTGTTCGGTAATAGAATGCGGGCCTTGTCTGTGGAGTCATAAATAAGGCCCCTGGTAATAAATCCAGTTTATCTTATATTTCTAGGTAGAGTGATTACTTTAATTTTTTCAAATAGCTTTATTCGACAGTTTTGTCATAAAACCAACATACATTACAACATAATATTAAGATAATAAATATTCTGAAGTCTAAAACATTTAATAACAAATTAAACAGTAGATTCTGCCGAGTAAATTATTTCTAAAAACAATTTCATAGTTGTACACTCAAAATATCCCAGGCAATTCATACCATGGTTTAACTTATCTTCATGACTGAGACTAATTCAATCAGACAACCTGAGACAACGCCCTAGATCTAATGGTCCAGGCCCAGCCTAAAAACTTAGCCATGGCGATTGCTATTGGCTGTGATGGGTCTGTTGTGAGGATTCTTAAGGCCTCATCATGCTTCCTAAAGCCCAAAAGCTTACAAATAGGTTTAACCCACATTGCACGAGGCTTTTTATACAGTGGGCAAAAAAACAACAAATGACTAACAGTTTCTAGCTTCTCAATACATTTTGGGCAGACTTTCATATTAACCCCAACCCAGTTGCCAGAAAATGATCGAACGGGTAGGGTACCAATCCTCATTTGGAAGTATAACTTCCTGTCGAGAGGTTTCTCAATAAAGTCCCATAAAGGTTCTAGTGCAGGTTTTAACTTCAGTTCAAGGAACCGACCAGACAGTTGTTTTACTGCACCCTTCGCTAGTGTTGATGCAGTTATCATATCCCAATACATCTCCTTCAATATCTTCCTGGATGGAAAAGAAGCATTTTGGGGATCCTCCCAGAGACCTCTCAGACCTAGGTTCACCAGCAACAACCTTATCTCCCCATGCCATTTAATCCTATGAAAACAGTCTGTGTCCATTACATCTTTTAGTCCTCTTGCGTAATGTGAAAGTTCGACCGTACACCACAATCTTCGCCAATATAAAAGAGGGCGAAGTTTAGCCAGATCCCTTATTGTTTTCCTTCCCAAGTCAAACAATAGTGGGCACATAGGAGTACTTTTCGGAACGCCGGTAACCTTGCGCAAAAAAGAATTTTCGGCAACTGTCATGGTAGATAGATTCTGGAACCCCCATAATTCCGCACCATACAGAGTGGAGCTTAGAACTTTCAGACCATAAATCTCCAACAATGGGCTAATTGGTTTGGAGAAAGAGGTTTTAAAGTTAACTGTGAGAATCCCAGCCTGTTGCTTATGATTTAGGGTAGCTGTATTAATTTGTTAAAACCAGCTCATGTCTGTCATGCATAACCCCCAAATACGTAAAAGCATCTACTTTTTCATGAGGGACATTATTCATAAAAACCTTGCCCCGAAAAGATTTGTGCTCATTAAATGTCATAAATTTTGTCTTCTCTGTATTGATTACAAGACCCCGGATCGTGCAGAAGGCCTCAAACCTACTAAGGGCTTTTTGTAAGCCACTAGGGGTCTTAGAAACTAGCAAAGTATCATCCGCAAACATGAGGATAGGTATGCGTTCTTTCGCCAGCACAGGGGCATGGGTGAGGGTCTCCAAGAGGAAATCAGCCACCCCGTTCATGAAGAGCGAGAACAGGGTGGGCGCAAGCACGCAACCCTGGCGCACTCCCCTGTCAACGGGGAAGGAATCCGTGACCTCACCCTTTGCCCCCCACCGGACCCGCGCATGGTTATCCTCATGTAGGCGGATGACCAGAGACAGCAAATCATCAGGCATCGCCATTCCACTTAGGACACCCCACAGCCTACGTCGTGGCACCAGGTCGAAGGCTGCTTTCAAATCAACAAATACCACATACAGTGCTCCTTTCCCCAAAACCACTGTCTTCCAATATATGTTAATGAAGCGGAAAACCTGGTCGATGGTACTTGTACGGGGTCGAAAACCCGCTTGCAGTGGGGTAAGAATATGTTCATCATCCATCCATGACTGAAGCTTCTGTAAGATCAGTCTGCCCATGATCTTTTGGATGGAGTCTAGAAGACTTATTGGTCTATAGTTGGCTGCCACGGATTTATCCCCCTTTTTAAAAACCGGTATTATCTCTGCCCCTTTCCAAGAGGCCGGGATTGGAGCCCCGCAAGCAATAGCATTTGCTAAATATCTTATGTACAAGTGCCATGAGGTTTTGTAATTTAGAAACACATCTCCTGGAATGTTATCTATGCCGGGAGCACGACTAGGGACAATAGTATCCAAACCCTATCTACATCCCCTAACGTAAACACCTCGCCAGAGAAAAAAGTTATATTAATGGGACCCATAGACTGTTCGTCCTCCAAAGAAGCATACTTAAACGTATCCCAGACTACTTTAGGGTTTCGTGCCACACATGCTTCCTTAAGCTCTATCCATCTTGCCTGGTCCCAAAGTTTTTTGGCGGATTTGACTGCTTTTTTATAGGAGTCCCGTGCCAACCTTACTTTAGCTGGGTCACCCTCACCTATAGCTAGCCTCAAGGTTCTCCGCAACTGGCGACAGTTACCAGTGAACCATCCCTCCGTTTTGTTCTTCTTACCCTGGCGGTGCTTGACAGGCCTGCAAAAAAACAATTTTAATTGCTCAAACAGTGCTGTATGCATCTCGGTGACATGGGTCAAGGGAATCTGGCTTCTTTCACCAGGACCCCAAGCTTCCAATACCCTGTCCACCTCAATGTTCATCGCTGTCAATGTTTCCTGGGATCTTGAGACATTTTTCCATCTCAGATAACGTGTGTCATTAGACAATACCAGGTCACTGGCTCCTTGTATTGGGCTAATTGGCATAAAATCACCTAACAACCCAACCATTGTGACAATGAGTGGGTCATGGTCACTTTCTACTCTGGTAACTACGGCCATATCCCTCACACAATGCCACAGAGGCAGGCCTACCAGGACATAGTCAATGCGACTGGCCCTGCGCCCATTATTAAAGGTATTAGCCCCCTTCCTATCAGAAATTGTACGCCCATTTGCGGCCCTCAGCCGTTGCCCGATACACAGCCCTTTCAATTGTATTGCCGCCTCTGACCATTTTTTAATTGGCTCAACCTCAAGTGCGGGTATACCCCAAGTTTCATCCTCATCCTCCGTTAAATCTTGATCCTTTTGCCCCAGGGGTTCAAATGTAGTGTTGAAATCCCCCACGACCAATGGGCGACAATCTCTTGGTAAGTCGTCCAACAACTTATCCAGGTCAGCTACAACGTGAGAACGTCGCCCACCAGGCAGTCCTCTAGCATAAACATTAAAAATACATAAGCTAGGATTTTGTTCTGAGGTAATTTTTTTTTTTATCGCAAGGATGTCATTGCTATTTATGGGTATTTGTGTAATTTTGCACCTGAGTGCCTGCCGTACCCAAATAACCAAACCCCCCCCATTGGGCGACCCTTCTCTTGTCTTATCGCAGGGACCTGGAAAGAAAGATACCCTAAACGAAATAGGGGCTCTATTGCCCAGGATTCTTGGAAGAAACATAAATCATGGGTATCAATAAAATCTAACCATCCAAAATCTACTAATTTGGAGTCCAACCCTGCAATATTCCAGGATAGCAACTTTAAGATTATGGGTCTATGGAAATCCGAGCTATTTAGCATAGGACAACCCATAAGAATAGGGGGGAGACCCAAGGTCATGGTCGTCCCCATCGGCAGTACTGGCTCATTACCCCCATTTTCCCCATTAGACTTCCAACTATCATCGGGTGGAAGTTTTTTTACTAGAGTCCTATCTAACAACTGATAAAGTACAGTTGGGTTTCTTTGGTCCACTTCAAGCATCTTCGGTCCACTTCGGGCATCTTCTGGCCTAGATCTGGGGTATTGGTACCTTTAGGAATACATTCCGGGTTATGATGATTAGTCATGATTTGTAGCCAATCACACTCCTCTAGGCCAGATAAAACATCAAACCTATTGCCTAATGGAACTCCGAATTCCCCCCCAGGCCGCCCTACCAATCCATTCCTACGTACCCTAGTTTTCCAAGGGCCTAAAGGGGGGGCAGGGTAGAAATATGTTAAGGGAAGAGGTTTTATCCTAGAAACCATGCCCTGGTGATGCCTGTCACAAATATACTCCCCAGTACTGGTATCCCCAAAATTGATGATAATACAATCACCCTCAATCGTTTTCTGACTTGGCCCAACCCAATCCACCCTTCTTGCAAATAGAATTTTAGCCGAAGCTCCAGGTGGAAGTGTTTGATTCATGTTAAGCCAATAAGTGCACTTGTTTTTTAGATCAGTATAATCCTCACGTTGTCCTGGTCTCAATGGGGGAACCCCCGTCAGAATACACACGTAAGGAGTATTTGCAGGGGGAGGTCTATGCGTGGAAGGCTACCTAAAGAAATATCATATGGAACCCTGCTGCCCCTGTGTAAAACAGGGGAGATTAAATCAGGACCGTCCTGCACCACTCCCTCCCTACATGGATCCTGTTCTCCAATTGCAACATGCGAGGAGGCCTGGGGGATAGGAGCACTCACAGTTGCGGCAGGAATGCTTTCAGATACCGCTATTTGTGAGGACTGTACTATTGGATTTAACCTTGAACTAGTCTTAGTGTTCCCCACCATGCACTTCCCACTACTTGCACTGTTCCCACTCCTCACACTATTAGTAGTTTTAACTTCTACACCTTCAATTTGATCAAGTCTATTTTCAATGGAGATCAATCTTTTATAAACAGGGATACAAATTCTGTTAACTAACAGTTCAATTTTATCCCATATAGCCTGTGTCAGGTCAGACGGGGTATCTATCCCTGTATGCACTACTTGATCTACCTCAACCATCATTGGAGACGGAATCTCAGCACTATTATCTAGAGACACCAATTTACCACCAGACGATTCAGCTATAGCATTTAGCTTCTGGGTTTTTGCCTTCCTGCCCTTCTGGGCCGTATTCCCACTCTTCCTCTTAGTTACTGGCAATGGGTGCACTGGTTTTACACCACGTTTGAGGCGAGCCCTCGCATTTCTCTCCATAGTGTCAGGCGAGATACTACCATCTAGAGAGCCAATTCGACCTTCTGATGGACATGCAAGTGTAGATATAAACTCGACCCCCTATGGGATTCGCTAGGAACTGAATATACCCTAGCAGTGTGAACTCCCTGGTCAAAACCAATACGCTCACCTGGTTGAACAACTGGGCCAGGGATAGTGATTAGGAGTGACCGAGGTACTGGTAGACGAAATGGGAGACACCCCCTCAGCTAAAAGACCCATTGAGGACCTTCTATTGGCCACTATATCCAATGACAATCTTTTTTCAGTGCGGTCAATTTCGTAGGCCAGAATTGAGGAAGCACACTGAGCATCATTGTTTCATACTCTTATATTGCTCACATTTTTGTTATCGTTGCATTTCATTTTTTTTGCATTTTAATACTGTATGTTTGCTAACACATGATTATCGCTTACTGAAATTATTTTGGGAAATTTATAAATCAGTTGTTTTTATTTATTGCTTTGTCAGCCTTAAGTTAAATGTAGAACACAAAAGAAAAGTGAGAAGGAGGTTGCTTCAAAATGTAACTTTGAATTCAGCTGCCGATACAAAGGATATTACATCAAAAGAAGAGAATTCTTCGAAGGAAGACATTCTCACAGGTATGTGGTTTAAGTTTGACTATTCTCTTCAATTTCCCATTTTATTGCTTAAAGTGCAAAAATATTTCAAGGAACAAGCTGTTAAAGCAAAACCTAAAATTTCCTAGTATTCGGCATGTGTTGCTTGTAGATGATACTCGCTTCAGACTTGATCCTCTTAATTCTTTTATGGGCATATGAAATCCAGCTGATGGCATTATCTAGGACAATGTTGTAAGTGAATCGAGCAATTGGTATCTAGGCTGGTAAGGGGCATCTAGCCCATATATGTCAAGGAAGAGGTTGGGATGCAGACCTTTATCTACCAGTAAACTAAGGGGCAGCTGTCTGGAGTTCTAGCAAGATAATCCCTAAAGCTTAAATTAGTATTTACCAAATGTTTCTTACACATACGCTGGAGAGATGTCAAATCCGTACAATTGACTAAAGGCATCTGGTCATTTGATATGAGGTTAATAGTTCTATCGACTGTGATGTACATAATTAACCATAAAAGACAGCATTTTTAGCTCAGTGCTCTTTTTGAACAGTAGAATTGTGATATCATCTGAGCATTACAGGGGTCAATATGAGGTGGCCACATAGTTCTACACTCTTTGGCTTACCCAAAAGTTTGCAAAAGAAGCCCATGAAAAGTCTGTTGGAGTAGTGTGTGAAACGTCAACAACATGCTCCAATGTGATCCAGAATCTGGTATTTAGAACCCAGCAAAAGCAATGTTGATTTATTTACTTTAGTGGTGAATCACAGTTGTGAAAGGTGAGTGCCAGTTTGTACATACCATACTTAAAGGTAGTCGGGGCTAGTGGGGTAAGTTTTGAGGCTAGTCAAATAAATAGGTCTTGCAAATGTTAGTGCCATGTAGTGTGACAAATGCATTGATGTTGTTTATGTCAGCTGGTTAACCACCTGCATTGTTGGGTATGTGTAAGATGGTCCATAGACTAGGAAGTGATTATCAAGGTTGTCTGTGACTTTATTATACAACGGAGTGTCATCACCCTGCCTGTGGCATTCCATTTCTTAGCTATTCGATATAAGGAAGTGTTCTTAAAAGTAAATTGATAAATACCCTGTATGACATGGAATTCATGGACGGGAGAAAAGATCCTTCTGCATTAAGTAAGAAAGTTTATATTGCCTGTCAACCTTTTGGCTGAGAAAAAAGTGTACACTTGTTTTGATTAGTTTCGTTTTTGAGACTCCTTTATCTGAGGACTAACTGACCTACTCTGAAAGTGCATAAATATTCTTCTACAACCGAACTGATCTTTCTTAAGATTTCTAGAAAATTGACAAAGTAACAGACATAAACCTATTTACTGGTGCAGAGTTCTCTGTCACAAGTGCAAAGACTTCCAGAGCTGTATATCACTTTCCACAGGGGGAGGGGGTTTTTCAAGCTGTGGTCCTCCACAAACTCGTATGTTTGTGAGCATTTCCAAACACTGATCCATCCGCCTTTCCATCATGGAAAGGGTTAAACATTTACTCTTGCACTGGGCTGGTGTAAATGCCCTTCCAGGGTGGGAAAGAGAATAGATCACTCACAAATGTGCTAGGTTTATAGAGGATGGCTTTCCCCGGGGGGTGGGGGCATTTTTCCTGTGGAGAGGTAGTCAAGGACATTTGCACAATCCATACTGTTCTCCCTGAGTTCAAAGCTATGGAGAACTCCGCACAAAAGGAATAAGATCTTGTCCTGCTGGAAAGATCACATGATTTTCCCAGGATTGTATGAGGAAATCTGCACGAGGTACAGCTTTTCATGTGTGGTCTTGGAAATGTTTGAGCATTCCAAAATGTAGGAAAAGTACTTGCAGGCACAGGTAGATCTCTGCACGCATTTTCACAACTTTTTTGAGTATCAGACCCTTTATATTAAAATACATTTTGGAACAGTGAGAGCTTGCTATGTTGATTATGCACATCAACCTCTTTATTCAGTACCTTCTGGAATGGAGTTCAAAAAGTGCTTGAATCACTGCAGTGCTAAACACAGTGGTACTATGGGATAAAGAGAAGGGTATTGTGGGTCACCATGTCAAAAGCTGCATAAATATTTAGTGGTAGTCCTGGTCCTGTATCAGACCCCATTTGAGGAGCAGGCAGGTATTACTGGACGTCCGTCTTCTGTCTCGGGGTCGGTCCTACTTTAGCTGGGCCATATGAAAACCTTTCAGTGCTTTAATCTCACAGGTAGCGATGGCCAGTAGTCAGACTTCTTAGGGAGGTTAGTGCCTAAGCAGCAGCCCACTGCTTCTCTTTTGAAAGACAAGAACAAGAACTTTATTTTACCAGTAGACCCAATACTACCCACTAAAATACGCACTAGATACCCAGTGTTCAGATTTGAGTCCCATTTGCCTGAAAGTAGGACTCCTGCTAGGCACTCCACCCCATCTCTTCTCCCTCCACTCTTTAGATCTGGGGTTCTGGTGGCATAGTCTCAAGATTAGGTGCATCGCTCTTTCACATCCCGACCACCACTCATATAGTACACACTCACTTGTTCGAGCTAGGTAGGCTGTATAGCCTCTCACTCCTTCCTCTCCTGGGGGTGTTGGTGTAGGGCCCAATGGGCCTCCGGGGGCGTGTTCGCTTATGGCGCACAGGACTAAGGGCATGAGCAGGGCACTCTGTAAGGGTGTCTGCAGGCTGCATGTTGTCTTTGGAAGGTAGTAAGAGGTGTTGCAGGCCTCTTCTTGGTCTGGTGATCACTCAGCACAGATGGACTCTGCATTCTCGAATCCGCTAGTGAGTGTGTTTTCACTCTTGCTGGGGCTTTCCCATGTGGAAGTCTGTCCACTGTCCTTTTCTCAAGAAAAAGAACTCCGGCAACAACAAAGAACTTCAAGACGCAGTTTAGGGCATAATGGCAGCAGTCTCATCAGCAACTGGCATCTTTGATGCCTACCTTGCCTGATGCTACTGTGACACACAGTGACTCGGGAGATGGCCTCTTTCTTCAGAGCAGAGTATTCAATTTGGCACCCTTGATATAGCCACTCAGTGAAGATGGGGGCTCCCTGGGCAGGTACCACAGGTTTGCATGCTACACGTTTGCAGTAATGTGTTCTGGTGTCGCAGGCATGCAGTGGGTAACATGTGGCTAATGTCCTCCCTCCTTTAGTCATGCCAACTTGTGGTAAATATTTAAATTACCTGTACTATTTTTATGCGGTAAAATACAATATGAATAACTCAGTAAAAATAAGAGGCAGAATCCGTGGTAGTCGAGGGTATAATAGGGTATTTATTCCTTACAAAGGAATGATGGTTCGAACCAGGCAATCGGGTTCCGTTACCACGAAGGTTCAGGAAGGGATCAGCAATAGATTATTGACAAGTATCAGTATATATAAGAAAGGCATTACATTGAGATAGATGCAGGAGGCGTAACAGCTTGATAATACAGATAAGAATATACATACGTAATAAAAAGTCGTAATAATAGGCGTGCATAGAGGCGTATACTAAAAACGTCATTATGATGGTGACACAAATGGGTGGATCCATAAGAGAATCCTGCAAAGTCAGCGAAAATACATGGCAGAGATGCGCGCGCAGCCGCATGACGTGTGATTGACGTGTAACTAAAGGGTGAAGGGAACTTGACATTTAGCCCTACATGTGGAGACAGAAGTCTGAGGTGTCAGGACAACCTAGTCCTAAATCATATCTAATATCTTGTGTTTAAGGAACTATTTTATCTGGAAGGAAAGGTCTTCTCGGACAGATCCTATTCTATACTGACTGCTAGTGCGTGTACAAGCGTCTAACTGTCTACATGAGATGCGAGGGGGCATGGGCCTACCATGGTAACGAGAGTCATGAATTACTTGCACAGAGATAGTAAGGCCGGGCCCTTTGCTCTGCAGCTAGAGGGATGTTTACCTAAGCTACTTAGACAGGAATGCATTTCTTGAGGAGCGGAACAGATAACTTGAAGGCCGAATTTAGTTTTGGCAGGCAACAGGCCGGGCTTAGGCACCGTTAGCCGCGCAGGAAGTAAGACAAAGTTCATGGATACAGATGCAGGTCCAGGCTGGAGCATTCAGAGGCAGAAGCAAGAAAAGGCTCGATGGCAGAATTCAGGGCCTACCTTGCCAGAGCTGGAAAACGTGAAAAGTATACCATATAAAGACGGTGGCAAGGCATACTTAGGAACGGAATATCTGGCCCATTCATGGCAGATATGAAAGAGTACATATTAGCGTTGGACACAATTGTATTTGCGTCTTCATAGCTTGAAGTGGAGGGAACATACATGTACTTGTAGCATGTACATGGAGCCGTTGGGGTCTAGATAGGGGACACAATTGACCATAAAAATTCATATTTCCTCATTCCCTCCTTGTCCCCTACGGACCCTTATGAAATATCGATCTTCAGGAATCCATCAATCTGTTCATGTAACATCATTTGCTCTTCTTTCTTCTTCCGGGATCTTGAATAAAAACTTGAACGTGGAATACACGATGTGGCACACAGGCCGCAAATCGCTGGTCCACATTGTAGACATAGGCAGCAACTGAATACTATGAGAAGGCCAATACCTAGGAAGGATAGGACTTTCCATCCCCAGGCTGACAACACGCTCCAGAACCAACCGGACCATGTCCAGGTGCCTGCATTCTGATGTATCTGATTTGCAATCTTGTGAAGACGAGTTATGGCTTTATATACGGATGGCGCGTTTTCTGGGATGAAAACACAGCAACTTGATCCGATGACCCTACAAGCTCCGCCCCTATCTGCTAGGATGACGTCAAGGACAAGACGATTTTGAAGAACAACAATCCGCATCGCAGACTGCTCCTCTGTTAAGTTGCCTAGGGCAGAGGTAGTTTCATTCACTACTGCTTCAAGGGTTCTAGTTAATCTACGTATCAATTTACTGTTTGAGACAACACCTATGTAAGGAAAGAGACCTTTATTGAAGTCGGTATATTGTTCCCATGCTGTTTCGGTGTAGTCAACAATCGGGGTATCTCTCTGGGGTCTATGGTGTACTAGATTGGTATTTCTATGATAATCAGGAGGTGCTAGAAAAACAGGTGGCAAAAGGAATGCAATGTAACAGGTGTACCATCCCAGTCTGGAGGTAGACGTATATATGCGGTATGCCCACATATGAAGTAGGAATGACGGGAAGCTCTAAATGTAGACTTGCCTTTATCACTGAATTCGATCACAGTGGCACATTTACTATGACCCAGGTGTACTGAACCATTCTTTCTTACACAGAATTCACCTTTGACTGGTAATACTGACATAGCAGGCAAGACTAGTGTAGCGTCAGATTCAACATTTAGAATCATGAGGTTAAGTGTAAAATTACCTAATCCATATACTTCATTTTCTAGATCAGTTCCGGTTCTTTTGGGAAGTCCCTCCTTGTTAGGATAACAGGCTTTAAGCAAAACTAAGTTCAGGTTTCCCCATACCCAGTTGCTCTGGTATACTACAGTGTTTGAATCTAAAGAGTTAATCAAACTAAACCATGCTCCACAGGAACCATTGTGTGTGAACGGATATGGAAAGAGAGGCAGAACTCCTTTGTATTTCTGATAGGGAGGGAGTCGGCCACATATCCAACAATTTGTAGCATTGCTGGTCTGATGGGAATGGTGTAACATATTAATGAATGTGTTGTTGCGCAGCGCAAATCTATAGGACAACTCATGTGGAGGTAGTTCACTAAAAGAATGTTCGGCAGTAACATTGTAAGCACGCTTGAAAATAGGATAGTACATATGTAACAGCACACTTGCAGCAATAATAATAAGACTTAGAAAAAACATAATCACCAATGTCACTATACAGTGACTATGAAGTGATTTACAGTATGCATGTTTCTTGAGCTGCTTCTGTCTATTTTTCTCTCTCATTCGGTCTAGAGGATACATGTCAAAGACTTAATTCAACCGATTCACCTTGGAGAGGACTTAAACAATCGAATTGTCTGACTTGCTAGACCTTAGTTTCAGTTTATAGTTCTCTTTTTCTGTCTTTTCAACCAGGGGGAGTTTTGAGTCAGTCTGTGAGGGAATGCAGGGCTGAACGTTTAAATCCGATGGTAGTCCATGAAATTTCTTGATATGACTCGAGTGTAACCACCCTTTGCGGCCCTCTATCTTCACGGCTGTCCTCGTGGTCAGTAAAACGAGTTTCGGTTGTTGCCAGCGAGGCTCCAACGGACTCCTCCTGTCGAAGTTCCTCACAAGTACCAGGTCACCTGGAACCACTTCATGAGGCTTTACCTCAGTGTTATCGGGAAAAGCTGCAGCTACCTGTGAACGACAAGATTGTAGTGCAGACATCAAGGAAGCCAGGTAATCTGTCAGCATATTACAATCAACATCAGTGATCTTACGAGGTATAGGCGTCCCCCACATATTTGGTGGCCTACCGAAGACCACCTCATACGGGGATAGCCCTGTTCGAGAATGTGCTACCATTCTCATGTAAAAGAGCGCAACTGGTAAGGCTACTATCCAGTCGACACCTTTTTCTCTACAGATTTTGGACAGTCTAATTTTCAGAGTTTGATTATGGCGTTCCACGAGACCTGCTGCCTCGGGATGTCGGACACAGTGGAATTTCCATTGATAGCCTAACAGAAGTGAAACGTGTTTCATTAGCTCGGATGAGAACGGCTGGCCATTATCTGAGTACACGATACGAGGCAAACCATACCGTGGGAAGAATTCTCGAACTAACTGTTGGGCAGTAGTCGGGGCAGTGTAATCTGAGACGGGATACGCCTCTGTCCAACGGGAAAGAGCGCATACAACTACGAGGACATATTTGAATCCTCGACATCGTTCCATCTGGATATAATCCATCTGGAGGACTTCAAAAGGGTGATCGGGAGGTTGGAATCCACCCTGCTCTACAGGTACTCCTTTACCTGGATTGAACTGACAACAAATCATACAGGTTCGGACTTTCTGTTTGGCTGCCGCTCGTAAGTGTTTGTTGAACCAAATGTGTTGAATACTGTCTAACATGGCTTTTTCTCCTAGATGTGCTGGACTATGTATTGTGTTAATGATAACTTGAACCATTGAGTCGGGGAGAAACCATATAGATTTTCCCTTCGTCATCCATCCCTGATCTGTCTGGATCCCTCCTAATTCGGTCCATTTCTTTATTTCCTCTGGTGTAGCATGTGTCTGTATGTCAATTACATCAAGAGCGGGATCCTTAACTGTCATGCAGTGTGTCGGCGTCGGAACTATTGTCTTTGTCAAGTCAGTTGCATGAGTCTGATTCTGTGCTGTTTGCTTAGCTGTTCGGTCTGCTAGGTCGTTACCCTGAGAAATAATGTCAGTCACTTTCGTATGGGCTTTGCACTTCATGATAGATATTGAAGTAGGTAGATGTATTGCATCTAATAGAGCTTGAATGAGGGGACCGTGTTGAATGTTGGCACCGTGAGAAGTCAAATAACCTCTCTCTCGCCAAAGGACTCCGAAGTCATGTACGACTCCGAATGCATAACGTGAATCTGTGTATATGTTGACTTTCTTATTTTTGGCTTGAATACAGGCTTGTGTCAGAGCGATAAGCTCTGCTGCTTGAGCTGATAATGTGTCGATACAATTTGTTTCAATGACTTCGGTGTCTGTCGTGACTGCATAGGCGGCCACTAACTTTCCTGTACTTGTTCTCATACATGACCCATCTACATAAAGTGTCAGGTCTGGATCTGGTAATGGGACATCTGTCAAATCTTGTCTGGGTTTGGTCGTAATAGTAATGACTTAAATACAATCATGTGTCAGTGGGTCTGTTCCACTTAATGGCAAAAGTGTGGCAGGATTTAATGTACTACAACGTCTGATTTCTATGTGGGGCTGAAACAATGTAAGTTCGTAACCAGTCAGTCGTGCTATAGTCAAGTGTTGTGTCTGTGTCTGGTTCAAGAGAACCTCTACTGCGTGTGGTACTTGTACTGTCAATTGATGTCCTAATACTATGGAATCACTTTGTCTAATCGCTAGAGCTGTCGCTGCACCTGATTTCAGACACGCAGGAAGAGCTTGAGCTACGGGATCTAATGTGCTAGAAAAGTAAGCACATGGCTTGTGTGATCCTGCTTGTTCCTGCGTGAGTACTGACAAAGCAGTACCTTCACGTTCTGTAACAAAGAGTGTAAAAGGCTTACTGTAACATGGTGTCGCTAAGACAGGTGCTTGGCATAAAGCTTTCTTTAAGTCTTCAAAAGCTTGTGTATGTTCTGGAGTCCAAGGGAGGACAGTCGATGTCGCTGCCTCCTGTGTTGTCAACTGAATGAGTGGTTTAGCTAAAAATGCATATTGGGGGATCCACTGCCTGCAGTACGAAGTGAGGCCTATGAAGGCCCGTACCTCCTTTTGTGTCTTGGGTGGTGGCATGTTTACAATTAACTGGATGCGATCAGGTGTGAGCTGTCTCCCCCATTTGGACAGCAAGTGCCCTAGGTACACAACTTGCTGGGCACAAAATTGCGGCTTTGAAGGGGACACCTTGTGCCCCTTGTCGGCTAAGAAATGTAAAACCGTCAGTGATGCTTTTTCACATTTGGATTCGCTTCGGGGCGGTGATCAGCAGATCATCAACATACTGAAGCAGTGCAGTGTTAACAGGCATGTGGATACTGTCAAGTTGTCTTTTCAGTGCTTGGCTGTAGATGCTAGGACTTTCTGTAAATCCTTGAGGTGCGCGTGCGAATTTAAAACTTCGTCCATTTAAACTGAATCCGAACAAATATTGGCTTTCCGGATCGATTGGGACGCTGAAGAAGGCGTTCTTGAGGTCAATTACAGTAAAGAACGTTGCTTCTGAATCAATAGCTGTCAGTAATGAAGAAATATCCGGGACCACGGGATATTGTGGTACAATGCATTTATTTAATTCGCGTAGATCAATAACTAATCGATATACTGGGGGTGCTTTTGGGTCGGTTCGTTTAAGAATCGGAATAATCGGAGAATTACATATATTGGAGTCGGTTTCTACAACCACTCCTTGTGAGATGAGCTCGTCAATGATTTGCAGTAAAGCCACTACAGCATCTGGAGGTAACTTGTATTGTCGCATTCGTGGTAATACCACTCCTGCTTTGAGTGTGACTCGATACGGTGTAATGTGCATACAACCTACATCAGTGGGGCCTTGTGCCCATAAATGTGCAGGTAGATTCTGTAACCGGTGATCCATGTCTCTAGACACGTAGTGACCTTTAAAGTCACGCAAAAATAGTCGTACTCCGTCCGGAGAACAGCATATTATAGCTCCTAGAGCTTTCAATGTTTTAATACCTAACAAATTTTCGGGGCATGATTTCGTAAGCAATAGATCTGTAGTCCGTGTTAATGGACCGACTGTAAATGCAAGCGGTTGTGATACTTCGTTAATAGTGGGCTTTCCTGAAAAACCAAGGGAAATATTTTGTGAGCCTGAGAGGGGTGCCCCTGGAACTTCATCATGACTTATAGTTGTTCTGCTTGCCCCTGTATCGAGTAGAAACTTTCTGTCTTTCCCTAATACTTGACTCTGTACATAAGCACCCTCTTGATCTACAGGAACCTCAATAAGGGGTAAGCCAACTTCCCTCTCTAGGCTATTTCATGTGTAGCGTTGATACTCTGGATAGTCATTTTGTGCATACTGGTACATCTGTTGTGTCGTGTTCTGTGTTGCAGCAATAGGCTGTGGCTGTTGTTGCGGTACGGTCTGTTGTGCAGCTTGCATAGGCTGTATATTCTGAGGTACTTGTTGTTGGATCTGATCCTGTCTAGGCGGACGTGGTCTCTCCTTGGTTTTACCCGTGGAGATATTATGTTTCAGAACTGCACAATCGTTTATATAATGACCTGGCTGTTTACAATAGTTGCATGTCCCTTTAACGGGAACCGCTGAATTACTGGACTGTGTTGCACCCTTTTTATGACCGTCAGCTGGAACTGACTGGGCGACGAGCATTTTTATTTTCGTGTCTTTCATACGCCTTGTTTCGTGTTCTTGTTCTTCTCTAATTCTATTCTGGTGATACTGTAACATTTGTAACATTTGTGAAGGAGTGTTAGCTTGCCAAGTGCTCTCAACTTTCAATACTCTGTTTTTAACCTGCGGCAGAGAATGCTCGACTAGTTTTGTTACAAAAAGATGTGGATATGACTCGCTATTTGCTTTCAGGCCGCTATTAATACCAAAACATTTTTCAAATCGGGAATAAAAATCACTGGTGTCTTCCTCGGGTTTCTGTTTACAGGCTGAGATTGCTCCCCAATCTTCCTTTTTCGTAGTTAATAAACGTGGCAATACTTGTACTAATAGACCTGGTAATGCTTTTGTTTTGTCCCCAAGCCCTACGCCTGCAGTTCTGTTATTTTCTTCATTTTCTAATGCGGTCCAATCAATCTTTTGGTCTCCCACCTCCCATTCTTTTTCCTTGAGTTTCTCATAAATACCGGCAGGCAATAATACTTTCAATATTTTCATAATGTCAGGATAGGTATAATCACCCATGAGTAACATGTCTTTTAATTCACGGTGAAAACCTGCTGGATCTTTGTCATGGCTAGGCACTAATTTTTTCATTTCCAATAGTTCTATTTTGGTTATGGGCGTGTACACAAACACGCGTCTAAACGTATTGTCATCATTTCTGACTGGGTGTACTTCGCGTAAGGGGTTCTGTCTGTCTATGTGATACGTTTTTCTCTCCATGGAAGGAGCTGAATCATGTTCTGGGCATACGAAGACAATGTACTGATGTCGATATTCTAGAATTTCTTTAATTAAATCAGTACCTGAACCTCTCCATTTATTCGTGAGTAATTCTATCAGTATATCAGGTAGGGGACCAGGATCGGAGTGTTGGCTTCTATACAATATAAGGAGGTGTTGTATCATGTATATACTAGCTAAACGCTGTTCGTCTGGGGTAAGGTTCAGAAACGTGTGTGCTAGCGCATCATCACTATATTTTTCAGGGCTGTCAGCCCATTGTACTGCTGACCTGGCTAATTCTTGTTCATCCATAGAATCGAGCATATGATACCCCCTTCGGTCTCGGAGTAATTTATCAGCAGCCTGGAATAGGTGTTCAGGGGACCTTGCATTTAACATAGGGGCTTGAAAATGTCTGCTACATTCTGGACGTATCGGACGTATTGGATCATTGTAGTGTCTGGTATTGTTACAAGATCTTCCCCTGCCTACATAAGCTATCGTTTCTAATTGTCCCGTGGGCATTTCTGATTCTTCCTCCTCCTCTCCCCCTGATTCAGTTTTGTCTGCCTCTAATCCGTTTTCATGTATTCGTTCTATTTCTTTTCTGATCTTTCGGCACATAGCTACTATACACTTCTGTTTATCATGTTTCCCTTCTGATATATTCTGACCCCATCTGGTAAGCACTTGCATTTCATCCTGATCTACCTCAGGCCTATCTCTGTTTCTGATCAAGCAGTTTATGAGGAAGCTTAACAGTAGTTTCTGTATATCTACTTTCTGGTATTCCATGGCCTTGTCAATACTTTCAGGGCCTTGCCCTGATTGGACAAAGTGATATATATTGTCCAGATGAGCAACCATTCCTGGTAGTGTCATTAAATATGTGGACGCTCGTCGTATACGTAGTGATGACAGCAGCATTCTGTCATTTATACCGGGCACTGGATCATATCTGCAATCCACAAGATGTTCCTTAAACATACCGGATCTTACTGTTTGAGGTGTATGTTGATATGCTAAATCTCTAAAGGACAATTTATTTCCTTGCGGTGGCGTGGAAAAAATCGCTGTCGCACCTCCTGTTGCACCTTCTGAGGTGCTAGGCGCGAAAGGATTCGTTGAATGTAAGGTAGAGACAGTAGATGTAGGAAAAGTGGTAGAAACAGATGAAACTGTTGGAATGTGAGGGGGAGTTTGTTGTTGCGGAGTTGAGTGCAGCTGATTTTGGGGTTGAGTGTCGTTAACGGGTGGTGTGCGTTGCTGCACACCATTAGCATATTCGGGGGCTGCATCGTCTAAATAGGAAGAAAGAAAAATGTCTTTTGCGGTCTTGGGATGTACTTTAATCGGGAGTAACGGAGATGGCAGATCTTTTGGTACCTCCAAAGTGGCCTAGGCAAACCCTCGGCCAGAAGAGGATACATACCATTTATAAGAGTGTTTCGTTGTCTGTCTACTTGTTCTGATCTTACTCTGGTACCTTCGTCAATTAATATGTTTTCTCGGGCTTTTTCTGAATCTTCCCTACTTTTCTCTTCCTTTCTGAGCGCTTTTTCTGTGCGCCTATGCGATTCTTTACGCCATAATTCAATGGCATCTTTCTGTGACTGTCTGGCTTTCTTTTTTCATAACGCTTCTTCTATTCTCATGATGCAATCTGCATCCCATGTTCCAGCAGCGGGCCATCTCTGACTCTCTGCCACATCCTTGGTGTAGTCCACCCATAGATCGAGATATAATACGGCATCTAGGCCATGTTTATGGTACATAAAGTACCCTGGAGTGTCCCTAGGTGGGATAGGAACAGCTTCCTCGAGTATCCCTTTTCTAGTTTTTATCTGTCTTAATTTTGAAAATAACGGCATCTTGAACCTTGTTACTTAATTCCTATTCGGCTTTTGAACACAATAATTACAATAAACACAATAATGAAGATCGAACAATCACTCATACCACGACATTTAAAACATATCAAAACATTTTAGAACGAACAATAATAATTAGAATAAAACTAGTTAACTGCATAATACTAAATATACTGTATGTACTGCTAAACAGTACAGATACACTGCTAAAACAGTGCAGACCAGGTCTGTGTACCCAGACCCGTCTTGACCGGCACAAACTAATGTGCACGTCTAGATGCGTCCCCAGCAACGGTACTCAGCGGGAAGCACGGAACGGAAAGCCTCGGAAGTCTGGACTGGACTAGACCAAACTGGACTGGACTGGACTCGACTCGTGACTTAGGTACTTCGGAACTTCGGAATCTGGCGGGCCTCTGTATACCTCGGATCTTGCTCTCTCAGCTAGGCTCTGGTCGGGATTCTCCGCACTCCTCACCGCCTCGTCTGGTTGTTGATCGCAGCCTCAGTCGCCCCCGTTGGCCTGAGGGAGATACAGGAAATCCTGCGGGTACGCGTAATTGTCCGTCCGGCTGTGGCAGGAGACCGGGTCTGCAACGCACCTCCGGCGCGTGGGGTGTGAGAGGTGTCCCTGTTCGGGCGCCAATTATGTGGTAAATATTTAAATTACCTGTACTATTTTTATGCGGTAAAATACAATATGAATAACTCAGTAAAAATAAGAGGCAGAATCCGTGGTAGTCGAGGGTATAATAGGGTATTTATTCCTTACAAAGGAATGATGGTTCGAACCAGGCAATCGGGTTCCGTTACCACGAAGGTTCAGGAAGGGATCAGCAATAGATTATTGACAAGTATCAGTATATATAAGAAAGGCATTACATTGAGATAGATGCAGGAGGCGTAACAGCTTGATAATACAGATAAGAATATACATACGTAATAAAAAGTCGTAATAATAGGCGTGCATAGAGGCGTATACTAAAAACGTCATTATGATGGTGACACAAATGGGTGGATCCATAGGAGAATCCTGCAAAGTCAGCGAAAATACATGGCAGAGATGCGCGCGCAGCCGCATGACGTGTGATTGACGTGTAACTAAAGGGTGAAGGGAACTTGACATTTAGCCCTACATGTGGAGACAGAAGTCTGAGGTGTCAGGACAACCTAGTCCTAAATCATATCTAATATCTTGTGTTTAAGGAACTATTTTATCTGGAAGGAAAGGTCTTCTCGGACAGATCCTATTCTATACTGACTGCTAGTGCGTGTACAAGCGTCTAACTGTCTACATGAGATGCGAGGGGGCATGGGCCTACCATGGTAACGAGAGTCATGAATTACTTGCACAGAGATAGTAAGGCCGGGCCCTTTGCTCTGCAGCTAGAGGGATGTTTACCTAAGCTACTTAGACAGGAATGCATTTCTTGAGGAGCGGAACAGATAACTTGAAGGCCGAATTTAGTTTTGGCAGGCAACAGGCCGGGCTTAGGCACCGTTAGCCGCGCAGGAAGTAAGACAAAGTTCATGGATACAGATGCAGGTCCAGGCTGGAGCATTCAGAGGCAGAAGCAAGAAAAGGCTCGATGGCAGAATTCAGGGCCTACCTTGCCAGAGCTGGAAAACGTGAAAAGTATACCATATAAAGACGGTGGCAAGGCATACTTAGGAACGGAATATCTGGCCCATTCATGGCAGATATGAAAGAGTACATATTAGCGTTGGACACAATTGTATTTGCGTCTTCATAGCTTGAAGTGGAGGGAACATACATGTACTTGTAGCATGTACATGGAGCCGTTGGGGTCTAGATAGGGGACACAATTGACCATAAAAATTCATATTTCCTCAAACTGTTTGGGCACACATGCACAAGTACGACAGAGGCGACAACAGGGATGAAACGAGAGGCTTCTCAGGCACACTTCAGAAGTGTTGCGGTTTCTCCCAGGATCCCTGGGACTGTTCCTCAACTTCGATCATGCCAGTCGTACAGTCTGCTCTGATGGGCACACCCCTGCGCCAGGATTAACAGTTTTTAGCCTCTTCTGATGAGATTTTTTGCTCACTCATTCCCTCTTGCACAGGCAAGACTCTTTAGGATGCCATGTCAAGGCAGTCAATTCTTCCTCTAGACTGTGCTCCAGGTGATGTTTTCTCATCTCGGGGGAGCTGGCTTTCAGGTGGATACCTGCCCTCGTTTTGCAGTAGACCTGTGGGTATTTTGTGGAGCCCTCCAATCTAAGGAATGTGAGCAATATATTTGCACTGTCCGATAAAGCAATCTTACGCATGTGAACTGGCCAGGGGCTTCCACAATGGAACCAAATCAACCAATCAGGTGACTTGTAAGCGCGCTACTCACCCATGAGGGTCTCAAGGCGCTGGGGGGGGGGGGGGTGGGGGGGGGGGAAGGGGGTGGGGGTAAGCAGCTCCGTTCAGTCGAAGAGCCAGGTCTTGAGCATCTTCCTGAAGACGTTCATGGGGGGGCGGTGAGAAAGTGCCCTCTTTCTGCATGGTATGCCCCCACTTGTTGCTGAATTGCTGATGTTGTTTGACTGAGTGTGCCCTGGGCTCCTGCTAATCAGGTACCCAGGGCCTATGTTCCTTCCCTAAAACTGCCTAAACCCAATTGGCATCCCTGGCCACAGGTAGGCCCCTGGTAAATGGTACCACAGGTACCCAGGGCACTGTGATCAGTGAAGGCCCCTAAGGGCTGCTGCACTTATTGTGCCACCCTTAGAGGCCCTGCGCCTTTTCACACAAAGTGCAGAACAAAGTGAAAAGTCAACATGGCACACATCCCAGTGTGCCATGCCTACAAAGCACTGCCCTGTCCTAGATCAGCCACCCCTCCAGCTGGGTGCACTATGCCAGTGGTGAGGGCACAAGGGCAGGAGCTCTGTGCCCCTGCAGTGCCCAAGTCCATTCTTGGGCATTGTAAGTGCAGTGTTGCGATTAAGAGCATATGGTGCTGGGAGTTTGTCATTACGAACTCCACAGCACCATAATGGCTACACTAAAAACTGGGAAGTCTGGTATCAAACTTCTCAGCTCATTAAACCCACACTGATGTGAGTATGGGATTTAATGTAAAATGCACACCAGAGGGCATCTTAGAGATGCCACCTGAAACTCAACCAACTTCTAGTGTCCCGACTTAGTGGCTGCCTAGGCTGCCACCAACAGACAAGTTTCTGGACCCCTGGGTCTAGAGCCTGCTGCTCTCAGGGGCATGAAACAATGCACATCGTGGGATGAGGTGCCAAGCCTCCTCCCCCAGGATGGGCAGGGTTCACGATGGGGAAGCTTCAAAAGGGAATGCCACCTTTGTGAGCCTCCCCAGACCATTTGCTGCTTTCAGCAACTGGTCCCCACTGGTTCTACCACCCACTCTGGGCAGGAGAACCGGCGGGAAAAACAAGTGAGGGAAAGAGGTGTGCCCACCTCTGCCAACTCCATCCCTCAGTTGGGGGGGGCGAGGTGAAGCACAACCTCGAGTCCCCGCCATTGTGAGGATGGGGGGACCCAGCCAACCAGGGACAGGATCCTGCCCCCCTCCCACTAGAGAGTGGAAGAATAGGGGGTTTAGTATTTAGTGGGCACCCTGAACCTTGCTTCCTCAGATCCAGAAACAAGAAGAAGAAAAGAAGGACTGAACAGCCGTGCAGCCAGCTAACAAGAGGAAGATGCCCACTAACTTGGCCCCAGCCCTACAGGCCTGTCTCCCCTTGAACCTGCTCCTGCGAAATCCCGGTGTGTCCTGCAGCCAGCAACCTCGAAAACACGGAAGGACCTGCCTGCCTTCACTTCCAAAGACTGCTTCTCCCGTGAACACCGGACTTGTTCAAATTGCAGCTTCTGGCTCCGTCCGGATACCGCAAATCCAGCCCACTCTGCACCCGCCGAACCCGGTCCGAGGTTGAGTGGAAAAACACCACAAGGAGATCATCCTGGCGATCCTGACCCGTAATCCGGCGACTACTGACTTACCTCAAGCCTCCAGACGACGCCTGCAGCCTCAATCCGGAGGATCCCCTCTACCGCGACCAGAGCGGGTAAGACTTTCCAACGTCCTAAGGCACCCCTGCACCCGACGCCCTACGACATTGTGTGCCCAAACCAACGGTGCCTAACCGACCCAAGACATCCCAACTTACCCTTCGAAGTGGTGGTCGCGCCCAGAAAATCCTCGTCCCCGAGCCTGCAGTGTTTCTTCTAACGGGAGGTTCTCCAGTAAAAACAACAGGGCACCCGACCTCAAAACAGCACCCTGCACGCGGCTTCCCTAGTGCCGCTGAGGGAGCACCTTTGGTACTAATTTGGTTCCCTATTTGCCCTGACCTAAACCCTAGGAGCTTTGCTCCCACAGCCGTGTGGCCTGCTTGCCAGCAGCCACCAACCGGAGGCCCCCTATCCTCCATAGGATAACATTGGGCCTCAACACTCTGCTGCCCTAGTGCCGCTGAGGGTGAAACAAAAGTGCATCACTGACCCTGGGGGACCCCTGAGTCTAACCCCAGAACCTTAACTCCCACAGACGATTACTTACCTCTGAACTGATAACCTGTTTTTCCTCCATAGGATAAAATTGACAATTGTCTTCCAAAAAGTTTCTAAGTGTGGAGTTTTGAAATCTAAAAATATTCTTTAAGAATCGCACAAATAGCCAAAACTTATTTACTTACCTGTTTGCAGGAAGTGTACCAGGGCTGAATCCAGCAATCCAGCACTTAGTTAGAAAAGTAACATAAAAAGTAACTTACCTGTAATTTACTGCAAAAGCCTATTAATTTCAATGTACTGTATTTGCTAAGTGTTGCAACCTACTGCATTCCCTGTACATCAAACCAAGTACAATTTCTATTGCATTTTCAAACTGTTTTACAATCCAGCAACTTATTACTACAAAGTATTTTATGCCTTCCTGTGCCAGGCTTGCTTGGTTCTAAAATAAAACAGTATATTTTTTATACAAAAACAATTGGCCTAGAGTTCAGTTCTTGAGTGTGTGAATTAATTTGCTGACTGTGTCCATCAAATGCTTAACACTGTCCTCTGATATTTCCTTACTGCTCGACCACTCTACCACAAATAGTGAGTAAGGTGCTATTTAACTTTAACCTCTGCCTACCTCTGGGGTCACTTGGACTCTATACACACTAAACCTCATTTTGGTGTAGTATATATAGAGCCAGTTTTTTACAGGGAGGGTGTCTGATGTTGAGCAGGAGCTCGTTCCAGGTCTTGGCTGCGATGTAGGAGAGGGTTCTTCCACCTGTTCTGGCTCCGCGGATGCGCAGGATTTCGGGGAGGGCGAGGTCGGCGGATCGGAGGTTTCTCTTGGGTACGTTGAGGGAGATTCTCTCGTTGCGGTATTAAGGTCTGGTGTTGTGGATGCATTTGTAGGCGTGGGTGACTCTTCTCTACGGGGAGCCAGTGGAGGTTCCGTATGTGTTGGGTGGTGTGCTCGTTTTGGGGAATGTTGAGGATGAGTCTGGCTGCAGTGTTCTGTATGGTCTGGAGCTTGCGAATCAGAGACTTATTGATCACGGCGTAGAGGGCGTTTCCGTAGTCCAATCTGCTGGTGATGAGCACGTGGGTGATGGCCGTCCTTGATTCATGCGGGATCCACTTGAAGGTCTTTCGGAGGATTCGCAGGGTGTTGAAGCAGCTGGAGGCGACAGCGTTGACCTGTCGGGTCATGGAGAGTGAGGAATTGAGTAGGATGCCGTGGTTTCGGGGTGTGAGGGGGCTGCCGAGGGCAGTTGGCCACCAGGTGTTGTCACATGGCGAGGGGGGAAGGTCCGAGGACGAGGACTTCTGTATTCTCAGAGTTGAGTTTCAGGCAGTTTCAGCTCATCCAGATTGCGGTGTCCTTCATTCCTTCCTGGAAGTTGAGTCTGGTGGTGATTGGGTCCTTGGTGAGGGAGAGAATGAGCTTGGTGTCGTCGGCGTAGGCTACTATGCTGAGTCCATGCTGTCTGACGATAACGGCGAGGGGGGCCATGTAGATGTTGAAGAGCGTGGGGCTGAGTGATGATCCTTGGGGCACTCCGCAGTTGATTTCCGTGCTTTCAGAGAGGAAGGGTGGTAGTCTGATTCTTTGGATTCTGCCGGCGAGGAACGAGCGGATCCAGTCGAGGGCGGTTCCTTGTATGCCGGCATCGTGGAGTCTGGTGGTGAGTGTGCGGTGGGAGACGGTGGCGAATGCTGCAGAGAGGTTGAGTAGTTTCATGGCCGCGGTGTGTCCTTGGTCGAGGAGGGTGCGAATGTTATCTGTGGCGGTGAGTAGGGCGGTTTCGGTGCTGTGGTTGCTTTGGAATCCGGATTGGGAGGGGTCCAGGATGGAGTTTTTTTCTCTGTATTTGGTTGGTTGTACATTGGCGGTCTTCTCTGTGACTTTGGCCGCCAAGGGGAGGAGGGAGATGGGTCGGTAGTTCTTTAGGTTGGTGGGGGTGTTTTGAGAGCTTTTTAAACAGGGGTCTGACTTCTGCACGTATCCAGTCGTCGGGAAAGGTGCCGGTCTTGAAAGTGGTTTTGATGGTGTATCGTAGTTCGGGAGCAATGGTGGTGTCGGCTCTGAGGAAAATGTGTGGGGGACAGGGGTCTATGGGGGCTCCTGAGTAAATGCGTTTCATGGCCGAAGTGGTGTCTTTGGTGGTGACTGGGGTCCAGGAGGAGACGGTGGGCTGGATGGCGTTGCTGGAACAGGAAGTGGATTTGGAGTTGGGTGTCTGGTTGTTGAAGTTGTCGTAGAGTGCCTTGATTTTCTAATGGAAGTAGGATCCAAGCTTGTCGCAGAGGTCCTGGGAAGGGGTGATGTCCTTGGTTTCGCTGGGTAGCTTGGTGGATTCCTGGATGATGCTGAAGAGTTGCTTGGAGTTGCTGGGGGTGGCGAGGATCTTGTTTTGGATGAAGGTCCTTTTGGTGGATCTGATGCGTTGTTGGTATTCCATCATGGCGTTTTTGTAGGTGGTGTAGTCTTCAGGCTTTTTGCTGTTGCTCCAGTTCTTCTCAAGACGTCTACAGGTGCGTATGGATTCTTGCAGTTTAGCGGTGAACCAGGTGGCTTTTCTGGGGCGTTGTCTGTCGGGGTTGCGTAGTGGTGCAAGCTTGTCTGTGCAGCTGGAGATCCATGTGTGGAGTTCTTTGGCTATGAGGTTGGCGTCGGTCAATGTGGTGGGGGCGTCGCTGTTGAGGGTGGAGTGGAGTTGTTCCTTAGTGGCTTTGCTCCAGTTCCTTCATGGAGGGCGTGGTACAGGTTTGGGCGGCGTGGGATTTGTTGACGTAGAAGTGTACGCAGTGGTGGTCTGTCCAAGGGGGTTGTCTGGTGTGGCTGAAGTGGATGTTACCTCCTGCGAAGATGGGGTCGAGGGTGTGTCCTGCCTTGTGGGTGGGCGTGGTGACGAGCTGTTACAGTCCGATGTTGGCGAGGTTGTCCAGGAGGGTGGTGGAGTTGGGGTCGCTGGGGTTGTTGAGGTGGAAGTTCAGGTCTCCGATGAGTATTTAGTCCATGGAGGAGATGGCCTGGGGTGCGATGAGGTCAGCGATGGTAGTGGCGAACGAAGCGAGAGGGGGTCTGTAGGCGAGGGTGCTGCAGAGTTAGGTTCTGGGGCTGGTCTGAATCTGGAAGTGGAGGAGTTTGGTGGTGAGGAAGGGGTCCTTCGTGGTGAAGAGTCGGAGGGAGCTCTTGTGTACGATGGTACAATAACTGGCACATTAAAAATATAGTGAAGAGGTTAGAAGGAAGACCGAAGATGGGCACAGAGAGACAGAAAAACGGCACAAAGACCGAGACAGACAGCAGCGGCCAGCAGAAGAGCAAGGCTCTCCCACTGGACAAACAGGGATGAGGCGCTGGCAGGAACCTGTGGGTGGAGGAGGGCCACGAACACCGACCTGCACAGGGGCAGTGGCAGCAGCACTACCGCGGAACTGCTGGGGGAGAGAGCAGGTCTTTGACCTGGAGGGTCAGCGGTCTAACCCACAGGCTGTGTCACTCTGGTTCACCCAGGCACTCATTCAGTTTATTCCAAACTTCAGTAGCATACATGCAAACATCAAGGCAAACAGGTTCTGTTTACTGCATTCCAGGTTCACCATCAGCAGCAGAACTTTAGGTGAATGGGCCAGTAGACTCCCATTCACACAACACAGGTAAATAGTCCTTGTCATACTATAATCACGGAATGTGGCACCACTGCTCTATGCGTGAAGAGGGACAGTAGTCCCTTTCATTACTCTTATTGTGTCCAGGACCAGTCTTAATTAAAGAGAAGGCCTACGCCTTCACATACATTTTAGGTTAGCGTGAGGCTGGGGCCAGAATATGAAAATGATTTGAACTCTCATGGCAGGGGTCACGATTATACCATGTTTGGGACATTCCCGTCCTAACATCCTAATTCCTAAAAGTATGCACTCCTCTTGATTATTCATAAGTGTTGTTTCTACAATGCAATGCAGATGGAAATCGGATTGGAGATCATTAAAGATGTCTTCTGATAGAGTCTTCTAACTGCAGATTCCTCACCTTTTGAATATTCCTCAGGTGTCTCTTTCAGACACCTTAAAGCAAACATTTTCTTTGTGGAAGGGAAATCTCACCTACCAAAACGCAGACCGGTAATCTGCGGCCACATAGGGGACCATGGCATATCAAGGTTTATGGTAATGGGACGTGCACTACTGGTACTAATATCTTCAAATGAAAGTCCAGCACATTGATTGGTATATATCTGCTTGAATGGTCTTGGGCAGTAGCTCTGTGCTATCCGCATAAAGAAGTGGTTTTCCAACAGATTGTTCTGGTCCTCATGGATCTGAGGATAAAGATTTTGACTACTGACTTATACTGGATGAGCTATTTGTATACTCATGCTGAAAACTAAAAAGATGAAAGCAATTGGAATCATCAGTCTCATGGAGTGACTTCATAATTTTGGATCGTGTTTTACAAATTTGGACCTGTCAGATTGACGGACTTGGTATTAAATAATTGGTGGTGCTCTGGACATTTATTATATTCTTTTTATATTTGAGTTTGTTGTCTTATATACTTTACGCTATTGGGTGACATAGTGTTACTTGTTCCATTAAGTACACTATACTGTCTGTACTATTGACTTGTTTCCTGAATATTGTGATGTGCTAGCATCTATTATAGGGCATTGTCACCTCTATAATTTCTTAAATTTTAATCCCTGTAAGGACTTTCGCTAACAAATGTCTGTGATAGATTTCATTTCAAGACCGGAGACTACCATTATGGATTCATCTTTTAATTGCCACTCCTGCAGCACCTTTAAAGAACTTACAAACTATAAAACCCCAATCTAGAATTAAATCTTCTTAGTCCATATATATTCCTTTTATAAAACACTTTTTCCTTTAAATACTGCTCCAGAGAAAAATAAGTACTGTGTGTGAAGGTTAAGTTTGAATTGTGTTGGTCTGTACGCATGCTAAGGGTCTAATTTATAGAAGTGTTGTGTGCATTTAGTAAATATAACTTTAGTGAGTAATTTAATTATACATTTAGTGTGAACTAAAACAGTGTAAAACGTAAAAAATAGTTTTTAGGTAAACTGAGTCATTTTAGCCATGTAATGCAACGTGCGCTTGTACATAAGGTTAATCTTAGAAAAGGTTTTTAGTATCGGCGTGCACGGGTATGAGGAAAATTAGATTTAAAAGTACCGGAAGTTAAGCGGCCTTGACACGAGGCTGTTGGCGAATGTCAGCACGAGTCGTGCTGTCACAGTAAGGAGGCCTAAACAAGGCAGTTTGGGGAGGCTGTACACAAACTATCAATCCAAGTTGCAGTGTGAAACGACCGCGCATAACAGATAAAATTCCAGAGTGCAGGGAAATCAAAGAAATAGGTGCGTGAGCATACAGCGATGGCGCCATATTGGTTTGGGCACGATTAGGTAAATAAATAGAGAGGAGAGTTAGTGAGCTAAAAAACACAGTTGAACGGTGGAGATGATCGATAAAAACGAGCAATTGACGAGAGAGTGGCCTTTTGAAGGTTTGAGGGAGACATTTATAAAAAATACAGGATTTTAGATTAATATTAGTGTAGATTTATAGTTTTATAGGATGTAATGGATAAGTATGGATTCTGAACAGGGAAACCGTATGGAAATAACTGGGACAAAAATGAGTGAAGAGGTTATAAGAAGATTAATACAGCATCAGGGTTTACTCAAGAAACGACCTTTTTGCATTGAACCCCAAAGGTAAGAATACCACATGTCCGTGCTTAACTCTCAGGGCCACTCGTAAAGAACTGTAGCAACTTGTAATAACTGTCGCTTAACTCTTCCCCATATCCTATTTCACCCATAAAACTGCCCGAACGAACGGAAAATAAACAGGAAAGGCCTGAAGCTGATGCTTTGCTGTGCTTACTACTAAATGCTAGATCACTGATAAAACACAGCACGGAATGTGCATTACTCTTGGAGGAGCACACTATACAATTAGCATTCATAACCGAGTCATGGTCAGACAAGGCTGCAGGACCAGACCTCGCTAAAGCCACACCTCCGGGCTTCCAGTGCTACACCCAAGATAGACCCTTTAGGAGAGGGGAAGGACTCGCAATCATTTATCACAACTCCCTTCAGTCCTCCTTCCAAACAGCATCCAACCTAGATTGCGAAGCACTATCGTTTAGTTTTTACACAGCTCAGCAGAATTCCTTTAAGGGTATTCTTCTTTATAGACCTCCAGGTCCAAGAGGCACCTTTTTAGCATCAGTTGTGACTCTGTTTGAGGCCAGGCTCTGTGGTGACTCTTTCACGATCTTGGGGGTCTTTAACTTCCATCTGGAAGCACATCTTGACCCGGACACAATTAGTCTGGTAGAGATGATGAACAGTGCGGAACTAAGACAACTTGTAGAGGGCCCAACGCATGTGGCAGGACACACACTAGATGGGATCTTCTCAAACAATCCTCTAATAAAATGCACAAAGGTGTTACCACTGACCTGGACGGTTCATGCCACCGTTCTATTTGATTTAACACCTCTTGAACCTCACCATATCATAATAGCACCAAAAACGGTGATTGAAACAAGAGCCTGGAAGAAAATAAAAAGTTCTGAGTTAGCTGACTCTCTCTGGGCGACGGCCCATCATCTTCCCACAGACGTAGAAGATGCCACCACTTCCTATACAGATTGGATAGATGTAACATGCAAAAAACTAGCCATGTTGAAACTATGGACCCCAAGCATTCTCAACTTTCAGCTCCCTGGTATTCTGAAGCAAAAACTTGGGGGCTCAACCCTCGAGATCCTCGGGCAGACAGGGACACCCTTGGTCTACTTTTCCTCAGTCTGTGGGCTCAGATGCAGTGGTGTCTTTTGGGGTCTGAGTCTGGTGCAGCGGTCTCTTGTGGTTGGAGGGGCCCTGCAGAAAATGCTGTAGGAGGCGACTGGAAGCCCAGTCTGGGAAAACTCAAGCGTGGGCTGACCTCTTGTGGGCCTGGGGACCCCGTTGGCTGTCACCTGCCTTGGACTCTGGCTGTGGCTCTGGAGTGCAGGTGCATGGAGGCCAGGTGCATTGGTGATTTGAGGCGTCAGGTGGCAGTGGCCGCAGACTCACTCATCGTCTTGGTTTCTGCTGCCAAGGGGCAAACAAGACAGCTGGGCTTCTCACAAAGTGGATATCTCTTTCCCTGAAGTCCCTTGACGTGCAGTTTGGTCTTCCTCGGCATTGGTGACTGGACACAACCAGCCTGGGCTGTTTCAAGGGGTTTCAGTACCCAGGTATTGTTCCGGTGCGGCTACGGTTTGTTCTGGTGTCCTCCAACTCAGTAGAGAAACAGATCTGACGTTCAGGAGCACAGGGTCCTCTTTCTGGGGAGCTGCTGTGCTGGCCTGGCTGGGGAGCGACAACTCAGTGGATCAGACCTTGCAAGATATTTCAGGAGAGCAGGAAACCATCTTAAGGTATGTACTGGGCATTAGGTCAAAACGATTTTCCCAGCTACATAATGGATTTATTAATACATTCACCCAGAGAGTACATCAGAGGTAACTCGAATGTACTCTCTGGGTGTATGTATTAATAAATCCATCACTGGAATCAGTATGGGTTTATTAGTGCAATGTGTTTGATACCAAAGACCATTTGTTTCAGTGAAGCCATTATGTAGCTGGGTAACTCGTTTTTAACCAGTGCCCAGGACATACCTTAAGATGGCTTCCTTGCTCTCCTGCAATATCTAGCAGTAGAACTAGACATCACCGGGGCATATCTGCTCATGCAGATATGTCCTCACATAGAATATAATGCATCCTCCCTTAGGGCTCAAGGCCTGCTGTAGGGGTGACTTTCATATCTTAGATGTAGTGAGTTTGGCATGACACACAGGAGTGTCATGTTGTGTTTTCACTTGTGGTTTGCACCATGTCAGGCAGCTTTCAATGTCATTCCGTGTGGAATTTGTCTGTGGGTCCCTTGGGGTGGCATAAGATATGCTGCAGCCTTTAGGGACCCTCTCAAGTACCTCTGCCCTAGGTACTGTAGTACCATTTAGTAGGGACTTACAGGGGTGCTAAAGTCCCTAGCCAATTGTAGCACAATTAGACTTTACCTTGTTTTAGAGAAAGAGCGCTGGCACTGAGGTCTGGTTAGATGGCCTCCGTGCACTGTCGGAGTCAGAAATCAGCATCTAGTAGCTAAAAAGGGGGGCGGGAGTGGGTGGGGCTAACTGCAACAAAAGCCTAATTCTCTACACAAAGCAAAACCAAAGGGGATGATGGACGGAGTGTTGAACATTGCAAGCACTCACCCCCAGTCAACTGATCTGGGTTTAATCCATCATCCTTCTTTAGCTCACTCCGCCACCCCAGTTCAGACATGGCCATATGCAAATCAGTCTGACCCTGTGCCTCATGGAAACAGTCCAGCCCGAACTGCCAAGCCATGTCTTCAGCCGTCGTCAGCAAGGCTAGCTTGTATGCCCCAGACATGGGTCCCTTGCTCACTTTGCCACTGGATTCAAGCTAGCCTGGCTGATGACGGCTGATTAGCCAGAAACCGGTCCCAGGCTGCTTGTTTCCGGTCCAGGGAAGACATGGCTTGGCAGTTCGGGCTGGGCTGGATCACGAATGGCGTCAAGGTGGTGCAAGGTCTCTTTCAGCAGTAGGGAGAGCCTTGATTAGATCTGTTCGCCAACGCACAGAACGGGTAATGTCAGCAGTCTGCAAGCTGGAGTTTCCAAGGCGACACTGGCTCAGAGACAACTTTTGTCTGGAGTGGAGCTCAGGTCTCCTGTACACCTTTCTGCCCATACCACTCCTGTCCAGAGTTCTCAAGAAGATCAGGTACAACCAGGCATGAGTAATGCTTGTCGTATCCCGAGCAGTTGAGCCTGAGCATCGATCCTCCTATTAGGCTGCCCCTTCAGAAGGATCTTCTGTCGCAGCACCGGGGGAGGGCTGTTTTTGCGTGAAGATTGAGCGGCAACAGTTCACCTTCCGCCCGAAGTCTTAGATGTTATTCTGCCAGCCAGGCTTCCCTCTACCAATACAATATACGCCTGCCGTTGGGGCAGGTTTGTGGCATGGTGTGCAGAAAATCAAGTTGACCCCCTTTCTGCTCCCCTTTCTCAGGTTCATCTCTTGGTTCTTTCCCTTGCCCAGCAGGGTTCTGCTCTGGGCATCGTGAAGAGTTAGGTTTCTTCTATCTCAGACTTCCAGCAATTGCCTGACCAGCCCTCCCTCTTCAAATCCCCTATTGTACATAGGTTCCTAAAAGGTTTGAAATATATGCTTTCTCCTTCTCCCTTTATCATGTCTTAGTGGAACACAGCAGTCCTCTCAGGCTCCTTACCATCCAAACCCTTTCCTGGTGGCAACAATAACTACCCGGAGGGGTCAGTGAGCTTCAGGCTTTTTCATCCAAGCCTCCATACCTGAACAACTACCCAGACACCCTGGTTCTACGAACTGGAGCTTCCTTTCTACCGAAAGACGTCACTCCCTTTCATGTAGGCTATTCCATCACTTTGCATACTTTTTATGCTCCAACCCATCCCTCTAAGGAAGAGGAGTGGCTTCACCTACTGGACCCAAAAAAGAGCATTGTTATACTACCTTGACCTCACAAAAGAGTTCTGGGTGGACTACCAACTCTTTGTGGGGTATGTCGGAGTGAAGAAGGGAAAGGCTGTGCAGAAATTAAGCATCTCCCGATGGATCGTGCCCTACATTAAAATCTGCTACGCACTGGCGAAGAAGCCACTCCCTGTGAGTTTGCATGTTCATTCCACAAGAGTCAAGTCTACGACTACTGCGTTAGCATGCAGAGTGCCGGTCCTGGACTACTGCCAGGCTGAAACATGGGCTTCCTTGCACTTGTTCACAAAACACTACTGCCTGGAAAGTGAGCGCTGTTGGGATGGGCATTTAACCCCGTTCGGTCCTGCAGGACGTTTTGGTATGAAATAGTTTTGCAGGCCCTTCTCTGGGGAAGTATTGCTTGGGTATCTATTCTAAGGTAAGGAATCTCTTGCTAGAAATCTCGATCAGATTGTCAAGTTAGTTGCCTTTGGAAATACCTTATCAGGTAGAGACTCTCTCTAGCCGCAGATTCCCTACTGACCCACCCCTCTTCCCCGCTCTGCAAATGTATTTCTAGGGACAGGGCTTTCACTTTTCCTGGCCCTAGTTTTCCACACCACTTGTCGGTGTTCTTTGTGGCTCTGCGCTCCTGGCGTGGAAAGTACCAAAAAGAAACTGACGTCAGTGCGCTGGATAGGAGCCTATATAGATAGGCAGCCCGCACGTCACATCCTGCGCGGCAGACTCCATACGAGCCGATTGACGCCACCTACCAGTGAGCAGGGGTACAGCTCACAAGATAATTTCCTGATCCAGTCTGATGCTTGGGGATAATACTAAGGCAAGGAATCTGCGCCTAGATAGTCAAAGGTAAGTAATAGTCCTTTACTCCGAGATTGCACTTAGGCCTGCTACTGAGGCCTCAGTGCCAGTGCCCTGACCTTAATCAGGGTATGTTTGCTTGGCTTTTAGCCTATTGGCACTGGCTAACTTACCTGTAAGTCCCTGGTATATGGACAGACAAGTCCACAGAGAGGACTACTTTCCCTGCTCTGTCCTTCAGGACTTTCTGATTTGAGTACAGTCACAGAAACGCTTCCAATAGGTACTGCTTTGATGTCTGTTCAAAAGATGAGGAATCTACGTATAACCGTAGCTAGAAGTCTCCATCAGAATACCAAGTTGCTTACATACAGTAAAGCTCTTTATGATAGAGACTCTGTCTAGCCGCAGATTCCTCACCAGTCCTCCTTGTTCTGTGATTGGACTCTGCCCATTAATAAGATCTCAAGTCTAGCCATCTAGAGACTGGTTTATCAGTTTGCTTTTGGGGCTCCACACCTGGAGGTGCGTACAGTAATGAAAGCAACTAACGTCAGCTCGCATAAGTGGCTCCCAAATAGGTTCAGCAAGTCACTTCTGAAACTGCACCACCTTTCGCCGCTCATAGGTACTGCTGAAAAGTTTCCGGATCCAGTCTGATAACTGGGGAATTTTTTTTTTTTTTATAAAGTGAGGAATCTCCAGCTGGATGGAAGTGTTACTGAAGGTAAGTAACTTGTTCATTCCATTCAGCACTTTTAAGTATGTGGGATGGTGGATTGGCTTACTCTTGATTGAGGGTACTGTGGGCTTTGGGAGTATTATGCCTCTTCAAGCATTGTTTGTTTGTTCCCTATGCCCTTACAAACACGACTGCTTCTCAATTTTATGATTGGCTGCAAGCATGTGGGGACCGAGGAGGGAGTGATGTAGTTAGAAACACATGCAGCTCAGCAGTCAAATAACTTGTGTAACCTGCTGTATCCATGTATATCATCTGAGCATGGCAGCCCAGGGTCTGTCTTCCTGTCTTAAAAAGAAGCGAGAAGGCCCAATATTAAATGTTGTAATCACTTGGTCTTACTTCAAAACACACACAGTGTGGCTGTTGTGTGACCGGCTGCATGTTGGAAGAGGTCTTCTATCATCTACTTGAAGCTGTACATCTTCCCAGGAGAGTAGTCCTGTTCTTGCAAGAGCTTCCGCTCTCAGTGAATCTTAGTGCCCCTTCTCGGTGCAGTTGGGCTGCACAGGTCCAGCTTGCACCTACCGCCCTGCTCTCCAGCGACTCAGTGGTTTGGCCAGTAGCATCCCAAAGCTCATGAGTTCAGAGTGGGGACTTAGTTATGTCAAACTGCATCTCCACTTTGAGCATTGCCTAGAATATGACCAGCATTAGAGAGGCCTCACATACTTCTTTTCAACAGTCATACCCTTAACTGAGGTGCAGTAGCATGAAATGCCCAGTGTGTTGCATGCTGCATCATTCGCAGGTTGGATAGTGCTTATTGATGTACTGCGCACTTTAGAAGCAGATGGAATACCAGGGACCCTGTACTTAATTACCTACTGCCAGTTATGCTGACTAGCAAGTATGGCGGCAATGAAGGACCTCCACTTTTGTCTGTCTTGAGCAGCTTGCTGGACTGTGCACCAGCTTTGGTTTGGGGTTTTCATTTCTGTTTTCACAGTTAACCTCCATGTGTTCTTTGGCTTGCCTCTCTTCAGCTTGCCTCTGGGGTCCAGTAGAGAGCTGTTCTTGCGATGGAGTCTTGTTCTTTTCTGATGGGGAGCCCTATCCATCCTTTTTTCATTATGATGGTGTCCATGCTGTTTTGCTTGAATCTAGTGAGCACTTCCTGGTTGGAGATGGTTTTCTGATGGAAAATGTGTAGCATTCTTCTCAGGTTACTAGTGTAAAAGGCTGACAGTTTGATTTCGCTTTCATCATCTGCCAGCATTCTGATCCATAAAAGAGTGTGGACAGAATGCAGCTCTGGGCAAGCCTCAGCTTATTGTTGATGCTGTACTGAAATGACCTCCGCACATTTCTATTGCTCAGCATCCGAAGGCACTTCTGGCCTTGTTCAGTCTGCTCTTGATGTCACTGCCTCCCCTTCCCATATGTCTGATAGTACTGCCTAAGTAGGTGAACTCTTCAGTCATGGCTAGGTTCTCTCCACGCACCTTGATTGGTGAAGGGTTTGAGATGTTGAGTGGCATGACTTCAAATTTATTCAGAGACCTTGTGTATAGGGACAAATGTGTGAGCTCAATTCAGACCATTAGTGCTCAAAGGGATATATGCACCACACAGGCAACTAATGTGAAGACCTTACGAACTAGAGATTCCATTCATGCTGAAGGTTTCTGAGAAGCATCAAAGACCCCAGAAGGAAAAGCTTGTTTACGTTGAGAGATATCCCAGGAGGGTAATGGTTTGTAAAATCGTTATCCACAATATAGAGCAGTCCAAAAGCTCTGGGTAAAGAGAATGCGGGAACTGTGGACCATGATGCAGAGGGTATGCTATTTGAATAGGCAAGAAGAGTACAATGAAAATTCATGTATTCTCTCTAGGTCTGCAAGCCCTGAACAAAAAATACTATGCTACAAAATATTTCGGTTGTTGATACAAACTCGTGCATTATTGGAGAGTTGTCAGAGCAGAGGGGAGCCCACTGTAGGTTGGCCAGGGTTAGGCTGGGTTTAGCGGCACATATTCTAAAATTGAAACTATACAGAGAAGATTAGGGTGGCCTCTGTGCAAGTATGACACACTAATTTGAGTCATTCTATTCAGGCTAAATTCCAGCCTTGATTTATTGAGGACTGAGCAGTTAACTGGAACATAATTAACCCTGGGCATAGTTCGCGAAGTAGCGCTACGCGTAGCTACGCAAAGTGCACTTCGCGAGCTACGTGTAGCACTTTGCGAACTGCGTAGTACCCTGTTCGAACTGTGCAAGATGCCGTTTTCAATGATTGCACAGTGCGGATAAGCATCCAGCACTGTGCAATCATTGAAAACGGCATCTTGCACAGTGCGAGCTGTAGTTTTCTGCCGCTCAAGTAGATTTTTACTCGAGCTGCAGCTTTCACAACGCGGACTGGTAGTTTCTCATCGAGAGCAGTCGCGAGCATACGCGACCACTCGCAATGAGAAACCTGACCTCCCCGCGTTGAGAATCTTGCCGTGAGGTTTATTTTCCACGCTCGCGATCGCCAACTTGATGTTGCTGATCGCGAATGAGGAAAAAGTCTTGCCGGGATGTCATTTTGCTTGCTCGCGGTCGCCAACTTGACAATGAGGACCGAGAGCAAGCAAAAAATGACCACTTTACTACGCAACGCTATGCTACGCGTGTTTGCACTGTGCTACGTGCAATTCGCGTAGTGCGAAGTAGCGCAAACTTCGCAAACTACGCGAGCGTAGCGTAGTGCTTTGCCCAGGCTTATACATAATACCCTGCAGTGGAAGACCCAAACACTATCACTTCATCTCTGCCTTGCTCTACAATGATCACACTCAATGGCCTCTCCTCAAAAACTAAAATAATTGAAAAGACCAAATTATAGCTGCTTTCAGCACTTACAGGTACGTGCATCAACCATTTTTGCGAGCGCAATCGGTGCGATTCGCAAAAATCAGCCGTTTGCACCCGCAAAAAAGGCTTCTGCGATGCATCAATCTGTCAGCCTCTCGCAAGTTAAGAAATCGCAAATCATTGAGATTTCTTAAATTGCGATTTCATTTAAGGAATTGCAAATTGCGATTCCTTAAATGCCAAGCATGATGGAATCGCAAATAGCAATTTTGCTAATAGGGAGCGCAAATTACCTCAATTTGTACTTGATGGTAATTTGCTAAAACTTTGAAAACCGCACTAAAGTGCATTTTTCAAAGTTGTAGGTCACACACACACACACATGCCCTTGGGGCATGTGTGTGCGCGCAACGTGTGCACAGATCAATTTCAGGGGTGCAACAGGGTGTCCTTTTGACACCCTTGAAATTGCATGCGCAATTTGCGAGTACCTATTGGTACTCGCAAATTGCGCATGCAATCTCCCATTCAATCCTATGGGCCTGTAGGCCCATAGGAATAAATGGGAAGGCATTCCTTAATTCGGACCCGCAATTTGCGAGTTGCAATTTAGGAATGTTTGGGAACCGCTAATTTTATAGCGATTCCTACATGCATAGGCTTTTGCAATTCCTTAATTACAATACCTTAATAATCGCAATTAGGAAAACGCAAAAGCCTACATTGATGCATGTACCTGTTAGATTCTCCCCAAAAGCACATAGAGCTTTGTGGTCAATTGACCCACTGCATCTCTGCCCTGCCATCCACTCACCACACCCATGTGCATTGCCATTAAGAAAAAAAAAATTAACAGACCCAGTCACAGCCACCCTCTTTATTTGGACTTGCTTTAGAAATTATCCATGATTCAGCTATAATGTGACCCTTTTGGCATGCTACATCACCCCCTTGCTGTCCAAACTGCTGTGTCCTAGGGCTCCCTGTGGTATTTATAGCTACGGCACAGTATTCAGCAGAGTTCAGCCTTGGTCTCATGAAAAGGGCCTTGGGCCAGAGGGCCAGAACACCTACCTTGGACAAGGGACACCATGTCCCTAATTCCACAAAATGTGCACCACTACCTTTACCCTCACCTCATACTACACACCACACTTACTCAGCAAATACTTAGAACCCCATCCACATCCCTCTGACTAGCACATAGAGCCAATAGTGCACATCTTCCAACTCGTGCTGCTTATTAGAGGCCTTGCTCTTACTCACAGCTGAAGGAACTGCTATTGTCACACAACCCGACAGACTATTCATCACAGAAACATAGCTCACTCCCACACACTCCCTAGAAGTCCTCGTATCTAAAGACTAAAATATCCATTATGTAGTCTGCATGCTGGTGGGTGACTCCATGGTATCTAGAAGTTTACCAGGCCAAACACTTTTTCCAAACAAAAAACATTCAAGTCATTTGCGTTCTTCACTTTCCTAATCCAACTCTCAGCATCCTGGGCACCCTCCTTTAATCTTATCTACAGGGACAGCACTACTCTCCCATCCACATAGTCAAAAAGAAGACATAATAAAAGTCTAGTTAAAAACGAGAATACAAACACAGTAGTCATACTTTGGTCTGACACTTTTGGGTCAGTGTGGCATTATGATAAAACACTCTAGATTGGGGTAATAATGGCCCTGACCCTGATCTGTTTCTGGAAGGTTTTCACAGAAACGAGAGAATTACTGCTACTTTGGATATGGATATGGAATGTCTGCTACTCTTGTATAGATCTTTCTCTTGTTGTGCATTCTGTTGTTGTTGGCTTATGGTGCTGCTGCATGGGGCAATATTGACCTTGTGATCTGAGTGGGATAAGGCTTTGCTGGTTTCTGTTCCTTGAAGTGCAATTGAAGCTCTGTTTGTCCCTGGTGGGGTAGATCTTCATGATTCAAGCATGGAAATCAGGAATATATGCAAAAGTAATGCTATATTTACTTCACTAATTTCATAACTCTGAATACTCTTCTTCATACATAATGATATTTCCTCCTTTCGATGTACTCATCTTTGATTGCAGTGTTTGGCCACTGCTTTGGTAGTCGACATAGGTAGATTGGGGCTGGAGGTTTTCGATTATGAGCCATCCTGGATGGCAAGAAGTTGTATCTTGTTGTTTGCATTATAGAGGTGATGTCTCTCCCCTGATTTACTGAATCAAAGTAACACGATTATGGATCTGTAATCGTAGCAATAGTCATTGGTGTTTGTAGTATGATATTCCTTTACCTCAACTATTCTTTCTAATGTATTGTTTTTATGTGGATGGTCCTTTCACATTCCTTTTTGGTGAAATAGATTATTCCCTCTTATATTAAGTCCCATGAGTAAACGGGCCAATGGTTTTTGTCCCGGACAAGCAAAAATTGCTGTACTTGTGCACTTGCGATACCATCTTGGTCAGTTGAGTTATTGGACCTTTTCTCCAAGTTAAATTAGCCAGGTATGATCCTTAGCTCCATCAGATGCCTTCTCATGTAAAATGTATGGGCTACACGTTCCTGTATTAGTTTGTGTCTTAAATGCAATATAAATGTAAGGGAGTATATAAAATGTGTTACGTTGTTTGTGAGCTTGAGTACTGTCTTACTGACTTACCATTTTCTTTCCCCCAGCAGATACTCCGTTCAAGCCATGCACTCCCGACCCTATCCTGCAGCAAGTTATGGAAAATGCTGAAATGATTAAAAAGGGTGTACTTGATACCTCTCTACTTATTGATAGTTTGTTGCTGTGGCATGTAATAAGCCAAGAGGAGTATGTGACCTATTCTGCAAGCGCCATCAACTCCTCTCAAGATGAATTTATAGCTATACTTATTAACCATGTGAGCAGGAATAGCAATAAAGTTAAGACACGCATCTTTCTTCATTTGTTGGATGAGCTTCCTGAAGTTGACAGCAAACTACGCAGCTGGCTTAAGGAAATTAATAAAATAGGTATGTACGTCACTGGCATGTTAGTGAAAGGCATAGCATTCATAGACTGGACTGTTGTAAAGAAAGTACATTTTTTAAAAGTTTATTATCTACCATTTACAATTCCTTTATATCCTAAATATTGCTGATGTGTCATTTGTGAAAAATGCTGAAAAGTGATTGTTGGAACATTGGCCTCAATGTACAAAAAGCTCATTCTCAATCTCCGTGAAGTCAGTGTTTTTGCACTAGTTGATTGCATTCTGACCCTCATTTTGTTAGGTAACAGATCTACTAATCAGTCTCATTGCAAAATGTGGATTTGCTGGAGGTTGCAATACCTCCTGTCTAATGAATATTCATTACGTAGGTGTTGAACCTTCTGCGAGTGCCTTTTAACACTTGAATTAAAGCATGCAAGGGTAGTAGACCTCTATCTCTTCTTTATTAATTTATTTTAAAGCTGTGCATATCCTTAAAAGAACAATTGATGTGATTTCCTTTTTTAAAAAAAGTTTTCCGTGTAGGAATGATCTAGGGCCTGGCAATTCACTATGCCCGGTGATGCCTTTTTGAATCTGTTACCACCCTAACTCTGAGGTCTGTAACAGATCAATTGTTTGCAGCCCCATTTGCTGTCCCAAAACATTGCTCAGCCCTTTGCCACTCATGAAGAGGAGGGAGCTGTGCCGCTCTACACTTGCTCCATACCACCTCTGACTGATGTTGGCAGCAAAAGTAATAAACCACAACCAATCACCATACAGCCTGATTCCAATGCTATACTTATTCTACAGAAGATGCACCCGTTGAGATTCCGTTACCTATCTTATCAACCCAGTTTCCAAGCAAAGCTTGCTGCCACCCAGAGATGATGATGGTGAGGATAGGGATGATTTACCCCCTCATTCTGAAGATGATGCTAACTTTTAAATGGACTTACAAGAGGCAAGTGGGAATGGCATTTTGCCTCATTCAGGGCTGAATTAGTCATTTGGTCCTCACATGGAAGAGAGTGCTTTATTTGCTGTAGTAGCTCAATGTGCAGCTGAGGTATTGGGCCTACAACTACCCTTCATTAAGGTTAAAACAAATGTCCTTACAAAATCTTGCAGCCTGGGTCAGCCACATCTGAGCCCTTGCTCCTGGTACAGGATTTGTGCTGGACGTTCTACTACCGATTGTCTGGGAAGGGAGTTTGGCATTGGTGTGTTACTCCGCCTCCATTCGTGTATGCGCTCCATGTGATTCTCTTGAGAAGCACATGCCTCTCTCATGGATATTCCTTTTGATGACTAACACCTTTCTGCTTTGGGACGTTTCGAGTAGAGCGACGGAGCATTCTCGGGGTCTTTTGAACACTGCCAAACCATTTTCTCAGCAGTCTTGGAAATTCAGAGGCTATTCTAAGGATCTGGCATATATGCAGTGGCAGGTTCTCCAGCCTTAACCGCAGTCACCCTATTCTGTTTAGGCCAGGGATGTGGATCAGGCAGGCAACGTGCAGGCCACCAAGGGCATCAGTCTTTCTGGTTCCCTTAGCCGGTTGACAACATCCACCAAGCCTCTTTAGCTCGTTGTTAGTGGTGCACCACAACCCTGTCGGAGGCATGATCCAGCACTTTCTCCCAGGAGTGATCCATCATGTCGAATAGATTGGTCCATCAAATTATCCAGCATGGCTATGCCCTACCCTTTATTTCTGCTGTGTCAAATCTTTCCCTCATAGCAGAGCGAATCTCAGAGGAACACCTGTCAATTCTGTTTCAAGAGGTGCAGGTTTTACTCTCCAAATGAGCCAAAGAGAGGGCAGAGTGGATCTGAACGTTTCCATAGCAGTGCTCCCTCCCGCTACCAGATGGAGCCGTGTGGCTCTGCATTGACTTCATTCCCCCCTGAAAGTGATGAAGCGGAGCAGCATATAAGCACCGCCCCAAGGTGCCATCTGTTGATTTGTTTTTGGGCCTTCGAACAAGGATCCGGAGCGACCTTTCCCTTTTTTGTCGGTTTGACAAGTTTTTCAAATTGAATTCCAGTGTGCATGGGAATAGTGTCCCCACCTAAAACGATAGGGTTCAAACCATGCCATAATCTGTCAACAGATGTCAGTGATGGACCTGCCTGAAGTGTGCCTCTGGTTAGGGGTATGTCACGGCTCCACGTTATGTGAGGAATGGGCCTACATGCAACAGAAGGCTATCTGGGACCATGAAGAGAAGCTATATTTCGCTGATCGTTGAAAGAAGTTATGCAGCAATGTTCCCAGCTTCTGGAACCAATCTTGCAAAAGGTCATCTTCGTGGTTAAGCTCATCCAGTGAGTCAAAGTCCAAATCAAGGTGGCAGCACAAGAAGGCAAAATCGAACATGACAAGAGAAGTCACAAGGACATCATGGTGCAGCTCAATTTTGCACCTGATCTCCGATTGAGGAGCCAGTTGCTCAGTTGATCCCAGTGTGCCCCTAGTTCCCTGGGCCAACAGCGATGCCACAGCAGGTTGATGCCTTTAAGGAAGCCATGCTGTATATTTTTTGCACTCTTCCGGCTCCCTTTGGCTTGCCTTTGTGTTCCAAGAATCCACTGCGGCACAACAGATATATATCCTTAGTGCCATATGAGCCCCTGGAATCCACTTGGAGTTCTTCAGGGTCCAGATGTGGAACCCATTCGGCTCCAAGACCTTCACCGGTTCCTTGTCCATCAACACCTGTCCCAACTTCACAAACTCCAAAGGGGATGTTCTGCAACTCGGTATCTGACCTCGAGCCAAATCCATCTCAACCTGACCACGTTTATCCTCTTACTCCACTCCGATGCACCTGGTTCCTGTTCAGTCCATTTCAGACAAAACACAACCTCTACCACCGCCATCCTCAGATGCTTCACCAGCTTTTCACGTCTGACTCTGACCAGAGTTTGCCACCTCTAGGACATGACCATGGAGATGATGGTAATGATTTAGTTCCACTTTATGATGATGACAGTTTATATATGAATTTACAAGAGGCCAGTGGGCTTGCCACTTTCTCTGATACAGGGCTAATTCCCCTCCTTGAGCTATTGATGTAAGAGAATGCTTACTTTGCATCAGATGTGCTGCTGTAGTCCTGGATGTACGACTTCCTTCTGTCGATACAAGAACAGATTTACTCACCAAATTTCTACAATCTGGATTCTTTTCTTCTCTGCCCTTACTACTGTTCAACAAAGCCATAACTGATACTCTTATGTGCACTTAGTCTGAACCATGCGCACCTGTGAATAGGCAGATGGCTAGACGCCACTGACGAGTGGCTGGTGACCCTGATTTTCTTACACAGCACCCCCCTCCTAAAAGTTTGGAAGTCCAAGCGTCCACCAGCAAGGTGAATCCTAATTCGTTCCCCATGACCTTCCTTGACAGGATTTTGGAAATGATTCAGGAGTTTAGGAAGTGCTTGTTCACTTTGACCAGGCTAGCCTTGAAGTCAAAGCGGTACAAAAGAGGGTGGTGATGGACGGAGCATCAGAACCAATCAAACACTCACACCCAGTCAACAGATTTGATCCATCACCGTTCTTTAGCCCACTCTTCCACCCCAGTTCAGACATGGCCATATGCAAATCAGTCTGACGCTGTGCCTCATGGGAACAGTCCAGCCCGAACTGCCAAGCCATGCCTTCCCTGGACCGGAAACAAGCTTCCTAGGACCGGTTTTTGGCATTTCAGGCGTCTTCAGCCAGGCTTGCTTGAATCCAGTGGCAAAGTGAGCAAGGGACTCACGTATGAGCATACCCAGCCAACTTATGGCGAACAAAGCGGTATAAAAGAGGGTGGTGATGGACGGAGCATCAGAACCAATCAAACACTCACACCCAGTCAACAGATCCGGGTTTGATCCATCACCGTTCTTTAGCCCACTCTGCCACCCCAGTTCAGACATGGCCATATGCAAATCAGTCTGACGCTGTGCCTCATGTGAACAGTCCAGCCCGAACTGCCAAGCCATGCCTTCCCTGGACCGGAAACAAGCTTCCTAGGACCGGAGCCTTGAAGTCAGTCAGCACAATTTGACTACTAGGCTGTTATACACATAGCCTCTCGGACATGGCCATGGCTATCTTGCGAGCAGTCCCGGAAAAGTTTGGGACCTTCTTCTCTCAAAGCATTCAAGATTGTCATGATGCAGCCAAACATGTGATTCGGACTGGCCTGGATAATACCAATTGTTTGATTTGAGCAGTTGGCTCTAGTGTGGGGCTCTGTCACTACGTATGTATGAAATCATTCCACAGACTTTTCTGGAGATATTCAGGCATCCCTTGTGGACATAACTTTTGATGGATCCTGCCTTTTGGGTGACAAAACTGATTCTACTCTGGAGTGCTTCAAGGTTCCGTAGGTCCACTTCACACTCTTTGAGTCTATCGATCCCAGCCAGATAGTTTCCTCATGAGTTTTAGTTTTCTGAGGCTACTCGAGGTTTGGCATACAGGTAACACCAAGCCCACCCACTTCCCCTGCAGTCACCTCAAGCCTTTCGTTCCTGGGAACAGGGATCAGGCAGTCAACATGCAGGGTACCAGGGTGTGCTGATCCTCCCAGTCCCACTCCCCTTGTGCATCAGCCGCCTTTCCACTTTAGTTTGACTGTATCGGCGCAAAACCACCCTGTACTATACCCTTTCATTCCTCCCCTCCCCTGCTTCCCCCCCACTACTAAGCGGCTTTCGAAAGACCACCTATCCATCTTACTGCACTGGACTACGGGTGTACAAAATTCGTGCAATTTGCTTTTGCATAGTTATCCAAAATTGCAGCGATATTATGCAAAGGAACACATAATCAGGCAAAATGCACATCCATCATTTTGCACTATATTTTATGGTTCAAATCTCTTTATTCACAATTTTAAGAACAAAAGAACAAGCCCTCTGTTAATGTCACATATCACAACAAAAACAGCACTTTAACCAATGAACTGCCCCCCCCCCCTCCCTCCCCAACCTCCGTAGCAAGCAAAGTAAAAGTATTGCGTTTAAAAAAATTACCTAGGGAGTGAATGTCATGTCCCTAGTCATTTTCATCGAAATGTGTGGTGGGATCAATGTCTGTGAGACGTAGTAAGCGGAGGTATTTGGGGCACGTAAGTTCCCTAAACTCAGCGGAGAGTAACGCAGTGTAAGGGTGCCATAGTTCCCTATAGGAGTCTCCCTGCGCTGGTAGCATGAGGGTAAATTTCTCCATCCCCAATACATCCCACATGTGATGCAGCCATCCCTGATGTGTGGGGATTGTGGGAAGTTGGCCTGATATATGATGTCACTAATTCTAGTGTACACCATGTGTCAGTCCAAACAACCCTTATGGTGATTGGTTGTAAAGTCAACCTTATAGACCAGCTATCCTAGTGGTAGCATGGACAAGAGCAGTCTTAGGCTAAACTCTGTATAGCATGTGAAGCCAGCTGTTATAATACCAAAAAGGGGAGGGTCCGAGGGAAAATTTAAAGACCAAGACAGACTCAATCCCCCATCCAATATAACAATACAACAAGGAATCTGTCAGTCTGAAAACAGGGGCACAGTCGCTGTGAAAGTTAGAATAAGCGAAGAGTATGAAAAGGGAGCCTCAGAGTGCTGTAGGATTCATTAGGATTTCCATCAAAAACCAGTGATTGGTGAATGTCATCATCTGGATATCCACTCCTTCCCACCACTGTGATTCACTCCATCTTGGAGTTTCATTCGTGGTTAGTTAATAACCGGAGCACGTTTTCGAGGCCCATGGAAGGTGAAGGAGAGAAGGACAGCCAAGCCGCTAGTAAGGGCAAGATATGGGATATATACCAAAAATGATATATAAGTGGTGCAGTGCAGTAAGGTGAGATGTTAAAAAAGGATAAGGAGGAAAAAAGAAAGTTTATTGAGAAATATTCCTACCAATCCTTATCTAAAAATGGTGCAGAAACAGCTTCTAACAAATAGGCTGTTTGATAATAGGGTCGACATGTTTCAGCCTGCTTGCCTGGAGGGTCAAATGGCTTTCGTCAGGACCTGCATTTGATTATCGCTACTGCAGCAAAAGTGAGTGAGAAAATTATAAATTGTGAGACAATGTTAAAAAATACAACCTTGTTATGGTGTATAACTTCTTCGTATTGTCAGAGTATATATGAACATCTGTGGAAATACGAAAAGAGAATCACAAAGCAACAAAGTGAGTGAAACCATCTGACAAATACTCGCTTAAAACGCTATGCCTTAGTCTCAAGTGCTTACCTGATCAGCACGAGAAGTGAGCCTCACCTCACCCGGTAATGACTCAGGTTAGAAGGAGGCCCCGCCCTACAAAATTGAATAAGATGTGGGGAAAATGAGTACCATGAACCATGAGGTACGATGGTTCAAAACTATAATTAAAGACATTCGTCTGAATGTCCATTGTATGCTCAGCTTTGAACGCTGAAGTGACTTCACTCAAGGAAACAAAACAACTCTTAGATGATAAACTCTGCAGACGCGACAATACTAAGACACCGGTGAAACACGCAGTGTTCAATTGCGCCGCAACTGTTACCAAGTTTAAGAGTTTCAAAGTGTTGAGCTGTAGAGCGCTTACCTCTCCATCGGTACCTCGATGTGGAATCTGAGCCGTTTGGGAGGTAACCGGCAGCGCAGGTGAGATGTGTTAAAAAGCATGTCCTTTGGTTAAGCGACGACCTGATTCGTCAACGCGGGGCCAATGGGTAGCTGTGTTTGTTTTGTTATGGTCTCTGATTGGGCCATGGAAAGCCCGAGGTCACGCGGGATTTAGAGAATGACTACAGGATGATGTCAGCGTGTCAGGAAGGTGTAGTTCCAAAGGGGTCATGGAGAAAAACGAGCTCACGCGGGACTAGAGAATGACTACTGAATGACGTCACCGTGTAAGGAAGTTGTAGTTCCGTATATTTGATAAAGCTTTATCAATCAGTGTGGCGCAAACATACTATCATATAATAGATACATTAGATCTAGCAATGGTGCACATATAGATGAGGTGAATAGTAATCGCCATTTCATGGGATTCCGCAGACGACTGTGATCGGGTTAAACCCATGAATATAGCAAAGCTGTGGATGTATCCTGTGTTTATTGGTAGATAGTCCTAATCTTTAAACACTATCTCTGGATGAACCTTAGTGGAGAGTTATAATGAACTCCACGGAATATCATCGTTCAATCCTGTTTGAAAAGTACCAATTTTGAACACCCAGCGTTGTTCCTTTGAAAACAAGAAGCGAGATGTGTCGCTTACATGTGATGGAATAAAGGGTTTCTCTAGGACTGTCCACCAAAAATCGTTGGCTTGGTGCTTCATTTCATGGAAGTGACGTGTCAGTCTCGTATTAGTCTTGTTACAGCGAAAGGTGCTTTTGTGTTCTAGCATTCGCTGTCTGACTTTCCGTGTGGTCATCCCTATATACCGGAGTTTACAGGGGCATTCAATCATATAGATTAGATTTTCACTGTTGCAGTTTGTGAAAGATCTCTGTTCCCATGGTTTATTCGTGCCTATGTCTAGTGTTGTGGAATGGCTAGTCTGCGGGCATATTGAGCACGTCCCACATGGGTGGTGTCCTTGTACTGCAGGTAGGTCCCATAAAGTACCAATGGGACGCGGTCTTGCTTCACGGGGTCGTGTATGAACCAATTTGTCTCTAAGGTTGCTTCCTCGTTTGAGAGAGAACAAAGGCAGAGGTATCTTATCTTTGCATGAGTTCAAAAGGCGCCAATGTTTCTTCACACTCTTTTGAATTCCATTGGTAAGAGTGCTGAAGGTGTGGACGAACGTGAGCCGCTCCAGTGGTGGTTTTACAATAGGTGGCTCTATCAATGCTTCTCTGTGATTATTGGAAGCGCGTTTGAACGCCTTCTTGATCAGAGATCTCGGATATTGTTTAACAGTAAGTTGTTCAGTGAGATTCTTTGAATGCATCTGATATTTTTCAGATGTGGAACAGTTGCGTCTTACACGCAAAAACTGTCCGTAAGGAAGATTATCTCGCAATGATTTTGGATGTTGACTGTCATATCTCAAGAGAGAGTTACGGGACATTGGTTTCTTATACAGTTCACTTTCAAGGCCGGTTGTAGTACTGAAGATGGAGAGATCAAGAAAGGCTAATCTCTCTTTGTGAGCTTCCACTGTGAACCTTAAGAAGTTGTTTCTGGTGTTCAACCAATCTAAAAAGGGTTTTACTGATGACAAATCACCGCGCCAGATTACCAGGATGTCGTCAATATAGCGCTTCCACAGTCGGATCGAGTCACTGAAGGGGTTATCATCATTTAGCACATGTGTTTGTTCGAATGAATGCACATAGAGATTGGCTAAGCTAGGAGCAAAAATGCTCCCCATGCTGGTCCCGGAGACCTGCAGGTATATGGTGTCTTCAAATTTGAAAAAATTTTCTTTCATAGCCAAATGTGCAAGGGTCATGATGAAATGAACGGGAGTGATGGTATCTAGGTGTGTATTGTTCAAGATGGAAAAGATGGTTTCAAGGGTCTCATCTTGCGGAATAGAGGTATATAATGATTCCACATCAAATGATACTAGAATGTCTCTATCGGGATCAAAATCAACTGTAGGCAGGAGACGTAGAATATCTTTTGTGTCCTGCAGGTAAGTAGGCATCTCTTTGACTAGAGGCCTCAAGAAGTGATCAACAAAGGTGGATAGAGGTTCTAGTAGTGATCCTTGTCCTGATATAATGGGTCTCCCTGGTGGGGGCCGTTGGACTTTATGGACTTTGGGAAGAGTGTAAAAGTAAGGCATCACAGGATGAGGGGTATTGAGGAACGATGCTTCCTGTGAAGTGATCCATCCATTAGATGATGCTTCATCTACTGCTTCAATGATAATTTTCTGAATCCTTTTGGTGGGATCTTGTTGAAGAGGTTTATAAAATCTTCGATCCGCCAGTTGTCTGAGGCATTCTTGGCGATATATTTCAATATCTTGGATGACCACTGCTCCGCCTTTGTCGGCTGGCTTTATTATGATGGTTCTGTCTTCCATAAGTGTTTTCAAGGCCAAGCGTTCTTTCTTTGGTAGATTGCAGAAGTGATCTGATCTTGTTTTGTTCTTACATAAGGTAGTGATTTCTTCGGTTACCGCTTGTTCAAAGGATAACACCTGTGGTGGTACTTCATGTAAAGGTGGATTAAAGGTGGATTTGTTTTTTAGGCCGGTGTTGAGTTCACTCGGTGTCCCTTTAGTCGTCTCTTTATTCTTAAAGAAATAGTGTAGCCTTATTTTGCGGAAAAATTTCGCCAGATCACATCGTACTTCAAAGTCATCTCCATGACTGGTGGTCACAAAACCAAGGCCTTTATTGAGTATCGATGTCTCATCAGGTGTCAAGATCTTGTTACTCAGGTTCAGTACTAGATTGTCTCGGTACTCGTTCCTGGTTGTGGTTGTCCTCTCTTGGTTTGGCTGCGGGTGTTCATTTGTTGGGGCATTTGTGGGGGCAGGTTCCAATGCACATGTGGTTGCTGTCCTCTTCTTTTTGCCCTGGGCCTCCCTCGGCCCGACCCTAAAAAAGGCTGGAAATTAGGGTCCTGCTGGTGTACTGAAAATTGGTTTGGTTGAAAGGGCTGGAAAGCCTGGGGTGGTGGGGGGTATCCCCACGGTGTCGGAGGCCACCATTGTTGGAAATTAGGAGTATATTGTCCTCTCCAGTTCCTTCTGTTACCTCGACCCCTGTGTTGTGGTCTGTTGGGTTGTGGACCCCCATTCTCATTCTCGTAATTGTCATCATCCGAACTACTCCCTGAGTAATTGGACCCATATCTGCGCCCTTTGTTGTTGAACTCGGGTGCTACGTAGGAATCGCTGGTGTAGGGATATATCACCTCGTGTTTGAATTTAGCAAGGTCTTTTTTGAATTTCTCTATTTTGGAGACCAGTATAGCGTCTTTCAAGTCTTTATTGCTTTTATTGGCTTCATCCTGGTTCTTTTTGAAAATTGTAGCAGTGACGGTGACTTTGATTTGGGCTTCTAAAGTCTGTATCTCTAGAAGGATGGTGTCTGCAATGCGTTTAGATGTACTAATGATCAAAATAAGCCAATCACGCGTGCAGCGCCACGCTATGAGGGACCAATCTTTTAGAAATCTTTTATCTTGCAAAAATAAACGAGGTGCGTTGGTAACTATTAGGCCTGTAGGGGCACAGTTGCCTCGTAAGTATTCAGCCATGATCGCACCGTGTATTGTTGTGCGTGTGTGTGATTTCTTTAATGTAATTATCTTGCTCCAATCATCAATATTGGTGCCTGGTAAGGTAAATGTAGTATCTAATATACTGGGTGTACTATCCAATATAGATTGGAGAGTAGAGTCATCATAGGTTAAACCACTAAATTCTGCCATCATGCAGAGAGTGAGGTATATGTCTTGTTTAAAAGAGGAAGTCACCAGCAGAACAAACAGTGCAAGTACTTGTATGGTGATGAACTGTCAGTTCAATAAACCATCAAGTGTGGGTTAAAACAGGACCCGCAGCCATCAGCTGCACAGTAATAATACCAAAAAGGGGAGGGTCCGAGGGAAAATTTAAAGACCAAGACAGACTCAATCCCCCATCCAATATAACAATACAACAAGGAATCTGTCAGTCTGAAAACAGGGGCACAGTCGCTGTGAAAGTTAGAATAAGCGAAGAGTATGAAAAGGGAGCCTCAGAGTGCTGTAGGATTCATTAGGATTTCCATCAAAAACCAGTGATTGGTGAATGTCATCATCTGGATATCCACTCCTTCCCACCACTGTGATTCACTCCATCTTGGAGTTTCATTCGTGGTTAGTTAATAACCGGAGCACGTTTTCGAGGCCCATGGAAGGTGAAGGAGAGAAGGACAGCCAAGCCGCTAGTAAGGGCAAGATATGGGATATATACCAAAAATGATATATAAGTGGTGCAGTGCAGTAAGGTGAGATGTTAAAAAAGGATAAGGAGGAAAAAAGAAAGTTTATTGAGAAATATTCCTACCAATCCTTATCTAAAAATGGTGCAGAAACAGCTTCTAACAAATAGGCTGTTTGATAATAGGGTCGACATGTTTCAGCCTGCTTGCCTGGAGGGTCAAATGGCTTTCGTCAGGACCTGCATTTGATTATCGCTACTGCAGCAAAAGTGAGTGAGAAAATTATAAATTGTGAGACAATGTTAAAAAATACAACCTTGTTATGGTGTATAACTTCTTCGTATTGTCAGAGTATATATGAACATCTGTGGAAATACGAAAAGAGAATCACAAAGCAACAAAGTGAGTGAAACCATCTGACAAATACTCGCTTAAAACGCTATGCCTTAGTCTCAAGTGCTTACCTGATCAGCACGAGAAGTGAGCCTCACCTCACCCGGTAATGACTCAGGTTAGAAGGAGGCCCCGCCCTACAAAATTGAATAAGATGTGGGGAAAATGAGTACCATGAACCATGAGGTACGATGGTTCAAAACTATAATTAAAGACATTCGTCTGAATGTCCATTGTATGCTCAGCTTTGAACGCTGAAGTGACTTCACTCAAGGAAACAAAACAACTCTTAGATGATAAACTCTGCAGACGCGACAATACTAAGACACCGGTGAAACACGCAGTGTTCAATTGCGCCGCAACTGTTACCAAGTTTAAGAGTTTCAAAGTGTTGAGCTGTAGAGCGCTTACCTCTCCATCGGTACCTCGATGTGGAATCTGAGCCGTTTGGGAGGTAACCGGCAGCGCAGGTGAGATGTGTTAAAAAGCATGTCCTTTGGTTAAGCGACGACCTGATTCGTCAACGCGGGGCCAATGGGTAGCTGTGTTTGTTTTGTTATGGTCTCTGATTGGGCCATGGAAAGCCCGAGGTCACGCGGGATTTAGAGAATGACTACAGGATGATGTCAGCGTGTCAGGAAGGTGTAGTTCCAAAGGGGTCATGGAGAAAAACGAGCTCACGCGGGACTAGAGAATGACTACTGAATGACGTCACCGTGTAAGGAAGTTGTAGTTCCGTATATTTGATAAAGCTTTATCAATCAGTGTGGCGCAAACATACTATCATATAATAGATACATTAGATCTAGCAATGGTGCACATATAGATGAGGTGAATAGTAATCGCCATTTCATGGGATTCCGCAGACGACTGTGATCGGGTTAAACCCATGAATATAGCAAAGCTGTGGATGTATCCTGTGTTTATTGGTAGATAGTCCTAATCTTTAAACACTATCTCTGGATGAACCTTAGTGGAGAGTTATAATGAACTCCACGGAATATCATCGTTCAATCCTGTTTGAAAAGTACCAATTTTGAACACCCAGCGTTGTTCCTTTGAAAACAAGAAGCGAGATGTGTCGCTTACATGTGATGGAATAAAGGGTTTCTCTAGGACTGTCCACCAAAAATCGTTGGCTTGGTGCTTCATTTCATGGAAGTGACGTGTCAGTCTCGTATTAGTCTTGTTACAGCGAAAGGTGCTTTTGTGTTCTAGCATTCGCTGTCTGACTTTCCGTGTGGTCATCCCTATATACCGGAGTTTACAGGGGCATTCAATCATATAGATTAGATTTTCACTGTTGCAGTTTGTGAAAGATCTCTGTTCCCATGGTTTATTCGTGCCTATGTCTAGTGTTGTGGAATGGCTAGTCTGCGGGCATATTGAGCACGTCCCACATGGGTGGTGTCCTTGTACTGCAGGTAGGTCCCATAAAGTACCAATGGGACGCGGTCTTGCTTCACGGGGTCGTGTATGAACCAATTTGTCTCTAAGGTTGCTTCCTCGTTTGAGAGAGAACAAAGGCAGAGGTATCTTATCTTTGCATGAGTTCAAAAGGCGCCAATGTTTCTTCACACTCTTTTGAATTCCATTGGTAAGAGTGCTGAAGGTGTGGACGAACGTGAGCCGCTCCAGTGGTGGTTTTACAATAGGTGGCTCTATCAATGCTTCTCTGTGATTATTGGAAGCGCGTTTGAACGCCTTCTTGATCAGAGATCTCGGATATTGTTTAACAGTAAGTTGTTCAGTGAGATTCTTTGAATGCATCTGATATTTTTCAGATGTGGAACAGTTGCGTCTTACACGCAAAAACTGTCCGTAAGGAAGATTATCTCGCAATGATTTTGGATGTTGACTGTCATATCTCAAGAGAGAGTTACGGGACATTGGTTTCTTATACAGTTCACTTTCAAGGCCGGTTGTAGTACTGAAGATGGAGAGATCAAGAAAGGCTAATCTCTCTTTGTGAGCTTCCACTGTGAACCTTAAGAAGTTGTTTCTGGTGTTCAACCAATCTAAAAAGGGTTTTACTGATGACAAATCACCGCGCCAGATTACCAGGATGTCGTCAATATAGCGCTTCCACAGTCGGATCGAGTCACTGAAGGGGTTATCATCATTTAGCACATGTGTTTGTTCGAATGAATGCACATAGAGATTGGCTAAGCTAGGAGCAAAAATGCTCCCCATGCTGGTCCCGGAGACCTGCAGGTGTATGGTGTCTTCAAATTTGAAAAATTTTTCTTTCATAGCCAAATGTGCAAGGGTCATGATGAAATGAACGGGAGTGATGGTATCTAGGTGTGTATTGTTCAAGATGGAAAAGATGGTTTCAAGGGTCTCATCTTGCGGAATAGAGGTATATAATGATTCCACATCAAATGATACTAGAATGTCTCTATCGGGATCAAAATCAACTGTAGGCAGGAGACGTAGAATATCTTTTGTGTCCTGCAGGTAAGTAGGCATCTCTTTGACTAGAGGCCTCAAGAAGTGATCAACAAAGGTGGATAGAGGTTCTAGTAGTGATCCTTGTCCTGATATAATGGGTCTCCCTGGTGGGGGCCGTTGGACTTTATGGACTTTGGGAAGAGTGTAAAAGTAAGGCATCACAGGATGAGGGGTATTGAGGAACGATGCTTCCTGTGAAGTGATCCATCCATTAGATGATGCTTCATCTACTGCTTCAATGATAATTTTCTGAATCCTTTTGGTGGGATCTTGTTGAAGAGGTTTATAAAATCTTCGATCCGCCAGTTGTCTGAGGCATTCTTGGCGATATATTTCAATATCTTGGATGACCACTGCTCCGCCTTTGTCGGCTGGCTTTATTATGATGGTTCTGTCTTCCATAAGTGTTTTCAAGGCCAAGCGTTCTTTCTTTGGTAGATTGCAGAAGTGATCTGATCTTGTTTTGTTCTTACATAAGGTAGTGATTTCTTCGGTTACCGCTTGTTCAAAGGATAACACCTGTGGTGGTACTTCATGTAAAGGTGGATTAAAGGTGGATTTGTTTTTTAGGCCGGTGTTGAGTTCACTCGGTGTCCCTTTAGTCGTCTCTTTATTCTTAAAGAAATAGTGTAGCCTTATTTTGCGGAAAAATTTCGCCAGATCACATCGTACTTCAAAGTCATCTCCCTGACTGGTGGTCACAAAACCAAGGCCTTTATTGAGTATCGATGTCTCATCAGGTGTCAAGATCTTGTTACTCAGGTTCAGTACTAGATTGTCTCGGTACTCGTTCCTGGTTGTGGTTGTCCTCTCTTGGTTTGGCTGCGGGTGTTCATTTGTTGGGGCATTTGTGGGGGCAGGTTCCAATGCACATGTGGTTGCTGTCCTCTTCTTTTTGCCCTGGGCCTCCCTCGGCCCGACCCTAAAAAAGGCTGGAAATTAGGGTCCTGCTGGTGTACTGAAAATTGGTTTGGTTGAAAGGGCTGGAAAGCCTGGGGTGGTGGGGGGTATCCCCACGGTGTCGGAGGCCACCATTGTTGGAAATTAGGAGTATATTGTCCTCTCCAGTTCCTTCTGTTACCTCGACCCCTGTGTTGTGGTCTGTTGGGTTGTGGACCCCCATTCTCATTCTCGTAATTGTCATCATCCGAACTACTCCCTGAGTAATTGGACCCATATCTGCGCCCTTTGTTGTTGAACTCGGGTGCTACGTAGGAATCGCTGGTGTAGGGATATATCACCTCGTGTTTGAATTTAGCAAGGTCTTTTTTGAATTTCTCTATTTTGGAGACCAGTATAGCGTCTTTCAAGTCTTTATTGCTTTTATTGGCTTCATCCTGGTTCTTTTTGAAAATTGTAGCAGTGACGGTGACTTTGATTTGGGCTTCTAAAGTCTGTATCTCTAGAAGGATGGTGTCTGCAATGCGTTTAGATGTACTAATGATCAAAATAAGCCAATCACGCGTGCAGCGCCACGCTATGAGGGACCAATCTTTTAGAAATCTTTTATCTTGCAAAAATAAACGAGGTGCGTTGGTAACTATTAGGCCTGTAGGGGCACAGTTGCCTCGTAAGTATTCAGCCATGATCGCACCGTGTATTGTTGTGCGTGTGTGTGATTTCTTTAATGTAATTATCTTGCTCCAATCATCAATATTGGTGCCTGGTAAGGTAAATGTAGTATCTAATATACTGGGTGTACTATCCAATATAGATTGGAGAGTAGAGTCATCATAGGTTAAACCACTAAATTCTGCCATCATGCAGAGAGTGAGGTATATGTCTTGTTTAAAAGAGGAAGTCACCAGCAGAACAAACAGTGCAAGTACTTGTATGGTGATGAACTGTCAGTTCAATAAACCATCAAGTGTGGGTTAAAACAGGACCCGCAGCCATCAGCTGCACAGTAATAATACCAAAAAGGGGAGGGTCCGAGGGAAAATTTAAAGACCAAGACAGACTCAATCCCCCATCCAATATAACAATACAACAAGGAATCTGTCAGTCTGAAAACAGGGGCACAGTCGCTGTGAAAGTTAGAATAAGCGAAGAGTATGAAAAGGGAGCCTCAGAGTGCTGTAGGATTCATTAGGATTTCCATCAAAAACCAGTGATTGGTGAATGTCATCATCTGGATATCCACTCCTTCCCACCACTGTGATTCACTCCATCTTGGAGTTTCATTCGTGGTTAGTTAATAACCGGAGCACGTTTTCGAGGCCCATGGAAGGTGAAGGAGAGAAGGACAGCCAAGCCGCTAGTAAGGGCAAGATATGGGATATATACCAAAAATGATATATAAGTGGTGCAGTGCAGTAAGGTGAGATGTTAAAAAAGGATAAGGAGGAAAAAAGAAAGTTTATTGAGAAATATTCCTACCAATCCTTATCTAAAAATGGTGCAGAAACAGCTTCTAACAAATAGGCTGTTTGATAATAGGGTCGACATGTTTCAGCCTGCTTGCCTGGAGGGTCAAATGGCTTTCGTCAGGACCTGCATTTGATTATCGCTACTGCAGCAAAAGTGAGTGAGAAAATTATAAATTGTGAGACAATGTTAAAAAATACAACCTTGTTATGGTGTATAACTTCTTCGTATTGTCAGAGTATATATGAACATCTGTGGAAATACGAAAAGAGAATCACAAAGCAACAAAGTGAGTGAAACCATCTGACAAATACTCGCTTAAAACGCTATGCCTTAGTCTCAAGTGCTTACCTGATCAGCACGAGAAGTGAGCCTCACCTCACCCGGTAATGACTCAGGTTAGAAGGAGGCCCCGCCCTACAAAATTGAATAAGATGTGGGGAAAATGAGTACCATGAACCATGAGGTACGATGGTTCAAAACTATAATTAAAGACATTCGTCTGAATGTCCATTGTATGCTCAGCTTTGAACGCTGAAGTGACTTCACTCAAGGAAACAAAACAACTCTTAGATGATAAACTCTGCAGACGCGACAATACTAAGACACCGGTGAAACACGCAGTGTTCAATTGCGCCGCAACTGTTACCAAGTTTAAGAGTTTCAAAGTGTTGAGCTGTAGAGCGCTTACCTCTCCATCGGTACCTCGATGTGGAATCTGAGCCGTTTGGGAGGTAACCGGCAGCGCAGGTGAGATGTGTTAAAAAGCATGTCCTTTGGTTAAGCGACGACCTGATTCGTCAACGCGGGGCCAATGGGTAGCTGTGTTTGTTTTGTTATGGTCTCTGATTGGGCCATGGAAAGCCCGAGGTCACGCGGGATTTAGAGAATGACTACAGGATGATGTCAGCGTGTCAGGAAGGTGTAGTTCCAAAGGGGTCATGGAGAAAAACGAGCTCACGCGGGACTAGAGAATGACTACTGAATGACGTCACCGTGTAAGGAAGTTGTAGTTCCGTATATTTGATAAAGCTTTATCAATCAGTGTGGCGCAAACATACTATCATATAATAGATACATTAGATCTAGCAATGGTGCACATATAGATGAGGTGAATAGTAATCGCCATTTCATGGGATTCCGCAGACGACTGTGATCGGGTTAAACCCATGAATATAGCAAAGCTGTGGATGTATCCTGTGTTTATTGGTAGATAGTCCTAATCTTTAAACACTATCTCTGGATGAACCTTAGTGGAGAGTTATAATGTGAAGCCAGCTGTTATACCATATGTAATCCCTTGAATACCAAATGAAAGGACACCACAACAGATATATATAAAAAATAGAATGTATTTATTCTAGTCAAACCCTCAGCACTCTTTATGAGATTCGAGGTAAGTACAACACAGTCTTATTTAAGCATACATTAAGTCACACAGGTAAGTAATACAGTTAGGCCCTAGGGGTCACGCAAACCATATACTAAGTAAGTGGTATAAGAACCACTGTCACGAACACAGGATAGGCCTAGGCCTAGGCCTAGGGAATCGCTGGGGCTACACTATACTACCAAAGGTTAGGAAGTGGGAGGCCCACGGGATTCAGGTGAAGAGTGGAAACACTCACGCGTAATGCGTAAAAGTCGATAGAAATAGAAGTTATTAGAATTTAGCAGTTTTAGGACACTTCTGGAATAGCTAGGAAGTCGGGACTTGGAAACTAGACCCTAGGATAGTCAATACCCTTGTGAGCACCGGAGTACTCAAGTTACCTAGCCCACGGGCTGCGGGTGCATAGGTGTGAACTTGCGTCGGGTTTCGTCGTCGACTCCTATGGATGCTTGAAGGAAAGTTGCTGACAGGCAGTCAGTGAAGAGTGTCCGGTGGATCCCAAGGATGGAATCAAGAAGGAAGGTACCTGCAAGCAGAAGGGACAGAGTCTAGGTCACCAGCCAAAAGCCGGGAAGGAACCAGGAAGGAACCAGGCGATGTCGTGGAGATGCAGGTGAAGAGGTGAAGCTTGTCGCAGCAGCCACGGGTACCAGGAGGCGTCGAGGACGACCAGGAGGTGAGCTGTCCCATGAAGGCTCTTGCTGTCGGCGGCGTCGAAGTCAAGTCAGGACCCAACAAGCCTTGGCAAGCGGAACCCACGCAGGATGGAGGACTTGCTGCTGGTGCAGACCAGGAAGGTGTGGGGTGCTTCTCTTTCACAGAGGAGCGGGTGCCAGTCTGGAGGAGCCGGACCAGCAAGATGAAAACAAAGGTTCGTCGTCGCAGAGGTCACTAGCCAACGGGCCAGCAACCGGACAACACGTCGATCAGCTCAGGTGCAGAAGGGCCCCATGCAGAACACGTGAAGTGTGGGGAGCTGGTCTTCTGTGCAGATGGTGCTCGGGATGGGGGCTTCTCAATTCCCCAAGCACAGCCTCGAGGGAGCCTCGGAAGTCGCGCTAGTCTGGTACTAGCCACTTTTCCCAAGTTGCCGGTCCCACGTCCCTCGTCGCCTCCACGGGTCTCAGCTTCGCTGGAGATGTGGATCTGGTTCAGAGGTGTCTGGAAGTCTCGGCGCTGGTCAGTCTCTGCAGTCGTCCCTCGTAGGATCAGTCGCAAAGCAAGCAGCGGTAGCTGGATGGTACCTGGTTGCCCGGGGTGGTCACTCCTTGGCCACAAGGGAGATTTCTTCAGTCTTCTTCCTGAGGTCGAATGTCGAAGGTCCAGAGTTTCTGTTCAAGTTGCAGATTCAGGTTAATCTAATTTGCACGGCTCAGCTACCTACTGATATACTGGGCTAGTGGGCTGGGCTACCTGCAAGGTCCCTCCTATGGGTGGGATCAGGAAGGGGAGTGGTTACACCCCCTTTCCTTTGTCCAGTTTCGCGCCAGAGCTGGGGCTGGAGTGCCCCAGCACTGGTTTGAACTGGACTATGCATGGGACACCTTGTGTGCCCCAGGCATGTCTCATTCCTTTCAGCCCTCCCTGCCCCAATACACTAAAGTCTGTCAGCACCTCCCCAAGTAGGAAACCTATTGTCCAGGCCTCCCTGGCTGGGAGGGCTCCCAGCTGCAGGAGGTCAGACTCGTGTCTGTGGCATCAGCATCCATTTTGTGATGCTGGGGCTTTGGCCTGTGTTAAACAGCAAAGTAGGATTTTAACATGTCTCTCCCTCTAGAAGGGAGGAATAATATCCTCATCACCAGAAATGGTATGGGGGTATTATTCCAAAGTGTTAGACACCTTACACGACATGTTTTGATAAAGCCAAACCATAGTTACCATAACCGTTTAAGATTATAAGGCACTTTAAGAGTATATGGTAGGCGATATCAAGGGGTGATTACACAACCTTGCCCCAGCTGAGTGATCAGCCAGTTGTGTCTGATTGGAAGGCCAGGCCAGGGGTGGCATACTACATGCTGCAGCCCCTGGGAGGCCTAGGGTACACCTATGCCCTGGGTACCTAGGGTACACTGTACAGGGTCCAATAAGGTGACCCTTACCAATTGGGTATGTACCTAGGGTACATGGAGTCCATTTTAAAGAGAGAACAGACAGCCTGAGACCCTGAATGGCAGGATCTCAGGCCAACTAAGTCGAAAAACCAGCTAGACACTAGGCAAAAAGTTGGGGGTAACCATAGTCAGATATCCACCTTCCTACAGGGATGCGCCCAGTGCTGAGTGTTTAAGGATATTCTGGATGGCTGTGCCTAGGGCAAATCCAATCTGCATTCCCCTGAGGGATTTTAAGGGAAAGGTGAGCGCATTGGGGAGCCCTAAAATTGTGTAGGCTAGGAATATGAGCATCTGTCTTTAGATGTAGGTCAATACCGTCAAGGACCGTGCCCCAGTATTTGCTAAGTGTGGGACAGTCCCACACCAAGTGGAGAAAAGTCCCTGGGGAGCCGCAGCCTCACCTGCAGGCGGCACTGCATGCAGGATTAACTCTGTGCAAGTGTACTGGCGTGAGGTACCAATATGTAACAATCTTATGGCAGTTTCAACACTGGCTGTGTTACGGGCTGTATGCTGTGCTCTGTAGTACACCTCCTCCTACTCCTTCTGCGTCAGCTGTCGCCTAAGCTCCAATTCCCATCTCTTTTTGCCCACTGTTGTAACCGGCGGGGTGGCCTGCTGTAAAATGCTGTATAATTCAGTTATAAAACGCTTGTTGGAGGTGGTTTTTGTCACTAACCATCGTTCAAAGGGTGTAAGGGGACGTAGCTTTCTTGGACAAATTGTTGGGTACGTAAGCCAATGTCGAATTTGGAGATAACTCAACCTCTCCCTTTCAGGAAGCGCGTAGTCAGCGCGGAGTTGGTCGAACGGAAGTGGGCCCACTTCATCAAACATGTGGCCAACCGAGCAACATCCGGCTCTCTGCTACAGCTGGAACGCCATCTCGTCGAGGCCTAGAGTGAAGTCGGGATTGACTGTAATCTGTGTTAATGGGGAGGGAAACTAGGACTAGACCCAGCGGGCTCCCAATCTGTCCCATACCTCCATTATACCTTTAGTGGCAGGAGAGGAATAGGGGCTTTGCAGTCTAACCAACTTGTCTAGGAAGGGGACTTTACATAAATATTGTCCAGCCGCTTACTCGATGAACAGCCAATGCTTCTGCCATTCCTCTCTAGTCCATTCTGCCAAATATCGGAGCGGTCGCCTGGAAGTACTGGAGGAGATTCAGGCCCTCTACATTCAAGAGCATTCCCCCCGCCCAGACAAAACTATTAATTTCTTGTTGTAAAGCCTGAATCGAACCTGAAACCACCGGTAGGACCTGAAATAGGAACAAGATTTTAAGGAGCAGTCATTTTCAGGGCGGCAACCCAACTGAGCCAGGAGAGGCAGTATTGTTTTCACCTAGTCAGGTCGCCTGTGATTTGCTTATGTACGGTCCTATATGGTAAACAGCGTTTACTTCGCATGCCAAACAACGTATGCCATTACAACGCTGTTGTTGCAACGACCGCGTTATTTCGCATACCGTTACAACGCAAGTCGAAACCATGACTTGCGTTTGGGAGCAGAAGGTGTTGGATTTAAAATTCAACACCTTCCCTAGTGTCCGCACAGAATGGAGTTGGAATAGTAAATTATACTTTTCCAACATCCAGCGCCCCCTAAAAGCAAGTCGTGGTTTCGACTTGCGTCGTAACGGTATGCGAAATGACAACGGGGTCGTTGTAACGCGTTGTTATGGCATGCGAAAAAAGGCCTATATTCTCCTATATATCAGAGTGGCAGTGTGTAGGAGAGTAGGGTCTGCTTTCTATGTTCACCCCCACTTTTTGCTTTTGCTTTACTGGTTTTCGACTTAGATATGGCTGTGGGCACATGGGTAACCTATCAGTCTCTCCTATGGCAGGCCTTAACAATCCTGAAGGCAGAGTGCTTGGTAACATGTGAGATGGTGCTCTAGCATGAGCTGAGCCTGTCTGCAGCTGTTCTATGATATCGCCTACCATATACTCTTAAAGTGCCTTATAATCCTCGCGGTTATGGTAACTATGGTTTGGCTTTATCAAAACATGTCGTGTAAGGTGTCTAACACTTTGGAATACTACCCCCACACCATTTCTGGCGATGAGGATAGTATTCCCCCCTTCTAGAGGGAGAAGACATGTTGAGGACCTACTACCCAGTTAAAGTTAACCCGAGCCCCAGCATCACAAAATGGATGCTGCTGCCACAGACACAAGTCTGACCTCCTGCTGCTGGGAGTCCTTCCAGCGAGGGAGGCTTGGACAATAGGTTTCCTGCCTTGGGAGGTGCTAGCACCACCCTAGACAGGACTTAGTGTATTGGGGCAGGGAGGGATGAATGAAACGAGACACTGCCTGGGGCACACAAGGTGTCCCATGCATAGTCCGGTTCAAACCGGTGCTGGGGCACTCCAGCGCCAGTCCTGGCGCGAAACTGGACAAAGGGAAGGGGGTGTAACCACCCCTCTCCCTGGTCCCACCCATAGGAGGGACCTAGCAGGTAACCCAGCCCCCCAGATTAGTATAAGAGTGGGAGCTGAGTCCCTAGGACTTTAGATTATCCTGAAAATTGCAACTTGAACAGAAACTCTGGACCTTCGGCATTCGACTACGGAAGAAGACTGAAGAATCTCCCCGTTTGCCAAGAGGTGGCCACCCTGTGCAAACAGGCACCATCAAGCGACCTGCCGTTTGCTTTGCCCAAGTTCTACGAGGAACCGACTGCAGAGCACGACCAGCGCCTTGACTTCCAGACTTCTCCGTTCCTGATCCACATCCACAGCAAAGCTGAGATCCGTGGAGGCGACGAGAGACGTGGGACCGGCTACCTGGGAAAATTGGCTACTAGCTTCCAGCGCAGCTTCTGAGGCATCCTTGAAGTTGTGCTCTGGGGATTGAGAAGCCCCAACCCCGAACACCATCTGCACCGAAGATCAGCCCTCCACACTCCACGAGTTCTGCGTGGGGCCCTTCTGCATTTTCCTGCTCGACGCGTCTGTCCGGTTACTTGCCCGTTGGCTAGTAGCCTCTGTGACGACGAACCCTAAACTTTCCACCGCTGGTTTGGCTCCTCCAGACTGGCCCTTGCTTCCCTGTGAAAGAGAAGCACCTCAGGCCTTCCTGGTCTGCAACAGAAGCGAATCCTTCATCCTGCGTGGGTTGCGCTTGCCAAGGCTTGTTGAGTCCGAAATCGACATCGACGCCGCCAACAGCAAGAACCTTCGTGGGGCAGCTCGGCTCCTGGTTCTGGTTGTCCTCGACGCCTCCTGGTACCCGTGGCTGCTGCGACAAGCTTCACCTCTTCACCTGCATCTTCACGACATCGCCTGGTTCCTTCCTGGTTCCTTCCCGGCTCCTGGCTGGTGACCTAGACTCTGTCCCTTCTGCTTGCAGGTATCCTCCTTCTTGATTCTATCCTTGGAATCCACCGGACACTCTTCACTGACTGACTGACTGACTGACTGACTTCAGGCATCCATAGGAGTCGACGAACAAACCCGACACAAGTTCACACCTATGCACCCGCAACCCGTGGGCTAGGTAACTTGAGTACTCCGGTGCTCACAAGGGTATTGACTATCCTAGGGTCTAGTTTTCAAGTCTCTAACTCCTAGCTCCTTCCGAAGTGTCCTAAAACTCTTTATTTCTAAACACTACTATTTCTATCGACTTTAACGCATTACGCGTGAGTGTTTCCACTCTGCACCTGAATCCCGTGGGCCTCCCACTTCCTAACAATTGGTAGTATAGTGTAGCCCCAGCGATTCCCTAGGCCTAACCTGTGTTCGTGACAGTGGTTCTTATACCACTTACTTAGTATATGGTTTGCGTGGCCCCTAGGGCCTAACTGTATTACTCACTTGTGTGACTTATGTATGCTTAAATAAGACTGTGTTGTACTTACCTCGACTCTCATAAAGAGTGCTGAGGGTATTTTGACTAGAATAAATACACTCTATTTTTATATATATCTGTTGTGGTGTCCTTGCATTTGGTATTCAAGGGATTGCAAATGGTATAACAGCTGGCTTCACATGCCATTCAGAGTTTAGCCTAAGACTGCTCTTGTCCATGCTACCACTAGGATAGCTGGTCTATAAGGTTGACTTTACAACCAATCACCATAAGGGTTGTTTGCACTGATACAAGGTGTACCCTAGAACTAGTGACATCATATATCAGGCCAACTTCTCACACAGTTGTTTTGGCTGACGATGCTAATTGAATGCCCAGGTATGGGATGGGTGTGGCCGCCCATTTGATAGCATACTGACGGGCAAGTTGCGCCTCTGTTGTTGGAGACAGCGAGAGGTTCAGAGCCTGCGATTTGTGGACACTGATGCAGAACCCTGCTGCTTGACTCAAGATCTCCAGTTCAGCCAACAAGGCTGGAAGAGACTCAATCAGGTCCTTTAGGGCTACAATCGCGTCACTTGCATAGAGACTCATAGTATGTTGTCCTACCCCCTCCTGTCGAAGAGGACCCCCTTGATATTAGAGTGAACACAAACTTGCTGACCCATAAGCCCAATATATAACGCAAATTGCAGGGGTGAAAGTGGGCATCCCTGGCATGTGCCGCTGTGTAATGGGAAGGAAGCCGAGGTCTGCCCATTTACATGAACAATCACCCTAGGGTGGCCAAAATTGCTAAGAACCCATGTGCGAAAAAGTTAATCAGTGCCTAAGTGTAGGAAGGTAGGATCCTTCTAACATGGTTACCTCCACTTTTTGCCTGGTGTCAGTGCGTTTTTTTTTTAAAACACATTTTATTTGGTTATTTTGCAATGATAATGAACAGTACCCGCCGAACATGCAGGTGAAACAATAATACAAACAGTATGCAGACAGTCGTCAATCTCCGTAATATAGTACATGATTCTTCAGATTCAAAGTATACAGCATGGCAGAGTAATAAAATGATCGAATGATATACCATGGGGTGATACACGTCAGGGATCAGAGGGTGCCACTCATGGATACTCCTCGGGCAGGGGGGCAAGTCGATTCCGCGATATGATGCCCACGGTGTCCAAATCTTGCGATGTTTTCTGGGCCAACCCCGGCCTCAAAGACAGCAATTTCGGACCCCATACATTTATCCAATTCATTCTTCCATTTGCCTACGGTCGGGGGACATGAAGCCTTCCACCCCTGTGCAATATCCCTTTTGGCAATAGTTAAAGCAAGGAATAGCAGATGTTGTTTATAGCAGTTTCCCCCAATGTCGTCTGTAGAGTGTAATAAAAACCGTCGGGGTCCAGTGGGAGCACCCACCCCAGCACCTCGTTAAGACATGACCGAACCCTGTTCCAAAAGGGCTGTAAGGCTGTGCAGCTCCAAACAGTATGCAGGAAGGACCCATCTTCCCGGCCACACCTCGAACATACTGGGGACTGAATAACCCCCATGCGCCACAGTCAGACCCTAGTGTAATATATTCTATGTAAGTATTTGAACTGGATGAGCCGATAGTATGTGGAGACTGCCGCGCCCCTCGGGTTGGCAATTACTTCGACCCAATCATCGTCTGTTAGTTCAGGAATATCTGCCTGCTAGGCCAGCCGGGTTTTGTCAAGGGTGGTAGAAGTGTGTGTCGTCAATGTTTGATATATTTGTCTGATTTTGTGTAGACCAAGGTCCCCCATAAGTAGACAGCCCTTCAAGGGCTGGAACTCAGGGAGAGACTCTATATTACGAATCTGGGGGGAGAGTGTGTGGCGGAGCTGTAGAAATTGTGATTTGTGGAGGCTGAAGTCTGTTTGTAGTTGTTGGAATGATTTTAGGGTGGTGCCCCGTAGTACATACCCTAGCGTCGAGATCCCCACCAGGTCCCATCCTCGGAACCCGCATAGTGTGGTTGCTGTTCTTAGATGTGTGCCGTACCACAGGGGAGTTTGTTTAGTGAGTTTTCCTTTCCACCCCATTTGTCTAGTCTTGGCCCTCCATAATTGTATGACTACCCTGCCAGCCGGTGGGAAGTGGTCTAAACGCGTATAGCTATACAATAAATGAAGAAGGGGGACATGTTCCATAGCTGTGTGTTCAATGGCATATGCCGGATCTGAATGGGAATTATACCACCATTCGTTGATTACAAGGATGTGAGACGCGACATAATAGGAGTAGATATCAGCTGCCGCTATCCCCCCACAGTAAGTGGACTGTGTACAAGTGCGAAGCGCCACACGAACTGCTCCACCTCCCCAAAGGAAATTGTTTTGTATGGCCTTTACCTGCGCGAAGCAAGCGCAGGGGAGGGGGTAAGGAAAATTTGGAGGCGGTATAGGATCCGAGGCAAAGAGACCATCTTAAAGATGGCTGAATGCCCGTAAAGGGAGAGGGGGAGAGCGGACCATATAGTCATTTCATTTTTAAGGCTAGTTAGCAACAGGGTAATGTTATGCCCCCAGGAGGTCTTGGGGCATGGGGAAATACAGATCCCCAAATATTTGAACCCATCTGTAGCCCTGGTGAGCTGTGCGGCCCATGTGTCGCGACCCTGATGTCCACACATGAGGAATAAAATGGACTTAGCGGGATTGGCGTGGAGGCCCGAGGTGCCACCAAATACCCTAAGGATTTCTAGAATGCGGGGTCCGGAGTACCAAGGGTCTGTCCTAAAGAAGAGAACGTCGTCGGCATATAATGCTATACGATCTGATCGGGACCAGTTAAATTTCCTGAGCACTGGGTCGCCTCTAACCCAGGCCGCCAGAGGTTCGACTGTGAGGGCGAACAGCAATGGAGAGCGTAAGCAGCCCTGACGGGTACCTCTCTGGATCAGGAAAGTGTGAGCGGTGCCCCGCAATCCGTACTGATGCCGTTAAATCTGTGTATAATAGGCGTATATATGTCAGGAAGCCAGGTCCAAAATTGATCGCTTCGAGCTGTTGAAAGAAATAGACCCAGCTCAGCGAATCAAAGGCTTTGTCGATATCCGCTAATAACAGAGCGGCGGGTCGGCCCAAGGTGGGGCAGCAGCAATGGCATTATGAACTCGCCTGATTTTGTGCCTAGTGGCTCTCTGGGGCATAAAGCCGGACTGGTCAGGGTGGATCAGGTCCGTGATATATCCCCGCAGGCGGTCAGCCAGGACTTTCCCTAACAGTTTGGGTTCAAAATTAATAAGGGAGATGGGGGCAATACAAAGAGGGTTCCTCCGGGGGTCGACCAGGTTTGAGAAGGAGCACAATCTCCGCGTGTCGCCAGTCCCCTGGCAAGCTTGCCAGGTCTGTGGCTTCGGCAGTGGTTGCAAGTAAGTTAGGCCCCAGAAGTGTCATGTGTGATCTGAGGAACTCTATGGGGAATCCATTTGGACCCAGAGCACAGCCAGGGCTTAGCGCGTTAACAGCGCCAGTCAATTCCTCCAGGGTGATTGTGGTCTCTAGTCGTTCCTGAATAGATTCGGGGAGCCGGCGGGGTGGAATGTCCACCAGAAATTCTGCGATAAGATCGACAGAGATCTGCTCCTTCTGGGCGTACAGAGATGTAAAGTGCCTCGCGAACTCTCCCGCAACACCTTCTGGTATATCCGATGTTGTGATGCTTCCCAGATCTCCTTGGCTTCATTCAATAGGTATTGACAGAGCTCTTGTTGTGCGAGGAGCAGATTGCGGCGGGGGAGGGGGCTGGGGTTGGAGTTGAGATGGGAAGATAGGGTCGCCTGGCGCATGTCTAGGATTTGAAGCTGTTTATGGCGTGTTCGTTTCTCTTTAGTACGATAACTAATTTCACAGACGCGGACGGTCGGCTTAAGGGCTTCCCAGAGAATGCTGATAGAGGGGGCAGAGAGACCGTTGTCCGCTAAATAAGTAGTGATCGCCGTATTGAGCATATTTTGATATGCAGGATTTTGGAGGTGCCAAGGGGACATCCTCCATTGGAACGGGGGTTTGCGGGAGCATGTGTGAAATTGCATCGTGACCGGGGAATGATCTGACAGTCCGCTGGGTTGATGCATTACCTTCGAAAATCTATGGAGAAACACCCGAGGGACAAAAAAGTAATCAAGCCGGAATTGCGAACCGTGGACCGCCGAAAGGTATGTATAGTCACGCTCTGTAGGGTGGAGTGGAATACGAGCCAATATGTCTGCCCAGCCCAGTGTCGAAGCCAGTGTGTGCAATTTTGTCGGACCCGGTGGTGGAGGGATATTTACGTGGCGCTGCCGATCTAAAGGCCCCATGGTGTCATTCCAGTCGCCCCCCAGCAGGGATAAGCCCGTAGGGAGGGTTCCCCACATCCCCAGAAGTTTGTCAATGAAAGTAACCCCTAATGGAGGGGGAGCATAGATACTTCTAATGGTGATCTGTTCGCCATACATTATACCTGTGACGAAAAGGAATCTACCCCCCTGAATCCACCCTGTGTGTAATGTATTGAAACTGGACCCTGCGATGAATAAGAACAGCCACTCCCCTGGGCCTCTAGTGTACCCTGCATGGTAAACGTGGCAAAAGCCAAATCGGGCAAGGCACGGAGCTTTGGTTCCCAATAAATGGGTCTCTTGTAATAGCAGGATATCTGTCCCGTACCTCTTCGCCTTTCGTAGGACTGCGCCCTGTTTCGCTTTATTCAATAATCCCCGAACATTCCACGAGACCACCGTCCGGTCCCCGAGGGGATTTACGTCACCGGCTATCATTTAGCTCTAGGCTGGAAATAGCTAGAGCAAGGAGATCAGTGCAGAAAAACATAAAAGGAATAGCACCTGTCTGCATATAACTAAAACACACTAACAGCGCAAAACTACTAACTCCTAAGAAAATCCCCCACCCGACACTTCCAAAAACAAGGAGCATCTGTCGTGGTGTGTAGAGCAGCAGACCCTCAACGTGGGCCCCCTATTTCTTGCATCAAAGGTTCCCACCCCACCCTAGAGCACGGGGAGTGCAATGAGTCCTTGGCTCAGCAACCTATAGCCGAGCTCCCACACCAGTCCAAAAAGAACAACACTATATAAATTTAAAAGAATTACAGATTTCCGCATGATTGGCGGAGCAGTCCGAAATTTTCAGGGCGGCCGATCAGGGCTTGCCGACATCCTGTCCGATCTCGGCCCTCACCGCTTCTGAGACTTGTTGCCTCGGGGCCGCTGACCCAGAGAGTTGGAGTCCATAGCCGATGGAGAGTTTGCTCGGAGCTGTGGGCGTTCATCTGTCCAGGTAAAGACCGCCTCCGAAGTGTCGAAGAAAAAGGACTTGGAGTTAGATTACGCGCATCCTGGCCGGACAGAGTAGCATATTTTGTATGTTCAGTTCTCTGAGTCTGCATTTCGCCGCCATGAAGGATTGGCGTTGTTGTTGGACCAGGCGTGTATAGTCCAGAAATATCATGATAGGACGGGATTCATGTACAAAACTGTCCTTATGTGACCTGGCGAATCGCAGGATAGCTTCACGGTCGGCATAGTTCATGATCTTTGCAATGACAGGTATTGGGGACTCGTCCGGGGGTGGTGGGGGGGGGGGTTCTGCGATAAGGCCCTGTGTGCCCGCTCCACCACGAAGGTCGAGGATAGGAGATCATTAGGTAGGATAGCTGTGAGCCACTTAGTGATGCAGTTCGTTATGGAGACCTCCTCGCGGACCTCAGGCAGGCCCACGAAGCGTAGATTATTCTGTCGGGCGCGACCCTCCGCATCCTCCTCCCTAGAGGCCAGTTCTTGGGGCACCACCGTGAGCTTGTTCACCTTCTGCTGGAGGGAGGTTACAGAATCTTCTACCGTTGAGACCCTCGTTTCAGCCTCTGTGATGCGGTCTACAGCTTTACAGAGGTCCTGGCGCAAAAAGGAGACCTCGGACCCCACCGCGCCAATTTTCGCATCCAGCGTATCCCGGGCACTGTTGATCGCCGCCAGGAGGGTCGCGTTGTCTGGGGTAGAGCTGCCCGCATCTCCGCCCGCGGCAACCCCCAATAGTCGTCGTGAACTGGTCTATGGTGTCCTGTTTGGAGCCGGCCCCTGTTGGTCCCCCCTTGCCCATCTAGCAGGGCGGCTCTGGCCGTGCAGCTACCCAAGGGGGGAAGGGCAGGCGGTCAGAGAAATGGGCCCACACTACCGAGGCAAGTAGCCACAAGGATGGTGATGAATATAGAGGGCCGGTCAATGAAACAGCGCCAGGAGTGGGCCGAGGAGCAAAAAGTTCAGGCAGGGTCAAGCAGTACCTGGGGCATCCACGACGGTTCAGCACACCGGGCCAGACCCCCCATACCGAGGGAAGTCCGCCGGGGGGGTGTCCACAAGGATAAATGAAACGGCGGCCCCGAAGCGCGGACCGCCGCATATCCAGGGCAGCACACAATACTCCTCAACAACACGAGATCCTCAGCGGGGGTCTGCTGAGATCAGTCTTTTGAGAATATGTGATGCAACCCCTGGGCCCCTTGTATGACCGCCAGAGAGCACTTCCATAGGACAGTTCAGGCCCATCCCCAAGTGATGCTGGGACTTCTAGTGTCCATATAGATGGCCTCAGGGCAGGGCAGATCCCACGGCGATGGAAGGAGGGAAAGGTGTAGCAGGTAGGAACGCTCACCTTCGGCGGCCGCGACTTGGCCCCAGCCCATCAGCCACAGTCTCGCCCGGTCCGGTCTACGGGGGCCCCACTCGTGCCCGCTGCAGAGATGTCACCATACTCCAAGGGCGGAGATCAAATAGCAGCTCTCCAAACAGCAGCTCGAGGCCAGCGAAGGGCCCGGGCAGCCCCACAGGATCAGTACCGCCGCGTCACCAGCGCCGTGCAGAGAAAATGGCGGCTCTGGAGCGAGGGGGGAGGGGCGGCGACTCTTCTGCACCGGCACAACCTTCGCAGCGATGCTTCACACGGGGGGCACAGGACGGTTACTCCCTCAGTATCTCGTCTCCTGACCCCAAGCAGGGTCCGTCACAGCACCTCCGCCTCGTAGGCTCCGGAAAGGCCGCAACGGCGGTATCGGCAATCAGTGCACCGGGTGAGATCCGATGAATACAGCACCGCAGCGCAGTCCCCAGCCCCACCGGGAGGATCTCCGCACACCAGGGATGTACGGGCAGTCGGCACAGTAAGATGTGTTGTCTCTAGGCAGGATTCTGGGCGGATAAGAGGCAGATTATGGCGTGGATGGACGGAGCTTAACTAGGCTGCGTCCGCCATGCTGGCCTGCCAAGCCACGCCCCCCTGTCAGTGCTCTTTTTACCTAGTTTGCTGGAATCCTGTTATCAGGACCCCTGCACCTGTGCTTCCTCCCCTAAATCTGTTTCTGGTAAGTACTTTGGTACCTCCACAATTGGCTATTGGTGTACCCTTGTAAGTCCCTAGTATATGGTACTAAGGTACCCAGGGCATCGGTACAACTGGGGTTCCCATGGGCTGCAGCATGTATTGTGCCACCCATGGGAGCCCACTTAAACTGTGACTACAGACCTACCATTGCATCCTGTGTGAATTGGTGCATCCACTCTCACGACAGATAAGATTCCTTATATCTGAGGCTACTACACTTAAAACCTACAAGTCATTCCTATGGCAGGCTCTTCAGTCCTGAGGGCAGGGTGCTTGGTTATAAGTGTGAGGGTGCCCTGCATGAGCAGGACACCCCTACAAACCCTGGAGTCGATTCTCCAGGCTTTGTAAGTGTGGTCAGCCACTTAATACATATAGTGGACATCAGTCATTATGACATGTCTAACTATATATAGTATCTGAAAGAAACACGTTAGTTAGATTCCTCACCTTAGAATATCCCCAGGCGTCAGGCTGGATCCGGAAAGATTTTTGTAGCAATACCCCTTGCGCGTCGGTAGGCGTCGTCTGCAGGTCCGTCGTCGGCGTCGTGCGCCGGAATGACGTCGTCGAAGTACTTAGACGCTGCCTGTGAGAAGTTGGCCTGATATATGATGTCACTAGTTCTAGTGTACACCTTGTATCAGTCCAAACAACCCTTATGGTGATTGGTTGTTAAGTCAACCTTATAGACCAGCTATCCTAGTGGTAGCATGGACAAGAGCAGTCTTAGGCTAATCTCTGTATGGCATGTGAAGCCAGCTGTTATACCATTTGCAATCCCTTGAATACCAAATGAAAGGACACCACAACAGATATATATAAAAATAGAATGTATTTATTCTAGTCAAAATACCCTCAGCACTCTTTATGAGATTCGAGGTAAGTACAACACAGTCTTATTTAAGCATACATAAGTCACACAGGTAAGTAATACAGTTAGGCCCTAGGGGCCACGCAAACCATATACTAAGTAAGTGGTATAAGAACCACTGTCACGAACACAGGTTAGGCCTAGGCAATCGCTGGGGCTACACTATACTACCAATTGCTAGGAAGTGGGAGGCCCACGGGATTCAGGTGCAGAGTGGAAACACTCACGCGTAATGCTTTAAAGTCGATAGAAATAGTAGTGTTTAGAATTAAAGAGTTTTAGGACACTTCGGAAGGAACTAGGAGTTAGAGACTTGGAAACTAGACCCTAGGATAGTCAATACCCTTGTGAGCACCGGAGTACTCAAGTTACCTAGCCCACGGGCTGCGGGTGCATAGGTGTGAACTTGCGTCGGGTTTCGTCGTCTACTCCTATGGATGCCTGAAGAAAGATGCTGACAGGCAGTCAGTGAAGAGTGTCCGGTGGATTCCAAGGATGGAATCAAGAAGAAGGATACCTGCAAGCAGAAGGGACAGAGTCTAGGTCACCAGCCAGGAGCCGGGAAGGAACCAGGCGATGTCGTGAAGATGCAGGTGAAGAGGTGAAGCTTGTCGCAGCAGCCACGGGTACCAGGAGGCGTCGAGGACGACCAGAACCAGGAGCCGAGCTGCCCCACGAAGGCTCTTGCTGTTGGCGGCGTCGATGTCGATTTTGGACTCAACATGCCTTGGCAAGCGCAACCCATGCAGGATGAAGGATTCGCTTCTGTTGCAGACCAGGAAGGCCTGAGGTGCTTCTCTTTCACAGGGAAGCAAGGGCCAGTCTGGAGGAGCCAAACCAGCGGTGGAAAGTTTAGGGTTCGTCGTCACAGAGGCTACTAGCCAACGGGCAAGTAACCGGACAGACGCGTCGAGCAGGAAAATGCAGAAGGGCCCTACGCAGAACTCGTGGAGTGTGGAGGGTTGATCTTCGGTGCAGATGGTGCTCGGGGTGGGGGCTTCTCAATCCCCAGAGCACAACTTCGAGGATGCCTCAGAAGCTGCGCTGGAAGCTAGTAGCCAATTTTCCCAGGTAGCCGGTCCCACGTCTCTCGTCGCCTCCACGGATCTCAGCTTTGCTGTGGATGTGGATCAGGGTCGGAGAAGTCTAGAAGTCAAGGTGCTGGTCGGGCTCTGCAGTCGGTTCCTCGTAGAACTTGGGCAAAGCAAACGGCAGGTCGCTTGATGGTGCCTGTTTGCACAGGGTGGTCACTCCTTGGCCACAAGGGAGATTCTTCAGTCTTCTTCCGTAGTCGAATGTCGAAGGTCCAGAGTTTCTGTTCAAGTTGCAGTTTTTCAGGATAATCTAAAGTCCTAGGGACTCAGCTCCCACTCTTATACTAATCTGGGGGGCTGGGTTACCTGCTAGGTCCCTCCTATGGGTGGGACCAGGGAGTGGGGTGGTTACACCCCCTTCCCTTTGTCCAGTTTCGCGCCAGGACTGGGGCTGGAGTGCCCCAGCACCGGTTTGAACCGGACTATGCATGGGACACCTTGTGTGCCCCAGGCAGTGTCTCGTTTCATTCATCCCTCCCTGCCCCAATACACTAAGTCCTGTCTGGGGTGGTGCTAGCACCTCCCAAGGCAGGAAACCTATTGTCCAAGCCTCCCTCGCTGGAAGGACTCCCAGCAGCTGGAGGTCAGACTTGTGTCTGTGGCAGCAGCATCCATTTTGTGATGCTGGGGCTCGGGTTAACTTTAACCGGGTAGTAGGATTTGAACATGTCTTCTCCCTCTAGAAGGGGGGAAAACTATCCGCTCCACCAGAAATGGTGTGGGGTTATTATTCCAAAGTGTTAGACACCTTACACGACATGTTTCGATAAAGCCAAACCATAGTTACCATAACCGCGAGGATTATAAGGCACTTAAGAGTATATGGTAGGCGATATCATAAAACAGCTATAAGGACATGGTTCCGAAAGCTGCAGACAGGCTCAGCTCATGCTAGAGCACCATCTCACATGTTACCAAGCACTCTGCCTTCAGGATTGTTAAGGCCTGCCATAGGAGTGACTGATAGGTTACCCATGTGTCTATATCTAAGGTAGGTGTCGGAATACTACACCTAAGCAAGGGGTGATTACACGACCTTGCCCCAGCTGAGTGATCAGCCAGTTGTGTCATAATGGAAGGCCATCCAGGGGTGGCATAATACATGCTGCAGTCCCTGGTAGGCCTAGGGTACACCTATGCCCTGGGTACCTAAGGTACACTGTACAGGGCCCTAGAAGGTGATCCTACCAATTGGGTTATGTACCTAAAGTACATAGTATGAATTTAGAGAGAGAACAGCTGGGCTGTGGGTCTGATTAGCAGGCCCACAGCCACATCTAAGTCGAAAACCAGTGAAGCAAAAGCAAAAAGTGGGGGTGATCATAGAAAGCAGACCCTACTCTTCGTAATGCCTCAGTGGGACTTGAACCTTGTTCTCACTTTCTGATGTGCGCTCCCTTTGAGCCCCTTCACAACTGTCCACTTCGTCTACTGACTCTGAAAACTGCCTTCCTGGTGGCTATCACCTCCGCTAGGCGGGTGAGTGAGATCCAGGCTCTGTCAGCTAAGCCTCCCTTCCTTTCGGTTCATCCGGATAAGGTTGTCCTCCGGACACGTCCTTCTTTCCTTCTTAAAGTCGTGACTCCCTTTCACATCGGGCAATCTGTCACGCTGCCCACCTTCTTTCCGCCTCCTTCAAAAGATGAAGAGCGGCTCCACCGTCTGGACCCAAAACGTGCGCTGTCCTTTTATTTGGACCGCACAAAACAGTTCCAGGTGGACGACCAACTTTTTGTTGGATATGTAGGTGGTAAGAAGGGTAAAGCTGTACACAAGTGGACCATCTCGCGATTGGTCGTGTTGTGTATTAAGATCTGCTATACTTTGGCGGAAAAGGTCCCTCCTGTTGGGCTGAGAGCCCATTCCACTCGAGCCACAGCGGCGACAACTGCCCTGGGACGGGGAGTCCCCTTGAAGGATATCTGTCAGGCGGCAACGTGGGCTTCACTGCACACGTTTGCCAAGCACTATTGCCTGGACAGCCAAGTCCGGAGAGATGGCCACTTTGGCCGTTCTGTTCTCCAGGACTTTCTGGTGTGATCTTGGTTCGCAGGCCCTCCTCCGGGGTTGGTATTGCTGGGGTATCTATTCTAAGGTGAGGAATCTAACTAACGTGTTTCTTTCAGATGAACAAGTTACTTACCTTCGGTAACGATGTATCTGTAAGAAACATTAGTTAGTTAGATTCCTCACCGACCCACCCAGCCTCCCCGTTCTGCGAACCGACATCTAGGGTTAAGGTTCTCCCTTTTAGGGCCCTAGATTTTTTGGCACCAGTGTCGGTCTCTTGCATGGCTCAGCGTCCCTGGCGCGGAAAGCTATGTATAAGAACTGACGTCCGCGCACGAGGGCGGCGTCTAAATACTCAGACGACGTCATTCCGGCGCACGACGCCGACGACGGACGCGGAGCCGCAGACGACGCCTACCGACGCGCAAGGGGTATTGCTACAAAAATCTTTCCGGATCCAGCCTGACGCCTGGGGATATTCTAAGGTGAGGAATCTAACTAACTAATGTTTCTTACAGATACATCGTTACCGAAGGTAAGTAACTTGTTCTTCAGGGTTTAAGCCAGAGGTGCAAACCTCCATCCTTAACCAGCCATTTGACCAAAAACACCTCTTTGGTCCCACTGTGGATTCATCTCTGGAAAAGATGAAGAAAGACACTGACACAGCCAAATCAATGGGAGCTTTGAAATCGCAAGCTCCCAGACGTTCTTTTCATTGCTCCTCTTACAGAGGCACCTCCAGAGGCTATTCCTCTGACATCCCCTCTACGTCTTTTAAGGCTCCTGCCCAAACCACATTCACCAAAGGTTACCAAAGACAAGGCTATAGAGGCAACAATAACAAAGGTAGAGGCAAAACCACCAACAACAATCGATCCGCCTCCACCCCTACCCAATGACTTCCCTCCACTCCCCCCGGATCATCCCACTCCGGTCGGGGGAAGATTACTACAGTTCCTACCTGTCTGGAACAACATCACTACCGACAGGTGGGTGAGACAAATAGTTCAGTCAGTTTATTGTCTGGAACGCACCTCGACCCCCCAAACATACCACCCAAACAACGTCCAATGTCAACAGAACATTTAGCACTATTAAAGCAGGAGGTAATCTCCCTCCTACAAAAACATGCAATAGAACCAGTTCCCCTGTATCAGCAAAACACAGGGGTTTACTCCCTGTATTTTCTCATTCCAAAGAAGGACGGCTCTCTGAGACCCATCCTGGACCTCAGACCCCTAAACCAGTACATACAATCAGACCACTTTCACATGGTCACCCTTCAACAAGTCCTTCCTCTTCTCACACAGGGCAATTTCCTTGCCACTCTAGATCTCAAGGATGCCTACTTTCATATTTCCATTCACACCTCTCACTGGAAATATCTCCGGTTTATAGTGGACGGTCAGCACGACCAATTCACGGTACTCCCTGCGAAGACAACAGATTCATGTCTTCCCCTACATAGATGACTGGCTAATAAAAGCCAAGTCATACGACCAGTGTTTACACCACACTCACGCCGCAATCCAACTGCTTCGCGACTTAGGGTTTACCATAAACCACGGAAAGTCTCACCTACAACCATCCCATATACAACAGTACCTCGGTGCCACAATAAACACCTCAAAAGCACTTGCATATCCGAGCCCAGCCAGGATAGCAAGCATGCAAAGCCTTACATCAAAATTTCAGCCACAACACTCTCTTCCAGCTTGAGTGTTCATGCAGTCGATAGGGATGATGACCTCTTGCATATTCATAGTACCTCACGCAAGAGTCCAGATGCATTCCCTGCAGGAATGTCTGGCACGTCAGTGGAACCAGGCTCAAGGTCAGCTGACAGATCTGGTGTTGGTGGACGGTCGCACGCATCGCTCTCTGCAGTGGTGGAACACCAAAAACCTTTACAAGTGGGCGCCCATTCATCGAGCCGGTTCCACAGATTCTAACAGCAGATGCATCGCTCTCCGGTTGAGGAGCTCATGTATTACATCACACCATGCAGGGCAGGTGGACGCCCCAACAAAAGTTACTCCACATCAATCACCTGGAGTGACTAGCCATCTTCCTAGCCCTGAAGGCATTCCAGAAACAAATATCAGGCAAAGCTGTGCTAGTCCGCACCGACAACATGACAGCCATGTACTACATACAGAAACAAGGTGGGGCACTCTCCCTACAGCTCTCTCAACTAGCGCAAAGCATATGGAGGTGGGCTATTCCTCAGAACATTTTTCTCCTAGCCCAACATGTCCCGGGAGTACAGAACAACATAGCCAATCTCTCAAGTCATCAGACGCAACAGAGTCACGAGTGGGAACTTCATCTGCAAGTTCTTCAACCATTTTTCCACATATGGGATCAACCGGAGATAGATCTCTTCGCCACACACGAAAACGCCAAATGCCCAAGCTTCGCCTCCAGATATCCACACCCATTGTCCAAAGGAAATGCGATATGGATGAATTGGTCAGGCGATTTGCGTACACTTTTCTGCCTCTCCCACTCATTCCACTGGTGGTGCGCAAACTACAGCAACACTCACTGACTCTCATCCTAGTTGCTCCAACATGGGCCAGACAACCGTGATACACCACATTATTGGAACTATCCGTAGTCCCGCACCAAAAACTACACCTCTCCCCACACCTCTTAACCCAGAACCATGGAGAGATCAGACACCCGGACCCAGCACAGCTCAACCTAGCGATCTGGCTCCTGAAGTCTTAGAGTTCGGTTACCTTAACTTTCCCCCTGACTGCATGAACATTATCAAAGAAGCTAGACGCCCCACCACTAGAGCCTGCTATGCAGCCAAATGGAAACGATTTGTGGTATATTGTCACAACAACACCATCAATCCTCTACATGTGTCTATTCAACACATCATAGGTTATCTACTACATCTCCAAAGGTGTAACTTAGCATATACATCTATTAGATTACACCTCGCTGCCATAGCAGCCTATTTACAAAATAGACAACACTTGTCGCTATTCAGGGTACCTGCCATCAAAGCATTTATGGAAGGCCTCAAAAAAATAATTCCTCCCAGGGTACCATACTCACCTATGTGGAATTTAAACATCGTTCTCACAAGACTAATGGGCCCTCCTTTTGAAACTCTGCACAAATGTGAGCTACAATTTCTAACATGGAAAGTAGCTTTCCTAGTGGCCATTACTTCCTTTAGAAGAGTCAGTGAGCTACAGGCACTCACTATTTAAGAACCCTTTTTACAACTCCATCATAAGAAAGTGGTTCTCAAAACCAATCCTAAATTCCTCCCTAAGGTTATTTCTCTCTGTCACCTCAACCAGTCTGTGGAGTTGCCATTATTCTTCTCGCAACCACAAACAGTCGCAGAAAGAGCTCTTCTAACTCTAGATGTCAAAAGAGCACTGCTTTATTACATTGAAAGAACAAAACCTTTTCGCAAGACAAAACAACTTTTCGTGTCCTTCTCACCACCACATAAAGGCAACCCCATATCAAAATCTGGGATAGCAAGGTGGATTGTCAAATGCATACAGATTTGCTATCGCAAAACAAACATTATCAGTTCCCCCTAAAGCTCACTCTAGCCAAAAGATAGGGGCTTCCATGGCATTTTTAGGGAACATTCCCTTAGATGACATCTGCAAAGCAGTTACACGGTCTACACCGCACACATTCACCAAGCACTATTGTGTAGATGTGCAAACAAAACAGCAAGCTAGTGTGGGCCAGGCTGTACTTAAAACATTATTTAAAACTACTGCAGCAGATACTTATGGTCGCCGCTAAGGAGGGGTACTGCTATACAATCTATGCATAGTGTGTGATCTGCAGCTCATATGCCTCGAACGGAAAATGCTTCTTACCAGTATGCATCTGTTCTTGGCATGTAGAGCTGCAAATCCACACACGCCCACCCACCTCCCCGGCTACCTTTATCTCTTCCAGTATTATTTTATTTAGATACAGCATACATGGGCATCTTATCTGTTTCTCACAAAACTCCATCATTTCCCTCCTGGCAAAAAACAATCTGAAGATGAAGCCAATGCCCATGCGCACTATCATCCAAAGGAGGAGTCACCTATCTCGTGACTTCCAAACACTTTTCCAAGACAAAAATAAGTGCAAACATCCGGGCCCAACATCAGATGGCGATCTATGCATAGTGTGTGGATCTGCAGCTCTACATGCCAAGAACAGATGCATACTGGTAAGTAGCATTTTCATTCTTCCAGGTATGCAGGGATAGGGTGTTCTTAGCACCAACCCCAAATTCCTCCCAAAGGTGGTCTCCCAGTTCCACCTTGATCTATTTAACTCCCTGTTTTCTTCCCACAACCTGACTCATTTGCGGTACAGGCTCTCTAGAAGTAAAACAAGCCCTCATGTACCATATAGACAGAACTACACCATTTAGGAAAGCACAACAACATTTTGTTGCTTTTTCCAAGCCCCATCAAGATAAGTCCCTGTCTAAATCAGGCATTGCCTGATAGATCGTGAGATTCATCGAGACATAATGTGCTAAAGCTAAGAGGATTTTGACCATTCCTCCTGGAGCCCACTCCACCAGGAAGCAGGAGCTTCTATGGCCTTTCTAGGGAACATTCCAAATGATGACCTATGCAAAGCAGCTACCTGGTGTACACCACACACTTTCACAAAACATTGCTATGTGGATGTGCTATCCCGCCAACAAGCCAATGTTGGCCAGGCAGTACAGCATACACTCTTTCAATCTACTGCAACACCCACAGGCTGGCCATCACTTTTATGAGGACTGCTTTAGTCTATGCACAGCATGTGTATCTACAGCCACACATACCTCGAATAGAAATTCTCACCCTGTAAGCATCTGTTCATGGCATGTAGTGCTGTAGATTCACATGCGCCTACCCTCCTCCCCGGATGCCTGTGGCTGCTGCAGTGCCTTTTCGATCTCTTTATGACCTCTGCATGCACATCTCTCTATACATCGCTTTGCATCACATCCCATCCTCACCCGCTGTTTGAGAAAACAATCTAACAATGTAGTTGATGGAAATGTGTATTACCAGCAAAATGAGTCACAATACCTTGTCACTCAAAAAGACTTCTTCAAAGAAAAGCAAATTGCACACATCTGGGTCCAACACTAGATGGCAGGAGTATGCACAGCATATGAATCTACAGCATTACATGCCACGGACAGATGCTTACAGAGTAAGTCATGTTTTCATATAATAGCCTGGACATTACTTTCTGCCTCTACTTTCAATGTATTTTATTACTGATATTATATTATTGTTTTTGTGCAATAGGTTAAGGGTGAATGTCGTTTTTTCCCCCGTCATAACTTTTCCATTTGAATACCTTTATTTTTGTTAAGTGAAGTAGCTTTCCTCAAGGCACTTTTTCTGTTATTGATTGCCTCTGTGTGTGGACTAAGTGAGCTTCTAATCTTTGATACTCTGGTCACTGCCCTCGCCCAAAACTAGGTACTTTGTCAGTTATTCCTTACTTCCTTTCTTTCTTTCAAAAGCAACGTCACATGTTCACCTAAGCCTTCAACGTCAGAATCCTATAAGATTTCCTCCATATGAATTTAAAGTGGGTAAGATCTTTCATGGATTAGAATCCTGAACAGGTGCTTAGCTTTTCTGTTCTTGTACTATATGGGAATTCAGACGATTCGGATGCTGAAAAACTGTGTGCAATATGATAAGTTCCTGCAAGTATGTTTATATATTAAAGGGATTCTCCTCCAAAATGTTCTTGACTGATTTGTTACTCTTGCACAGTTGGAGTAATCGTTTTTTTGTGATTTTCCCGATTCCTTTGCAGAGGATCTTTCTCACCTTTTCCTCTGAATTCCACATTTTCTGTCCATGGTTTTTTGTTTGTCTGAACAACACATTCAAAGTGGGGCACAAGAACAGGCAGACAAGATAGTTAATGTCTTTCGTGCTATTACACAGTGGGGCAGATTTGTGGCCATTGTGCATCATACCATTTACTATTTGGATATTTTTCTTGTGTCCCAGATTTAATAATTTGCACAGGTATTGGAAGTCATTTAAATGTTCATATGATTTAGTTTATAATGGAAACTCTCCCATTTATTTTGCTGATTGTTTTACTTTTAGGTCTTGTGGCTGCAGAAGCTTTCCTTTCACGTTATGGTGATTGCTTACAAAAGCTTGACTTTAGATCACTCTGCAGCCTTTGGAACGAAAGTTATGGTAACAGACTGAACTCTCTGATACCGGGCAACAAAAAGGAAATAGTAATGAACTATTTCCGTAAAGCATCGCCAGATAAAATCCGATATCTAATATGGTTATTGGAAGATAACAAAGAGAGTTTTCAGTGTCCAGTTTTGTGTCAGGCTTTGGATTGTTACTTTACTATGATGGGTAAGTAACTAATATTAGATTGGTAAACATTCCTTGAAAATGTGCATTTTGAATAGTGTTATCCATGATTCTTGTTATTTGCTTGAAATGTAATAGCTGCTAATCTTTAAACCAATGAACTGTATCAGGCCTTACACATTGATTCCATACGAGTCTAACAAAGTTTCTTTGAGTGTTCTCTTCTGGGTTGGACTAATGTTGAAGGTGATGTTTCGTGGAACCTGCATTATGCATAAATGTTTCTAGCCAATATAAGTATCCTTCATTTGGGACTTGCTCAGTGGGCATTTATCTAAGCACTGGCAATGTCAAGATCCGTCAAGGCAAGGTGGATTGGCTGGTGTTTGGGCAGGCTGGACAAGAGTACCTTGAGAATAGCTGGTGGGGTGAGGGATAATAGGCAGCAAGATTAATACATTTTCTCTGAATGCTTGGGTCACTCTAAAATAGGGTTCCAATGAGGTCAGTAAGTTTTTCCAGATGTTTTGATGCATGTGAGAGATAGCTAGTAAATGAAGTTTTAAAGTAGTTGGAAGAGGCAAGCCATATTCGTACTAAGGTTGCACCCTCCACCAGGATGTTCTGAGACATTCTACTAACCAATTAGTGGGGATCCCTTCACTGTCTTTGGTGTGTGAAAGTAGCTCATGTGGTAAGCTGTATTCTGGATGTCCAAGTTCGTGAAAGTGCAGCAGTTCCTGGCTAATATGGAAGTGCCCAATACTAAATTGCTATATTTGTGATTCAGGGGAAGCTTTCCTTAAATTACTGTAGAAGTGTTTTATTATTTGTGGCATTCATCGCCTAAGGAAAGGTTGTCACAGGTTTTGCAGACACTTTTTATTGGCTTTTCATGCCAAAATGTAGCTGAGAAATATAGGCTGATGTTGTTGACATACCATTTGGCAGGAAGAGGGTTTGGATTCTATTTAACAAAATCGAAGTAGAAGAGTTTACAAAAGCAAGAACACATATAATTGACTTTTGAATAAAGATCAGGAACATGCTTAACAGTAAAAACCACAAGAAGTTCTAGATTTGCATTTGCCCACACTTGAAACCAAAGCCAAGTAAAATTCTTCAGACAGATTCAACTTCATCTAAACCAATAGTACCATTAAACAGTGCCCTCGCTGACACTTTTATAGCCACTTGGACTAAACCCCTCCAGGCAGCTGACTTGTGGCCAGACATCAGAGTCAAACTCTTGGTGACTGACTTTTTCATGAAACCCACAGCCTGAAAGCCTTCTGATGCAGGTATTCACAAGTAAAGTCAATCCACATTCTTTTCCTTCAAATTGCTCTAGAAAGTGAGTCAAGACATCAATGTCTTTGGCATGAACATTTTATCCCCATCTAGCCTAACTCTATGATGTTGTAATGCTCTGCTTTCTGTCAAATCGGTCTCGTTGCAGCGTCCGTCTCCTTCCTCGAACGGGTCCAGGGGCCGCCGTTTCCGGCTGCGGCATCGGCCTTCACCGAGGCCCCATGGGTGTCGTTCGCCCGCCGGTAAGCCTTGCAGCTTGCCACCAAGGCCCTGTCCTCCATCGGCAGAGGGCGCCGGTTCCTGCCGGGACGTGCGCCCGCACCCGTCGCCACTCTATCTGCCGTTTCCCGGCACTGGGGCGACGAGGGCCCAGATGAAAGCCTACGCTGCGGCTCTGCAGGCTTCCTTGGGCCCCCCTCCTCCTCTTCCTGCGACATCCGTGGATCCCTCGCCGTGCGTAGGGCCTTCTGCGGACTCGCCAGTGCCCCCCCCCCCCCCCCCCCCCTGGCGCCGACGAGTTCGGCTTCAGGTTTTGGAGGTGTAGGGCCATCGACGTGCGGCCCTTTGAGGTTCCACTCTTCGGCATCTCGGCTTCGCCGCAAAGCCCCGCGGGGTTCCCTGCGGTTTCGCAGGAGGTCGCTGGGATATGCGGCTCGTCCCCTTCGGTTCTGTGGGCAGGCAGCTGTCTTCCCGGAGGCTGAGCCAATGCCTCTCCGGCGTCAACGGCTTTCCTCCCTGGCGCTGGCGGTGCCGCGGCTGGACGCCGGGACCCGGGGCGCTTCCCCAGGCCCCTCTCGGTCCTCGGCGCAGTCGGCTGCCTCGTCTGGGTTTGAGCCGGCGCCTTTTCGGCGCCATTCATTGGCCGTTTCGACTCTACCCCGCCCCCCACTTCTCCGATGAGGCAATTGGTGGTGGAGATCGACACGGCGCCCCTGGTGGACACTTTGGCACCGGTGGAGGACTCACCGGTGCCTATGGTGGACTCCCTGGCACCGTCCCGACGTCGGATCGTCGACTCTTCTCCGGATGTCCCTTCCTCTCCGGAGGGCTTTCGTCTCCTTGTCCTTCACCGGAGACTGGGCGCCGCATCGTGGCCATTTCTCCAGCCGATTCCAAGGCGGGTTCTACGCCGTCTCCGCGTCCACAGCCCCCAGACCCGCTCTTCCGCTCCCTGCAGTTGTCTGCCCCGCAGGCTTCTCCGCCCTCACCAGAGGCCCCTCAGGTTCCCCACTCGTCCGTGGGTCTTCCATCTTACTGGGTCTTTTCTCCCTTCAGCGGGACACGGGGACGGGCATCTTAGCTTGCAGCCTTCACCAACGGAAGAGTTGCTTTACCCCCTACGCCGCCCTACGGAGGCAAGTGTGGCTTTTGTCCGGGCCATTTCCACGGCCACTGGCATTTTGCAGATGGGCTATCCGTTTGCTCCACTCCCTACGGACCACTTATTGGAGGTTCTCCACCAGGGCTCTGGTGGAGGGGAGCCGTTTCTCCCATTTGAAGCAACGTTCCACAACTCTCTTCTGGGGGCGCCCTTCCACGGGGATCCGGTGCCTCAACCGCTCCTTCACCTCCACCATCCTGCTCCACACGATACAGTCTGCCTTTTTTCCCACCCGTCTGCCCATAGCTCTGTTCTGAGGGCTGCTTTTCCTTCCTTACTTTCCGTGCTGCTCCCGCTGTCGCGGGAGGCCCGGTGGCTGGACTCCTGGGGGCGTAACATTTTCACCTCCACCAGCGCTGCACTGCGCGCATTCAACACACTTTGTTTGTTGGCCTGGGCTACTTCCGACCTGTGGGATTCTGCGGAGTCCCCTCTGTCTCGTGCCTCCCAAGAGGATGCCCGCGCTGATCTGCGGCACCATGTGCTGGATGGTCAGAAGTTAGCTGCATTCATTCTCCGTTTGGCCTTGGACGTCTCTGATTCCCTCAGCCGCACTATGGCGAATTCTATGGTCCTCGTCTGCCATGCTTGGTTGTGGGATGGTGTCTTTCCGGAGAATGTTCGGGAGCGTCTTGTGGATTTACCTTTTGATGGGACTCTGTTGTTTCACATCCACGCGGACTCTGCTATTCAGAGACTCCTTGCGGGGCTCCGTCCCCCTCCCCCTCCGTGAGCTTTGGCTGGGCGGTCCTCCGGCGTCTTATGGGATGCGGTTATCCCACCTTTCTCTTTGGGGCCTTATGTTTCGGTTGGCCCGTTGTGTGCTGTGTGCGGCTTGAGATTCCTTCAGGGCCATTCAGTTGGCCCCTCTATTCTTTTGGCTGCTGGTTCAACCCTTCAGCTTGTGGTGAGTGTTTTTGCTGTTGTGTGTGTAGGAGAGTAGGGTCTGCTTTGTATGGTCACCCCCACTTTTTGCTTTTGCTTCACTGGTTTTTGACTTAGATGTGGCTGTGGGCCTGCTAATCACACCCACAGCCCAGCTGTTCTCTCTCTAAATTCATACTATGTACTTTAGGTACATAACCCAGTTGGTAAGGATCACCTTATAGGTCCCTGTACAGTGTACCTTAGGTACCCAGGGACTAGGTGTACCCTAGGCCTACCAGGGGCTGCAGCATGTATTATGCCACCCCTGGCTGGCCTTCCATTATGACACAGCTGGCTGATCACTCAGCTGGGGCAAGGTTGTGTAATCACCCCTTGCTTAGGCATAGTATTCCTATGCCTACATTTTATATAGACACATGGGTAACCTATCAGTCACTCCTATGGCAGGCCTTAACAATCCTGAAGCAGTACAAAAGGGGGTGGTGATGGACGGAGCATCAGAACCAATCAAACACTCACACCCAGTCAACAGATCCGGGTTTGATCCATCACCGTTCTTTAGCCCACTCTGCCACCCCAGTTCAGACATGGCCATATGCAAATCAGTCTGACCCTGTGCCTCATGGGAACAATCCAGCCCGAACTGCCAAGCCATGCCTTCCCTGGACTGGAAACAAGCTTCCTAGGACCGGTTTCTGGCATTTCAGCCGTCTTCAGCCAGGTTTGCTTGAATCCAGTGGCAAAGTGAGCAAGGGACTCACGTCTGAGCATACCATGCCAACTTATGGCGAACAAAGCAGTACAAAAGGGGGTGGTGATGGACGGAGCATCAGAACAAATCAAACACTCACACCCAGTCAACAGATCCGGGTTTGATCCATCACCGTTCTTTAGCCCACTCTGCCATCCCAGTTCAGACATGGCCATATGCAAATCAGTCTGACCGTGGGTCTTCCATCTTACTGGGTCTTTTCTCCACGATACAGTGTGCCTTTTTTCCCACCCGTCTGCCCATAGCTCTGTTCTGAGGGCTGCTTTTCCTTCCTTACTTTCCGTGCTGCTCCCGCTGTCACGGGAGGCCCGGTGGCTGGACTCCTGGGGGCGTAACATTTTCACCTCCACCAGCGCTGCACTGCGCGCACTCAACACACTTTGTTTGTTGGCCTGGGCTACTTCCGACCTGTGGGATTCTGCGGAGTCCCCTCTGTCTCGTGCCTCCCAAGAGGATGCCCGCGCTGATCTGCGGCACCATGTGCTGGATGGTCAGGAGTTAGCTGCATTCATTCTCCATTTGGCCTTGGACGTCCCTGATTCCCTCAGCCGCACTATGGCGAATTCTATGGTCCTCGGCCGCCATGCTTGGTTGTGGGATGGTGTCTTTCCGGAGAATGTTCGGGAGCGTCTTGTGGATTTACCTTTTGATGGGACTCTGTTGTTTCACATCCACGCGGACTCTGCTATTCAGAGACTCCTTGCGGGGCTCCGTCCCCCTCCCCCTCCCCCTCCGTGAGCTTTGGCTGGGCGGTCCTCCGGCGTCTTATGGGATGCGGTTATCCCACCTTTCTCTTTGGGGCCTTATGTTTCGGTTGGCCCGTTGTGTGCTGTGTGCGGCTTGAGATTCCTTCAGGGCCATTCAGTTGGCCCCTCTATTCTTTTGGCTGCTGGTTCAACCCTTCAGCTTGTGGTGAGTGTTTTTGCTGTTGCGTGTGTAGGAGAGTAGGGTCTGCTTTGTATGGTCACCCCCACTTTTTGCTTTTGCTTCACTGGTTTTTGACTTAGATGTGGCTGTGGGCCTGCTAATCACACCCACAGCCCAGCTGTTCTCTCTCTAAATTCATACTATGTACTTTAGGTACAAAACCCAGTTGGTAAGGATCACGTTATAGGTCCCTGTACAGTGTACCTTAGGTACCCAGGGACTAGGTGTACCCTAGGCCTACCAGGGGCTGCAGCATGTATTATGCCACCCCTGGCTGGCCTTCCATTATGACACAGCTGGCTGGGGTGGTGATGGACGGAGCATCAGAACCAATCAAACACTCACACCCAGTCAACAGATCCGGGTTTGATCCATCACCGTTCTTTAGCCCACTCTGCCACCCCAGTTCAGACATGACCATATGCAAATCAGTCTGACCCTGTGCCTCATGGGCACAGTCCAGCCCGAACTTCCTAGGACCGGTTTCTGGCATTTCAGCCGTCTTCAGCCAGGCTTGCTTGAATCCAGTGGCAAAGTGAGCAAGGTACTCGCGTCTGAGCATACCCTGCCAACTTATGGCGAACAAAGCAGTACAAAAGGGGGTGGTGATGGACGGTAACCACCCCCCTCCCTGGTCCCACCCATAGGAGGGACCTAGCAGGTAAACCAGCGCCCCAGATTAGTATAAGAGTGGGAGCTGGGTCCCTAGGACTTTAGATTATCCTGAACCTGCAACTTGAACAGAAATTCTGGACCTTCGACATTCGACTACGGAAGAAGACTGAAGAATCTCCCTTGTGGCCAAGGAGTGGCCACCCTGTACAAACAGGCACCATCAAGCGACCTGCCATTTGCTTTGCCCAAGTTCTACGAGGAACCGAATGCAGAGCCCGACCAGCGCCTTGACTTCCAGACTTCTCCGACCCTGATCCACATCCACAGCAAAGCTGAGATCCGTGGAGGCGACGAGAGACGTGTGACCGGCTACCTGGGAAAATTGGCTACTAGCTTCCAGCGCAGCTTCTGAGGCATCCTCGAAGTTGTGCTCTGGGGATTGAGAAGCCCCAACCCCGAGTACCATCTGCACCGAAGATCAGCCCTCCACACTCCACGAGTTCAGCGTGGGGCCCTTCTGCATTTTCCTCCTCGACGCGTCTGTCCGGTTACTTGCCCGTTGGCTAGTAGCCTCTGTGACGACGAACCCTTAACTTTCCACCGCTGGTTTGGCTCCTCCAGACTGGCCCTTGCTTCCCTGTGAAAGAGAAGCACCTCAGGCCTTCCTGGTCTGCAACAGAAGCGAATCCTTCATCCTGCGTGGGTTGCGCTTGCCAAGGCTTGTTGGGTCCGAATTCGACATCGACGCCGCCAACAGCAAGAGCCTTCGTGGGGAGGCTCGGCTCCTGGTTCTGGTCGTCCTCGACGCCTCCTGGTCCCCGTGGCTGCTGCGACAAGCTTCACCTCTTCACCTGCATCTTCACGACATCGCGTGGTTCCTTCCCGGCTCCTGGCTGGTGACCTAGACTCTGTCCCCTCTGCTTGCAGGTACCCTTCTTCTTGATTCCAGCCTTGGAATCCACCGGACACTCTTCACTGACTGCCTGTCAGCATCTTTCCTTCAGGCATCCATAGGAGTCGACGAAACCCGACGCAAGTTCACACCTATGCACCCGCAGCCCGTGGGCTAGGTAACTTGAGTACTCCGGTTCTCACAAGGGTATTGACTATCCTAGGGTCTAGTTTCCAAGTCTCTAACTCCTAGCTCCTTCCGAAGTGTCCTAAAACTCTTTAATTCTAAACACTACTATTTCTATCGACTTTAACGCATTACGCGTTAGTGTTCCCACTCTCCACCTGAATCCCGTGGACCTCCCACTTCCTAGCAATTGGTAGTATAGTGTAGCCCCAGCGATTCCCTAGGCCTAACCTGTGTTCGTGACAGTGGTTCTTATACCACTTACTTAGTATATGGTTTGCTTGGCCCCTAGGGCCTAACTGTATTACTTACCTGTGTGACTTATGTATGCTTAAATAAGACTGTGTTGTACTTACCTCGAATCTCATAAAGAGTGCTGAGTGTATTTTGACTAGAATAAATACATTCTATTTTTATATATATCTGTTGTGGTGTCCTTTCATTTGGTATTCAAGGGATTGCAAATGGTAGAACAGCTGGCTTCACATGCCATACAGAGTTTAGCCTAAGACTGCTCTTGTCCATGCTACCACTAGGATAGCTGGTCTATAAGGTTGACTTTACAACCAATCACCATAAGGGTTGTTTGGACTGATACAAGGTGTACACTAGAACTAGTGACATCGTATATCTGACCAACTTCTCACAGAGTGCAGCTGTATAGGTCCTCAGGTTGGAGCCTTTGTGTCTTTTTGGGCTGATTGGTAAGCCGTCTGTGGTGTTTTCCACAGGTCTTTTGGCTTCTTGACCTCTGCTGCGGGTTTACCTAAGACGTGTTTGGCTGATTGGTAAGCCGTTTGTGGTGTTTCCACAGGTCTTTCATGTATTTGACCTCTGCTGCGGGTTTCCCTAAGAGGTGTTTCCCTGTTTTTGTTCAGGGACAATTCATACCCTAGGTGGGGTATTTGTTGGCTATTGTATAGCCCTGTCTTAAGCTAGGCGGGCGTGGATACCTTCTCAGGTTCCATGCGGTTTCCTGGCATCACAGTATACCGCTTGGTGCAGTCTCTCTCTCTCTCTCTCTCTCTCTCTCTCTCTCTCTCTCTCTCTCTCTCTCTCTCTCTCTCTCAGTATCCAAGGGTGTTTCTCTCCTTCTTCTTCGCCTCTGGATCGCCGGACCGACCTTTGTCATGCTGATTACAGCGTTGTTTCTTGGTGTTTCCACCTAGTTCTCTGCCGTTTCGGCCTTGGCTTGTCTGCCGTGTGTTCTGAGGGGACTGGTTCTCCTGGTGCTCTCCTGTGTTCTGGTTGCCGGCTTTCGGTCGGTGCTGCCTGTATCTCTTTCTCCTCGGGCCAGCTCCGCTTCTATTCGGGGACCGGTGGTGCTCCTCGTCGTGCGCTCGACTTGTTCTGAGCTGCTGCTTCATAGTGTTTGCCAGCTGTCTGCTGCGCGCGCCTGGTAGTTTTGATCCCCCTCTGTGGGCCTCGCCGTGTCAGCGTGTGCTCCTGTCTCTTGCTTGTTGGGGCTTTGCACGTCTGTGTCTTCTTTCTCACGTCTGCGCTTCTCGACTGGAAACGTTCAGGCCTTGTTCCCTGCTTTGGGATAGACACCCATTCAGCTGTCCCCTTCGCAGTGTGTGTGTTTTCCTGGGGCGGACTCTGCCTCCGTTCCTCCTCTTTTCCTTGGCTTTGAGGGTTCTTTTCTTCCTCTGGTACTCGTGGGGTGCCTTCTGCCCCTCCGAGTTCTCTGGCGATCACCCTTTGCTTCTCGGGTTGGCTCGTGGTTTCCTGGCCGTCCCTTCTCCTTATTCTTGCTTACTTCTGCTTGGTGGGGGCTGGGCCATCCTTCCTGTCCCCATGACACATCCCCTGTTGGGGCCCTGTGTTCTTCCAAGCTGGTGGAGTTCTCTCGCACCACTCCTCCCTTCTGGGTATGGCTAGGGTATCTATTCTACGTTAAGGAATCTGCGGCTAGTAGTCTCTATCAGATGTACAAGTTACTTACCTTCGGTAACGATGTATCTGGTAGAGACGATTCCAGCCGCAGATTCCTTCACAGCCTGCCCTTCCTCCCTGTTCTGCGAGGACCCTTCAGCTTGGTTTCTGCACTCGCCTCCCTCCAGGTGACTTTGTCTTCTCCGGGTGCCCTCTTTCACTACCACCCTGGCGGGATGCTTCGTTCTGTTTATCTGATAGAGACGACTAGCCGCAGATTCCTTCACGTAGAATTATCCCTAGGCGTGAGACTGGATCCGGAAAACTTCCAGCCTGTCGGGGGCGTGGGCTCTCCGCGGGTGGTGCGGCCCTGCGTGTCGTCCCCTTATCCGCCGTTTCCCAGCATGGGGGCGACCAGAGCCCAGATGGAGACATATGCGGCGGCTTTGCAGGCCTCGCTGGCTTCTCCTCCTCCTCCTGGGGTGTCAGCGGATCCCGTGCAGTGTGCGGGGCCCTCCGCAGCGTCGCTGGCGGCTCCGACCCAGTCTGGTCCGGATCCAGGCTCAGAGGATGTGGTGCCATTGGGGTGCGGCCCTTCGAGGACCACGGCGCCTTTGCTTCACCGCAAACTCCTGCGGGAGTCCCTGTGGTGTAGCGGGAGGTCGCCGGGGCTCGGGTCGCACCCCCGAGTCCCTCTCGGTCCTCGGGACAGGCGGTGGCTTTGTCCGAGGCCGAGGTGACACTGCTACTGGGGTCGGCAGAGGGCCCATCTCGCTCGGTCACGAGTCACGGCTGGCGGGGGACCCCTCGTCCCTCCCCGGGCCCTTCTCGTCCCTCCACGCAGGCGGCTGCCTCGTCGGAGGTCGGGTCTGCGCCGTTCCGGCGACGCCCCTTCGCCAACCCGGCTCCGGCACAGCTCCGGCCCCCTGCGCCGAGTGCTGTGTCGAAGGTCGCCCTGGCGTCTCCTCTGGCGCCGGTCGACGTCGGTGTCTTGCCTCAGGTTGCGGACTCTACTGCGCCGGTCCCACGTAGAGTCGTTGACTCGTCTTCAGACGCCTCCTCTTCTCCATAGGTTCGGCGGTTGCTGGTGTCATCCTCACCGGAGACGGGCCGCCGTGTCGTGGCTGTTTCGCTGACGTCGTCTAGGGTCAGCTCCTCGCCGTCTCCATGACCACGGTCTTCGCTGGAGGAGCTGCAGGTCCCCCACTCCTCGGTCCCTCTTCCTTCCGGCTTTGGCCTTTCCTTCCTCCAGTTGGCTGGGGGGATGGCCGCCTGGCAGCCGTCACCTAACAAGGAGCTGCTTTTCCCTCCGCGGGGCCCCATGGATGCAGGTGCGTCTTTCGCCCGCGTTGTTTCCACGGGTGTGGGAATTTTGCGTATGGGTGATCCAGCTACCCATTTCCCTGCAGATCATCTTCTGGAGGTTCTCCACCAGGGCTCTGGTGGTAGGGAACTGTTGCTTCCCTTTGAGGGTTCACTCCATTCTTCTCTCTTGGGGACTTGGGGACATCCTGCCACGGGGGACCCTTTGCCTCAGCACCTTCTGCACCGCCACCACCCGGCACCGCGTGATCCGGTGTGCCTTTCCCTTCACCCTTCGATTGGCTCCCTTTGCAGTCTGCCTTTCCTGCTTTGCCGCTGCTGTTGTCTCTCCCGTCACGGGAGGCCCGCTGGCTGGACTCTTGGGGGTGCAATATGTCTGCCTCGACCAGTGGGGCTCTGCGGACCCTTAATACACTGTGTGTTTTGGCTAGGGCCACTTCTTGCTTGTGGGACTCGGCGGAGTCCCTTATGTCTACCGCTTCTCAGGAGTGTGCCTGTGTGGATTTGCGACCCCATGTCTTGGATGGTCGGAAGCTGGCGGCGTTTATCCTTCGCTCCGTTCTGGACATCTCGGAGGTGCTGGGTCGTGCCATGGCTTCTTCGGTGGCCCTTTGTTGCCATGCCTGGCTTAGGGACAGTGTGTTCCCGGAGAATGTTCGGGAACGGCTGGTGGACCTTCCCTTCGATGGTGCTCTTTTGGTCCATGCCCCTGCGGACTCGGCCATCCAGAGGTTCTTGGCGGGGCTTCGTCCTCCTCCTCCCCCTCCTTCTTCTCCTCCTCATTGACCTGCGTGTTGATCTGGTTCTTGGAGCTGTTCTTCCGTTGGGGCAGGTCGCCCCGGTTGTCTGGCTGAGGTTGTGGTTCTGTTGGCTGCTGGCCAGCCCCTTTTTGACTGTGTGTTTTTTCTTTGGGTTTTTTACCCTATGCTGGGTCTGAGATTGGGCCTTCTGCGCTTCCCCTCTGGCTGCTTGATATGCCTCCTGCGTGTTTTTTTTTTTCGCAGGTTCTTTTGGCTGTCCTCTGCTGCGGAAGTGTCTACCTAAGAGGTTCTCATGTCTTGGGATATGACATGCCCTATGTGGGGCAGGGTTGGCTGTTATATAGCCCTGGTATGTGCCGGGGAGTTGTGGTCGCCTGCGGGCTTCCACTCTTCGTGGCGTTATGGTATGTTGCGGGTGCAGCCTTTTTCTTCGCCCCTTTTTGCTATGTGTGTTTCGTTCTGTGGTGTCCCTGGCGTCTGGCGGAGCTTGCCAGTGCCGCCCTCTTGTTCATCTGCACCGTTGTGCCTTCTTCGGGCTGTAATGGGACTGTCATTATGCCTTCTCTGCTGCTTCCAGTGGGCCTTGCACTGGGTTCTACCTCTTCTCTCTGGGGGAGTGGTCCCTACCTTCTGTAGCCTCTTGCAGGCGCTGTTTACCCCAGCGGGGCGTTGGACGCTTCTTCCTGGGTGACCTTGCGTTCCCCCTCTTTCTCGGCTTCTGCCTGCTTCTTGCTGCCGGCCCCGTCCTGTCAGGGTTGCCGTTGTTCTGCCTCTTCTCCTTGGAGTCTCTAGGTTGCTCTTCTCCTTCGATGCTCCTTTCCTTGCCTTGACCTTGGGCGGAGGTTTTGTTGTCTCACCGGGGTGTGGGGTGTTTGGCCTCTTGCGCCTTGCCTTGTTTCCTCTGCGGAGTGTGGACAGGTTATCTTATTCTCTTTTTTCCCTTGCCTGGGGGACGGGGTTCCTCGTCCTGTTTTTGGACTTGGTCCCCGTGCCGGCCTCTGTAGTGCCCCGGTGGGTGGAGTATTCTCCCAGACCCTCCCTCCCCTTGAGTATGGCTAGGGTATCTATTCTACGTGAAGGAATCTGCGGCTAGTTGTCTCTATCAGATGTACGAGTTACTTACCTTCGGTAACGATGTATCTGGTAGAGACGATTCTAGCCGCCCTTCCTCCCCGTTCTGCGAGGGCTTGTGATTTGGTCTTTTGCACTCGCTTCCCTGTGGGTGGCGGTGTCTTCTATATGTGCATTCTTTCTCTCTTTCTATCAGGCTGTCCCTTTTTCCTTCCCGTTATCACATGGGAGGTTAGGTGGTTGGTCATTCTGGCTCTTTGCGATCCTTGATGTTGGGGGCTTTTGGCTGTGCCTCTGCCCTTGTTCCTGATGGGGGTTGTCATACTCTGTGATGGAGATGTCTTCGAATTTTGTCGTTCCATATGTGTCCCCGACTGGTTCCCCTTCCTTGTCTTTGGTTGGGATTGTAATCCTGTTGCATGTTCTCGTGACATTTTTACATATGTCCCTTGTGGGGGGGGAGGGGGGGGGGCTGTCTCTGTACTCGCAGGGTTGCTGCTCGGTCCCTTATTCTTTCCCTGCCTTTGGGTACTGCAGTGCCGGGCACTGCTCTTTATGGTGTTGTTCCTCACCATGCCTTTTTGGCTCTTTTGCACTCTGTTCCTATACTCTCACAGTTTTGTCTGCTAGCTCCATATTGTGGTACGGAAAAGTTCTCCGAAGAAAGCTGACGTAGGCGCGCCGGGGTGGGACTTATGTGACCTTGCTGACATCACGTGCGCGGACTGCGCCTGGGCGGAGTCGCGTGATGCCGTCCCCCCCCCCCCCCCGGCGCGCAGGGTTGCTGGGCAAGAAAGTTTTCCGGATCCAGTCTCACGCCTGGGGATAATTCTACGTGACGGAATCTGCGGCTAGAATCATCTCTACCAGATACATCGTTACCGAAGGTAAGTAACTCGTACATTGGTTCCACTCCTACTTTGTGGTAATTGGGCGCTTGGTTCATATGTACTTTTGCATCCCTGCACCAGTGTGGGGCCTACTCCTAATCTCCTTCAGCTTTTTTCATTGCTTGGGGTTTCTGACTCCTCTGCAGTCCTCTGGTTTGGGGGCTCTTGGCTGTGCCTCAGCCCTTAGCTCTATACAGGGTATACGACGCTCCTTGAGGGTGTTGTCTTGGGGTAATTTGTCGTTACTCCTCTGTTCCGAACTTGTTGTCCTTCCCTGTTTTAGATTGTGGTTGCAGTCTTTGTCATCTGCCACGAAATTTTTCACATGTTTTTCTGCCTCCATGGAGGATGTCCCCTTCGCTTTGTAGCGTTGCTTCTGAGAGCAGTTCTCTGCTCTTTTTTTTCCCTGCCTTTCAGTGACGCTGTGCTTGGCACTGTCCCTCATGGTGCTGTTCCTCACCATTGGTTCTTTCCCCTTTTGTTTCACAGATTTTTCGCACACTGTTCCCATACTCTCACAGTTTTGTTTGTGATGGCTCCGCGTTGTGGAGCGGAAAAGTTCTCGGAAGAAAACTGACGTCACCGTGCCGGGGTGGGACTTATGTGACCTTTCTGACGTCACGTCCGCGGACGACGTCAGGGCGGGGTCGAGTGGTATCTCCCCCGGCACGCAGAGATGCTGCGGCAACATTTTCCACATCCAGTCTCACGCCTGGGGATAATTCTACGGTAAGGATTCTGCGTCTAGAATCGTCTCTACCAGATGCATCATTACCGAAGGTAAGTAACTTGTACAGCTCACCTAGATGTGATTATCTTGGCTTTCAGGACATGTCCAAGTGTCCATTGTGGATGGATCTAGATACTTGGTGAAAAGTCTTAATCAACACTTGAGCGAATCAAAGATAATAGCTCCACAGCTCTATCTTTTGAGTTATTGTCCCCTGCCAGACCATATCACCAGCAGGATAGAACGTTTATAGGCTGTTCCAAAGCCTACCTTATTAGCAGCATCAACCTTCCCAGCCAGTGCAGCTGCAAAGTCGTATCTTTTGATGCACAAAACATGATGGTGGCTGAAGCCATTCACACCAACAGGGACAGCACCTCTCTGTGAGAAGTTGGCCTGATATATGATGTCACCTTGTATCAGTCCAAACAACCGTTATGGTGATTGGTTGTAAAGTCAACCTTATAGACCAGCTATCCTAGTGGTAGCATGGACAAGAGCAGTCTTAGGCTAAACTCTGTATGGCATGTGAAGCCAGCTGTTCTACCATTTGCAATCCCTTGAATACCAAATGAAAGGACACCACAACAGATATATATATAAAAATAGAATGTATTTATTCTAGTCAAAATACCCTCAGCACTCTTTATGAGATTCGAGGTAAGTACAACACAGTCTTATTTAAGCATACATAAGTCACACAGGTAAGTAATACAGCTAGGCCCTAGGGGCCACGCAAACCATATACTAAGTAAGTGGTATAAGGACCACTGTCACGAACACAGGTTAGGCCTAGGCCTAGGCCATCGCTGGGGCTACACTATACTACCAATTGCTAGGAAGTGGGAGGCCCACGGGATTCAGGTGCAGAGTGGAAACACTCACGCATAATGCGTTAAAGTCGATAGAAATAGTAGTGTTTAGAATTAAAGAGTTTTAGGACACTTCGGAAGGAGCTAGGAGTTAGAGACTTGGAAAATAGACCCTAGGATAATCAATACCCTTGTGAGCACCGGAGTACTCAGTTTACCTAGCCCACGGGCTGCGGGTGCATAGGTGTGAACTCGCGTCGGGTTTCGTTGTTGACTCCTATGGATGCCTGAAGAAAAGATGCTGACAGGCAGTCAGTGAAGAGTGTCCGGTGGATTCCAAGGCTGGAATCAAGAAGAAGGATACCTGCAAGCAGAGGGGACAGAGTCTAGGTCACCAGCCAGGAGGCGGGTAGGAACCAGGCGATGTCGTGAAGATGCAGGTGAAGAGGTGCAGCTTGTCGCAGCAGCCACGGGTACCAGGAGGCGTCGAGGACGACCAGAACCAGGAGCCGAGTTGCCCCACGAAGGCTCTTGCTGTTGGCGGCGTCGATGTCGAATTCGGACCCAACAAGCCTTGGCAAGCGCAACCCACGCAGGATGAAGGATTCGCTTCTGTTGCAGACCAGGAAGGCCTAAGGTGCTTCTCTTTCGCAGGGAAGCAAGGGCCATTCTGGAGGAGCCAAACCAGTGGTGCAAGGTTAAGGGTTCGTCGTCACTGAGGCTACTAGCCAACGGGCAAGTAACCGGACAGACGCGTCGAGCAGGAAAATGCAGAAGGGCCCCACGCAGAACTTGTGGAGTGTGGAGGGCTGATCTTCGGTGCAGATGGTGCTCGGGGTTGGCGCTTCTCAATCCCCAGAGCACAACTTCGAGGATGCCTCAGAAGCTGCGCTGGAAGCTAGTAGCCAATTTTCCCAGGTAGCCGGTCCCACGTCTCTCGTCGCCTCCACGGGATCTCAGCTTTGCTGTGGATGTGGATCAGGGTCAGAGAAGTCTGGAATTCAAGGCGCTGGTCGGGCTCTGCAGTCGGTTCCTCGTAGAACTTGGGCAAAGCAAACGGCAGGTCGCTTGATGGTGCCTGTTTGCACAGGGTGGCCACTCCTTGGCCACAAGGGAGATTCTTCAGTCTTCTTCCGTAGTCGAATGTCGAAGGTCCAGAGTTTCTGTTCAAGTTGCAGTTTTTCAGGATAATCTAAAGTCCTCGGGACCCAGCTCCCACTCTTATACTAATCTGGGGGGCTGGTTTACCTGCTAGGTCCCTCCTATGGGTGGGGCCAGGGAGGGGGGTGGTTACACCCCCTTCCCTTTGTCCAGTTTCGCGCCAGGACTGGGGCTGGAGTGCCCCAGCACCGGTTTGAACCGGACTATGCATGGGACACCTTGTGTGCCCCAGGCAGTGTCTCGTTTTTTTCATCCCTCCCTGCCCCAATACACTAAGTCCTGTCTGGGGTGGTGCTAGCACCTCCCAAGGCAGGAAACCTATTGTCCAAGCCTCCCTCACTGGAACGACTCCCAGCAGCAGGAGGTCAGACTTGTGTCTGTGGCAGCAGCATCCATTTTGTGATGCTGGGGCTCTGGTTAACTTTAACCGGGTAGTAGGATTTTAACATGTCTTCTCCCTCTAGAAGGGGGGATACTATCCTCACCACCAGAAATGGTGTGGGGGTAGTATTCCACAGTGTTGGACACCTTACACGACATGTTTTGATAAAGCCAAACCATAGTTACCATAACCGCGAGGATTATAAGGCACTTTAAGAGTATATGGTAGGCGATATCATAGAACAGCTATAAGGACATGGTTCCGAAAGCTGCAGACAGGCTCAGCTCATGCTAGAGCACCATCTCACATGTTACCAAGCACTCTGCCTCCAGGACTGTTAAGGCCTGCCATAGGAGTGACTGATAGGTTACCCATGTGTCTATATATAAGGTAGGCATAGGAATACTATGCCTAAGCAAGGGGTGATTACACAACCTTGCCCCAGCTGAGTGATCAGCCAGTTGTGTCATAATGGAAGGCCAGCCAGGGGTGGCTTAATACATGCTGGAGCCCCTGGTAGGCCTAGGGTACACCTAGGCCCTGGGTACCTAAGGTACACTGTACAGGGACCTATAAGGTGATCCTTACCAATTGGGTTATGTACCTAAAGTACGTAGTATGAATTTAGAGAGAAAACAGCTGGGCTGTGGGTCTGAGTCGCAGGCCCACAGCCACATCTAAGTCGAAAACCAGTGAAGCAAAAGCAAAAAGTGGGGTTAACCATAGAAAGCAGACCCTACTCTCCTACACTCTCCAACTCTTCTGAACCTACTTTAACACCTCTCAAGCCTTTTTGATTTGCTCTCCTAGGACAGCAAGTAGTCAATAGGGAGGTAAATAATTATATTTTCTCAATGTGGAAAACCATTGTGGACTAATGGATTTTAGAAATTGCTCAAAGAGGCTATGTCCTGTCTTTCATTTCGCTTTCACCTTTTATTGCCCCCACACCAGAGCGATCTTCAGTGGACCATGCCTTTGTCTGCTTTAATTAAATCTCATGCTCACCACAGGTGCCATTTATTGGGAGCCAGACTTGGAGAGGGGCTAGGGGTGCTATTGTGCTATTAGCACTGCTTTCCCATACTGAAGGACAGAGGCCTTGGGCTCATACTGGACCGGCAGTCACCACCACAGGAAGTTTGGGACATTCTGGATATCATCCTGACCCGGTGGCCTCAGTTCTATGTACCTGTGAGGATGGTTCTGAGAACTCTTGGGCTCCTGGCTTGGTGTATCCTTCTTTGTCCCATACACCAGTTAGCACATGTGGATCCTACAATGAAACCTAAGCTTTTAATTGGGTCATCACCGAAGTTGGCTCTCTGACTCTGTCCAAATCTCACAATCGATGCCTTTTGGACCTCATGTGGTGGCAGAATTGTGCCAACATGATGAATGGCAGGCTCATCTCCCTTCCCCACCTGAATGTCAGTTGTAAATGAAGCATCATATTTCTAGCATGTGCTGGCTGCAGATACACATGCTATGCACACTCCTGCCATCTAGTGTTGGGCTCGGTCTCTACAACTTGTTTTCTCAAAGAAGTATTTTATTGCTGACGTGACTTTGAGACTCCTCTGCTTTGAGAATGCAAAGAATGATGGTTCCATTGTTAGATTGATTTTTTTCCACCATCGGGTTCAGACTGATTGCGCTGGAGCTGTGTGCAGGTTTGGTGCCCAAGCGGCCTGTTGACGTGTAACGGGCATCGAGCAGCTTCTACTCCACGTTACAAGAATCCTACTCAGACTCGATTTACTCAGCCATTGGATTAATGTCTGTCAATCTTAGTTATCACTGATTTAGGCAGCTTCATTTCGTACACCCCTTCCTCCGTACCACCGAGAATGCTTGACTCCGTGTATTGGATGGTTAAAAAGAAAGACTCTCTGGAGAGTGCATGTAGTGTGGTGCAAAGTACGCATTCTCGGTTCAACACAACGTCCAGAACCTCTGCTTGTCGCTGGAGCACAACGAACAGGACTGAACAGCTTGAGGCCTGTTGAAAAACAAGAAAACTCTACACTTTAGATGCAACAGACGTCTAGTGTAGGAAGGTGGATATCTGACTATGGTTACCCCCAACTTTTTGCCTAGTGTCTAGCTGGTTTTTCGACTTAGTTGGCCTGAGATCCTGCCATTCAGGGCCTCAGGCTGTCTGCTCTCTCTTTAAAATGGACTCCATGTACCCTAGGTACATAACCAATTGGTAAGGATCACCTTATTGGACCCTGTACAGTGTACCCTAGGTACCCAGGGCATAGGTGTACCCTAGGCCTCCCAGGGGCTGCAGCATGTATTATGCCACCCCTGGTCTGGCCTTCCAATCAGACACAACTGGCTGATCACTCAGCTGGGGCAAGGTCGTGTAATCACCCCTTGCTTAGATATAGTATGCCTATATCTACCCTTATATATAGACACATGTGTACCTATCAGTCACTCCTATGGCAGGCCTTAACAATCCTGGAGGCAGAGTGCTTGGTAACATGTGAGATGGTGCTCTAGCATGAGCTGAGCCTGTCTGCAGCTTTCGGAACCATGTCCTTATAGCTGTTCTATGATATAGCCTACCATATACTCTTAAAGTGCTTTAGAATCTTAAACGGTTATGGTAACTATGGTTTGGCTTTATCAAAACATGTCGTGTAAGGTGTCTAACACTTTGGAATAATACCCCCATACCATTTCTGGTGATGAGGATATTATTCCCCCCTTCCAGAGGGAAAGACATGTTAAAATCATACTTCAACTGTTAGCCTCTGACCAAAGCCTCAGCATCACAAAATGGATGCTGCTGCCACGACACAAGTCTGACCTCCTGCAGCTGGGAGTGATCCCAGCCAGGGAGGCCTGGACAATAGGTTTCCTGCTTGGGGAGGTGCTAGCACCTCCCCAGACAGCCTTTAGTGTATTGGGGCAGGGTGGGCTGAAAGGAATGAGACATGCCTGGGGCACACAAGGTGTTCCTTGCATAGTCCAGTTCAAACCGGCGCTGGGGCACTCCAGCCCCAGCTCTGGCGCGAAACTGGACAAAGGGAAGTGGGTGTAACCACCCCCTCCAAGGTCCCACCCATAAGGCGTGACCTAGCAGGTATCCCAGCCCCCCAGATTAGTATAAGAGTGGGAGTTGGGCCTCAAGACTTTAGATTATCCTGAACCTGCAAAACTGAACAGAAACTCTGGACCTTCGACATTCGACGAAAGAAGAAGGCTGAAGAATCTCCCTTGTAGCCAAGGAGTGGCTACCCTGTGCAAACAGGCACCCTCAAGAGACTACCCTTTGCTTTGCCCACGTTCTACGAGGAACCGACTGCAGAGCCCGACCAGAGCCTTGACTTCCAGACTTCTCCGACCCTGATCCACATCCACAGCAAAGCTGAGATCCGTGGAGGCGACGAGCGACGTGGGACCGGCTACCTGGAAAAAGTGGCTAGTAACTTAAAGCGCAGCTTCTGAGGCACCCTCGAAGTTGTGCACCGGGGATTGAGAAGCCCCAACCCCAAGCACCATCTGCACCGAAGATCAGCCCCCCACACTCCACGAGTCCTGCGTGGGGCCCTTCTGCATTTTCCTGCTTGCCGCGTCTGTCCGGTTGCTTGCCCGCTGGCTGGTGGCCTTTGTGACGACGCTCCCTGAAATCTTCTGCGCTGGTTTGGCTCCTCCAGACTGGCTCCCGCTTCTCTGCAAAGAAGAAGCACCCCAGACCTTCCTGGTCTGCACCAGAAGCAAGTCCTCCGTTCTTCGTGGGTTCCGCTTGCCAAGGCTTGGTGAGTCCTAGTCCAACTTCGACGCCGCCGACAGCAAGAGCCTTCGTGGGACAGCTCGCCTCCTGGTCCTGGTCGTCCTCGACGCTTCCTGGTCCTCCTGGCTGCAGCGACAAGCTTCACCTTCACCTGCAATCTTCACGACATCGCCTGGTTCCACGTGGTCACTGGCTAGTGACCTTGACTCTGTCCCTTCTGCTTGCAGGTTTCTTCTCTTCTTGATCCCAGCCTTGGGATCCACCGGACACTCTTCACTGACTGCCTGTCAGCATCTTTCTTCAGGCATCCATAGGAGTCGACGACGAAAACGACGCATTTTCACCCCTATGCACCCGCAGCCTGTGGGCTAGGTAACTTGGGTACTCCGGTGCTCATCAGGATAGTGACTATCCTAGTGTCTAGTTTTCAAGTCTCAACTTCCTAGCTACTCCGGAAGTGTCCTAAATCTACCGTTTTCTAAACTGTACTATTGCTATTGACTTTTACGCATTACGCGTGAGTGTTTCCACTCTGCACACGAATCCCGTGGGCCTCCCACTTCCTAACTAACGCTAGTGTAGTGTAGCCCCAGCGATTCCCTAGGCCTAGGCCTATTCTATTTCCGTGACAGTGGTTCTTATACCACTTACTTAGTATATGGTTTGCGTGGCCCCTAGGGCCTAACTGTATTACTTACCTGTGTGACTTAATGTATGCTTAAATAAGACTGTGTTGTACTTACCTCTAATCTCATAAAGAGTGCTGAGGGTTTGACTAGAATAAATACACTTTCTTTTATATATATATCTGTTGTGGTGTCCTTTCATTTGGTATTCAAGGGATTATATATGGTATCACAGCTGGCTTCACATGCCATTCAGAGTTTAGCCTAAGACTGCTCTTGTCCATGCTACCACTAGGATAGCTGGTCTATAAGGTTGACTTTACAACCAATCACCATAAGGGTATTTGGACTGATATAAGGTGTACACTAGAACTAGTGACATCATACATCAGGCCAACTTCTCACATTGGTGAGCAGCGGTTGGGATCTGAGCTTGCTGTTGTAATACCATTGTAATCTTGAGATACTAAATTGAAAGATGACACAGATATTGTCTAGGTACATATAACATAGATTATAATACTTAAGTCCTACTGGACTTAGTAGTTGTAGGTTGAAGGGAGTAACACACCCTGACTACAACTACTAGAGAGGTTTAGTAGAAACAACTAGTGTAGGTAGGTGCACACACCACACCCTCACTAGATCATGTCTCTGAGAGGAGATCAAGTAGATGCTCTCTCAGGAGGATCAGGTCTGCAAAAGACCCCCTCTAGATATGATACCTTAACATTCCAGGAGATGAGACACTTGTGTACCTCCAGAGGAATAAAACAGGGTGCAAACGCTACCCTCCTTCAGTTAAGACAACTCCTAGAGGAGTATGATACTCTTAGGGCATCTCAGGCAGGTACCCTAGGTACAGAGGAGGGTCTACCCACCACAGAGGAGTCAGATGGGACTTCAGAAGAGGTAGACAGCCAGGGCCAAGTAGGAAGACTTAGCCAGGCTAACCTAAGCTTACATGGGAGTTTGCATGGGGTCCCCCCATACAGACCCCCAAGTAGGCTTACACAGAGAAGCAGGAGGGACAGATCCCCTTCAAGGGAATCCATCCACTCCCATGTCTCTAACATCTCTAATGCTTCCTCTCACAGGGGAATGACTTCCCCTGAGAGAAAGGAGCATGAAGCCAGAATGAGGGAAGCTAATCTGAGTATTCAGAGGGAAGAACTTGCCCTTGCCAAAGAGAAGCTTGCTCTGGCTAGAGAACAAAAAGTTAAGTGGGTTAGAACCCACTGGTGGCAGCAACATTCCTAGAGATAGGGATAGGTCTTATGACCATAGAAACCTAAGCAAGATAGTCCCCCCATATCAGAATGGGGATGACATCCACAAGTGGATGACTGCTTTGGAGAGGGCCTGCAAAGTACAGCAGGTTCCCCAGAGTCAGTGGGCAGCTATCTTGTGGCTCTCCTTTTCTGACAAAGGTAGAGACAAGCTCCTCACAGTAAGTGATGAGGATGCAAACAATTACAAAGTCCTGAAGAGTGCTCTGATAGATGGGTTTGGCTTAACCACTGAGCAATATAGGTTGTTGTTCAGAGACACCCAGAAGACACAGACACAGGACTGGTCTGATTTTGTGGATTGTGCCACTAAGGCTTTGGAAGGGTGGTTAAATGGCAGCAAGGTGCAGGACTATACAGGATTGTACAACTTGATTATGAGGGAGCAGATTCTTAGTAATTGTCAGAACCAGCTTCTCCATCAACACCTGGTAGACTCAGATTTGACCTCTCCCCAAGAATTGGGAAAGAGGGCAGATAAATGGGTCAGGACCAGGATTAGGCCTAAAAATCAGGGTGGTGACCAAAAGAAAGATACCACCAAGCCTCAAGAGAAGGGTGGGGATAAAGCAAAAGAGAAATCTTCCTCAGGGCCCCAAAACTCCACACAGGGTGGTGGGTCCCACGCTCCCTCCTCTACCACAGTTAAAAAGCCTTGCTGCCATGAGTGTAAAACTCCTGGGCATTGGAAAACTGACAGCAGTTGCCCAAGGGCTAAAAACAAAACTGTTCCTCCAACTACTCCTGTCACACCACCTATTACTGTCAGCAGTAATCCCCCAGGTAGTGGGAGTGCCCCCAAAAATTTGGTTGGGCTTTCTTGGGGAACACAGGGGGACCCTGGCTTAGCCAATTCCCCTACAGTAGCTACTCTTGTCTGTGATGGTGGCATGGGGTTTGCCAACTTCACTGCCTGTCCCAACACTTTGGGTAGGTACAGACAGGAACCCTACATCAATGGTAGAAAAGCTGAGGCCTACAGAGACACTGGAGCTAGCATCACTATGGTGGCCCATAGGCTAGTTCCCTCTGAGCAGCTTTTGCCTGGTTTCTCATACCAGGTAACTAACATTGATGGCAAACAGAACAGTCATCCCATGGCGGAGGTATGTCTCAGCTGGGGAGGGGTCACTGGCCCTAAAAGGGTGGCAGTGTCTCCAACCTTGCCTGTTGACTGCCTACTGGGGAATGACTTAGAACTCTCAGCTTGGGCTGAAGTTGAACAAGAGACCCACTCTAAAATGGTAGGCCTTTCACAAAAGGGTAGTGGGGTTGTGCCAGCCACAACCCCTGTCCAAGTAGATTTCCTCCCTGACAAGGTTGGAAGGGCAGTGGTAGCCACAGCCCAGGCAAAGAAAGACTTCCCTGTAGAGACTGGCAGAGCTGTGACAGTCACAGCTCAAACCCAAACTGAGTGCCTCCCTGAAAAGGTTGGCAAGGCTGTAATGGTCTCAGCCCATACTCAGACTGACATAGGTGTAGTGAAGCCTGAAACTATGGATCACTCCACACAAACAGAGAGTAGTGGGGAGGAAGAAAAGTCTCCCTCTCCCCAGACATTAGGAAAAGGTCAGCCTCCTCAGGGATCTGACCTCACCCCTTGTGAAGGAACTGCCCCAGAGGTAGCCAGGCCTGGCCTGGCAGAGCCTCTGATGTCAGTGGCCCCTTCCAAGGTGGGACCCAGTCTGGTGCAGGTAGCCTGCCTCTCTCTACCCTGCCTCAGTCAGCCCAGGGCTGCAGAGGTCAGGGAGGCCAGTGGACCCCAAGAGGGCCCCTGTCCACAAGAACCCCCCAATCAAAAGAATGAGGATTGCCTGGCTAGTAGCCCTAGCCAGGTGATGGGTAAAAACATTCCTGAGGGATCCCCTTTACAGGTAGTTAGGGACCTCCCCCAGAGGGATTCTGTTGGGCACAGGCAAACCTGGGACCTTAGGGCCCCAAACCTGACCTGTCCCTCCAGTAAGCCCACAAAAGGGACCCAGCCTCCAGCTTTAGGTAGCCAGAGGCTGACCCTGAGAGCACAGTGCAACTCAGTGAAAGAAAGAAAGGCATCCATGGTGGAGGATGATTGGAGGAAGCTGAGGCCTCACTTTGAGGACACTCACTTCAGTACTCCATCTCAACACCAGCCTTTTACTTTGCAAAGACACACCCAAGGTAGAGATTCCCTATGGTGGAGACCCTATGATACCTTTAGGATGAGGGATTGCTTAGTGGACCATGAGACAGGGGGTAACCATGCCAGTGCTGGTTCTTCCTTATATGGCCACTTAGGCAACAGAGGCTTACCTTGTCAAGGCCAGCCTTATCTCCTTTCGTTTGGGGGGGTTGTGTAGGAAGGTGGATATCTGACTATGATTACCCCCAACTTTTTGCCTAGTGTCTAGCTGGTTTTTCGACTTAGTTGGCCTGAGATCCTGCCATTCAGGGTCTCAGGCTGTCTGCTCTCTCTTTAAAATGGACTCCATGTACCCTAGGTACATAACCAATTGGTAAGGATCACCTTATTGGACCCTGTACAGTGTACCCTAGGTACCCAGGGCATAGGTGTACCCTAGGCCTCCCAGGGGCTGCAGCATGTATTATGCCACCCCTGGTCTGGCCTTCCAATCAGACACAACTGGCTGATCACTCAGCTGGGGCAAGGTCGTGTAATCACCCCTTGCTTAGATATAGTATGCCTATATCTACCCTTATATATAGACACATGTGTACCTATCAGTCACTCCTATGGCAGGCCTTAACAATCCTGGAGGCAGAGTGCTTGGTAACATGTGAGATGGTGCTCTAGCATGAGCTGAGCCTGTCTGCAGCTTTCGGAACCATGTCCTTATAGCTGTTCTATGATATAGCCTACCATATACTCTTAAAGTGCTTTAGAATCTTAAACGGTTATGGTAACTATGGTTTGGCTTTATCAAAACATGTCGTGTAAGGTGTCTAACACTTTGGAATAATACCCCCATACCATTTCTGGTGATGAGGATATTATTCCCCCCTTCTAGAGGGAAAGACATGTTAAAATCATACTTCAACTGTTAGCCTCTGACCAAAGCCTCAGCATCACAAAATGGATGCTGCTGCCACGACACAAGTCTGACCTCCTGCAGCTGGGAGTGATCCCAGCCAGGGAGGCCTGGACAATAGGTTTCCTGCTTGGGGAGGTGCTAGCACCTCCCCAGACAGCCTTTAGTGTATTGGGGCAGGGTGGGCTGAAAGGAATGAGACATGCCTGGGGCACACAAGGTGTTCCTTGCATAGTCCAGTTCAAACCGGCGCTGGGGCACTCCAGCCCCAGCTCTGGCGCGAAACTGGACAAAGGGAAGTGGGTGTAACCACCCCCTCCCAGGTCCCACCCATAAGGCGTGACCTAGCAGGTATCCTAGCCCCCCAGATTAGTATAAGAGTGGGAGTTGGGCCTCAAGACTTTAGATTATCCTGAACATGCAAAACTGAACAGAAACTCTGGACCTTCGACATTCGACGAAAGAAGAAGGCTGAAGAATCTCCCTAGTAGCCAAGGAGTGGCTACCCTGTGCAAACAGGCACCATCAAGAGACTACCCTTTGCTTTGCCCACGTTCTACGAGGAACCGACTGCAGAGCCCGACCAGAGCCTTGACTTCCAGACTTCTCCGACTCTGATCCACATCCACAGCAAAGCTGAGATCCGTGGAGGCGACGTGGGACCGGCTACCTGGAAAAAGTGGCTAGTAACTTAAAGCGCAGCTTCTGAGGCACCCTCGAAGTTGTGCACCTGGGATTGAGAAGCCCCAACCCCAAGCACCATCTGCACCGAAGATCAGCCCCCCACACTCCACGAGTCCTGCGTGGGGCCCTTCTGCATTTTCCTGCTTGCCGCGTCTGTCCGGTTGCTTGCCCGCTGGCTGGTGGCCTTTGTGACGACGCTCCCTGAAATCTTCTGCGCTGGTTTGGCTCCTCCAGACTGGCTCCCGCTTCTCTGCAAAGAAGAAGCACCCCAGACCTTCCTGGTCTGCACCAGAAGCAAGTCCTCCGTTCTTCGTGGGTTCCGCTTGCCAAGGCTTGGTGAGTCCTAGTCCAACTTCGACGCCGCCGACAGCAAGAGCCTTCGTGGGACAGCTCGCCTCCTGGTCCTGGTCGTCCTCGACGCTTCCTGGTCCTCCTGGCTGCAGCGACAAGCTTCACCTTCACCTGCAATCTTCACGACATCGCCTGGTTCCACGTGGTCACTGGCTAGTGACCTTGACTCTGTCCCTTCTGCTTGCAGGTTTCTTCTCTTCTTGATCCCAGCCTTGGGATCCACCGGACACTCTTCACTGACTGCCTGTCAGCATCTTTCTTCAGGCATCCATAGGAGTCGACGACGAAAACGACGCATCTTCACCCCTATGCACCCGCAGCCTGTGGGCTAGGTAACTTGGGTACTCCGGTGCTCATCAGGATAGTGACTATCCTAGTGTCTAGTTTTCAAGTCTCAACTTCCTAGCTACTCCGGAAGTGTCCTAAATCTACCGTTTTCTAAACTGTACTATTGCTATTGACTTTTACGCATTACGCGTGAGTGTTTCCACTCTGCACACGAATCCCGTGGGCCTCCCACTTCCTAACTAACGCTAGTGTAGTGTAGCCCCAGCGATTCCCTAGGCCTAGGCCTATTCTATTTCCGTGACAGTGGTTCTTATACCACTTACTTAGTATATGGTTTGCGTGGCCCCTAGGGCCTAACTGTATTACTTACCTGTGTGACTTAATGTATGCTTAAATAAGACTGTGTTGTACTTACCTCTAATCTCATAAAGAGTGCTGAGGGTTTGACTAGAATAAATACACTTTCTTTTATATATATATCTGTTGTGGTGTCCTTTCATTTGGTATTCAAGGGATTATATATGGTATCACAGCTGGCTTCACATGCCATTCAGAGTTTAGCCTAAGACTGCTCTTGTCCATGCTACCACTAGGATAGCTGGTCTATAAGGGTGACTTTACAACCAATCACCATAAGGGTATTTGGACTGATATAAGGTGTACACTAGAACTAGTGACATCATACATCAGGCCAACTTCTCACATCTAGCTCATAACATGGAGATTGCGGCAGAGGCAGAATTTTGAGCAGATGATGAATAGCAAGTCCATATCGGTGATGAGGAGGAAGAGGACGTTGCAACTGAGGGTGGCATCATCTTGTGCAGTCCGCACTAGGGTCGCACCCAAATGACTCTGATCAACATGAGGAACAGGACCAGGGTGAACTATTGGTGCCGGCTGTGGAACTCCTCGACAGACACCACTCCAAAGCCTGTGAATATACAAGGTCCCCAGACCCACACATACATAAAATGCTTACCACGACTGCCCTCTCAACACTGCCCTGGTGCTCCACAGCTTTTGGGTTCTGGCAGACACCGAGAGCGCGCCTTGTAGCTGAAACTACATTAAACTCTGATCGATACCAGTTGGTTTCCAGGCCATAAGGGCTGACATGGAGGGGTTGCACAGCCCTTGCAGCCTCAGCAGCACTCTGTGCTGACAAAATCAACAAAACTTATGCAGCCCATGACAACATCAATACCGTCGAACCCACGCCCCCTCCTGGGGCTGTCAAAGCTGTCCAAACTGCATAGATGCTACATACATAGTTGGAGCTAAGCCACACGTCGACACCTAAAGAAACGTTGAAGGCAACTTCATCGACGCACCATGCTCCACAAGAGCATAGAAAGAAAGACTGTTAAGGGCATGGCAACCAAGCAAACTCAGATCACTAACAATCAAGGATGTGGAGGGCAAAAAAATAAATCTAGATGAGGAATTCTTAATTTGGGTATCTGAAAGAAACACGTTAGTTAGATTCCTCACCTTAGAATATCCCCAGGCGTCAGACTGGATCCGGAAGATTTTTCGTCAGCAATACCCCTTGCGTGTCGCTAGGCGTCGTCTGCGGCTCCGCGTCCGTCGTCGGCGTCGTGCGCCGGAATGACGTCGTCGGCGTACTTAGACGCCACCCTCGCGCGCTGACGTCAGTTCTTCTTTTTTCCGCGCCAGTAAGCGCAGATCCGGGAGAGCTACCCCTTTAGTCACTTTTTGACTAACTTTTTCGATCATTTTTGATCTTGTCTCGACTCCGGTGCCGGTAGGATGCCTGGTTTTAAAGCCTGTGCTCACTGTAGCCGCTTGATGTCGGTTACGGACCATCACCGCCGGTGCCTTTACTGCTTGGGCCTCGACCACGACGCGGCGTCGTGTTCGGACTGCAAGGCCCTGACCTCGAAGGCTAGACGGGAGCGTTCCCGTAAGCTTCTCGAGATTCGCCACTCTGCTCCGCGCCCCTCTCGATCCCGGTCCAGGAGGAGGCCCAAGGATCGGTCGCGGAGCCGCAGCCGACGTCATCATCGGTCGTCGGGATCCAAGTCTTCGGGTAAGTCGAAGCACTCCAAGAAGTCCAAGAGGCGACACCGCTCTTCGGACTCCCCTCGCCGGTCGCGCGACTCGGCCGAGGGTCAGGGTGGTTCCACCCCCGCGGGCGGCTCCGGCGGCGCCGCAGGCGCCGCGCAAGTCCCCATACCCACCGGTCCCTGGGACTGACGCGACGCCGGCGGAAGTCAGTGCCTTCCTCTCGGCCATGAGGAAACTGGCTCCGCCGTCGACGCCCGCTGGCGCGCCTTCGGGCCCCGCGGACCCGACTGGGCAACCTTGCCTGCCGGCGGCTCCGGCCCCGTCGACGGCTCCGGCCTCGACGCCGCAAGCGCCCGAGGGACCCGTTCCCGAGTCCCCGCCGACGCCGGTCGACCTCGTCACGCCTCCTCCGCCGGTGTCGACACCGGTACCACCTCCGACTCCGCTCGGCGTCGAGCCCCAGTTCAGCCCCACTCCGGGCCCGGCGCCGATACGGCGTCGATGGACGCCGCGTTCGGCGCCGCTGGAGACACATTTTGTCTATCGCCCGGCTCCGATCCTTCCTCCTGCATACCAGGAATCGTATGATGGGGGTGAATGGGAGGGATCTGAGGATCCTATGGCCGCTCAGGCTCAACTGTCACAGGACTGGGCAGATGAACTGGGGGAGGCTAGTGGTCTGGATACCTCTCCGGACACTGGATTCATCTCTCCTCCGACTGTGGCTTCGGAGGAGGGTGCTGCTTTCTCTGTGGTGCTGCGCAAGGCGGCCGCAGCCCTTGGGCTCGAGCTACCTGCCGTGGCTGTGAGGACTTTTCAACAAGGTGCTTCAGTCTGCAGCAAGCTCCACTGAGCCTCTGCTGCAATTCAATGAGGCCCTCATTGACGTTCTGCAGGGCACCTGGTCCAAGCCCTCCACAGTTCCTCCTGTGGACAGGAACGTCGCCAGGCGCCACCGCCCTGCTCCGGGCGACCCCAGTTTTCTGTCCCAACACCCTACCCCCGAGAGCCTGGTTATCCAGGCCTCTACCTCCCAATCCTCCTTCCCGACCGCTCCGCCGGACCGGGATTCCAAGAGACTGGAACAGTTTGGCAAAAAGCTGTTCTCCTCCCTTAGTTTGGGATTGCGGTCTTTGAACACCGCCTGTCTCTTGGACCGTTATTCCCACTCTCTGTGGGATACGGTGGAGGACGTGCTGCCCCTGTGTCCGGAGGAGGTCCAGACACGACTTACCCAGGCTCTGGCCGATGGGAGGGATGCAGCGCGACATGCTATCCGATGTGGGCTTGACAATGCGGACTCGCTGGGTAGGGCGATTTCTACCACAGTGGCGCTTAGACGTCACGCCTGGCTGCGGTCCACGTCCTTTTCGGGCGATGTCCAGAGCACTCTCATGGACATGCCCTTTGATGGCACTCGCCTTTTTGGCGAGAAAGCGGACAGTGCGCTGAATCGCTTTAAGGACTCCCGGGCTACGGCCAAGTCCTTGGGCCTCTCGGCCCCGCGGTCGCAAACTTCCGCCTTTCGTGGCCAAGGAAGGGGTGCCTCCTCACGTACGCCTAGCCACCAGCCGCAGAACCAACCTGCGCGCGGTCGCGGACGTGGTTTCCGCCGAGGCGGTTCTGGAGGACGACGCGGTCAGCCCACATCCACCCCGGCAGCGTCCGCCTCAAAGCTATCCTAGTCCGAGCTTTCAGGCCCATTCCACGCCAGTGGGCGGCAGAGTTCGCCATCACCTGCTCCACTGGTGGTCCATCACATCGGACAGGTGGGTGCTGCAAATCGTCCGAAGGGGCTACTCCCTCCCCTTCGAGACGACCCCTCCAGCCATGCCACCGCAGCACCACCGTATTTCGGGGGATCATTTGAATCTTCTCCACGAGGAAGTTTCGGCCCTCTTGGCCAAGAGGGCCGTCGAGCGCGTTCCGAGCCCAGAAGTAGGTTGTGGTTGTTGTTCCCACTACTTTCTGGTTCCCAAGAAGGGCAAAGGGGGCCTACGCCCTATCTTGGACCTCCGGAACGTCAATGCCTTCCTCCGGAAGGAGAGGTTCAAGATGTTAACTTTGGCTCAGGTTCTAGCTGCCCTAGACCCTGGAGACTGGATGGTAGCGTTGGACTTGCAGGACGCATATTTCCACATCCCCGTCCTGCCGGCCCACCGGCGTTACCTGCGGTTCACGGTGGGTCAAGAGCACTTTCAGTTTACCGTGCTCCCCTTCGGCCTCACCAGTGCCCCTCGGGTGTTCACGAAAGTGATGGCGGTGGTCGCAGCTCATCTGCGCAGATCAGGGGTTCCAGTCTTCCCCTATCTCGACGACTGGTTGTTGAAGGCGGGCTCGCCCCAGGCAGTCGTCTCCCACCTCCAGACTACGGCGGATCTCCTGCATTTGCTGGGATTTTCCATCAACGTGCCGAAGTCACACCTGAGTCCCTCTCAGAAGCTCCTCTTCATCGGAGCGGTTCTCGATTCGGCGCAGTTCCGGGTCTATCCACCGGAACAGCGGGTCCGGGATATTCAGGCCCTGATTCCCATCTTTCGGCCTCTATCCTGGGTTTCGGTCAGGCTAGTGTTGCGGCTTCTGGAGCTGATGGCCTCCTGCATCCTACTAGTGCATCACGCCAGGCGGCGCATGCGGGCTCTGCAGTGGGACCTGAAGTTTCAGTGGGCCCAGCATCACGGCAACCTGTCCGACCATGTCTTGATCTCGGAGGGCACTGCACAGCAGTTGCAGTGGTGGCTCACGGACTGCGATTGGGTCAAGGGCAAGAGCCTCTCCCTTCCCCAACCGGAGCATGTCGTACTGACGGATGCGTCCCTCCTGGGATGGGGTGGCCATATGGGAGAGGCGGAGATCAGAGGCCTCTGGTCTCCAGCAGAGTCTCGTCTCCACATCAACCTGTTGGAGTTGAGAGCGATCCGACTTGCACTGAAAGCCTTCCTTCCCTCTGTCAGGGGAAGTGTCGTGCAGGTGTTCACAGACAACACCACCGCCATGTGGTATTGCAACAAACAGGGCGGGGTGGGGTCGTGGACCCTTTGTCAGGAGGCTCTGCGCCTCTGGACATGGCTGGAACACCAGGGCGTCACCCTGGTGGTTCAACATCTGGCGGGCTCTCTGAACGCCAGAGCAGACGAACTCAGCCGCCGGTGCATGATGGATCACGAATGGCGTCTGAACTCCGAGGTGGCGCAAGGTCTCTTTCAGCAGTGGGGAGAGCCTTGGTTAGATCTATTCGCCACCGAAGAGAACGCGCAATGTCAGCAGTTCTGCGCGTTGGAATTTCCAAGGCAGCAGTCGCTCGGCGACGCTTTTCGTCACGAGTGGAGTTGCGGTCTGTTGTACGCCTTTCCGCCTATACCACTTCTGCCCAGAGTGCTGAAGAAGATCAGGCACGACCGGGCCCAAGTCATCTTGGTGGCTCCGGATTGGGCACGAAGGTACTGGTATCCCGAGCTACTCAGTATGTTGACCGATCCTCCGATACGTCTGCCCCTTCGGGAGGATCTTCTGTCGCAGCAGCAGGGGACGGTCCTACACCCGAACCTGTCCAGCCTCCACCTCCATGCGTGGATATTGAGCGGCGACAGTTGATGCCATTTGACTTGCCTCCTGAAGTCTGTGATATCATTCTGGCAGCCAGGCGTCCCTCCACAAAGACGGTATACGCCTGCCGGTGGAACAAATTTGTGGCATGGTGCACAGCAGAGGCTGTGGATCCCCTTTCCGCCCCTCTTTCTGAGGTTCTCCTTTTTCTTCTTTCTTTGGCCCGGCAGGGCTCTGCCCTGGGCACCTTGAAAGGTTATCTTGCTGCCATCTCTGCCTTCTTGCGGCTTCCTGATCAGCCTTCTCTTTTCAAGTCCCCTGTAGTTACACGCTTTTTAAAAGGCATTACTCACACGTTCCCTCCTGTTCCTTTTGTAATGCCTCAGTGGGACTTGAATCTTGTTCTCACATTTCTAATGAGCGCTCCCTTTGAGCCTCTTCATAATTGTCCTCTTCGTCTGCTGACGCTTAAGACTGCTTTTCTGGTAGCCATCGCCTCGGCTAGACGGGTGAGTGAGCTCCAGGCTTTATCATCAAAGCCTCCTTTTCTCTCTGTTCATCCGGACAAGGTTGTCCTTCGGCCTCGTCCCTCCTTTCTTCCGAAAGTGGTGACCCCCTTTCATCTTGGGCAGTCTGTCACCTTGTCCACCTTCTTTCCGCCTCCGCATCCTTCCAAAGAGGAAGAGAGGCTCCACCGTCTGGACCCAAAACGTGCGCTCTCCTTTTATCTGGACCGCACAAAGCAGTTCCGGGTGGACGACCAACTTTTCGTTGGATACGTGGGTGCTAAGAAGGGGAAAGCTGTGCACAAACGGACCATCTCTCGGTGGGTCGTTTTGTGCATCAAAATTTGTTACTCCTTGGCAAAAAAGGACCCTCCTGTTGGGCTGCGCGCCCATTCTACTCGGGCCACGGCGGCTACTACTGCTTTGGGACGGGGTGTCCCTTTGCAGGACATCTGTCAGGCGGCAACGTGGGCTTCGCTACACACGTTTGCCAGGCATTATTGCCTTGACAGCCAAGTCCGGAGGGATGGCTTCTTTGGCCGTTCTGTCCTCCAGGACTTTCTGGTGTGATCTTGGTTCGCAGACCCACCACCGGGGATGGTATTGCTTGGGTATCTATTCTAAGGTGAGGAATCTAACTAACGTGTTTCTTTCAGATGAACAAGTTACTTACCTTCGGTAACGATGTATCTGTAAGAAACATTAGTTAGTTAGATTCCTCACCGACCCACCCATCCTCACCGTTCTGCGAACTGACTTCTAGGGTTAAGGTTATCCTTTTCAGGCCCCTAGATTTTATTTTTGGCACCAGTGTCGGTCTTTGCATGGCTCTGCGTTCCTGGCGCGGAAAGCTATGTACAAGAACTGACGTCAGCGCGCGAGGGCGGCGTCTAAGTACTCCGACGACGTCATTCCGGCGCACGACGCCGACGACGGACGCGGAGCCGCAGACGACGCCTAGCGACGCGCAAGGGGTATTGCTGATGAAAAATCTTCCGGATCCAGTCTGACGCCTGGGGATATTCTAAGGTGAGGAATCTAACTAACTAATGTTTCTTACAGATGCATCGTTACCGAAGGTAAGTAACATGTTCTTTATTAAACGCAAACAATTACTCTAAGGCATCTCAGCGTTAAGGACCAAGGAACGAAATAAACAGTTAGGGTTTAGTAAAGAGCCATGTTCTTAAAAGTTTGCAGAAACTCAAAAGAGAGGCAGCAGATTTTATCTCTAAGGGTCCTAATCTGGAAAGCTCCATAAGAGAAAAGTTCCGGACATTGTCCAGCCACAGCCTCCTCCAAAGAAGACTATGGAGCATAAGGCCACTATCCCTATGCAACTTGACCCTACACCCCCCACCACACACACGCAACTCATGTCACCATCATCCACACACTCAGCTGATGCTGACACTGGGAGCCCAATTCACTGTTGCCATGATACAGATTCACAGGCAGGATGCCCGGATAGTCCAGACCCTTGGGACTATACGATGTAGTGGCACCAGACCCTGACATAGAGGTGTCGGTCCCAGTCAAAGCACCACCACTAGATGATAATTCTTCCTATAATAGTGTCCTTCAGTGTCCAGCTGAATATCATAATATCAAGATCCATACTACAGAGGCGGAAAGCAATTTCTTAGTTAACTCTTTCCAAGACCAATCGCTCGGTGCAATACTTGCCCATGATAGGGTCAATGCTGAAGGTCCCAACAGAGATATTAAAAGAACCAGTCAAATCCACTGACCCACTGTACATCAGGGGATACCTGACAGCTGATTCACTGGTAGTGACGACTGCAAGGAAGAGGGCAGCTTCCCAGAATACTGGTGATTCTCCTCCTCCCAATACGGAAAGTAAACTTATAGATGCTGCAGGAAAGTGTTTGGCAATTGGGCATGCAAATCATTGACGCATAGCCAACTTGGTGGGCTTGCTATCGCGCTATAATAGGGCTACAGAGGTTGACATGGAGGAGCTCCTGCAGTTTTTTTTGGATCAATATAAAAAGAGAGGGAAGGTATCAATTACTGAGGGTAAGCAGTTTCCGAATGCAACTATTCGATGCACCCCGGACTGTGCAGACAACTCTGCAAGGGGATTTAATTCTTCCATCTTCCTGCACAGACATGCTTGGTTATGCATGTCGGGTTTTAAACCAAAGGTGCAACAATTCCTACTTGTTGTCCAATTCGATGGGGATCACCTCTTTGGCCCTAAGGTAGACACCTAATTAGAAATATCAAGAAGGATACGGAGAATGCAAACCCCATGGGAGCATTACAGTCCACAACATCATGGTGGCAGTCCTTTCGAAAATATCAGGGCAGAGGGTCGGTACCACCACCACCACTGAAACCCAGTCATACTCAAGATAGCAGCAAACATACCCGCATGGAGGTGAAAGTTACTACAGTTGAGGATGCAAGAGTGATAATCTGAGAGTTTTAGGTAGAGGAACTCCCTGAAAGGGAACCTCTACACAATGACTGGTTACATTTCCTCCGGACTCACAACACCGGTTTGTTGAAGCCACGAACCGTTCCTCCGTCTGTGGCCAGAGATAACATCAGACCAGTAGATACCGTCCATCGTTGGACACGGATACTGCCTAAAACCTTCATCTGCCTCTTCACCCAAATATACCACCACACAGACAGACCCTCAGCCCTCAACACCTTCACCTTCTCAAAGAGGAGGTAAAAGCACTTTTGCTGAAATGCGCCATAGAGCCCGTTCCTCAAAAGTCACCATGACAAAGAGGTATATATTACCTCTACTTTCTGACACCCAAAAAGCACGGGATGCACAGGTCAATGCTAGACTTGTGCACCCTCAATCATTGCATTCTGTCTGAACACTTCCACATGGTGACATTGCAGGATGTGATTCCACTACTTCAGAAAGGCGATTTCATGATGGTACTCGACCTGAAGGACGCTTGCTTTCATATTCCGAGTCTTCCAACACATCGCTGTTGCCTCAGGTTTATGGTGAGTGGACATCATTAGCAGTTGAAGGTTTTGCTGTTCTGGGTGATGACAGCCCCACAAGTGCTTACCAAATGCCTAGTAGTTGTGACAGCCCATTTGAGAAGAAACAATCTGATAGAGACATCTATCTGCCGATTCCTTACCTTTGAATTCTCCCCAGGTGCCCGACTGGATCTGGATTTTTGTTTACAGCAGTACCTCTGCGTGTCGGTAGATGGCATTGTATGACACCATAACGACGTCGTCCACCAGATGTGACATCCACTGAGTCCATATAAGCCATTCCCTGACGTGCTGATGTCAGTTTCTTGTTTTCTACGCTTCCAACGCGCATCCAGAAAGCGGTCCCTCAGGCTGTTTTTTGGCCTGCATTCAACAAATTATGTAGACGGAACGGTGTTCTTTTTTTCTCTGTCCTCGGGGTTCAAACCTTGTGGGTCCTGTGGAAGACAGATGTCGGACACAGACCCTCATAATTCTTTTTTTTTTTTTTTACTATTATATAACACTAACTTGACCCAGAGGTATCAGAGTGCTTTACATAGATGGGAACATGAAAGGTGCACAAGTTACATATAAGTAGATACAAACAACAATGTACAGTTGACCAGTGAATAGAATATATCGAAAACTTTTGAAATGCAGCGGTAACAAGGGGAAAACACAGATGCACATAACAAAAGAGTAGAGGGGGATAGGGACTTGAGCAGACGGTAGAATAGATTAAATTTAGGTCCCGCAGACTGGCACCAACTAGGGTAACAACCCGGGGTCAGACCCTCCAACTTGGCCAGGACAGAGGTAGAGCTATTTGAGTTCTGTGGAACCCTCAAACGGGCTGGGGACGCGGCAACGTAGCACCACAGCCGAACTCGCTCTCCAAGCCGAAGCTAGCTGACCGCTGAGAGGGCCAGCAGATGGGAGCAACATGGCCGCCTCGCACCCACCATCTCCATAGACGGGATGCAGGTGAGTAGTGAAGCGATGGGGGAGCATGAGTGTGTTTCTGCAGTCTGTCACGAGGCACAGACCAGGCCGCCAAAACTTTTACAGTGGACAAAGACAGGCTGCAGGCGGTGCTCCCGCCGAAGACCCCCACTGCCAGGATGCAGGACTCCGTCCGTGGCCGTCAGACCCATGGACATACACCATTCAGTGGTGGTGTGGAGACCCCAATGACTCACCAGTGGAGGAAGCCTGTCCCGACTCCTGGATCGCATGAGGGGCCACCAGGGGGATGAAGGGGCCGCAGACATGGAACTCAGTGCTCATTCCAAGTCTTGTCTAGGGAAAACATCTCGGTCACCAAAAGGCAGCCGCCACATGAAACATGCAGGGCCGCTGCCTTGAAGGAAATCCAAGATTCAATTTTTGATTTTGCCAGTGAGAAGCAGTCTTAGCAGAATCCAGAGTAACAGTGGCAGTGTCTGGAAGGTAGGTGATGGCCATGGATAACACCAGAAGGATAATCCTGAGCCTGTCTCCTCTCAGCTGCTATTAACAGCTCAACTGAGCAATCAGCCATCTTACTAGTATTCCACTGGCTGTAGTCTTGTTGCTGTGGTGGGCTTCATCTCTTCTGGCAATTGCATCGGAAAAGACCTGGAGGATTGCTCAATTGTAGCCTTCAAATTCCCTGGGTGGTGATGGTTCGATGGGGGGCTTTTCTCCAGGATTTTTGCCAAAAGGCGATCCCTAGCATGGGAACTCCTGGAGGGAGCTCCTTAATATTACTTGTATGTGGTACCTTGGGGCGCATTATGATTTCAAGGAGTGTTGACTCCTGTTGTCGCCTTTCGCCCGAAGGCGTTGCTGGGATGCTGCATGAAGCTTTTGGCAGCGTGAATGTCACAGGCCCTGTGTCGCCCTCGTTCACGGCCCCTGGAACAATTTCCATGAGCTTCATTCGCCCTCCACAACGAAAGGTACGTTGAAAAGCAAATGGTCAGAGTTGCAGCACACTTCGACTTCACCGCGTAGTCCATGTGTTTTTGACACCCACTCCCAGCCTCTGGCTTAGGAGTCGGTGCAAGGGTCCGTTTCGCGTCTCAATGATTTCCTTGGAGCGGAAGCGACTCTAGCCCAGATGCTGGTATATTATGCTTCCCTGTATGCCATCTTTGGACACAGCCTCCCTCTGGTGCACTTTCAAGCCACAAGGAGATGAGAGGAGAACTCACTAAAATCACGCCGGCAGGTTTGCCCTCCGCTTCAGATCGGGTGTGGTTGGATCTGTCTCAGCTCCGGTGCACAGCCCTTCGGGATTCCCACCTGCGATGCCGGGATTCAATCAGCCGAAAGTAATGGCGCCAATTGATACTACGCCAGTCAGCCTCTACTACGGAAGGCTTTGGGTGTGGCACCAGTGGTGCCGTTTGGCTTGAACACTTTTCCTCCTCGCTCTGATGAGCCCCTTACTGGTTTTCCTATACGTGTGACTGATCTGATAGAGACTACTAGCCGCAGATTCCTTCACGTAGAATTATCCCCAGGCGTGAGACTGGATCTGGAAACTTTTTTGCCACAGCATCCCTGCGCGCCGGGGGCGGGGCGACATCATGCAACTCCGCCCAGGCGGTGTCCGGGTACGTAATGTCAGCGAGGTCACATAAGAGCCGCCCAGGCGCGCCCACGTCCGTTTTTTCCTTTTCCACGTGCAACGGGATCCGATTCTTGCTATGGGCCCCCTTTTTAGGTCTCGCCTGGCGAACGCAGCGCGAAGCGCTGCAATCGCCAGCGAGATCTATTGTTGCTGACTTGCCACGGAAGGGGAACAGGAGATGTGCACGCGCAGGCTCTTAGTGGATTTGAATTGGTGTACGCGCTTACAGCCACGCGGCGTGCACATCTCCTGTCCCCCTCCGACCACATGTCAGCCCTGTTGGAGCGGCCCGCTCAGAATGCCAAAAGGATGCTGTGCCTCGATCAGGCACCAACAATAGACCACACGGAGCCCCCCAGCCCTTCTTCACTCACCGGGCTGCTCTTCTGGGGGGGCTCCTCCTCGCGGCTGCAGCACTTCTCTTGCTGGGCTTCCCTGGAGCCCCGCGCTGCCGTGGGCAGCCTCGGCCAACGCAGTCAGTCTCGGCCGCCGCAGTTAGCCTCGGCCGCCGCAGTCTTCACCCGGGCCCCCTCCTGGAACCCGGGGCTTCGCTCCACTCCGGTCGCCACCGCGGGGCTCTCCCTTCAGCATGGGAGCCCCGCGTTAGCATGGCACGCCGTTTCTCTTCCTGCCGGAGCAGGCCCCGCCCACGTCCCGGGCAAGGGCGCCTGACTTCCGGCTTGTTTTGTTGGTTATCGCTGCATTGATCTGTCAAACTAGTAGTAATGAAATTAGTCCACAAAATCGGCGTTTAAAAAAAATGTCAGGTAATGCTCGCTCACAATTTTTCTCATTACGTCCTAATTTGCTACGCAATTTCAGTGGCCTCGTTTACAATGCAGGATGTATTTTACCCTTGCCACGCATGATCTGTCACCGAGTAAGTAGGTTAAGCCCCACACATAATATTGCAACTATTTAATGTTATGCCCAAACATTGTTTTGTTAGCATATTCCCCTGTATGCCATCTCGTTTGACAAGGAGTTGCTGTTTTAAAAAGATTACAGGTTTTTATTTCTACGGCGTCGGAGCGCACGCTGTGAGGAGACCTCCCTGCTCTGGAGCAAGCCCAGCCTCGGGATGCATTCACTTTCCTGACAACGTGTTTTTTGTGTGTTTTTTCCCACGCGCGAATCACATGCACCCCTGCCCCAGTTACAGCGTGAGAACCAACAGGTACTCCTGTGGGAGATGTGTAATGCGGGCTCTGGTGCTTTTTACAGAAAAGAACGACAAGCAATTCCGCCATAGTGACAATACAAAACGGGTCTTTATTCAGGAGAATTCACGTGGGGCAGCAGGTGTCTGCTTAATCAGAAAAAGGCTACAAATACGCATAAATAAACGTTGTCTACTATGCTGTTTGATTGGTGTCTGCAGGATACTTCTGTTCAGCTTAATGATTCCATCAGCCTGAAAAAAAAACTTTAATAAAATGAATTACAGACCGCGAACATTGTACAGGAAGGATTTTGTTTTTTTTCATTAACGACGTGTGATCGGACTACCAAAGAGTCAGATAGATGTCTGTGCTCCAAGGTGTAAAACAGCAGATGCCGTTGGCATCCGGTGTCTTGTTCTCTCTCTCTTGCTTCTCTCGCCCCCTCTTTCTTCACTCTTACTTCCCACCGTATCTGTCTCCCCGGCCCCCACCAAGTCTTCCTCTGTCTGCTCTCTCTCTTCTTCCTCCTCCTCATCCTGGGGCTGTAATAGGGAGCCCCGAGGCCCTCTCTGAAAATGCGAGCTGGAGGTGACGTTAAGTGTGAACCGAGAGAAGAGGCGGGAGCGGGGTGGGCGGAAAGGTAGAGGGTCAAAGGGGGCTCTGGCTCTCAGAGAGGTGAGAAGGGGCGGGCAGCAGTCTGAGCACAAAAACAACACCAGAGCAACAGGCAGATACTCCGCGGGGAGCCTGGTGTAAATTGAAGAAACGTACACTTCTTAGCACTACAAAGCAGCCGAAGTGCGCCTTTCACAAGAGCCAATAGCGGCTGCCATTGCCAGTTTACCAGACGGGGATTAAAGAAATAATTCATTGTCACTTTAATTTGTTTGCTACATGTGAAGGCTTTCCTTCCTCTTCTGTTTGTCCCGACTCTGGAGCATGTGCGCATTGCTATGTCCTTGCAATGCTCACTTTCTCATGTGTTCTTTTTCCCCATTCTCTTTGTGTTGCCTTCTCGCTCGTGTGCTTTCTCACTACCAGCTCTACTTTCCTCTCTTTAGCACCTTTCATCCCCACGCCCAGGGGTTTATTCCACCCCTCGTCCCACTATGTTGTTTCCCCCACCCAGCCCCTTGTAACTTCCCTGCCACCCTCTTTAAAGATAAAAGAGCGCTCTCAAGCTTTTTTCCCCAACTCGGATTGGTAACTAAAAAGAACAAGCATTTGCAATGCAATAGGTCTCGCATTTACGTGAGTTTGAGCTATTGACATAGCAAATAACAATGCCTTTTATATTTGTTTTCGTTTTAAAAACATAAATAAAAGGCATTGTCATTTACAATGCCAATAGCTTTAACTTGTGTAGCTGCGAGACCTATTGCATTGCAAATGCTTGTTCTTACCTTTTCTTGGTGGAACAGTGTGCGAATGCCTTCGGGCTTTAAAACTTGCACGAGTTGTGGGCGTCCTATGTCGGCGACGGACCCTCACCTCATTTGTATGTGGTGTTTGGGGGAGGATCACAGCACTACAGATTACGTGGCGTGCCAACAGTTAAAGCCGAAGTCGCGGCGGGAGCGCCGCATGAAACTTCTCTCGGTGTGTCTCTCCAGGTCGACATCCTCCCTTCGGTCTGCTTCGGCGGACAGCTTCAGGTACGGCCTTGGTCTTAATCCTCACCCTTCTTAGATGTCGCGTGACCGTCGCTCCCCGGTTGGTAAGTGTCGCAGTTTGTCCCCTGGTTTCCGGCCTACCGGGGGCGTGGACTCTCCGTGGGTGATGTGGCCCCGCGGGTCGTCCTATCCACTGTTTCCTGGTGCTGGGGCGTCAAGAGTCCAAATGGAGATATACGTGGCAGCTTTGCAGGCCTCGCTGGCGTCTCCTCTTCTTTCCGCTCCTGGGCATCGGCGGATCCCTCGCACTGCACGGGGCCCTCCGTGGCGCCGCCCGTGGCTCCGGCCTCGGCTGGTTCGGATCCAGGCTTGGAGGATGTGGTGCTGTTTGGGTGCGGCACCTCTGGGGCACCTCTTCAGGCCATGGCGTCTCTGCCTCGCCGCAAACTCCTGCGTGGGTCCCTGTGGTGTCACAGGAGGTTGCCGGGGCTCGGGTCGCATCCCAGAGCCCCTCTCGGTCCTTTGACAAGGTGGTCCTGTCTAAGGTCGAGGTGACGCTGCTACGTCGCCGGCAGCAGCTGGTCCATGCGGCGCCACAGGGGTCGTTGGGCCCTCCTCGCCCTGGATCGGGACCGAGGCTCGACCCCTCACCGGGCCCTTCTCGTCCCTCCCCGCGGGCAGTTGCCTCATCGGAGTGCGAGTCGGAGGTTGCATCGTCCCTGGCGCCGCCACATGGGTTGCTGAGCGATCTTCGCCTCCTTCTGGGTCGCAGAGGGCTTTGTGCCACTCCTCGGCCCGTCGCGCACCCCCACGCACGTGGCTGCCTCGGCAGGGGGCAGGCCGGCGTCATCTCGGCGCCGCCCCTGGGCCGGTGCGGCTCCACACCTGCTCCGGTCCCCGCTCCGGTCTCTGGTGCGGGCTGATTTGGAGACCCCTTGTCCGGTGACGCCGGATGGTGCCGGCGTACTCCCTCAAGCAGCTGACTATACGGATCCGCGCAGGGGTCGGGCCACGGAGTCTTCTTCGGACACTCCTTCTCTGGAGGCAGGCTGTATATTGGGTCGCCCTGTGGTGTCCTTTTCGCCGGCACCGAAGGGCGGCTCTCCACCCTTCATAAGGCAGAGGTGTTCGTCGGAAGAGCGGCAGGTCCCTCATTCTTCGGCTCCTCCTGCCTTCCAGGTCTGGCCCTTGCCCGTCCCGCTTGGCCTCGGGGATGGCCGCCTTAGTTTGCAGCCGTCACCCACGGAGGAACTGCTTTCTCCACCGGTGAGCCCTACGGAGACGGGTGCAGCCTTCGCTCTCGCGGTGTCCACGGCTGTAGGCATCCTGCGTATGGGTGACCCGGTGGCTCACTTTCCAGCGGACCATCTCTTGGAGGTCCTCCACCAGGGCTCTGGTGGGAGGGAAATCTTGCTCCCCTTTGAAGGTTCGCTCCTTTCTTCCTTGACGGGGGCTTGGAGGCGTCCTGCCTCAGGGGACCCGGTGCCTCAGCCTCTTCAGCACCGGCACCTCCCGGCGCTGCGTGACCCGGCGTGTCTTTCCCTTCAACCCTCAGCCGCCAGCCCCCTTTTGCAGACTGCTTTTCCTGCCCTACTACCGCTGTTGACTCCGCCGTCCTGAGAAGCCCGCTGGCTGGACTCTTGGCAGCGCAACATGTTTGCCTTGACCAGCGCGGCCCTGCGGGCCCATAATACCTTGTGTGTGCTGGCTAGGGCCTCCTCCTGTTTGTGGGACTCGGCTGAGTCTCTGGGATCTGCAACATCCCAGGAGTCTGGTCAGGTGGACTTGCGGCATCATGCATTGGATGGCCGGGAGCTTGGGGCATTTATTCTCACCTCCGCTCTGGACGTCTCAGAGGTGCTGGGCCAGGTCATGGCTTCTGCAGTCGCGCCCCGTCACCATGCTTGGCTTCGGGACGAAGTATTCCCTGAGAATATCGAGGAACGACTCGTCGACCTTCCATTTGATGACAGCCTGCTGTTCCATGACCCGGCCGACTCCGCCATCCAAAGGCTCTTGGTGGGGCTCCGTCCTCCTCCTCCTCTGCCTTATTCTCCCCCTCCTCCGTCCCTTCCTCAGTGACTTCTGAGTCGGGTTGATTCTGGGCCTTCTTAGGCCGGTTGGTCTGGCTGGGGAGTGTGTTTTCTAGCCGTTACGTCCTTCCCTGGGACTTTGGCTTTGTTGGCTGCTGGACGGCCCTTGTGTTGATTGTGTGTAGTTGTTGCGCAGATTTGGCCCTGCATTTGGGCCCTCTGCTTTGCTTGGGCTGCTTTCTGCCTTCTGCAGGGGTGATTTTTCTCCCCATGTCTTTGTTTTTTCCTCTGCTGCGGAAGTTCTTCCAAAGAGGGTTCCCCTCGTGGGACTTACCGTAGCCTATGTGGGGTGGTGTTCGCTGTTATATAGCTTGCGCTCTGCTAGAGGGGTCTGGTCGCCTTCGGGTGCCTGTTATACATGGCGTTTCGGTAGGTTGCTTTACTTCCTGAGGGCGTGTGCACGGCCACTCGTGGTGGTGTGCCCGGGCATCTCCTCCTATCCCTGCTCCTGTCCCGAGGTCTGGGATGCTCCAACATTCTCCCTTGCCAGGTGTCGCTTACTCTGCCTTTCTGGGGCCTCGGGCTGTTCTTCTTGCTTCTGGTGGCTTGACTGCCGGAGCTGTTCTGATGAACAGGTTGCCCTCCATCTGGAGTGGGTTTGCCGCCTTTTCCCTCGTTTCCTTGGGCCCTCTAGGCTTCTTCTTCTTCTTTTTCTTCCGCTTTTCCTGTCTTGGCATTGGGCGAAAGCTGTGTTGCCTGGTAGGGGAGGGGGGTGCTTCCGCCGCGCCGTCCTGCCCTTGGTCCCTCTTCTGTGAGTGTTCGGGACTCTTCGGCCTTCCTTCACTCCTGCATCCCCTTGGGGTTGGTGGAGTTCTGCTTATGGGGGTTCCCTTGGCCTGGCAGGGACACGGTTCTACCTGATCCAAAGATCTGGTCCCCTGTGGGGCCTTCTGTTTTGCTTTGGCTGGAGGGGTCCTTTCGCAGACCCTCCTTCACAGGGGGTATTGCTAGGGTATCTATTATATGTGAAGGAATCTGCGGCTAGTAGTCTCTATCAGATGTACGAGTTACTTACCTTCGGTAACGATGTATCTGGTAGAGGTGATTCTAGCCGCAGAATCCTTCATGGCCCGCCCTTCCTCCCCTATTCTGCGAGGACCCCTTGGTTGGGCTTCCGTACTTGCCTCCCGGGGGGGGGGGGGGGCTGTGTCTCTTGTGAGTACCCTCCTTGTTCTTGACGGGTGACTCCGTCTGAGGGTGGTTCATTCCTCCTTGGTTCCTTGGAGGATGGGGTTCAGGCGCTCTGGTGCCCTGCTGCTCTGACTACTCCAGGTTTGGGCGGGCTTGCTTCTATCCCTGTCCTCCCTCCCCTCGCTATCCTCTGATAAGGGTAATCTGGCCTTGTCTTGCCCTTGTCCCTTGTGGGTGGCTGCCCTCTAAGTTGGAGTGACTTGGGAGGTTGATGTCTCTGTTTTGGGACAGGTCCCATTCCTTGCTCGGGATGGGGGGACTGGGTTGACTACGTGTGCCATGCCTTTACGCATGTTCTTTGCCTCCGGGGCACAGGGATGGGAAGTTGTCTATGTGCTGGCAGGGTGACTGCGCAGGTTTCTGCTTGTTCTTCTTCTTTCTTCTTTCCCTAATCTTGGAATCTGCGGTGTTGGCACTACTCTGTGGTGCTGTTAGTCACAGTTTCTTTCCACTTTTTCTGCTCTTCGCACACTTCCCATGCTTCCACAGTTTTTTATCTGGTGGTTCCGCGTTGTGGTGTGGAAAAGTTCTCCGAAGAAAACTGACGTGGGCACGCCGGGGCGGGTCTTATGTGACCTTGCTGACGTCACGTATGCGGACGACGCCTGGGCGGAGTCGCGTGATGTCGCCCCGCCCCTGGCGTGCATGGATGCTGTGGCAAAAAAGTTTACGGATCCAGTCTCACTCCTGGGGATAATTCTATGTGAAGGAATCTGCGGCTAGAATCATCTCTACCCGATACATCGTTGCCGAAAGGTAAGTAACTCGTACTTCAGCCTCCTCTAGAGAGTAGTTGGCTGACGGAACTGGGTAAGGCTAATGGCCTTGATTCCTCACCAGCTTTGGGCCTCTTTACTGCCCCTAGCCTCCCTGAGATGCTGAAGAGGATATCTGTGGTCCTGGATTTGCAGCTCTCCTCTGTGGAGAGAACCACTGACCCATTGATAGATATGCTTCACCAGAGCCAAACCAGAGTTAGAGCCTCTGCTCCCCTGCAATGAAGTAATAAATAACCGTTTATTAGAAGCCTGGGCCAAGCCCACTACAGGGCCCCTGTGGACCGGTCCATAGCCCGTAGACACCCGCCCGCTCCTGGGAAACTGGACCTGTCTCCTTCAGCATCCAACTCCACAGAGTTTTGTGGTGCAGGCTGCTATGCCTTTCCCTGACCTCGGCGTCTTCACTAACCCTCCCCCTCACCTCTGCGTCTTCACTAACTCCCCCTCGGACAGCGAGTCCAGAAGACTAGAAACTTGTGGAAGAAATATCATCTCTAAAAAGTTAATCATTGCAGTCCTTAAATACTGCTTGCGTTCTGTGCCGATTTTCACACTCGTTCTGGGATTCGGTAGCGCGACTGCTGCCTTCGCTTCCGGAGGAGACCTGCAACAAACTCATCCAGATACTGCAGGATGGGCAACAGGCAGCTAAGTCGATAATAGGATGTGGTATGGATACCACGATCACAGGTGGTTTTTTGGTAGCACTACCCTGTCGCAGCTCTGGATTTTTGGAAGCTGTGCCACCTTAGAAGACATGCCCTTTGATGGTGTTCACTTGTTCAGCACAGATTCTGCACTGCAGCGTTTTCGGGACAGTTGGGGTGGAACAGACAATTAATTCTGTCCATTTAGGTACCGTCTGCCTCCCTAGCGCCCCACTTACTTGAGTAATAAGGAGGGACACACATCTTTGTCTCTTACATATGAGCCATACCAGAGTGGAGTCCCGTATCTTTTTGTTTCTCGTAAACATACCACTTTCTGGTGGCACCCAGTGAGGGTTCCTGCATTGTGCAGATGTTGTTTTTTTTGATGGCATGTCGATGACAGCTTTTGGTTCCCTCTAATTGAGAGGTATTTTCTTTGTGACCCTAAGGTGTTTTCACACTTGTTGGAAGCGGTATCTTCTTTTTCTCGGACGATGGGTTCATGCCCAAAAGATAGTTACCTGAGTGGTATCTTTTGTCATATTGCGAGGATGCTTACCTATGTTCCATGCTCTATGTAGAGCATTTTCTGTATGCGTTATAGGCATGTGTAGTTATATTACAGTTTATTTTTCCTGAGAGCCTTTTAATTTCCTAGCTGAGCAGTGGGAATAGAGGTAAGGTCCATGAACTGCAGTGCATCATTCATTACTTGTCTAGTTAGTGTTCCCAGCTAGGACATTCTTCTATAGGTGTGTCCTCCTTTTTTTAGCAAGTTCCTGTCAGTCTTCCTCAGCAGGATGGACTTTTGACACTGGCCCTACACAGGCTCCACTTCCTTCTTATATTCTCTACAGAAGGGCATTTTTCCTTCATTCTTGTACCCTGCTTGTTTGCGGCATGTTTGCCACATTCTTAATATGTGCGGGTTATGCTCAAGAGATTGTTGTCTTATACCTCTGGTCTCGTTGTCCTTACACATATTCTTCCCTGTGCCAGTGGGACCTCAACTTGGTCGTTGCATATGCATTTGTTTCTCCTTTTCTCCTCTGTGGCTTCTACATAATAGATGGTGCCAGAGGTGTTACCTTTTCTTTAGAAGTTTTTTCTCCAGACAAGCGGTGGTCTATACCAATAGTTGTGATTGTTCTCTTCGCAATATTTCTGCTGAAGCATTGATCGATGCTTTCTCCATCCATCGTGAATGTATTCTGAGACCCTTTTACCTGCGTTTCTCATGGCAGGTTTAGCTTGCATACTTGTTTTCTACGACAAGGAGCTATGGCTTAGTGGCATTGGCTGTTGACTCTGATGCGTCAGCCCTGTCTGACCATGCGTACGGATACCACCAGGCGAGCTGCGCAGTATTTGTTTCTATGTAGTGTTGTCTTCCAACACATTTTTATTCCTCTGTCATGTGTAACTGTTTCCCATGCTTTTCAATCTCTTACTGACTTCAGTTGATGATGGCCTTTACCACAGTTTTTATTGTGAAGCGTCTGCTTCCTCACCTAAATTCCTAGGGCCGCCCGGTCGCTCTATCTTATTCTAGACTGGCTAGTTCTATTAAGGGATTTTTAGTAGGATCTGTTCGCAGACCCTCCTCCGGGGATGGTATTGCAGGGCATATAATTCAAAGGTAAAGAATCTGCGGCTAGATGTCTCTGTCAGATGAATAAGTCACTTACTTTTGGTAATGCCTTATCTGATAGAGACAGGATCTAGCTGCAGATCCCTCACTGACCCTCCCATCCTCCCTGTTCTGCTAACTGTTTTTCTTGTTACCTAAAGGATCCCTTTCTTGACATTGTGATGTTTCTCAATAGGATTTCGTAATTGCTTGACACAAGGATCTCTCTTTTTTGGAACATTGTTTCCATAGGCAGTTGCTATGAGTGTCTCCGCGTTTTTGGCTCGGAAAATGGTCATGGAAGAAACTGAAGTCATCGCATCAGAGGAAGGGCTTATATGGACCCCATCAACATCACATCTGGTGGATGAGGTCACTACGGTACTGCTGTAAAAAAATAAAATCTGTATCCAGTCTGACACATGGGGAGACTTTAAAGGTAAGGAATCTATGGCTTGATCCCGTCTCTACCAGATAAATCGTTACCGAAAGGTAAGTAACTTATTCTTCACAACGTCCCATATCTGTAAGATTGACTGGTAGAGTCCAGGCAGACAGAAATGCCTGCAGGACACTCAGGCTACCATCAATCTGTCACACTAATTGGGCTTCACAATCAATGTCACCAAGTCCCACTTACAACATCTCCAGATACAGCCCTTTTTGGGAGCGATCCTAAGTTCTGTCTGAGCCAAAGTGTGCCCAAGAGCACAGGCATGTTGTCGACTTCCAGTTAAAACAGTGATGCGCCATCTGGGTGTGATGGCTTTTTGTATAGCAGTTGTTGACCCCTTACAGGAGTACCTAGCATCTAAGTGGTCACAAGCGGGGGCAGTTTAGAAGATCTATTGTTGGTTTTACCGAGGGTCCATCAGTCATTACTATGGTGGAGCTTAGACAATATCCTGAAGTGCAGACCATTCTTGGATACAATACTAGGTGGCTATCACCACAGATAAATCACTCATAGGTTAGGGTGCACATATGGGGGATATCATAGTCCAGGGTTCCTGGACAGATCATCAGCAAACATTACATATCAATGTGCCTAGAGCGCATAGCAATTCAGATGGCCCTATAAGCCTTCCTCAGCAATATAACTCGGAAGACTGTTCTTCTCAGAGCAGACAACATGACAGCAATGTATTACATTCAAAAACAAGGGGGCACACTCTCTGTACATTTGTCTTGGTTGCCACAAGAAATTTGGCATTGGGCTATCCGCCTTCATATCCACCTCTTGGAGGAATATCTCCCGGGGGTGGACAACACCACTTCGAGTCCTCCACAGCTACTTTCAGTGGTGGGGGACACCAGACATGGATCTGTTCACCACCTTAGAAAACACAAAATGCAAAAACTTTGCCTGCAGGTACGGCCATCCAAAGTCTATGGGCAATGCTCTTTGTATGAATTGGACAGGGATATTTGTCTCCTCTTTTCCGCCTCCCCCACACATTTTTGACCCTGTCAGGAAGCTCGAGCAGACATCTTTCAAGATCATCCTAGTAGCTCCCACCTCGGCGCAGCAACCCTGGTACACCAGGCTCTTAAAGATGTCCTTAGTACCTCACGAGAGGCTCACCAGCATCCCTGGCCTTCTCACTCACAGCAAAGGAACGGTCAGGCATCCCAACTTAAAACGACTCAACCTAGGAAGTTAGCTCCTGAAGTTGCAGAAATTGGATACTTGAAATTACCTCAAGTGTATGGTCATTCTGAGGGAGCAAGGCACCCAACCACTAGAGTTTCTTACACAGAGGAAACATTTAATTCATTACAGCACAGCCCTGCAAATCCACCCATTGCGCCAATGGTACAGCAGATAGTGTGCTATTTGTTACAAACACCAGTCAATTTTCTGTATACCAGTCATTAAGATTTTTATGGACAGGTTAAAAGGAATAGTTCCACCACGTGTACCACCTGTACCCTCTTGGAATCTAAATGTTGTTTTTACAAGGTTGATTTCCACACCTTTTGAACCTTTATATTCCTCCCCAAATTTAATCTGAAGGTGGTCTCCCCTTTTTACTTAAACCAGACTCTTGATTTACCTGTTTTTCCCCAAAGCCAGACTGTGGCAGAAAGAGCACTTCATACACTTAATATTTAAAGGGCCCTAATATAGTACATTGGTAGGACTATGCCTTTTAGAACAAGCAGAACAGCTGTTTGTTGCTTTCTCAAATCTAGAAAGAGAAATGCAATTTCTTAGGTAGGAATTGCAAAATGGATAGTCAAATGTATTTAAATATGTTATACGGCAGCCAAATGAACTTTACCAACAGTTCCACACTTATATTCTACTTGAAAAAAGATGCCTCTATAGCTTTTTTTAGGCAACATTACTTTAGCTGACATGTGTAAGGCAGCTACATGGAAGAATCCACACACTTTTACTAAGCATTATTGTGTGGATGTCCAGGCAAGGCAATAGGCTCTTGTTCGATATACAGTCCTTCGGACACTATTTCATACATTTGCACCATCTGATGCCTAGAGCCACTGCGAGAGGGGAACTGCTTTACAGTCTATGCATAGCATGTGTATCTGCAGCCAACACATGCTATGAATGGAGTATGCTGCTTACTTTGTAAGCATCTATTATTAGCGTGTAGTGCTGTGGAGTCACATGCACTGTACCGCCTCCCTGGCCGGCATTCGCTTGTGTCAGAATTCATGTTTTATGCATTTTACATACAAGTATGTACATATATTTTATTCTTAAGCATATAATGAATGATGTTTCTGTATCTTCACTAGCTCCATCCTTACTCTCCAATAAGGCGGGGAAAAAATGAACAATCTGTCAATGGAGCTGTTGAGCATATGCATCCGTGGGGGAGACTTGACATCACGTCCGCAATAAAAGACTTCTTCAAGAAAAACAAGTTGTAGAGGTTGTAGAGTCTGAGCCTAACACTAGATGGCAGGAGTGTGCCTAGCATGTGAATCTGCAGCAAATAGATGCTTACAAGGTAAGTAACATACTTCTACTGTGTTACGAAGGCCATCTTGGGGAGCTTGAGATCTGGTGTCTCTGATCTTAAGCCGAGATCCTGCTCCTCATCAACTTTTTTTTTTTTTAATTTTCTTTTAACAAGAGATTTTATTGATTTTCCATGGTACCAGAGGGGCTGAGCCCAGCAAGCAAAGTACATTTGAAATGCATACTGTAAAATCTCTAGGTACTGTAGATTTCCCACTCCTAAGTTCTGTGGAACATCAGACCAAAGAAAACACCCCCACCCCCACGAACACGCACCATAGATACTTTAGAAACATTATATGGACATATCAAAGGAATTCCCGTCTACATCTGTGTAGCACTAATAGTTTAAACCTGCAAATTGTTCACTACCAGCCGTTCAATAGGGTCTCGGGTGACTGGCTGCACCATTAAGGACAAGTCAATTCCCCTTTACTTGGCCCACCGAGCCCAGATCTTCCCATGCTTCTGTGGACAGCCCCTCGCCTGGAATCCTCATCAACTTTTGAAGTTTCAAGCAATCCATCTGTCTCTGAAAGTCTTTCTAGGGAGTATCCCTAGACGTCTTATCTGATCTGATCAGCCACTCCCCTGCTACAGCACAGAGGGACCGCTCCCAACACTCCAGCTGAGCAGCAGCGATTCAAGCCCGGTCCTTGCCAGTCCTTTGCTGAGCTCTGCACCTTCCACTTGTGCCTGCCTGTCCCCTTTCCTCTGCCTTCCAGTTGCTCAGTCTTTATCTTTGCCCTCTACTCTATCTTCTAGGCCTTTTTCTTTTCTTCCTGTCTGCCCATTTGTTCTTCTGCTCCTTTTTTTTTTCTCTCTGTGGCCTTTACTTTTACTTTTTCCATTTTTTTCTCTCTCAATACCCTCATTCCTCTTTGATTCCTGCCCCCTCTACCTCGCTGCTCTCCCCACCCATTCCCCATCCCCCTCGCCATGCTGTTTTCCCCGCCACTGACTGGTTTCCGGTCCAGGGAAAACATGGCTTGGCAGTTCGGGCTGGACTGTTCCCATGAGGCACAGGGTCAGACTGATTTGCATATGGCCATGTCTGAACTGGGGTGGCAGAGTGGGCTAAAGAACGGTGATGGATTAAACCCAGATCAGTTGACTGGGGGTGAGTGCTTGCAATGTTCAACACTCCGTCCATCATTTCCTTTGGCTTTTGCTTTGTTCGCCATAAGTTGGCAGGGTATGCTCAGACGTGAGTCCCTTGCTCACTTTGCCACTGGATTCAAGCAAGCCTGGCTGAAGACGGCTGAAATGCCAGAAACCGGTCCTAGGAAGCTTGTTTCCAGTCCAGGGAAAACATGGCTTGGCAGTTCGGGCTGGACTGTTCCCATGAGGCACAGGGTCAGACTGATTTGCATATGGCCATGTCTGAACTGGGGTGGCAGAGTGGGCTAAAGAACGGTGATGGATTAAACCCAGATCAGTTGACTGGGGGTGAGTGCTTGCAATGTTCAACACTCCGTACATCATTTCCTTTGGTTTTTGCTTTGTTCGCCATAAGTTGGCAGGGTATGCTCAGACGTGAGTCCCTTGCTCACTTTGCCACTGGATTCAAGCAAGCCTTGCTGAAGACGGCTGAAATGCCAGAAACCGGTCCTAGGAAGCTTGTTTCCGGTCCAGGGAAAACATGGCTTGGCAGTTCGGGCTGGACTGTTCCCATGAGGCACAGGGTCAGACTGATTTGCATATGGCCATGTCTGAACTGGGGTGGCAGAGTGGGCTAAAGAACGGTGATGGATTAAACCCAGATCAGTTGACTGGGGGTGAGTGCTTGCAATGTTCAACACTCCGTCCATCATTTCCTTTGGTTTTTGCTTTGACAAGCCACTCTCTACAATACCAACTGATTGATTGATTCCTAGTGGCTGATTGGGTCAGGCTAGTGTAGTACTATGAGTACCTGAGCATTTACTTTATGATCCAGCTACTCCTCCTGGAGGACCACTCGAGCATAAAGGGAGTGTCCTACACCAGAATCTCCTCAACCTACACCTCAATATATGGAGTTTGAGCTGCAGCAGTTGAATTGTTTCACTTGCCCCTGAAGTAAGAGATATCATTCTTGCAATCAGATGCCCGTCCAAGAAATCCATCTCCTCCAGGTGCTCATAAAAGGTTTTGGCTTGGTGTGGAGTCTGTCATCATGACCCTCTACAGGCTAGTCTTTCTGATGTATTGCTTTTGTCAGTGGCCCTGCAAACTCTTGCAGTGGGAATAGTTGAGGGTTACTTGCTGGCCCTTTTAGATTTGATATTTTTAATGATCAACCTTGTATCTTTAAATCACTGGCTAGTATGCATTTTCTGAAGGCCTGATGCATTTGTTCCCTCCAAAACCATTTGCCATGTCTCAGTGGGACCTAAATCTAGTTAGTCTGTATGTTCCTTATATGCACGCCTATTGAGGTTATGCACAGTTGCTCGCTAAGGTTTCTGTCTATTGAGGCATCTTTCTTATCACCGTCACTTCTGTGTGCTGCATATTTGAATTACAGGCACACTCTGGGCAACTTCCCTGCACCACTTTCTTCCCGGGCAAATTGGTGCTGAGGACTCTGGCTGCCTCTCTGCCAAATCTGCTATCAACCTTCCATGCCAGTTCATCAATTTACTGTGCTGGCATTTTACACTCATCACACCACTCGAAAGAGGAGGAGAGGCTTCATCAGCTTGACCCTTAGAGCCTTGATTTTATATATTGACCGTATGAGAGACTATTGTGGATTATCAGCTCTTTGTGGGGGTCTCTGGGTGTCATTATAGGCTAGTTAATGCAAAAGAGGACTTTGTCCAGGTGGCTGGTCCTCTCTGTCAAAGTCTGCTATGAGCTGACTAAGAAGGAACCCCAAGAAGGCCTGCAGGCCCATTCCTTCAAGGCCAAGGCCTATATCTGCATTGATAAGTGAGGTGCCTGTTCTGTAAATATGCCGTGCTGGGACAGGAGTGTCAGTGCACACATTTACAAAACGCTACTGCCCTGACAGGCTGGCCCGGCAGGATGGCCACTTTGCCTGCTCCGTCCTGCAAGATTGCGTAATCTGACTTCAATTCTCAAACCCTCCTTCTTTGGGACTTACTGCTGCGGTATCTATCCTAAAAGTATGTAATCTGTGGTTAAAAGTATCTGTCACTAAAACAAGTTACTAACTTTTAGTAACACACTTTGTTGTAGATATTATAACCTGAAACTGTTCACTGCCCTTCCACATCACTGTTCTGTGGAGTGGACCCCTGAACATCAATCAATCAATCAATCAAAGCATTTATATAGCGCACTACTCACCCAGAGGGTCTCAAGGCGCTAGGGGGGGGGATCCGCTACTGCTCGAACAGCCAGGTCTTGAGTTGCTTCCTGAAGGCGAGGTGGTCCTCGGTCAGGCGGAGGTGGGTCGGGAGGGAGTTCCAAGTCTTGGCGGCGAGGTAGGAGAAGGACCGTCCCCCTGTGGTGGCTCTTCGGATGCGGGGGACGGCGGCGAGGGCGTGGCCGGTCGATCGAAGCTGGCGTTTGGGAGCGTAGAAGTTGAGGCGGCTGTTGAGGTATCCTGGGCCTTGGTTGTGTAGGGCTTTGTGTGCGTGGGTGAGGAGACGGAAGGTGATTCTCTTGTTGACCGGGAGCCAGTGCAGGTCTCTCAGGTGTCCGGAGATGTGGCTGCGACGGGGGATGTCCAGGATGAGTCGTGCTGAGGCGTTCTGGATCCGCTGTAGTCTCTTCTGGAGTTTGGCGGTGGTTCCGGCGTAGAGGGAGTTGCCGTAGTCCAAACGGCTGGTGACGAGGGCCTGGGTGACCGTCTTCCTGGTCTCGGTGGGGATCCACCGGAAGATCTTACGTAGCATGCGCAGGATGTTGAAGCACGACGAGGAGACGGCGTTGACTTGTCTGGTCATGGAGAGGGAGGAGTCCAGGATGAAGCCCAGGTTGCGTGCGTGGTCTGTTGGTTTAGGTGCGCTGCCTAGGGCGGGGGGCCACCAGGAGTCGTCCCAGGCGGAGGGTGAAGATCCCAGGATGAGGACTTCCGTCTTGTCCGAGTTCAGTTTCTGGCGGCTGTTCTTCATCCATTCGGCTACCTCTTTCATCCCTTCGTGAAGGTTGGCTCTGGCAATGGCGGGGTCGTTGGTGAGGGAGAGGATCAGTTGGGTGTCGTCGGCGTAGGAGATGATGTTGAGGTTGTGCTGGCATGCGATGTCTGCGAGGGGGCTCATGTAGACGTTGAAGAGGGTTGGACTAAGCGAGGAGCCTTGAGGGACGCCACAGATGACTTCGGTGGCTTCTGATCTGAACGGGGGGAGACGGACTCTCTGTGTCCTTCCGGCGAGGAAGGAGATGATCCACTCCAGTGCCTTCTCCTGGATTCCGACGTTGCTGAGGCGCTGCACTAGTGTACGGTGGCAGACAGTGTCGAAGGCCGCGGAGAGGTCTAGGAGGATGAGGGCTGCTGTTTCTCCGTTGTCAAGCAGGGCTCGGATGTCATCGGTGGCTGTGATCAGGGCGGTCTCGGTGCTGTGGTTGGCCCGGAAGCCAGACTGCGAGAGGTCGAGGGATCCGTTCGTCTCGAGGAAGGCGGCCAGCTGCTTGTTGACGGTCTTCTCGATGACTTTGGCAGGGAACGGGAGCAGCGAGATGGGGCGGTAGTTCTTGAGGTCGGTGGGGTCGGCTGATGGCTTCTTTAGTAGAGCGCTGAGTTTGGCGTGCTTCCAGCTCTCCGGGAAGGTAGCGGTGTCGAAGGAGGTGTTGATGATGTCCCGCAGGTGGGGTGCGATGACAGCGTCGGCCTTGTTGAAGACGTGGTGAGGGCAGGGGTCGGTCGGAGATCCGGAGTGGATGGAGTTCATCGTGCGGACGGTGTCTTCGGTGCCGATCGGGGTCCAGGCGCGGAGGGTGGTGGTGGGGGGCGGTGGTTCGGTCGTGGCGTGCGTCGGTTGAGTGCTGAAGCTGTTGTGTCTGTCCGCGATCTTGTTGTGGAAGTAGGAGGCGAGGGAGTTGCAGAGGTCTTGCGAAGGGGTGATGTCGTTGTTTCCGACGTTGGGGTTGGAGAGCTCTTTAACGATGTTGGAGAGTTCCTTGCTGTTGTGTGCGTTGTTGTCCAGTCGTTCCTTGAATGCAGTTTTCTTGGTGGCGTGGATCCGTTGGTGGTGTTTTCGGGTGGTGAGCTTGAGGGCAGTCATGTTGTCCGGTGTTGGGTCTCTGCGCCAGGCTCTCTCGAGGGCTCGGCAGTTCTTCTTGGAGCTCTTGAGTTCGTCGGTGAACCATGGTGCTTTCTTGCTGCCGGGTCTGCTAGGCGGGGTCCTCAAGGGGGCGAGGTCGTCTGCGCAGTCGCTGATCCACTTCGTGAGGTTGGTGGCCGCTTGGCTGGGGTTCGTTGTGCTGGTGGGTGGGTTCTTGCTCAGGGAAGTCGCGAGCTGGTCGGCTGTGATCTTGTTCCAGCTTCTGCGTGCAGCCTGTTGCTGGTGGTGGTGGATCGTGGTCCTTCTGAAGCTGAAGTGGACGCAGCTGTGGTCAGTCCAGTGGAGTCCGGTGTCGTGGCTGAAGGTGATGTCTTTGCTGGATGAGAAGACGGGGTCGAGTGTGTGTCCGGCGTAGTGGGTGGGGGTGGTCACCAGCTGCTTGAGTCCGAGGTTTGCGAGGTTGTCCAGCAGGGTGGTGGTGTTGCGGTCGTTGTTGTTCTCCAGGTGGAAGTTGAGGTCCCCGAGGAGGATGTAGTCAGCGGAGGGGAGGGCGTTCGGGCTGACGAAGTCGGCAATGTCCTCGCTGAATTGTGTGCGTGGTCCCGGGGGTCTGTAGATGAGGGTGCCTCTGAGGGTGGTCTTGGGGTTGATGTGGACCTGGAAGTGCAGGTGCTCGGCGGGTGCGAGGGTGTCGTCGGTGTTGGTCATGATGCGGATGGTGTTCTTGTGGATGATGGCGATGCCTCCTCCAGTCTGGTTGATGCGGTCCCTCCGGATGATCTTGTAGCTGTCTGGGATGGCGATGGCGATGTCGGGCGCTGAGGAGGCGTTCATCCAGGTTTCCGTGAGGAAGGCGACGTCTGGGGCTGTGGTGTCGAGCAGGTTCCAGAGCTCGACGGCGTGTCTGTGGATGGAGCGGGTGTTGAGCAGGATGCATTTCAGGTGGCTGCTGCTGTTGCTCGTCTTGGTCTTGGTCGGTGCTGGAGAAGTGCAGGTCCGGATGCAGGTGAACTTGCAGGTGTGGCAGCAGAAGGGTCCGTGGGTGCGTCTCGGGGTGGCTCGGTAGCAGCCCGGGAATCGGCCGGCGTTGAGTGCGTTGAGTTCAGTGGCGTCGTAGGTCCGGCGGGGGGGGCTGGTGTCTGCGGGGGCCAGGGGTCCTGGCACTGGGCGCGGTCCAGGCGCGGACGGGGGCGCAGACGGGCTTACCTTTGGCGCACCTTCGGCGCGCGTAGGGCGCGCCCGCTGCGCGTGGCCGCTGCGCGTTATCCACTCTGCCATAACTGGAGAGGGGGGGAGGGGCGGAGTGAGGGAGGTGCAGCTGGGAGGCGGGAGCGGGGAGGGCACAGAAAGGAAGAGGGCGTGGACGCGAGAACGGCGGCGGGAAGCGGGGAGCGGGGCGGGGAGGGCACAGGGGGTACAAGCACGAGAAAAACAATAAACTACAACAGTAAAGTACAGCAGTCACAAAACAAAACAACAGTGCAAAATACGAAACCGGGCAACAGAGTGCTGCCTGGTCCGGTCATAAGCTTCCGAGTTAGATTTTGACACACTGTTATCAGTAGTTTTATTCATTGTGCTCTGCATCTGAGGGCACAGAGGGGGAAGATTAAGCAACTGACATAAGCACAGAGACAATACAAATATGTCACTCCATCACTTTTAAGACAGTACTTTAAGAAGTAGTCACCACCGCCATATAGTGTAAATTCCTGGTACGTGGCGAACACTGTTGAAAAAATTTCCCTAAATCTCCATATCTAGTCTAGCACCTGGGAATATTGTAAAAGTAAGGAGGCTGCAGTTGGAGCGTCAACCATTTAGATTGTTAATTAAGGTAAGTAACTTGTTCTTCATGATGGGACTTAGAACACTGTCAGCTTACGTTCTTGGGGCATTGTGGATGTCCACCATGGAAAGGAAGATTATTCCCATCTACTTCAGTTTAGTGGATTGATTGGTAACAAACACCAAAGATATAGTCACAGTACCAATTTAACTGTTTTAGTACTGTGTATGCTAGGCATAAACTTATCAAAACCCTTACAAGCCAAGTTAAGACTGTTTTCAAAAATAGAGCTCAAATGACAATGGTTATTTCTTCAGACAAGTGTGTCATAGATTTCTCGGGGTTTGTTCCCAAAGTCAGTGCCTCAACTGCATTGACTGTGATAAAGATTCAGGTTTGATGGGAATGAGAGTTTCATGTCGGGTGTCAGGGATAGCCTTATAGTGGTTTCGCTCTTATTTATCTGACAGAAGTCAAGCGGTCTCCCTTCCGCCGTACCAATCTAAATTTTCCACCATGGCGTTCCTCAGGGATCGGCCATAAGCCCTATTCTCTTTAATATCTATATGGGACCCTTGATTGGAATTATGAAGGCGCATGGTGTGAGAGTGGTAAATTTTGCCGACGACACCCAACTTTTCTTCTCTTTAGAGGGAGACCAGTCGATTTCTTTAGCAACTTTTCATGACTGCACGCAGGATACTGCCCACTGGTTAAGAACTAATTCACTCCAATTGAACTCTGATAAGACTGAAGTCTTATATTGTGCTGTGGGGAAGGTCCCGCCCCTTTTTCCGGACAATTTTTGGCCTTCTCCAACTACATCTGCTCAGGTTCCAGCTAGAGCAGTTTGTAATTTGGGAGTGATGCTTGACGCAAATTTGACCATGGAAATGCAGGTAAACAAGGTGGTGGGGAACTGTTTCTCCCTGATTAAATCACTAAGGAAGATCCTTCAGTTGTTGCCAGAGACGGCCAGAGCGTTGGTTGTTGGTAGCATCATCCTCAGTAGACTTGACTACTGTAATGCCCTACTATTAGAGGCCCCTAAATTCTTGATTGAGCGCCTCCAAAGTGTCCAAACTGTGGCAGCCAAATTGGCATTGATGAAACCACGACGCTAGTCTGGTTCACTTGCCCCATTGCAGAGCTTCATTGGCTACCTATAATGCAGAGGGTTCAGTTTAAGTCTCTGTGTTTGGTCTTTAAGGCTCTCCATGGCCAGGGACCTATACCTCTTCAAGAGATCTTCAAATGGGATACTCCATCAAGGTGTCTTCGCTCTGCCACTGCTTGTTTGGTGAAAGTTTTGAAAATTCAAAGAGCTAAGTCAGGAGGAAGAGCGTTCAGCTCGGCTGCTGCCAAGCTTTGGAACAGCCTCCCTCTGGGATTTAGACAGCTACATGATCTTCTACAGTTTAGGAAGAAGATCAAAACATGACTGTTTCAAAGAGTCTTTCAAACTCTGGAGCTGCCCTGCCAGTTTATGCCTGTTTCTTCCCTCCACTGCTTGATGAGGATTCATGTACTAGCGCCAAGATACCCTTTGGGTGATAGTTGCGCTCTATAAGTACCGTATACAATACAATACAATGTGATTTTATGGACAAACATATTCATAGAGTACCAATTCTGAATGGTATTTACCATTTTGTAGAAATACATTTACAGAATTGGTTTTGCATTTGCCTTGTGCAGACTTTACTTCCAAGACGTAAATTAATTGATCTTGAAAATAGGTTCTCTTGCATTGTTTCTATAAGTTTTGCATATATTTCTTTCCCATTCCATCCAGTGCTCCACTTTTTAGCACAGATCTTTATCTGTACCCTTATTCTTCCTCCTTTTGACTCCTTGTATCTTTTTTTTTCTGCTGCAATATTAAACATATATTCCCTTAACCAAATACGCTTTTCGTGATTACATTTTTTCCTCTTCTCTGTGGTTGTATTTACGTTATTTATATCAAAATGTTTTTTCCATTCATTTTATTCTACCATTAAATACGTTTTTAATTATTGGGTTCTTGGAAATGAATTATCTTTGCTATGAATTTAAATACTACAATGGATGACAGTATTTATGAAGTGAATTTAAGACATATCTTTTAATAAGTAATCCGTTGGCGCTAAAGGGGTACATCGGTCACAGTCACATTAATTAATTGTATACCTATTCAGATATATTCCTGAAGCACCATTGCTTTGATTTAGATGGGGAAAAAAATCACTCAGATGAAGCTGAGATTCTGAGTCCGCTCTGTGGATGCAAAAGGATCGTTCCTCTTGAAGCTGTTACCTCACTCTGTCATGAGCATTACATCTTCTGAGATTTATTAGAGGTTTAAGACACAAGGATGTATTGAGCTTGGGACTATAGAGAGGAATCCAGAGAAGTGAACTAGCACAGTTTAAACATCTGCATTTTTGTGGTAGTGACAAGTCGAGGCCTGTGCAAGATCTTGGATCTCCATCACTTTAATTACCAAAGATGTACTTCAAAATGATTACAGTTGCTAAGATATTATAAATTCAACAGTTTTCAAGTGACCTCTTTGCAGTACATCTCAAAAGAGCATTGTCATGGGGGATGTTACCTGAAACTGGTCCCAGGGTGCTTGTTTCCGGTCCAGGGGAGACCTGACTTGGCAGTTCGGGCTGGACTGTTCCTATGAGGGACAGGGTCAAAACTGATTTGCATATGGATGAGTCTGAACTGGGGTGGCAAAGTGAGCTAAAGAAAGATGATGAATTCAACTCAGATCTGTGACTAGGGGTAAATACCTGAAAAGTTTCAGCGCTCCGTCCATCCCCTTGTGTTTGCTTTACAGTACAACCATGCATGTCAAAGGACTTTACTCAGCCTAACTATTTACCATTGTTCTGAATAATTCTTGAATTGCACGTGGATAATTGAAGGTTGCTTGTGTTTTAGATGACTATAATCTGGGATAAATGATACCACAACATTGTCTGTCTTGGGGGTGAGGCGGTTAACCTGTATCTGGGTCCATGTGTTTCTCAGTAGACACGAGCAATAAAGAATACTTGTAAAGTTCCTTATGTACTGGGATGTTTTTCAAGAAGATGGTAGTTTTTAAAACTATGAAGATGTCAAAACCTTTCCAAGGATTTTACAGCAAAGTTTATTCTTCATTGGAGGTTCAACATCCCAGCTGTGAAGTTCCATTTACTTTCTGAATGGCATTCTTAAAATGATCTGTTTTGGTCCAAAAACTATGAAAGCTTGCCAAGAAGTATATAAGAGGTACATATATCAGAATATTTTCCTAGTTTGCTGTTTTGGCTCATAGTCTCCAGTAATGTTTGTCTATTCAAAATAGCTCAAGTTTAATTTTTGTATTGATTTTGACATCTGTACATTTCATTTTTTGTTTCTCTTTAGATCGCCCATGTGTCGTATTAAAGAAGCAAGAAAATGAAGAAAACATTGTGAGTCACGTAAATAATGTTCTTTGTTCATGTTCTCTTTCGATTGAAGGGAGGCTATTGTACTTTGCTGAACTACAGGAACTCCTAGCATTATGCAATTAGGTTTTCTGACTTCCTCAAGATACATAAATAAATCTAATGTAGAGGTCAATGCCCAGTTAGATTTGATGTGTTGAAAATTATTCTTGAAAGTATAGTTTACAGACTGTTAGTCTCCTAACATTTTTGTATATCATGCAGGATTGGATCTTTGTGTTTAAACATTTCTATAACATCTTATACGCGCCCTACAAATATTTTTGTGCCTGATGCAAACAGATATGGTCTTTTAAGGTTGACACCTACCCGTACTAATTTATACACGCATTTGGAGTTCCTCAATCTCCTGGGATTCACAAAGAATCCCAAGAGCACCCTAGGAAATCTGCTATAGTCAATGGCTTCAATAAGTATTCCCATTTACAATTTGTTCCACTATTTAAAACATCTGAGTAAATTATGCAGAATTTTGCATTTGCACAGTTAGCCTGTTTTATTTTTAAATCGTGTTCGCTAGGAAAATATTTCACCGTTTTGAGAAACACTTGCCCATATCTGAGTAGTTTTTGTGGCTGTAGATACATGTGCTCTTCATACTGCTGTCATCTAATACTGGACCCGGACGTTTGAAACTTAAGTTTAAATATATTTCAGTCACAAGACCTGCTGTGACTCTCCAGGGGGAGGAATTCCCCTTTATTGAGGTTGGCACGCTGGTTTGGAAGATAGAGAGGGGAAACCACTTGCTAAACCGTTTTCACCAGGGGCTTGTAGCCCTGAGTAGCCACACCCCAGTGGTCGGCTACTGAGGTCTGTACAACCGGAGAGCGGTTTCATCATCTTGGTGGTGGGCAGAGTAATGCATCGTGGGAGACACAGGTGCTGCACTCCACAGGAAGTGGTCACCAGGTGGGAGGGAACCTGGTAGCCAAATGGTACCAATTGCATGCTGCCCTAAGGGCATTTTCCAAGCATAATCGAGGGACCAGCAAGGAGAGGAGGCAACGAGAACTGCACTTGCTGCACCTGGTGGCTAGTGAAGAGAGGGACTGTGTCTGCCGTGTCCTGCTCAGGCAGGAGCGGTTTCCAGAGCCCAGTCAAGACAAGAGAACTCCAAAGGTCAGCCGACTGGCCTCCGTTTTGCAGCACATTGACAGAACAGTTGAAGACGCCTGATGAGGCAAGTTGGTAGCCTAAAGTCTTCAAGCCACTACCACCACAGCAGTTTAGCACAGAGTACCAAGTCCCAACTCACAGAGTTGTACCTGAGTTTGCTGAACCCAGGAGTGCTGTCTGAGAGTTGCTGGGACCCTCTGAAGGGAAGTTAACGACCCAGGAAGGATTAGCCTGTGACCACGACAACGGCTGACTGGTAGTCCAGTGGCGACTGGACTTTGGCCACACCAGAGAGGACTTTTTGGGATGTTGACCCTGCAACAAGGACCCCCTCATCATTTTTGTGGACTGAGGAATCCCTGCTGGAAGACCCCCGTCGACCGAGTACCATCCATAGTATACTTAGAACATCCTTCTCATCCTTCATCACCTGCATCAGGACCACTGCAAAGGAATCCATTGCAATGCAGATAAAGTGCCAGGAACTGTTCAAGGACTGCGTATCCTGTGGAGGTAACTGCTCTTGAGAACCTTACTGGGCCCTGCTAGAGTTGGTTGCCCCAAGTACTTCTAACAGATTACATTGACACTTACCTAAAGTGTCCAATTTGTTGACTTTGCCAAAGCTTTTTTGTGAGTGAGTGAAATAGCTTGTAAAATCTATATCTCTGGAACCCTCAAGTTGATCTTTTCCTTTCTAGTGTCTAAATTCTAATAAAAATAGTCTATTCTTATAAATTGGTGTCCACTGTCCTAAGCGTGGTGTTGATTTCTTCTTCAGTTGTTCTGATGCTGTTTAAATGCTTAACACTGGTTTCTCTGTGTGAGCCTTGCTGCTCAGTGCCACAGCTACCCAGGGTTTAGCCGAGGGTTTTACATTTAATATCTACTCGACCTAAAGGGGTTGGTAAGTGTAGTACATTGTGAGGGCGCACAACCATACCTTACAATACACCCCATTTCCTCACACTTTACCATCTGATAGGGAGTCCAAGCAAATTGATACAACAGGGAAGCATGTAGTGCTCGGAGCGGCCACCCAATGATGCATTGACATTTGTGTGTCCCCCCTCTTGGTACGGCCAGTAGCACTTGGGAGGAAATTGAGTAGCTGGTGAAATACTTCCCTTTGGCCTACAGGATATGGGGACAGGAGCTAGTTGCTCAGGGTCAGTCACAGTCCGTCAGTGCTAATATCGGATGCACCTTTGATAAGGCAGATACTTCAACAAGAGCTATTAACATCAGATCCTCCGCTGTAAGATTGCTTGGCTCAGGGTATCCGGTTTTGACCCAAGTCGCAGCAACAGTCGCAGCAACACCTCTTGAATGTCCCTTATGATGGCAGCAACAGGCCTCCCAGTCCTTTCGGGGTAGAGTCCAGCCCCCTCTCCGCAGCAGGGCAGAACCACTGTAATTCATGCTGTGTAGCTCAGGATCACGTGATGGGAAGATGTATCACCATTTACCTCCCCAGATGGAGAAGCATTATATCGACAAATGGGTGCTCCATATCGTGGAACATGGTTACTCCCTACCCGTTCTGTCATATTCCCTTGTCCATACTCTGCTGCAGTGTTCTGGCTTTCTTGGCCAACGAGCAATAGAGAGGGTGATGAAATCAGAGATCGCGATTGGCTCTTACTCCCATTATTTCATGGTGATGAAAAAGGACTGTGTCCTTCGTCCCATTCTAGATCTGCACCCTCTGAACATTTTCTTCTGGAAGAACAAGTTCAGAATGCTGACTGTGGCCCAAGTTCGGTCAGCCGTAGACTGAGGAAACTAGATGGTGGCATTGGATTTGCAGTATGTCTATATCTGATAGAGACATCTAGCCGCAGATTCCTTAACTTAGAATATCCCGAGGCGTCAGACTGGATCCGGAATTTTTTTGCAGCAGCACCTCTGCGCGCCGGGTGACAGCGCCACACGACCCCGCGCGTACGTGGATGACGTCAGGGAGGTCATATAAGTCCCTCCCGGCGCGCTGACGTCAGTTTCCTTCTTTTCCGCGTGCAACGCGGATCCGGAGTGAGTGGTTCCTCTGGCCTGTTTTCAGGCCTCCTTGTTGACGCTTCGCGTCAGGAACAGTGTGCAATGCCTTCGGGCTTTAAAACTTGTAATTCCTGTTCACGGCAGATGTCCGCGACGGACTCACATCTTATTTGTATGTGAAGTCTGGGCAAGCACCATGACTCCACGGACTGCGAAGCCTGCCAACACCTGAAGCCGAAGTGTGGGCAGGAGCGCCGTAGGAAGCTTCTCTCGGCACGGCTGTCCCGGTCGGAGTCGTCTCGCCCTCCGGCCTCTTCATCACCGGCAGGTCCGGGGCTGTCGTTCACCACTTGGTAACTCGAGGTGCTTGTCGCCGAGATCTTCGACCTCCCCTTCTTCTGTTATCAGGGGCACTGGTACCCGGAACATTCTGGACACGCGCTAACAGTTGCCCCCCGCTATCTGCCCTTTCCGGGTGTGGGGGTGACTCGGGCCCTGATGGAGGCATATGCCGCGGCTCTGCAGGCCAGGAATGTCGGAGATGTGATGTCGTTAGTGCGCGGCCCGGTTGGGTCCCCCTCTACGGTCCACGTTGAGTCGTTAGGGCGGCGGCCCACCGGGGTCCCCCTCTATGACCCACGACGCCTCTGCCGCGCCACATAGCCCCGCTGTGCTCCCTGTGGCACCGCAGGTGGTTGCCGGTGCTCATAGCCCTGCCTTGAGCACACCCCAGGCTTCCGGGCAGGTGGTCACCTGTCCGGAGCCGGGGTCGGCGCCGTACCGGCGCCGGAGACTCGCTTCCTTGGCTCCGCCTCCACTTCTTTCTCCAGAGTTGGAGCCTGTCATGGATGAGGTGGAGTCGGCGCTGGGGCGGCGCCGAAAGCTTGCCTCGCCGGCTCCGGCGCCTTCTCCTTCTTCGGAAGGGTCGCTTGTCATAGTTTCGGCGCCAGACGGCGCCGACTCAACGCCGGATGCAGCTGAGTCAGCGACTGATGAGGCACGGTCGGCGCCGATGTGTGTCAATTTGGCGCAGTGTCGACGCTGAGTTATGGACTCTTCCCTAGAGACTCTGGAGAGAGTTTGGCGCAGCCCTCTCGCCCGGCGTCGCCGGAAGTATTGTTGCCAGTGCCCCCCTTGGAATTTGTGGAGCCTCCTCAGAAGCTCCCTGATCCGGCAGGATCTTCGCATCCTCAGGAGCCCCGTCAGGATCCTCATTCTTCAATGCGGCTCCCTTACGTGGGGCATTGGTCGCACCTTCAGTGTCTTGGAAGGGTCAGCTTACAACCCTCCCCCACTGATGAGTTGTTGTCCCATCCGCGAATGGCTACCACGGCTGGTGCGGCTTTTTTGAGAGTGGTCTCATTGGCCACCCGCATTTTAAACATGCAACCCCCTTCTGCCCCCTTGTCTGTGGACCCCTTGCTTGAGGTCCTTCACCGGGGGTCCGGGAATGTGGAGCTGCTTCTGCCCTTTGAGGCTTCCCTTTATGATACCCTTTTGGGTACCTGGGTCCGGCCTGCTTAAGGTAACCCGGTGGCTCGTTGAGTTTTGCACCTGCACTGTCAACCTCCACATGATCCTGTTTGTCTTTTTGTGCACCCTAAAGTGCAGGGGTTTGTGTTGTAGACTGCCTTTTCTTCCCTGCTCCCTCTAACGCTTCCTCCCTCTCGGGAGTCCAGATGGCTTAAGTCATGGGTAGGAATATCTTTGCATCCACTAGTGCGGCCCTACGGTCCTTAAATACAGAGTGTGTTTTGGCTCGGGCTACCTCTGCCCTGTGGGACTCTGCAGAGTCTTTGCTTTCTGCCACGTCTGAAGGTGCTCGCTTTGATCTCCTTCGCCTCCTCCGGGATGGGCGCGACCTTGCCGAATTCACAATCCGCTCAGCCTTAGAGACTAGGGATTCTTTGGGCCGAGCTTTGACGAGCTCTGTTGCCTTAAGGCGTCAAGCTTGGTTGCAAGATAGCGTCTTCCCTGAAAATATCGGGGAGCGACTGGTTAACTTACCCTTTGATGGGGTTTTGCTGTTTGATGCTCACGCCGAGTCGGCGGTTTACCGGCTCCTTGCGGGCTTTCATCCTCCCACTTAGTTCTTCTTAGGTCTATCTTCCGTGGTGGTACTTTTTCATTTCGCATCTTTTAGATGCGCTCTGTGTTTAACATGGGCGGTGAGCCTTACGTCTTCTTTTTCTGTGGTCAAGGGTTATTACCCTTTTATTGGCATCCTTTGGATGCGTTTTGCTTTGGGCTGCCTGTTGGCCTGCTGTGCCCGTGTTCCACAGGTTGCTGTGTCTGGTCCTCCGTCTGTGGTATTGAGCCGGTGGCTCAGCTCGGTAATGTCATACGGCTCAGAACTCATGCTCAGGGGTTCAGTTCGTTACTGCGCTCTTTTAGCTTGGCTTATTGCCCTAAGAGGTGTTCCACGTTGTTTGGGGTATGCATACTCCATGTCGGGTACTTGTATGCTATTATATAGCTTTGCTCATCTCACCTGGGCCTGTAGAGCCTGTGTCTCCATGCGTCGCCTGGTGGTCCGTTGTACGGTGTTCTAGGTTTTTTCCTGGAGCCATCTGCTTACGCCATGGTCATCCACCTTTTTGGGAGGTTTCATGGTCTCCTCTTCTACAACGGCTCCTATCTGCCCTTACTGTGATAGGTGTGATCCGGTATGGACATGTTCTTGCTCCTGGCTAGCTCTGTCTCTACATGATTTTATGTTTATACATTCTGCATACGTGCCGGTTGCATTGGTATTCCTCTTCCTACGTAGCCACCTCTTGCGAGGCTGCAAGGTCCGGACCAATATCTCCATATGTGAGGGAGCTTTTCTATGTTGTTGCAAGTTGCCCATAGGTTCCTCCTTGCTTCTGCTTACTGGGGTAATTTCCCAATTTGACATGTGCTCCCTTTTTTGGTGTTCAACGCTGTACGTGTCTTTTCTAGAGTGTTGGTCTCGGATTCTGAGACTCTTCCCACCATTCGTTAACTTGGCGTTTTTTGGCCACTTCCTTCGGATATGCCTTTTTTCCATGTTTTCACATACTATTGTTAAAGTAACGCCTGCGGGACAGCTCTATTGTGGGTTGTTTCTCACTTTGGCTTCATTTTGCCCGGTCAGGCACTCTTATGCTTCAAGACTTGGAGCCTGAGGAGCGACGGCTCCGGTCCCGCGAGCGGTCCCGGGAATGGCTCCTGGACCCGGAGCGGCGGCGTGACGAATGCCGTACCTCCAGCAACTTCCTACGCTGCTTCCGCAAGGCCTTGGGGGCCATGGCGCGACAATCCCAGCAGTCCCGGGAGTCGTGGGCAGTCTCCAGGCAGTAGAGGCAAACATCGTTGGGGTCCGCCACCGATATATTCCGGCGACAGGCCCGACAGGACTTAAAGCTGGGCGTCCCTACGTGCACCAGGAGAAAAGGGAGGAGTATTCAAAAAGTGATTAAGGTACATGCTCAATCCAGATCTGCGCTTGCTGGCGCGGAAAAAGAAAGAACTGACGTCAGCACGCATGGGTGGGGCCTAAGTACTCAACATGGCGTCATCTCGGTGCTTACGACGCCAGTGACGGACGCGGAGCCACACAACACCACCTACTGATGCGCAGGGGTACTGCTAAGCAAAACTTTCCGGATCCAGTCTGACGCCTGGGGATATTCTAAGTTAAGGAATCTATCACTAACTAATGTCTCTTTCAGATATATTGTTACACAAGTAGTAACTTGTGCTTTAAGGTCTCTATGGCTGTTTGCCTACTGCATATTTCTACCTGCTTCAGCGAGTTTAGAATTGATGCTAATTACCCCTTTTGGGGATTGTCTGTGCACTTGGCATGTTTCCTGTCCCGCCGGCTATTCCCAACGCATGGCTCAGGTTCTAGCTCTTGCCTTTGGGCTCTTGACACAGGCTCCTTCGACTTCCTTCTATAGGCTGGTTGCATCTCTTAAAGTTCATTTCGAGCTTAGGTCGGTGTACCCATAGGGTGCCATTAAGCGGAGAGTGGTCCTTCTTTTTCTCTCCCTCCCCCTCTCCCTCTCCCTCTCCCTCTCCCCCTCCCCCTCCCCCTCCCCCTCCCCCTTTCCCCCTCCCCATTGCCCCCTCCCCCTTGTCCCCTCCCCCTCTCCCCCTCTCTACCCCTCCCCCTCAATGTCTCTATCGGATGTACGAGTTACTTACCTTCGGTAACGATGTATCTGGTAGAGACGTTGTCTAGCCGCAGATTACTTAACGCCCACCCACCCTCCCCGTTCTGCTCGGACCATGTCGAGTGGTGTTCTCCACCGTCCTCTTCAGTTGCCATTGGGTTATCTCGCAAGGGGGTTCGGATTGTTGCACTCCCCTACAGTTAACCTCTGCCGAGGGGCTTCTTTCCTGTGATATGGTGCCTTTTGATTCACGAGGAGATTCGTTTTCCTCTGCAGTTACCTTCCCTTCCTTTCGTCTTCTCTACTAACTCTGGGTCCTGGTCCCCTCGTGGTCTTTCTCTTTGAGGGTCGGTTGGGCTCTGATTCCAACCTCTGTTCTTATAGGTTTCAGGCATAGGGTCCCTTCTGGAACCCCTCTCACGCTTCTGTGATCATTTTTTACAACCTTTGGTCCAGTCCACGAGCACGTATCTTAAAGACACTAAAGATCTGCTGGGACTCTTAGCCAACATTCACTACGACCCTGAAAACTCCTTCCTGGTATCACTGGACGTGGAGAGTCTGTACACCTGCCTCCCCCAAGATGATACCCTACGTGTCCTTGAACAGGCCCTCAATGAGGCAGATTGGCAATATCACACGCCCCCCTCTTTTGTCCTGAAATGCGCCACCCTCGCACTCAAGGATAATTACTTTGAATACGAGGGCAAGCTCTACCTACAGAAGTATGGTACATCAATGGGGAGCGTTTTTGCTCCCAGCATAGCGGGCCTGTATGTTTTCAGTTTTGAGACCAAACATCTGCTCAACAACAACCAGCCACGCAATCCACACATCAAGTTCTATAAACGCTACATTGATGACATTCTCCTTATCTGGGAAGGTTCGAGCGAAACCCTCATTTCCTTCTGTGATTGGTTAAACACGTGTGACCCAAACTTGCGCTTCACACACAGCCTTGACAGATACCATACCACATTTCTGGATCTCGACATATATGCAGTGGCAGGGGGTCTCATGAGTAAAACACACTTTAAACCCACTGCACGTAACTCCCTCCTCCATTTTTCCAGCTTCCACCCACGTGCCCTCCGGGAGAATCTCCCATATGGCCAATTTTTGCGACTTCGCAGAAACTGTAGCGACCCCAAGGACTACAAAGCACAAGCCCAAGACCTCTGCCTTAAACTGCAGGAACGCGGTTACCCAAGGCACATAACTAAGACCGCCAACAAAAGGGCCAGAAATCAAAACCGAGAGGGTCTTCTCACAACGTACCCCAAGGAACCCACCCCTTCCCCACTCACATGTGTCACCACGTACAACACAGTATCCAACAAAGTGGCACAGATCATTAAAAAGAACTGGAAAATCCTTCACACAGGCCACCTGAATTGGGACCCTCCCCTTCTCTCTACCAAAAGGGCAAGATCCATCAAGGACACCATTGTGTCTACTAGGCCATTGGCACCTATCAGACCTCCACACACGGTACTCAATGCCTGGGGCCTCCCCAATATCAAAGGGCACTACCCCTGTGGCAACTGCAGTGTATGCCACATCACAGAGACAACCAAACAGCTCGAGTTGGAACCTGGGAAAACATGGGAGCTACGCAAACACACCAACTGCAACACGGAGAATGTTGTATACCGCATCAAATGTCCATGTGATCTGACTTACATAGGAATGACCACACGCAAAGTCAAAACCCGCATCTGTGAACACCGCAGCACCATTCGCTGCAAGAAGAACACCACCAGAATGACAAACCACTTCCTGGAAAAAGGCCACACGACTAACGACATGAGATGGGTGATTATTGAGGCTTTGGACAGCAACATCCCCAATATCCAGTCCCGCCTCCTAGAACAGGAACAAAGATGGATTTATCGTCTTTCGAGCCACATCACCGGCTTGAACGATAATATCCCTTGGAACAGCCTGAGAAAGCCCTGACCCCCTTGGGACGATGTCACCAGCCTTTATCCATAGGCTTCGCCATACTGCGTCCCTAATCTGGTTCATCCTCTCAGACACCCATCAACAACACTTATATCTGGTTCTCTTTTCCCCGCTGCTCAGTGCTCAATTACTGCCCCCCGGAACAGCCTGAGTAAGCCCTGACCCTCTTGGGACGATGCCACTAGCCTTTATCTATAGGCCTCGCCATACTTTAAATTCAATCTGGTTCATCTTCACAGACACCCACCATTAGTATTTATCGGGCTCCCTTTTCCCCGCTGCCCAGCGCTCATGCAGCGCCCCCCCCCACCCCCCCGGGCGGCCCCCAGGCACTGCACAGTGCATATAGTTGTGCCTCCTCTATTGGCTCCCTCTACGGGTTCACCTGGCAACACCCAGCTCTACCAAGCATTCCTGCTTCGCCCGTAGATTCACTAATGTACACCAATTCCCCGAGCGCCTCTACCCACCATCCGCGCTCCGGTCTTTCCTTACACGCATGCGCAACACATTAAGGGTTGCACTGGCATGCAGCAATATCCGCGCATGCGCGGAAGCTCGACGCTTCCCCTCCACGCATGCGCATTTGAAGCCTATAACGCCCAAGCTAGCGAGCACAATGCACGTACTCAATGGCGCCCCTCCCTACTTAACCTCCTCCCTCCCCGGGATCCGGCAGCATCCGGGATTTCGGGAGACCACAGTAGGTGCACGGCGATGGCAGCTTCACAACCAAGTAAGGTGTCTCCAAATTGCTCTAGCAGGATACGAGCTCACTCCTGCCATCTACGCTCTCTTAACCTGTTCCTTTTACCTACAGCTCGTTTGTAAGAAGCGCCCCCCTCCCTCATCCTGCACAGCGCAGTCACTCAGCCATAGTGTAATTACCCTTTTGTTACTTGTTACTTTTTGCGCAGTGTCTGTCTGTTTTTAGTCTGTGCCCAGTCATCTTCTACAGCGCTCAGAGGCTCCATGCAGCCCCTCACTCTCAGCGCACCCTGGGCCACTTATTTTGTACTTTCCTCATTCTGAGGTTCCGCTATTATCACCTGGCGGCTGTTTGTATGATTTTCACAGATAGCCCCACATAGTGCCGCGGCATTTACCACATGGCACCCGTAGTCCACAGACCGTTTGGACGCACCATCTAGCACTACTAATGGTCTTGCCTCCGCTCCTCTGCATAGCAACATGATACACCTCATAGGGATGTGTGTCACGCATGGTACGCTCATTGAAGACAGGTTTGATATCTCACGGCACAATAAAACCTACCAATATGTCGCCTGCCACTCAGTGTATCAAATGTTAAATATGTTTTGTGTGCTGTCTTGCATTTCCTTCCACAGGTTTGCGCCAAGTGTCCGCTAACGTGTTGACACCGCGTTCCACACACCTTAGCGAGTGTGTAGGTAACCCTATTTTTAATTTTATTCACCACGTGGCACTACACCTTTTTTGCCACTCACTCTTCACTGGTCCTGACGAAAGCTCCCCATTATTATTTTTAACTAGAGAGCTGAAACATGTAGACCCACCACTTAGTCAACTAATAGATAATTACTTCTTCATTTAGTTGCACCACATAGTCTTTTAACCAATACCCTGAGCCGCCAAAATAAATTTTTCTATGGTAAGGATCCTCAGTGGTATTTTTTAACCTTCACCACATCACACTTCTGCACCACACCAGCTCCGCTGTAGTCAGGCGTCGCAGCACAACCGGGAGGCACTCGGCCACCCGGTTGGGGCCCCGATGATGAAGCATGACACCAACCAGGTTGGTGTGTGAGGGGTCTTCTAACCCACTTGGTGGGTTCCCAAACAATTGCCTCATTTGACCGTACCATACCATACTGGGCGTGTCCTCCTTTGAATAAACTTATAGGTAAAAGGCCAGCCTTTTCCTACCTTCCTACAGTGGACTGTTGTTCTCTCTGTGTTCCGTTATTACTAGACGGCACAGTTCTACATGGCACTATCAGTCTAGTTCTGTCTGTTGAGATGTTCTTCCCTGGTTGCACTGAGGAAGGGGTATTCGCTTAGCTTGGGAGGCTCTTTATGTAGGCAGTGTCTAATTCTGTCTTTTACGATGGTGTCTTCCACCATCCTCCTTCTTTATTTATGGATTTTTATCCCTCGCACACTGTTCCCATACTTTTACAGTTCTTTGTTGATGGCTCTGCGTTGTTGTGGAAAAGTTTCTCCGAAGAAAACTGACGTCAACACGCCGGGAGGGACTTATATGACCTCGCTGACGTTACGTACGTGGACGACGTCAGGGCGGGGTCGTGTGGTGCCATCCCCCGGAGGGCAGAGACGCTGCTGCAAAAGATTTCCAGATCCAGTCTGACTCCTGGGGATATTCTAAGTTAAGGAATCTGCAGCTGGACAACGTCTCTACCAGATAAATCGTTACCAAAGATAAGTAACTCGTACTTTCACATTCCTGTTCTGCAATTCCACAGGTATTACCTCCACTTTCAGGTAGGCCAGGAGCATTTTCCCCTTCATTGGAGCCATCCTGGACATAATGCTTATCAGACCTATTCCTCCTCAACGGGTCCAGGACATTCAGGCTATGATCCCGATGTTTCAGCAAATGACCTGGGTCTCAGTGAGAGCAGCTCTAAGGCTTCTGGCCCTCTTGGCCACCTGCGTCCTACTCGTGGAGCATGCCAGTTGGAAGTGGAATCTGAATCTCAGATGGCTCAGCACCAAAAAGGACCTTTCAGAGTCCATCCAGGTGGCAAAAGACCTGCAGTGGCGGCTGCTCTACTGCAGTTGTACCCCTTTCACTACCACTTGCACATAGTTAACAGTTTTGATATATGCATTGTTGCTGGGTTGGGTATGCCACCTGGGAGAGATGGAAATCACTGGACTGCTGGAATTGAAAGCCATTTGCTTGACACTGAAAGCCTTCCTCCCGACCATGGAGGAGGAACGGGTACAGGTTTTTCAGAAAATCTACCACCATTTGGTATCATATCAAATCGGGTGGAATGGTGGTGTTGGTATGTACGTCTTTGGAAGTGGCTGACTGCTCAGGGCATTTCCCTGATTGCCCAGCACCTGTAGGATCTTTAAATGCCAAAGCAGACAAACTCAGTCTGCTGTGCCTATTGAATCAGAAATTAACATTCCTCTCAGAGGTGGAGCAGGGCATCTTCCAGCAATGGGGATAACCCTGGCTTGATCAATTCCCCACCACAGAGAATGCGTAATGGCCACAATTTTGCGTGTTGGATCTCCCAATGCACTACTCCCTCAGAGACAACTTCTGTCTCAACTTGGACTCTGGACTTCTATATGCCTTTCCATCCCTATCCCTCCTGCCCAGAGTGCTGAAAGAGTTCAAGCAAGGCAAGGCCCACGTTGTTCTAGTAGACCCGATCTAGACAATGAGATTGTGGTCTCCACAACTTCTGGCCATCCTCCGATCAGGCTGCCCTTTCAGGAAGACCTCCTGCCACAACAGCATGGGTGGGTCCTGCACTCGAGCCTGCATAACATACACCTTGATGCGTGCAGATTGAATGGTGACAGTTACTTACTTTCGATCTGCCTCCTGAATTGATTGGTGTTCTTTGTGGCCAAGTGTCCATCTACCAAAACAGTTTATGCGGGTGCTGGGCAAAGGATTGTTGTTTGGTGTTTCTCGCTGTCCTCGGGAGATTTGGTCTTTGCTGAAGGACAGGCAGTCTTCCTCGGGTTTCTGGTAGTCGCTGGCTGCAGGACAGGCATTGTTTTCTTTGCAGAGTCTTTAAGCGGAAGACAGGCCGGTAGGGCTGGGGCTGAATCAGTAGTCGTCTTTAGGCCTTTCTGCACAGCTTTTTCTTCGCCCTTCTTCTTTTTAGGTTGCAGGAATCTGAGTTTCAAGGTTCAGGGGTGACCCTAAATACTGAATTTAGGGGCGTTACAGGTACTGGCAGGTTGTAGCTAACGGGCTACTTTCCTTCAGAGTGACTACACCATTTATATGTCCCCTCCCTTTGGGCAGGAGGCATCCCCTAATCCTTTTGGCTAAAATCCTTCCATCCAACATGGAGAATTTTGTAAGGAATGAGTAACTTCAGCTTGGGACACCTTAGGGGTGATCTTGGCTGAGAGGAGACACACACCTCCTGCTACTAATTTTCCAGCCAACCTTGCAGTCAAAAGTGGGGCTTGGTCAGGGTGCAGGGCGTCTCCACTAGCTGGAGAGGCCCTAGCTAACATAGCAAAGGGCAGGAGGCCTTTGAGGCTCACCGCCCTTGAATGCTGTTCCTGCTTGGGGATAGATGTGAAACGCCTCCACTCAGAGTAGGCTTAGTTTCTGACCCACCAAATCACAAGGCTCACACCTCAGGTGGTCAGAAACATGTCTGGAAGTGGCAGGCTGGTGAAGACCTGTCAGCTACACGTCAGAGAGTTGGTTGTTTTTTCACGGGGCATCTCGAAGATGCCCTCTGAGTGCATTTTACATTAAATCCAACACTGGCATCAATGTGGGTTTATTATGCTGAGAAGTTTGACCTCAAAACTTCTTAGCATTCGGTAAAGCCATCATCGAGCTGTGTAATTTGTACTGACAACCTTCCAGACCATGTACTCAATATGGCACAATACATGCTGCAGCCCTTATAAACCCTCTTTGGTCACATGGACCTTGGTACCAGTAGTACCTTTTACAAGGGACTTGTATGTGTGCCAGTTAAGGAAACAAAGATACAGTTTTTTGTGAAAGAACAGAGGCACTGAGAACCTGATTAGCAGGGACCCAGTGCACACTCAATCAAAGTACATCAGAACCAGGCAAAACGTGGGAGCGTGGGGGGACTGCAACAGAAACCTACTTTCCAACAGTTGGTCCACATGTTTCTGTTAACACCTTGGGTGATGCCATTATGGGATTTGAATTTGGTTCTCCCATTTCTGATGTGCACCCCATTCAAGCCAATGCACAGTTGGCGCTCTTAGGTTACTAACCTTGAGGACCGTTTTCCTCGTAATGATCATGTGAGCTCATCATGTGACTGAACTACATGCACTCTCTGTCCAGCAACCCTACACCACCTTCTTCCCCGACATGCTAGGGGTAAGAACTAAAGCGGCATACCTCCCAATTGTTGTCATAGCTTTCCACATTAGGCAGTCCATCACCCAACCTCATACATCCAAGGAGGAAGAAAGACTCCATAGCTTAGACCCTAAGAGAGCTTGGGGCTTCTGCACTGATCAAACCGAGGACCATTAGGTGAACAATTGGCTTTTTGTTGGGTTCTCTGGAACAACGAAGGCAAAGGCAGTGCAAAAATTTACCATCTACCGATTATTTGCCCTTTGTATAAAGATCTGCTACAGACTGGCCAAGGACAGCGTTATGTTATGTTATTTTAATTTATTCAGCGTACAGCTACTCGGAAGTGTCTCGGCGCTATAGAGCGCTGGGGGACCCGTCCTGGCTATCCCTGTGAGATGGTCCCTTTCTGGGTATCTCCAAGGTGAAACCAGGCATCCCCGGCGTCTGTGGGGGGCCGTTGTAGAGATGAGGCAAGCTTAATGCCCAGAGTTGCTGAGTGTGTTCCTGGTTAGAGTAGTGAGAAGGCCTGTGAACTTACTCAATCAAATCAGGGGAAACCAAGGGGCAAGGCTGCTACCACTATGCTGGCATGTGGAGTGCCTATCATGGATATCTGCCAGGCTGCACCGTTGGCATCAGTTCACACGTTGATGAAGCACCACGGTCTGAATAGCCAGGACTAGGAGAAGAGAGTGCTTTGTCCTTTCAGGCTTGCAGGACTTCTAGGTGTGAGCCATTCCACAGACCTACCGCCTATTGAGATACTGCTTGCCCTCTACCTTGAGACCCACCTCTGCCTTGACCCTTCTCAATCAGGCTGCAGAGTGAACCACAGTAACAAGACGGCACTCCTTGCCACCTCGGATGACATTCATCTCATCATTGACAAATGAGATACGCCAGCCCTCTTCCTGCTGAAATTCTTGGCAGCCTGTAACACAGTCTCCCTCCCCTTCCTTATCCAGAGATTTCATGAGGCTGGAATCCGAGGCTCTGCCCTATAAAGGACTTGCTCCTACCTCAGCGAATGCTCCCAAATGGTCACCCTGGCCCCCTTCCAGTCAGACACCACCAAACTGAATTGCAGCGTCCCATAGGAATCCTCCCTTTGACCCTGCTCTGTTCAGCGTCTACATGACCACTCACTACCATTGTCCAATCCCACTTCAGAGTGGTATCCTACACTGATGACACACAACTGAACCTCTCCTTCTCAGAAGACACGCCTACCACACAATCCATCTTAGTCATGTACCTGTCTTGTATAGCAGACCGGATGAGCATGAAATGTTTCAAGGTCAATGGTGACTAAATCAAAGTGGTACTGTTTGGCAAACACCCCTCTCTGTCGTCCCCACCCTGCTTCCTGTCACCACCAACGCCGCCATTAACGTGGGCATCATAATCGACAGCAAGATCTCCATGGCCAGCAGAGTCAACATGGTAAGCAGCAACTTGCTTCCATATCCTCAAGCTACTCTGGAAAATATTCAATTGGTTTCCCCTGGACACCCGCAGAACAGTGACTCAAGCCCTCCTCACCAGCAGACTAGACTACGGCAATGCACTTGATGTTGACATCTCCCCCCAAGCTCACCAAAAGACTCACAACTTGTACAAAACGTGGCTGTCAAACTTGTACACAATCTTCCTCCTTGAGCTTACATCTCCAAGCACCTACAATACCTCAACTGGCTCTCTAACTAGAAACGTCAACCTCCTCACCCTCACATAAAAGGCACTACACAACCTAGACCCAGCTTACCTCAACAACCGCATCCCACCCAGAACCTGCAGATCAGCTGGCCTAGTCTGCGCCCACTTCCATCGCATTCGGCCCACTAAAGCAGGAGAATGCACCTGACCTCATATTGATAAGAAAACTGAAAACCTTGCTTCTCAACCAGGCTGGTCTCAGACAACTTAGTTTGCACCTTCTTTAGTGCCTGGATATGATCCTGTGTGATTAGCATCCTATACAAATCATAATAACATAACATAAAATGTCCATGGTCTTGTTACAATTATGCCTGGAGGTGGTGAACCAACCAGGTGTGCTCAGCACATAATATAAATAAGAATATTGTAAGGTCAACAATTGATTATAAATGATGGTGAGCTTTGGGGAATCTGCCTTTCTTTTGTATACGTACAAATATATATTCTGAAGTGTCCAGAAGGGTTAGTCCTTGTTTTAACTTAATTTAATTTCAGCATTAATATTTTACTGGTTTGTCAGGGTAGATTATTTATGTAATTCTGAAACCGTGCAACATATCATAGATGCCTTAAAATATGACTCGTGTTTTGTGTTGTAAAGTGTTGATTTATTAGTTTAAAAATATAATGGAGCTATTGCAATTTGATGGTAATGATAATATAAAAGAATTCCACAATTATAAAAGCAATCAAATGAATCTCATTAACTCATACAATGCATTCATGTGCTGTATGCACTGCATTCAACGTGTTCTGTCTGTGACATGACGAGCAGTGGTCTGCACAGGCTGACGCAATTGGATGTGTTCGGAACATGATGGTTACAAACCCAACTAACTGGCCTATTCTTACAAAATCTTTACAATGTATTCCTGACATATGTCAAAAGTGGTCTAGATCAATGCGGGATTGTCTGTATGTTTGCAAGTAGTCATTTCAAATGTTCATTTGCTCTTAATATTGGAAACATAAACGTTATGTAGTCTTCTGCTGCGTTACTTTCTAAATATTTGATTTTTTTGTTAATTGACACAGTTTAGTAGATAAAAGCAACTAAATTAATTATACATTTGAGTTTTAATCTAGGTTAGCATGACATTCTCAATAAATAATGTTTTTCTCGACAGACATTATGGTGATCCCATGTAAAAGAAACAGAGGTCAGAAACCGAGATCTTCAAGATGTAGAACCTGCAGTATTTTAATATCAGTTTGTGTCCATGTGTATTTTGAGGAATGTCTGTCCTAGATGCACTACTTTGAAATGTATCTTAATCTGTCATTTATGTGCTATTGTAGTCGATTTGTTGCCCTCAGAGCAGTCACTCAAATCTACCAAAATGATTCTGTACTAAGTGCCGATGTCGGTCTTCCCCTTTTTCTTTAGGGTAGCAGGATCAAAGTTAAAAATAAGAACAGAAAAAAGAAGCAAAAAGAGCCTAAGGTACCTCATGTTATTTATTTGAATATTGTTAATATAGCTACTAAAGTATTTTTACTTGGACCAGAAATGTTTTGGCAGTTTTGAGTATTTATTCACTTCAATGATCTATGTGTCCATCTCCTCACTGGTGGTGTAATGCATTTCAGAAACAATGAAATGATTTGGCCAAGACAGTAGAGTAACTCTATTTGCTGATGACTAATATAGCTGCTATTGATTAGGGCTTACAGGCTACACATATTGCTACAACACTTTCGGCCTGATTTAGATCTAGGCGGACTGTCCATCGGTCCACCATGGGAGATGGATTAAATTATTCAGTCGCCATGGTGGAGAGGTAGGCTGTCCACCTAATTTATAAATGACGGCAAGTAGATGGCCATTTATAAAGGCATAGGCAGGAACCACCGTCACACCGGTTCCTCTCAATGCATTTTACTGTTTGCTACAGGACTGTGTCCTTCCAACACATTCCAGTGGCGAGCAGTATTCTTTTCAAAAAGAAAATCCAGAAGCAGGATTTTCTTTTTGAAAAGAAAAAAAGTTATGATCCCCTCGCCATGGGAGGCTTTTCCCATGGCATGGCGAGTATCATAATAGTTTTACTATTCCTTACCATAAAGTTGACCTGATGGTAAAGAATGGTAACAAATGACTACATGTCCGCCCATCTAAATCTAGCAGAGCTTACTCACCAGGGCTGTCAGAGACGTTTTGCCACAGTTAAATTTGGCAAGCATACCACTGTATTGCTGGGAAGGGAACTATGCCACTTTGGAGATGGAGTACTCTCTCCACCAATATATAAATAAGGTATTTAGTCATTTAATGTAACTAATTTCCCAGAAAATGTTATTGAAGAGCCTTTGATGATCTCTTTAGATCTTCGCAAAAATGTAGTTGTGTGCTGTTGATTTGCAGGTAGTACACACAAAAGAGTTTACAGGCTTTACCCACATCCTTGTTTCTGTAGCTGGTTTAGAATTGGTGTGCATGGCAAGAGGGGGAGGTACATGGTCAATAAAACAACCATCTCTTTGTAATACCTCAAGTAAACAGCAGACTGTTCTATTGGCAGGTAATATTGCAATTGTTGGATCTGTCTTTGTCAGTCCAAAGAACATGCTCTAAATAAGATGCTTGAAGATGTATTTATATTTTTATTTGAGATGGTAGATGTGGGCCTGATGACGTTGGAAAACCAGAATTTTTTATTTCACTTTAATCATTAAACTTTTGTGAGATTGTAGTGGCAAACATTAATATCCACATCATACATGATTATAATCATACTGACGAAGTGTTTTTAATGAGTGCTACTTTTTTAAAAAAAAAGTGTTTCTTTCCTGTCTGTCTTATGCTTGTGAGTTTTTGATGCATTAGAAAGAATTACAGATGTAAGAAGTAGCTGTTAAAAATGTAGCAACAATTTATTTATGGATTCCATTGGAGCTAAAAACTTTAATCACTACCTTTATCTTTTTTAATAGTCCGTGTTACTTTTGTCGGGAGGCATGGCTACAGTACCTCAAGATGATGACCATATATTTGCAGTTGAAAATTCATTGTAAGTATCCGTTATCTGCTTTAATTTGTAAAATGTGTAGTTGTAATAAATACTTTTTCCCAGAGATTCCTCGTTTCACAGATGCTTCCATTCATCGGAGCCTATTTGGATACAGTACACTTTTGTGACTTCCACCCGATAGTGGAGAGTCCAGGATTATGATCCAGATGTTTCACCCTCTGTTCCGGATTTCAGTGCAGATGATTGTGAGTTACTGGGACTAGGGGCCTCCTGCATGCTGCAGGTGAAACATGCCAGATGATGCTTGCAGGCTCTGCAGTGGGATTTGAAGTTCTAGTGGGCATAGCAGCAGGGAGACCAGTCAGATTGTAGCCCAATTTTGGAGGAGGCTGCAAAAGATCTGCAGTGGTGGCTGCCACACTCTGATTGGGTCAGTGGCAGACCCCTCTTCTTGCCCCACCCAGACTTGACAGTGATAAGAGATGCATCACTTCAGCGATGGGGAGGCCATCTGGCAGAGGTGTACAGTGAGGGCTCTGGTCTCTGACAGAAGCTGTTGAATTTGCATGTGATTCACTTGTCATTAAAACCTTCCTTCTAACCATCAAATGGAGGCCGATTCAGGTGCTCACAGACAACACCACTGCCATGCTGCACTGCAGCAGTCGGGGCAGGGTGTAGTCTCTGGTTCTGTGCCAAGAGGCTCTATCTCTGGAAGTGACTGGATTACCAGGCATTTCTCCGATCGTGACCCACCCTGTGGAATCTCTAAACATCGAAGCAGATGAACTCAATCTCTGATGCCTCGCAAATGAGGAATGACAGTTGCACCCAGAGGTGATTTAGGGCATCTTTTGGCATTGGGCTCAATCTTTTCGCCACTGCCTAGAAAGCGCAATGTCTGTACATGTTCACACTGGAGTTGCCGGGGTGACACATTGTATTTTACTAGGGACCATGTAACAGGCTCATTCCCAACCTGACTGCCCTAAACAAAATGCCTTTAATTTCAGTGCCTACATTTGGATGGTGTTTCAACCTATTGGTTAATAGAAGGCCTTTCTTGGTACTGATGTGAATTGAGCGCATGTAGATTATTAAGAGCAGGTAGAAGACTCTTGGGAAACTCGGAAGGAGAATGTAAGGTTAGTAATTGAGGTCTGGTAACGCAAGTAAATGGCTGCAAGACTGCAAAAAATTCTGCTCAAATCAACAACATTGAAGAAAATGCAATTGGATGAAAGCGCAAACATCACTGTCTGCCGCACGAGAATCAATGATGGATTCTTCTGCAGGGAACAGTGACAGCCTCCTCCACAGTTTCCTAAGGGGATATTCTTGCCCTTTGTTCATAGTATTTGTCTTCTCAATGTGATCATCATAAAGGACTTTCAATATGGTATATAATACTGTGTAAATAACAGGATTGCATTTTGTCAGTTGTGTATCCATATCTCTGCTGCTGCTTTAGATTGATTAATTTGACATTGAATTAAGTGGATTACTAAATTAGTAATAGTTTACTTAAATTAAACTACAAGAAACCTTTGTTTACTTTATAATACATGTCACACCTGATCTATTTACAGTTTTGTAGGTTGCCATTGTTGACTATGATTTTTAACATTCTTGATGGGGCACCCATTGAGAATATGCCCATCTGCCCATTCTGATATCTACCTTTTTGAATAGATTTTTCATCGTTTTGGCCACAACCAGGAGGATAGGAAGACTACAAAATCACCTTATACCCACTTATTACAAGTTGATCATTAGAATACTTCTGTTATTTCTGAAGAAGTTTGCTTTCCCTGTCATTTAAGTCAAAGCTAGGCATATGTGGGAAGATAAACTATTCACTAAAAATAGTGTACCCAAATTAAAGAAATGTGTGTTTTGTCTGCCATTAACACGTCAGAAACCAGTTCATATGTTCCCTGACACTACTAAATAATTTATCCATGATTTCTGAGTCTTATCTGGGTGAATAAAAAGCTATGTATTTTTTAAATGTTCCGAAGAACCTGAGTTTATTGATAGGGTGTCGTTTGAACCCCTTAGAATTCTAGAATACCTGTAATGCCGGGTAATTTTGAGGAAGTTTAAAAAAGATGTTTTTGTGGATACTGACTTACAATAAAAAGCCAATAGTATAGAGAAATTCAGTAGATGATAGCAAATGTCTTACTTTCCTGCATTTCCACACTACTACTGATTAAAATGGTACCCAAAAAGTTAATGGTGGGCCTGTTTGGAACAGGAATGGTCCAAGAACGAGACCTTGGAGAGTGCAAGGAAAAAACTTGGAAATAGTCTTCTTCTTGGATGTGCGTGGCTGCAATGTTTGGAAATGGGGTTGGCCAGTGCCCGGGTTATACTACCAACCCTAGACATTCTGGAAATAACACTCTAGAATACGTCCTAGGTAGTGTTGCCTGTGTGAATGCCACCATGTGTGTTTTTTAGCCAGAATGCCCTGCATATGTCAAACATCTGTTCAAAAAACAGAATTCCCTCACATTTCTGTGACAAAGTTTAGATTTTTTTGTGGAACTGCAATAGTCCTACCACCTAGTGTTGTCGCCAATAAAAACACTAATATTCTTGTGTGGCTGGGTCTAGCATAGTTGGCAGTAACAGGTCAAAATTGTGACAGTGTAAAGACGGTATACTGTCAATGTGATCTGAACGATATAAAAAGTGTTTGGTTTTTGTATGCTTCAATACAGCTTATTTCCAGATCAAACTGTCACTATCATATATGTTTTTTCACCATGTACAGCATCATTCCTTATTTTTATGCCTGGTTCTGCGTCTCTATTTGCCTCCATCTTGCCTCTGGCGTCTTTCCCCACTTTGTCCCCCTGGGGCACCTGCCCTGGATGCTATACTCATTCTAGTGTTCCCTACCCCCCATGTGACCAGGAAGCCATGCGCTCCGGCATTTATACCATACGCGCCGCGCAGCTGGCATGGACGTTTTGCTCGTCCCCCTGGATTAATTCCCGTATCCTGTCTGATTTAGGCTTTTGACCCACACGCCTTCACCCGGTGCCCTGACCCACTTAGCGGATTGTGATTTCCAGCCTCCACTAAAATTCGGGCAGCAATTACTTAACGCCCAGGTAAGAGTTCGTAATTTCCGACCCGATCGGACCTCGTCCATGGCCACTTCCCCTTCCTTATTTCTAATCCGTGCTTTGCATGTCCCCCCTCTTTTCATCCTTCAGGGTCCGTTTCTCCTGCCGAACCAATTTGGATCCGGCAAGTTGTTCCCCGTATGCTTTACATGTACCGTTTGTCCTGCCCCATTCCAGTTTTTTTTCCCACTTCGCCTTTTTCCCACTTAGTCTTTGCGACCTATCATCCATTACCCTGTGTCCTCTTCCTTCCCCCAGCGACCCCTCAAGCTGTTTTCCCTCGCCACAAAATCCAACCTTGATTGTATCAACCTTGTGCCACCAGTTAAGTTCTATTTGACTCACCTGGTGCCATTCCTCTCTATATATGTATCTGGGGCCTTCTCATTCTCATCCTTATTTACCTTTCCCTTCTCACACAGCACTGTATAAGAAATTAGTAACCATCGTCCTGATGACCACAATCTAAACTGGTCGAAACGCCGTCGACTTCACAGCGTCATCTGTGGCCTTTACGGGGTCATTCGAGATGAACTAAAACAAATTGTATTTACATTTATCCAAACTGTACTTTTTGACCCCGAATAACTGTCTGTTTTTTTACTGTTTCTCGCAATTCCACACTGTTTTTACCACTTGTCACTGCGCCGTTCACTCTCAAGCACGATCAGTGCACATTTTGTTGTTATGGTTACTCCAATCCAATTTTAATGTAGTGCTGTATAACTACCTGCAAATAACAACCCTTATTCTCTATTTCTTGGTCTCCCTCCCCCATTTTTCCCCCTCCTCAAGTGATTCATGCACTTTGTGTAACACTCTTTATTAATGATTACCGTTCGCGACATTGTTTTTGATACATCAATACAGCTCAGGCATCATTCTGATGACCAAAAAAGTTACCCCAAGGCAGCATTTTGCTTTCTGTTGCCTTCCAAATTTCCCGTCCGCACTGCACCCATTCTTTTCATATGGAGGCACAATAAACTCAATAAAACATGTGCATGTATGGTACCCGTGGCATGAATGTTTATGCAAAAGGATGACTGGAGGGAATTTCCATGATTAGGGAAGAAAGGCATATAATCTCACAAATGTTATATCTGATAGAGACTACTAGCCGCAGATTCCTTCACGTAGAATTATCCCCAGGCGTGAGACTGGATCCGGAAACTTTTTTGCCACATCACGCGATTCACATGAGACCTGCCCCGGCACGCCTATATCAGTTTTCTCCTTTTCCGCGTGCAACGCGGATCCCGTTCTTGCCTGTTTCAGCCCCCTTTTCTTACCATTTCTTTGGTGCGCGAATGCCTTTGGGCTTTAAAACTTGCACGCGTTGTGGGCGTCCTATGACGGCGACGGACCCTCAACTCATTTGTATGTGGTGTCTGGGGGAGGATCACGGCACTACAGATTGCGCGGCGTGCCAACAGTTGAAGCTGAAGTCGCGGCGGGAGCGCCGCATGAAACTTCTCTTGGCGCGTCTCTGCAGGTCGACGTCCTCCCCTCGGTCTGCTTCGGCGAACGGCTTCAGATACGGCCGTGGTCGTCATCCTCGCCCTTCTCCGATGTAACGTGACCGTCGCTCCCCGGTGGGTAAGTGTCGCAGTTTGTCCCCGGGGACTGGGTTCCGGCTTACCGGGTGCGTCGGCTCTCCGCGGGTGATGCGGCCCCGCGTGTCGTCCTATCCACTGTTTCCCGGTGCTGGGGCGTCGAGAGTCCAAATGGAGACATACGCGGCGGCTTTGCAGGCCTCTCTGGCGTCTCCTCCTCTTTCCGCTCCTGGGGCGTCGGCGGATTCCTCGCACTGCGCGGGGCCCTCCGTGGAGCTGCCGGTGGCTCCGGCATGTTCGGATCCAGGCTTGGAGGATGTGGTGCTGATGGGGTGCGGCTCCTCTGGGGCACCTCCTTCAGGCCACGGCGTTGCTACCTCGCCGCAAACTCCTGCGGGAGTCCCTGTGGTGTCGCAGGAGGTCACCGGGGCTCGGGTCGCATCCCCGAGCCCCGGTCCTTTGACAAGGTGGTCCTGTCTAAGGCTGAGGTGACGCGGCTATGGCGCTGGCAGCAGCTGGACCGTGTGGAGCCACAGGGGTCGGTGGGCCCTCCTCGTCCCGCTCCGGGCCAAGGCTGGACCCCTCGTCCCTCTCCGGGCCCCTCTCGTCCCTCCCCGCAGGTGGCTGCCTCATCGGAGGTTGCCTCGTCCCTGGCGCCGCCACATGGGTTGCCGAGCGATCTTCGCCTCATTCTGGGCCGCGGTCGGCGGAGGGCTTCGTGCCACTCCCCGGGCCTGTCTCGCTCCCCCCACGCAGGTGGCCGCCTCGGTGGGGGTCGAGCCGGCGTCATCTCGGCGCCGCCCCGGGGCCGGTGCGGCTCCAGCCCTACTCCGGTCCCCGCTCCGGTATCCGGTGCGGGGTGACTTGGAGACCCCTTTTCCGGTGACACCGGATGGTGCCGGCGTCCTACCTCAGGCAGCAGACTCTGCGGATCCGCGTTGGGGTCGTGCCGCGGAGTCGTCTTCGGACACTCCTTCTCCAGAGGCAGGCTGTATATTGGTGTCGTCCTCCCCGGAGACGGGTCACCATGTGGTGACCTTGTCGCTAGCATCGAAGGGCGGTTCCCCACCCTTCCTAGGGAAGAGGTGTTCGTCGGAAGAGCGGCAGGTCCCTCATTCTTCAGCTCCTCCTAACTTCCAGGTCTGGCCCTTGCTCATCCTGCTTGGCTTCGGGGACAGCCGCCTTAGTTTGCAGCCGTCGCCCACGGAGGAGCTGCTTTCTCCACCGCGGGGCCCTACGGTGGCGGGTGCGGCCTTTGCTCACGCGGTGTCCACGGCTGTGGGCATCCTGCGCATGGGTGACCCGGTGGCTCACTTTCCGGCGGACCATCTCTTGGAGGTCCTCCACCAGGGCTCTGGTGGGAGGGAAATCTTACTTCCCTTTGAAGGTTCGCTCCTTTCTTCTTTGACGGGTGCTTGGAGGCGTACTGCCTCAGTGGACCCGGTGCCTCAGCATCTTCTGAACCGGCACCTCCTGGCGCCGCGTGACCCGGCGTGTCTTTCCCTTCACCCCTCAGCCGCCAGCACCCTTTTGCGGAATGCTTCTCCCTCCCTGCCGCCGCTGTTGACTCGGCCGTCCCGAGAGGCCCGCTGGCTGGACTCTTGGGGGCGCAACATATTCGCCTCACCCAGCATGTCCTTGCGTGCCCTTAACACCTTGTGTGTGCTGGCTAGGGCCTCCTCCTGTTTGTGGGACTCAGCTGAGACTCTGGGATCTACAGCGTCCCAGGAGTCCGGTCAGGTGGACTTGCGGCATCATGCATTGGATGGCCGGGAGCTGGCGGCATTTATTCTCCGCTCCGCACGTCTCAGAGGTGCTGGGCCCGACCATGGCTTCCTCCGTCGCTCTCCGTCGCCATGCTTGGCTTCGGGACGGGGTATTCCCTGAGAATATTAGGGAACGACTCGTCGACCTTCCATTTGATGGCAGACTATTGTTCCATGCCCCGGCCGACTCTGCCATCCAAAGGCTCTTGGCGGGGCTCCACCCTCCTCCTCCGCCTTATCCTCCTCCTCCTCCTCCGTCCCCTCCTCAGTGACTTCTGAGTTGTGTTGATTCTTGGCCTTCTTAGGCTGGTTGGTCTGGCTGTGGAGTGTGTTTTATAGCCATTACGTCCTGCCTTGGGACTTAGGCATTGTTGGCTGCTGGACGGCCCTTGTGTTGATTGTGTGTAGTTGTTGCGCAGATTTGGCCCTGCGATTGGGCCCTCTGCTTTGCTTGGGCTGCTTGTTAAGCCTTCTGCGGGGGTGTTTTTTCTCCTCGTGTCTCTTTGTTTTTTTTCCTCTGCTGCAGAAGTTCTTCCAAAGACGGTCCCCTATCATGGGACTTAACGTACCCTATGTGGGGTGGTGTTCGCTGTTATATAGCTTTCGCTCTGCAAGAGGGGTCTGGTCACCTTCGGGTGCCTGTTCTCCATGGCATTTAGGTAGGTTGCTTTGCTTCCTGAGGGCGTGTACGCGGCCACTCGTAGTGGTGTGCCCGGGCATCTCCTCCTCTCTCTGCTCCTGTCCCGAGGTCTGGGATGATTGTTACAAAGATGAAGAAAACGCTGATGCAGGTAAGAACATCTTTATTCCACCTCCACAGTTCGCCCAAACAGCTGCTCTCTTGAGAAGGTTAACTCCAACATTCTAAGGAAGCCTCTCGGCCAACAGTAGGAATATACCAACAGCGGAAGGAGGAGGGGGTGGGAAGAAAGGGAGAAGAGAGGAAGGTTCCAAGGGAAGTAAAGTGTATTAGAGGGGGAAGAATATATATAAGGTAAGGGAATGTAATTATAACACATCTTCCCCCTAAAAGGAGGGGAAACAGAAGTAACATTACAGTCAACTTAACCGTTAAAATAATGAAAGTCTGAACGGAAGCTCCAATTAAAATGCCTCCTTGTTATTATACTGAGGATGGTTGCTGGGAAAGATGAACAAGGGAGATCCGAGACAGGTTCAGGGGATCTGGTCAGTCTATCCATGCTCCAGCATTGACCATTCTCAAGAAGGACAGTATTCTGCTTAACCTCCACAATCTTCATTGGTTCAAAGAATTTTGATTCACTCTCCCCACCACCATCTGAGGGGAAACGGAGCAATTAACTTTCTTCCGCATACGTGTCTTCCCAGCCGAATCCCACCCTCGTCGCCAGTGTTACAAAGACGAAGAAAACGCTGATGCAGGTAAGAACATCTTTATTCCACCTCCACAGTTCGCCCAAACAGCTGCTCTCTTGAGAAGGTTAACTCCAGCATTCTAAGGTAGCCTCTCGGCCAACAGTAGGAATATACCAACAGCGGAAGGAGGAGGGGGGGAAGAAAGGGAGAAGAGAGGAAGGTTCCAAGGGAAGTAAAGTGGATTAGAAGGAGGAAGAAAATATATAAGGTAAGGGAATGTAATTATAACAATGATCCTACGTTCTCCCTTGCCAGGTGTTGCCTACTCGGCCTTTCTGGGGCCTCGGGCTGTTCTTCTTGCTTCTGGTGGCTGTTATGACGGGCAGGTTGCCCTCCGTCTGGAGTGGGTTCGCCTTCTTTCCTCTCGTTTCCTTGGGCCCTCTAGGCTTCTTCTTTTTCTTCTGCTTTTCCTGTCTTGGCATTGGGCGGAAGCTGTGTTGCCTGGTAGGGGAGGGGGGTGCTTCGGCCTCTCCGTCCTGCCCTTGGTCCCTCTGCTGTGGGTGTACGGGCCTCTTCGGACTTCCTTCCCTCCTACATCCCCTTGGGGTTGGTGGGGTTCTGCTTATGAGGGTTCCCTTGGCCTGGCAGGGACACGGTTCTCCCTGATCCACGGATCTGGTCCCCTGTGGAGCCTTCTGTTCTGCTTTGGCTGGTGGGGTCCTTTCGCAGACCCTCCTTCCCGGGGGCTATTGCTAGTGTGTCTATTCTACGTGAAGGAATCTGCGGCTAGTAGTCTCTATCAGATGTACAAGTTACTTACCTTCGGTAACAATGTATCTGGTAGAGACGATTCTAGCTGCAGATTCCTTCACGGCCCACCCTTCCTCCCCTATTCTGCGAGGACCCTTGGGTTGGTCTTTGGTGCTCGCCTCCCGGTGGGGGGCTGTGTCTCCTGTGAGTGCCCTCCTTGTTCTTGACGGGTGACTCTGTCTGGGGGCGGTTCATTCCTCCTTGGTTCTTTGGAGGATGGGGTTCCGGTGCCCTGCTGCTCTGGCTACTCCAGGTTTGGGGGGGATTGCTTTCAAACCCTGTTCTCCCTCCCCTCCCTTCCTTCCATTGCTATCCTCTGATAAGGGTCATCTGGCCATGTCTTGCCCTTGTTCCTTGTGGGTGGTTGCCCTCTAGGTTGGGGTGACTTGGAAGTTGGTTGTCTCTGTCTTGCGACTGGTCCCATTCCTTGCTCAGGATGGGGGGAGTGGGTTTACTGCATGTGCGATGACTTTTACGCATGTCCTTTGCCTCCGGGGCACGGGGATGGGAAGTTGACTGTGCTGGCAGGGTGACTGTGCAGGCTTCTGCTTGTTCTTCTTCTTCTTTCTTCTGTCCCTGCCCTTGGGATCTGCGGTGTTGGCACTACTCTGGTGGTGCTGTTAGTCACTGTTTCCTTCTAATTTTTCTGGTCTTCGTACACTGGTCCCATGCTTCCACAGTTTTTTATCTGGTGGTTCTGCGTTGTGGTGCGGAAAAGTTCTCAGAAGAAAACTGACGTAGGCGCGCCGGGGTGGGTCTTATGTGACCTCGCTGACGTCACGTATGCAGACGACGCCTGGGCGGAGTCGCGTAATGTCGCCCTGACCCCGGCGCACAGGGATGCTGTGGCAAAAACGTTTCCGGATCCAGTCTCACGCCTGGGGATAATTCTACGTGAAGGAATCTGCGGCTAGAATCGTCTCTACCAGATACATCGTTACCGAAGGTAAGTAACTCATACGTTTAGCACATTTTCTCAGCCAGCCAATCAGGATAGGGGGGGTCTCTCACCCAGTGATATAAACCTTAGAATGGGCAGAATTTCACAATCTAGGGTTGTGGTATGTTTCCTTGCAGGCCAAGGGTAATGCTTGTGACAAAAAGACTGTACCAGAGTTTTGCTCTTGCTCTGAATTCAGTGTATTATCGGAGTACACACTAAACCTATAATAAACCCATACATGTCTGGACCTCCAAAAGAACACAGGGCCCAAGTTCCTTAGGTGGATGTTCCTAGGTAGGGGTGACTGAACGTCATAGCCATGTATTGGAAAAAAATGTTGCTAAATTCTGACAATCTTCAAATTCAGTGTGTTCTACCAACAGCGAGTTTTGGCAAGGGGGACCTAGCTTCCACCAATAGAGCCAGTAGGTCTGATAAAATTAGAAACTATATAGTTCTTATACTTTCCATATAGTCCTGAGTTTGATATCTGTCATCAAATGAGCTGTGCATCATAAACAGTGACTGCCACTATTTAGTGATCTGCACTCATATTACATTATTGATTGTGCTGACTACCTTCCCTTAAAAAGAACACACACATTAAGTATAGCTAGACTGCAGTCAGTCAGGGCAGCGTTTCCTCTGTTACCTTTCCATGGTTTAGATTTATGCATATGAAAAGTGCAACAAATATTGAGCAAATAACTACACATTTTTAATCTTCAGTCTGCAATGAGATGTTGATGCAGGATTTGAATGAATACATTGCACTGAATGTGCCGGAAAAAAACAAATGGGACCAGATGTTCTTTTAGCTGCTTGCAAAATACTGGTCATCATTTGTGATCAGTATTTTTGAGAGATCTTTTTCCACAGGTAAGACCTTGAAAAGAGGAGCCCCCCAAGTAGAATTCCTCCCACAAAATGCATCAGAGGCAGGAGTTCTCTTCTAGACATCACTGTTCTTCCAGTGACGAGTCTGAAAGGTGACATTATCAATCTCCAACCCTGACCACACTGTATTTTTAAGAGCCGGAGCTGGCTTTGGAAAGAATGCATTGTGGTATTCTGTATGTCATAGCGATGCTTTGCCTGTGTCATCCAGTATCTCTCGCTCATTATTATGTCTTAGGATTGTTCTAACTGCTACCTAGGTTAGAGAATTTAATGATTTGAAGGAGGTTCCAAGACCAGGGGCGGTTGAGGCAGAAACTGTGATACATGTTTACCTGGCTGTAGGATTGGATGGGTCCTGTTATTTTGGAATAAACCTGCTCATTTCTGATGAATCTCCTGAGTCAAGACTTCTTATTTCATGCAATGGAGATTCCCACATTGGCGTAGTCGGCAGCTGGACCAAAGAAGGACCCAACATCCACAACGCTCTGCTTTTACTTTTATACAAGGTACTGTGGTCTTTGATTTAGGGGCTGGGAGCTTTCGCCGTGAAGTTCATGATAAGGGTATTATGTAATCGTCACAGGCTCGTCCCTTGTATTTTATTTCATTTTTTTCTTTTTTTTTTAAAAAGAGAAACGCATTCATTCAGAGAACCCTCCTCACACTAAATTTCATTTGGGAGTCTACCTTGTTGAACTGCAGTGTTGAAGCGCAGTGACTCGTTGTGTGCCATATCCAAGTCTCACGCTTTCTTTGTGGAGTTTACAACTGGAGCTATGACTTCGTTGCCTCAAGGGAGATCAAGGGAGCTCTTCATCCATCAATCTCGCTGTGCTAATGATGACGTAGTGGAATCCTGCAAGGGGATTCGGTGAACTACTAGCGTCGTCATTAGCGTGTGAGTAAGTACGTTGGAAACGGAGTTTGACCAAAGTGCGTGTGGCTCACTGGCAGCAGATTCGTCATGGAAGAAAAGTGAATAATAAACACGAAGGTGATTGTTTTTCTTCAGGCTTGCACATAGAAGGTTTCCAAGTAAGTGTCCAGTCAGACAGTGATCGGGAAGCTCCGTTGCAAGGACAACCCAGCGTCTTGTTTCAAGATCTCCGGTGGTGCGTAAAAACACAGCGAGCTGTGGGAATGTCTTTCTTTCGCGCATGCGTATGAATTGTCACCAGGTTAGCGTCTAGCCTCACTGTGATCATTCAAGGCAGTCACGCTGTGCGAGGACACCCAGCGCTGTGTTCCTGGATCTACTGTGGATCTACAGTGGAACCTATTCCACTGTGTGGGTATTTTATAGGTTTAATTGAGTATGGTGGGAGATATCTATCAGGGAAGGTGTATGTCTCCAAGAAGGGCGACCGTATCATCAGCTAGTTCCACCAAGCAGATTTAGGGGTTATGTTGGATCCAGGGAGTTCCTCTCCAATCATTCTTAAACAGAACATTCAAACTGTTCTTCTAAATTCTGATGGGGGTGTTCTGAGTGACATTAAAAGTAAATTTCCAAAAGTGTTTAGAAAGGAATTAGGATGTCTTAAAGATTTTAAATTGAACATACCTCTACGTCCTAACTCTCAACCTTCTACTTGTAAAGTTAGGAGTGTTCCCTTAGCAGTGAGGGAGGAGATGAAGATGGAATTGGATAAACTTAAAGATGGTGGAATAATTGATGAGGTCTCCAACACAGAATGACTTGCTCCGGTTGTCGCTGCACGCAATGCCATTGGGTCTCTACGCTTATGTGTGGACTTGAGACAACTAAACAAGTGGGGGGTTGTTGATAAGTATCCATTACCTAATATCATGGAGTTACTCACATTGCTAGGTGGTGCCAAAGTCTTCAGCACAATTGACTTAGCTTCTGCATATCACCAGATTGAGCTGGAAATGTCTTCCAGGGACCTGACTTCATTTATCACACCTTTCGGAACTTTTAGATTTGTTAGGATGCCGTTTGGCTTAGTGTCGGCGGCATCTGTATTTCAATGTGCTATGGAGAGAGTTCTTGAAGGGTGTGATGGGGTTTGTGTCTATCAGGATGACATTTTAATATATGCAAAGGATCACAAGGAGCATAGGAAGGTGTTTTTTGAGGTGTTAAACAGACTTGAAAATGCCAACCTAACCATAAAATTAGAGAAGTGTTGTTTTGAAACCTCTTCTATTCATTATTTAGGGCACACAATGTCTGGTGCGGGTATCTCTCCGAAACCTGATTTGGTCAACACAATTTCTCGCATGCCACCTCCATCTTCAAGAGAAGAACTGATGAAGTTTTTTGGAATGGCTGAGTATTATAACAAATTTGTTGAGGGATTTGCGGAACATTGCTCGAGCATGAGAGCACTCTTGAAGAGAGGTATGGAATTTAAATGGTCTCGGGAGTGTGATGAGGAATTTATTGGGCTTAAGGAAAAACTCTGTAATGCACCTAACCTTAAAGGTTTTAATCCTTCTAGAATTTCTGTTGTAACTACGGATGCAAGTGTTAAAGGGTTGGGTGCAGTGTTGCAACAAGAGAGTTATAATGGATTGGAAACCATTACTTTCATTTCTAGAGGTCTTAAGGATACAGAATCGCGCTATTCGGATGATTGAGCGTGAGGCTCTTGCAGTATTTTGGGCTATCGGGAAATTAAAGAAATTTTTATGGGGTACCAAATTTTTTGTTAAATCGGATCACAAACCTCTGTGTGAGATATTTGGGGAAAAGGGTATTGACCAAGTTTCTGGAAGAATCAGTAAGTGGGTCATAGCTCTTCAAGAGTATGATTTTGAGATAAAATGCATTCCTGGTATTGGGAACACAGTAGCTGATGCTCTTTCTAGGCTGGTAGAGGGTTCTGGTGAAGAAGACGACACAGATGATTGGGCTGAGAGTGACTTGCATGTGTGTTTGGTCAATACTGGCATTATTGATGAGGATCAATGGAGGATAAAGTTATCTCAAGATCCAGTATTATCTGAAGTAATGAGTTTAATTCAGAATGGGTGGAAGAAAAAAAATGCTGGGTCAATTGAAGCTACAAAGTTTTGGGGTGTGAAGGATGAGATGGGAGTGTGTAACGGTATTTTGTTACGTGGGACACGGTTGATACCTCCTTTAGAGATAAGGAAAGCCTTGGTGGACATGGCTCATGAATTGCACTCTGGTATGTCCAGGACTAAAGAGCGACTTTGTTCTTCTTATTGGTGGCCTGGGATGGACTTACAAATTGAAAGGGTTATCAGAGATTGTTTGGTGCGTGCCACAAGTGAAAAGTCGAAAATTGTTAGAGTTCAATCTATGGTTATGAGGGAACTTCCAAGTGGACCGTGGAAAGAGATAGCTCTGGATATTGTGGGTCCCATTCATTTCAATGGACAGCAAAATTATATTTTTGTGCTTTTGGATTTATTTTCAAGGCTGCCCGAGATACAGTTTACATCTGGTATAGAGACTGTTCATGTGATTAGATTTCTTGAAAATCTCATGGCTAGAGAGGGATTCCCAGAGTCAATCTTAACGGATAATGGGGTGCAATTGGTCTCAAAAGAAATGGAGAAGTTCCTTAAGGATAGAGGCATAAAACATAAAAAATGTTCCCTATATCACCCAGAAACCAATGGGATGGTTGAGAGGTTCAATAGGGTGATTAAGGAGACAATCTCTTTAGCAAAAAGCTCTGGAAAAAACGGGAAAGAACAAGTTTTAAAGAAAATTGAAGACTATAGGATGACTCCGCACAGTTCAACGGGTCAGTCTCCTTTTATTCTTTTTAAGGGGAGGGCTCCTTGTACTCAGGTGGAACCTTCATGGGTTCGACGTTTGGGGGATTCTGTGTTTAGTTCTTCTGTCAAAGAGAACACTGAAGGGTGGAGGAAAAGAGAAGAGAACAAGTGTCTAGATAGGAAGGCAAATTTTGATGCAAGGAAATCTACTAAACATACAGAAGTCAAGATTGGAGATAAGGTGATTGTAAGGCTTCCGGGTTCTAAAGTAAGATTCTCTAAACCTATGCATGTGGTTAAAGTGTTTAATAATGCTGTAAGAACAAATGACCATAAGATTTGGAACTTAGGAAGAATCGTTGTGTGTTCTGATTTTAGTGTGGATTCAGAGAATACATTGAGAGATGATACTGTGTTGTCTGATTTCTCAAGCAAATCTTCTAGGGTTCAAAGAAAACCAGAATATTTGAAAGATTATATTTCGTGATTTGTTGTGTTCTATTATACTATTTGTTATGTTTGTTTGTGTATATGTTACAAACATGTTTGACCAACTCATGCTTTTAATTTTTGTTTTTTTGTCCGTTTGTTAACGGAGGGAGGTGTGTGGTATTCTGGATGTCATAGCGATGCTTTGCCTGTGTCATCCAGTATCTCTAGCTCATTATTATGTCTTAGGAATGTTCTAACTGTTACGTAGGTTAGAGAATGTAACGATTTGAAGGAGGTTCCAAGACCAGGGGCGGTTGAGGCAGATACTGTGATACATATTGAGCTGGCTGTAGGATTGGATGGGTCCTGTTATTTTGGAATAAACCTGCTCATTTCTGATGAATCTCCTGAGTCAAGACTTCTTATTTCATGCAAAGGAGATTCCCACATGCATCCAGACATTTTCCAGTGCTGTTGGTAGACCCACGGCAAGTAGCGTCTTTGACCCAGGCCATTCTCTTACTTTTCCACCTCCTCCTTGCACAAGTTTGGTCCCCAAAGAGACTTAGTCTCCATGGCGCTGGCTGACCTCCTTTTGGAGCTGACCATAAACTGTTTGGTGCTCAGGCCTTCTGTTGTTTCCCCAATGATGTTGCTGGTAGGCATAGCATCTGGACTGGCTTTGCAGTTGACTCCTTCCATTTTTAAAACACTCTCAATTTTGAATAATGATTGGGAATTAATGACTTGGGTCTCCTTTTGAGGAAGATCCTTTGTTGAAGTCTCTGCTGTGTGCTCAATAGTTTACCTGTATGGATGCCCTCTTAGACTTCCACCCTGATGCCATTCAGTTGTCTAACATGGTTCCCCACACATATGTCACTAACGAGGCACTCTGCTTCCATATTATACTGATAATATTTACAAAAACTTACAACATACTAGTGGGTTGGAAACCTCCCCTGATCTTAAGTTGGATTGGCCCTCCAGTCCTTCTACTGAGTAGATTCCCTCCTTTACAGTGATGTCTGAAAGCTTACCAAAGCGCTGAAAAATCAACTTCTGTTTAAGTGTGCAATTCTAGATTATTGAGTAAGATTCTGCAGCCTGCCACTTGTTCCTCAGAGCTGCTTCTGTCATCTGGCATCGTACAAGCACTTTTCCGTTCTTGCTGTGAATCTGGGAACAGGAGTTCCTTTCTGCCCACCCTTCACGTCAAAATTATGCAGAGCAGGGTTTATCGTCCAAACACAAGTCTCTTCTTTCCCCTTCACTTCTAAGGATATGCAATACAAGTGTATTGATGCTAAGGGAAAAATAATCTTTATCCCTGTGAGTCTCTGCTTGTGCTCCTCTAATGCCATTTGGACACCTTCGTCGCTGTTAAGTCAATTTTTCTGTGGATGTCATGTGAACCTGATGTACATGCCACACAATGGCTTCCTGTATTTCATAGGAGAAGCTGATTCATAGCTGCAGCGCCTCATTTAAAAGCATGTACACTATGCCTGTCTTCCCTAGTGCACTCTGGGGCTCTTTGAGGTTTCAGTCCATTCATCATAGGCACCCCTCTACAACTGTTAGACAGCCACAGCAGTTTGACAGCTTTAATTCACGCTCTGGTAGATATAAGTGTCTACTTGTAGCAACCTGGCAGGCAGTCATTTCAGACACTTGGATTCTCAAAATTGTTAAGACTATTTTCACTCTTCTGTTTGGAAATGATTCCTCACATTCTATCGATCTGTTCTTCCATGACATTTTATCATGTCAAAATCCTTTTCAAAAAGGTGCTGTATACCTTCTGTTTTATGCGTGTCCAACACACACTTGCTTGCAGAAGATTCATGCGCTAAGGAGTCTGTGGGTACATCTAGAAAGATTGTTACTGAGTAACTTCTTCTTCACAGCTTTCATTATAAACGTTAATGGGAAAACCGTCAAATTTGGTATTCTGGACCTGTTAACATGTAGCTGTTCAGGGATCTGCATGTCAGACTGGATAGCGTTCAGTTGTCCTCTTGATGACACTTATTCTTCCAGTTCTTTTTTGCAGCAGCGAGGTGTTTCTAGGTAAATCTTTTCTGATATTACTTGAGATATTTAGGAATGTTTTAGTATATGTATACAATACCATATTTTTGATTAATTTGTGAGAGAGCCTCCGGGTCCCCCAAAAAATAATTAGGTGTGGCGTTGAAAGAGAGAAAAGGCACTGAACATATATAAAGATAAATGTTTAGATAGAGGATCCTAACAGGGAACTTGGCTCAGAGCTTCGGGTAAAATGTGTTGTATGTATGAACGTCAATAAGGCCTGTATTGTTTCTTTTGTTGAATCAGTAAAAAGACTTAATAAAAAAAAAAAAATCATTAGGTGGTTGATTTTTTTTTTTTTTTTTTTTTTTATAAAGAAATTTGTCACAAAGAATTGGGGAGATGGATGGAGTCTAATAACTGTTTTGGAAATGGTGTTGGTTTTTGCGACTTTGATATGTCAATGTATTATTTTTTTCTTTACAGAATGTTTTTGAATTCCAGTGAACCTTTTGCTGTCCCTGAAAGTCTACGTAATCAAGTGGATGAATTTGAATCCTTGTATGAAGGGGTTTCAAGCAGCGATGCTTATCAGAGGCTAATAGATAACACAGCAGACCTTACGCGAGAGAGCTTATATGAGTATGGGTTTATTGTTTTATCTGTGACACAAATGTCATTCTTTGAAAACTATTTGTTTATTTTGTATCTCTATATTGGAAGAAATCTGTGTTAAATTAATGAAAATTATCAAATTATTGATGTGAATTTGAAGAAAGATTAAAGTAGTTGCAGCTATGTTAAATCATGTTGTTTTTATTGAAAAATGCCCCCTACCTGTAAGCTTGTACTTTACCCTGGGATGATATAACTTCCTGTCCTGGCTAACGCGTTAAAAATAGTTTGGTTGCTTTGGCACCCAGTTCGACCTACAAGATAGATTCCTTCGACAAGACAATGTCTTGAAAATGAAAAAAAAAAATATTTGCTCATAAACACAGCATAGCATTATTCCTCTGCCTCAGTTTATATGATGCTCTGCCAAGCAGGGTTAAATGTAGCATTTTGTTTGTGAGTGCACATCGCTGACAAAGTGGGGTTGATGTTCTCTGTAGAAAAGTGCCTCTCTTAGACATTTTGCCCACTGGTACTGATGCTTTTTTCTTAGAAGTGCAGTGGGTCCCTGTTAGCCAGGCCCCAGTGCCAATGCTCATTCCCTGAAAACTACACACATGTTAATTGAGACCCAATTGGCAAGTACTTTAGCGCTCTCGCAAGACCTTAATAAATGATACCCCTGGTACCCAGGGCATTGGTACTAAAGAGGGTCCCTAAGGGCTGTAGCATATATTATGCCACCCAAAGGGACCCCCCCACATGCAAACTACTTGCAGATTGCCATTGCAGAATGTGTGAAATGGTGCAAGCTATTTTGAAAAACACTACATTGCCCACTTCCTGTGTGCAATGCCCAGGTACACTGCAGGTACTATATGTAAGTCACCCTTACTTCAGCCCTATAGAGATCCCTAAGGCAGAGTGCAAAATATTACATGTGAGGGCACATTTGCATGAGCCGGTATGCCCCTGTGATGCCTAGTTCCATTGCTAGTCATTGCAAGTGTTTAGGAAGCAATTTTATGAACATGTACTGGGCACTGGTCATTACGAGGTACACAACTACATACTGGCTTCACTGAGAGTAAGGTTGTTTGATATCAAACACCATGTCTTATTAAGTCTGTACTGTTGCTAGCATCAGATTTATTGGGACAGGCACTCCAAGGGCACATTAGAGGTGCTCCATGCAGCCCTACTAGTCTTAGTGTGTTGGTTTCTTCCAGCCTGTGACCACAGACTGATTTCTGGCGCCCTATGAAGGAACAATGCCTGCCTGGCAGAAGGTGTTCTCACCTCCTCCAGTTGGATGGCTAGCAATTTAGCATATCACGACCAGAGACTTCAAAGCATTTGCTGCCTTTTGACATACAGCCCCGGCTTCCGCCCAGACCTGAGGAGCACCACCACCTTCCCTGGGGCTCGTTTGACACCAGAGCAGGCGGGAAATTAGTTATTCAGGAAGTGTGTTGCTCCCTCAAGCTAACCACACCCCTAAGATGAGCTACCTGATGTGAACAGTTAGAGAAGGGTTTTTTTGGGGGGGAAATGGGGAATTCTGGGTCTGGGTTATGCCCACTCCTCACAGGAAGTGGTCATATAGGGGATGTAGTGGTAGGTAGCTCATTGGCTACTCCCTCGTACTCCCCTAAAACACCCATACATTGCTTAATTGAATATTTATGCCCCCCTAACAGCAGGTCCACTGATTCAACTTTCTAGGAACTGAAGATGACAAAGAAGAGACATTACAGTGAGAACCAAGGACCTGCACAGAAACTGACACAAAACCCTACCTTGCTGCTTGCTACTTAAATTATTATAACATTTGCAAAGACCTGACTCGTCCTGCGGCTGTGCATCCAACCCAACATTTGGCGGGCTGTCCAGCACTTCAACAGCAAGCTATCATCTCCTTTGGGGTGGCGGAGCCATCCCCCTGCATCCACAGGCACCGACCACATCTCTTCGGTTCACCGCAGTGTTGACCATCGGGCCCGCCAGGGGAGTATCACTTCAGGAGGAGAACTTTGTGGCTCTGAGAGGTCAGCACCATCTCTCAGCCGAGTTAAGAGACACTACATTCTCCAGGAGCCCCCCGCACCAATACCCTGAGTATCGGGGCACTTGCACCAGCCAAGGCTTGCTTTGTGTCCAACCTGGACACCACCACCTTGGAAGCCTTCCTGCACGTTGAGGGATAGCTAGACAGGCGAGACCTACGACCAGAGTGGCCCTGCTGTTTTGTTTTCCTTCACTCGGCAGATCTACCGACAACCGTGAGAGCCTCGAACACCAGTGGCCAGCCAGACAAGACTCTCTGCACCTGAGCTGCACAGCTGGGGTCCACAATATCTGACTGCGTTCCCTTGGCCCAGGGGTCCCCACGACCTGAGCCCCCCCTTTGGGTTCCCCCAGACTTGCCCCCAAGTCCCTCCTTGCAGCCCTTACTTCAAGTCCCATTGACTTCAAAGGTATAGTGCTCAAGGCTACCATTCAACCAGCACGTCTGGACAGAGGCAACTCAGGGCCGGTGAAGCGGAACTGCTGGTGGTACTTTGCACCTTGGCCCCTTAGCACCTTAAGTCCCGATGGACTATGTGTTTTTTTCCCATAGTATACATTCTAGCATTCAAGGCTTATGCCTAAAAACCTTTATTTGAAGTATTTTTCTAACTTCCTCTAAAAACAATATCTCCGCTTCTGCTATGTTCCCAAAGATCTTGGTGCTTCGGTTTTCTTATTGTGTGTGTGAACCATTTATTGACTGTCTGGAACTGCTCGCGTAGCTGCTCGCAACGATTGTTCTTCCAGTCCAAAGTATCGTGTAAATCCCTCAAACAAAAGAAGTCTAACAAGTCAAAATGCTCTTCGACTTCACTGTGCTTGTCTAAGTCCTTGGATGAGGGGCGGGAACAATGACACAGTTCGAGGCTTCATTCACTCACTTCCACTGTGGAGCCTGTGCCTGTGTTTTCTCTGTGTTCCCAGAGTTTCCCAGAGCAAGAGCGAACCCTACCCAACTAAGAGTTTTATGAGAGTATGCACCTCCTATTTGGAAGGTCCTACCCATCTAGAGGCCTTTGTGCCCCATTGGGCCCCAAAGGAGCTCCTACTGGATACCCTCATGCCAGTCTGCCTCATGGATCCAGTGCTGGATCTGGAGCAGCTCTATCCGCAAGGCTGCAACCTTCTACAGAGTCCTCTCCAGTGCCATTGTTCCCGGTGCCGCCACGCCGACCCCATAGTCATCCCTTACTGTGATACAGAGCCAGATCAACGTTGTTAGACTCTGGGGCCAGCTGGCACCATGCCTTCTGAGTCGGAGCCAGCACCCTTTTCTTTTATTAGACCTGGAGAGGGGGCTGATTGGGAGTGGCATGAGGAAACCTATGGATTCCACAACCCCCTTGATGAAGCAGAGGACAGCTGGTACGAAGAACTGGTTTGGACATCTCACCAGACACTGGCTTAGTCAATTTTCCCACCGTGGCTATGGAGGAGGGAGCCTCTTTTGCAATGGTGGTGCAGAGCACGGCTGATCTCCCGCACATTTTACTGCCCTCCATGGCGTTGAAGATGAAGGTCTTTATAGAAGTGCTTCGAGCAGGAGTTTCCCCCTCCGAACCTTTACTCTAACTTAATGAATCCCTTACAGATGTCCTGCTTGAGGTCTGGTCCAAGCCTTGCTCAGGAGTTCCTGTCCACAAGACAATTGCCGGCTGCCATTATCCTGCTCCTAGGGACCCCAGTTTCATCATCCAATACCTCACCCCAGAGAGCTTGGTGGTCCAAGCCTCCACTTCCCCGAGTTAACCCAGTATAGGGAATCCAAAAGGCTGGATAGCACTGGTAAGAGGCCGTTTTCTTCCACCAGCCTAGCACTGCAATTTTCTTTTGTGCTAATGTACCCACACTGTGCGGGATTCAGTTGCACAAGTGCTGCCCATGGTCTTGGAGGAGGCCCGAGACATACTCACCCAAGCTGTTGCTGACGGGCAAAATGCAACGGAGTTCATCATTTGATGTGGGATAGATTGACTCACTTGGCAGAACGATTGCGTCGGTGGCACTGACACACCACACCAGGTTGAGAACCACTGGCTATTCGGAGGATGTCCAGGCTTCCCTCATAGACATGCCCTTTGATGACTCTCGCCTTTTTGTCAAGAAGGCAGACTGAACGCTGGAGCGCTTTAAAGACAGCCAGGCTATGGCAAGATCTTTGGGCCTATCCATGCCCCCCCGTCCACCCTTTACCAAGGTGACAGTGTTGGTTGCAGCACACCTGAGCAGGTCGGGGTCCCAGTCTTCCCCTCGATGACTGGCTTTTAAAGATGGGATCGAACCAGGTGGTCATCTCTCACCTCTAGACTATGGCGAACAGCCTGCACTCGTTCAATAGCAAGGTGCCTAAGTCACACCTGCCTCCTTCTCAGACGCTCTCTTTCATTGTAGCCGTTTTGGATACAGTGCAGTTTTATGCCTATCCTACTGAATGTCAAGTACAGGATATTTGGTGTATGATTCTTATGTTTCAGCCTGTAACCTGGATTTTGGTGAGACTGATTTTGAGGCGACCTTCCCCAACCAGATGTCACAGTAGTGAAAGATGTATCACTCATGGGACAGGGTGACCATCTGGGAGAGATAGAGATCAGAGAACTCTGGTCTCTGGCGTAATCCGGACTGCACATCAAAAATGCTGGAGCTCCAATCCAATTGGCTTTGGAAGCCTTTCTACCCTCCATCCTTTGAAGGATAATACAGGTGTTCCCGGACAACCCCATTGCCATATGGTACTTGTGAGAAAGTGCCATCTTTCTTGCATGGTATGCCCCCACATTCTGCTGAATTACTGATGTACTTTGACTGAGTGTGCCCTGGGTTCCTGCCAATCAGGTGCCCAGGGACTGTGTCCCTTCCCTAAAACTGCATTCAAGCCTAAATCCAATTGGCATCTCTGTCCACATGTCAGCCCCTGGTAAATGATACCATAGGTACCCAGGGCACTGTGACCAGAGTAGGCCCCTAAGTGCTGCAGCACTTATTGTGCCACCCTTAGAGGCCCTACCTCTGACACAGACACACTGCCTTTGCAGGCTGAGTGTCCGGGTGCAGAATAAAACAGAGACGACATGGCGCACATCCCTGTGTGCCATGCCCACAAACCACTGCCCTGGCATACATCAGTCACCCCTCTAGCTGGGTGCCCTATGCCGGTGCATGAGCACTGTCCCCTACAGTGCCCAGGTCCATTCCTGGGCCCTGTAAGTGCAGTGTTGCCATTAGAGTATATGGTGCTGGGAGGTCTACATTACGAACTCCACAGACACCATAATGGCTGCACTGAGACCTGGGAAGTTTGGTATCAAACTTCTCGGCACATTAAACCCACACTGATGCCAGTGTGGGATTTAATGCAAAATACACGACAGAGGGTATCTTAGAGATGCTCCCTGAAACTAACCAACAACCAGTGTCCTGACTGAGAGGCTGCCTAGGCTGCCACCCAGCAGACATGTTGCTGGACCCCTGGGTAGAGAGCCATCTGCTCTAGTGGGCCTGCAACAATGCACATCCTGGGGCGAGGTGCTAGGCCTCTTCCCCCAGGATGGGCAGGAGAAGATTCAAAGGCATGCCCCCTTTGTGAGCTTCTCCAGGCCACTTTCTGTACTCAGCAACTCGCCCCCACCGGTTCTGACCCCCACTCTGGCGAGAAGATCGGCGGGAAAACGGAAGTGAGGAAAGGGGGTGTGCCAGCCTCTACCAACCCCACCCCTCAGGTGGGGGAGGCGACGTGAAGCACAACTCGGGGCTCTTGCCATCTTGAGGATGGGGAGCCCTACCCAATAAGGACTAGGCTCCTGCCCCCCTCCCACTGGAGAGTGCCAGGATAGGGGGTGTACCCACCCCAGGGAAGGGACCCATTGGTCCCTGACCTTTACCCACCTGTAACGCCCCTAAATTTAGTATTTAGGGGCACCCTGCACCTTCCTTCCTCAGATCCCGATTCTGAAACAAGAAGAAGAAGAAAGAAGACCTGCCGTGCAGCTGCTAACAAGAGGACGACACCAACTGACTTGGCCCCATCCCTACAGGCCTGTCGACCCTCGAACCTGCTCCTGCTAAATCCCGGCGTCTCCATTGGGCCGCAGCCTCGAAAACCCTGGAGGACCTGACTGCCTTGCTCATCTAAAGACTGGGACTCCCACGAGCAGTGGTTCTGCTCAAACAGCAACAACCCCTGGTGCCAGCCAGGAACCGCGAATCCAGCACACTCTGCACCCGCCGAGCCCGGCGTGTGCCTGAGTGAACAAAGACCACGAGGACGTACCCCTGGCGACTGGGACCAAGAATCCAGCACCCAAGGACCCTCCTCGATGCTCCTGACGACGCCTGCAGCCTCAATACCAGGAACCCCTCCAACCGCGACCAGCAGAGGGTAAGATTTCCCGACACCAAAAGACACCCCAGCGCCCTGCGGCCCCATGTGCCCAACTGCTGGGTGCCTACCTAACCTACAGCTTCCCAACTTACCTCTCGCAGTGGTGGTCGCACCTGAAGAATCTCCGTCCCCGAGCTTGCAGCCTTTGTTTGTGTCACAGCTTTCCCATTGAAATCCATTGAGCGCCCGATGGCTCAAAAGTACCCTGCAGCATCTGTTCTATTCTACTTCCCCACTTGCCCTGTGTAAGTGACCATGAGCCCAGCTCCCACAGCCTCATGGCCTGCCTGCTAGCAGCCACCAACCAAAGGCCCCCTGCACGCCATAGGCTAACATTGGGCCTACTCTCTCTGAAAGAGAGTAGGCCCTGTGCCGCTGAGGGTGTAACAACTGTACCTACCTGACCCTCGGAAACCCCCGAGTCTAACCCCAGAACCTTAACTCTGCCAGTCGAGTACCTACCTGAAAGCCGATAACTCACATTTTCTCCATAGGGTAACATTGACTGGTTTTCACTTGGAAATTCTTCTAAGTGTCGAGTTTTGAAACTTTGAAATATTCACTAAACATCACTCGATCAACGAAAACGAAATTACTCACCTGTTACCAGGAGAGGTCCCAGTGCTGGATCTTGGTGCCCAGCACTGACCCTGAAAAGTAATTATAACTGCGATTTTCCGATTACCAAACTTTCCTCCATAGGATAACATTGCCTGGGTTTTACCACAAATTCTTCTTAGTGTCGATTTTTGAAACATACAAATATTCCTTAAAAATCGCCTGTGTAGCAAAAACGATTTCTTTCAACTGGGCTGAATCCAGGATCCAGCCCCGAGTAAGAAAAACCTATGCAAAGTAATGCAAAGTAATTGATATTGCATTTACTTAAAGATTCCCATTGAGCTCAATGTTATAATTGTGTTGCCTATTGCAACAACTGTTACTACTGCATTTAAAAGTCTATTGCTTATTGAAAGTATTCAACTAGAGCATCATATTCTGAGAAAGTATTTTAATACCTACTTGTAGTTCTAAAATAAAACAACTATATATTTTTATATACAAAACCATTGGCCTAGAGTTCAGTTCTTTAGTGTGTGAAACCATTTTGCTGACTGAGTGTGTACAACAAATGCTTTACACTGTCCTCTGATACTGCCTTACTGCTAGACCAAGCTACCACTTTAGAGAGTAAGGTTATATCTAACTTTAACCTCTTCCAAACCTCTGGGGACTGTTGGACTCTGTACACACTGTACCTTACCTTGGTGCAGTATATACAGAGACACTTTCTTTAAGTACTGCAACAGGCAGGGTGGGTGGGGTCATGGAACAGCAGGGTATATCCCTGGTGGTTCAACGCCTGCCTGGCTCTCTGAACGCCAGAGTGGACAAACTCTGCCATCAATGCCAGATCACAAATGGCATCACCATCTGGAGGTAGTGAAAGGTATATTTAGAGATTGGGGAGAACCTTGGTTAGATCGGTTTGCCCCTGCCGAGAACACACAATGTTAGCAGCTCTGCATGCTAGAGTTTCCAAGACCGCTCTCGCTTAGAGACACTTTTCATCCGAGTGGGGCTCAGACCTCCTGTGTGCCATTCTTGTTCTGTTTTTTTTTTATTTTAACATATTTTATTGAATTTTCATCGTACCAGAAGGGCCGAGCCCAGCAAGCAAAGTACAATTGAAAAGCAGAATGACAGGTCCTCAGGTACTGTGGAACACCCACCCCAAATGTCTGCAGAACATCAGACCTCCTGTATGCCATTATTGCCCAGATTTCTCACGAAGATCAGGAATAACTGTCCCAAGTCATTGTTGTAGCTCCGGATTTGGCACAGAGTTTGGTGTCTTGAGCTCCTGCACATGAGCATCGGTCCTCCAATCAGGCTGCCCCTTTGGGAGAACCTCCTGTCGAAGCAGCAGGGCAAGGTGCTGCACGCGAACCTGCGAAAGCTCCGTCTTCATGCTTGGAGATTGAACAGCTACAATTAACAGCTTTTGACCCCACCCGCCCCTTTGAAGTCTGTAATGGGTTTCTGGCAGTCAGGCATCCCTCCACCAAGAGGGTATATGCATGCCTTGGGACACATTTAAGACATGGTGTGCCTACAAAAATGTTGACCCTCATTCTGCACCCATATCCCAAGTTTTGTTGTTTATTCTTTCTCTGCCCAACAGAGCTCTGTCCAGGGTACTGTAGAAGTTTACCTTTCATCCATTTTGTCCTTCTTGCGGTTGCCGGACCAACCTTTTGTTCAAGTCACCGTTTGCGATTTGTTTTCTAAAGAGACTCCAACACTTATTCCCTCCACAACCATTTAATATGCCCCATGTAGCTTCAGTCTTGTCTTGACCTTTCTAATGTGTGCGCTCTTTGAGCCGCTACACAACTGCCCACTCTGTTTACTCGCCATCAAAACAGCTTTTCTGATGGCCAATAAATTAGCCGGGAGGGTCAGCGAACTGCAAGCACCCTCTGTGCACCCTCCCTACACTACATTCTACCCAGACAAACTGGTTCTGAGAACTCATGCCTCCTGTCGCCTGAAAGTGACACCGTGTGGGTCAAAATATCATCCTATCTACCTGTTTTGCCCCGCCTCACCCTTCTACTCCATCTCCTGAACCCAAAAATTGATTGAACTAAAGAGTTCCGGGTAGATGATCAATTTGTTGGCTATTTCAGGGTGCATGGAAACAATTACCCCCTCACGATGGAGAGTCCTCTTCTGCATACACATCTGCTATGTATTAGCCAAGAAGCAACTCCCTGAGGTATTGTGTGCTCTTTCCACTTGAGCCAAGGCTGTGACTACTGCATTAGCTTGAAGAGTCCTTGTCCTGGACATCTAACAGGCAGCTACTTGGGCATCTCTGCACACATTCACTAAGCATTATTGCCAGAACAGTCAAGTTCATTGTGACAGGCACTTTCCGCTTTTGGTACTTCATGACTTTTTGGTCTAATCAGCTTGAACACCCACCTCTGTGGAGGTATTGCTTGGATATCTATTCTAAGGTAAGGAATCTGTGGCTACAAGTCTGTATTAGATGAACAAGTTACTTACCTTTGGAAATGCTCTACTTGGTAGATAGTCGATCTAGCTTCAAATTCCTTATCGATCCCCCCCACTCTGCGAACAGAATTCTGCATAGGGTCATCCTTGTGAGATCTTGTCCTGCACACAGTACGTTAGCATCCTTCGTGGCTCTGTGCTTCAGGCGTGGAAAGATCACAAAAGGAAACTATTGTCAGTGCGCCGGGGTTGCACCTATACAGGCATCGTGCTCATTACTTTGAGCGCTGCTGAGGTGGAGCTGAAAGAAGCCTCCTACTGCCGCGCAGGGGTACTGCTCAAGAATATCTGGGTCCAGTCTGTCTCCTGGGAATGACCCTAAGTTAAGGAATCTGCGGTTAGATAGTCTCTGCCAGATAACGGGGTACTTTAGGTAGTAATGTGTTCAATTGTAATAAAAAATGGTCAAACTAAATTAATAAACCTTGACTCTAATTACTTTTCAATAATTTGGGGCCCATTACAATGGCGGACGAACAAAGTCCGCCCGCCATCGTAATGGTAAACGGGACCGCCCGCCAGAGGTACGGCGGTCCCACTGTGCCCATTAGGATGCGACCGCCACCCTGGCGGTCACAGCACATCCCGCATATTTAACATTGTTGCGGACAGTGCAGTAAGCAGCACCCACCACAATGTTAAATATGCATGTTGTGCATTGGCATGCACAACGTGACAGGCACTGCGCGGTGCCTGCCACCTTGTGTATGCCAATGAAGGGGGGTCCCATAGGTACCCCCAAAGTGCAGGCCCCCACCCCCCAGGGGCCGGTAACGGGCCCCCAAAGCAATCTCCGCCAGCCTTTCCATGACACCCTAATTATTTTTCAATGATTTTCTGCACAAGAATTTCCATGAAGTTTACTTACTGCATAATAAATTGAGTGATTTGAAAGATACCTGGGCGGAAAGAAATTAATGTTCGAGGCATATGAGCTGCAGATCTTATTCGTAGCATAGATCGCCATCTGTTGTTGGGCCCGGATGTTTGCACTTGTTTTTGTCTTGGAAAAGTCTTTGGAAGTCACGAGATAGGTGACTCCTCCTCAACTAGCGCAAAGCATATGGAGATGGGCTATTCCTCAGAACATTTTTCTCCTAGCCCAACATGTCCCGGGAGTCCAGAACAACATAACCGATCTGTTAAGTCGTCAGACACAACAGATTCACAAGTGGGAACTTCATCGGCAAGTTCTTCAACCATTTTTCCACATGTGGGGACAACCAGAGGTAGATCTCTTCACCACACACGAAAACGCCGAATGCCCAAGCTTCGCCGCCAGGTATCCACACCCATTGTCCAAAGGAAATGCGATATGGATGAATTGGTCAGGCAGATTTGTGTACGCTTTTCCGCCTCTCCCGCTCATTCCACTGGTGGTGCGCAAACTACAGCAACACTCACCGACTCTCATCCTAGTTGCTCCAACATGGGCCAGACAACCATGGTACACCACATTACTGGAACTATCCATAACGCACCAAAAACTACACCTCCCCCCACACCTCTTAACCCAGAGCCGTGGAGAGATCAGGCACCCAGACCCAGCACAGTTCAACCTAGCTATCTGGCTCCTTAGGTCTTAGACTTCGGTTACCTTAACTTCCCCCTGACTGTATGAACATTATCAAAGAAGCTAGACGTCCCACCACTAGAGCCTGCTATGCAGCTAAGTGGAACCGATTTGCGATAAATTGTCACATTAACACCATCAATCCTCTAGATGTGTCTATTCAACACATCATAGGGTACCTACTGCATCTCCAAAGGTGAAACTTAGGATACACATACCAATCCAAAATTCCTCCCTAAGGTTATTTCACCCTTCCACCTCAACCAGTCTGTGGAGTTGCCAGTATTCTTCTCGCAACCACAAACAGTCGCAGAAAGCTCTTCACACTCTAGGTGTAAAAAGAGCACTGCTTTCTTACTTTGAAAGAACAAAACCTTTTCGCAAGACAAAACAACTTTTCATTTCCTTCTCACCACCACATAAAGGCAACCCCATATCTAAATCTGGGATAGCAAGGTAGATTGTCAAATGCATACAGATTTGCCATCACAAAGCAAAACGTACATCAGTTCCCCCTAAAGCCCACTCCACCCGAAAGATAGTGGCTTCAATGGCATTTTTAGGAAACATTCCCTTAGATGACATCTGCAAAGCAGCTACATGGTCTACACCGCACACATTTACACATCACTATTGTGTCGATGTGTAAACAAAACAGCAAGCTAGTGTGGGCCAGGTTGTACTCAAAACATTATTTCAAACTACTGCAACAGATATTGGTGGTCGCCGCTAGGAAGGGGTACTGCTGTACAATCTATGCATAGTGTGTGATCTGCAGCTCACATGCCTCAAACGGAAAATGCTACTTACCAGTATGCATCTGTTCTTGGCATGTAGATCCACACACTCCCACCCACCTCCCCGGCAACCTTTATCTGTTCCAGTACTATCTTATTTAGATAAAGCATACATGGGCACCTTATCTGTTTCTCACAAAACTCCATCATTTCCCTACTGGCGAAAAACAATCTGAAGATGGAGCCGATGCCCATGCGCGCTATCATCCAAAGGAGGAGTCACCTATCTTGTGACTTCCAAAGACTTTTCCAAGACAAAAACAAGTGCAAACTGCAGATGGCGATCTATGCATAGTGTGTGGATCTGCAGCTCTACCTGCCTAGAACAGATACATTTAACAAGTAGCATTTTCCTTTTGGCCCAATGTTCAGAGCTGACTGACAAATTGTCAGATTGAATATGATGTTCAGAATCGGAAATAGGAGGTGGGTGCCCATTTCATGCTACCTCCTATTTGCTGTAGGGAAAGGATGACAAAAGTCATTTTATGAGTAAAATATCATTTTCTGATTCGGAAAAGGGCTTTTTGTACATAAAGAAAAGCTTTTTTTGTGGTTGTAAGCCCTGTGATTTTGTGAATTGCAGGGTTGGTTTTTGCACTTGAGGCCCTTCGTTCCAAATGAATGAGAGTATGGGAGAGGAGGGAAGAGCTGAATCATCAGAATTGAATATAGACCAGGAGTGATACACAGGAATGAATGGAATAATAAGTCGCAGTGGGTGTCTTAAAGTAAGCTTAGTATATATTTGATCCTAACCATAGAGGATTTTATGTTGAGTTGAGCACAAGTTTGGCCTACAATTTCAGGTGCATTAGCCATTCTAAGAGACACAGAATTGTTCCATCAAATCAGTATTTGGAAGTAAAGCACATTTTATTCAGACCAGTGTTCCTATTTGAACTGTGATGTAAAAATGTTACCTTAGCTTATAGCAAAAGCTTTGTCAAACAACCGTCATCAGTCATTTTAAGTAAATAGTATGGATTTGTAGCATAGTGAGTCATAACACTTGGGCTTTACTGACTTCGCCTACATACCAAAATGATGTGCAATCAGTAGCACCTAAAATGTACTAGGCAATATCTGAGATACTTCACAGTTAAGGATTTCAGATATGCAGGATGTTGGAATAGACAAGTCCCCTGCATGGTGATGGATGTGCTCCCCTGCCCTGAGTGTTCCAGTTGTAAGGATATCGGGACCACTGGTAATGATTTTTGGTCATCGGTGAACATGGATCATGTTTGTGCTCCATGACCTAGAGCTGTGTCATGCTAATGCAGTCTTGTTAGACTGTGAGGGAGGCCCTAAGCGCTACCCTTTTGATGGTTGATGGCTATTGCTTTTTCCAGGAATTAAGTGACACAAGCACAGTGGTGGCAGCATACTTGTTTTGTGTTTCACATTGATCAGTAGTGTGAACAGCCTTTTTACCTGTATCACAGTCCTAGTGGCCAACTCATGTAAAGTTCCGTGGCTGTGTACTTAACTCACCCTTGGCCTGCATGGATTGTGTGTAGCGTCAGACAGTATGTGATACTTGTGTGTGCATGCTGGTATGTGTGTGTGCGACTGTGTATGGTACATAATATGGAGACCCGTGTGGTTCCATTGGAAACAGGAGGTCTGTAGAGGCTAGGAGAGGTGAAGACTGAATACCCCATACAGGACATATGCATTACTGTCATTCCTTAGTGCTGGGGTGGAAGCCCACACTGAATGAAGGGGAGCAGAGTGTTCTCTGTCCACATCAAAGGAATCTTTGATTCCAGGAAGAATTAATCGCCGACAGGCCTGAGCTCATTGTCGGGGAGATGGTGGGACTGATGAGGTTAGCACTGTGGACCAGGTAATCTTGATCGAGAAGATGTTTTAGGCCTTTGAACCTTTGAGGCATATTTCAGTGGAGACAGTTTTGGAGACTAGCATGAATTCAGTGTAGTATTACCCAAAGAGCTGGAACTTTCAAAGCCAATTCTACACTTTGATGCGCATCACTAATGCCGACAGCATTGTAGGGTCACCTTCAAAGATCTGCTATTGACATATTGGTTAGTGTGGAGGAAGGGGAGGCACAGCTTCAATCAGCACTATGGCGCTAGCCTCGAGAGACATTTTGTGTGACTTGTTTAGTGTGCTGTGTTTGTGTATAATAAATTCTAGAAGTATATAGCTGCACAAAGATATTATTGGAGTCACTCTGAGTATTTTGAGTTATGAGCTTAAGCATAATTTAATGCTAATTCTGCCTGAGGTGCCTTGGCCTGCTTGACCCAGGCTGTCGTTGAGTCAGGTGCTGAAGGGGTAGTACCTGACCCAGATAGTCCCCCCATGGTAAGTCGGATCCCGGGACAAAAGGAGTAAAAGGCCACAATCCCCTCTGTTGTGAACAGTAACCCCTGCTTGTCCCATGGCCCTCTGAAAGGGGTTCCAACACAGGGCATACCTAAAATGCAAGGACTCGTACAAAACAACTTTTCCTTTTTATTTCTTAAGCTCAACTGCACTCAGTGTATCCTGGTAAAGAGAGAAATAGTGATAAAGGTAGGCCCTTGACTAGGATGTGGTAGCTTAGTTTCAGTAAAACAGGGTTTTTAAGCTCTGATTAAAAAGCAGGTGGTTGCTCGGCTACTAAGTTTCCAGTGGGCGTTAGTTATATTTCTTTGCAACAATATCGGAGAAAACTCACCTTTCTTTCACCACCATAGCATCAGACTTTGATTTGTTGTATCAGGCAAGGTCAATGATGACCATGATCTGATTTTCGGGTACAGGTTTAGTATATTTAGGTACATCCATCTTATGACTACTGCAGTACATTTTATAAAAAATCGTAGATTTTTCTCACCAAGTCTCCATCCGTGTCTAAGTTGAAACCAATAACAAATGCTTGTATAAAGTCAACAAATAGCTTCACTGATATTTAAAGCTACCAGAGTGGAAGGCATGGATGCCTGTGACACTTCAAATGTATGGTTCTTTGGGCTTGATTCAAAGGATGGCATTACTGTACCCGCAGATCTACTTGCATCTTTGGAAGACTTTAGTGATGCGTAGGAAACGTGAAAAGAAAAATAGGACTATGGAAAGCGGTGAAAACCTTTTTCTTTCTTATGTCTTCTGAAAGTAATTCCATTGTTTAGAAGCACATAGTCTGGTTGTGAGCAAATGGGTATATTATATGGTATGGCAGTGTGAACTCATCATGTAATACACTTGCCAACTCCTTTAGGACCCTTGTGTTTCATTTGTCAAACCTTCAGCTCAACCCAGGCTATCTATGGCTCTGAACAGCGAGGCATATTCTGAGGAACAAGTGTAAAACATTTAAACGGCACCAAAACAAATGAAGAGGAAATGCACAAGAAACCAAAGAAATCAGACACCAGTTTATAAAAATAAACTGTATTTTTGACACACAAGGAAAAATATCCATCAGACGTTTCTGGAGATATAGAATTTACTAGGTATAGTAAAGCAAAGCGTTTTGCTCATCTGTAAACAAGCCCTGACAAATTGAACAAATTTGATACTTTGAAACTTTTTCACCGAAAAGTTGGGTTAGTTGTATAACTGTCACTTACAGTCACTTTAGGCAAACAAATCCAGTAGGGAGCCAGTCAAGAGGACCAGCAAGGCCCTCAGAATAAGTTACCTTTACAGGTGAGGCAGTCGTCGGGCATTTCGAGGCACTATATCCCCTTTGCAATGGATACTATAGAAGTGGTCCTAATGCAAGGGATAACAGATTGACGATACTCAAGTATGCTGTGAATGCATTGCTATCGACGAGGTTTGCCTCTGGCTACTTCTAGATCAATGAAGGGGGTTAGATGGTCGGGGTCAACGGGTTGACATCCCTCAAACTCTTCCCGGTGCTGGGATATATAAGTCCAATTGCCACTGGCTAGCAGTTCCCCTATATTGTGACTGCAGTCAAATCCTTTACTGGACGATAACTCGGCTTCTGGACCACAAAGCTACACTCCAATCACTGTCCCGGGTTCAGCAAATCCTGATGCAACTTGGAACATCGGGTCCCAGTCTATGGTGCTACATAGTGGTGGTTGGCTGCAGCTTGAAGATTCTGGGCTACCAACTTGCCCCGGCAGGCTTCTCAGTTGTTGTGTCCCTGTGCTGTGAACAGAAGGTCAGCTAACCCTTTGAAATTCTTGGCTTTGGCTGGGCTCTGGAGATGGCTTCTTGAGCAGGATACAGAGGGTACAGTCCCTCTCCTTTGCTAGCCATAAGATTCAGCAGGTACAGTTCACGTGGAGGCACCCTCTCTTTTCCAGTTCCATTGTGCATCAGGGCAGTCGTTTATTCCCCCCCGGAATTTTATATAGCGCTAACTTAACCCAAAGGTATCGGGTATCAGTTTGCTTTACATGAGCACCAGTTGCTTACACAAGGACACATACATTTTTGTTAGGCATGGGAGATTAAGTGATTGCCCAGAATCACAGGATGTTGAGCGTCATTGCGTAGACTCAAGCCCGGCTCCCCAGATTTGAGATCGACCGCCCTAGATGTTAGGCTACATCCTCCCCTCTCTTTGGTCCTTTCTCCAGTCCATACAAGATCTAGGTGCCAGAGGTTCCCTAAGAAAAGTCCCTTCCGGGTAGGATGCTGTAGATAGCCAATAGGCTACCAGGTTTCCTCCCTCCTGATGACCACTTCCTGGGAATGCACCACTCAGCCCACTCCCAAGATGGCAGAACCCCTCTCTCAGCGATGAGTGCTCCTTAGCTCAACCCAGAGGTGTGGCTACCAAGGGTGCTACATGCTCCTGAAAAAACTGGTTTGACAACATGTTTCCCCTCTCCTTCCCGGATGCCAGCTATTCTGCCTAAACAGTGGGGCTGCCCCTCTCCCAAGTGTTTCCCATTTGCTCTTCAAGGCACCTTCAGCTTTAAAGCTTGCTTTTCGGGCCAACACCCGTGTGGCTTCTGGCAGGAGGGAGGCAACGCCTGCCTCCAGTGCAGGCCCTTATTTGTCTCTTTTCCTGGGAAGACCAAATTGGCATTAATGTAATGAGTTGTTTGATATCTTGGAGTATTAACTTTGGTAGCATCATTCAGGAGTTAGCACTGCTGAGGGGTCAGCGTATAATCCTGCACTCACCAACGGGGTGACAACGTCTTTCTTCAGTAAAAACAGCAGTTTTGTTTTTTTACTATCAGAACACATGAAAACATGTTCGGTCCATGAAATATCGTACACACTGCCTTAGGACTCAGTAGGCCTGCTATCGAAGGGACTTGCACGTGTCAGGGTAACATTTGACTTTAGCATGGTTATAAATGGCAAAGTCTGATTATCAGTTAAAAACTGGTTTTCCAGTCTGCAATTGCAGACTGTGAGATTTGTTTTACCTTTGTTACACACAGTGCCACAAACGAATGCTCCAGTCCCTGGTGTGACTCGTTAACTTACAGGCCCTGTGTACCATATACTAGGGACATACAGGTACGCTACCCTGTGCCTGTTGGGTATAGCCAATTTAACATACACGTTTTGGGGTCAGGGCCCTGGCACGAAGGTTTAGTGCTATCTGAGTTGAAAAACCAGCAGACAAATCTGGGAGTGACCATACAAAAAGAGGCATTTCCTTACACTGGTTATGAGAATTTAAATTCTGTGACTGTTAGAATATACTTTAATTGTTTGTGACATACTTTCAGTTGTTCTGGGTTGCATGTTTATTAAGATTTAATTATAGTTGCATGCACAAAATGTTTAATGTCTATTGATAAGATTCCCTGAGTACCCACACCATTAACTTTCGCTGTGGTCTGAACATACATGCTTAATCCTTAAATTGAGGTTTCCTATTTATACTACTGTCCTGTTGCTGCACAAATCACTCTTTCTGCAGTTATTTTAATGGTTTTTTCTTATTTTGTCTGTCTTTAATGTATCTTCATTTCTCATGGAAAGTCTGGATATAAAATGAAAAGTCTAACCAACCTATTATATCCAAGTATTTAGAAAATAGACAAAGAGCTTATTTCTAATTATTTGTTTTTTCTTCACCAGATATTTCTTTCAAATCTTAGATAAACATGGACCTCTGGAACTGGACAGCGCAGAATTTATGGGGGAGTATGAATTTTTCCCTCTGGAGGCTAAGAAGATAGTGGAGGAAGCGGGTGGATTAAAGCCTTTCTTGCTGGAGTCATTCCATTTTTTAATGATTGACGACAACCTAATTGGATTGATGAAGCATAGCTTTTTGTCAGAGACATCTGCAGCTAGACTACCTGAGAGTTTGGGATTAAAAGAGAACAATAGTGAAACCTCATCAAATCCTATGTCTCTGAACAGTGCACAAAATGCTTCAGTCCTAAGCCATTGGACTTTAAACCCAGGGGCAAAAGAATTCAAGCCTATGTCTGAAGCTGTCCATAACTCCACCATTCCGCTAATTTCCAATAGTTTGATGCAAGATTCTTTCACTGGTGACAGCATTAGCTCTGTAAACATATCGGAAATTTCAATTCCCACTATGCAATCTCAACCTGCGCCCTTCTTTTTTAGCGTAGAAAAATCTGCGCTTTGTTTTGCCCGTCCTGTTGCTTTGCCAGCCATGTCTACTGAGCCTTACTTTCAGACAAACACTTTCATAGCACCAATACCAGATATCATTGACGTTCAGTCATTCTCTGTTGAAGAATCTGAGACTGTTATCCATGAATATGGAACAGAAGTAGTATTTGATAGAGACTGTGCCTCTACAGTTATCGCACCGGATCTAATAGAAATATATGATGATGCTTATCATCCACCAAATCCTCATTTCAGCTCAGATGGAGACAATTTATTCTTATATGCAGACAGTAGTTTACCAGTTGATTCTGGTGGTAATTCGCTTAATGATGGAAGGCAATCTGGAAAAGATCTTTCTCTTAAAAGGATGGTGGCTGTGCAGGTAAGAGCGAGACTTAATTATTGAATCTTGTTTAATGTGTATTAATTGCATTTAGCTGTTAACAGTTCTTTTTGTTTGAATACGTCTCTAAAGTACATGCAAGGTTAAACACTGCACTGTATCGTATGCCCACAGACTGCAATATATTGTTCTGATGAATACAACAGATTCCTCACCCTATAATATCCCTGAGGTGCCAAACTGGATCTGGAGATTTTTCATAGCAGTGCTCCTGTACATCGCTAGGTGGTGTCCTGTGTCTCCATTGATGAATTTGTGTGTCATCGAACACAAAAAGAAGTTGCAGCCCTCATGCAGGTCCTGCTCCCACTCGCTGCTGGAAGCCCTGTGGCAAATCCAAGTTCAAATGCAAGTATAAAAAATTGAAGCGGAACTCGACCCTTTACTCTGAATCCAAAGAGATGTTGCAAGGGTGTCAAATGTCAGTTGCATTTGATAAAGTTCACTGGCCTTGGAGCCGATCCCTCAGTTTGATTCTCATGCTCCCTTTGTGTCCTAGGCCATTGTTAACCTCACAGTAGATCAACACCTTCAGAGATGCCATGCTGGAAATGTTCAGTGTGCTACTAGCTTCGACTGGTGCAGCTACAGGCCACATAGAACCTCAAGGGCCGATGATTGGGTTGCTACTGGCCAGTCCTTTCCAGCGCAGTCTGTCCACTTGGGACTGGTATCAACTCTGGTACAGACTTGTTCTCCATATCCGCGATCAACGCCGGTTCCAAACACCTCGACTGCCATTTTCCAAGTATGATCCGGTACTGAGCTTGACCAATGTCAACTTGTAAGATTACAAAGGCATGATTCGTTATCATGCATTGTCACTAGCCCTGCACTTTTACTGCGTAGCAGCTGCTATCAACAGAGGCTCCGATTTCTTTTTTGGCTCTGACCCTCATCCTGTGCCAGAGTGGGGTGCACCACAGGATCTTAATGATGTTTGTAAAGGAGATAGTCTTGCTACCCCCGTCATTACACAGATGATGCCTTATAACTTGACTTGCGGAATGCAAGTAGGCTTGATATTTCTCATGAGGCAGAGCTTGCCTCACCTCATGTTCCTCCAGCGGAAGAAAATGACTAATTTGTTATTGTGGTTCGAAGAGCAGCTGAAGTACCAGGATTATAGCTGCCCTCCATTGAGACAAAACACATTTTTTGATGGAAATTCTACAGCCTGGGCCAGCAGGCCCACCTATATTCTGATGAATACCTAGTCGAAATCATGTGTTTGCCCACCTGTGCTGGCAGGTGACCAGAGTTTCTCAGCATGCACCCTCCCCATAGAGCCTTTTTGTTCAGGCCATTCAAAAATAATAGATACCTATGATAAATGTATGTGTTCTTCTGCTGGTCTGGCACTGCGATCTGTAACAGTCTGTCTGTTGAGCTGGCCACAAACCCAGCAATATCTTACCAGCAGTCCTAGAGGACTTTGGGGCCTTTTTGGCCCAATAATACATGATGAACAGGATGCAGTCAAGTAGGTTTTCCAAGCAGGTCTGGTGACCTTTGTTTTGTTATGTAATGCAGATTTGTAGAGTGCATTATCACCCTTAAGGGTATATTTGCACTTGGCAGGTGTGAGTCTTGTCAAACCTATGGCCTAGTTGGACTTCTCTAAAAGCCAGGTCTTCAGCTTCTTGCAAAATTCAAGAACAGAGGAGAAGGTTCTTATGTGTAGTGTCTGGTGGTGCCATACTTTAGTAGCAATGTAGGTCAAGGCTCGACCGCCGGATTTGGTTTTCTGTATGAGAGGAGACAAGTGCAAGTAGGAGTTCGGCCAAGCTGAGGTGTCTGGAAGGTTTGTGACAGAAGATGCAATGCTGAGATATGCTGGGCCAGTGTTATGTAGTGCCTTGAAAATGTGGGTGAGGAGTTTGAATTGTGCTTGTTTATGTATGGTGAGTCAGTGTTCCTTCAGGTGTGGTGTAATATGAGTGCAGCGTGGAAGGTTGTGTGTGAATCTGGCTGCTGTGTTCTGAATGGGGGTGCTCTTTTAGTCCAGCTTTCTTGTGGCAAGGGTGTGTGCTAGTTGAGAGCCCTTTGAAAATCTTCCTCAGCATCTTTAGGGTATGGAAGCATGAGGTGGTGATTCACTTGCCATTCATGATGATGATCCCTAAGTTCTTCGCATACGTGGTTGGGTGTGTGTCGGTCTTAGCTCTGTTGGCCACTATGTGGCATCCATGGTGAAGTATTCTTCCTAAAGGTCATGATTTCGTTCTAGTTGTTGTTCAGCTTCAGACAGTGGGTCTTTATCCAGCAGCGATTTCAGTCGTTGAACTTGATTTGGTACTTGGTGTCTTGTGTGTGATGGTCCGATTGAGCTATTTGACATAAAAGAGGATGTTAATGTTGTGAGAGCGAATGATGCTGGCTAGAGTGATCATGTATGCTTTGAAGAGAGTCTGGCTCAGGGAGGATCCTTGCGGAACTCTGCAGATGAGGTCCTCCAAGGTGTGTGGTACCAGGCTAACTGTCTGGGTCTTTCTAGTCAGAAAAGAGCAGAGCCATTGGAGTACGTGTCTTTGGATTCTGATGTTGAGTAGGTGTTGGATAAGGATGGGGTGGGAGGCTGTCTCAAATGCTACAGAGAGGTCCAGGAGGATGAGGGCCGCCATGTCTCCTCCATCCAGGGTCATGCATATGTCATCTGTGATGCCAATCAAGGCAGTTTCTGTGCTGTGGTTGGGTCTGAAATCAGACAGAGTGGTTTGAGTAGTTGGTGATCGTTGAGATATTTGATGAGGTGTCTATTTTTGTTCGACCTTGGTAGGGAATAGTAACAGGGATATCGGTCTGTAGTTGGCAAGAGTTGAAAGGTCCGCAGGGGGTTTCTTCAGCAATGGGAGGACACCCCCATGTGTGTTTCCCAGCATCTGGTATGGTTGTGGAAGCAGTGGAGACTTTCAAAATAGGTGTGAGCATGGTGCATAGTTTGCCTTGACAGGGCAGCTGGTACCAGTGTTGTCCTTTGTTAATATACCTGGATGAGGTCCACTGTGTTCTCAGCTGATGTACAAGCTTTGTAATGGACATGTCCTTCGATGGGTCTTGCCCCTTCGGAGAGAAGGGAGGCTCCACATTGGAACGCTTTAAAGAAAGCACAGGAACAGTGTGTTCCTTGGGGCTGTTTATCCCTGACAAACAATTTCAGCACCCGTTCGGGATACATGAGTGCTACTCCGGGGAGCTGATGTTTAGACTGAGACAGCCTTCCCAATCAGTGATGCAGTAGATAGACCAGTCCTTTTGGGCCATGGATCTAGTAGACAATGTATCGACCGACAAGAGCACCAGTCTACCATCTCCTCCTCTCCTGCTACAACAGCCAACATGCCTGCATCTGAAAGAAACACGTTAGTTAGATTCACCTTAGAATATCCCCAGGCGTCAGGCTGGCTCCGGAAAGATTTTTCGTCAGCAATACCCTTGCGCTTCGCTAGGCGTCTTCTGCGGCTCTGCGTCCGTCGTCGTGTGCCGGTATGACGTCGTCGGAGTACTTAGACGCCGCCCTCGCGCGCTGACGTCAGTTCTTCTTTTTTCCGCGCCAGACAGCACCGATCCGGGAAGAGCATACCCTTTTAGTCATTTTTTGACTAAACCGTTTGACTCTTTTGGTCTATTCTGTCGACTCGACTCTGGTGCCGGTAGGATGCCTGGTTTTAAACCCTGTGACTCCTGTAACCGACTGATGTCGGTAACGGACCACCACTGCCGGTGCCTCTACTGCCTTGGGGCCGACCACGATTCCGAGTCGTGCCTCGACTGCAAAGGCTAGGCCGGAGCGGTCTTTCCAACAACTAACACTTGTGCCCAAATTTCTCCTCTCTCGTAAGGGCGGCTGCTCTTTTCAGGTGATCGCAGCAAGATTATGGAATAGCCTCCCTCTTATGCTGCGGCAAGAACGCGACCTTCTCAACTTTCGAAAAGGCGTGAAGACCTGGCTTTTTCAAAAATAGTGTGGCAGTTACTTTGGTTCGTTCTCTGTGCTGGGGTCAGGCTAGCGCCGGGACAATCTGTGGAGTAGCCTTGCGCTTAAGAAATACCCTATAACATAACATAACAAGCTGTTCTCCTCCCTTAGTTTGGGACTTCGGTCTGTTAACACCGCTCGTTTCTTGGACCGTTACTCCCATTCCCTGTGGGATACGGTGGAGGACGTGCTGCCCCAGTGTCCGGAGGAGGCCCGGACACGGCTCGCCAAGGCTCTTGCAGAGGGGCGGCATGCAGCACGGCACGCTATCCGATGTGGAATGGACACTACGGACTCGCTGGGTAGGGCGATGTCTACCACAGTGGTGCTCCGCCGCCACGCCTGGCTGCAGTCCACGAGTTTTTCAGGAGATGTCTAGAGCACCCTCATGGACATGCCCTTCGATGGCAGTCGCCTTTTTGGCGACAAGGCGGATAGTGCGCTGGAGCGCTTTAAGGACTCCCGGGCTACGGCTAAGTCCTTGGGCCTCTCGGCCCGCGCCCGCAAACCTTCGCTTTTCGCCCCTTTCGTGGCCAAGGAAGGGGCGCCCCCTCACGTCTGCCTAGCCACAGGCCACAGAACCAACCTCCACGCGGTCGCGGATTCCGCCGAGGCGGTACAGGGGGACAACGTACCGGTCAGTCCACATCTACCCCGGCAGCATCCGCCTCAAAACCCTCCTAGTCCGTGCTTTCAGGCCCATTCCACGCCAGTGGGAGGCAGAGTTCGCCATCACCTGCTCCACTGGCGTTCCATCACATCGGACAGGGGGGCACTGCAAATCGTCCAAAGGGGCTACTCCCTCCCCTTCGAGGCGACCCCTCCAGCCATGCCACAGCAGTACCACCGCATGTCGGGGGCTCACTTGAACCTTCTACAGTAGGAAGTTACGGCCCTCTTGGCCAAGGGGGCCATCGAGCGTGTTCCTGGTCCAGAAGTAGGTCGTGGTTGTTGTTCCCACTACTTTCTGGTTCCCAAGAAGGGCAAAGGGGGCCTACCCCCTATCTTGGACCTCAGTAGCGTCAACGCCTTCCTCCGCAAGGAGAAGTTCAAGATGCTCACCTTAGCTCTGGTTCTGGCTGTCCTAGACCCTGGAGACTGGATGGTAGCGCTAGACTTGCAGGACGCTTATTTTCACATCCCCGTCCTGCCGGCCCACCGGCGTTCCCATGCGGTTCACGGTGGGCCAGGAGCATTTTCAGTTTACCGTGCTCCCCTTCGGCCTCACCAGTGCCCCTCGGGTGTTCACGAAAGTGATGGCGGTGGTCGCAGCTCATCTGCGCAGATTGGTGGTTCCAGTCTTCCCCTATCTAAACGACTGGTTGTTGAGGGCGGGCTCTTCCCAGGCAGTCGTCTTCCACCTCCAGACTACGGCCGACCTCCTGCACTCGCTGGGGTTCTCCATCAATGTGCCGAAGTCGCACCTGAGTCCCTCCCAGAAGCTCCTTTTCATCGGAGCGGTTCTCGATTCGGCGCAGTTCCGGGTCTATCTGCCGGAACAGCGGGTCCGGAAAATTCAGACCCTGATTTCCATCTTCCGGCCTTTGTCCTGGGTTTCGGTCAGGTTGGTGCTGCGACTTCTGGGGCTGATGGCCTCCTGCATCCTGTTGGTACCTCACGCCAGGTGGCGGATGCGGGCTCTGCAGTGGGACCTGAAGTTTCAGTGGGCCCAGCATTGCGGCAACCTGTCCGACCATGTCCTGAACTCGGAGGGCACTGCGAACCAGCTGCAGTGGTGGCTCACGAATCGCGATTGGGTCAGCGGCAGATCCCTCTCCCTACCCCAACCGGAGCATGTCGTAGTGACGGATGCGTCCCTCCTGGGATGGGGGGGCCATATGGGAGAGGCGGAGATCAAAGGACTCTGGTCTCCGGCGGAGACTCCGCTCCAAATCAACCTCTTGGAGCTGAGGGCGATCCGACTTGCACTGAAAGCCTTCCTTCCCTCTGTCCGGGGAAGTGTTGTGCAGGTGTTCACGGACAACACCACCACCATGTGGTATTGCAACAAACAAGGCGGGGTGGGGTCGTGGACCCTTTGTCAGGAGGCTCTGCGCCTCTGGACATGGCTGGAACATCAGGGCATCATCCTGGTGGTTCAACATCTGGCGGGCTCTCTGAACGCCAGAGCAGACGAACTCAGCCGCCGGTGCATGATGGATCACGAATGGCGTCTGAACTCGGACGTGGCGCAAGGTCTCTTTCTACAGTGGGGAGAGCCTTGGTTAGATCTATTCGCCACCGAAGAGAACGCGCAATGTCAGCAGTTCTGCGCGTTGGAATATCCAAGGCGGCACTCGCTCGGAGACGCTTTTCGTCGCGAGTGGAGTTGCGGTCTGTTGTCCGCCTTTCCGCCTATACCAGTTCTGCCCAGAGTGCTGAAGATGATCAGGCGTGACCGGGCCCAAGTCATCTTGGTGGCTCCGGATTGGGCTCAAAGGTACTGGTATCCCGAGCTACTCAATATGTCCATCGATCCTCCGATACGACTGCCTCTTCAGGAGGACCTTCTGTTGTGCTACTGTAAATTTCGGAACCATGTTGGTAGCATGGTCCTACCATACCGATTTTGGTATCAGCGCACCGCAAATGACTAATGCAGTATGTACGAGTGTTTTTGTCACGTTTCCCCGATGAACTCACCGTGTATGCGATGAGGGTTCTGAGCCTCGCTGGGTAAATAATGATGTGCTGACCGAGCTGAAATGTGGGATTATCATCATGACTGTGCTCTTTCTTTGAAGCGAAAATATGTGAACGACGACTTGTAAAATAGGGGCGGTGTTGCCCAGAGCGTAATATTCTGTATATAAGAAAATACTGGTTTTTGGTTGGGAGCAGTCTCCTGAGAACATACACCGTGCTGTACTTCTCGGATACCTGTGATTGGTCTGCAGCCAATAAATACGATCTTTGACTTCATCTAGAAGAGACTGTGTTTCTGTGGTCTGAAACAGGAAGAACTCGAAGTCTTCGGGTGTGTTCCCTGGCACCGCTGGGTTGGTTTTGAAAAACCCAGTACTTCAGTTGGCGCCCAACGTAGGGCGATTTCAGCGGTACCGGTCCAAGCCAGAGGTTCGTGAGGAGCTTCGTGTGAAAATTCTGGAGGAAGGCCGCCACTTCATCGACCCCTGCATGTCGACGTGGTCCGAAAGTCTTTACTGCGAGGTTCTCAGCGTCCCGACGGCTACGAAGGACTGCTGCCCTGACTATCGCCCTGTTTTGGACCCTTGATGATTTGGTAGAGCGAAACGATCTAACGAGTCTTCTGGTGACGTCATCGATACCTCAGTTAAGTATAAGTGGAGCGTCTCCCAGTCCTTAGTTTGGTTCTTAGTTTGGTATCCCTTTGGGATCGCTTTGATTTGGAACTTGCAAGTGCCAAAGCCGAAGGACTCGTGTATTCACGAGATTATCGTATTCGATAATCCTTTGACATTTGAAACTAGACTAGTGAGCGAAGATGCCTGGTTCTAGTATATTTGGAAATTTGTTTTGTCTGGGTTATAATAAGGACTCCCGATTAGAGGATTCGTGTCCGGTTCCTCCAATTGGAACTCCAACTTATGAGCTTTATGTAAAACATGGCGTGGGCCCCATTACGTACAATGAAGTATGGATCCGATACACCAGGAAAGATGGTGATTTAAAATGGCCCCAATATGGTAGTTTCGACACAGAGATTTTGGATAATCTAGAGGTTAAATTATTTAAAAAGAAAGCCCGGCCGGCCATGTTTGGCTTCCTTTCGCCATAGGCGGAAAGAATCAAACAGAAAGAAATCAAATTAGCGAAGAAAAATAAAAGAGAGAAAGGTATGTTGATAATGCAAGCAGCCTTACAGTTTAAAGATAATGAAGAAGAACAAATGAATGAGCAGCTGCGCAGGCAACGTAAACTAGTGATTGATAAATGCTACCCAGTTTTGCCGCCCCTTCAGCAAGATGCGTCAAAAGAAAAGGAGAAAGATCCCCTAATGTCACATTTGCTGAGTTCACCCCCCCCCGTATGCGCAGAGTGCTACAGCACCTCCGCAACCCTTAAATGTACAGCCTCTAGTTAATTTGCCGCAAGCCTTCCCGCAGCCGCCAGCTCCTCCTCAGCCGGCTCCTATCCCTACGGCACAGCCCTCTCAAGGGCCGCCGGTTTCGCTACCTGTCTCTTCTGCGCTCCCTGCGACTCTATCTAGTACACGGGTACTCATAGTACGGCCCGCGGGCCGGCGGCGGCCCGGCAAGCCTTCCGTGGCGGCCCGCGGACCTTACAGACATCATACCTGTGTGTTTTTTACATCGCCGGTTGCAGCAGCGTGGAGCTTCTGGGGCCCGGGCGATTTCTTTTAAAGACCATTAACTTGTAAATGAGGCTTTGTTGAATTTCACCTCTTCTTAGCGCCCCTGATGCAGGGGCGCTAAGAAGAGGTGAAATACAATAAAGCCTCATTAACAAGTGAATGGTTTTTAAAACACCTGTTAAGTACTTGGGTGCGGCGGCGGCTGTGTGTGTTCTCGGAAGCTGTCTCAGCGCGGGTGAGGTGTCAAAGGGTGAGGAGGACAGCAGGGTGAGGTGACGGAGGGCAGCAGGGAGTGAGAGCAGCAGGTGAGGTGACAGGGGGAGGAAGACAGAGTGCGCAGAGGGAGGAAGACAGAGGGAGAGGGAGAGGGGGAAGACAGAGGGAGACAGATAGGGAGACAGACAGGGAGACAGAGGGAGAGGGAGGGAGACAGAGGGAGAGGGAGGGAGACAGAGGGGAGGGAGGGAGAGCGAAAGGGAGACAAACAGTGATTCAGAGAGAGAGGGAGAGACGGAGAGAGAGAGGGAGACAGAGAGATAGACAGAGAGAGAGAGGGAGACAGAGAGAGAGAGAGGGAGACAGAGAGAGAGAGGGAGACAGAGAGAGAGAGGGAGACAGAGAGAGAGAGGGAGACAGAGAGAGAGAGGGAGACAGAGAGAGAGAGAGGGAGACAGAGAGAGAGGGAGACAGAGAGAGAGAGGGAGACAGAGAGAGGGAGGGAGACGGAGAGAGACAGGGAGAGGGAGGGAGACAGAGGGAGGGAGACAGACGGAGGGAGAAAGATGGAGAGAGGGAGGGAGACAGACGGAGAGAGAGAGAGAGAGGGAGATAGGGAGACAGAGAGGGAGACAGAGAAAGGGAGACAAATAGTGAGTGAGACAGAGGGGGAGAGAGAGAGTGATAGAGAGAGGGAGGGAGACGGAGAGAGAGTGGGAGGGAGACAGAGATAGAGAGGGAGGGAGACGGAGAGAGAGAGGGAGACAGAGAGAAAGGGAGACAGAGTGAGTGAGACAGAGTGAGACAGATGGAGGGAGACGGAGAGAGGGAGACAGAGGGAGGGAGTGAGACAGAGGGAGGGAGATGGAGAGAGGGAGGGAGACAGACGGTGAGAGAGATAGAGAAGGAGACAGAGGGAGACAGGGAGGGATAGGGAGGGAGGGAGGGAGAGAGAGAGAGAGAGAGAGAGAGAGAGAGAGAGAGAGAGAGAGAGAGAGAGAGAGGGAGAGGGAGAGGGAGAGAGAGAGAGAGAGAGAGAGGGAGGGAGGGAGACAGAGAGAGAGGGAGGGAGGGAGACAGAGAAAGGGAGACAAACACAGAGAGGGAGACAGAGAGAGAGAGAGAGATAGAGGGAGGGAGGGAGGGAGAGGTAGGGAGACAGACTGAGACAGACAAGAGGGAGACAGAGGGAGGGAGACAGAGAGAGGGAGAGGGAGAGGGAGGGAGACAGAGAGAGGGAGGGTGACAGGGAGGGAGACGGAGAGAGAGGGAGGGAGACACAGTGAGGGAGACAGAGGGAGAGGGAGACAGAGGGAGAGAGAGAGAGAGGGAGACGGAGCGTGAGATAGATAGATAGATAGATAGATAGATAGATAGATAGATAGATAGATAGATAGATAAAGATGTGTGAATGCCGGGTCTGGTGGCTCAGTGGACGAAGGCGTCCGCTGCAGGGGCCTGTGTTCAACCTCATGGTCATAGTTTTTTTTTTGCTCTAGCCCCGCCTCCTCCCCCACTGCCCCCGCCCCCACCGGTGCGGCCCTCAGCCACAAACCACACTGTAAATTTGGCCCCCGAGAGAAAGTTTGTGAGTACCCATGATCTAGTACATCAGCTGCCTCTCTCGGCGCTCTTCCTGATACGATCCCTGTACCTGTCTCCGCACCCGTTTTTCTTCCCTCTGTCTTTCCCCCTGTTCTTGCCTCAACTTCACCTTCTTTACGACAACGAATAGCTAGTGCGGTCACTAGTTTTATATCACCTCTCTTTGGGTCATCTAGTACGACCCCTGGTTCACAACGTACGCAGTTGCGTAGTCAGCTGCCAGGTTCTGAAGAGAAAGAAGTATTAGACCGCATGGCATATAAATGGATTGTTTTTCCTTCAAGATATGATGTGGAATCTGTTGTAAGTGTTTTTCATCAATGGGAAGCACCAAAACAGAGATAGGTTTTCGAGAAAATGTGTGAATTCCTCTGTGAGGAATTGGAAGATCATGGTCTAGATTCAAGCCCGCGGGAGTTGTGTCATGTACGATTCGATTTTGAGAAAGGCACGATTGTGGGTCCCGATGTCGATAGAGCAGTTACGACATTGTTGTCCTTCAGGAATGGGGATTGTCATCAGTCGTTGCTCGAACAGGAGTTCCCTGTAGGGAAAAAGGTAAAAGCACGCCAATATCCGATGCGTGAGGTTCCTCCAGTTTGGAGACCTGGTGATTTAAATGCTAACCCACCTGTTCAGCCACATTTTCAGCGTGTTTGGGTACACGTGCCATGGAAGCGAGCTTAAGTAATAGCGCTTAAGCAGACATTGCCTGACCCCCGTAAAAACCCTGCAGGATATTATAAGGAGTTATCACAGACCGCAGAATCATGTGTCATGAATTTAGCTGACATTGATATGTTGTTCGGGAATGTTGTTCCGCAGCCTTTGTGGGGATTGATTCGTAATTCAGATCATGCTGCTGAACTAGGTGACACATGGGCTAACATCATTGCTGCAGACACCAGACAAGTTGGTGGTGCCAAGCCTGAGCCCGCGGTAGCAGAACTCCCTGGTAGAATAATTAATTATATGAAAACTTTAATGCCCGCGATGCGGGTGAATTGGGATAAATTATCGGCATGCAAGCAGAAGAAAGATGAGTCAGTGTCCGATTTCTTCACCAGGTTCGAAGAAACTTTTATCGACCATAGTGGACAAGATATGAGTACGGAAGGTGGTCAACGATTATTTGTTGACAAATTTGTGCATAATTTGCTTCCCGACTTGTGTAAGAAATTGAAAGATTCTGAGAGTTCTTGGGCTGTTTCCTCTTCAGCACAAATACTGGCTACTGCACAGTATTACGAAAATAGGGATAAAGATGAGAAAGATAAAGCAGACAAGAAAACAAAAGAATTGAAAACGAAGGTTCTGTTACAACAGGCCTACCCACCACGCGGTAGTCAGAGTAACTATCAGCAACCTCAGCAGTTTCAAAGAAACATGCAAAGGTTCGAATATTCCCAACCGCGTGTTCCTGTAGGTCCCAATCAATGTTCGTATTGTAAAGAAGAAGGTCATTTTAAGTATAGTTGTCCTATATTGTTGCAGAGTACAAATAATGCTTATGGCACGAGAGGTAGAGGTGGTCAGCAAGCTCCTAGAGGTAGAGGGCGTGGGAATGTTCCCCAGAACGCGCGTCCTCTTCCGCCTCAAAATACGATGAATAGTTTTGATCAGCAAGCCAATGCAACTGGTAGGACAGCTCAGTACTATAACGATGACTATTATGCGGAAGATGAAAATGCGGAAGGTAATGATTACTAGGACAGCCATAGACAGAGAGAGGGAGTTGTTTCAGTGCCAGTGGACCAGAGTGGACCGTATGTCAAGGTGACTACAGGTGGTGTATCAGAGTCTTTTCTATTGGATACTGGTGCTGCAAAGATTTCTATTATGCACTCAAAACTCCCTGGCGCGCCTTTGTCTGGCGGAATGAATGTTTCAGTAGGTTTTTCTGGCGCCCCGGTTAGGAACCCGATCTCTAGTGCAATGCCCCTTTCTGTTGGAACTTGTGAGCTGAAGGCACCCCTTATCCTAACGACAGGTTGTGGTGAGAACCTGTTAGGATTGGATTTGTTAAAGAGGTTACATGCAAAATTATATTGTTCCCCCTCGGGAGTACAACTTACACTGGGTAGGGAAGTGATTTCTCCAATGTATTTGTCGAAGAATAAACTGCCAGCTGAATTGTCATCTCTTCCGGATGTTCTTTGGGCTTCTGGTCTTAATGATGTGGGTCTCTTAGAAATACCGCCATACGTGGTCACTTTGAAAGCCAATGTTAAATTGCCACGCATTCCCCAGTACAAGATCTCTAATGAAGGTGAGAAAGCGTTGTTAGCGATCATCTATGACTTGATTGAAAAGGATGTAATTGAAGAGACAAGAGGCAACGTTTGCAATAGTCCGGTTCTGCCTGTTTTAAAACGTACTGACCCTTCTCAGCAACCTGTTTACAGATTTGTGATCGATCTTAGAGAGGTCAATAAGATAGTTGTGCCACAGTTTCCAGTTGTCCCTGATATAACTGCCTTGTTAACTATGATTCCAGCTTCCGCTGCTTGGTTCTCAGTGGTCGATTTAAAGAATGCTTTCTTTAGCATCCCGATTGCAGAGGAGAGCAGGGATATTTTTGGTTTTAATCTAGGAGGTCGAAGCTTCCGTTTTAAAACGCGCTCCACAGGGCTACTGTGAAAGTCCATCAATATACAGTCAGGCTTTAAAAGCGCAGCTTGATACAATTGTTCTACCTAGTGGTGCTACCCTTATTCAGTATGTTGACGATTTACTAATCGCCGCGGATACTGAGGAGATTTGTAAAGAAGCTACATTGTCGTTGTTGCGTCATTTGTCTACTTTTCATCACAAAGTGTCTCTCTCAAAACTGCAATATTGTCGACAAGAAGTGACCTACTTAGGCCATCTCTTATGGAAAGAGGGAAGGAAACTGACCCCAGAAAGAATTCAGGCCATTGCACAATTGAGCGTGCCAAGAACACAGAGAGAAGTGCGTGCTTTCTTGGGTATTACTTCATACTGTAGGCAGTGGATCCCGAGTTTTTCTTTGCTGGCAAAACCTTTGATAGCATTAACATGTAAAGATACCCCGAATCCCGTCCCGTGGTCTGAAGAGTGTCAGAAAAGTTTTTCGGAATTGCGTAATGCATTATGTTCAGCCCCTGTGTTGGGTACCCCCGACTACAGTAAGCCCTTTACGTTGTATGTTCACGAGAAAGAAGGTTGTGCATTGTCAGTGCTGACACAGTCTTTTGGAGACAAACAGCGTCCGTGCGCGTATTTTTCATCAATTTTGGATCCGGTAGCCAAGGCATTGCCAAGTTGTTTGAGAGTCACAGCGGCAGCAGCTGTTTCTATTCGACAGTCTGCTGGGTTAGTAATGAACAACACGTTGATTGTGATGGTTCCACACGCAGTGGACACGTTAGTAAACAGGACCAAGACACAGCACTTAACTAATGCTCGATTGTCAGGTTATGAGTTGACACTATTAGCGAGTCATGTACACATAAAGAGGTGCAACACGTTGAATCCAGCTACTTTACTGCCGATTTCAGCAGACACAGATGAGATTGAACATGGTTGTCTGTTTAGAACAGAAGAAGAAACAAAAGGGAGAGTGGACCTTAAAGATACTCCCCTGGTTGAGTGTGATGGTACCTTATGGGTGGATGGTTCGTGCTTCAAACTTCCGAAAGGTGATACGACTGCTGCATATGCTATCACGACTTTGCGCACGATTGTTGAAACTGCACGTATACCACATAATTCGGCTCAAGCAGCAGAATTAATTGCCCTTACACGAGCATGCGTGTTGTCGAAAGGAATGAAAGTGAACATATATACTGACAGTTAGTATGCCTTTGGCGTGGCCCATAGTTTTGGGCGCTTGTGGAAAGAACTTGGGTTCCTGACTTCGCATGGAACTAAGATTCAGAATGGTCAGTTGGTGAATGATCTCCTTGAGTCATTGACCTTGCCATTACAAGTTGCGATTGTGAAATGCAGTGCCCACAAGAAAGTTACAGATGATGTTGGTTGTGGTAATGCATTTGCTGACGAAGTTGCGAAAGAAACAGCAAAAGATGTTACAACTCGAATGTATGTTGCAGGCCCTGCAAGATGGGTTGGTGATGTTGGAATATGTGAAGACACGATAGAGAGTGTGAAGTCCCTTCAAGCTGAAGCCACAGAGAAAGAATTGAGTATGTGGAAAGAAAGTAAGGGTAAATTGGATGAAAATGGTTGTTGGGTTGGTTTGTCAGAACACCGGCGATGGTTGTTACCTGATGTATATGTGCTTCCAGTGGTCACGATGGCACATGGAATGGCGCATATCAGTGTGAAAGGGATTTGTAAGTTGTTAGCTCCAGTATGGCAGAATGCTGGAATTCCCAAGTGTGCAGAGAATGTGGTCAAAAATTGCATGGTATGTTTGAAATACAATCCTGGTAGGGGAACCCCAACTCCAGCTGGTCATTTTGCGCCTCCAACGTATCCGTTTGAGGTTTTGCAGCTAGATTTCATCCACATGGAAAGGTGCAACAATTTGAAATATGTACTTGTTGTTGTCTGCGCTTTTTCAAGGTGGATAGAAGCATATCCCCTAAAAGACCATACTGCCTTATCAAGGAGTTTTTCCCTAGGTTTGGAATGCCAAGAATGGTATGGAGTGATAATGGGAGTGAATTTGTGGGACGAGTGATGAAGAATGTATGTGAGGGACTAGGTATAAAGCAGAAATTCCACGCTGCCAATCACCCCCAATCAGCTGGACTAGTAGAGTGTTACAATGGCACTTTGAAACTTAAGTTGGCTAAGATTCAAGCAAGTTCTGATCTTAAATGGCCTGATGCCCTGCCCTTAGCACTCCTATCAACAAGAATGACTGCGAATTCACGAGTGGGACTCAGTCCCTACGAAATCGTGTTTGGCTGCCCGGCCAATATATGGGGAGTGCCAAGGCCTACAAAATTCAGTGAGATCGAACATCCAGTACTGCTTGATTATTTGTATGAATTGACGGCTAAATTGCGTGTTTTACACCAACAGGTGCATGATACTTTGCCCCAGGTCTCTGAAGCTCCAGGACATCCTATCAATCCTGGATCATGGGTGCTGGTCAAAAACTTCAAGAGGACAAAGAATGATGAGCCCCGTTGGACCGGCCCCCATCTCGTCCTCCTTTCAACGAGATCGGCTGTTCGAGTAAAAGGGAAAAATAACTGGATACACGGCGTTCACTGCAAGAGGGTCTCTTTGCCTTTGCCTTACGAGCAGTGGGTCCAGGAAGGGATCGCTGACTCAGAGACTGAGACTGTGCCTCGTTTTCTGCCGTTTAGCGATGCACGAGTAAAAGGAACCCTTTCTGAGAAGGAAAGCGATGACATCTTGCAAGAAGCTGTGCCACCGTCAATTCGATTGGACACTACCGAGCCTGAACTCTTGTTTCAAGATCAAACAGTACCTACAAGAAGTCGTTACAATTTGAGGCCGAGAACTATGGACAAATAAAAATTCTTTTTCTTTGATATTTTTTGAGTAGTGCAGCTCTCTCTTCCATCTGAGAAACTTTCTTATTTTTGCTTTTTCGAACCACCATCCGGGTTCAGCTGGAGGGTCGTGGTGCCAAGACTTTGGGGTACAAGCCGGAGACGTTAGGTCAACGGTCTGGTTGGTCTAGGGCGTTCCCTGGACTGACAGGTGTACTCCTTAGCAGAAGACACTCATCCGCCGCAAACAGCACGATTAGAGGATGGAGTTTTTCGAGATGAAGAGACCCGCTGAGGAAATAAATTTTAAGAACAGTATATGTAAAGTAATGAATAGCAAACGTTTTGTAATATTATGTCTGTTTGTACTATTTAGCATGATGATGTTTTCTGTAGGTTATGTATTATTGTCTTTTCAGGTGCCGTTTGCACCCACTATACAGCCCATACCTCCTCCTACTATTCCCACACACTCTTTCCACCCTCTGCCTGAACACGAACAAGCTAGACGCTCTGAGTTCGTAAACAATTCGTTTATTCAACTCCTGCACCAACTAGTTATGAACACAACAAATTGCTGGGTGTGTGGTTTGATGCCGCATACCATCGATAAGGGTATCCCGTATCTAGTGCTGCCGTTTAGCTATAATGGGTCATCATGGGCATTCCAGACTATGTTTCTTTTTGCACTTGAGACCTATTCCCCACGACCACCACGTTCCAATAGACCTAGCACGAACAATAAAGCCTTGATGAGAGGAGTTGCTGATATGAGTAGAGATATCGATGCTAATTCATCTATTCCCAAGGATGAGTTGCGAGCTTATGTGGGTTGGAACGCGACTGGGTATAGCATTAGTCTAGGCGAGAAACAGCGTAAAAGTTCATCTCCGATTTGGGTCGTACCCCACATAGGTCGGTTCTGTTTACAAGGTAATGGTCAGAATCCAAGAGCTCAATTAGGGAAGAGTGACTGTGCTGAAACGTACATTTTTCCATCACAGTTTTCCCCTGCGTTTTTGGCTGCCAAGGGTACATACTTTGTTTGTAATGACCGAGCATATACATGGTTGCCCCCTGATTTCTCGGGCACGTGTTATGTTGCAAATTTGCTACCGCCGACATTTACTGCCGCCTCTGATTATCACAAGACCAGAGTTGTGAGAGGCGTTGTTAGTAAGGAAGATACTGCCGGTCAGGAAGCGGGAGACTTTTTCCTGGGTTTCCTGCCGTTTTGGGGACCAATGGTCAATAGTAGGAACCTGAGACAACTGACTCGTGTAGTTGAATCTACTGTTAATGTAACGGCTGGTGCCCTTGGTAACTTGACAGCTGAGCTCCAAGCGGATCGCCTCATGACGTTGCAGAACCGTATGGTTCTAGATGTCATACTTGCAGACCGTGGTGGGGTATGTAAGGTTATCCAATCAAGCTGCTGTATTTTCATACCAGATAACGCTCCGACAGTCTATCAGGCCATTTCCAAACTGCATAAGATTTCCGAATCCATTCATGTGGATAAAGGAGACTGGTCGATGATGGGGTGGTTCTGGGGACTGATATCAGCTTGGGGATGGAAGATTCTAATAGTCACTGGGACGATCTTAGCCATTCTTTTCCTGTTCTGTCTATGTATACAGTGTGCTCCTGCAATGTGTAGCCTCTGTGTTGCATCATGTGTAAGGAACCCTGTATCAAGGGACGAGCTAAGCAATAGGATGATGCTACAGCAACATCTTCGTGACTTTATGAATATGGACCTGGACTCAGATTAGTATGAGTATAGTTATTGCCTATGTAAGGGCAAAAGGAGGGTCTGTGGTACTGTAAATTTCGGAACCATGTTGGTAGCATGGTCCTACCATACCGATTTTGGTATCAGCGGACCGCAAATGACTAATGCAGTATGTACGAGTGTTTTTTGTCACGTTTCCCCGATGAACTCACCGTGTATGCAATACTACATAGTAAACCTTCGGGTTCCATTTTAAAACGGTAACCATTTTGTGGTTGCCCTCACATAGGCTGCGCACCGAGGCCATGCCTAGGCCTAAAGGACACGCAATCTTTCTGTGACTTCTTTGTGACCTGTGCAAACTGACTCCGCTGCCCGAGGCCAGTCCTGCCCGGCCGGTTCCTTTTACTGCAGCCTAATGGGATTAGCATCAGGGCTCGACACATCATAAAGTCGTGCATCCCACACGAACCCTGACTAATCTCTTTCACACCTGACTCTGTTTCCTACTTTATGGCTAGTTTTACGAGGAGGAAGTGTCCGTTTTATTGGGGTCTGCTGATATCTGATGAGGGTTCTGAGCCTCGCTGGGTAAATAATTATGTGCTGACCGAGCTGAAATGTGGGATTATCATCATGACTGTGCTCTTTCTTTGAAGTGAAAATATGTGAACGACCACTTGTAAAATAGGGGCGGTGTTGCCCAGAGCGTAATATTCTGTATATAAGAAAAGACTGTTTTTTGGTTGGGAGCAGTCTCCTGAGAACATACACCGTGCTGTACTTCTCGGATACCTGTGATTGGTCTGCAGCCAATAAATACGATATTTGACTTCATCTAGAAGACTGTGATTCTGTGGTCTGAAACAGGAAGAACTCGAAGTCTTCGGGTGTGTCCCCTGGCACCGCTGGGTTGGTTCTGAAAAACCCAGTACTTCACTGTCGCAGCTACAGGGGACGGTCCTCCACCCGAACCTGTCCAGCCTTCACCTCCATGCGTGGAGATTGAGCGGCGACAGTTGATGCCATTTGACTTTCCTCCTGAAGTCTGTGATGTCATTCTGGCAACCAGGCGTCCCTCCACAAAGTATACGCCTGCCAGTGGAACAAATTTGTGGCATGGTGCACAGCAAAGGCTGTGGATCCCCTTTCTGCCCCTCTTTCTCAGGTTCTCCTCTTTCTTCTTTCTTTGGCCCAGCAGGTCTCTGCTCTGGGCACCTTGAAGGGTTATCTTGCGGCAATCTCTGCTTTCTTGAGGCTTCCTGATCAGCCTTCTCTTTTCAAGTCCCCTGTTGTCTCCCGTTTTCTCAAGGGCATTACTCATATGTTTCCTCCTGTTCCCTTCGTAATGCCTCAGTGGGACTTGAACCTTGTTCTTACTTTTCTGATGTGCGCTCCCTTTGAGCCCCTTCACAAATGTCCACTTCGTCTACTGACTCTGAAAACTGCCTTCCTGGTGGCTATCACCTCCGCTAGGCAGGTGAGTGAGCTCCAGGCTCTGTCAGCTAAGCCTCCCTTCCTTTCGGTTCATCCGGATAAGGTTGTCCTCCGGACCCGTCCTTCTTTCCTTTCTAAAGTCGTGACTCCCTTTCACATCGGGCAATCTGTCACGCTGCCCACCTTCTTTCCGCCTCCGCATCCTTCAAAAGATGAAGAGAGGCTCCACCGTCTGGACCCAAAACGTGCGCTGTCATTTTATTTGGCCCGCACAAGCCAGTTCCGGGTGGACGACCAACTTTTTGTTGGATATGTAGGTGCGAAGAAGGGTAAAGCTGTGCACAAGCGGACCATCTCGCGGTGGGTCGTGTTGTGTATTAAACTCTGCTATTCTTTGGAGAAAAAGGTCCCTCCTGTTGGGCTGCGAGCCCATTCCACCCGGGCCACAGTGGCGACGACTGCCCTGAGACGGGGAGTCCCCTTGCAGGACATCTGTCAGGCGGCGACGTGGGCTTCACTGCACACGTTCGCCAGGCACTATTGCCTGGACAGCCAAGTCCGGAGAGATGGCCACTTTGGCCGTTCTGTTCTCCAGGACTTTCTGGTGTGATCTTGGTTCGCAGACCCACCACCGGGGTTGGTATTGCTGGGGTATCTATTCTAAGGTGAGGAATCTAACTAACGTGTTTCTTTCAGATGAACAAGTTACTTACCTTCGGTAACGATTTATCTGTAAGAAACATTAGTTAGTTAGATTCCTCACCGACCCACCCAGCCTCCCCGTTCTGCGAACCGACATCTAGGGTTAAGGTTCTCCCTTTCAGGGCCCTAGATTTTTTGGCACCAGTGTCGGTCTCTTGCATGGCTCAGCGTCCCTGGCGCGGAAAGCTATGTACAAGAACTGACGTCAGCGCGCGAGGGCGGCGTCTAAGTACTCCGACGTTATTCAGGTGCACGATGCTATTCAAGAAAAAGACCGATAGAAACAAAGCTCTTCATTTTACAAGCAACCATCCACGCAGTCTGAAAGAGAACTTGCCCTATGGGCAATTTCTACGGATAAGACTGAATTGCTCATTCAAAGATGAGTATTTACTCCATGCCAATAACCTAAAGGACAAACTTCTTAATCGTGGATACCCCAAGAAGCTTTTTAAAAAAGCAATGAAGAGAGCGTGTCAAAGAGCGAGAGAAATGTCAAATCAACTACGGAAAGGATGGTCTGTGTGTCGACTTTCTGTCCAACATCAAATTGGCTAAAGAAGGTAATTCACTAAAACTGGCATTTGGTAAAAAATGTAGATAAAACATTGATTGAAGCTCCACTGTTTGTATTTAAGAAAGATAGAAGTATCGCATATCAGATTGTGCAAGCAGCTTTGCCAAAGTCAAAAGGAACGACCGTTAGGTATTTTGTGGGCTTGCCCCCAATAAAAGGCCATCACAAATGCGGAACCTGCACCCGCTGTGAATCAACAATAGAAGGTGACCTCCTTACACATAATGCAAATTATTGGAAACATGAGACATTTTCCAACTGTAAGTCTATGTATATTGTCTATGGGATTTTTTGCCCATGCAAGAAACTTTACATAGGTAAAACTAACCAGGAAGTTCACCACAGAATTCAGCAGCACAAATCAAGAATTCGAAAGAATGTGCAAACAGCACCTCTAGTGAATCACTGGCATGCCAAGACTCATACAGAAAAAGAACTGAGATGGACCGTTATTTCAAAAGTGGAACAGGATCGTCGAGGTGGAGATCTTGATGCGAAATTATTGAAACGAGAAGCTATGCTCATTATAACATTCAACACAGCAGTAAATCGGCTGAACGAACTCTCAGAGATTTAAAAACTCTGACTTGCACCTTTTTGGGGAATTTGAGTCCTGGATATAATATGCATTCCTTGCCACTTTCAAGGAGAGTAGTTGCTCTTAACAACATATATTCGAGTGATATGGACCCTGTGACTTCACAACAACAAATCCTGAGAAGTCTGTGAATAAGAACATGCTTTACGCGATGTCGTAGTCTGAGCGTGTAGAGACATATGTGAGATTGCCATGAATATAGGAGGAGTGATGATCCGAACATATTGAGCACGAGGACAGAGACCGTTTTTTGGTCAAACAATGAGGGTTGGCAACCCTTTCCTAAAAACATTCATAATCATAATAATAATGAAGCTATAGATTCAGCATGGACACTCTTTCAAAAATGAAGGACTGTTGAAGACACTGAATGAGTCATCTTTAGTCGATTGTACCCGGGTGGTCTATTTACTACAATTCCCAGAATTCCAAGTTATCAGAATGTCGCTCCTTTGATGTTTTAAACAGCTGCCGTTTGCGTCCACAACAAACCAACTATTCAGGCAGCATTTGTGATACTCCCGCGTTCAATTTTCAACCTTAGGTCTTCATTGCTTAAGGTAAGTGCTCTTGTTCCAGCCGCACAGTAAGGGTAAAGAGAGTGAGAGAGACGCTAAATCAGAAGCCTGCGCTTTTTAGGTATACCGCGGAAATTTATCCATTTCAATTAAATCTAGCCGTTACATTTCTTCCTCAGACGGTTGCCGAGTGCCTCCCTCCGGCTTCCAAATTAAAAAATATTGCAGAAGATAAACATCGATACAGGTATAACAGCCTTCACGCTCTCCATCGTTACGTATGCATAGAAACAAATGAGCCTATGCTTAACGAGTATCTCACTTTCACAGAGATGTAAAAGTCACCAAATATCGAGAATCTGCCCCACGCCGCTTGCAGCGTGTTTCAAGTAAGAACCTCCAATTCCATTTACATGATTTTAATACAGTGAGTGTTCTGCCGACAGGATTGTGACGGTATGATGATTGTGTTCACAGGTGTGTTTGCATTGCGAACAGAAAGTACTGACTGCGAAGCTATGATTAAGGTAAGGGCTCAAGCGCAGAGGTGGCATTTAGTGAAAGGGGTTTCTAAGGTCAATAATTAAGATAAGGTCATTTTCTTAGGTTTTCAGATACTCTGGTCCTGATGAGAATCCCCGCAATTGGAGGGATTCGAAATGTGTAGACCGTGGCGTTTAGGCCAATCTAAAATCAAATTTTGTATTATTCTTGAATTTGGCTAAATTCATGTTGTTGATGGCCTGTGTCTTGTTTTGTTCTGTCTCAAATGCATGTTTTGTAAATAGTTTGTAAAGCTTTTTTGGTTCGTGTCAGAACAGTGAGTGTAGTGAGAGGTGTGGTATGTTAGAATGGTGAAAGTGGGTATTTTGATAGAATGAATGGAGTGTTGAGAATGCACATAAGTAATAACAGTTTGGAAGTAACACAGTTGTGTGTATGTATGTGAGGAAGAATGGGAGGTTGGTTATGTTACAACATGCAGAGGTCTAAGATGTTTGTATTGTGCCTCTGATAAGTTGTTAATGTAGACTGTGAAAAGCTCTTTGGAATAAATACAACGGAAAAAGTGGTTAGTGTGTCATTGTTTTGTTCAATGCACTGTGAATAAGTTTTGAATAAGGGTGCAGCACTGGCGCTTTCTTTGTTACTTAATGAAAAAATATGGGCGGTGCTTCTCTGCCTTACTCTACTATAACAGATTGCCAGGCAGCGCATGGGCACTGACTCAGGCTCGCCCTAAAAAGGAATGCTTGTGCCTTGCCATTGCTTGAAATTGCAAAGTAGAGTAAGCAGTGTAAAGCTGCTCTGCCAACCAGCAGTGGCAGGCTAGAAGTCGTGCTTTTGCCTTGTCCCACTCGTGGTGGCACAACTACTGCTGCAGTCCACGAGGGACATTTTAATTTACATGCCCCAGGTCCCCCCTGGCACCATAGACTAGAGACTTGCAAGTAAAGTAAGTTATGCCAAGACAGGATAAGGTAATTAAACATGTACCTTTTAAAGGGTCAGAGCACATGCACTGGTCCTGTTTAGCAGGGCTGAGGGCATTTCAGAGTCATTACACCAGTGCCTAGTAGTCAAAATGGAGGAAAAGAGTAGAGGTGATCCTGCAAAAAGTCTGTTTCCTCACAGCCATGCACAGGGCGTAAGATATGGCCCTTAATAAGGCTATTTGCCTTTCCCTTGTATCCCCAGTCTCAATAATACATGCAGAACATGTCCTCTAGCCACACCGTGAATATCCCCAGTCTCAATAATACATGCAGAACATGTCCTCTAGCCACACCGTGAATCCAGTCACCATGTCCCCAGAACCCAGTTAAGGTCGTTGCTTGTTAGATGTGGAGGCTAAATTATTCAGCAAAGTACCCCATGAATACTTAGAGCGCTGGCTGTATAAAATGGGTCGTCCCCCAAAATATTATGCCAGCTTTGGGCTGAGTTGTGGTACAGATATTGCTCTTTTTTTTTCTACAACTCACATTTTATTCCAAGTTGGGGAGATTGATCTTTGCAAGTATTAAAAAAGAAAATGACACCCTGATAAGCCTTCACAATGCAAGACATTGCTCCTTTGCTTTTTATCCTCAATTAATAGCTCGTTTTTAGATGCATGGGTACTTGTATTGATTACCAATGCACATAATAAACTCTCCCTTTTCATGAAAAATAACATATCCACCAAAAACAGTTTATTCTGAGGGTAAATAATCTATCCTTCAAAGTTTGCTTTTCAGACACAGTTATGTGTGTATCAGATGTTAAGTTAGATCAGCAATATCTATTCACTGTTAACTATTTCATTTTTACTTTATTTTAGGTTGTTAGAGAATTGTCAAACCATTTTGTAAATACCGAACCTTTTCATCCATTTGAAAAACAACAAGTAAGTAAATGTGTTTTCTTTCTGGAGACTTTAAGTAACAACCATCACTACTAATGGAAAATTCAACCTGTATTATAAGGAAATAAGAATGATAACCTATTGTGCTAGAACTATAAGTTAAAATTATAACAAAACATGATGGAGTTTTGTATTTTAAATATTGTAAATTTATTTTTTGCTACAAACACACGGTTTCTCTTGTTACATTAGATTTCTTTTTTGGAAATATATATAGCTTCTCTTATACTTTATAAACATTGCTGCATTGAACATGCCATCTCGTCATTTTTGTAAAATATTTTGTGCAAAGTGTTCTAGTTGTACCATAATATAAATCTGAAATGCTTAAATCTGTGTAGACCGAGGAAAGGGAAGTAGCAAACGGAAGTTGTGGGTCTTGTTGTGAAACAAAAAAATTACATTACATTACATGTAAGGTGAGGTACAAGCCAGTAATATACCACCACTCTCTGGAATGCTTTATTTTCCTGTGTAAATATCTTTGTTTCATGAGAGACACCAGTTAATTCTGAGATATAAAGGTGTGCTACTCTGCATAGTTCTGAAGCCCACTCTGGCCAGCATGAAAGTGAATCCAAATACCATCTTTATTCAACGAATATTGTGCAAAACAGTTTATTTGAATTTGAGTATTTATTTATAAAGCGCAGAGTATCTTGGCGCTAACGTCATGAGGTGAGAAAAAAAAAAAGTAACCAGATCAAGACATTAAATCAGAGCAAGACAACAATCATCAGTGAAGCCGTAAATCCATGTTTTTAGGGATTTCCTAAATAAAAGTTCAGTGTTACATGATTTAATCTGTGCAGGGAGCTTGTTCCAGGCTCTGGCACACAGAAAGGCGAAGGTTTTGGCACCTTTTAGTTTATATCTGAAATTGGGCAATTTAAGGAGATTTGCTGAAGAGGACCTAAGCAGTCTAGTAATTGTATGTGGAACGAAACGTGCTGACAAGAATTTAGGACCCGTATTCATTTTTGCTCTAAAAGTGATCAAGAGAATCTTAAAAAGAATTCTCTTATGAACCGGGAGCCAATGAAGGCTGTTCAGAGCTGCAGAGGCTGAGGATCTTCTCGGGAGTTTGAGCACCAAACGTGCTGCTGCATGTTGTACCACCTGAAGCTTCTTTAAAACAGTCTAGTTGACTCCAGCCAGGAGGCCATTGCAATAATCAATGCGTGAAAGTATTAAGGCCACCGCAACTGATTTTCTTGCCGGCAAAGGGAGAAACTTAAACATTTTTTAAAAAGTTTTTATTAAGCTAAAACAAATGCCCACAACCGCTTTAATATGCGGTAGGAAGGAGAGGGAATTATCAAATTGTAGTCCCAGATTCCTAGCAACCTTCACAACCTCCGGTGGTGGAATTGCTCCATCAGGCCACCATTTGGACGGCTGGAAAAGGACGTCGGCCCCTTCGGGAGAATCTCCGTTTTGTCCGTGTTGCAATTTAACTGGTTGTTCATCATCCATTGAAGAACCGCGGTCAACCAATGTTTGAAGTTAATTTCAGCCTCCATGGAATCATTCTCTAAAGAGAGAATCATTTAAGTGTCATCTGCATATGACATAACCTCTGTCCCGAATGAACTAATCAAAGCGATAAGAGGGGCCATATACACATCATATACACATTAATCACATTAAACATTTATCATGCTTGAAACAAGATACTGCTCTTCAAAGTTAAGTGGCAAAGTGTTGCATTAGCCAAAGCTTCCCTGTCAGTTAAGAGGGACGTTGTGTACAAGGCACATCTGTAGCCTAGACTTGCTAACACTAAGCTACAGTCAACTTTTCCAAATCCACAGTAGACAATAGTAGATATACCAACCTAATTCCCAACAGTCAACCTACACACTTCTCTTTGTTGTAGTGATCTAGCACACCACAGCTAACAGCTCATTGAGTTTGGAGGAATTCCTTGAACTGACTCTTCATCTCCAGGCATAGATAACAAAAAGTCTTATTTTTGGTCACCTCAATCAATTGTTTGTTAAAGCAAAATAAAACCCAGCTTCTGACATTCTTAAAATATGCATCACTTAGACAGCTGGTCTAATAATGTACTTCTTTTTAAAAGATAACATATAATACCAATATAACATCGATCCATCATCTGCTCTGGGCACACGTGACGATCTCCGAATAAGAAAACTAAAGACCGATATTAAATCCATGAACAAATACTTTAACCGTAAGCTAGGTGAAATCAAAAATGTTAGCTGTAACCTCAAGTTCGGTGGCAGAAATCAAGGACAGACTAGGATAAAATCCTTTGCAAAAGACACATGAGATGCTTTGAGAAATCCATTACAAATTCCATTAAGACTTTCTGTGCAAATGAACCAATAAGGCCACAAATCTAGTAGCGATTCCTACCATCTTGTAGGATATTGCTGGAAGCTTTAAAAAAACCATTTTCTATTCAACAGCACTATAAAAGACAGAATCACTGACTCTTTCACTGGCAATCTTGAAGCCTAGTTACACAATAATTTTACTCCAACTGACCATACCGTGGTCATTAACATTACCTAAAGATGGATTTAACAGATGAGCTGGGGAACTTATAACTTCACCACTAGGTGAGCAAGGAAGCAATTCCTTTTAATTTTAGTACCCTCACACACCCTAGTGGTGTCATGCTTCATCATCGGGTCACCCCGACGCCTAAAAGTCGGGGTGGGCTCAACCACAGTGTTGGGAGCGCTTTGAAGAAGTTGTAGACCAGGGAGGCTATAAGATAAAAAACCTCAGGCAGATCCCCGGTTTCCCTTTATTTTTGGGTCTGTCTGGGTTGATTAAAAATAATATGAGTAGGGGTATATATAGGAATATTATGGTCCTATGACCCTAGTGCCAACATGTTTCAGTCCACCGTGGCCATAAAGGTCCAGGACTTTCTTCAGGGCAAATGAGACCACCCTGGGATACAGAAGGGGGAATTCCCTATTCTGTTTTATTTATAGACAAGGGTAGAGTAGCTACTCCTTGTATGAAAGACGGATTTAGTAATCTGTCTTGCGTTGTGAATCCATCTGTAAGAAAAAACACAAAGAAACACATATCCAACTTATACAAATCGGTTTGCATTATGGTTTTTCCATAGTGACGTGTTTCAAACTCGTGTTGGGAATCCAGAGCCACACCTATAAGTGCCAGGTGGTCAAAAGGCATAATAGTGTGCAGCTATATCCACGTCTGTGTCACTCAAGATTTGTGTCTCTGTACAGTTAATTGGCGTGTCTGATATATTGTGCGGTGGCGATTATGCTCGCATTCTATCTAGAAACAGTCAATAAACCGTGGATACTATCAATGAAAACAGACTCTCATAAAATCATCCCACACACCTCTCATTCACACCTTATCTGTGATAAAACACAGTATTAAAAACATGCGTGACTCTTAACACCTATGGGTAATTGTGCAAGTATCTTTCGCTCCTGCATACTTGCTTACCCGCACTTCGAATGGTAGTCGTTTCTCAGGGGATGGAAGGGCTATTGGAGTAGCTCTGTAGTCAAACCCTAACGTTAGCCCCAGGGAAAATATGAAGCGAAATGGTATCAAACGCTTATGAAGTTTAGGGCATCCATGATCAAAAGTAATTGATGCTGATTCTTTTTCCGATAGGGGACCCAACATTTTTTAAGGCATTCGTCCTAGCGCACCAGACTTACTTCGTCAAGAGTCCTGCTCCGCTTCGCCACCTATTAGGACCCGATCCCCGGCGTTTCGCGCCGTGTCACGGTAGTAGGGAAGTTTATACTTCCGTATTGTTTGTAGCGAGCGATAGGATTGGTCAGCGTCAGCACGTGATCGGGGAAGTTACCCGCACGGGATTGGTCAGACGTGACCTGTAACCCTAGCTGGAGGCCAATGGGAAAGGGGTTGGTCCAAGGGACGCCGAAAAGAACAATCATGGAACTATTGTTCCGTTTGTACATATATGCGTACACATTCAGTAAAACTCCTAGAATATGCCATTTAATTCTTAGAGAGAGTATTTTTTATTTATGATTTTATTTTATTTTATACTCACATACCGATCGAGATAGGATCTCAAGATATGGATGTTTTGTAAGTATAAGTACGAAGGCGATATTTAACGATCAGTTTTTCGTCTGCTAGGAGATCTAGTTCATTGATCCACTCCCGGGAATAGATTGGTACCCGTTAAAATTTTTTTGACATTCCTTTCTCATAATTCTTGATCCAGACATTAGCAGAATGTATTAGGGAGAGCATTTATTCAATGATGGGTAAGAGTGTTTCAAAGGGTACTGTGTCAGTTTTGTATAAATGCTGCATTTGTAAGATGGTTGATTTTCTCTAAAGTCTAAGGTTGTTAGAGTCTTACAGTATATGGTGACAGTGGAAACCAAGTAGGGAGATGGTAACACATGGAGGGTTCCCATCAGATTCCAGATGGTCACTTTTGAATTACTCCAGTGCTCATGGAAATTAATGTACTTCATCTATTTATTCAATTGGTTCCAGGGTATACCATCGTTGAGACCCTTCTCATGGGTCTTTAGACGATAGACCCATCGTTGTTCACGTTCTAGAAGCTTTTGCTGCAAGTTGTTCCCCATAGTGGTAACCTTTTCTAGTACTGTCCACTTCAGCTCTGTGTCCTTATGTTTTTTCTCCTGGTAATGGGCAGTAAGCCTTGTTGCTGTGACCGATCTACGTATAGTGCTTCTATGTTCGCTGATGCGGACTTTGATCATACGGCTCGTCATACCAATATACATCAGTCCGCAGGGGCATTTTATCATGTAGATCACAGATTCGGAGTTACAATTTGTGTGTGACCTCTGTTCCCATGGAAAGTTAAGACCCAATTCCAAAGTTTTGGTGTGTTCTGTAAAGGGGCAGGCTACACATGACCCACACGGGTAGTGTCCTATAACTGGTGACAACCCCCATAGCGTCTGTTGATTAGTCTGTTTTGGAATGAAGGAGTTAGTGTGTACCAAGGCATTTCTCAAATTAGAATTTTTTCTAAAAGAGAACATGGGTTTTTCAAAGGATAGCCTGTTTGATGTCAATATTGACCATTTTTTATTTATTATTTTTTTCAGGTCATTGGAGGATGAGTTATATGTTGTCACACATATAAGTTGGTCTGACTGTTCCTTAGTGTATGTCTCTAACAGTGCTTCCCTTGGTGTGTTGCGCGCTCTTTTATTAGCCCTTTGTATGATTTTGTTAGGGTACATCTTCTGTTGTAGTTTTTCACTCAGAATAGTTGCCTCTTTTTTGTATGTTTGGAGGTTGGAACAGTTCCTACGAATCCTCAAGAATTGGCCTACTGGTAAATTCTCTCTTAAGGATCGTGGGTGGGCACTATCAAATCTCAATAGACTGTTCCTGTCCGTGGGCTTTGTATACAGAGAACTTTCGAGTGTGCCATCTTTAGCTGTGAAGGTAACATCCAAAAATGAGATACTTTCTCTATTCACATTCATAGTGAAATGAAGGTGTGGGTTTAGGGAATTGATCCATATCTTGAAGTTCTCAAGACTGGTTAGATCACCTCTCCAGATCATAAGGACATCATCAATGTACCTGTACCATTTGCAGATATGCATGCTGTAAGGATTTTGAGTCCATATGTGTAGGTCCTCAAAATGACTGACGTACAGGCAGGCCAGACTAGGGGCGAATGTGCTCCCCATCGATGTCCCATGTATTTGTAAGTATAATTGATCTTCAAAGGTGAAGAAATTCTCTGTCAATGCCAAATGTATGAGGGTGATCACCCAGTCAATGGGTGCTGCCCACCCCCAATCTTCCTCCCTGAGGATCTCTTGGATCACTCTAATGCTCTCCGCCTGAGGTATGTTTGTGTATAACGCTTCCACGTCTAGACATACCAAAAGATTAACGGCTGGATTGTATTCAACTTGTGTCAAAAGATTGAAGAGGTGTTTGGTATCTTGAACATAGCCTCCAGCTAGGGTTACAGGTCACGTCTGACCAATCCCGTGCGGGTAACTTCCCCGATCACGTGCTGACGCTGACCAATCCTATCGCTCGCTACAAACAATACGGAAGTATAAACTTCCCTACTACCGTGACACGGCGCGAAACGCCGGGGATCGGGTCCTAATAGGTGGCGAAGCGGAGCAGGACTCTTGACGAAGTAAGTCTGGTGCGTTAGGACGAATGCCTTAAAAAATTTTGGGTCCCCTATCGGAAAAAGAATCAGCATCAATTACTTTTGATCATGGATGCCCTAAACTTCATAAGCGTTTGATACCATTTCGCTTCATATTTTCCCTGGGGCTAACGTTAGGGTTTGACTACAGAGCTACTCCAATAGCCCTTCCATCCCCTGAGAAACGACTACCATTCGAAGTGCGGGTAAGCAAGTATGCAGGAGCGAAAGATACTTGCACAATTACCCATAGGTGTTAAGAGTCACGCATGTTTTTAATACTGTGTTTTATCACAGATAAGGTGTGAATGAGAGGTGTGTGGGATGATTTTATGAGAGTCTGTTTTCATTGATAGTATCCACGGTTTATTGACTGTTTCTAGATAGAATGCGAGCATAATCGCCACCGCACAATATATCAGACACGCCAATTAACTGTACAGAGACACAAATCTTGAGTGACACAGACGTGGATATAGCTGCACACTATTATGCCTTTTGACCACCTGGCACTTATAGGTGTGGCTCTGGATTCCCAACACGAGTTTGAAACACGTCACTATGGAAAAACCATAATGCAAACCGATTTGTATAAGTTGGATATGTGTTTCTTTGTGTTTTTTCTTACAGATGGATTCACAACGCAAGACAGATTACTAAATCCGTCTTTCATACAAGGAGTAGCTACTCTACCCTTGTCTATAAATAAAACAGAATAGGGAATTCCCCCTTCTGTATCCCAGGGTGGTCTCATTTGCCCTGAAGAAAGTCCTGGACCTTTATGGCCACGGTGGACTGAAACATGTTGGCACTAGGGTCATAGGACCATAATATTCCTATATATACCCCTACTCATATTATTTTTAATCAACCCAGACAGACCCAAAAATAAAGGGAAACCGGGGATCTGCCTGAGGTTTTTTATCTTATAGCCTCCCTGGTCTACAACTTCTTCAAAGCGCTCCCAACACTGTGGTTGAGCCCACCCCGACTTTTAGGCGTCGGGGTGACCCGATGATGAAGCATGACACCACTAGGGTGTGTGAGGGTACTAAAATTAAAAGGAATTGCTTCCTTGCTCACCTAGTGGTGAAGTTATAAGTTCCCCAGCTCATCTGTTAAATCCATCTATAGGTAATGTTAATGACCACGGTATGGTCAGTTGGAGTAAAATTATTGTGTAACTATTGATATTGGGAGGTGTTACTCTGACCTACATCCTCTCCACCCTTTGGGCACGAGAATTCAGTTCTCAAATAGCCCCTGTGTAAAATAATCTTGAAGCCTAGCCTCCCCTGCCCCCCTCCCCTTACCTATTCCTTCTTTACCTTTTCCCATCCGTTAACCAAAGGGAAAGTATCAAGGTGGGCCCAAGGAATAAATGAATCCAGTAAACCTGTAGTACCCTGGAAGACATTGTATACAAAACAGTTCATCACTCCTCACAAGGCAGATCTTGCATCTGTGAGCAACAGGTACAAATCTTGACCAACTACTGGTCCTTTCCAACCTTCATTATATATTGAATGTAATCCTATCGCCAAAGATTACCTGTTGGATTTAGACTCCCAAGAAGTACCAGAACTGCCCTGTCTAATACCACAGAATAGTAACGTATGTCCTTGTGACGAAAGTGGGAATGCAACTAACATACTGCTTGATGTTTGAACAGCATACAACTGTGTGGACCTGACATGCTGTGGAGCAGACCAAAGGATTAGGATAACCACTGGTACTGCTTTTAAATGCCTGTTCCTTCTTCTACAAACACAGTCATCATGTACAAATTCCCTACACTCTAAGGTGTCTTGTGGTGCACCTCAAGGATCAAATCCTTTCATGCATCATTGAAACAATTCCTACCAGGTAAAACGTTTAGTGGACTGCATTGTTTGCCTATCATGGGCCCTGGCCTGCCCTTGCCAAAGTTACCTGAAGGTCACAATATCTGGCCCAGTTATGGCTTTTGGCACCTGCCTCTGGAGCATTTGTGATGGGATTTTTGATGCATGCTCTCATGGTCACACACTCTATTGGCTCTCAGCGTAAGGGTAAGAACCAACTTGGACTGGGCAGGAGCAGATTGAGCAGTAACAGGTATGCACATTTTTCCTTTTGGGGTGCAGCAGACACTGCTTAAAAATATTCTACTATGGCCATTTAGTACTTTACACCAGTGTCTGTTGGTGGGTTTATACTTGCTCTTACGAAAATCCCATTTGTCCCTCCATTTTTGTGCACCTCCTTTGTTTCCCTTTTTGGCCTTTGTGGGACTCAAACTTTACCTGTATATTCAGATTTTCCTTTGCTTTCTTGGTAGAAGATACCATATCCCAACAACTGTATGCTCTCGGAGCGTCATTCCTAACCTGACAGCAAAGCTTAATTTCCCTGTTTGGGATGAAGTATTATGTAATCCTAACAAGTTTAAATCAGTGGTTTAAATCTGAAATAAAATGTGCATTACTCCTACACCGAGCCTTTTACACTTTCTCAACATGTGGGTACCCATGCCTTCTCTTGCCAAGGCTGGGAGGGTGTCAAAAGCTGTTAAATGTGTGCTTTGTGTGCGTGTTTCATGTGTATATAGGGACATCGTAGGTTCTATAGGTGCAGCTCCTCTCCAGTACCCCTTTATCTGCTGCGTTGTATGAATCAGAATATCTTTTTCTGAGAAAATCCCCACCCATGTAGAGCCTTTGCCCCTGTTTTTTTATTTTTTATTTTAGATCTTTCATTTTGTTTTACTCTAGAACTACCACTCCATCTTGCTGCTCCCTTTCCCTGCCCAAGTCATCAAGGAGAAGCAAAAACGGGTCGGCCATAATCCCCCTAGAAAACATCTGGGCCGAAACAATGCTCAAGGGACAAGAGGGGATGTCCAGGGATAAAGAGACACAAGCAACTATTGCAAAGAGACAGACACATTTGTCTCATGCATGGGATCCAAGTCTCCACTTTAACAATTGTCAACTACTAGAACAACTCACGAGGGTGTCCTCAATTCTTTTAACATATCGTTTCTTTTGTTTTAGATAGGAGTATCTGCACGATTATAATTCTTACAAAAAGCAACAGACAATATATATACATCAACACAAAATCACGACCATACTTTGTTTAGACTTTTTTGTAATACCCATCCGTTTTGACCTGGTTGCATACAGATGCCATATCACAGCAATCCAGGGGGAGGTAATCCTTTTTGCACACTACCTAAACAGAGAGATATACCCTCTATTTGATCGCTTGTATAGCGTGTAACAAAATTATTTAAAAAAATCATAGTTCATTTAGACAGATTCTTCCTCAGGACAAGGGTAACACAATTCAACACAAGAAATCCCTACTTAAGTTGATCAAAACCAGCTTCAATTCATCGGACCCGGATGCCACCGGGCCTCTATACCTGATCTCTCCACTCGAAAATTCGCTTGCGACACAATATCTATGAACTGGAACTGAAGTTCCAACCACAGGCACACAACTATATACACGGTGCCTCAACGTGGTCTCCACTCGAATTCCCGAGTCTCACGTTCCAGGCGTGGGAAAACAAGCCCCTGCATGGTCAACTACAAAAGGGAGTAATCTACTCTTCCCGCTGACCTGGATGCCAATCATCAAGGAGGCTATCAACTGCCAGATTACCGAACAATTGGAGAGAAATAACCTGCTCGACGACTCCTAACCACAGCTTAGAGACCGCCCTATTTGCTGCCATCAACATCATCAGAATCTTCCTCGATCGGGGTGAGACTGTGGCCTCCTCGACCGCTCTGTAACGTACGATATCATATCCCACCACACGCTCATCAAGAGACTCCACCAGGGAGACTCCTCAAATGGATCACAACCTTCCCCACAGGACGTACCCAGAGAGTCCACTTCACACCTGTCACCTCGGAACCAAAGAGCATTATCTATGGCATTCCTCAAGGCTCATCCCTCAGCCCCATTCTCTTCAACATGTACATGATGCCCCTGCCTGACATCATCAGAACCCGTGACCTCAACATCCTATCCTAAGCTGATTGCACCCAACTCTTCCGCTAGCTCTCAGCAGACCCCTCCACCACTAGAACAAACTTCCACAACTGCATGAAAAATGTTGCCGACTGGATGAAAACCAACTTCCTGAAGCTCAACGCGCACAAGACGGAACGCCTGATCTTCAGGAACAACTCCTGCCCGTGGTACGACACCTGGTGGTCCACCATACTCACTCACACCTGCAACGACTAACCACACCTGCAACCTTGGCATCAGCTTGGACAGCATACTCACCTTGAAAGCTCAGATCAATGCAGGTTCCTCCACCTGCTTCCGCACTCTTTGCAGGCTCTGTAAGATCTACAGATATCTCCCTGTCAGCTCCAGGAAAACTATCAGTCAAGCCGTAGTCACCAACTGGTTTGACTATGGCAACACGCTATGCGCAGAAATCGCCACACAACTAATAAAGAGGCTCCAAACGATACACAACTCAGCAGCCAGACTCATCCCCAACCTTTCCAGATGGACCCACATCACCCACCATCCTCCCCCTCCATTATCTTCCCATCCAGAAAACATGCCGGTTCAAGATGCTGACTCGCCTACAAAGCCCTCCACGAGCTAGAACCATCATGTATCAACTATCGCCTTAATTTCTACCATCCTTCCAGATATCTTCCCTCCACCCACTTTGCCCTTGCTTCCGCCAAAACAATAGTGGAGGACGTTCTTTCTTCTTCCTCGCCACCAAGTCTTGGAACCGCCTTCCTCTCTACCGTCGAACAGTGCACTTCCTCATTGGAGTTCATGAAGGGACTTAAGACCTGTAATTTTTTGACTGAGCCCAGCAACCTTAGCACCTGGATACCCTTGCGAGTGAAGAGCCGTACTTTTCAAATCTGAGTTGGTTGATTGATTTGAATAGGATTCCAAAGTTATGTGAGAGGCCCAGAGTTGTTGTTTGTCTGCTGGGATGCTGGCTTGATGCATCGCAGTAATCATGTATGCATGCTGGGGCGTGGTAGTTCTCCATTGCTAACTTTGTTGGCTCCAGCATTGGGAGGATCACTCTCTTGAGGCACGGTGACGGGTCTTTGCTGGTTTTCAGTAGAGAAGCACCTATCATAAGGGATGACTTTTACCCTCTTATGGCCTTGACTGCAGTAATGGTGGATGCGTCAACAGTAAGGTGATCTGCGCATCTGGTGAGCTGGAGATCGGTGGTCTTTTGTCTCCAAAAGCACAGGTTTCTAACATCAACTGGAAGTGACAAAGAGAAGCTGCATATAAGCACCACCTATGTTTGTTGACTTCAGTTCCATTCTTTACGTGCTTTCCGATGTGGAACTAGAGCTCCACTCTCAATTTTGTCAGTGTGCCACGGAATTATGACCTCTCCAAAAACGGCAAGTTTCAAACCATGCTGTGACTATAGAAAGCAGATGTTAGTCTCAGATCCACATGAGGAGTGTTTCTCTTATGCAGCTGAATGAGATCCGGTACTGAGATGTTGTGGCCGTTGCGTAGATCCAACTCCTGCTCCAAGTTTAGTGTGTGAATTTTGTCTCAATCCGAAGTCCATTCCTTTCAACTTCGCAGTCAAAGTCCGCTGGTAAGTCCAAATACAAACAAAAAAAAAGTAAATCTGGGCTCTGGATCCAAAGAGAAAACTCACGGGTCTCATGATGTCAGTCATTCAATCCCCCTCCCTATACAGATAACACATATTCTCCATGGACTTACAGAGGCCAGTTAGCTTGATACTGCCTCTGAAAATGAGGCTTGACTTGTCACTTAGATCTTCTGCATCATTTGCAAAAGCTGTTAGTTTGGCAGGTGAGGTCCTCGATTTGCAGCTATCTTAGTTAGAGACCAAAACAAATATTGTTGCAGAATTTGTGAGGCATGGGCTCAGGCACTGCTACCCTTTCAAAAGGCCCTCACCAATACCTTGATAGGCACTTGGTCAAAGCCCTGTTCCTGCCCACCTGTGACTAGGCATGTAGTGAGGTGTCACAGGTCGGCTCCTGATGATCATGATTTTCCCATTAAGCATCCTATTCCAGAGTATCTGGTGGTTCAGGTTTCACCCATCAATGTTAACCAGAGTTCATTTGCCACTCCTCAGGATAAAATGTCCAAGAGGACTCATCGCACTCCTTTCGATGTAGAGGATGTGAGGCAGGCAATGCACAGGTCAGCAGGAACACCAGTACTCCCTTTCCCCTTTGGCACTAGCCACCAAGCATGTTTTTTGTGTCCTTAGCTGGTCACATCTATCCTGTGTATGTGTGTGGGAGAGGCTATTTATAACTCAGTACTTCCTCCCAGGGTGGTGATAAATCACATCCAACAGATTGATCCTTGAAATTCTTAAGTATAGCAATGCCATATGGTTCCTTTTTGCTCTGCTCAATCCTCCCCCCACATCAGATCAACTTTCAGAGAAGCACCGTGCATTCTTACAAGAAGTGCAAGTGTTACTTTACAAAGGTCCTAACGCAACATTCTGGACGTGGATAGATAGATAGATAGATAGATAGATAGATAGATAGATAGATAGATGATAGATAGATAGACAAGCTTTATTCGATTTCTATTTAAGAGAATCATAAAAGCACACACGAAAAACGAACCATACATGTTACATTTATTACTATAAAGAGTTTTCTTGGACAAACTGGTGCTGAAGACTCAGGCGACCTAAAGTTGTGAAATCTTTCAATATGGGACAATCAATTACCCTGATAGCATTCCTTGCTTCCTTTACTTATTCATTTCTGCCTTGACGAGCACTGAAAAAGTGTTCATGTAAACAGCGTTGCTGTGCCGAGTGGCACTATATGGCTGCAGTGATGTCACAGCTGACATCTTCCAGGACGGAGCTGGTGGCACTTTTTTTGTTTGTTTGTTTTAAAGCAAATATCTGAAAGAAACACGTTAGTTAGATTCCTCACCTTAGAATATCCCCAGGCGTCAGGCTGGATCTGGAAAGATTTTTCGTCCGCAATACCCCTTGCGCGTCGCTAGGCGTCGTCTGCGGCTCCACGTCCGTCGTCGGCGTCGTGCGCTGGAATGACATCGTCGGAGTACTTAGACGCCGCCCTCGCGCGCTGACGTCAGTTCTTCTTTTTTCCGCGCCAGACAGCGCCGATCCGGGAAGAGCTTACCCCTTTAGTCATTTTTTGACTAAACCTTTTTGGACTCTTTTGTCTACTCGTCGACTTGAACTCGTGCCGGTAGGATGCCTGGGTTTAAAGCCTGTGACTCCTGTCACCGACTGATGTCGGTAACGGACCACCATTGCCGGTGCCTTTACTGCCTTGGGGCCGACCACGATTCTGAGTCGTGCCTCGACCTCGAAGGCTAGGCGGGAGCGGTCCCGCAAGCTTCTCGAGCTCCGGCACTCGGCTCCGTGCCGTTCACGGTCCCGGTCCAGGAGGAGGTCGAAGGACCGGTTGCGGAGCCGCAGCCACCATCACCGCTTGTCGGGTTCCAAGTCTTCGGGTAAGTCGAAGCATGGTAAGAAGTCCAAGAGACGACACCGCTCTTCGGACTCCCCTCACCAGTCGTGCGACTCGGTCGAGGGTCCGGGTGGTACCAGCTCCGCCAGAGCCGCGTCCGTCCCCATACCCACCGGTCCCTGGGACTGACGCGACTCCGGCGGAGATCAGTGCCTTCCTCTCGGCCATGAGGGGCCTGGCTCTGCCGTCGACGCCTGCCGGCGCGCCTTCGGGCCCCGCGGGCTCGACTGGGCAGCCTAGCGAGCCGGCGGCTCCGGCCCCGGCGCCGTCATCGACTTCGGTCCCGACGTCGCAGGTCCCCATGGGATCTAGGCCTGGATCTCAGTCGGTGCCGGTCGACCTTACGACGCCTCCTCCGCCGGTGCCGACACAGGTTCCACCCCCGGCGCCGTCTCCGGACGCCGCCGTTCCCCGGTTCAGGTCCAGGCCCGACGCCGTCTGGTGCCGCATCCGACGCCGATGGATGACCATTTCATCTTCCGTCCGGCTCCGGTTATTCCCCCTGTTTATCAGGAATCGGATGACGGGGGCGCCTGGGAGGGGTCTGAGGACCCTCTGGCCCACCAGAGCCAGTTATCACTGGACTGGGCAGATGAGCTGGGGGATGCCAGTGGACTTGATACCTCCGCTGACACTGGCTTCATCTCTCCTCCGACCGTGGCTTCGGAGGAAGGTGCTACCTTTTCTGTGGCGTTGCGTAAGGCGGCCGAAGCCCTCGGGCTGGAGCTCCCTACTATGGCCGTGAGGACTAACCTCCTCACTGAGCAAGCTCCTCAGAGCCTCTGCTGCTGTTTAGCGAAGCACTGATGGACGTTCTGAAGGGCACCTGGTCCAAGCCCTCTACAGTACCTCCTGTGGATCGGAACATGGCCCGACGCCACCGCCCTGCTCCGGGCGACCCCAGTTTTCTGTCTCAACACCCCACCCCTGAGAGCCTGGTTATCCAGGCCTCTACTTCCCAGACCTCCTTCCCGTCCGCTCCCCCGGATCGGGAATCCAAGAGACTGGAGCAGTTTGGCAAAAAGCTGTTCTCCTCCCTTAGTTTAGGGCTGCGGTCTATTAACACCGCTTGTCTCTTGGACCGTTACTCCCACTCTCTGTGGGATACGGTGGAGGACGTGCTGCCCCTGTGTCCGGAGGAGGCCCGGACACGGCTCGCCCAGGCTCTTGCCGACGGGCGGGACGCAGCGCGGTATGCCATCTGATGTGGTTTGGACACGAGGGACTCGCTTGGCAGGGCAATGTCGTCCACGGTGGCGCTTCGTCGTCAGGCCTGGTTGTGGTCCACGTCTTTTTCCGGGGATGTCCAGAGCACCCTCATGGACATGTCCTTTGATGGAGATCGCCTCTTCGGCGCCAAAGCGGACAGTGCGCAGGAGCGCTTTAAGGACTCCAGGGCCACGGCCAAGTCCTTGGGTCTCTCGGCCCGCGCACGCAAACTTCCGCTTTTCGCCCCTTTCGTGGCCAAGGAAGGGGCGCCCCCTCACGTCCGCCTTGCCACAGGCCGCAGAACCATCCTCCACGCGGTCGCGGACGTGGATTCCGCCAAGGCAGTACAGGGGGACAACGTGCCGGTCCATCCACATCCACCCCAGCAGCATCCGCCTCAAAGCCTTCCTAGTCCGTGCTTTCAGGCCCATTCCACGCCAGTGGGAGGCAGAGTTCGCCATCACCTGCTCCACTGGCGTTCCATCACTTCGGACAGGTGGGTGCTGCAAATCGTCCGAAGGGGCTACTCCCTCCCCTTCGAGACGACCCCTCCAGCCATGCCACCGCAGTGCCACCGCATGTCGGGGGATCACTTGAATGTTCTACAGGAGGAAGTTACGGCCCTCTTGGCCAAAGGGGCCATCGAGCGCGTTCCTGGTCCAGAAGTAGGCCGTGGTTGTTATTCCCACTACTTTCTGGTTCCCAAGAAGGGCAAATCTTGGACCTCAGGAGCGTCAACGCCTTCCTCCGGAAGGAGAGGTTCAAGATGCTCACCTTAGCTCAGGTTCTGGCTGCCATGGACCCAGGAGACTGGATGGTAGTGTTGGACTTGCAGGACGCTTATTTTCACATCCCCGTCCTGCCGGGCCACCGGCATTACATGCGGTTCACGGTGGGTCAGGAGAATTTCCATTTACTGTGCTCCCCTTCGGACTCACCAGTGCCCCTCGGGTGTTCACGAAAGTGATGGTGGTGGTCGCAGCTCATCTGCGCAGATCAGGGGTTCCAGTCTTCCCCTATCTCGACGACTGGCTGTTGAAGGCGGGCTCGCCCCAGCAAGTCGTATCCCACCTCCAGACTACGGCCGACCTCCTGCATTTGCTGAGGTTCTCCATCAATGTGCCGAAGTCACATCTGAGTCCCTCACAGAAGCTCCTCTTCATCGGAGCGGTTCTGGACTCGGCGCAGTTCCGGGCTTATCCTCCGGAGCAGTGGTCCGGGATATTCAGGCTCTGATTCCCATCTTTCAGCCTCTATCCCGGGTTTCCGTCAGGTTGGTGCTGCGGCTTCTGAGGCTGATGGCCTCCTGCATCCTGTTAGTGCATCACGCCAGGTGGCGAATGCGGGCTCTGCAGTGGGACCTGAAGTTTCAGTGGGCCCAGCATCGGGGCAACCTGTCCGACCATGTCTTGATCTCGGAGGGCACTGCAAAGCAGTTGCAGTGGTGGCTCACGGAACGCGATTGGGTCAGCGTCAGATCCCTCTCCCTACCCCAACCGGAGCACGTAGTAGTGACGGATGCTTCCCTCCTGGGATGGGGGGGCCCCATGGGGGAGGCGGAGATCAGAGGACTCTGGTCTCCGGCGGAGTCTCGGCTCCATATCAACCTTTTGGAGCTGAGAGCGATCCGACTTGCACTGAAGGCATTCCTTCCCGTTGTCCGGGGAAGTGTGGTGCAGGTGTTCACGGACAACACCACCGCCATGTGGTATTGCAACAAACAGGGCGGGGTGGGGTCGTGGACCCTTTGTCAGGAGGCTCTGCGCTTCTGGACATGGCTGCAACATCAGGGCATCACCCTGGTGGTTCAACATCTGGCGGGCTCTCTGAACGCCAGAGCAGACGAACTCAGCCACCGGTGCATGATGGATCACGAATGGCGTCTAAACTCGGACGTGGCGCAAGGTCTCTTTCTGCAGTGGGGAGAGCCTTGGTTAGATCTATTCGCCACCGAAGAGAACGCGCAATGTCAGCAGTTCTGCGTTGGAGTTTCCAAGGCAGCGCTCGCTCGGGGACGCCTTTTGTCGCGAGTGGAGTTGCGGTCTGTTGTACGCCTTTCCGCCTATACCACTTCTGCCCAGAGTGCTAAAGAAGATCAGGCGCGACCGGGCCCAAGTCATCCTTGTGGCTCCGGATTGGGCAAGAAAATACTGGTATCCCGAGCTACTCAGTCTGTCAATCGATCCCCCGATACGACTGCCTCTTCAGGAGGACCTTCTGTCGCAGCAGCAGGGGACGGTCCTCCACCCGAACCTGTCCAGTCTCCACCTCCATGCGTGGAGATTGAGCGGCAACAGTTGATTCTGGCAGCCAGGCGTCCCTCCACAAAAACGGTATACGCCTGCAGGTGGAACAAGTTTGTGGCATGGTGCACAGCAAAGACAGTGGATCCCCTTTCCGCCCCTCTTTCTGAGGTTCTTTTTCTTCTTTCCTTTGCCCAGCAGGGCTCTGCTCTGGGCACCCTAAAAGGTTATCTTTCTGCTATCTCTGCTTTCTTACGGCTTTCTGATCAGCCTTCTCTTTTCAAATCCCCTGTTGTTTCTCGTTTCTTCAAAGGCATTACTCACATGTTTCCACCTGTCCCCTTCGTAATGCCTCAGTGGGATTTGAACCTGGTCTTGACATTTCTGATGTGCGCTCCCTTTGAGCCTCTTCATAATTGTCCCCTTTGTCTTCTGACTCTTAAGACTGCTTTCCTGGTAGCCATCACCTCGGCTAGACGGGTGAGTGAGCGCCAGGCTCTATCTTCTAAGCCTCCTTTTCTTTCTGTCCATCCGGACAAGGTTGTCCTCCGGACTCGTCCTTCCTTTCTTCCGAAAGTGGTAACTGCCTTTCACATCGGGCAGTCTGTCACGTTGCCCACCGTCTTTCTGCCTCCGCACCCTTCGAAAGAGGAAGAGAGGCTCCACCGTCTGGACCCACAACGGGTGCTGTCCTTTTATTTGGACCGCACCAAACAGTTCCGGGTGGACGACCAACTCTTTGTTGGCTACGTGGGCCCTAAGAAGGGGCGGGCAGTACACAAGCGAACCCTCTCGCGATGGTTCGTATTGTGTATAAAAGCTTGTTACTCCTTAGCTAAAAAGGACCCTCCTGTAGGGCTGAGAGCCCATTCCACCCGGGCCACAGCGGCGACTACTGCCCTGGGCCGAGGAGTCCCCTTGCAGGACATCTGTCAGGCAGCAGCGTGGGCCTCGCTGCACACGTTTGCCAATCACTATTGCCTGGACAGCCAAGTCCGGAGAGACGGCTTCTTTGGCCGTTCTGTTCTCCAGGACTTTCTGGTGTGATCTTGGTTCGCAGACCCACCACCGGGGTTGGCATTGCTGGGGTATCTATTCTAAGGTGAGGAATCTAACTAACGTGTTTCTTTCAGATGAACAATTTACTTACCTTCGGTAACTATGTATCTGTAAGAAACATTAGTTAGATTCCTCACCGACCCACCCATCCTCCCCGTTCTGTGAACCGACATCTAGGGTTAAGGTTATCCTTTTCAGGGCCCTAGACTTTTTGGCACCAGTGTCGGTCTCTTGCATGGCTCTGCGTTCCTGGCGCGGAAAGCTGTGTACATGAACTGACGTCAGCGCGCAAGGGTGGCGTCTAAGTACTCCGACGACGTCATTCCGATGCACAACGCCGACGACAGACGCGGAGCCGCAGAAGACGCCTAGCGACGCGCAAGGGGTATTGCTGACGAAAAATCTTTCCGGATCCAGCCTGACACCTGGGGATATTCTAAGGTGAGGAATCTAACTAACTAATGTTTCTTACCGAAGGTAAGTAACTTGTTCTTTATTGCAGTTTCAAAACATCTCAATCATCAGTGTGCAGGGCCCTACTCTGTACCATCATACATTTTTACTGGGCAGTAAAAGAATATATATGTACATGGTAGAACAACATACAGGTGGTATGCAACAGAATCGTAGTGTGTTCTAGTAGTCCGTTCGCCGTAATCAATGGCACTTCTCCCTTTCCCAAACTTCACAACTAACACAACATCACAAATATTTCCTGCATCTCTCAATGTCCCTCCCAAATCTCTTGGTTGTGCCCCAGCTTACTCCAGGTTCCAGAAATGGTACTTATGACAATCTACCTGTTTAACAGTGTCTGCACTAGTCCTTACTCTATCCCAGCACCCTAAGAGGTTTTGTCTCTATCTACCTCCCATGTGCTGTGTATCTAGGAAGTCTAGTTCCCAATGCAGTAGCCATGGTTAGGGGGTCCTTCGCATCTCCTCCGGTGACAAAGGAATCGGGGTGCAACAAGGTATCAACCAATATGTCCCCAAACCCTAGCTACGGCAAGGAAGCCATGGCCTCGCTGAGCCTCTCGGTGCTTCAAGGCAATCTCATGTCCCACCCAGCTTATCAGTTCCTTTGTCCAAACCTCCACCTGGGGTCCTCCTGGAGCCTTGCAGTTCCTGGTTATTTCTCTCTTGGCCAGGATAAAAGCCAGGTCTTGGAACTTGCTTGTGGCCTTGGTTTTGGCAGTATGTGGAAGCCAATGTAAAAGACAGTGGCCAGAGGTGCACGGGACCTCCCTCTCAATGACCTCGGGCAGCATTCCCGTAATATGCTCCCAATAATCCACTAATACCAGGCAACGCCAAAACATGTGAACAAACTCCTCTCACCCCCCTCCCCTCCCAACCCCTTACCACATCTAGCTAATTTCACACTGGCTACTGCAAAGTGTGTTAATCCTCCCCGGGCTGAGATACGCTTTGTTTAGTACATACAAAATGGATACTTTTAAACCAGCGTTTCTGGTACGCTTTGTTTAGTACATACAAAATGGATACTTTTAAACCAGCGTTTCTGGACACCTTGGATACTCTATCCACACTGGTCTCCCAGTCTTTCTCCAGGTAGGGAACCCCCAAATCTTCCTCCTCACGGGTTCTAAGGGTGTCTGTAGGTAGCAGAATATCCACTCGCAGTAGTCTGTACAGGCTGGTAACCGCATTAAAAGTCCCGGATGAGGTGAGCACGTATTGACAGCCTCTCGCAGGAGGTGGTTCTGCCATGCCCATTCGCTAGTACCTATGAATGACTGTAGTGACCGCTCCAAGGAGGAGGAAGTGACTCTGAGAGACTTCATATTTCATACCTGTTGTGCACAAGAGCGAAAGTTCAGCCTCAAAAAGGGTTCCAGTTGTCATGCCTTCGCGGCCACCAAGTTTGCCAATCCTCACCAATCTCTCCCATGCGGTAGCTCTTTTAAGAATCTCAATGGGATGTCTGGGGAATTCGGCCGCTTCACTCATTTCCTCTGCAGGATTCTCTTCCAGCATCTGCATAGCATTCGAAATTCTTTTGTGTCTCCAGCGCTGGATGTAGCGAACTCAGATCAGAGACATAGAAGCTCATTTCCCCTCGGGCGAGTCTGCCCACTGCGTCAGCCATTGAAGCAGTGCTGCTAGATAGTAGATCCCAAAATCGGGTAAGGCCAACCCACCCTCTACCGCTGGCCTCTGAAGTGTGGTCAACTCCACTCTCTTGCAGCCCGAGCCCCAGATGAAAAACATAAGGAGCGTGTTTATATCTTGGAAAAGCCCCTGAGGGATCCAAACGGGTACAACCACAAAGTGATACAGCAGGTGGGGGAGGGCAACCATTTTGATTGATGCAACCCATCCTGGAACTGACAGGGGGAAGTGTCTTCCAAAACTCAGCACTGTGCACAGCCCTCAAATAGCCTTCTCTCTCCTTCCCTTCTAAAAGATCTGCTGGTTTGGGGTAGATCTGCACACCCAGTTAAAGCAGGCACCTGGGTTCCCAGCTCAACACCCTCAGTCCCTAAGGCTCTGGATGCCAGTGTGGGCAATAGACAAGATTTTTGCCAATGAACTTGCAGGCCTGACAGGGTTCGGAACTGCCCCAGGAGATCGCGAGTGCCTGCCTGGACTCCCTCCACATCATGTATGAATAGTAAGAGGTCATCTTCTACATAAACCGAGTAAAATTCAAAGGGCTGACCATCTCTACTAAATGTTTTATTTTGGGTCATTTTTTTAGTGGTGGTGTGCATCTCCTGGAGCTTGCAGACTCCGAAATACATCTGCCCCTGATCACCATTTTAAACGCGTCCCATTTCACTTGGAGAGACAAGGCGGAGCCATCATTCTTGTCAAAGTATAGTGTAATGGCTGTTCCGATGATGTCTCATAATACCAGATCTTCCAGTGCTTCTGCCTTCAATCTCCACAACGGAATACGGATCCACTCCCCCTACCCCCACCTGACTAAAGCAGCAGAGGGTGGTGATCTGATATAGTTCAGGATAAGAATGCATTGAGCCGCATATGGAAGTCATGTAAATGAGAATAAAATGAGTAGTCCCGTAACCCTGGATGATGCGACTGCTAGCAATCAATAATGCCCTACTTCTCCTGCCAGGCCGAGATTGTGGGCCACCCTGATTGTCGGAGAGCCCCTTAGCAGGGGATGGGAATGATGAAGGATGCCATCTGCTACACAGTTGTAATCTCCTCCCTGGATAACTGAGCCCACTAGATAGGGAGGGGGAAGTTGTAGGGGGGGGGGGGGCAACACGCTTGAAAGTTCAGCTGGAAATGTCAGCTGTCTGCATTTGGTTTGTATATGTTACCCATGTTGATATACCTGCCATCTAGTCTCCCATTGACCACCACGTATGATTTGCAGATTCTATCAGGTGTCCGTGCTGGAAAGGGACCCCCGGCCTCACCCGCATCAAGACACTCCTTGCAAAAGCCGAATAGTTAGTATACTAAGCCTGGCCAATCCATCTACGCTATAGTGCGGCTCCCTCGTTGGCAATGAGGTGTGTTTCTTGGAGGAGCGTTATCTGAACACCTCGTCTGTTGAGACATGAGAGACCTTGCGCCGTTTGGCCAATATATGCATCCCCCTAATATTCCATGACAGAATTTTATATCATGGGGGTCGCCATTGGGTATGTGAAGGATACATTGGGGGGGGGGGGGGGACTTTAGCAGACTCGAACGACAAAACCATTCTGGATCTCTTTACATCCATTCACTTATACAGGGCACGTATCGAACCACCCTTCCGAACAAACAAAATACAAATTCCCCAACTCCCACACCCCAGGACAAGTAGGACAGCACCCCATCCAAACATTCAGCCTACTTGCATGCATTTGTGGGTGTACCCACAGAAACATCAAAGATCTGTAGGCTGTGACCAACCAGCGAACTGCTCCGCGACTGGTTTTCACCACTTGACCAGATGAGTTAAATCAAGGTCTAGCCTCCGGGGTCCCATGCCAATATCACAGCATCATACGCAATCACAAATGAGTAACCAAAGGCCCTCTCCAAAAGCCAGGAACGATATAACTCATACAGTTAATCAATGCTGTTACATAAGTTCTTCAGCTGTGCCAGATGTAACCTTAGGTAGCTCGTTATTTGATTCTTCAGCTCAATTGGTACTTCGGGTGAGGTCTAAACCCCAGGCATCTTCCTTGCTCGGTGATAAAGTTAGCCTCAGTCCTCCTCTGATGATTGCTGCCACCACCTCCACCACTCGCTGTTCTCTCTTTGTGCCTCCACATCAGTGGGGGCTCCCTCGTGGGTACCCACCACGCTGCTCCAATTTCTACTATTTGGATTTGGGTTGCAAGGTCTCCCGGCAGCCAGCTTGTGGGTTTGTCTGGATGCAGTGCCACACTTCTTGTGGGATCCGGAAGAGCTGCACCCTCTCCTGGGTGACCGTCCGCAGCCGGTCGGGGAACAATGTGGCATAGGGCAGTCCCAACTGACGTAGTCGCCGCTTGGCCTCCAGAAATGTAGAGCTCTGTCGTACTTCCTTGGTAAAGTCTGGTAAAATGATGACTTTGCTGTTAGCGACATGGATGGCTCATCAGGTCCCGGCTTGGGCAAGGATGTGGTTGCGATCCCTGTAATAAAGGAGAAGGGCAATTTCAAGCCGCGGTGATGCGCCAGGCAAGGGTGGGTGAGACTGTACCCTGTGCGCCCTCTCTTGGGCATAGAACATGGAAAGACCCTCTGGCGCTACGTCCTCCCGCAACTAATGTTCCAAATAACCCAACATATTCTTCCCCTCGGTGCGCTCTGGAAGTCCTATGATGTGAACATTATTCTGCTGTGACCTATTTTCACTGTTCTTTGCTCTGCTCTCTATAGAGTGTGGACTTTATCTTCTATGATGGTTAGCCTGTCTTGAAATGCCCTCTGATCTGAGGGGCCAGTGTTAGCTCCACCATTGTGACTTTCGGACAGGTGTTGGTGGTCATCTTTCAAGATGTTTAGGTCGGCCCCCTGTTATGTATCTTTGTTTCTATTGCTTGTCTGGAAGCAGTTATGGCCTGTAGAATATCTTGGACTGTGGGCCCCTCCAGGGTGTACCATCAGTGACAACGGCAATGCATCTGTGTCTGGGTCCCTTTGTCCGTGTACTTAGCCCATGTCTGCAGATCAGCACATAGTGGTCCAGTATCCTTCAAGGATGTCTCAGTCTTCCCCGGGCAGATTTCGGGTTGTGGGTTCTGCAGGACTTCGTCACACCCAGTGCCCAGGTGGCGACAAACCCGAGTAGCCCCCAGTAGCATACTTCTCGGTTGCCACACAATGTCAGCAGCTGTCTCACACTGCTCACTAGCCTGCTTGGAGCCCCAAGCAAGGCTACAGGCCGGGCAGTGAGTACTCAAGAGTTGTCTCCCCAGAGGCTGCACAAGGAGCAAGAGGTATGGCTTCAGCGAGTTCAAAGGTAGTGCACCCAGTAGGATCTGTGTAGCTCTATAACTCCAGACACTTTGCCATAGTGCCTCCGAGGGATAGGGCCTCCACTTTCCTCTCTCGGACAGTCCATCACTGTCTAGGCGGTGCCTCCCACTGATTCACGCCTGTCACAGGGCCCAGAATATCAAGGTTCACCTCACCGAGGTGGGCCTCACAGGGGCAGATTGCACTTAGGCCCAGTCCCCGGTGGGCTCTCCCTGTGCAGTACTGCAACTGCTGCTACTCACTATACCGGTGGCTGTCAACAGCCCTCTGCCATATGCACCAGATGGTCCCCAGCACAATATTCCTCAAGAGACACAGTAAGCTGCATGGACCCCTGTTCAGTCACACCTAGTCCGCCCTGCCTCAGGCGATCTCAGGCCCTCCAAGTCTGTAGGCCCAGTTCTTAGCGATCTCCTGTCAGGGTCGGGTCTTTAATTAGTCTGGTTCTGGCGGATGGTGCCCACATGGCGAGTTCACTGCCGCTCTAGCACGTGGGCTTAGAGGGTATCAAACGATGCAATCACCGGGGGGCTGCCATCTTGCGTGTCTCTCCTCATTGTAGGCCCATCACTTCTCTCGCTCCTGTCTCCTAGGAGCGCCAGAGGACTCACTGGTATCCTCATTCCTTGGACCCAAAGGATTTGCACAGCAAAGGTAGAGGAAGTGTAGTCTCAGGTAGAGTGCCTTCATTTAGCAGTGTGCCAGCTTCGCCATCAACATAAGCCCCGAATTGTCAAGGAAGGTGCGAGAGGATTGCAAGAAGTCTTCACAGGGGGACAGATGTCGCTGGGTTCTGCACCCGACTCTCCAGGCCAGTATTGCTTGCTCTTGCGGCAGGCGAAGAGTCACTTCTCCAGGCTGCCGTTCTCTGCCCATACCTCAGGATCAGGCCTTCCTCCCTTCACAGCCGGTATCTCTGCCCAGGCGAGACTCCTCTCCATGTCGTCTGGCCCGAGGCCGTAGGTAAAATTGCCCTCAGGGGTCTCCCCAGGCGTTGATGGGGCCTTTCCAATGTTCATCATAGTCTCCTTGTCTACAATAGTTTAGTAGGTACTGGTGCTAGGCCTTACTTACTCCTCAGTTAGTCGTTGGCCCCTGTGGCCTCCTGTAGATAGGCCCCAGATCAGGGCCACACCTCCCAATCCGCTCTAGACATCTTGTCCTAAATCTGCGGGCTATGGAGGTTTCAAGCGGCATTACGGTGCTTATGTTGTCTCAGGCTCTCTTTCTCACACAGCACCATCGTGTCAGGCCACCCCAAGCTTTGCCGTGCAGTGAGCTCACTGCACATCAAGTCTCCCCTGGAGTCAGGCTGTCATGTGGCCCTGATTCCCTCCACATCTCTCAAAGCTCCCTTTCAGAGCTTCCGGAGGCCACTCTCCCACGCAGGCCTGTGGATCACCAGGTGGCCCGGTCCGCGGCGACCGCCATAGTGTGTATATTTTTTCACCCCCTGAGCGGATCCATCTTTTCGTGCTCCTCTTGGTGTGGCCGTCCCACATCCACCCTTTATGAGAGCAGGGCACCTCAAACTGCGTCACCACTCTGCCCGTGTTCAGGGGCCCACACTCTCTACAGCTGTCCAACTGTTTGCAGCTGCTGCGCCACCCTCTTGTAGTAACCGGCTGGTCACTGTTCTAGTGTTTGTGGTGCCAGCCGCTCCCCGAGGGCTGGCTTACACTCAATCCCACCCCCATCCAACACAGGCGTCACAGGACATGTGACCCTGGTAATAAAAGGGGTGGGCGCACATGCCCTGGTCCAGTTCTACTAAGCAGATTCCAGTGTCTGTGTAATCATTCCCTGTGCATGGGGGCCTAGGGCCCCACGACAGTTCATTGGCGACGAGGGAGACCTGCCCACCTGTAGGCTGGCAGCAGCATCTGTGTGAGGTGGGGGAAGAGTGGCCATAGTGTAAGGCTCACTTCTTCATCTACTAACAGCTTGATGTCGATGGTTGCAGGGAGAGAAGGCGGCCATACAGCAGACCTGCTGGTGTCCTCTGGTGAGGCCCCTGCAACCATGTTGTTGACCAACACAGCGTTATGAGGTCACCAGAATAAAATAATGGGGTAGCCTTGCAGTGAGCCGTGCTGAGAGCCCCTTAAAGCTGCCTGCAAGAACCCACCCCGTATCCAAGGCGCATGCGTGCGGAGAGTAATATGTGAAAGGTAGAAGAGCGCTGCACAAGATAAGCCAGCGGGCTGGCGAGGAGGTGCCGGCTTCATAAGTAACGGATAGCAGAGGATTCCGCTATGTGTTTGATAGCCAGCGGATCCGCACCTGTGATTGCCAACTGCCTGATGAACAACTCAAACACGCTGCTTAGCGAGGTGTTGCCTCCCGGTGTGTGGCGTCCTGCCGCGGAGCCTAAGGCATCCCGACAGCAGTGGGGGAAGGAAATGCGCTGGTAGGGTTGCCCAGACCCAGCATTGCGTACCTGGTCAGGAGGTCGTAGGGCCTGAGGAAGTACTGCAGGCCAGTGAGTGAGTGGAGCGGCAAGAGGCGGCTCCTGACAGCAGAGAGACCCGCTGCATGGGTAGATGACATGGAAGCTCCCCGTCGGAAGCTCCAGACCCGCGCAGCCCATGAGGTGAGAGAGGCTGCTGCGGAGGGGCGAGAGGGAATGAAGAGTACTGACAGCGGTGGTCGGCCGCACGGAAATGCCTGTCAGAAAGACCAGGAGTACCCTTCCCACACCGAGGCCTGGTTTGCCCTCCAGCACAGCCCGAATGGAAAAGATGCTTACTGTCCAGGGGCAGAGGTGCAGCTTCCCTGCGCAGGACACCCGCAGAGCGTGGGGACCGGAGGCTGCCTTCAGCAATGGGGGCCGCGCCCGCAGGTGGAATGAGTGTGTGACCAGCCGTAGTGCTGCAAGCAGCATGAGGGACCCAGCCAGAACAGCCCGCAGGCCATGTGGAAAAAGTGGTGGCAGCGCAACCTAGTGGTCGTGTAAGGCGCTGCAGAAAGAAAAGAAATTAAGACAAACACTGGTGAGTAGAAGACTGCAATAAAGGAAATTTGAAATTGAATGTGAAGGAAAGACAGCTAAAACCAACAGGGTGCCTCTGCATTTAGTGAAGGAGCAGCCCAGGTGAAGCTGTGCCAATGGGTCATTTTGTAGGGAGGGCAACTCTCACTCTTCAGTGCTCAAAGGAGGGTGACAACAAAAAGACCATGGTGCCTGGGAGATAAAGTGCAATCTGCAGCGTGCAAGATTAATATGCCTGGTATGTGAAGCAGCAGGAGCCACCTGCTGGTATCAAGCGAGCCCTGAAGGGACCCTTAAGAGGGAAGGCTGCTAAAGTCCAATAGTGATGAAAAACTGAGTAAAGAGAACTAGACTGCAGCATAGAAAAGAATGCTGCAACTTCCCAGTTAAAGTGAGTTGGACACTGGCAAGAAAGGTACCATGAGAGGAAAGGCTGCTGGGGTTTGTGAGGAGGAATGTAGTGAAACCTAGTGGCAATGGCTAGTCACTGCAGTAGTAAGGACACCAGTAGTTACTGCACCTGGATGGAAAGTGTGCTACAAGGCAACAGCCACACGCAGCAGGTCCCCAAAGGACTAAAGAAAGTGTGCTAAAGGACGCCACTGCAAGTGGAGATCTTGAGCGCGTAAGGCGCCAGAAGGAGGAGTACCCTCAAGTGACGGATGGAGGGTGCACAGTCGGAAGGGTGTCAAAGACTCTATTGGAGAGTGTCTAGGCTGGAGCCCGAGAGTGAGAGCCCAGCGAGGAAGAGGGCCCAAGTTGTCACAGGGAATAACAAATTCTGCAAAGCCGGTCCGAGTGGAGGCTGCAGAGAGAGAGCCACGTCAGCGTAGTATTGATGCACCAGTAGTGCTTCCTCAAGAGAAGATGACCTGCGAGATGTCAGAGAAGATTGACCTGAAGTCGAAGGAAGAAGAATTAGGAGAGGTTGTGAAAGGAAAAAGGTCACAACGAGATGTCTGGTCACTGGATGAGGAAAATGCATTGTCCTAGGGGTAGGACATGGCCAGGGAGACCCCACCTGCACGTCCCATGGAGAGGTCTGGTCAGAAAAGAAGATTATTAAGACAAGATGGGACCAGAACGTGTTGTGAAGTGAAGGAGAGGAAAAGGAAGAAGTGTGGCACGAGGACACCGCATGATGAGTCCAAAGAGAGAACGAAGAGAGGAGTGTGTGATGGCGATCCAGGGGCAAGGGACTCAGGGGTTACCGGTGAGAGCGGGGTCCCAACACGAGAGATGAGCCTACAGCAGCTCCCCCGCTGGTCCCAGGAAGACGAAAACCTCATGCTGTAATCTGGTTCCTCCAAAGACCATCCTTTTAAATGCCGGTGCACCAGAGTCTGAATGGCACTAGTAGTCCGATCAGGAAACTACTCCCCTTCAGGTGGATTGAATGACTCAAAGGTGGGTTTAGTAGCGTTTCCTCCACGATCCTAGAGTATGGCGTTGGAGTGACAATGCGAAGGACACCCAGTCCAGTGGAAGCCTTGTGAAGAGGACCTCAGGGGCAACCTGAGAGGGGAATACCAGTATGAGAGGGGAATCCTGGTGAGAGAAGGATGATGATAAATACTCCAACATCCTGCAGCTGGAAGCACTGCTGCCTCTGCGGAAGACTCTGCAACAACAACCAGTCATCCGTCGTCGGAGGCTTGAGGTTCATGGAGCCAGGACGTATGTGAGAAAATGTAACATCCTCCGTATTCACTATCGCTCCACATGCACTGTCCCCGTAAACTGTGCATATAGACTTTGGTTGTAAACTTCCACACCGTGAGTCCAGGGAGGGCCGGATCCACAGTGCACCACTGAACTATGCCAAGTAGAACTGGTGATCCTAGCTGCAATTGTACCATTGTCCTGTTCTGAAAGCAGCTGAATAGACTCCGTGGACGTTTTCTATTGTTGCTTTAATGTCTCCCACAGGTGGGACTTGTTGTTCCAGTTATTATAAAGTTTGGGGGGGGGATGTAGTGACGGGCTAGTCACTGTTCTAGTGTTTGTGGTGCCAGCCACTTCCTGAGGGCTGGCTTATACTCCACCACACACCCATCCAACACAGGCATCACAGGACATGTGACTTTGGTAATAAAAGGGGACGGGCGCACGTGCCCTGGACCAGTTCCACTAACAAGATTCCAGTGTCCGTGTCATCATTCCCTGTGCATGGGGGCCTAGGACCCCACCACATTACACCTCTCTCTCTCTCTTGGGCGGGTCCGGCACCTCCAGCTCCGCCATCATGCAGGAATCCCAGCAAGGGCAGCCGGTTGCCTGTGACACCGGTCCGCAAGGCTATGAATCACCGCTGCAGACCCCAGTAAGGATCTCTACTGCAGCGAAGCATGGGGCCCAGACAGGGACCAACAAGTGCCGGCCACCATCTTGTAGTCACTGTCGCCCAAGGCCCACTACTCCGCCAAGAGCCCCGCTCTCCAGCGCTGTTTGACTCCAAAACCAGGCTGCAGCGTAGTTTATGGTGTGCCTTCATGTGTGCTGAGGGGATCCCCTGGTGCCTATAAGGATAGGATACAGTCAGATAGAGGATCACCGGATGGGAGCTACGAAAAACTCCGACATACAGCATTGGTGGTCGGCCACTCCCCCGAGCCAATCCCACTTTCAAGTGCATAAGAGCTATGGCAATAGTTTATGGATCCAGTCTGGTGCCTGGGGAAATTCAAAAGGCCAGGCATCCGAAGATAGTGTATCCAGCAAAAATAAGTAAGTCTTTCTTTCCCATCAGTATTTGGTTAACATGACCTATGGCAGAGCAACTTTTAATGATAATGCTTTTCTTATTAGGGAGATATTCTACGTTTGGAAAAAGAATATGTCATGCTGAAAGAGCAGCTTAAGAAAGCATCTGAAAAATATGAACTCTCAAGGTCCCAGAAATCCGATGAAATGGTTGATGTGGAAGAGCAGTTAAAAAATATTTCTGAACAAAATAAGGTAATATTGTCTTGTCACAAATAGATGTAATTCTATGGAAGTGTCTTCAATCGTTATGCTCTAGTATCAGTTACTCAATAAGAAAGATTTTATCAGTCAAGTTTGGGGAACAGAAACTTAATCTTAATGTAAATATGTTTGAAAAAATTATGTTTTATGTTTGCAATGAGGTTAGTAACACTGCAGCAGCTTCAAAGCTCCTATTACACAACATGAAGAATAGAAACAGAGCTGCATAGAATGGTAAACCTAGTTTTTAAGTATGTTCAGTAAGATAAATATGATAACCTCCTAATAAATGAATTTACCCTGCTTGTGAAAGCTATTGTTGGGCAGCAGCATGATGGCTGGCTCACATTTTTAAGGCTTGATGCATTTTTTAATACTACTTTGCTTTATTCTAATCCATGGTTTTCTTTGCCTATAGACTGTTCTAGTTACATTTATAAATGCATGATTCTAATGCAGACCACATTACCACATGCCTCATGCTTGGGACAACGTTTGGGTTTTTATTGCGCCACATGCACCTTTTCCCTGGGTTCTGCTATCCAATTCCGCAACTCACTTTGGATGTTAACTGAATCCTTAGCAGCACTAACCTGTTGAGTGATGGAAGCCCAGATAATTCAGGCTACTTTTTGCCTGTAGTCCAGCACTATATCTGACATCAAAAATAGGTACCACGAATGACACACCATGTTTAAAATGGGCTTGAGATATGTTTGTTAGCGGGAAAATGGTTTTGTGAAGATAGCCATTAGACGGAATAATAATAACACCTGCTATTTACAGCTGTTAGACGTGGCAAAATGCTTTCTTAACTTCTGCATAAACAAGCATTGGCAAACATAATGGATCAAGGTTACTCTGGTGAATGTGTTTGTTGTAATGCGAGTACGTTGGATGGAGGAATAGGTGCTGAATACTGAATTACAGATTAAAAGTCACCAAATCCTCACTGCTTAAGTGCTTAAATCGTGTAGAGATATGGGACACATTGCAAATACAAAGTTAAAACTGGAACATTTGCAAAATACATGGATCTTGTGATCGCACCACAAGAGTCTATAAATTTGTGAAAAAACTGAACTGGTTGAGTATAAATAGGTTGTACGTGGACAACACTGCTTGAAGAGGCACTAGAGTTCTGTACAGACTTAGTGCCCTGGAGGACAATGATGTGATGGACAGGCAGATAGACGTCTGTGATCCGAGACTCCCTACAAGTATAGGCTTTTTGATAAACTGGGAAGTGTGGTAAATAAAATATTACGCTCTCAGAATTTTTAGTATATAAATAAGATCATGCATAAAGCAAGAGGCTGAGTCTGTGGTATCAGGTTCATAAAGGGCTTTATTCCAATAACTCGAGTCAAAGGGAGAATATTACCATCACCACAAAGGATCTGGAAAGGGACTCAAAAGTATTCTCAATATTCTCAAAACTTTATTCACAGAGTACAGTATATATACACCTCTCAATTGTACGTAAGCAAAAGAGCAAGAGAGAATGAGATAAGAGCATGTGGGCGTGTAAGTAGGCGTGAAGGTGGGCGTCCATGTGGGCGTCCACTTGATGATAATGGGTAATTTGTCATGTGTGGGTGGATACCTGGAGGGGGTTGCGTGATCTGCTGGAATTGTACTGGAACTTTGCCTTACTTGTGCTCAACTCGAGCATGACGTGTAACTGACGTGGGGAGGGTTGCTATGCAACCGGACAAGTCTGGAAGTGAGGCCTTCAGTGAGTGAGGCCTTCAGTGTCAGGACGACCAGCACATCTTGTATTATCTGATATCCGATGTCTGGAGCAGGGACTGATTTGTGACATAGGTTGCTCATCACCAAGAGCCGATGTGGCATCTATTTCTTCATTTACTTCATTTACTGCAGAGGCCTTACATGGGGGCTATGGGCTTTTTACTGACGTGAGCTTTGCAATCTCACAAAGAGAGACAGTAAGGCTGGGCTCCCTCCTTGCAGATGGGTCGCGTTCATTCCTCCTTCACCAGGCAAGAATGCGGCTCTGTAGGAGTAAGCAGATAACCGTGCTCAATACTGTCTCGGTACCTTGTGACAGGGCCCCTTTGGCTGAGGCCCAAGTGTGCGAGGCCAAGGATACGTAGCTGCAGCTTTCAGAGCGTTCTGAGGCATGAAACCTCTTTTCGGCTCTGGCTGAGCCATAAACATGGGCTTCATGAAAATGCAGGAAAACATGATGAAAAACGTGTAGGCCTCAATACAGATTTGTCCTTTCTCTCATGGGAGACTGGATGATGGTAAGCCACGTTATAGCATAAGCATCATGATAGAAAGGCCATGGAGGGGAAATACATAGGTTACATGTATGTGCACATAAGCGTTGGGGGGGGCACATGGGGACACATAGGCCTCATAGATTTTTATTTTCCTCATTCCCTCCTTGTACCCTAGTGAACCCCCTATGTAACGTCTATTTTCATGAGACAGTCGATCTGTTCTTGCAGCATTATTTTTCCATTTTCAATGCTTTGTAAATGGGGATGTGGAACACATGCAGTAGCACACAGGCCACAAATGGCCGGGCCACACTGCAGACATAGGCAACAACTGAATATCGCCCAATTGAAAAATTATTTTTACATACAATTTGCTCTCAGGGGGTCATAATCTTACCGACTTGACCCAGCACATTGGCTCACTGGACCACCAAGAACACAAACCTGTATTCTTGAACAATTTGCAAATTCGAAATACCCACAATTCTTTTTCTCAAGCTAAACCCTTAATGGATCACTAATTATTTTTCGTTAACACTTTGTACATTAGGGGTGTCATCAAATCACAGGTGTTGCTATTACCCTAGCTACACCCCTCTCAAGTCCCTTTTAACAACGTAATCAAATGTTGGACCATGAAAACACCAGCTATGCGCTGTTCGTTTGGTGGGAGGCTCAAGAACCTTTGGGCTACTATATCATTATTATATGTATCGTGGTACTTGCGGTGGCACTCTAACTGGTCCTTCTACTGGGGCCACTCTTGCTAGGTCCTCTGAAAGGACGGGATAAATACCAGCAACGTCAGTATTTCTTTCTCTGTCAGCCTGCGCTCATTTTACCTGCTCCACTTCCTCCTGTAACATCTTTTCCTTGGCTTTTCCAGACTCCAGTCTACTTCTCTCTGCTTCGTGAAACACTTACTCTGTCCTCCTATGTGACTCCTTGCGCCAAAACTCAATGGCATCCTTCCGAGCTGGTCTACATTTTCTCTTTCATAAGAGTGTTTCGTTGTCTGTCTACTTGTTCTGCTTTTACTCGGATACCTTCCTCAACTAATACGTTTTCTCGGGCTTTGTCTGAATCCTCCCTACTGTTATCCTCTTTTCTGAGCGCTTTCTCTATGCGTCTATGCTATTCTTTACGCCATAATTCAATGGCATTGTTCTGTGACTGTCTGGCTTTCTTTTTCCATAATGCTTCTTCTACTCTCATGATGCAATCTGCATCCCATGTCCCAGCAGCGGGCAATCTCTCATTCTCTGCTAAATCCTTGGTGTAGTCCACCTATAGATCAAGATATAATACGGCATCTAGGCCATGTTTATGGTACATAAAGTACCCTGGAGTGTCCCTAGGTGGAATGGGAACAGCTTCTTCGAGTACCCCTTTTCTGGTTTTGATCTGTCTTAATTTTGAAAAGAGCGGCATTTTTAGACCTTATTACTTGAACACACTTAATACAATAAACACAATAATGAACAATCATTCACACCACAATATGTAGAACGTATTAAAACATTTAACATTTAACAGTTAACGAACGATGATAACTAATAGGAAACTAGTTACTGACATAATACTAACACTAGAGAATACTGAATTATATGCAAGACATACTAGATATACTGCTAAACAGTACAGATACACTGCTGAAACAGTGCAGACCGGATTTGTGTACCCAAACCCGTCTTGACCGGCACAACCTAATGTGCACGTCTAACTGCCTCCCCAGCAACGGTACTCACCGGGTAGCACGGAACGGAAGGCCTCGGAACTGAACTGGACTAGACCAAACTGGACTGGACTCGACTCGTGACTTGGATACTTCGGAACTTCGGAATCTGGTGGGCCTCTGTATACCTCGGACACAGCTCTCTCGCAGGTGGGCTCTGGGTAGGACAATCTGCGTTCCTCACCGCCTCGTATGGATGCCTGGTCGCAGTCTGTCCCCTTCGTTGGCCTGAGGGAGTTGGCGGGAAGACCCGCGACGTGCGCGCTTGAAGTCCGTCACGGCTATGGAAGGGGGCAAAACTGGACCTTCATCTCCGGCGTGTGGGGAAAGAGATTAAACTGTTCGGGCGCCATTATGTGGTAAATAAAATATTACGCTCTCAGAATTTTTAGTATATAAATAAGATCATGCATAAAGCAAGAGGCTGAGTCTGTGGTATCAGGTTCATAAAGGGCTTTATTCCAATAACTCGAGTCAAAGGGAGAATATTACCATCACCACAAAGGATCTGGAAAGGGACTCAAAAGTATTCTCAATATTCTCAAAACTTTATTCACAGAGTACAGTATATATACATCTCTCAATTGTACGTAAGCAAAAGAGCAAGAGAGAATGAGATAAGAGCATGTGGGCGTGTAAGTAGGCGTGAAGGTGGGCGTCCATGTGGGCGTCCACTTGATGATAATGGGTAATTTGTCATGTGTGGGTGGATACCTGGAGGGGGTTGCGTGATCTGCTGGAATTGTACTGGAACTTTGCCTTACTTGTGCTCAACTCGAGCATGACGTGTAACTGACGTGGGGAGGGTTGCTATGCAACCGGACAAGTCTGGAAGTGAGGCCTTCAGTGAGTGAGGCCTTCAGTGTCAGGACGACCAGCACATCTTGTATTATCTGATATCCGATGTCTGGAGCAGGGACTGATTTGTGACATAGGTTGCTCATCACCAAGAGCCGATGTGGCATCTATTTCTTCATTTACTTCATTTACTGCAGAGGCCTTACATGGGGGCTATGGGCTTTTTACTGACGTGAGCTTTGCAATCTCACAAAGAGAGACAGTAAGGCTGGGCTCCCTCCTTGCAGATGGGTCGCGTTCATTCCTCCTTCACCAGGCAAGAATGCGGCTCTGTAGGAGTAAGCAGATAACCGTGCTCAATACTGTCTCGGTACCTTGTGACAGGGCCCCTTTGGCTGAGGCCCAAGTGTGCGAGGCCAAGGATACGTAGCTGCAGCTTTCAGAGCGTTCTGAGGCATGAAACCTCTTTTCGGCTCTGGCTGAGCCATAAACATGGGCTTCATGAAAATGCAGGAAAACATGATGAAAAACGTGTAGGCCTCAATACAGATTTGTCCTTTCTCTCATGGGAGACTGGATGATGGCAAGCCACGTTATAGCATAAGCATCATGATAGAAAGGCCATGGAGGGGAAATGCATAGGTTACATGTATGTGCACATAAGCGTTGGGGGGGGCACATGGGGACACATAGGCCTCATAGATTTTTATTTTCCTCAGAAGCAGCAGTGGAATTGGCAGACTGGTACAGTCTCCTAGCAGGCATTGGAGAGAGAGACAGACCGCTACTATGGGACACTGCCATAGTAGAGAAAAGACAGCAGTGCCTGTGAGGTTCTTGAGAGACAGCCTGGCCTGTGGAATGTTTGCGAGACAGCCAGCCAACAGCACCTTTTGGGGTGATTGAGAGGCTGTAGTGCCTGAGGATGTTTCGTTTTTAAATTTGAATGTATAACTACAGACCCAACAGGTCCATTAACAAATCCTGTTACAGATTCCACAGAGCAGGACAGACCCCGACCCCATCTTCGCGGCAGGAAACCGCATCCAATTCAGCCACACAACGCACCCGCCATGGACCGACCACCACTGCGTACGCTTCACCATCAACAAACCCAAGGCACCTAAACCAGCCCCACGCCCACCAAGAAGGAACTGGAGCAAGGTTACCGACGAGCAACTTAACTCCACCCTCACCTAAGACAACCACACCTGGGCACCCGACGCAGACGAAGCAGTCGGAGAACTCCGCACCTGGATCTCCAACTGCGCAGACAAGCTCGCCCCGTGATGCAACCCCAACAGACAACGCCCCAGGAAAGCTGCCTGGTTCAACACCTCTCTCCAAGAAGCCAGATGCACCTGCAGACGCCTGGAGAAGAACTGGATTAACACCAAGACAACCGAAAACCCCACCATCTACAAGGACGCCATGACGGACTACCACAACCAGATCAGAGCCACCAAGAGGAACTTCATCTACAACAAAATCCTGGCAAACTCCACCAACTCCAAGGAACTTTTCAATGTCATTCAAGAATTCACCAACCCACGCAGCGAAGCCACAGTTCTCGCCCCATCCCAAGACCTCTGTGACAAGCTTGGAACCTATTTCCACTTCAAGATCAAAAACCTCTACGACAACTTTATCGACCATCCAACAGGTGCCACAGACTGCCCCCCGCCTCCCAGAAACAGCCAGCCCACCATCTCCCACTGGACACCGATCACGGCCGAAGACCATGAAAAGCATCCACTCGGGGGACCCCCACCGACCCCTTCCCCCCTCACATCTACCACAGAGCCGCGGCTGCCATCGCACCCGAAATACAACGCACCATCAACACCACCTTCAAAACAGGCATCTTCCCAGACGACTGGAAGTGCGCAGAAGTGAGACCTCTGTTGAAGAAGCCCACAGCTGACCCCACCGACCTCCAGAACTATCGGCCCATCTCGCTCCTCCCCTTCGCAGCCAAAGTCGCAGAGAAAACAGTCAACAGGAAACTGACACGATTCATTGAAGAGAACACCGTCCTCGACCCGTCCCAATCCGGATTCCAAAGCAACCACAGCACAGAGACCGCCCTACTCGCCGCCACAGATGACATCTGCACCCTCCTGGACCAAGGCCACTCCGCAGCCCTCATCCTACTCGACCTATCAGCAGCCTTCGACACCGTCTCCCACCGCACACTAGTCGCCAGAGTACACGACGTAGGCATACAAGGAACAGCCCTGGACTGGATCCGATCATTCATCACCGGAACAAGCCAAAGGATCAGACTCCCTCCCTTCCTCTCCGACCCCACGAAAATCACCTGCGGAGTCCCACAGGGTTCATCCCTGAGCCCCACCCTCTTCAACATCTACATGACCCCCCTCGCAGCCGTCGTCCGACAACACGGCCTCAACATCGTATCCTACGCCAACGACACCCAGCTCATCCTCACCAAAGACCCCACCACTGCCAAACTCAAATTCCAGAAAGAAATGCAAGACGTCGCAGTCTGGATGACCAACAGCTGCCTGAAGCTCAACGCCGAGAAGACAGAAGTCCTCGTCCTCGGTACCACCCCTTCTGCATGGGACAGCACCTGGTGGCCGACCACCCTCGGAAGCCCACCTACCCCCTCAGACCACACCAAGAACCTCGGCATTGTACTAGACTCATCACTCACCATGAACCGACAGGTCAACGCCGTCACCTCCAGCTGCTTCAACACCCTCCGCAAGCCCTTCAAGTGGATCCCCCCTGAGTCAAGGAAGACAGTCACCCACGTACTCCTCACCAGCAGACTGGACTATGGAAAGGCACTCTACGCCGGCATCAACAAGTCCCTACTCCGCAAACTCCAGACAATACAGAACACCGCTGCCAGACTCTTCCTCGGCATCCCCGACACTAACACATCAGTCAACACCTACAAAGTCTCCACTGGCTCCCCGTGGAGGAAAGTCACTTTCAAAATCCTCACTCATGAGTACAAATGCCTACACAACAAAGGACCCAAATACCTCAACGACACAATCAACTTCAACGTACCCAAAATAAACCTCTGATCTTCCAACCTCGCACTGGCGAACACCCCGCGCATTCACACAGTGCCAGAGCAGGCGGAAGATCCTTCTCTCACATTGCAGCCAAGACCTGGAACGAGCTACCGGCAGACCTCAGACACGGCCCCTCCCTGAAACCCTTCAGGAAGACCCTCAAGACCTGGCTCTTGGGCTAAACCCCCCACCCCTCCCTCCCCCCCAGCGCCTTGTGAGTGGCGCGCTTACAATTCCCTGATTCCCTGATTGATTGATTCCTAAATCACAAGACAACCATAAAGATGTACAGGTAGGATCATGTTATGTTATGTTAAAATTTCTTGAAAAGCGCATGTACACCGATTGGTTTCTTGGCGCTGTCCTAGGATTTTGCCGGAGCCCTATGTATCTGATTGAGACTACTTGTCACGCCCCCACAATCTTGCTCGACAACATTCTCAGGAAACAAGAAGAAAGGTGTAAAATACCGTAGACTGAGCCGTTATCCCAGGTGGAGAACGTTAAGCCCCTTTCGAAGACTGCTGCACAAGGTATTCTTCAAGATCCTACAAGCTCACCATTGCGAGAATTCCAAGATGGCCGCTGACGCACGACGGAACGAAGGTGAGCTGTCTAGTTTGCTGAGTCTAAAGGAACCCAAGTGCACGCAAGTGACTAGCGCTCCTCGCACTTCAACTGAATGATCTGAGTTGGTGGCAGCGTTTCTCCAGTGCGCCTGTCAGCTGAGAGGAAATTCCTGAGAGACACTTTAGAGTCTTGTCGAAGGCGTTTTTGAGAAGCGTCTGAAGTCTTGTGAGTAGCGTTTCAGTAGAATATCGAGCGTTTGGGAAATTTGTCTAAAAGAAGTCAAATTACTGTGAAAAAATTAATCGACCCCAGACAGAGCAAATCCATGCGCATCTTTGTTGGATAGGCAGCCTATGTAGCTTTTTCATAATAGGTGAGACATGTTCCCATCTGTGTTGCTGAAAAATCAGCCTGGCTCTGCACTAGCTGCAGTCTTTTGGTGAGATATAGAGCGATGCCAAAATTTAAGGGTTTGGCATAGTCTTTAGTGTGATATCACCATGGCTAGGACCACCTGGACCAGTGCCTCCCGAGTGAGTAGTCTACTGATCTTTCTGATCTTTCTTAGCTGAAAGAAACCAGTGGAAGTTACTGACCCAATCTGGGATTTCGTTGTGAGGTCGCTATTAATAGTCACCTCGAGACTCTTGGCTGAGGGGGAGAGGAGTGGGGGGAGAGCCCAGCTCGCTTGGCCAAAAATGTGCGTTCCAAGGGATCTGAAAGAAACATGTTAGTTATAGATTCCTTACCTTAGAATTACCCCCAGGCGACGGACTGGATCTGGAAAGTTTTTTTGTCAACAGTACCTCTGCGCGTCGGAAGGTGACGTCGGTCGGCTCCCTGTCCGTCATTAGCGTCGTGTCGCCGCGATGACGTTGCGGTAGCTATTTAGACGCCGCCCTGGCGCGCTGACGTCAGTTCTTTCTTTTTCTGCGTCAGCCAGCGCAGATCCAGAGAGAGCTTTAGCTCCAGTCACTTTTTGACTAACTTTTTTTGTCGACTTTTGCCAAGTTCTTTTCTGAGTCCATCGACTCCTGGTGCGCTAGAGATGCCCGGTTTGAAGGCCTGCGGTTTCTGTGCCCGACTGATGTCGGTTACGGATCCGCACAGCGTGTGTCTCTTTTGCCTGGAGCGTGACCACGACCCCAAGTCATGCGCCGACTGCCGGTCGATGGCGCCAAAGGCGTTGTGGGAGCAGTCCCGAAAGTTGCTTGAACGCTGGCAGTCGGCTCCGTGCTATTCGAGGTCCTGGTTGCGAGGGAGGTCGAGGGACCGGTCGCGGAGCCATCACCACTCGTCCAAGTCATCGAAGTCTTCACACTCGGGGTCGGGTAAGTCGAAGCACAAAAAGAAGTCGAAGAAGCACCGTCGCTCTTCGACTTCTTCCCATCAGACGGCTGACGTGACGAGAGATGCGGCCGGTGCCCCTCCCGTGGCTCCGTGCACGGAGCCCAAGGAGTTGATTCCGGGATTCCCTCCCTTCCCGGGACCCGGTGCGACTCCCGCCCAACTTCGTACGGTCTACAAAGTGATGCATGCCATCTTTGGGCAACCCCAACCCTGCCGGCGTGCCATCAGGCCCCGCGGACTCGGTTGGGGGACCAAGGCCTTCTCCGCCATCGGCTCTGGCCACGGCGCCGCCAGGCCCCCGTGGATCCAGGCCTGGATCCGGATCGGCGCCGGTTAACCTGATTACACCTCCACTTGTGCCTCTTCCTCCGGCACCGCAACCGTTGCCGGTCGTGTCCCTGGCCGGGGTCGACCCCGGCCTCCATCCCGACGTGGACCCGGAGCCTGACCGGCGTCGACCGACGCTGGATCTAGGGCAGAGTTTTTTTTTTTTTTGCCCCTGTTCACTCCTGGGGTCCTTTTTCGCCCAGATTGGCAACCTGAGGAGGACAGGGAGGGGTCAGGTGACCCTTTAACTGATCAGATGGAATCTGAGCAGGACTGGAGAGAGGAACTGGGGGATGCCAGTGGTCATGACACCTCGCCTGACCTTGGCATGTTATCTCCTCCTACCGTGGCCAATGAGGAGGGAGCGTCATATGCAGTGGTGTTGTGTAGGGTGGCCGAGGCTCTCCACCTCGAGCTTCCTACGATGGCGGTCAGGACTAACCTCCTGACAGAGGTGCTTCAACCAGCTGCGAGCCCCTCGGAGCCCCTGCTGCCGTATAATGAGGCCCTCACAGACGTCCTTTTGGGCACGTGGTCCAGGCCCAACACGGGGGCACCCGTGGACAGGATGATTGTCCGATGCCACTGCCCGGCTCTGGGCGACCCCACTTTCCTCTCCCAATACCAGACTGGCTTTTCTGGGGATGTCTAGAACACTTTGATGGACATGCCCTTTGATGGCTGTCACCTGTTCGGCGAATAGGCAGACAGTGCGCTAGAGCGCTTCAAGGGCTCTCTGGTTTCAGCCAAGTCCTTGGGCCTCTCCACCACGCACCCTGCACGGTCTGGTCTGCCTCTCGCCCCTTTCATGGCCACCGAAGGGGTGCCCCAACACGTTCCTTTCAGTGCCACAGGCTAGCGCAAGCTGTTCAACCTCAGCGTGGTCGGGGACGTGAGAACCACCGACGTGGTTCTGGGGGCCAGCGGGCGGGCCAGTCCACCACCGCCCTCTCTGCAGCAGCCTCCAAACCCTCCTAGTCTAGCCTTTCAGGCCAATCAAACACCAGTGGGCGGCAGGATCAGCCATCACCTCCTCAACTGGCGCACCATCAAGTCCGACAGGTGGGTTTTGCAGATAGTCCGAAGGGGCTACTCTCTCCCCTTAGAGACTATCCCTCCAGCCATGCCACCCCACTACCATCACATGTCGGGGGATCACCTGGCCCTTCTCCAACAGGAAGTTTCAGATCTCCCGGCAAGGGAGCCATCAAGCGCTTTCTTGCCCCAGCAGAAGGTCGTGGTTGCTATTCCCACTACTTTCTGGTGCCCAAGAAGGACAAGGGTCTGTGTCCTATCTTGGATCTCAGGGATGTCAACCGCTTCCTCTGGAAGGAGCAGTTCAAAATGTTGACCCTGGCTCAGGTCTTGTCTGCCCTCGACCCTGGAGACTAGATGGTAGCGTTGGACTTGCAGGACGCTCATTTTCACATCCCCGTCCTGCCGGCGCACCGGCGTTACCTGCGGTTCACGGTAGGCCACGAGCACTTTCAGTTTACCGTGCTCCCCTTTGGCCTAACCAGCACCCCTCGGGTGTTCATGAAAGTGTTGGCGGTGGTCGCAGCTCATCTGCGCAGATCAGGGGCTCCAGACTTCCCCTATCTCGACAACTGGTTGTTGAAGGCAGGCTCGCCCCAGGCAGTCTTCTCCCACCTCCAGACTATGGCCGACCTCCTGCATTCACTGGGGTTCCCCATCAACGTGCCGAAGTCACACCTGATCCCCTCTCAGAGCTCTTCTCCATGCGAGCAGTTCTGGACACAACACGGTTTCAGGTTCATCCTCCCGAACAGCAAGTCTGGGATATTCGGGCTATGATTCCGATCTTTCAGCCTCTATCCCGGGCTTCGGTCAGGATGACCCTGAGGCTGCTGGGCCTCATGGCCTCCTGCATCCTGCTGGTCGATCATGTCAGGTGGCATATGTGGGCTCTGCAGTGGGACCTGAAGTTCCAGTGGAATCTGTCTGATTGCGTCCAGTTCTCGGAGGGCACTGCACGGCAATTGCAGTGGTGGCTCACGAACCAGGATTGGTTCAACGGCAGATCCCTCTCCCTTCCACATCCAGAACAAACAGTGGTGACAGATGCATCCCTTCTCGGGCGGCCACATTGGAGAGGCGGAGATCAGAGGCCTCTGGTCTCCGGTGGAGTCTGAGCTCCACATCAACCTTCTGGAGCTTTGGGCGATCCGTCTTGCACTGAAAGCATTCCTTCTCTCTGTCCGGGGAAGAGTAGTGTAGGTGTTCACGGACAACACCACTGCCATGTGGTACTGCAACAAACAAGGCGGGGTGGGGTCGTGGACCCTATGTCAAGAGGCCCTCTGTCTCTGGACATGGCTGGAACATCAGGACATATCCCTGGTGGTTCAACACCTGGCAGGTTCACTGAACGCCAAGGTGGACAAACTCAGCCGCAGGTGCATGATGTATCAAGAATGGCGTCTTCACTCGGAGGTGGTGCAAGGTCTCTTTCAACAGTGGGAAGAGCCTTGGTTAGATCTATTTGCCACCGAACAGAACGCACAATGTCAGCAATTCTGTGCGTTGGAATTTCCAAGGCGGCACTCGCTAGGCGATGGTTTTCGTCGCGAGTGGAGTTGCAGTATTCTATACGCCTATACCACTTCTTCCCAGAGTGTTGAAGATCAAGTGCGACCGGGCCCAAGTAATTCTTGTGGGTCCGGATTGGGCACAGAGTCTGGTAACCCGAGATGCTCAACATGGCCATCGATCCCCCGATCCGACTGCCTCTATGGGAGGATCTCAGCAGCAGGGGATGGTCCTCCACCCGAACCTGTCCAGCCTCCACTTCCTTGCGTGGAGATTGAGTGGCGGCAGTTGACGTCTTTTGACTTACCTCCTGAAGTATGTGATATAATCTTGGCAGCCAGGTGTCCCACCACCAAGACGGTATACGCCTGCAGATGGAATAAATCTGTGGTATGGTGCACAGCAAAGGCTGTGGATCCCCTTTCTGCCCCTCTTTCTGAGATTCTCTTGTTCCTCCTGGCTTTGGCCCAGCAGGGCTCTGCTCTGGGCACTCTTAAAGGCTACCTCTCGGCCATGTAAGCCTTCCTCAGGCTTCCTGATCAGCCTGTTCTTTTCAAGTCCCCTGTTGTAAATAGATTTTTTAAAGGCATTACTCATCTTTTTCCTCCTGTTCCCTTCGTAATGCCTCGGTGGGACTTGAATTACTTATCTGATGCACGCTCCCTTTGAGCAGCTACATAACTGTCCTCTCAGACTCCTCACTCTGAAAACTGCTTTTCTGGTGGCCATCACCTCTGCGCGCAGGGTGAGTGAGCTACAGGCTCTGTCTTCCAAGCCTCCTTTTCTGGCTCTTCATTCGGACAAGGTCGTCCTCAGAACTCGACCTTCCTTTCTTCCAAAGGCGGTCACTTCTTTTCATATTGGCCAAACCATCACCTTCTTTTCACCTCCGCAGTCTTCAAAAGAGGAAGAGAGGCTCCACCGTCTGCATCCAAAACGTGCGCTCTCCTTTTATTTGGATTGCACCAAACAATCCGGGTGGATGACCGGCTGTTTGTTGGTTACGCGGGCGCTAAGAAAGGTCGGTCTGTGCACAAACGGACCATCTCCAGGTGGGTCGTTCTGTGCATCAAGGCCTGCTATTCTTTGACAAAGAAAGAGCCTCCAATGGGGCTGCGCGCCCATTCCACCAGGGCCACAGCAGCTACTACTGCTTTGGGACGGGGAGTCCCCCTAAATGACATCTGTCAGGCAGTGACGTGGGCATCGCTGTACACGTTCACGAAGTACTACTGCCTGAACAGCCAAGTTCAGAGAGACGGCTTCTTTGGCCGTTCTGTTCTCCAGGACTTTCTGGTGTTAACTTAGTTCGCAGAGCCACCTCCGTGGTTGGTATTGCTGGGGTATCTATTCTAAGGTAAGGAATCTATAACTAACTGTTTTTTTCAGATGAACAAGTTACTTACCTTCGGTAACGATATATCTGTAAAAAACATAGGTTAGTTATAGATTCCTTACCACCCCACTCATCTTCCCCATTCTGCGTACTGTCTTCTAGGGTTAAGGACATCCTTTCATGGCCGTAGTTTTGTGCACCAGTGGTCAGTGTCTTGCATGGCTCTGTGCTTTTGGCGTGAAAAGTAGTGTACAAAACTGTGAGGGCGGCATCTATGTAGCTTCCGCGACGTCATCCCGCCGACCACGACGGCAACGACGGATGAGGTGGCGACCGACGCACAGGGGTACTGCGGATGTAGTCTGACGCATGGGGGTAATTCTAAGGTAAGGAATCTATGAATAACCTATGTTTCTTACTGATATAGTGTTACCGAAGGTAAGTAACTTGTTCTTTAGGGATCAGTCAGGTTATTTTGTTTTAGCTCAACCCTGGATAGCTGTGGCTCTGAGCAGTCAGGCGTGCACTAAGGAACAAGTGTAAACCACTTAATATACCAAAAGAATTGAAGAAGAAAAACGAGAGGTTCAAGAAATCAGACACGAATTTATCAAGATAAATTAGATTTTTAGGTATTGTTAGACACCAAGACAAAAAAGGTCCCCCTGAGCATTCTAGAGATACAGGATTTACAAGGTATAGTAAACCACAACTTTTTACTTAACCTTCGAACAAGCATTTACAAATTCAACTGATTTAACACCTAGATTCTATTTACAATTATAGGTACTGTTTACCGCACATGATAAATAACAATACCACAGGGTACGTTATTTATCGAGTGTGAAAAATACCACCGATTATGAGTTGTTTGGGAATAACATGCAGATTTTGGTGTTTAGCACACCAAAATCTGCATGATATTTTAAATATTGTATGGTTTCCCCCGTTAAATTTTGGCAGGTTAAGCCTGCTGAAAAAGAGCTAAGATTGAGGTATTCAGCACATCCAATAATTATCAGGTTTGTTAAATACCTAACAACTCATAATTCCAACCCATGCCTTAACAGGGGTTTACGCACGGGTCGGGATTAACCGCCTAACTCTTAATCAGCCAAGTAAAACTTGGGTAAGTATTAGTGCGTTTACTAAGACTTACTTTAGACGACCAACTCTGGCATGCAGCCAGCTAAGGGGACCAGCAAGGTCCACAGAAATGGAATGGTCCTGATGCAAGGGATACCAGTTGTTGAAAATGCTCAAGGATATTGAAGATGCTGTGCAGTCGGCGGGGGTCTTCCTGGGGCTACTCCTTGGTGCACTGGCTTCGTGAAGCAATAATGGCCACGGGGTCGATGTCTCTTAAAGTCCTTTTTAAGCTTGGCAGAAGTGCAGTCGTCACTGGGCTACT